>NC_030678.2:163304557-164568307 GCF_000004195.4 Xenopus tropicalis | reverse complement strand
TGAGTTGGCGCCTACACACCAATATTACAGCTAAAAACATGCATTTGTTGGTTTAAGAATAAAATGTTAAATGGTAGAGAATTATTTGCTATGTAAACAGTGCAGGCCTCTGCCTCTGATAGAATGCAGCCTGAGAAAGTGCCATGTTAGTTTAAATTCTTTTCAGCCTGTTACTCCCTTCCATGTTCCCTATGATGAGATAAGAGGTTATATACACAAACATCCTGCTGACTTCCTGCCCCTGACAAACTCCTGAATTCCATTTCCTGCGCTTGACCGATTCCTAAATCTACTTGGTAGGATGTCCCCTCTCCTTGCAGGGGCCCCACGTGGGCCCCAGTGCCACAATTAGAATAGTCAGAGAGCTGCAAAGTTGTGGAATTCGCTTGGATGGCAGATACAGTGGATACTTTCAAGAAAGGGTTGGAAGCCTTTTAAGCAAAGAATTCAGGGATCGGTCCAATGGCAATTACTGGCCCGCTGGCACAATCATTACTTAACCACAGCTTGGTGGCTAATGACAGTACCCACTTGTATACAGAATAATAGTGTTTGTACATGTGGTTGTTCTGCTGGGTCTGTAGGATATTTATAGAGGAGACTGGATCGGTGCCAGCGTCACGTACAGGCTGATATGTGCCAACGCCCCGTGCTGAGTCACGCCGGGCAGTCATGGGAACCCACAGGCACTACATGGGGGAGCAAGATTAGAGTCTGTACAACAGTCAGTCTGCCTGACCCAATCCTCAGAGGCACTTGGAACCCAATACCGCCCCCCTGTGGTAGAACCGCACTTCTAACAAATGCACAAGGGGGCATTCACAATAACCCTGGGCCAGTGCATTGTGGGGCAGTGTTGCCAGATTTATTTTTCCAAACTAGCCAAAGTCAGTTCTAAAACTAGCCTAAAACTAGCCAAAAGCCACTTTGAAAGTAGCCCAAAAATAGCCCAATATGCGCAATAAAAAATAAAAAAATAAAAGTATATATGGGAAAACCTGCCTTTTTAAAGCGTATAGTCACTACCCGTGCCCTGTGCCCCCTCTCCAGTTACTGGGATGGCTGATAATTCCCTGCCCTCTGTGCCCAGTCCAGCTGGGAAGTCACTACAGAAATAGATTCAGAATGTTGCATTAACCCCAGACTTGATATACAAATGAGTGCATTGAAATACAACTCTCAAAAGCCCCAATCCTGAGAGTTATAGTTTAAGGACCAACTGCAGAACTGCCCCCGCATCCCAGTAGAAAGTAACAGTACAATCACATACCCTATAGAGCAGGGAGCAGGGGGTAGAACTGCCCCACATCCCAGTAGAAAGTAACAGTACAATCACATACCCTATAGAGCAGGGAGCAGGGGGTAGAACTGCCCCACATCCCAGTAGAAAGTAACAGTACAATCACATACCCTATAGAGCAGGGGGTAGAACTGCCCCACATCCCAGTAGAAAGTAACAGTACAATCACATACCCTATAGAGCAGGGAGCAGGGGGTAGAACTGCCCCACATCCCAGTAGAAAGTAACAGTACAATCACATACCCTATAGAGCAGGGAGCAGGGGGTAGAACTGCCCCACATCCCAGTAGAAAGTAACAGTACAATCACATACCCTATAGAGCAGGGGGTAGAACTGCCCCACATCCCAGTAGAAAGTAACAGTACAATCACATACCCTATAGAGCAGGGAGCAGGGTGAGCCTGAAAGAGCCTCTGTCTATACTGTCAAATTGCATGCTGGGTATTCTAGTTTTATATTAATTTGAGCTGTAGGCTAATTGTTAGATACAAACTACATTACCCAGCATGCAGTGGAACAGGCACACTAGGGGGGAAAAAACTTTGGCTAGTTTCCAAACTACGAACCCGCCAAGGCTCCAAAAAATAGCCCAAAACTGTACCTTGGCGGGTTTCTTCTTTTAAATTAGTAGCCCAATTTGGTGCCAACCTGGCAACCATGCTGTGGGGTGAGAAGTGGTCTGCCCTCGATTACAGCGGTTTGCCCCCTCCCCTGCACTTTATAAATGGAGTTTACAGTAACCAATCAGCAATGAGTTTACATTAGTCCAAAATGAGTGTGTGAGTGTGCACTTATCATTTGCCAATAGCTTTTTTTCAATCCCGTTATTATTTATTGCCATTTTTCATTCAGTGTATTTATTGTAGGCAGGTTTAGTACATTACTGGCTGGCAGGCTGTATGTGCCTTGTCTGTGGCTCCTCCCAGCTGAACCATCCACTTAACCCTGTAAGTGCCAGTGAGCCTGCATAAGGGGTAAAAAACTACATTGTACATCCCGCCTGGTCTATTCCTGTACATCCAGGTGTCTGTATGTTGTACATAGTCCAGTGCTTTATATTAATTGCACTTCGCCAATACTTCTAAATATGGGTTTGTACCAGCAGAGGAGTTTGGGGGGGAGCACCTAGCCCTAATAGAATAAATTGTTCCAGGGGGAAGGGGGGGGGGGGCTGGAATTCCCATGGAGCTGAACATAAACCACTAAGCAGCAGCACTGGCCCATCATCACCATCATTCAGCATTCCTCTCATTCCCCGGCCCCCAGTGCTACCACTCACATCTCCCCACCAAACTCACCCGCATTCACTGCTAAAGGGGAACTTCAGCCAAACTCTCCCAAACATCATGTTGCCTAAGGAAAAGAAATGCAATGCTAAGCCTCTTTCCAATACCCATTCAGTGCACGAAGGTTATTTGTTATGGGGGCATGCTTCTTGCACTTATCATAAGGTGGCTACATATGGCCAAGACTGGAATTAGGTCTGGTGCCCCCTAGTCAGCAGCGTCTGAGAGTGATTTTTATTTTTTTTCTAAAAAAACTCTATTATATAGCCACCCCCCCAAAAAGCTGCCGCCCTAGGCACGGGGCTGTCAGGTACCTAAAGGTCCTTCAGGCCAATTTAGCAACTTATCCGCCCGTGTATGTCCCGATGGGCCTCCCTGATCAATATTTGGCTGAAAATCAGGCAGATGTTGGGCACCACATTGGCTCATTGATTAACTCCGACGGCTTGTTTCCCCTTCATTGTAATGTGATCATTTGGCCCTAGAGCTAACGACTGGATTAGACCAATATCACCCACATTAAGTGAATATACCTGGGGAAAGGTATATTCACCTAATATATATATTGCCTTTGGCAAGGTCACCAAACAAGATATATTATGTTTTGCTAGTAGAAAATGAACTAATATATTTTTAAAAATATCCTGAAACCACCTAATTTTGTTAACTAAATGCCCATACTGAAAGTTAATTCTCTGTAGCGCAACAGAAAAGCTTTTCCCTCCTTGATCCTGCTTACAAAATATTTTTATAGCTGAATCATTGGCCTTGGATATAGCGGAAGCTGATAAATCTGCCTTATGATTCTAATAGAAAGTTAGGGCCAAAGTTGATGATCAATTAGTAATCATTATATAAACAAGCTCGTTGTTAGTCTCAATGAATAGTTTGGATTGCACCACATTCTGCTGTGTGGCTTTCTCCATAGGCTGTTATGTGTTCTGTTTATGACAATGGGTCAGAGCCAATGTGAAATAGACTGACTGAGCCTAAACCAATTATACACCCAAGTGCAGCCCATGTATGGAACCAGATTCAGTTATCCCTTGACAGGAACACATTACTATATTTTTGTATAATTTATGAGTTTTTAGGAAATTCCAACAAATCATTCCTTATGGGATTATTTCCACTTACTTGTGCTGCTGGTTCCATAACCTGATTTTGGCCTTTAGGGAAGCAGGTTTCTGTATAATGAAGCAGGAGCAGCTGCTGTTTATTCCAAGCCATCAGTACTGAGTATGTTCCATGGGGGGGGGGGGGGGTAGCGATGGGCAGAGCGCTACAGTAACAGGATTATCTGGGCTGCGGCGGCCGCTGGTAAGTGGCTACTAAATCACACGCTGACTGGAAATCTATAATGTGAGTGAGATGCAGCGGGAGCAGACGGTATGAGGTCAGACTCCATTATCAGAGCACTCAGTCACCTGAAAGCAGTGCAGACCAACTGCAAGTGATTACAGACAGAACAATGGCCTTGTCTCAGGGGCAGTACAAGCTCATACAACATGCCAGGGCCAGGCCGGACCGGCAATCTGTTGGTTTTGGCAAATGCCAGAGGGGCTTCTGTAAGATGCCACAGACAGTCACTATTTATTGGGCTGCTGGGGGGCTGCTTGGGCCTCTGGGTACTTGGAATGCCAGGGCCTATTTGGAATCCCAGTCTGGCTCCCACACTACTTCCTGTCATGTGATGCCTGAGGGAGCACACAGACCAGCACAAAATGGTGGCCCAGACAGGCTGCTGTAAGATGCCATAGACAGTCACTATTTATTGGGCTGCTGGGGGGCTGTTTGGGCCTCTGTGTACTTGGAATGCCAGGGCCTATTTGATCCCAGTCCAGGCCTGCATAGGATAAACTATTTAGAACATATAGAAACATCAAATAAATTGGGGAACAAAGTCCCAGCATCCCTCAGTTTGGCCACATATTGGACACCTCTGGAGGTTGTGGTCTATGCTTAGCTTTGATAGGCAAGTATATCTTCCTATCAGTCTGTGCCACATGTGAAACTCCGCCCACTGGCACACTATGATGCAGAAAGCGCAATCTGCATGGAGTGGTCACATCTGGTTAAAAAAGAAACCCAACAACCAGGAGAGGGGGTTTGTGCATCAGAACCAATCAAAATGGCTAGAGGGTGGATATTTTTTATTATATCCATTATTTATTTATATATATTTGTGTCTGCGCATACAGACACAAATACATCGGTCACTGATTTGCCCCCTGAAGTCACATTTCACTAATTATTGGCACGGCCATCTTCATGGTTAGGTGCCCTCAAATTCTAGCCTCCACTACCCTCCCCAAAAACTGCCAGCAATTTATATGTGCCCAGTAAATAATATGAAGAGTGGGTGGAGGGTAGAGATATTTTAAAACAAAGGTGTTTTAGGAGACCTGTTATTGTGATGATAACTGTGTTGCCCTCAGCGCCCCCTGCAGGGCACAGTAATGGCTGCGGCTGTGGCAGGAACATAATCCTCTCAGTAGGCAGGAGGGCCCTGGGGAGCAACCAGGATACTTTGCCTCATAAATAGTTCATTATTCTTCTTTGGTTTCATACATTTCATTGCAATTAATATTTAATAACGCTGAATTAGTCCCATCCCGGGGCCAAACTCCTCCCACCCATGGCATGGCCCCGGCCCCACAGCTATTGGCTTCCAAGCTGCTCGGTGACCTTGTCTTGTTATTTTACAGCCTGGATAAAGAGACATAGAGAATGACTCTGCTGAACTACAGTATTCAGGGCAGGACATGGCAGCAAAGGGGCCAAGGCAATACAAGCCCTAAAAAGCATTGCACAGAGTGACCCTATAGTCCAACCTGGCCCAATCACCTCAACCTGCCCCCATGGGGAACCTGGGCATAGTACTATCAGGAATTGCCCCTAGGTAGGTGCTTCTACTGCCTACTGTGTGTTCCAGCCCTGGGTGCTGGGTCTTTGCACCCTGAGCCCTGTGAGGTACCATAAGGATACAGTGGCCACCATTAACATTGTGTATGATGTAGAAAGTAATATTCTAAGACAATTTGCAATTGGTCTTCATTTTTTGATTATTAGCAATTTTTTTTAATTGTTTCACATTTTGTTCAGCAGCTCTCCAGTTTGGAATTTCAGCAGCTATCTGGTTGCTAGGATCCAAACTACCTTAGCAACCAGGGAGTGGTTTGAACGAAAGACTGGAATATGAATAGGGAGAGGGCCTGGATAGAAAGATAAGGAACGAAAAGTAACAATAACAATAAAATTGTGGCCTCACAGAGCAGTATTTTTTTGGCTGCCGGGTTCAGTGACCCCGACTTTACAGCTGGAATGAGTCAAAAGAAGAAGGCAAGTAATTAAAAACTATTAAAAATAAACAATGAAGACCAATTGAACAGTTGCTTAGAGTTGGCCATTCTATAGCATAACAAAAGTTAACTGAAAGTAGCTGCTACTAGTAGCTCAGTGTGTCCTCACCCTTATACTGACTGTATTCGCTGCACTACTGTTTGATCAAACGTTCCCTCTGCAAACACTCGGCCGCGTAAAGAACAGGCAGCTCTTATACATGAAGTGGCCCCCATTCCAGAAAGCACTGAGACTCTCACCCACATGGCCTGAGCCGTATCCACCAATCAGGGCTCCTCGCCAGGTCCTCTGGCTACTGACCAATAGAAAAGCAGAACACGTAGAGGTTTTAATGAAGGTACGCAAATTCTAATTTATTGTTTGAGAAAATGTGCACAGCATAAAAGCTTCCATCCGGATCTTTAAGAAATGACAAAATAAAACCAATGGCGGTGAGTAAACAAAGCAAGCAATACTGACAGTAATGTAAGCGAACAGTCCGGCCTCAGGCGACCAACCGCTTGGGTGACTTGCAGGCCGCCATGGAAACGCACTAACACCCAATCAAAATACATATGTAATACAAAAGGGGTTATGGAATAACAGGTGGAAGGTTCTGTTAACCCATAGCAGACCAGTTCATGCTCCCTGCTGATTGGTTGCTAGACCTGGAGCCCACCTAACCACAAATGTTATACTGTATTGGAAACCCATTGAAATTCCTGTAGGCAGCTCAGGGGCTGCTTTCATGAAAGGGAGGGAGTTGGACCCCCAGCACCAGAGTGACCCAGTCAGTGAAAATCAGCTCAGAAAATCAGGGTGTCAGTACAATCTCAAACATAAGTGGCTCAGAGGTATGGCGCCCCCTAATGCATCTCATTGTAACAGCGGCTGGGTAACAGACTTCAGGGAGCATGCTCAGTAGGGGCTGGAGGGGGGAGAAATCCAGGCTGACTGAGCCACTTTGGGGTGGGGGGTAACATACATTTTAGAAAACTGAAACAGAGGAATGTCATTATTAGTGGGGTACAATTTAAGAAACCTAAGGGAAGGTAAACTGCCCCTTGGCTGGGAATCTCCAAAATGTCCAAACCAAGGTTGGGTGTCCAGCAGCCCACCCAACATCTCCATAGACGTTTGAATGGCAAACTAGGACCACTATATTATTTTTATTTTCCATTTATCTAATGAAAATACTAAAAGAGAGAATGTTTCCTTATTGTTACTATCTTCCAAGAAAGTGTTACTACATCAGCCTGTAGGTTTAGCCTTGTCTGCTAATTTCTCAGTCCGTCTGGCCAAAACCTTCCTTAATCTTTTTATTGTGCCATACAAGCATGTTATCATAGGCCATAATGTACCTGTATAGTGGGCCTGGCCATTCACACAAAGACCCAATCTTGGGCCAGAGCTTCTGGATACAATTCAGTCCTTAGTTTCCAGGATGAGCCCCCATGAGATATGGTTTTGTGAGATGACGAGTCTGTGCCCATGCTTGAAGTAAGAGAGGATGGATGAGAAGCCTACGGCTGCCAATGAAAGGGCATCTATATAGGTAAGTCACACATCTAACAGAAAAGGCTGGGGCATCTATCCAGGGCAAACCCATATGGCATGCAGAAAGGGGACTGCTGTATAGACTGGCTGCATACAATGAAAGCACAATAAATAAGGCAGGGAAACCTGGTCCAATGCATTAATACACCCAATCCCTTTGCAAATCAGATCCCCTCCCCCCATCCTTTTAATATTAATACAACATCAGCATTTTATCAATAAATTCAGTAAAAATTCCACTTGTTCTCTTCTCATCAGTGCAATACAGAACAAAGGTACACATTATTCAAAGAAAAAAAAAAATAACAATCAGCAAAATATATAAAATAAAAATGAAGAAGTCCATAAGGCGACAAGCAGTGATCCAAACCAAGACTATATCGGTTCCGCGGCTCCATGCTGTATTCTCTGTACATGGAAGATGGACACTTACTGGGAATGGAACGTCCTACTACAGTTTTAGAGCTCAACTAAAGTGACCTACGACTTATGAAGGAAAACGGGACGAAGGTATTAAAAAGTTAGGAAGCGGCCCAGCTATCCCGAGACATGGTATAGGGGACATGGGGGGAGCACTTGGGTAACGACATAGAAAATATTTCCCACAAATACTTGGGAGTAAGGGAGGAATGGTAGAAGCAATGGCTCCCTGGCCCCTGGGATTGGTAGAACCCTACGGACATGGTTACACAACTATGACCCGAAAAACCTTAGAGGAACTCACATGGCACAAGGAGAACTAAACCTTAAGGGGCCCAGTTACTAGCAGTCAACATTTTTCACACTTTTTGGTTTTCTCGAAATTGAATACCCCCCTCCCAGTGTAATGGGATCACCCCACTGCCCTTTATTAAAATGTTCCCTTTTCCTATTTTTCCCTTTAGTGTCTATGAATGTGATACTGGCTCATCCTGCACTTTCAGGCTTCCCTAAGCTGCTATTGTCTCCGCAGGCTGGCCGGCCAGACACCCCCCTTTTATTATAATGCCCTAACATAATAATCATAATGCCACATGGGCCAGCATAGGTATCCTATGTAATAATGATAATTTGTAGGAATATTCAAGGGCATCAGGGTTTTATGTTTGTATTTTAAATTCAATATATTATAACTCAATCAGGTAGAGGGAGTCCCAAACCTTTAAAATACAATAGACTCTATGGGGTCTTTGCTCCCCTATATAGAAAAGGGTCACACCCAGAGCCGGTGTCTATATCTAATTTGCCCTCCCTGTGTCATTGGCTCTGTGGATTAGACTGCCCTATGGCACACACCATCTTTATCCTGGATTAAAGGCTGTGACTTTGTAAATGAAGTCCAATCCCTCGCATCAACAAGGTACCTACAAAGTCATTAATTTCCTATATTTAGACTTGAATACTCTCTAGCCTGAATCCGTACAACTGCGAGCTCTAATGGGAGTACAATTCAATATTTCTGTTATTCAGCTGCTGATGGGGAAGGTCTAGAGACATCAAATTCTTCTGTACTGGGTCGTTTTGTATCGGACATTTACTGAAGAGTTAATGAGAGGAAAGAAAATACCCGCTTTGCCCTTCAACATGACCCCACCAGTGATTTTGCCAAAGTGCCTAAGTATACCCCAACCTAAGAGTCCCCAAATCACCATAACCCAGATAAGAGCCAAAGCAGCTGCCCCTTCCTGGACAATTTACTCAAAGCCAGCGTCCCATCTAAAGAGGTTCTCGTGGATACAAAACGTAGATCTACATGACAGAAACAAAAGGTAAATCGGTATGGATCCCACGGGAAATACAAATGACTTTCAGTAAAGTGCCAGCACAAAATAATCAGTCAACATTATTGGCCAAATTCTGATGCTCTATCACCGATCAGCCTTCGTATCCCTCAGACTGTCCTACAAACCTCTGGAAAATGCTGCTGCCTGCAAATGATGCAACCGAGAATGATCCACCAAAAGCCCCAAACACGGCAGTGAAGCCTAATGCAAAGACCCCCAAGATGCCACCTAAGATGTCTAAACCAACACTGGGAATGGCACAGAGGGTATAGTATGGGAAGCTGGCCATGTCACTGAGGAACCTCATCGGTATCCTTAGTACAAGACACACCACGGAACAGATATTGTCAAGGATCCGCGCCAAGCCACAGACAACATTGGCAAACACCCGGAGAACATCACATGGAATGTTCAGGAGAACTTTGCACAATGCAAAAATATAGGTGGTTACTGCGGTCCAGATCCAGTACACTCTTCCAAACACCAGGTTACAGATCTGCTTGACAAGGAACCACACCAGACACAACAGACTTTTCACTAATTCATACACAATGCACACAAGGAACTGAATAAATCTAAAAAAGGGTCCAGAGGCTTTAGCTTGGGGCTCGGAATCAGTCAGGGCTTCTGAGACCTCTTTCTGCTCGGGATGGCCAGCTCCTCCTCCACATTGGCTGGAGAACAAATTTGCTCCTCCAAGAAGTTTCTTCTCCAGTTCAGCCACGCTCACATCCTCTAGACTATCTACATCCTCAGTTCTCTTGATGATTCCAATAGACCAGGCCTCGGGGGCGCTACAGCACGCTGCCAGCCACACGGCCCCTGGAACGGACACTTTGTCGTTTATTTTCACGTCAGAAGGTACAGCTCCAACAATGAGATGCAGGCCCTCTCCGTTGCCACAGTGAGGAAGCAAGCGGTCTTTAACGAGTTGGTCAACTTCCGAGGCCCACTTATCCAGGAAGCTCTTTGTTAAAGGGACGTTATTAGTAAGGGTGTTTGGGGCTTTATGATACAGTGGTCCAGGTTGGTAATCTGAAGAACCATAGTCTCCTTCCAAGGCCTGGTTTGTACCAAGATTTTCAATGGGGTCGGAAATGTCAGCGCTGCTGGTCCCTTCCTCCAGACTGCTCCCTGCATCGTCCAGCTGAAAGATTCAGAAAAAGAATGTTGGTAACTGGGCCAGGACTGGAAATATTCCACAGAGGTGTAAACATACAGATTATATACAAAAATACAACCAATGCGAGAGGTAAAAAACATCTTTCAGATAGATTTTGCTAAGCACAGGGGAATACCTATTCATGTATTGTTGGCATCTCACAATCTCACATCCCCGAGGGTGCTTGTGGCCTGTATATTGTGAGGGTATTATATATGTATATATTTGCAGCATGCAAAAAAACAGGCCAAAACATTACATTTTGCCTCACAGTTTTGACCTAGAATGCAGCCCAAAAAGTTGTACCCTGAGAATATGGGCATCCCCTGGAATGCCCCTAGCTTCATGCACATACATCTGGAAAAGCCAAGAGGCAGCAAGGCACAGGAGAAACATGTATTTACGTCAGCCTATGGTACGATGAGAGTTTTCCACCCTGATTTACAAAAGCGTGTTCAAGAAGGAAGACGTGCAGCCCCAGGCCCCCTGCCCAAAATATTATTCCAAGGCATCTGATAGGTTTTAAATATGGAGCACTGTGCTCTGCAGATGCTGCTTTCTTTCTCCTTGAAAGCAGGAAGTCCTTTGATGTTCTCTGCACTGCTGGACCTGACCACTGAAACAATGTAGTAGTATTCAACCAGGTCTAGACTGGGATATAAAATAAGCCCTAGCATTTTAAGTGCAGAGAGGCCCAAACAGCCCACCTCCAGCCCAGACACCATTTCAAACAATGCCTTGCATGTTCTTTACAAGCCTGTTAAACATGCAATGCATTTTGGGAATCGGGGTCTTGGCTGGAGCAGAACTGGCTGCTGACAAGTACTGGGGCCCTAGGTTCTATTCTATCCAGGCCACTATCTGCAAGGAGCTTGAAGTAAGATGAACATAATAGGGACTTTAGATTAGAAGCTCCACTGGGGCAGGGACTGATGGGAATGATGTATAATCTCTGTAAAGCAGAATATGTTGGCACTGTATAAATGAAGCTAATAAAATACATGTGGGTCGGGGGCATAGGGCAGGTGGCAGAATGTTCACTAAAGAATTTCAAGAATCACTTGCCCAGTCTGGAGACCAAAGACTAGCATTAGGGCTCATATTGAGAAAGCCGCATTGCACATTACACGGGGTGCTGGGCCATAAGGCGGGCAGGTGTCACCCCTATCAGATTTACTTGTGCAATGCTCTGGTTTCTATTTCCAATCCCTTTACTAAATAGCAAATAAAATATCAGTACTGCAAAAGTGCATTGCCAACAATGGGTGTGACATTACATTCCTTCTATTATTTCATTCCAGTAGTTCCACAGGGATCTGTGAAATGTTTTGGAAAAAAACCAAAATAGATGCCATGTTATGGGGGCTTGATGTTGTGATGTTCCATATATACGCTCCATATAAGTATGGCTGCTCATTACACTGTGTCTGACCTTGCACGAGTCGATCTAATGAAAGGGAAACCAGACCGACATGAGTCAATAAAGAACCTGGAGTCTGGGAGGCTGCTGGAACTATCAAGCTAACGGAAAGTGGCAGGGGGGCTATTATGGCCTGATACTGTGCTGAATACATAGAGCACTGAAGGGCAGGAGATGGGTAGAGATTACCCCAGGAACCCTCAGTGGCAAGGTGGCGGCTTTGCAACAGAATGGGGACATTGTCCTGAAGCCGGGACCAGCAGCCATAAAAGGCCACCAAAATGGCAAATGCCCCAGCAGAGATATGTATAGTGCAGCCAGATACCTATGCTGGTACTGCTTTATGGCATGTCCCCATCAGGCTTTAGGGGCCCCAAGTTGTGGCTACTGGACTGAGAGGCTATTGTTTAGGCAAGGCTAACATTGTGCAGAACCTTTATTGAACCTCAGTTTTTAGTTTGGATAAACCTGTTATATTAAGGGCTACACAGTAGGATCATGGGACAGTGTATTAAACAGTCCCCCGAAGTGCCAGACAGTAGGGCAATTAGTTGGCAATTGGATAAACCCTCTGACTCAATCTTTAACAGTTTATACTGTAAGCCAATGAGAATTTTGGATTTATAAATATATATATATATAAATAGGTTTGGAAGGTATCAAAGGGGGGAGTATATCCCCTTTGAAAAGACAGGGAAACAAACACCTTTTCAATGTTATTGGTAAATGTAATTGCTGTTTGAAGTGATGTTTGTTTATCCAATTCTTTTCTCTATTCTCTGACTCTTGAAACAATGTCAGATCTGTTCCAGGTCTTTCCCTGGCAGACAGATACTGCTTTCATGGGCAATGACATTTACCAACTAACAAAACACTGAATATTTTTAATGTCTACTGAAAAGAATGACATTTTCTTTTATAAAAAAAAAAACACCGTTTTTGTGCAGGGGGACTCCTTAATGCAGAGATTTCCTGCATTTCCTATGACCAGGCTGCAGATTGCTCAGTATTCTCACAGACGTCAAGCAGTCAGAACACATAAAGGCTGGAGGCGGTAGAAGTGCCGATGTCGGCTTTCTTCCCTGGGCCAATATACAGCTATCAGCACTCACAGGCCTTTCGCTCTCCTTGCACTTCCCTTTGTGCCCAAAATACTGATTTCTGATAATAAACCATAAAAAAGGCAAGTAGCTACTCAGCAGTGTCACTGGTTAGGCTAGTGGCATGTAGGAATTTGGTGCCCGGTAAAAAGCATTGGCAGTCAAAATTCCCTGTGTGCCACAGGCACAGAATCCATTGACTGGCCAAATGGACAGATAGCATACTATGCCCCATACACACAGAGAGTTCTGGGTCCGCTTCACTTCCAGTTGACCAGTGGAAATTTCCATCCTGGTTGGCCGTACATAACTAGACAGTCAGGCAGTATGGTGGATGTTGGTCAAACTGCCAGACCAAATATGGGCAAGACTGCTGTGGGCCATGATGGGTATGGCACTGTTTATAGCTGTCATAATATTTACTTTGTAATGTATATTACAGTCCATGGGGGGGGCTACTCCATGTTTTTTTTTGGCTACTAGGGCCATAAAGTGACTGGAAACACATTACCCTCAATGGTTGGTTGGGGGCTGCACTTAAGTACATGAAATATAAGCAGATAAGAAACAACCAAGGACCCCAGCACTACAAGGCAACCTGTCAACACCACTCCCAGCATCCTTTGCTAGATCTCTGCGATGCAGAAGTGGCCCCCCAACCGCTTTAGTGGAGCCTCTTGCTGCCATTAGATCAGCTTTGCCTCCATCATTAATAATGCATGCCCACAGATGGCCGCTCTGCAGCCCTAGTCTCGTTGTGATGACAAGATATTTAATACAATGATAGGAAGTGATCTGCATTATAAATTGCTGCCTGTGACAGAATCGCTTAACCCTTGATTTGCTCCAAAATCTTACACCTCATGTCTCATTCGGTTGGGTACAAAATAGCTGAGCAGAATCCTGGCACTGCTGGTATCCTAATACTCCCAGCTTGTTTCCTATCAACCAAACTGTCATCTCTATTTACCCATAACTGCCAATCAATATATTATATATTTAAAAAAATAATATATGAAATACTAATTCCAGATTTGCAGCTCATCAGAATGGCCTGTGCAAATCTGCCCGAGCCCACACCCATAGCCACGGGCAAATAAGACAAGAGCTGCAAGTTAATCAGGTTTCTGTAAGCAGTAAATTAAATTGTGCAATGCCTACAGGGCTCTGTGGAGAATACCAGTCCCTCATATTTCCAAAATGAGGGACTGGCGTGTCTGGGGTACCAGGAACGGTGGCAGATGGAGCTCAGCCTGAAGGCATATTTGGGTGCTTGTTTGTTCTTGTAGAAATACCAGAAAGCCCAGCTATGGTATGATACAATGATATTTCCATATATCTATTACCTTCCTATTAACTATGGGGGGGGGGCCTGACCAAAGGGTTTACCTCCTAGGGGCGTCTGAGCCAAATAGTCTGAGAACCACTGCACTAGACTGTCTGGGCCTACCTGTGGGACCTGTATAGACAGTAGATAAACAACTTGGTATGCGTCTCTAGCCGGAAGGCTTGGGCCTGACTGCTAAATGCACATATCGCTGATAAACCCCGAACACTGGAACTGAGGTTGTAATGGAAAAACTGGTATCCTTTGGCATTATCTAGAGCAGGGGTCCCCAACCTTTCTTACTCGTGAGCCACAGTCAGATGTAAAAACTTGGGGAGCAACACAAGCACCATAAAAATTCATGGAGGTGCCAAATAAGGGCTGTGATTGGCTATTAGGGGCCTCTATGCACCCTATCAGCTTACAGGGGGCTTTATTTGGTAGTAAATCTTTTTATTCAACCAAAACTTGCCCCCAAGCCAGGAATTCAAAAATAACTCCCTGGTTTGGGGGCACTGGGAGCAACATCCAAGGGGTTGGGGAGCAACATGTTACCCCTGAGCCACTGGTTGGGGATCCCTGCTCTAGATTATAGAACCACAAGCCACACACACCCTCTGCTACTGCAAGATCAGCTACGGTATGATATGAGAAGGCCTATTTCTGCTCTTAGCCCAGCTTGATGGTTAATAAGAGTGAGACTTGGGTAAATAGTTATATACTGAGCTAGCTAATCTTGGAAATATCACTGAATGGCTGATAACGTTTCATATTTTGGAACTGATCTAGATTGTGAGCACTGATCAAGATTTTAAGCATCAATCTAGATTGTGAGCACTGATCTGCACCGTTCTCCAGTGACTGACAGTTTTTCAAAGGTTCGCTTGGTGCTCTAGTGCTTTAAAGTGTGTCCCAGTAGGATAAGACTGGTGCTGCGCAGGCCGTACAGTAGCAATACCAGTCAGAGTGGCACGTGGGTCCAGAATAGCTGCCCCCAGGCCAAGTGCTCTGTTTGGGCCCCAAGGAGCACAAATCTGCCCCCTCTATATTCACCCTGTATTTCCCTTCCTGAATCCTCTGTTCTGCATTGAGTAACAATGGCAAGCATAACAGGCTGTGTCCCTGCAAGGGATGTCCCACAGCGGCCTTTAATATTAACCAACGGGAAGCATGCTTCCAAATTGTAATTAATTAAATTGTGCACTAATTGAGTTTTTTTTTTTTTAATTTACCACGTGGAGAGGAATTCTATGGTATGGCCAATTCCTGCTTGTGTGGCTCTATCCCATCCTCGGGCTCCAGCCTAAATATTATGCACAGATTCTAATTTTAAGCACCATAAAGCCCACAATGCAATATTACTCAAACAATGCAGTTAAGTGCCCCCAAAAGAGAATGTACAGAATTAGAGCACATAGGGAGCAATATACTATATATTACATGTGGCCTGTAGCCCAGATGCTCCACACACTTCCTTGGCACCAAAATGGTTAAATGAGATAGAATCCTGCCACAGGCTCTGCCTTCCCCTGAGCTTGGGAGAGGGATACAGTGATCATTACATTACTGCAGTCCATTAGTTATATAGTCCCTTAAATATCCATGTTGGCGATCCATAATATTATAATTTACAGCCATTAACAATAATATTTACTGCATAAAATATCACATGTTGATGGGGAAACACATTGAGTAACTGACAAAGGTGCAAAGGGAATGCTGGTGTGGTATCCCATAGCAACCAAAGAGAAGGCGGTTCTGATTAGTCAGCTGTAGTGTGACTAATGCATGCAAAAGCCTGACTGGTTGCTATAGGTTGCTACATTAGCACCTCTATAACTACCCCCAGTCATGTGATGTTCCCAGCGTCGGACCGGGGTGTGTGGCTGCCCCAGGGGCCCCCGCACCACTCAAGTACCCACCTCCAACTCAGGGGAGGGAGGTCAGCGGGGGAGCACCAATGCTTCAAGTCAGCTGACCCAGTCCAACCTTGGTCTATGGGGCATGTACACATACAAAATGAAAATACCCCAAAAAAAGCCCCTCTACACCTGACTATGGGAATTACATGAAAAACACAGATATGATTGTGATTTCCGTTGCAGGCTGCAGCAGGCAAACAGTGGGACTGGGGTCCCCAAGGAATGAATTGATCCTGAAGACCAACTAGGATGTGATATGGCCTGAATGTGTATTTATGAATGAAAGATCCCTATTTAAAGGCCAAGTAAGGCGAGGTTGGCGCAAATGTGTGTTTGTTGCTGCAATAATGCAATCAACTGTGAGCCCTATAGGCCTATGGTGCTGTACATGGCACCTCGACAGATGGGAGCTTCAGGGGTGGCCCACGGGTGCCTATAAATAAAAAGGGGATTTTAAGCATGGGGAAAATGCTGCTATTGTTCCTGCCCTCTGGCTGCTGTGGGATTCCAGGGATGGCTGAGCCCGGGCGCTGTCAGACAGGCAGGGGCATCACAAGGCAGGAGGGGCTGGCTGCCAGCGTGATGTGTTAGAGAAAAATCTTAAGGAATGTTTGGCTTGTAACCAAGAGCTGCTAGATGGTATCCAGGGCACACTCCCAATAGCAACAGCACAGAGCGGATACCATGTACTGTCATTAGGGAAACCCAGAACAAAGCATAATACGGCTGGGCTGGAGCTCACATTGCAAAGGTTGATCCAACTGGATTGTATGTGCGTGCCACAACACGACATGGGGCCCCCAGCCTGCTCGCTTATTGAGCTCTCTATATAGAGCGACAGCTTCCGCATTCTAATGGCCCCTACCTGCCAGGGAGATGCCACTCACTGCCCTGTGTGCCCGGCAGTGCCACAGAGATACAATCTATGTATATTACTGGATGGGGCAGGTTACTCTGTGCCCGACTGTGCTGATTGCCCCCAGGCAGGGACGCTGCATTCATTGTAACAACATTCCCATTGCAATAATGTCACAAGCTCCCCACGCGCACAATGAGGCCCTTGTTCCTCAGCAGCCAAATAAAGAAATCTATTTACACTGAGGCGTCGCAATTACAATGTCATCTCCATGCACCGAGCTTAATTATATTAATTATCATTATTTGTTTCATCATTGGGCTTTGCTGATTGGACGCTGCACCGTGGGCACATGTAACGGTAGCAATGCAGCAGCTATAGACCCAGCACCCATGGACCCAGCACCCTTGCACCTGCCCAGCATGAGCTCACCCCCTCCATCCTCCATAATGGCTGTAACCCTTAGGCTGCCAGTGTGCTCCCTACAGCTGGATGTGCAGATGGGTTCAATACAGGCGCATAATTGGCGGAACACTGTCACTGTCACATGATTATGTTTTACTGCACTGCCTGCATTATCAATAGAGACGAGGGGGGGGGGGCAGACTGCCTTTCCTTTTTGTCCATCTCCCCCCACCTCTGCTCTGATGGTGTCATACCGTGCTGTTAGTAGGCCGGAGGCTAACCATATATGTCAGCTGTTGTTAAACTACAACTCCCAGAACCCCGCTTGGGACAGCAGAGGTCTCCCATTTGATGCTGAGCAACCCACCCCACCCCAAAGGATTTTTGAAGCTGCAATTAAACAGTGGTTGAAGGGTCATAGATTGGTCAGCACTTTAATTACAAATGATATTCTCCCCCCTACAGTAACATTCAGGCGATATCTTCCAGCATTCCAGGGCCATGCTGGGCACTGCCATACTGCTTATTCTCCAAGGAAAGCAATGAGCCCCCAATATTAACCCTACACTGGTTCTTTGCTTGGCACATAATACAGTCATGGAAGCAGCCAATCATGAATAGCCATGCATTCTGCCTGTAAATATTTGCCACATACTTTACACCCACAATATGAGAATGACTCCCCCAGCCCTTGGGGCAGGAATCACTGGGTACCTCCTATGAACCATCCCTATAGTGATTAGTGGCACCCCCAGGTACCATGGCCCATTGCAAAGGGAATAATTCACCTGCCTGGGGCTCAGGCCCCCCCCTACACTGCTAGCATCCCCCATATTTGAATAGAGGTACTATTGCTCATGTAGCAGATTCCCATAGAGAAGCAAAGAGGGCACCTACCCGGGGCTCTAACACACAGCGTCCCCCTATATTTAAATAGAACGTTCCCCATAGAGAAGCAAAGAGGGCACCTACCAATCAGAATATCTAAGGCTATTGTGTACTAATAACTACAGTTAGTACTAGTGGTTGTATTTATAGTTTATGTATGTGAGTGTATAGATTGGTTAGTATAGGTTGTGTGCTGGGTTTACTCGGATGGGTTGAACTTGATGGACACTGGTCTTTTTTCAACCTTATGTAACTATGTAACTATGTACCTGGGGCTCTACCACACAGCGTCCCCCCATATTTAAATGGAACATTCCCCATAGAGAAGCAGAGGGGGCACCTACCTGGGGCTCTAACACACAGCGTCCCCCTATATTTAAATGGAACATTCCCCATAGAGAAGCAGAGGGGGCACCTACCTGGGGCTCTAACACACAGTGTCCCCCCATATTTAAATGGAACATTCCCCATAGAGAAGCAGAGGGGGCACCTACCTGGGGCTCTAACACACAGCGTCCCCCTATATATAAATGGAACATTCCCCATAGAGAAGCAGAGGGGGCACCTACCTGGGGCTCTAACACACAGCGTCCCCCCATATTTAAATGGCACATTCCCCATAGAGAAGCAGAGAGGGCACCTACCTGGGGCTCTAACACACAGCGTCCCCCTATATATAAATGGCACATTCCCCATAGAGAAGCAGAGAGGGCACCTACCTGGGGCTCTAACACACAGCGTCCCCCTATATATAAATGGAACATTCCCCATAGAGAAGCAGAGAGGGCACCTACCTGGGGCTCTAACACACAGCGTCCCCCTATATATAAATGGAACATTCCCCATAGAGAAGCAGAGGGGGCACCTACCTGGGGCTCTACCAGCCAATTGCCCCCAGCGCTGGCAGCATCCTCCCTATAGATAAAGGCGGAATAGACGGGGATCTTGTCCTTGGTGCTGTACAGCGTAGCGAAGTGCTTGTCCCCATTGTGTCTCTGGCAGATCTTGGCGTTGGCAGGGTCGGCGAATCCCTGGGGAGGGCTGCTCTGGTAGAAGAACTCATTGCACTCAGCGAAGCCATCCTCAGCCTCCGGCACCACCCGTCCCTCCAGCAGGCAGGGCAGAGCCGCCAGTAGGCACAGCAACGCAGCCGACCCCATCCTCTCACTGTCCCCGTACGGAGCTCACTACCTGCAGGAGAGAGGGGAGAGGGGAGGGGCCAGCGGCGAGGGGGGAGGAGGAAGGCGCTGGGCCGCCACCCCGGCTGCCGGGATACACAGAGAGGGCGGAGGGAGAGCCGGGCTGTAATGCGGCAGTGCCAGCCGAACTGCGGGGCCGCAAGGGATGCTGGGACATTCCTTCCATTCTCAGGGTGCAGCGCTTGGCCCTATAATAACCCTCCGCCGCACCCTCCTGCTATTATCCATATCCTCCGTGTAACCGGGTCTGGCGTGTAATTAGCGTGGCACTTAATTACCTCTCTCCATGGCGTACCGTTCTCTTTAGTAAGCGCTATGGTGCCCTCCCTTCCACTGGGTATATTATTATTATTATTATTGTGCCTGTGGTTTGTACCATTTCTGTACGTTGCGCTATATTGTGCAGTAATGGTGTACAACGCTGTGTGCGCAGCAGTAATATATATAACTATGGGTGGGTGGGTGGGGGGGCGACTGAATGGCGGCCAAGTCCAACACTGGAACTTATTTACATCACTGGATAGGTTGGCACTTATGGGCACAGTAGGCTATGGTGCCCGCCAATGATTAAAGCCATATCCTAACAGACACCCATGCCCCTAAGTGACATAAGCCACCAAGTCAGGTAGAGTCAAGGCATTCTATAAGGCACTCAGTGACCCCTAGTGGCAGCCTGTAGTGATGCAGTACTTGCAGATTTCTGAAAGAATACTACACATACAGTAACTCAGAGGGGAGGGAGTCCTATATATGTGAATGGGGGGGCAGTACTGGCAGTTTTCACACTGAATATGGCCCAGTGAGGGTTTTTGTCATTTTTTTTTTTTTTTATAGTTTAACCTTTTATTGTTTTATATAACATACATAAACATAAAAACAAAACAAGAA
Source organism: Xenopus tropicalis (assembly GCF_000004195.4). Taxonomy (NCBI): domain Eukaryota; kingdom Metazoa; phylum Chordata; class Amphibia; order Anura; family Pipidae; genus Xenopus; species Xenopus tropicalis. The sequence continues at coordinate 164,547,891 of NC_030678.2, read as the reverse complement.
GGGGAGAGAAAAAAAAAAAAAAAAAAAAAAAAAAAAGAAAATAGGACGAGAGGTTATATACAGTATTGCGGTAACATATTAAACATGTTTCAGTTCTGATATGGCAATAGCAATATTATAAAATAGGTTTGGTAGGTATGACAAAATTCTCAATTGTACAGCGCTGGTCCATTCAATCATATTATACTAGGTCTTGCATATAGTGTGGACGTTTTAAGGTGACTGTTACCTGGAGAGACTAGCTAGGAAATTAAGGTAATCTGTATGTGCAAATTTGGGTATTGCATTTTACGTCAAGGTTCCTTGTCCACCTAAGCCTGCCTCCCACCATGGACTCCAAATTTTCTCAAATTTCTTTTGGGAACCTCTGGCTAGCAAAGTGAGTTTAATAAGGGGCAAAACTTGATTTACCAGGGTAATCCAGTTTTGAACTGTAGGAGGTTCAGGTCCCATCCAAGCCATTGCAATAATTTTCCTTGCGTAGTATAAGAGTGTTCTGTATCTAGTTCTAGCATGGTTGGTCGTTATAAATTCGTCCAGGATTCCCAGTATACATACCTGGGGCGTCAGAATTTTGGGGAATTCTAGTTTGTCTGCTAAGATGCACATAACTTCAGACCAAAATTTGGCTACATGTGGGCACAACCAGGCCATGTGTAGGAAATTTGCCTCCTCCATTCCACATCTATGGCATCGTGCACCGGGGTTACGTCCCATGGACCTCAGTCGTATAGGTGTGAGGTAAAATTGGTGCAGCCATTTAAATTGGACAAGTTTATCTCTTACTGAAAATAAGTAATAATACCCTCTGTCTGTTGCTTCTTCCCAGTCTTCCTCTGTAAGGTCTGGAACGTTGACCAACCATTTGCGGTGTGCTGTTTTGAATGGGGATGGAGTTGTTTGTAGTAGAGTTTTATACAGTGTCGATGTAGGTTTGGTTAAAGTGGGGGACCAGAGTACAGTTTCAAACTGTGGTTGGGAGGTTTGTATGTCGACTCCCCCAAACTGTGCTTGAAATACCTGCCTAAATTGGAAGTATCGGAATTGGGAGAGAGTGGGTTCTGCAAGCTTCTCTTTAAAGAACTCATATGTTCCCAGTGTAGAGCCATCAAGTGTGTCTTGCAGACGCCTGATCTGTTTACGAGGCCAGTACAAGAAATCAGGGAACTTATAGAAGTGGGGGAGTCGAGAGTTTGCCCATAAGGGTATATTGGGTGTTAAAGTTGGGGAGTGTTGTGGATATATCTTGAGTGCTAGGTTCCAGGCTGTCCTCGGAGTTGCCATTACTGCTGGAAGGTTTTTGTGGTCTGTGGTTGCTCTATATGGGAGATGTCTAAGGCCCTCCACTGACCCTACTGTTACTGCTTGCAGATTCATATTTGGGTTGTATGGGTCAGGGTCGAACCACCATTTAATATAGTGCAACTGACTAGCTAGGTAGTAGAGGTACAGATCTGGTAATCCCAATCCCCCTTCTTTGGTGGGGGGGGTTAGTTTTTTCCAAGCAATTCTAGGGGTTTTTCCTCCCCATATGAAATGTATTAAGGTCTGGTTAACGGCTTTAAAGAAGCTTTTTGGGATATGAATAGGAGAATTGTGGAAGGTATATAGAAAGCGTGGCAGGTAAATCATCTTAAAAATGTTAATTTTCCCCCAAAGTGTTAAGGGAAGTTTGGACCACATGGGTAGGATATTATTTAGGGAGGATATGATTGGGTCTAAGTTTCTTGTCGTATAGGTGTTTAGGTCTAGGTTGACTTGGATTCCCAAGTACTTAAATGAATCTACTGTCATTACGGGGATATCTTGTGGTAGAGCAGGGAGGGGGGTCGGGTCTACACGCATCAAGGCGGATTTATCCCAATTGACTTGCAAGCCAGAGAGTTTCCCAAAATGTGTTATGATATTGGCCAGTGTATTTAATGAGGGGCCTGCGTCTGCCAAGTAGACCAGCAGGTCGTCTGCATATAAGGAGACTCTTTCTTCTAATGGTCCCAATCGCCAACCCTCCAGTGCTGTGGTTTGTCTAATTAGGATGGCCAGGGGTTCAATAGCCAGGGCGAACAATAGGGGGGAGAGTGGACATCCCTGTCTAGTGCCTCGTGTGAGTGGAAAGGGGTTTGATGTTATTCCATTTGCCTTAACCTTAGCTGTGGGTTTCTGATATAGCATGCGGATCCATTTTATAAAATTGGGCCCAAAGCCAAATTTGGAAAGCACAGCCCATAGGTAGGTCCACTCTACCGAGTCGAACGCCTTGAGGGTTTTTGTCATTAATAATAATGCCCCAGTGGGACCTTGAACTTTTTTTTTTTTTTAACCTCAACTGCTATGTAATAGTGTAGAGTCACTAATTCCCCCCTTGTTTAATTGAATTTGCCACATTCTCTGCTGAAAGTCATGGGAAATTTTCACCAACTGGGAAAAAAAAAATTTGCTTGTGGATAAATGCCACAAACTATTTTATAATAGCGGAAAAAAAGCCTATTTAGCTAAACCCAATTATACAGCTATCATATATATTTGAATGTGTTTTATATCAGGTACAAGACATGCAGGTAATATAATATTTTATTAAAGTTCGCATGCAGGATGATACATAAAATATGATATAAAACACATTCAAATAAATAAATCATAGCAGTATAATTGGGTTTAGCTAAATAGGTTTTTTTCTGCTATTATAAAATAGTTTGTGGCATTTATCCACAAGCAAATTTTTTTTTTCCCAGGTGGTGAAAATTTCCCATGACTTTCAGCACAGAGTGTGGCAAATTCAATTAAACAAGGGGGGAATTAGTGACTCTACACTATTACATAGCAGCTGAGGATAAAAAAAAGTTCAAGGTCCCACTGGGGCATAATGATAAAAACCCTCACTGGGCCATATTCAGTGTGAAAACTGCCAGTACTGCCTGTTTGGTATTACAGGAAACTACTTATGTGAATTGCTTATTAGCAATTATCAGGTACAAGACATGCAGTAATTATATTACCACTTTTATTTATGGTTATAAAGACAAAGTCTTGCTACTTTGTATATCAGAATGATTTTGAAAATGTATAAGAAGGTTACAAAAATACAAGAGCAAGAGATAAATAATAAGAAAATAAAAGTCAGCCCAGCCACTCCATCTGGGATTCGAACCCAGGTCATAGCCCCAGAGGGACTGCAGTACTAACCACTATACTAATGGAGCTCTGCTTGCTTAGTCTTGTACCTGATTGAAATGACGACATCAGCAAGGTGAGGAACAGGTTTAGCTGGGGATTGGCAGTACATTGCAATGGGAATGAGATGGGAATGTACGTAGACGCAGTACACCTATTTAATGAGCTGTCTAAAATGAAATAAACTGAAGAAACGGCGTAAAAAGTTGTGTAAAGTAAATGCCAAATTTAAGGTGTGTTTTATTTTACCACAACCAAAACCGCAGGCACTCATGGATCCCAGGAACAGGCTTGTGTATAACAATTACAAACTTTAGTATAGACCAACTGTTGACATAGCCTTACGCATTTCGTGCATGAAGCACTTAATCATAGGCTAATAAGCAATTCACATAAGTAGTTTCCTGTAATACCAAATGGAAGTACTATATAAAGCATTGTATTACACAGACATCCCAGACAGGGTGATTGTTTCTCCTCTGATTGATTTAATAAGATATGGGTCCCTGAAGAAGTCACTTGATGACGAAACGCGTTGGGCCTCATTGATTGATACGCTTATTGTACTGCAACAATTGTAAGAGCAACTTTTATGTTTTAAACTATTTACTTTTGATTTTACACCATGGGAATGTGTCTCTCTGTTTTCATTTGTTTTTACCTACGCGAGGTGGCTGCACCTGACTACGCACCTGGAAAGTGAACTTTCATTACACTGCGTTTATTCGGACTGTGTATTGGTTCAAGAACACTGACTTTCTATTTTTATCTTTTGCTAATTATTTTTGCTTGTTGGTTTCTATGTATTTTTTGTTCTTTATATAGCGCCCCTTTTTTTCTACTTTTAATGTGAGAGTTAACCCGTAACCCATATTGTTGAGCAGCAAGCAGGGCTCCAACGCACTCAGTGACCCCTAGTGGCAGCCTGTAGTGATGCAGTACTTGCAGATTTCTGAAAGAATACAACACATACAGTAACTCAGAGGGGAGTCCTATATATGTGAATGGCGGGGGGGCAGTGACAGTACTGGCAGTTTTGACACTGAATATGGCCCAGTGAGGGTTTTTGTCATTAACAATTATGCCCCAGTGGGACCTTGAACTTTTTTTTAACCTCAGCTGCTATGTAATAGTGTAGAGTCACTAATTCCCCCCTTGTTTAATTAAATTTGCCACATTCTGTGCTGAAAGTCATGGGAAATTTTCACCACCTGGGAAAGAAAAATTTGCTTCTGGATAAATGCCACAAACTATTTTATAATAGCAGAAAAAAGCTAAACCCAATTATACTGCTATGATTTATTTATTTGAATGTGTTTTATTTCATATTTCATGTATCATACTGTATGCAAACTTTAATAAAATATTATATTACCACTTTTAATATGGTTATAAAGACAAAGTCTTGCTACTTTGTATATCAGAATGATTTTGAAAATGTATAAGAAGGTTACAAAAATACAAGAGCAAGAGATAAATAATAAGAATATAAAAGGCAGCCCAGCCACTCCATCTGGGATTCGAACCCAGGTCACAGCCCCAGAGGGACTGCAGTACTAACCACTATACTAATGGAGCTCTGCTTGCTTAGTCATGTCAGGAAACTGTCTTGTACCTGATTGAAATGACAACATCAGCAAGGAGAAGAACAGGTTTAGCTGGGGATTGGCAGTACATTGGAATGGGAATAAGATGGGAATGTACGTACAGTACACCTATTTAATGATCTGTCTAAAACGAAATTTGCTGAAAAAACGGCGTAAGAAGGTGTGTAAAATAAATGGCAAATTCATCAGGGTGTGTTTTATTTTACCACAAACATGGATCCCACTAACAGGCTTATGTAAAAAGTATTACAAACTTTATTATAGCCCAACAGTAGACATAGCCTTACGCGTTTCGTGCATGAAGCACTTAATCATAGGATATGATTAAGTGCTTTATGCACAAAATGCGTAAGGCTAATAAGTAATTCACATAAGTAGTTTCCTGTAATACCAAATGGAAGTACTTGGAAGGCCTTGTATTACACATAGTTATTGCAATATATTATCTAAGGAGAGGTTCTTTTGCATCTTTACCAATAACTGTCCAGAAGCCGCTGGTGAATTTCATTTAGAGATAAGATTTGATAATTCATTAGGATCAGAGGTTGAGGGTCCCAGGGAAAGCTAACCAGTGTGCCCCCCCCCCCCCCCATATTGATGGAGGGTCAATGAGCAATGCAATTAGCATTGGGCTCTTTATCTCAAGCACAGGCCCCAGGGCAGATGCCACCCCTTAGGACAACTCTGAATCCATTTTGCCCTTTTCATCCTATGGGTATAAAAAGAGCAGAGGATGGTATTTGGCACCGACTGTGCAAACATGCCAGAACACCTTTTGCTGAGTGCAGGGAATCTTTAGATCATCAATCAGCTTTATACCCTGGGGCTCAACACAGCAGCTTTTCTGCAAATACAATTTCCGAGTAATTGGTCAGAACAGTTAACACCAATCTGTTATTGTGAGCTTACGTGATAGAGTAGGTGATTTATTTATATATTTTGCACATTTATATAGCATACGGTAAGTCCTCAAGTGCAAGGCAAGTCCAGTTTCTATTTGTAAACAAACTACAAGCTGCTACTGGGATTAAATGTATGTTTACAAATGCAGGAAGCCCGACTGATAAAATGGGAGGGGTGGAGACATTGGTGCTGGAGGAGAATTATGATGTAATTGGTATTGTGGAATGTGACTGGGCAGTAAATACAGGGGAGGGGGGCTATGTGGTTGCTAGGGTCCAAATACCTTAGCAACCAGGAAGTGATTTGAACAAGAATTTGGTATATAAATAGAGCACTTAAATAGAAAAATAAGTAGTAAAAATTACCAATAACAATCAAACTATAGCCTCACAGAGCAATAGTTCATTGGCTGCCAGGGTCAGTGACCCCCATTTGAAAGCTGCAAGGAGTTAAAAGAAGAAGGCAAATAATTAAAAAACTATAAAAATAAAAACTGAAGACCAATAAAAAAAAGTTGCTCAGAACTGGCCATTTTACAACATACTAAAAGTTAACCACCCCTTTAAGCAAGATCTAAACGTCATTATAAAGCAAGAAGTGATGGTGGGAAGTGAGGGAGCTGAAGCTTTTTGTAAAAAGTCTAAAGGTGCCCATACACTATAAGATCCGCTCGCTTGGCGATGTCGCCAAGCGAGCGGATCTTCACCCGATATCCCCACCTACGGGTGGGCGATATCGGGTAGCAAAGGACTTAAAAGAAAAATAATCCGATCGTTTGGCCCTGGGGCCAAACGATCGGATTACATTTGAGGTTATGGGGCAGTCGGTTCGGGGACCACATCAACGAGCCGATGCGGTCCCCGATCCGACTGGATTTTCTAACCTGGCCGATCGAGATCTGGCCAATTTCAGGCCAGATCTCGGTCGGCCAGGCCGCTCTGTTCTGCCCATACACGGCCGATTAGCTGCTGAATCGGTCCAAGGGACCGATATCGGCAGCTATAGTCGCCCCGTGTATGGGGGCCTTAAGAAAAGGCTAAACTTCAGTTGCAAATAGAAAAGGCTGCAGATTTGGGGCAAATAACAATAATGAGGGACTTTAATTGCCCTGATATTGACTGAAGCAACAGTACTGCCATAGTGACCATAAGGTCATCTTATCAAGGTTTTCAGCTGTAAAATAGGGGCATATATTAATTGGAGGAGGGGGTCATTCTTCTACTACATATAGCGCTGGTAAGGCCACATCTAGGATACGCCTAGGAGTTCTGGTCTTCAGGGCTCAAACGGGATATTGTTGAATTAGACAGAGTCCACCCCCTAAGTGGGTCACCATTTTAAAACAACAGCTATAACCAACATTACCAAATGCATTACTATGAATAGGATTCCCTCTTAACATGGGCGTCCACAGAAGGGGGCAAGAGGGGGCACTTGCCCCCCCCTGGAAAAGTAGCAAAAAAACCAAAAAAACCTTACTCCGTTTCTGCACTGTCCCCTCAAGCCCATTTTGCTGTGCTCCGATTGGATCTCTACTCTTCTCTTTCCTTTTCCAGAATGGATATATGGGATATGTAACATTTTGTCTACATTCTGATATCCTTCCTGTAAAGTTTAATTGCAAATAAATATAGCACACCCATGAGTATTCGCTATAAGCATACCGCCCAACTGCCCCGCTTTCCGCGGGACAGTCCCGGTTTTGGTAGCGCGTCCCGCTGTCCCGGATAGTTCCATGAATGTCCCGCATTTCCGTAATGCGGGACATTCATGTAACTATCCCGACAGCGGGACGCGCTCGCTGTAGTCAGGCGTTCCCCAGTGGCTCCTCTCTATATGCGGCTCCTTGTTCGGCGGAGCCAGGCCCTTTTATAAGGTTGCGCCCGTGCGTATTGACGTCACACACACGCACGAGCGCAACCTTATAAAAGGGCCTGGCTCCGCCGAACAAGGAGCCGCATATAGAGAGGGGACTCTGAAGAAGAAGCTGCAGCATGTATGGAGGCACTGTATGGGGGGCACCTGTGTATGGGGGGCTAATGTGTATGGGGGACACTGTAGGGGGGGGCTACTGTGTATGGGGGGGCTACTCTGTATGGGGGGGCACCTGTGTATGGGGTGGCACCTGTGTATGGGGGCTAATGTGTATGGTGGGCTAATGTGTATGGGGGACACTGTGTGGGGGGGGGCTACTGTGTATGGGGGGGCTACTGTGTATGGGGGACACTGTGTGGGGGGGCTACTGTGTATGGGGGACACTGTGTGGGGGGGGCTACTCTGTATGGGGGGGGCTACTCTGTATGGGGGGGCCCCTGTGTATGGGGGCTAATGTGTATGGGGGACACTGTATTGGGGGGCTACTGTGTATGGGGGACACTGTGGGGGGGCTACTCTGTATGGGGGGCATCTGTGTATGGGGGGGGCTACTGTGTATGGGGGGCTACTGTGTATGGGGGCACTGTGTATGGGGGGGCAAAACTGGTACATAGTTATAACTCACTTATAACTGACTGCCTTCTCTCTATATTTGTATTTTATATGTAGGAGTTGCTATATTGTTTTCCTTAGGTAGTACAGTATGAGGGTATAGCACATTTGCATCTGATCCCGCCATTTCATCTATATAAAAGGAGTATTTTTAAAAAAAAATGGGGAGTGGCAATTGGGGCATGGCCACACAAAGTGGGCGTGGTCAAAAAATTAAGTATATAAGTATCTTTGAGAGTGTGTGTTATTTGTGTTAGTTTGTGTAGGCCTCAACTTGGCAAACTCCCTGCAACTCTGGGACCCTGCTGCCCCTTGGGTGAGTGCTTACCCGGTTGCTGGTGATCCGCCTGGGGAGGAACTGACCGGGAGACTTGCTGATTAACCAAACAAACTTCTTTATTCCAAACAGCATTCAGTGGTAATAAATGCAGACTCCGGTATCTCTCCCTTATATCCAAACCTGGAGTTTCTCTTGCTCCAGATAATCTCCCGTTTGGGAATATACTGTGACCTGAGCCAGCCACTGAATTTCCCTGAGCTACGGCCAGTAATGCCGGGAGGTGATAACCTCACTGATCTCCTCGGAGGGGCCTCAAACTGCCCAACTAAATACACTATCTATCTAGTATAAATAAATTTAAAGCAACTGGACTTGTTTGGTAACAAACAAGTCCAGTTGCTTTAGGGCTCTGGCACATGGGGCGATTAGTCGCCCGCGACAAATCTCCCTGTTCGTGGGTGACTAATCTCCCCGAGTTGCCATCAGTTGCCATCCCACCGGCGAACATGTAAGTCGCCGGTGGGATGGCACACGCGGCGCGATTTCGGCAAGTCGCCGAAAATGCCTCGCGAGGCAACTGCGCAGCGTGTACCATCCTTACATGCTCGCCGGTGGGATGGTAGTTCAGGGAGATTAGTTGCCCGTGACAAGGGAGATTTGTTGCGGGTGACTAATCTCCCCTTGTGCCAGAGCCCTTACATTTATTTATACTAGATATACCATGACCTGGATGAATGAAAATCTTCATAGACATACACTATCTATCCTTTCACTCCTAGAGTGACAATAAAATGTCTAACTGGCTCCTGTAGCTAACCTCTTAGAGAGGTGAAGTCCCAGGAAGAAGACCTCATGGTTTGTGAGTCCATTCCCTTTTATATTGCAGAACACCACCACCTAGTGGTCACTGCTGAACTGCAGAGGAAACTCTCTTTTAATCTGGAAAGAATAATTATAATAATATAATAATTAAAGATGAATTAAAAAGTTAAAAAAAAAATTGTAGATGTTTATGTAAAGTTGGGGGGAACACAGGTCAAAAAATTTCATAACGGTAATGATGCTTCATTGTTATTTGTATATGACAATAAACTAGAAACTATAGCACACACACAATTAGGACCACCCTTAGGTCCATATCCCACAAGGCCACCCACTGGTATGCCTGTCTAAAGGGGAACCCAGGCACAGGGGCCCAAATCTTGGGGTCCCTACATAAAAATTATTAAAAAGAATTAATGAATAACAAAAAAGGGCAACTAATTTAGTAAAGAGAAATCTCAGTTATGAAAAATGACTGCTCGGAAATGTTCTTATGTAAACCAACACAGAGAAGTCAGAAGCCCTGCACAGTGTTATATAATATTCTCCCTTTACCGCACATACACCCCCTGATTCATTACATAGCCACAACAAACATGGCCGCCGACGGCTTCCAATCAGCTGGAACGCCCTCTTGCTTACGTGACGCGTACTCCGAGCGCCGGAAGTTTCCCGGTGGAAAGAACTAGCGCGACGGGTAATTGTGACGCCAGTCGCCGTGGGATTTGGTGCTGGGGCTGAGGCGCTGTTACGGGGTGAGCGAAATCGCACCTTTGGGAAGAGGGGAATTCAGGCTGAACGGCAGCGATTATTTTAGTCATAGGGGATTGAGGCCCTCTAGGAGCAATATATCGCCCCCCACTATCCCTGTTGGCTGGGGAAGCTTACAGCTCGGCTTTATCTACTTAGCAATACTGTACCCTCCTGCCCAGTCTGTGAGTCCCCTGCTAATGTAAGGGAACTCGGCTGGTTAAGCCTATGGCCAGCAATATCAACTTGAGGGACAATTGAAAGTACAGGCATGGGATCCCTTATCTGGAAACCTGTTATCCAGAACGTTCCAAGTTACAGAAAGGCCATCTCCCATAGACTCCATTTTAATCAAATAATTCAAATTTTTAAAAATGATTCCCTTTTCTCTGTAATAATAAAACAGTACCTGTACTTGATCCCAACTAAGATATAATTACCCCTTATTGGAGCAGAACAGCCCTATTGGGTTTATTTAATGGTTAAATGATTCCCTTTTCTCTGTAATAATAAAACAGTACCTGTACTTGATCCCAACTAAGATATAATTACCCCTTATTGGGGCAGAACAGCCCTATTGGGTTTATTTAATGGTTAAATGATTCCCTTTTCTCTGTAATAATAAAACAGTACCTGTACTTGATCCCAACTAAGATATAATTACCCCTTATTGGGGGCAGAACAGCCCTATTGGGTTTATTTAATGGTTAAATGATTCCCTTTTCTCTGTAATAATAAAACAGTACCTGTACTTGATCCCAACTAAGATATAATTACCCCTTATTGGGGGCAGAACAGCCCTATTGGGTTTATTTAATGGTTAAATGATTCCCTTTTCTATGTAATAATAAAACAGTACCTGTACTTGATCCCAACTAAGATATAATTACCCCTTATTGGGGGCAGAACAGCCCTATTGGGTTTATTTAATGGTTAAATGGTTCCCTTTTCTCTGTAATAATAAAACAGTACCTGTACTTGATCCCAACTAAGATATAATTACCCCTTATTGGGGGCAGAACAGCCCTATTGGGTTTATTTAATGGTTAAATGATTCCCTTTTCTCTGTAATAATAAAACAGTACCTGTACTTGATCCCAACTAAGATATAATTACCCCTTATTGGGGGCAGAACAGTCCTGTTGGGTTTATTTCATGGTTAAATGATTCCCTTTTCTCTGTAATAATAAAACAGTACCTGTACTTGATCCCAACTAAGATATAATTACCCCTTACTGGGGCAGAATAAGCCTATTGGGTTTATTCAATATTTGAATGATTTTTACCAGACATAAGGTAGGAGATCCCTTATCTGGTCACGAGCATTCTGGATAACAGGTCCCATACCTGTAGTATCATTCTGCCTTTCCTGTGCTCTGCGCTGCTGCTTCTGACTCCTGAAGCTGTGTAGAAAAAGTCAGCTTATGAAAGTAGGAATTTTAAAACAGTTCTTGTATTTGTGTGTGAAACAGTTGTGTAAAAGATGACAACCGCGGCCAGGCCAACGTTTGAACCAGCAAGAGGCGGCAGAGGTAAAGGGGAAGCCGATCTCAGTCAGCTCTCAAAGCAGTATTCCAGCAGAGACCTCCCCTCTCACACTAAGATCAAATACAGGTATGTGAGTGGCTAAGGCATGTAAGATATTTGTTCTGTAGTCCTTAACATGGCACAGTGAATTATGTTGGTCATTAAAGGGGAAGTATATCCCCCTTTTCAAGATTATTTCACTTGTGCTTGTGTTGAACATTCTTTTTGTTATTATTTACAAACCATTATGAGACACCTCTGTATATGGGTGAAGACACACGGAGCTACTAGTAGCAGCTACTTGTCACGGCTACTAAAATAGACAGTGCTGATCATTTACTGATAATTGTCTCTAAATTGTGTGTTTTAGCAGAGGCAATTCTCAGTATTGTCTGTGGCAGGGGATTTTCTGGCGTTTAGTAGCCGTGACAAATAGCTGCTACTAAGTACCATGTGTCTTCATCCTAATACCTGTTCCTTATCACAGAGCCTAATGACTAAAGGCTGCCCCTGGGGGAAGGGAGGGGTTTGTTTATACAGTGGACTTTTCGTATGTATATATTTATTAAGCGGTACTTATGTACGCAGCGCTGTACAGTAGAATACATTAATACAAACAGGAGGTTATTAAAATAATAGATAAATACAAAGTATAACAATAAATACAGATAAATACAAGATACAGTTGCAATAAGTTAAGAGTCAAAGACACAAGAGGATGGAGGTCCCTGCCCCGTAGAGCATACAGTCTAGATGGGAGGGTAACTTACAGACACAAATAGGCAAATATAAGTGCTGTAGGTCACAGTGGGTGACATTACAATATAAGTGCCAGTTCCCAGATCAGGTGCTGGGTGAGTGCTCCAAAAGTTAGTCTTTAAGTTTAGTTTTAAGAACACTGGGGAGGATTTTCTTCGGAGGAAATCTGGGAGGGCATTCCAAATATAAGGGGCAGCAAGTTGGGAAACTGCAGTAGTAGTGGGGGGGGGGCGTAACCAAGCAGTTACTCTGCGAGGAACAGAGGAGTCGACCAGAAATGTACGGCGACACAAGGGAAGAGATGTAGTGAGGAGCAGAGGAATGGAGGGCTTTGAAGGTTAGGAGAAGGAGTTTGTAAGATATTCTTTGTTTAATAGGAAGCCATGATAAGGACTTTAGCAGGGGAAGGGCCTGAACTCTCCTGGATGAGAGGAGGAGAATTTTGGCAGCAGTGTTTAATATAGACTGTAGTGGGGAAAGATGGGAGTTAGGGAGGGCAGTTAGCAGCAGGTTACAGTAGTCAAGTAGTCGGGATAGGATGAGAGCATGCATGAGCAGCCTAGCTGTTGCAGTAGAAAAAAAGGGACAAATTTTAACAATATTGCGCAGGAAAAAGTGACAGGTTTTGACAGGGCTGTTAATATGGTCAGAGAAGGAGAGACTGGAGTCAAATATCACCCCCAAACAACGCGCCAAATAGACAGGGTTGAAGAGGGTGCCATCGATAGAGATCCTATGAACTAAAAGTAAAATGTGACTTTGCTTTCAGTTATCGAATTTGCCTTATTAGTAGCACAAATAGCAAAGCGATTTAAAACAATAGGCAGGAAGTATGTTCAGATCCAGCTCTAATCTTTGAGTTTCTAATCAGTGGGTTTACTGGCCATTTAGAGGTGGCATAAAGGCATAAACCCATTTTAATAAAGCACAAATACAACTTATTTTTGCATTTTATCTCTAATACTTTACATACTTAATTGACTGATGCTTCTTCCCTCCTTACTACCTCCTTTCCTGCTCATCTTCTGAAACTATAGTTATGGTGGCTCAGGGTCCAAAGATTGACATTGCAGCCATCCTATCAGGCACATGGTGGGAGGGCGAGAACTACCGCTCTGTTTTCATACACATAAATGTCAGCTGTTCCCTATGTTATATGCAGCCTTAAGCATTCCCTCCCTGACTTGTTTATTTCTGCAAAGTTTACTGCCATATTCCAATCCATTCCTGCCACCCCACCCCCATATTTGCAGTGCTGCTTTTGCTCTATTTCTGACCAGCTTCTCTGTGCTACTTATAATGCAAATATTGCTTTATAGCACTTGGGTCTTCGATTCCATCCTGGGCACTGTCTGCAAGAAGTGTGTATGTTCTTCCCGTGTCTGTTTGGATTTCCTTTGGATACTCTAGTTCAGGGATCCCCAACTTTTCTTACTCGTGAGCCACAGTCAAATGTAAAAAGACTTGGGGAGCAACACAAGCACCATAAAAGTTCATGGAGGAGCCAAATAAGGGCTTAGATTGGCTATTAGGGGCCAATGCTATGCTATGCACCCTATCAGCTTACAGGGGGCTTTATTTGGTAGGAAATCTTGTTTTTATTCAACCAAAACTTGCCCCCAAGTCAGGAATTCAAAAATAACTCACTGAGAGCAACATTCAAGGGGTTGGGGAGCAACATGGTGCCCCCGAGCCACTGGTTGGGGATCACTGCTCTAGTTTTTCTCCCAAACTCCAAAACCATACTGGCAGGTTAACTGGTTTCTAATTAAACTGTCCATAGTCAGTGTGAAAGGGACCTTCGAGTGTAAGCTTCACTGGGTCAGGGGCTGATTGGAGTGATAGGAATCTGCCTAATGTGCTGCGGAATATACTGGCACAAAATAAAGTGTAATAATAATACTCACAGGCTCACATCTCATAATAATAACTTCATGGCTCCTTCCATAGAGCAATTAGTTCTTTGGCTAAACATATTTACATGTGATCGGGACACCATGGAACAAGCAAGGTAAATGCTTGTAAGCAGATCGGGATGATCAGACCCTGTGAGACATATTTGCTTATGTGTGAATAATTTGTAGTAAGGAAAAGCCGCTTAGAGCTAGACCACCCCATATTATACCCTATGTCTGATAACACTAACCCTATTGTTTAGACTTGTTGATTTTCATTTTGGCATGCATGATTGGTTGCTTTAAGCCAAGGGCCATGGTATCTTAATTTAGTTTATTTTCAATAACAGCAGAAATCGTGAGCCTTTTGGAAAAGAGAATTTGACACAAATCATGAATTCCCATGGGCCCTGTTATGGTCATTGAAAGGTATCAGCTGACCCCGAGGCTACTCCTCCATTCTGTATTCTGCTCAATGAAAATAGCATACAGATCCACATATGTGGCCAATTAACACCTAATCTACATGTTGAGTCCATGTTATAAAGGAATAATTGAGAATTTAAGACAAATTTGGCCACCTGAGGGTTACTCCATCACAATGACAACCAATAACTTTTTGAAGTTTCACTGGCAGACAGTGCTGTTTATTGTTTTGCTTTCTGCTTCCCTAATAGATACCTGATTTGCTCATAGATAATGATTTTTTTTATGGTGGGCTGGTGGAAATACCTAGAATACAATGTCCAAAACTATATTGTCCATATATCAAGAGTATGCACACTTACTGTATCTCCAGACAGGCTACCCAGGATGCCCCAGAGGAAGTGAGAAGCCGTGATTTCAGGCGGGAGCTTGAGGAGAGAGAACGTGTTGCTGTCAGGGAGAAGAACAGAGACAGGCCAACAAGAGGTAGGAGTCTGTTATACTTTAGAAGACATATTGGATAATGGAAAAAACCCTAATTTTATTAAGGCAATTATGAATAATATATGGTGCTGGTTTCACTTTGGGTTTAAAATGAATCTGTAAAAATAGATCCTCTCAGTCCTCTGTCCGTGTTTCAAATGAAGGGTGGGTGGTGTCCTTACAGTCCCTGCCAGAAGCACAGTAGGAGGGAGAGAGCCAATCACAGCCCTGCACTCACACAAGCAAAAACAGGCTTCAGTTCCCTATCTGCTCAGCCTAGCTACTGATTTTTATATGATATGTCTCCTATAAGGACCATTACTATAAGGACTTATCAAGAACTCAGCCTATGAGTCAGCTTTGTTCACAAAAAAGTGTAAAAAGCTTTGCCTGCCCCATGGAGGCGCTCCTAAAGGTGCAGGTCTTTGCAATCTAAAATGGAGTACAAGGGCCTACATTTGTCATTGGTGTATACATGAGGGGCAGGCTGGAGTAGGCACTGGTGCCCCATCTTACCCCAATTCCTTCCCCATAACTTATGAACCATTCAGGTGTTCATATTAGGGAGGGCTGTCCTTCAGCACGTGGCCTTTGATGTTCAATTTATATAACCCTATACTAAACAGATGACTGATTTTCCTTAGAGAAAAGTATACAGTATATATTAGATATATTAAACGCAATATTCTAGTGGCTGTTCTAATGTGTGTTTCTCTTTTATTTTATTTTAGAGCATGCCTCATCTGTGTCAAAGAAACCACGTCTGGACCAGATACCAGCAGCAAACCTTGATGCAGATGATCCACTCACAGATGTAAGCAGATGTTGTACACAGCGCTTATTAAAACTAAACACATGTTTCAGCAATTAAAATAAAATGTAATAGTCTCTCTGAAAATGCCTTGGTTAGCAAAATGGGTCCCTAGTAGGGTGAGTACTTCTGTGACAGAATGTGTGGGTCACTGCTGGCTCAGCCCTCAACTTATACCTGATACTGGTACACTTCCATGCTATGTGCTAGGCTGTGTTGTGTTTTATCTTGTGTTGTGTTATGGGATATTTTATAATGCATATATATTATAAAAACCCATCAGTTAATAGAGCTTCTCCAGCAGAATCCTGCATTGAAATCGGTTTCAAAAACACAAACAGATTTTTTTTAATATTTCATTTTGAAACTTCAAATGGGCCTAGACATATTCTTCATTTCCCAGAGTTCCACAGCCATGTGACCTATGCTCTGATAAACTTCAGTCACACTTTACTGCTGCGCTGCAAGTTGGAGTGATATCTCCCCCCTCCCAGCAGCCGATCAGCAAAACAATGGGAAGGGAGCAAGATAGCAGCTCCCAGTAGGTATCAGAATAGCACTCAATAGTAAGAAATCCAAGTCCGGCTTGGGACTCCTCCAGTTACATGGGAGTAGGAGAAACAATAGGTTAGCTGAAAGCAGTTCTAATGTGTAGCGCTGGCTGAAAGCTCAGACTCAGGCACAAGGCACTGAGATGGCGCCTACACACCAATATTACAGCTACAAATACATTTGTTCAAGAATAAAATTTTAAATGGCAGAGTGAAATATTTGCATAATGTAAAGCACATATTTAATCTTTTTTCAAATGTTTTAATACTAATGTAAGAGCAGAGTGTACTTTGCCCTTATTGGGCACATTCTTTTGGCTGCTCAGGGGGTTATGGTGGCTGAATACTCAGTTGATAGTGTGGCAAATAAATTGTGTTTGTCTGGACTGTAGGAAGATGCTGATGATGACTCTGATGAAGACAGTGATGATGACACAGCCGCACTACTTGCTGAGCTAGAGAAAATTAAGAAGGAGCGGGCAGAGGAGCAAGCCCGGAAGGTAAGGACACCTGTGCCCTGTGTAATAGCTGCCGATGTAACTATCCAACAACAACATATTTCTCCAGCCTGTAAGAGATACAGACCCTCTTTATTATATCTTTACTCTTCTCTTGTTAATAGACACATTTTTTCCCCATGTACCCTATAGGCTCTTGGCTGTGTGCCCTCTTCTGTAGGGTGCCTAGTACAGGCATAGACACCAACTAAAAACTCTCAGAATAATATTATAAAACACAAGGGCACATTCAGTCTTTGTAAAAGAAAAGTAAAATTACTGGGGGCCAAGTTGCTAGGCATCCCAGTGATTCTAGGTGCTTACCTGCTACCCCAGGGCTGGTTGTCCTCCCCTTCAAAAAATACACCAGCCTGGTACAGTTTGCTGTATGTCACACCTCCAGCCAATCTTTGTCGGCCATGGGCAAGTGAATTTGCAGTACAGAACTTTTTTTGAGATTCCTTTACTGTGCGTTTGACTTCATAAATTTGGCCCTGGGGACAGCTGGAAGATGGCTACGCTCAGCAAACAGTACCTCAGACTGTTGCATTCTTTGAAGAAGAGGAGCAGCAGCCCTATGCTTTATGGATGACTTAAATTAAAGTGGGGGTACCTAACAACAACGAGCCGGTGCGGTCCCTGATCCGAAGGAAAAATCAATCCTGCCGAATTGAGATCCGGCTGATTTTTCTTTTCTGCAGTGGTTTTGCTTAATATCGGCATTTCTAAAAAGCCAGTAATACCATACAGTTAGTTCAAGCAGCTCCTACAACTAATTGATTTCTCCGTAGCAGATATCCTCTAAGAGTCCTTTATTCTATAGAGAGAAACCCGCAGCCCCTCTGCTGGCATCAGCCGCCACTTTTGTCTGCACCTGGAACCATTGTGCCGTCCTGGGTGCAGGCACACACAGTGGATATCCACTCCGCAATGCAAATGCACGCAATTGAGCACTGATACCAGGCGTGTGTGTCTGCACTCAGCCCCCATGTGGCATCAGCCTAAATATATTGTGTTCTACACAGTTATCTATTATCTGCTATGTGTGCCCTATTGCCCAATAACAACTCGAATGGCTGCCCCATGGTGACACGTCGACTTATTTATATAAACTGTAGTACAGGTATTGGACCCCTGATCCGGAAACCCATTATCCGGAAATTCCCGAATTACAGAAAGGCCATCTCCCATAGACTCCATTTTAATCAAATAGTTCACATTTTAAAAATGATTCCCTTTACTCTGTAATAATAAAACAGTACCTGTACTTGATCCCAACTAAGATATAATTACCCCTTATTGGGGGCAGAACAGCCCTATTGGGTTTATTTAATGGTTAAATGATTCCCTTTTCTCTGTAATAATAAAACAGTACCTGTACTTGATCCCAACTAAGATATAATTACCCCTTATTGGGGGCAGAACAGCCCTATTGGGTTTATTTCATGGTTAAATGATTCCCTTTTCTCTGTAATAATAAAACAGTACCTGTACTTGATCCCAACTAAGATATAATTACCCCTTATTGGGGCAGAACAGTCCTATTGGGTTTATTTAATGGTTAAATGATTCCCTTTTCTCTGTAATAATAAAACAGTACCTGTACTTGATCCCAACTAAGATATAATTACCCCTTATTGGAGCCAAAACAACCCTATTGGGCTTAATTACTGTTTAAATAATTTTATTAGCAGACTTAAGGTATGGGGATCCAAATTATGTAAAGATCCCTTATCCAGAAAACCCCAGGTCCCGAGCATTCTGGATAATGGGTCCCGTACCTGTTCGGTTTTTAATACAGGTACTTAGTTCTTACCAAAGCACAGTAACCGTGCATAATAAAACCCTTTCATTTTTTGGTGTTTACTGGTTCTTTGTGGCAATTGAGAACCCTTCTGGAGACATAATTACAGCACAAGTTGGACAACCTGACAGTTTGAAAACACAATAGGAAAGAGGATCCTGCCGCCAAATGGAAAAGGAGCTAGAAACTTGCCCATGGAATTGAGTTGGAAAATTCTCTTCAATTCCTCAAACCGCATTAGAGTCAGAAGCGATGCAGTTGCAGACTAAGGGTGGTCTAGAAATTGTCCCATATTATATTCTCCTTGCCGCTTGTGGTCAGAGCAAATTGCTGAGGGAATAGGAAAGCGCCGCGCTGAATCAACATGCAGATTTGTCAGGAGGAAGTCATTTGGGCTCTTTGATTGCAGATTCGCTTTGCAGTGGCCAAATGTATAATTAAACATGTGCCTCGGGCTGTAATTCCTAATAGCAATATTCTGTCATGGCAAGGGGGGTGTGTGTCACTCAGCCTGACCCAAATACTGCCTAGGAACATATACTTGTGCATGTAACTCACTTGTCAAGGGTACTGGCAGACTGAAAGGGCAAAATCTAAAGGGGAAGTTAGACCCTCATGGAACACAAAATATTTTACAGTGTACATAGAAAAGCTATTGTTGTCTTAGGAGAGAAGGCAGTGCTGGGGATTCACAGCCAATGCCCATTCCCAAGAATGCCCACAATGCCCTCCTTGCCCCTGTTGCTAAACCTACCAGGTTAAGACTTGCTCTTGCATGTGCTAAGTATTTCTCTTCTACGTACAGGAACTGGAACAGAAAGCTGAAGAGGAGCGGATCCGCATGGAGAACATCTTGAGCGGGAACCCACTGCTAAATCTCACAGGCCCAGCCCAATCAGTAGCCGCGTTTAAAGTTAAACGAAGGTAACACATGCAGCACTGGATTATGTAGTAACTGCCCAATGTTTGCACGGGTTAAGTTGCCCAGTGTTTGCTTTCTTTTCCATTTCTATTCTATACATACAGTATAGTGTGACATTTATATTCTATATATACAGTATAGTGTGACATTTATATTCTATATATACAGTATAGTGTGCCATTTATAGTCTATATATACAGTATAGTGTGCCATTTATAGTCTATATATACAGTATAGCGTGACATTTATAGTCTATATATACAGTATAGCGTGCCATTTATATTCTATATATACAGTATAGCGTGACATTTATAGTCTATATATACAGTATAGTGTGACATTTATATTCTATATATACAGTATAGCGTGACATTTATAGTCTATATATACAGTGTAGCGTGCCATTTATAGTCTATATATACAGTATAGCGTGACATTTATAGTCTATATATACAGTATAGCGTGCCATTTATAGTCTATATATACAGTATAGCGTGCCATTTATAGTCTATATATACAGTATAGTGTGCCATTTATAGTCTATATATACAGTATAGTGTGACATTTTTATTCTATATATACAGTATAGTGTGACATTTATATTCTATATATACAGTATAGTGTGACATTTATACTCTGTATATACAGTATAGTGTGACATTTATATTCTGTATATATATATATATATATATATATATATATATACAGTATAGTGTGACATTTATATTCTATATATACAGTATAGTGTGACATTTATATTCTATATATACAGTATAGTGTGACATTTATATTCTATATATACAGTATAGTGTGACATTTATATTCTATATATACAGTATAGTGTGACATTTATATTCTATATATACAGTATAGTGTGACATTTATATTCTATATATACAGTATAGTGTGACATTTATACTCTGTATATACAGTATAGTGTGACATTTATACTCTGTATATACAGTATAGTGTGACATTTATATTCTATATATATATATATATATATATATATATATACAGTATAGTGTGACCGTTATACTCTATATATACAGTATAGTGTGACATTTATATTCTATATATACAGTATAGTGTGACATTTATATTCTATATATACAGTGTAGCGTGCCATTTATATTCTATATATACAGTATAGTGTGCCATTTATATTCTATATATACAGTATAGTGTGACATTTATATTCTATATATACAGTATAGTGTGCCATTTATACTCTATATATACAGTATAGTGTGCCATTTATACTCTATATATACAGTATAGTGTGCCATTTATACTCTATATATACAGTATAGTGTGCCATTTATACTCTATATATACAGTATAGCGTGCCATTTATAGTCTATATATACAGTATAGCGTGCCATTTATAGTCTATATATACAGTATAGCGTGCCATTTATAGTCTATATATACAGTATAGCGTGCCATTTATAGTCTATATATACAGTATAGCGTGACATTTATAGTCTATATATACAGTATAGTGTGACATTTATAGTCTATATATACAGTATAGCGTGACATTTATAGTCTATATATACAGTGTAGCGTGCCATTTATAGTCTATATATACAGTATAGCGTGCCATTTATAGTCTATATATACAGTATAGCGTGACATTTATAGTCTATATATACAGTATAGTGTGACATTTATAGTCTATATATACAGTATAGCGTGACATTTATAGTCTATATATACAGTGTAGCGTGCCATTTATAGTCTATATATACAGTATAGCGTGACATTTATAGTCTATATATACAGTATAGCGTGCCATTTATAGTCTATATATACAGTATAGCGTGACATTTATAGTCTATATATACAGTATAGTGTGACATTTATAGTCTATATATACAGGATAGCGTGACATTTATATTCCATATATACCGTGTAGCGTGACATTTATATTCTATATATACAGTGTAGTGTGACATTTATACTCTATATATACAGTATATAGTGCGAGTGGGCCCCTAAGCTCAGGTAAGTGACAGCAGCACAGAGTGTGGGGAGGGAATCAGCAGAAAAGGAGATGGGGGGGTAATGGGGCATCTTTGGGGGCACAGACCTTCCCTGCTAAAGGGCTGTGGGTGCTTTGAGTGCAACACAAGCCAAGCATATTGAGCCTCATTAGTTGAGTGTCAGTTCTCCTTAAATATTCCTGCTTACAAACGGCACTAACATGGGTCTCCCTTCTGTCTCAGGTGGGACGACGACGTTGTATTTAAGAACTGCGCCAAGGGAGTCGATGAAATGAAAAAGGACAAGAGATTTGTGAATGACACTTTACGTTCTGAATTCCACAAAAAGTTTATGGAAAAATACATCAAGTAGTACAGTTTTATGTGCTCCATTCTGGAGGTGGTTCCTTTAATGGCTGTCGGACTTTAGAAGGCCATGTCTTTGCGCTGAGTTGCGCAGCACCCGCCTCATCGTGCTCAGCGACATCACGCTTCTTAATTGCTTGTCTTTGTGTGCTCATCAATAAATAAATTCCATTTGTTTTCTACTTCTATGTTTCCGTAGTTCTGTTTCTTCTGTTTTGGTTCTGAATGTTGGATAAAAGCACCGCTCTGCCAGGAACAGGTTGGCATTAGTTACAGTGGGTTTCAGTGATTATGTATTCTGCTGTGGCCCCTTTGCATTCCCAGCACCCTAATCCCACTTATATTAGAGCATCCCATGCAATTGCCCACTCACGTGCTGAAGATTGTTGTATACGCCACTAGTCTTGCATGTTAGCAGGGTAGCACCCCACGGAGCAGGTTAGTTGGTTTGCATGCACTGTGCTATAAAGGGGTTGTTCACCTTTGAGTTAACTTTTAGTATGATGTAGAGAGTAATATTCTTTGACAATTTACAATTGGTCTTCATATTTTATTATTTGTAGTTTTTTCATTATTTCAATCATTGTTCAGGAACGCGCTCCAGTTTGGAGTTGTAACAGCTACCTGGTTGCTAGGGTCCAAATTAGCTTAGCAACCAGGGAGTGGCTCGAATGAGAGACTGCTATATGACTAGGAGAGGGACTGAATAGAAATAAAAGCTATATAAAGGAACAATAACAATAAAACTGTAGCCTCACAGAGCAATAGTTATTGGCTGTAGGGTCAGTGACCCCCATTTGAAAGTTGGAAAGAGTCCGAAGAAGAAGGCAAATCATTAAAAAACTGTAAGAAATAAATCATGAAGACCAACTGAAAAGTTGCTTGGAATGGTTCATTCTAAAACATACTAAAAGTTGAAGAAGGAAAGGCTAATAAAGAGTTAATCTCAAGCTGCAGGCATACCTTCAGTTCTCTCAATAGTGCCCTTAAGTCTCCCCATATTTCTCTCGTTCAGATGGTCAGAAGCCAAAAAGGAAGAAAAAACGTTGAGCTCTGTAAAGAAAGTTCCCATAATGCCTCGCTTCTGCACGAAAAGCAAGACCACTGTATATGCTCAGTTAGTTAGACTATGAGTCAGCTTCCTGCTGATTGGCTCAGATCCACATTCCTAAGGGGGGGGAGGGAGCAGGAGAGAGCAGAAAGCTGCGTGTCTCTGGCACAGGAAAACAGAGACAATAAATCCTGAGACAGAGGACTCAGTGCAGCGTTTCTGTGAGTGCTTATGGCTGTGTTTACATAGACCTTTCTGATAAAGCTTACTTAGTTTTTACCTTTCCTTCTCCTTTAAAGGTGAACATTGCCCACTTTATAACCTGGGTGTGGTTCAACCCCTTCCAAGGATGTCACAAAGGGCTGGGAAAGGCTTGGTGACATCAACTGAGGTGAGAGGTTTCGGTTAGAGTCCTATGCGGAACCCCTCCATACCCGAGTTAAGTCGTATTCTTCAGCAGCTACATGGATTCATGACCGAGATCAAGCTCACGTGGCGGGAAATGTGGCAGGAATAGCGGAGAATCATTACGTTCAGCGCCCACACAACCAAAAGTTTATTGAGGAGAAAAATGCATCTGGTGAGGATCCAAGTGTTCAGAGAAGATGGAGACGCTGCTCCCCAGTATACAGAGGCAGCAATTAGCTTCTAAGGACAAGTTAGACAATGTTATCATCTGCAACTATTATTGTGTCAATACAGCCATAAGCACTCACAGAAACGCTGAGAGTCCTCTATCAAAAGATGTGTTGTTTCCTGAGACACGCAGCTCTCTGCTCTCCCCTCTCCTGCTCCCCCCTCCCTCAAGAATGCTAAGAATTCCCCCCCACTTAGGAATGTGGATCAGCAGGAAGCTGACTCGTAGGGGCCGATTCATTAAAACAAATTCGAATCCCGAATGGGAAAAATTCGGATTGGATACAATGATTTCTGAAGATCGCAAATATCACGAAAATGCTTACAATAAAATCGTATTAGTCACGATAATATCGTATTGGCGATCCGAAAGTCACAAACATGAAAAAAACGGCGAAAATACGCTCCGAGCGTTCGTGTTTTAATAAATCTCCCCCATAGTCTTACACACTGAGCATGTACACTGGTCTGGGTCTGGGTGCAGGAGGGAGGCATTATGGGAACTTTCTTTACACAGCTCAGCATTTTTTCTTGTTTGGCTTCTGATCATCTGAACGGGAGAAATATGGGGAGACTTAAGGGCACTATTGAGAGAACTGAAGGTATGCCTGCAGCTTGAGATTAACTCTTTATTAGCCTTTCCTTCTCCTTTAAATTAAAAATGCATTGTGCCAATGTACAAAAGGGCCCTAGAACAGATAATAGAAATCATTTCTAGTAAACTCAACGGAAAAAGCAACCACATCCAGCCAGTAATCATTTGGCCAAGGAGGAAAGGGAGACATTCAGGCAGGGGCGGGCCAAGCCGACCGGACGCCCTAGGCAACCCGGTCGGCCAACTCCGCCCACCCCCGAATGGCACATGCGCGCCAAAGCACAGGAGGCGGTGCAGGGTGGGGAGGGGCGATTAGATCGGTCATTGCCTCCGCCGCTAATTACAAGCGGCGGAGGCAATGACAAAGTAGCACTAGGGGCAGGCAGGAGAGGCCCCCCAATCGTTGCGCCCTAGGCAGCTGCCCCTTCTGCCTACCCCTAGTTCCGACCCTGCATTCAGGGGCTGATTTACTAAAAAAATTTTTTATGGCATTAAAAGTCATATAAACGTGACATGGTATAAATTCGAATTAAAATCGATCATTGCTGTATTTATAAAATGTCAGGATCATGCTTGAATCATTTGTACGGAAAGTTCAAGTTTATATTCCAAAATCCTGACTTTTTTGAGATGAAAGTATTGTTAAAACTTGAGTTCAAAAATTTGAGTTTAAACGGACGTTCGTTTCCATGAATCCTCCTTATTTTTCCCAAACAGGAATTGCTCCAGCAGCCATTTTAGGAGCATCGGCACTCTTGGAAAACAATAATGTGTTTCAGTTTCACTTGAAACTGGGTGAAACAAAAAACAATGAGGGAATAACTTCTCCTTGAAAACATGTGAAATAGAAAACAATGAAGGGATTAATTTCCCCTTGAAAATGTGTGAAATAGAAAACAATAAAGGGATTAATTTCCCCTTGATAACGTGTGAAATAGAAAACAATAAAGGGATTAATTTCCCCTTGAAAATGTGTGAAATAGAAAACAATAAAGGGATTAATTTCCCCTTGAAAATGTGTGAAATAGAAAACAATGATGGGATTAATTTCCCCTTGAAAATGTGTGAAATAGAAAACAATGATGGGATTAATTTCCCCTTGAAAATGTGTGAAATAGAAAACAATGAAGGGATTAATTTCCCCTTGAAAATGTGTGAAATAGAAAACAATAAAGGGATTAACTTTCCCTTGAAATTGGGCAAAACAGAAACAATGATGGGGAATAACTTCTCCTGTCAAGGACAAGCTGTCACTGATTATTCTATTCCCCTACTATTCTAAGCCTCCATAGGACTCCATGGTGCTCGACAGATCAAACCTGATAATTTTTTTATGAAAAATAATGAATAAATCACAAATTATGTTAAGTTATTTTAGAAAAACTCCCCAAAACTCTTAATTTTTCGAGAAACAATATCAGAAAAATCAGGTACTGGCAAAAAACCAGGAGAGGGGAGAGAGCTGTGTGTCTCTGGCAAAACAGACACAACAAATCTCTTGATAGCTTTATCAGAAAGGTCTTTGTATATAGAGCCATAAGCACTGACAGAAACGCTCTTTCAAAAGAAACAGGATTTCTTGTCTCCTTTTTTGTAAACATGTTCTTGGGTATCTGACTTCCTCTCTCAGAAACATCCTTCATTCCCAGGGCCAGAGTCTGCGCAGTTCTCTCCTCTCTTGCTCTCCCGCCCATAAGAATTCATAAAACTCACTCCCCCCGCATTAGGAATGTGTAATCTGAGCTATAACGGCTATAACTGCAGCAGGAAGCTATGAAGACCAAGACCATTTTTAAAAATGTGAATTATTTGATTAAAATGGGGTCTATGGGAGACAGGCTTTCTGTAATTCGGAGCTTTCTGGATAACGGGTTTCCGGATAAGGGGTCCCATACCTGTATCGCCATTTTTTTCATTATTTACAGTTTCATCCCCAATTCAAACTCGGTATCGGCCAGATGAATTCATTCTGAACGACGTGGCTCTATTCGCCGAATGAATAAACAGCCCAATTCCAACGAATAACAACAAAACGATTTATTGAATGCTGATTTCGATAATTTGTGCTAATATAAAAGGGGGCGTATATTTGTTATCTTGTTGTGAAAACAATATTTACAGTACAAATATAATAACATACCTGCATAATAAGAATACGGCGCTGTAGAAAGGCTACATGGGATTAAAGCCAACCGCTGGCCAGGCAGGCTAATAATAGGCGTTAGAGAGCCAAGGTCTAGAGCTTTTACAAAACAAAGTGTAAAAAATAAGCAGTGACCTTGGTGTCTGAAAAAGGAGGCGATACAGCGGCCAAAGCAACTGCCCGACTCTTACTTTCAGACTAAATAACACTTTCCTTACATATATACAGCCATAATAACTGTATTAGTTATACAATATAACCCCCTGCCATACAAAACATTGGTTTTACATGATACAGTTATGAAATTCTCACAGACTAACAAGGTGTTGCAAACCCCCAGCATTCTCAGCGACTGGGAATTGTAGTTCACCATAAGCAGAAAGGCCATGAGTTTAATACACATAAAGCTAATGGGGAAAAAAAACAAATAAAACAAAATAAACAACAAATATAAAGACCTGACAGTACAAGGCAGCCTTAGTTATAATGCTAATAATTCCCTTAGTTACACGTTGGCTTTTTGTACGGACGCTGTAACCCCATAGGAGGTTGAAAAAACAGAATTTGCCCAGGTCTAGTAACCCATAGCAACCTTATAATTGGCTGCTATTTGTTAGTATTAGCACTTTAATATTAGAAAGAATGTTAGCGATGAGACATTTTTCCAGATGAATTTATAACAGAGATTTCCAGCCTGCGGCCCATTAACCACTGACGCATTGGAAGGTACAAGAGTTAAAACAAAGGGTTAAATAGCACAGACATATATATATATATATTACAATATATTACAAGAAAAATAAACAGAAACAGTCATATGGAATGTCACAGCAAGCTAGAACATGTCCAAACCCTCAGAAGACGTAAATGTCAAACTGCTGAGAGTGCTCTTTGGAGCACTTTTGCAATTTACAGTGATAGTTTTCGAGATATTAGCCATTTTAATCTGCTTATATGCTTTGAATTTGGGATCACAGCGCCACCTGCTGTTCATTTTGGCCTACAGTCGGCTAAAAAATTAATTGAGTGAAAAACTCAAACTGCCCCAGGCCCTAACCCCCAAAAGTTTAACCCCCACCCAACCATAACCAACAAAATGTTGCTATAACCCATGTCTTCCTGCTCTATATGCTACTTCTGCGCCTCCAGCTCCAAGAGAGGGAATCGTCGGGATCAGAGGAGGAATGTACTTCCCCAGTCAGTCCCGCCCCCAACCCAAACCCGCCGGGGTTGCCCAAATTTCAACCTGCAGCCGCCCAACCGTTGTGTTTTGGGCCAACCCACCCATCATTACTCACAAGATGTTACTTTTCTCACTTAACTCAATAACATATGAACAGGAGGTGGCGCTACAGTCTCAAATGAATTCAATTGGGAGTTTAAAATTTGCTAATATCTTGAAGCCTAGAAAAAAAAAATGCCATATACATTATGCAGAAGTGCTTGGAATAAACATGAAATAAACCCAATAGGGCTGTTCTGCCCCCAATAAGGGGTAATTATATCTTAGTTGGGATCAATTACAGGTACTGTTTTATTATTACAGAGAAAAGGGAATCATTTAACCATTAAATAAACCCAATAGGGCTGTTCTGCCCCCAATAAGGGGTAATTATATCTTAGTTGGGATCAAGTACAGGTACTGTTTTATTATTACAGAGAAAAGGGAATCATTTAACCATTAAATAAACCCAATAGGGCTGTTCTGCCCCAATAAGGGGTAATTATATCTTAGTTGGGATCAAGTACAGGTACTGTTTTATTATTACAGAGAAAAGGGAATCATTTAACCATTAAATAAACCCAATAGGGCTGTTCTGCCCCCAATAAGGGGTAATTATATCTTAGTTGGGATCAAGTACAGGTACTGTTTTATTATTACAGAGAAAAGGGAATCATTTAACCATTAAATAAACCCAATAGGGCTGTTCTGCCCCCAATAAGGGGTAATTATATCTTAGTTGGGATCAATTACAGGTACTGTTTTATGGAAGAGCATAAACCATTTGCTTTAATGGTTTACATTAACTTTAAACCTGGTTTGAAGGGAAAGTACTGGGGGGAAAGTATGAACTGATATTTCTATAGCTATAATACATAATACAAAATGTGGTTCCTTTTAAAAAGGGATATATCTTTCATTAGTTAGAACTTGTAGTTTTATGGAATAAGGAGTTTAAGACAATGTCTGAACCTGTAAGTTGTTCTACTCCAACATCCTATGCCTTCATAGCTGGTATCTTCCTCTGAAATAAACCACTAATGCTCGGGGTTAGACTATGGCTCCCTGATGGTTGGGAAGGTTAAAGTAATGTATAAGAAGCACTGTCCTGCATTTAATATAAACATGTAATGGCATGGTTAAGTTGTCCTTTAGGAGGCTTTGCACTAGACTGGCACAGTAGACAATACCATTTCAGGCATGGTTCTTAAAGATCTCATCTAAAATAATGTCCTTTATCCAGTCATCGTTGGCATGGCCAGTTTTAAGCAACGTATCAATAAAATCGAAGTCGCTGTTAGTAGAAAGGAAATCGAAAGATCCCAAATCATTATTTGTATCGGAACCTGGGAACGCTCGAGGCACCTGATTGGTGGAAGTGAATGTGTTTGCTGCCATGGCTGTACTTGCCCCGCCTTGATTGGGGTTAGGGGACAACTGTGCTCGCAGCTGAGCTTGCCCACTGTTGAAGCCTCTGAGTGGCTCCATTGTTTGTCCAGCAGGGGATTGGCTCATCTGGGCTCTCATCTGCAATTCAGGCTGATTGGGAGCAAAATTCTGGCTTCCCAGCATTCCTTGAAGGGACTGGTTGGAAAACTGATTGGTGTTGGAGAAGCAAAGCCCGCTTTGCTTCTTGGCTTCTTGTGATGCCCAGATCTGCGGTACGGGTGAGTTGATCAGACCATTGGATGGTCTTTGCCCTGCCATATTGGTTCCATGATTGAGAGAAGGTCTGAATTGTGGAGGACTAGTCGCAGAACCGGCACTGAAAGGAGGCAGTGGATTCCCTTGTCCAGATGGCGATTGCCTTGGCAATATGTGGCTGTTTTGATTGCTCCCCAGTGTATTTGGGCTAGTTTGTTGCTGCATTTTGCTAGCGCCAGGGCTCGCGTTATACATAGCTTGCTGGGAGCACGGCGCAGTCCCATACATGTTCTGAGCTCCAGGAAGAGGTGTCATTCTGGAACTGTGGTTTGGGGAAGAATGGCTTGGATTTGGTGGGGTGAGATTGTGGGTTGGAACAGGGTTGGTTGTTGCTGGTGGACTTTGGTTGACACCAACAGTTGGAAGGCCATCTACAACATAGAAATGAACATTATTATTGCACATACTGTTGCAGGTCAGATGGAAACAATGATACAGTTTGCCAAGTTCAACATTTCCATAACTCTCTGCAATGAGCGGGGTCAGTGGTCTTGGACAGACTAGTGAGAGGCAACGTCTCAACACATATACTGTTACTGGGGGAAAAAATGGGCATTGTATATTATAGTGATTTTTAGTGTAAAAGTAATTCTGATTGGTCATCTAAGGCATACTGACCTGCCATTCGCTCCCATTCTTGCCAGAATTGAATCCCAGCTGCCTGATGATAAAGTCATAAACATTTCTAGTCTTATAAATTCTAATCTAGTCTCCCCGTGTAAAATGCCACCCTTCACCCCAATGTTGTTCAGAAAGTCATCAGAGATCCCATCTTTAAAGCATAAATCAGCAGAGTAATGTTATGGACATCTGGATCAAGAATGTATTTAGTATGAAGATCCAAATTATGGAAAGACCCCTTATCCGGAAAACCCCAGGTCCTGAGCATTTAGGAGAACAGGTTCCATACCTGTACAGGTATAGGACCTGTTATCTAGAATGCTTAGGACCAAGGGTATTCCGGATAAGGGGTCTTTCCATAATTTGGATCTCCATACCTTAAGTCTACTAAGAAATCAATAAAACATTAATTAAACCCAATAGGATTATTTTACACCCAGTAAGGATTAATATCTTAGTTGGGATCAAATACAAAGCACTGTTTTATTTTAAAACATTAATGAAACCCAATAGAATTGTCCAATAAGGATTCATTATATCTTAGATGGGATAAAACATAGGGTACAGTTTTGCTATTACAGAGAAAAAGAAAATCAATTTTCAAAGTCTGAATTATTTGATTATAATGGGGTCTATGGGAGACAGACTTTCCATAATTTGGAGCTTTCTGTATATCGGGTTTCCGGATAAGGGATCCAGATACCTGAACTATTCTTTCTATTCAGGCCCTTCTCCTCAGTTCATATTCCTGTGTTTCTTTCAAACCATTGCTGCACAAAAAGCTAAATAATTAAAAAACTGCAAATTATAAATGATGAAGGCCAATTGCAAATACTAAAAGATAAATTAAAGGTCAACACAGTGTCTCTTTCTATGGCCTTTGATGGTATTTATGTTGGCGGTGCAGTCCCCTAGGTGTAACATGCAATGCTTATTCCTGGCTGCCATTTGGGCTCTCGCCGCATCAAAGCTGAGCCGTCACGATCAAGAGACGTGGCAGAAAAGTGTCGTTCAGCTTTTCTAGCTTTTATTTACTAACATATTTTCCACTTTTCTGTGCTGCCAGATGTGACAAGAAGCAATCTAACAAGTTCTGTGCGGTGACCTAAACTGCAGCCAATGACAGTGACAGATACAGCAGTTGGCTAATAAAAGCGCCAGCCGGGAGCCTTTGAGAAATGAATCATGTTTAACCCGACATCAGGGAATTCTGTATAAAACTGAGCAACATTCAGCAATCCCCTAGGGAAGCCACCTGGCTAGTGATTTACCTGCCTAGCTGGTATAAATATGTAATATCCCTTAAAGGAGAAGGAAAGTCATTTTGGCATTTTACTGCCAATAGATTTGCCACGTTAATGCCACCCAGAAAATGATATTTATTCTGCAGAAAGCATTACCATACCTGAGTAAAGAGCCCTAGAAGCTTTCTCCGTTTGTTTAAGATAGCAGCTGCCATTTTAGCTTGGGCTTCATAGCTTCCTGCTGCAGCTCTAACCATTATAGCTCAGATTACACATTCCTAAGGGAGGGGGGAGTGAGTTTTATGAATCTTTTGGGAGGGGGGGGCAGTAGAGAGGATAGAGGAGACAACTGCTCAGACTCTGGCCCCGGGAATGAAGGATTTTTCTAAAAGAGGAAATCAGATACCCTAAGAACATGTTTACAAAAAAGGAGACAAGAAATCCTGTGTTTCTTTTGACAGAGGACTCAGTGCAGCGTTTCTGTGAGTGCTTATGGTTGTATTTACATAGACCTTTCTGATAAAGCTTACTGAGTTTTTACCTTTCCCTCTCTCTTAATTTAGCTTGTAATGTTGTTGTGTATAGAGTTGACTTGACAATTGGGTTGCCACCTAGCCTAGTCGGTAAAACATTCTTCAAGGCCAAGGTCATTATTACAAATTTAGCCCCTTGCCTGCCCACCTAAACCCTTAACCCAACCTAATCCTACTTTTCCCTTCCCCAATATCCCCTCAGTCCACTCTCTAGAAGTCAGTTGCATTGTAGCCCTGCCCCTTTTGACATCACCCACCCTCTTGCCATGCCCCCAGAAACATCATGGTCCAACCCTACCCATCATGGTGGCAACCCCACCTGAGAAAGATACGTTTGTTTAGCACGAGGATCTCTGTCTTATCAGACCATTCCTAATCCAGGAATGGATTATAACAGGCTATGCAGGCCAGCTGGATGAGGACCACATCAACTAATTGAAGGGCCCATACAGGGGCAAATAAGCTGTGGACTCAGTGTAAAGGGGCCAAGGTTTCAGTTGGCTCAAATGAAAAATAGGTGGTGCTTTTTCAAATTCACTATATCAGCAGGGTACAAAACTGCTTATATCTTGAAAACTAGAAAACAAATAATGTACATTGGAAAAAGTGTTTAGAAAATCGCTCTGAGCACTGGAACCCCAAATTCCTAAACTACTGAACCCACCCAATGTCATCAGAAACTGAATGCTTCATAAACATTTATGCAGATGATGAATCAGAATCACGTTGCCTGTGTTGCGCAATACTTACTTGAGTAGTGGCTGGCGGGCTGCTGCAGGCCAACTGAGCTTCGTCTTTGGTCCTTGTAGTCCGGCGGGGGCCTGTTCAAGTGGCTCATTTGATCCTGGCTGTTACTTTTCTCCTTGAAAGAGAGGACAGTTCTTTAGGAATGCTCACTATACATTCAGCATGTAGTCATCCAAGGGTCTATTCACATATCAACTATTTTCCCAAATACTGGTTGGTCAGGGGGATTCATTACCTTCTGAAGTGGAGATCTTTAGGGTCTACTGCACTGGTCTCCCCAAGACAGGCTAGTCTCTTAGTTTGGGGACCACTACACTGCTGCATGGGGGGCATGACCAAGGGTTGGCATCAGCATGGCTACATCATTGTTATAAGCAGAAATGTCTATCCTTTATCCTTTAAAACTGGATATGAAGGAACCTCCATGGCATTTTAATTCTCTTATAAGGCTCTTTGGTGGAGAGACATTTAACTTTACTGACCTATCATTTTATTGGTTTCAGACAATACAGAATGACAAAAAGTGCAATGTCCTTCTCTGGGAATGTCTAATGGGACCCATCACTGTCCCTATGGGTGTTCTTGTACTGTATATGTTCTTAAAGCTTTTGGATAACCATATGGTAACTAATATACAAATGGACCTTTGCCACATTTACAGTAGAGACATTTTAGCCACTGAGAAAA
This sequence comes from Xenopus tropicalis, assembly GCF_000004195.4. Classification (NCBI taxonomy): domain Eukaryota; kingdom Metazoa; phylum Chordata; class Amphibia; order Anura; family Pipidae; genus Xenopus; species Xenopus tropicalis. The sequence continues at coordinate 164,514,659 of NC_030678.2, read as the reverse complement.
GGAAACTAAATGGGAGCATTACCATTCCTGCCAGCATTTGCTGCTGCAATAGTAGCTGCTGTTTCTGCTCCATCATCTGCCTCTGAAGGGCATTTGCCTTCTCCATCAGTTGCTGTGCTGACAAGGGCTGCTGGGAGGAATAACCATTCCCGGTGTTTGGACTTGCACATGATGCTGGGTTGGAGCTGGTAGGGGTACCCGGGGCTGTGGCAGAATGCTGATCCTATAGAGAAGAAGGATTGGTAGAGCTTGAGATTCCAAGAAGCCGAACATTTAAGAATGGCACAGTACAGTACAGGTATAGGACCCATTATCCAGAATGCTCGGGGCCAAGGGTATTCCGGATAAGGGGTCTTTCCTTAATTTGGATCTTGATACCTTAAGTCTACTAAAAAATCAATAAAACATTAATTAAACCCAATAGGATTAGTTTGCATCCAATAAGGATTATTTATCTTAGTTGGGATCAAATACAAAGAACTACAAAGAACTACAAAGAACGCAAATCCCACTGTCTAATAAGCCCTTCAACGTTTGGGATCCACAGTTCAAGACTCTTCTAGACAGGGCCGGAACTAGGGGTAGGCAGAAGAGGCAGCTGCCTAGGGCGCAAACACTGGGGGGCGCCAGGCAGGAACCTCTCCTGCCTACCCCTAGCTCCTTTTTCATTGCCCCGGCCGCTTGTCAATACGCGGTGGGGGCAATGAACTATCGCGTAGCCACCGCCCTCCCCTCCCCCGGAACTGCGCATGCGCGCTGAAACGCGAGGGGGGGGGGCGGAAGGTGCAGGGGCAAGGTGGCCGACCCGGTTGCCTAGGGTGCCCGGTCGGCTTGGCCCACCCCTGCTTCTAGATTAATTGGGAGGTATGTAACATGTTTCATCTCTACAGCCCTTGTTATACAACTGCAGCACCTACTGACAGAGACAGGGGAGTAGGGTGTATGGGCCTATTATATGGGGCCCCTCACAATATAGGAAGGGTGGAGTAAGATACACATGCTATCTATGGGATCATGGGTGCAAGTTTTGACATATAAGTAGTAATGGGCGAAATGTTTTGCCAGGCATGGATGTTTCCACATTTCGCCATTGGTGGATTGTTTCGCGAAACGGATGAAAACATTTGGCATGGAAAAATTCGCTGCACATCCAAAAATTTCGCAAGAATAGTTGTGCGTCAAAAGAATAGTCACACGTCCAAAAATTCTCGCAAGAATAGTCGCGGGCGTCAAAAAAATATCGCGAGCGCCTTTCCCTAATTTTTCGCGAAAGATTCGCTAATTTTTCGGCAAAGCGAAACGGGACAGATTCGCTCATCACTACATACATTATATAAGGAAAATAAAGTATTATTGGGCCTTTGTTCTTTGAGATACTTTTTTGCACACAGAAGCCCTTCTGATGTTGGGGGCCCGGGGCAATTGCCCTCTCTTTCCCCCCCTAAAATTTTTCTTGTATAGCATTAAATCCTATCCTGTTACATGGTTTCTTATGACTGTTGGAAAACCAAGGTGGAAGAGTCATACAGTATCCAACTAGGGATAAGTACAAAGGGTACAGAGTTTGTGACCCCCATCTACCAGGTCCCAGGGGCCTCTTTTTACAAAACTGAATCCAATATCATGTAGCCACTGGAATAAAAATCCATAGACAATTGAAAATGATGCAAGATGGCTTAATTTCCAAGTAGATAATATATAATAATCATGTAACACGCATTTGAGTCAGCAGCGACTGGAGTTTAAACCACACACAAATAAATATTTTATCTGCTGGAGAAGAATAAACTGCTGCAGCCTTATCAGCGAGCCCCTGTGACAATCTATGGGTCAAGTCCCATTAAGTCATTGTTTTACATGAAGCAATTGTGCACGTTTAGCAGTTCGCAGACGCAGAGGAAACATCTAACGAGAAGCCTGACCTTAAGGGCTCATTAAGTGAAATGCGTGGGGCGGCTGATTAATGCGCAAGCTCTGCAGCCCAGACTAATGCACCGGCCTTATACTCACTCTAATGAGAATTTGGATGACGACTTCAGAGGACCATTGTGAGTGTATTGTAATAATAGCAGCCTCAGTGATGGAATTTCCCTTCTTGGGTCTATAGATGTTTTCAGAGCCAGGTGTTTTGACTTGGAGTGAGCAATTTCCATGTGTTTTGAGTTTTCAAGATTCCAATTTTTTCCTAAATATGCTGAATTACAGGGGCAGACCCTAATCAGATAAAGTACATTTGGGTGCTAGACTCTATTCCAAGGAGGCAATAAGAACTGGACTGCACTCAACGTACAGTGCCGGACTATACTCAATAACTAGGGATGCACTGAATCTTGTGCGAATTACAGAAAGGCCATCTCCCACAGACTCCATTTTAATCAAATAATAAACATTTTTAAAAATGTCTTCCCTTTTCTCTGTAATAATAAAACAGTACCTGTACTTGATCCCAACTAAGATATAATTACCCCTTATTGGGGGCAGAACAGCCCTATTGGGTTTATTTCATGGTTAAATGATTCCCTTTTCTCTGTAATAATAAAACAGTACCTGTACTTGATCCCAACTAAGATATAATTACCCCTTATTGGGGGCAGAACAGTCCTATTGGGTTTATTTAATGGTTAAATGATTCCCTTTTCTCTGTAATAATAAAACAGTACCTGTACTTGATCCCAACTAAGATATAATTACCCCTTATTGGGGGCAGAACAGCCCTATTGGGTTTATTTAATGGTTAAATGATTCCCTTTTCTCTGTAATAATAAAACAGTACCTGTACTTGATCCCAACTAAGATATAATTAATCCTTATTGGGGCAGAACAATCCTATTGGGTTTAATTAATGTTTAAATATTTTTTTTGGTAGACTTAAGGTAGGAGATTCGAAATAGGGAAAGACCCCTTATCCAAAAAACCAGGTCCCGAGGATTCTGGATAACGGGTCCCATACCTGTACTATCATTAAACCCTGCTCCAAGCAACACATTGCACTGCTATATAATAAATAAAGTGCGGTGCACATTTCCGCGCTCCGGCTCAGTGATACTCACTAGACTCAATGGCAGAACCAGACTAAGCAGGATATAAAAACAAACACATTTCTCTGCTGGACTCTATTGAAATGACAATGCTCAGAAAGACAAATGACAGTGCTGGACTCACTATAACAAATAATAGTGACAGACTCTACACAAAACAACCATTTAGAGCGCTAGTTCCTACTCCCAAAAACAAATAATCATTGAAAAGGATAAATTACAGTTCTAAACTCAGAGGAACAAACAACAGTGCTAGACTAAGCACGACATGTCAATATTTGGACTGTGGTTCTATAAAGGAAAGCCTTATAGTGCTCGGCAGCATAGGCGGCGGGTGATTTTTGTGTTTAGGTAGGCTAATTAAATGCAATTTCTTTATAGTATCCCAGGGCTAATCCCATGGTTGATACTCCAAAACACATGGAAGGACACATGCAATGGCACTTTTATGTAACATACCTCCCACAACACCTTGCAGGATAAATGTAGTGTCAATTACTAATACAATACCCTAGAACACTTCACAATTTCTACACGTCTATGTGCCAATTCTATATATAATGCCCCTGGAATACATGATAGTATAAATATAGTGCCAGTTTCATGTATATTCATGTATAATAACCCCGGAACACACGTTAGTATAAACATTGTCAGTTCTTTATATAATATAATGGCCCTAGAATGCATGGTAGTATAAATTCAGTGCCAGTCCTATATATAATGACCCTAAAACACATGGTAGTATAAATGCAGTGCCAGTTTCATATGTAATAACCCTGGAACACATGGTAGTATTAATATAGTGCCAGTTCTACATATAATGCCCCTAAAATACATGATAATATGAATACAGTGTCAACCCTATATATATATATATATATATAATGCCCCTAAATACATGGGGTATAAATACAGTGTCAATTTCATGCATAATAATCCTGGAACATAAGGTAGTATAAATGTGTAGGGGATCAGAGAACCCTGTCCCCTGTTTCTCAGTCTGTGATCTCATCCAGCCTAGCTACAGCCTGGGGAGGGATCCGGTTGGCTGGCTGCCCCAGTGCACGTCTGGGAGAGGTGTGCCTAAGCTTTGGAGCCAAAAATCTAGGGGCGGGCCCAGCAGTTTATAAAGGGAGCCCCTGCTGTTGTTTGCCAGTCAGGAAGACCCAGAGTGAGCAGTTAGCACAAACAGTGTGTGTTCAGACTGGAAAGGATAAAAGTCTGCTGGACTGCCAGGAAATATAAAGTCCTCTGTGGTACTCTGTGTGTGTGTCCCCTGGAGGAACAGGTATTGCAATTACCTGCTACGTGGAGCAGCCTCCCTTTTCAACAGGGAAGGTACTCTGGGGCAGGTAGCGCTACCTGGGGGGACTAAAGAGCTCTTGGGGAAGGGACTGAACTGATTTAAGGGTTGGGGGTCTATCCGGATCTAAAGTGAGCTGGGCAAGTACAGAGACTGTGCCAGTGTGGATAGCCCTCCCAAGTTTCCTCAGGAAAGGATTATCAGTCACCCAAAAGCTGTTCTACTGTTTATGTCCAAAAGTTATATAAAGTTTAATATTGCTGCAAACCATGTGTGATTATTCCTAGTGGAAATCCCCTAGAGGTGTGTTCCTCAGTGTCCACTAGGTGGAGGCACTGCGCTGTTCCCAGTTCCCAGTATCAATATTCTTTGAAAACACACATCTCCTGTGAAAATACAGCCCATATTAAGTGAATGTGCCAAGAAAGGGTTACATTTTGGAGGCACTGCTGAGATTCTATTGGGAAGCTGGGAATGTTGGATGAAAGCATGGCTGCACATGAAACCCCACAAACTGTTCGCCAGTGGTGCAATGCTTTGGGACTTAACCCCCGGAAGGTTGCTGTTGTGGGGCCCATAATGCCAAGAGTAAAGGAAGATTCTATTTATGAAATCCTTGATGGGGAGCCCATATTTTTCCGCCCAAGGGTGGCTGCGTTACGGCGAGATTCTGCCGGGGTTCTGCTGAATGTCCTTATAGACAGCCCCAGAGAGATAGACCGTGAGAGGGTTCCCCCTGATATTGATGCGGGAGATGAAGGGCCATGGAGGGTTGTTCTGCCAGATCTGTCTGATGACGCAGATGATTTAACTACCCATGTTGACCCCCTTGTTTCCCAGTTTGCAGTTACAGCACCGGGAGGTGTGCTGCCCAGTAAGAGACTGTTTGATTTGCCAGCTGAACAGAGTCAAGTAAAGCAATGTCCATCCAGTGAGAGCGCGGTTTCCAAGGGGAGTCAGCCTAGCTCGGGATGCCAGCTGGATACCCCTGATATTGTGAGTGCGCTGGGACTACTGACTGACCAACTGACTCAGCTGGCCTGGAATGGTAATTTTAAAAGACTTAAAGTGTTTTCAGGTGCAGATCCGGTACCCTCAGGTGAGGACTCATTTGAGAGTTGGAGAGACTCCACTGTGGTGTCCGTGAGAGATTGGACCGGCCCTGAGGCAACCATGAGAAGGAAGATCCTTGAGAGCCTTCGCTGCCCTGCTGTGGATGTGGTAAAATCCTACCTAGTTAGTCACCCTGATGCTACTTCAGGCGACCTGATTGAAGTCCTGGAGGTGACGTTTGGCCCTGTAGCAAGTACTACAGAGATGCTCCACAACTTCCACTCTACCTTCCAGGAGGAGAAGGAAGCCCTGTCTGCCTATCTGGTGCGGGTGGAGCAAGGCCTGAGACTGCTGGTGAGCCGTGGGGTAATCCAAAGCTCTGAAATGGATTCCCTGAGGATTCGCCAAATGAGGAGAGGGACTTTAAATAGTGACCCTGTTGCCGTGACGATTAGAGCTTACTACCAGGATACACTAACCCCTGGCTATATGGCTCTGATGGAAAAAGTTCGGCGGGAGGAGGCTGATGCCTATGTGAGGGTGAGGAGGAGTTCCACCCAAGGGCATGCAGAGAAGTCCCCTGCTGATGCAAAGCTGCTGGAGGAAAATAAGAGACTTCGCAAAGAGTTGGAAGAGTTTAAAGCTCAACTGTCTGAGAGAGCCAAAACCCCAACTGAGACGAGGAAACCTCCAACATGCTACCGGTGTGGCAGGATAGGCCACATACAGCCAAACTGCCCTGTTCCTAATGAGGTTCAGGTCCAGTCTGCACTGTGTAAAGTACGCCGGCGGCGTAAGAGACTTCCAGGAAAATGTTACAAGTGCCATGTGATGGGTCATCAGGCCCGGAACTGTAAGACTTACAAAGGCCCAACAGTACAGAAGTCCTACTATGAGCCTTCCATATCTGAAAGTGACTCCCCTGAAGGAGATGAGGGGTTGAGTCAGAGGGAGACCGCTGTGGAGAACCCTGTGGAGTGTTGTACTGTTTCTGAGTGTAAGGAGGTACGGCAAGCGAGGCCGTTGCCGGTTTTTCCAAGGGGAGAATGTAGGGGATCAGAGAACCCTGCCCCCTGTTTCTCAGTCTGTGATCTCATCCAGCCTAGCTACAGCCTGGGGAGGGATCCGGTTGGCTGGCTGCCCCAGTGCACGTCTGGGAGAGGTGTGCCTAAGCTTTGGAGCCAAAAATCTAGGGGCGGGCCCAGCAGTTTATAAAGGGAGCCCCTGCTGTTGTTTGCCAGTTCAGAGGAAGACCCAGAGTGAGCAGTTAGCACAAACAGTGTGAGTTCAGACTGGAAAGGATAAAAGTCTGCTGGACTGCCAGGGAATATAAAGTCCTCTGTGGTACTCTGTGTGTGTGTCCCCTGGAGGAACAGGTATTGCAATTACCTGCTACGTGGGAGCAGCCACCCTTTTCAACAGGGAAGGTACTCTGGGGCAGGTAGCGCTACCTGGGGGGACTAAAGAGCTCTTGGGGAAGGGACTGAACTGATTTAAGGGTTGGGGGTCTATCCGGATCTAAAGTGAGCTGGGCAAGTACAGAGACTGTGCCAGTGTGGATAGCCCTCCCAAGTTTCCTCAGGAAAGGATTATCAGTCACCCAAAAGCTGTTCTACTGTTTATGTCCAAAAGTTATATAAAGTTTAATATTGCTGCAAACCATGTGTGATTATTCCTAGTGGAAATCCCCTAGAGGTGTGTTCCTCAGTGTCCACTAGGTGGAGGCACTGCGCTGTTCCCAGTTCCCAGTATCAATATTCTTTGAAAACACACATCTCCTGTGAAAATACAGCCCATATTAAGTGAATGTGCCAAGAAAGGGTTACAAATGCAATGCCAGTTCTACTATAATGCCCCTGAAATACAAGGTAGTATAAATATGGTGCCAGGTTCACGTATAATAACCCTGGAACAGATATTGGACCTGTTATCTGGAAACCCATTATCCAGAAGACTACAAATTACAGGAAGACCTTCTCCCATAAAACCTTCTCCCATAAAATGATTTCCTTTCTCTGTAATAATAAAACAGAACCTAGCTACAGTGCCCATTCTATACTGTATATATATAATGCCCCTGCAATCCATGGTACCAGTTTCATGTATAATAACCTCAGGAGACATAGGGGCAGATTCTCTAAAGGTCAATAACACTTATCGCATGTTTTTTTTGCATTAAAAAGCATGCGATAATTAAGTCAGGATTCATCAAAGTCATTTCGCATGCGTTAAGATGCATGCGAAATGACTTTGATGAATCCTGACTTAATTATCGCATGCAGTACCTGTACTTGATCCCAACTAAGATATAATTACCCCTTATTGGGGGCAGAACAGCCCTATTGGGTTTATTTAATGGTTAAATAATTCCCTTTTCTCTGTAATAATAAAACAGTACCTGTACTTGATCCCAACTAAGATATAATTACCCCTTATTGGGGGCAGAACATCCCTATTGGGTTTATTTAATGGTTAAATGATTCCCTTTTCTCTGTAATAATAACACTGTACCTGTACTTGATCCCAACTAAGATATAATTACCCCTTATTGGGGGCAGAACAGCCCTATTGGGTTTATTTAATGGTTAAATGATTCCCTTTTCTCTGTAATAATAAAACAGTACCTGTACTTGATCCCAACTAAGATATAATTACCCCTTATTGGGGGCAGAACAGCCCTATTGGGTTTATTTAATGGTTAAATGATTCCCTTTTCTCTGTAATAATAAAACAGTACCTGTACTTGATCCCAACTAAGATATAATTACCCCTTATTGGGGGCAGAACAGCCCTATTGGGTTTATTTCATGGTTAAATGATTCCCTTTTCTCTGTAATAAAAAACAGTACCTGTACTTGATCCCAACTAAGATATAATTACCCCTTATTGGGGGCAGAACAGCCCTATTGGGTTTATTTAATGGTTAAATGATTCCCTTTTCTCTGTAATAATAAAACAGTACCTGTACTTGATCCCAACTAAGATATAATTACCCCTTATTGGGGGCAGAACAGTATTTTATGGTTAAATGATTCCCTTTTCTCTGTAATAATGATTTTTTTAGTAGACTTAAGTTACATAGATACAAATTATGGAAAGACCCCTTATCTGTAAAACTCCAGGTCCCAAGCATTCTGGATAACAGGTTTAATTCATGTATAGCTACAGTACCCATTCTATACTGTATATATATATTTATATACAGTATATATATAATGCCCCTGCAATACATGGTACTATAAATGCAGTGCCAGTTTTATGTATAATAACCCCAGGAGACATAGTCTCCCAAACCTTCATTAGAATCTGACCACGCTTGGCATGGCTGTAATAACTGACCCTCCATTTTTAGATCTAGGTCAGAGCTGATTCGGGGAAACCCTTTGAAACCTTAACAACTGGGTTATTATTTTCCCATTAAATTATGATGGGGTTTACTCCTACTTTGCAACCTCATTTCCACCCGCATACTTGTCACACACCAGTCACATTCCATTAGGTACGGGCATAATACCAGTTATTTAGACAAACTAAAATGTCTCCCCACTAGTAACCAAGCTAGAAGCCTTTATAATAGAAATACTCTATCAAGTATTAAAGCCAATGGCACTGGGTGACTCCGTAGAAGCAGAATTATATTGTATCTCTCCTACGGTGAAAAATATGTTTTTCCCTTAGAGCACACAGGCCCCATTACTTTGCAGTTTATAACACCCATAGCCACTTTAATGTTTTTCCAAGAAACTTATGACCACGTGCTGCAAAATTCAGTTGTTTAAGCTCAGATCTAAGAAGTGTGTGCGATGCCTCAGACACATAAGCCGAATCATTTGCCTTATGATTCACAAAGTCTACATAAAACCCATTTACCCACATCATTATTTTCTTTTACAAGTGGTTTTCAGCTTATGTTATGGAGACCAACCACTTGTTGATGTCACAATAACAAGGAAATCTCATTGTAAGAAGTATTATACAATACACTGAATATAATAAAATGCAGTTATGTAGAGAAGGATATCTGGTATGTATATTCACATTTAAGTACTAGTCTAAGTACTGTAAATATATAACATGGATGGAGGCCAGAAATCCTCAAGCCACCAGCAGTAGCTTCAAGGTTGATATGGATCACCAACCAACAGGACATTTCCATGTTTGCCCAGGCTTTGGTGGGCCCGCTAGTCTATCTAGTCAGCTGAAAAGATCTCCTCCTTTACCCTAACCGACTGCAGGACTATCAATGTTGTCCAGTGACAATATAGTGTGCTCCTGAGCATGGAGACCATCAGAGGTTTGAAGAACATCTAGGGCTCTGTACAAGTAGGACATCTGGGCATCTTTGTGTTTGCTTACCAAATCTATATTGTGCTTTTTAAGCCCCCAGGTGTAGAATGACGTGACCTTGTACAGTAGTAATCCCTGTTACCCCCCCTACCCCCATAGCTGCTCAACTTCTCAAGGAGCACCACAGGCAGTGGAGGGTGGTAATGGAATAGCGGAGACAGAATGGGACAGTGTTGGACTAGGGTGTGTGGGGCCCACCAGGGCTGCCACCTCAGGGGCCCCCCACCCCAGTCACGAACTTGTCTGCTGGGAAAGATCCCCGATCTGACGGGAAAATCAAACTTGCCAATTGAGATCTGGCCAATTTTAGGCCAGATATCAGCTGTCAGGCAGATATGTTGCCAAATCAGTCTGAAGGACCACAATTGACAAGTTTGCCAAGGGATACCACCCTCTCCCAACTATTAGCGCCAGGGCCCGGGTGTAGGCCGAGCAGCCTGAGGGCCCCCAGAGGGGGCAGGTGTACCCCCCCTCACCCGTGGTACTTTCACCTTTGTTTTCACACACTCTATGGCAAATTCGCTCAGGAATGTCACAATTTTTTAGACAGGCATCTGCAGGAAAGTCTCTTTTTAAAAATGAAGAAAAACATTCACCTTCAATTTAGGGGAAAAAAACTGTCAAAATAAATCTGAGTGATGGTGAGGGGAAAAGAACTGAAATTTTTGGACCACGCCCACCTTTGTGGTCACGCCCCAATTAACATACCCCATTTTTTTCTAAAAATACTCCTTTTATATTGTTGAAATGATGAGATCAGACGCAAATGTGCTATACCCTCATACTGTACTACCTAAGGAAACCAATATAGAAACTCCTACATATAAAATACAAATATAGAGAGAAGGCAGTCAGTTATAAGTGAGTTATAACTATGTACCAGATTTGCCCCCCATACACAGTGCCCCCAATGGCCCAATAAACAGTACCCCCCATACACAGTGCCCCCAATGGCCCAATAAACAGTACCCCCCATACACAGTGCCCTTCATACACAGTGCCCCCAATACACAGTACCCTTCATACACAGTGCCCACCAATACACAGTACCCTTCATACACAGTACCCTTCATACACAGTACCCTTCATACACAGTACCCTTCATACAGTGCCCCCCAATACGCAGTGCCCCCCCAATACACAGTACCCTTCATATACAGTACCCTTCATACAGTGCCCCCAATACACAGTGCCCTTCATACACAGTACCAATACACAGTGCCCCCCAATACACAGTGCCCCCCAATACACAGTACCCCCCCTACACAGAGCCCCTTATACACAGTACCCTTCATACACAGATCCCCCCCAATACACAGAGCCCCCCCAATACATGCTCCTACTTCTTCTGCTCTTCCTCTCCTTATGCGGCTCCATGTGCGGCGGTGCCAGGCCCTTTTATAAGGTTGCGCCCCGTGGGTACGTGTGACATCAGTACACACGGGGCGCAACCTTACAAAAGGGCCTGGCACTGCCGGAGAAGAAGCCACATAAGGAGAGAAGCCGCGGAAGGAGCAGGAGTGCTCAGCTTCAGCAGGCGGATCCCGCTATCACGGATCGTTCCATGAATGTTACGGAAATGCGGGACATTTATGGAACGATCCGGGACAGCGGGATGCACGATAAAAAGTTGGGGCATATGATATACTGACCCCCTAACCCCACCCATTACACCCTCTACCTGCTTTGGCAATGCTAAATGTATTTGGTCCTGCCAATAAAGCTCATTTGATTTGATTTAACTGCAGATGTGGGACAATAGTTGCGCCCATAGAGGTTTCTCCATGTCATTATTAGAGCGGCCAGCAGGTGTCTCCCATCTCATACATGTGCCGTGAGTAGCAGATATCCAATATAAACAGCAATATTCTCACAACAGATCTGTTGTAGCTTTTTAGGAATAGTTTTCTGTATCAGGATCATGTCTCTAATGTACATTAATCTCACTAATCATTGCATATACACTTCCTGCGCCAGTACTGATCTGCTGGATTGACTTCCATACAGAGCGGATCTCACAATAGCCACACAATGTCAGTGTTTCGCAATCATTACTGAGAGGGCAGAATCCTCTTCCTGATGAAGGCACGGCTGTGCAGCGAGCTAGACAAGAGCCCAGTATAGCCCTTACATTCATACATTCATTTAGGGTTATGCTTAAAGGGCCAGTAACGCCATAAAGGTAAAATATTTTATATACAGTGACATTTGACCCCTGTTTATCTCCACTTATGGATGAAAAGCATTATATAATATCTGCTATATGAGCAATATAACTTCTAAAACAAACACACATTTTATTAGTGTAAATTATTAACCTCTTCCCTGGGCCAACACCCCTCTTCTTTACAACACTTTGGTCCAGCTTACTTTCTGGCAGAAAGCAGTGCCGCCATGTTTAGACTAAGTCCCAAGGATCTCTAGCACCCTCCTGGGCTGGCACATCCATAAGACAGTGCTTTATCAGATTTTACTGACCAATTAATGCACCCTTCTTATAATGGCGCAAATGTTTTAGAGAAGAGGAGCCCTGGCCCGGGGTAGATGTAGCTATTTTAACCACCTAACAAACTGGCAATCTTATGTTGTTTTGTGCTTTTATTCTTCTTTAAATGCAGATAAAACCCACAAATTTTGTTCTGATGTTACCAAACTTTTAATGCTATCAAGCTGTGGTTATAACAGATATATTTGGAAACTATTGTAAACAAGCCTCTATGAATCTGCAGCTATAAAATGAATAAGATCTGTAGTGCTATGCATGTATTTAATGGGGTGCAACTGGGGTGGCTGCACAGGGTCACACATATATTTGGATTCTGCATGGCAGCAGTTGTTGGTAGCAAACACCAATATAATAGGGCAACAGAAGGGCATTATGAAGAGAGGATGACAAGGTGGAAAGAGTAGGGAAGGTGGAGATTAGGATAAGTTGCCAACAGTAGTGTGAAATGGAGAAGGTAGAACAAGATGGCAACAGTAGTGTGAGATGGAAAGAGATACCTATGACTACATGTTGAAATACATGAAACGCGTCAGGACAAATGTGAATAAAGCTATTTCTTAAACCACCTTCACCCGTGTCTGGAGTGCGTGTCCATCGAGAAATTGTGCTTGTGACTGCTGGGTCTCACTTTGCTACGGGTCTAGGGTGCTGCGCCCGGACCATTGGATCAGTGGGGTGAGTGTCAATGAAAAACTCTGATTTACATGATAATTTAATGAAGAAATAGTCGTGAAAATAATTTTCCATGGGTGAAAGGTCCGGGGCATGGCACCCGGACCAACTTTGTGAAGGGGTGAGCGAATGCTAATTGAGATTGGCTGTTTCAAATTTTAAATTAGATTTGATGTGCTGAGTGGCTTAGAGCAAGTTTTGGTGGTGTTGTTGTATTTAATGATGGAGAGAGTAGAACAAGATGGCAAGAGTAGTGTGAAATGGAGAGAGTAGAACAAGATGGCAACAGTAGTGTGAAATGGAGAGAGAAGAACAAGATGGCAACAGTAGCGTTAGATGGAGAGAGTAGAACATGATGGCAACAGTAGTGTGAAATGGAGAGAGTACAACAAGATGGCAACAGTAGGGTGAGATGGAGAGAGTAGGACAAGATGGCAACAGTAGTGTGAGATGGAGAGAGTACAACAAGATGGCAACAGTAGGGTGAGATGGAGAGAGTAGAACATGATGGCAACAGTAGTGTGAGATGGAGAGAGTACAACAAGATGGCAACAGTAGGGTGAGATGGAGAGAGTACAACAAGATGGCAACAGTAGGGTGAGATGGAGAGAGTAGGACAAGATGGCAACAGTAGGGTGAGATGGAGGGAGTACAACAAGATGGCAACAGTAGCGTGAGATGGAGAGAGTAGAACAAGATGGCAACAGTAGTGTGAGATGGAGAGAGTACAACAAGATGGCAACAGTAGGGTGAGATGGAGGGAGTACAACAAGATGGCAACAGTAGCGTGAGATGGAGAGAGTAGAACAAGATGGCAACAGTAGCGTGAGATGGAGAGAGTAGAACAAGATGGCAACAGTAGCGTGAGATGGAGAGAGAAGAACAAGATGGCAAAAGAAGGGTGTAGAGAGTAGGACAGGATGGCAACAGTAGGGTGGGATGGAAAGATTAGGACAAGATGGCAACAGATCTTACAATAATGTAACAAACAAGAGCTTACAGAGTAAGAATAGGAGGGGCCTATTTGCAAGAGCTTACAATCTAAGGGTTTAGGAAGAACAGTTATCTGAAGATTATCTTTTCTATTCAGGCAGAGCAGATGGAGAGTGCTAGGATGCAGCTTATCATGCCCTGATTTACATGCCATCCTGATGGTGTTTCCATGGTGCAGATGCCATTACACCAACCATGACCATTGCTATGGTGAGTGAAGGAGGTTAAAGTGCCTCCTCGTCTTTGCTATGTAGAAAGGCTTCTCTTGCCGTACAGCAGTGATCCACAAACAGGGGCTCGCGAGCAACATGTTGCTCCCCAACCCTTTGATGTTGCTCTCAATAGTCTCAAAGTTTTTTACAGTCTTTACAGTCTTGGAGACAAGTTTTTGAAGCACAGAGACACAGTTTTACTCCAAGCAGAGCTTCCTGCAGGCCAGCAGTCCCCATGGGGCTACCAAATAGCCAATCACAGCCCTTATTTGGCTCCCCAAAGAACTTATTTATATGCTTGTGTGGCTTCCCAATGCTTTTTACACCTGTGTGTGGTGCACAAGTAAAAGTTGAGATTGAGAGGTTGAAGATCCCTGAACTGATATGTTCTTGCACTGTGCCCATTTACAGAATATCTCCCTCAGAGATCACATGACAGGAAATAATGCAGCTCTAACTGTAACAGGAAGTAGTGTGGGAGCAAAAGGCAGAACTCTGCCCATTAATTGGCTGATGGGGCCTAGCATGTATGTGTGCCTTGGTTTGTTTGTGTGCACTGTGACTCCTTTGATCCCAGGGGGCGGCCCTTAATTCTTAAAATGGCGATTTTCTATTTAGGATTACCCAATGGCACATATTACTAAAAAGTATATTTTTATGAAAATGGTTTATTTAGATGAAGCAGAATTTTACATTTGAGCTGATTTATGCAATATATGTTTATAGAGACCTACACTGTTTGGGGGAATAGTTTTCATCCAGAAGCTTGTTAGCCTTGCCCCAATATATAGTTAATTGCTTTTACTGCTGATTAAGCCCACAAATCGTACTGAAATATTAGGGGTCATTTGTATCTGCAGGTAGTGCAATTTCAAGCACAATTGCTGTTTTATCCCCCACAATGCACATTTGTTACCCAGGACTCTGTTTGGATGTAACCGAGACCCTGGTTCTGTCCCTGTCCGACTGATATACTTTGTGACGATTGTTGTACTTTTTCAGAGATAAAACTACAAATCACCTTGTTTTTAAGGAAGTCAAAACAAATACAGGTATGGGATCCCTTATCCGGAAAACCCATTATCCAGAAAGCTCCAAATTACGGAAAGCCCGTCTCCCATAGACTCCATTTTAATCAAATAATTCAAAATTTTAAAACTGATTTCCTTTTTCTCTGTAATAATAAAACAGTACCTGTACTTGATCCCAACTAAGATATAATTACCCCTTATTGGGGCAGAACAGCCCTATTGGGTTTATTTAATGGTTAATTGATTCCCTTTTCTCTGTAATAATAAAACAGTACCTGTACTTGATCCCAACTAAGATATAATTACCCCTTATTGGGGGCAGAACAGTCCTATTGGGTTTATTTAATGGTTAAATGATTCCCTTTTCTCTGTAATAATAAAACAGTACCTGTACTTGATCCCAACTAAGATATAATTACCCCTTATTGGGGCAGAACAGCCCTATTGGGTTTATTTCATGGTTAAATGATTCCCTTTTCTCTGTAATAATAAAACAGTACCTGTACTTGATCCCAACTAAGATATAATTACCCCTTATTGGGGGCAGAACAGCCCTATTGGGTTTATTTAATGGTTAAATGATTCCCTTTTCTCTGTAATAATAAAACAGAACCTGTACTTGATCCCAACTAAGATATAATTACCCCTTATTGGGGGCAGAACAGCCCTATTGGGTTTATTTAATGGTTAAATGATTCCCTTTTCTCTGTAATAATAAAACAGTACCTGTACTTGATCCCAACTAAGATATAATTACCCCTTATTGGGGGCAGAACAGTCCTATTGGGTTTATTATTGATGAAGGTATGGAGATCCAAATTACAGAAAGACCCCTTATCCAGAATACCCTTGGTCCCGAGCATTCTGGATAATGGGTCCCATACCTGTACAATTCAGAAGACATTTCCCCTTTAAAACTTTACGCATTTGAGTATTGCAAATATCAGGCTGAAAACGGATCTTTTTGTGAAGACTGTAAAATATTTTGAATGCCTGAATGGGAGGCGGGGGTACGGTCCCACGAAATAAAGCGGCGCTGCATTCAGTTTTATTCTCGCCGATAATATCTCTGCGAGTTGTTCAGGAAAAAAAGAAATTTATACCCCAACCTGCGGCTGACCCCTTGGAGAAAGTTCTTGAATTAAGTGCCTTTGAGCGAGCACAAGGGATATTTCTGTTCAATGACTACATTTGTTTTCAACAGCCAATTACTTGTAGCAGGGCTATTTCTTAGTCAGCCAGCCTATTATGTGTCTCATAGTCTCATCTGTACAACATTCAGCCCGCAGAAGGACGTGATCACATGATTCGTTAAAGGTCATGAGGCACCTAAAGGATGATTTCATTCTGATTCATTTTCCCTTCTCTGTGTGTATGTAAAGGGATTTACTCCATTCATTTCAGTGGAGGGCAATATCACTCTGATGCTACTTGTTGCAACAGCTAAATTCCCAGTAATTCATTGTTGATCCCTGACAATTTGAAGTTCTGAAGTTCTCCACCCTGGGAAAATTTGCCCACAGGCAACACTAGCCAAGTTCCCATATCAACTGTAGGCCCTCTAGCCCCCAAACAACCTGTGGCAGTAATGTCCTACTTATGACACAAACACACACAATTTAAAAGAAAGTACTGGACGGGGGTACAAGGTTCTGGAGCTCCTGGATCAGGGGTGGGCAACCTACGGCCCACGGACCACATCCGGGCTGTTGGTCATTTTAATCCGGCCGGCCGAGGATTGGTGTGTCTCAATTTTACTAATAGAAACCGCAGTCCGCAATCTTCTGTCTTTCAGAAATTCCCAACTCTGCAAGTCTCATCACGCGAGATTTGGCGTCAAGACTGCATGTAAACACAGCGACGCAAAACCTGATGAGTGGAGACGACGCTGGCCCGGCCCATCTGTCAAATTTTAAAAGTCAACGTGGCCCCTGAGCCTAAAAGTTTGCCCACCCCTGTCCTGGATGGTGTCAACACCAATGCCACCTTCTCATCACCCATGTTTACATCTCCTGCAATAAATCCAGGGCAGGACAATGAGTAATAGGATGTTTAATGGTGCTTAAAGTTCCCACAGGTGGCTTTTTGCCACCTCTGAGTGCCATCGGAGGCAAAGTTCTTATATTAATCTGCCACTGAACCTCTTTATTATGTGCTCAGTGCAAGCAGGACTTCAAAACCCTCCTCAACGTGGGACATGTTGGAACATTTCTTCCAACAAAGAGTTGAAGACAAAAGAAATAAAGGAATAAAAAGAAAGACATATGTAGGAGCTTAAAATGAGGGTCTGCTATTTCAGAGAATGCTTCAGATGAAATGATCATGGTGACTGCAATGTTCTGGTGGGCCCTGGCCAAATGCTCCTTTTCTTCATTTATTAATGCAGCCCTGGAAAAATGGGAGAAGCCCTTAATGAATAGTTTATATGAGGAACACCCTGTAGCTAGGAGAACCATTTAACTTATTGAAGGACCTTCACTCTACCTAACAAGGCTGTCTGGTGGTGAGGCTCAAATCAAAGGAGGCTTTTGGGGTCTAATTATTTACTATATACGACAGGGCTGTTCCACCTTTTACTGTTATGCTGTTGTTGAAATAGATATGTCAGGGTGCTGGACCTTATTCTTCAACATCATCTGAAAGGTATCAGATAAAGCACTGCTTTCTTCATCTCATCTTGCTGCTGCCATCTTGCTCTAGAATATCGGATATCCCACAGTCTTCCTACTGTACAACTGCTCATCTGATCTTTCTACTGCTGCTGTTTTAAGCCAAAAAACTATGGTAATGGGCTCTTGGCAGCTGCCCATTTTTGGACCTCCCCTAATGATTAAGGGACAGGGCCTGTTACCCATAAACATAATTAAACCGATTCTAGCAGATAGCCGTTTAATTCTAATCCTCCCCACACAGCAGTTCTTTCAAGTCGGACTAATTCTTTTTTTTATTAGAATCATAAATATCTATGAATTTGAAATAACTTCCCTCCAGATAAACCAGCAACAGATCAAGGGAAACAGAAAGAAAACAGTCATTGCCGAGTTCGTCTTTAATATGCACGGAGCTGTGTTAAAAATAATGCAAGGCAAACTAAGTGGAACATCTCTTGCTGAGGAACAGATGCTGCGATTAAGGATAACAGCTCAAACTGCTTATTGTTGGTTAAAGTCCTGGCAAGCCCCATGCTTTGTTCAGAATGGCCTCTACAACCGTGCTGGCCTGGATCCTGCAGGAAGGAAAAACTGATCCATAAAAGTTTCCCTTTGGCCTAAAATCTCAAGCTGTTTGACTGATAATAAACTGTTTGTTGCCTGAAAATCAGTAACAAATGTTCTCCCAGTAACATTTTTAAGTCAGCTGTGGCCTTAGATGGTTGTAATTTTGATTCACAGTCAAGTTTACAACATACAAGACAGGGACAACTAGGTTGCCCGGCCTGGTCTTGTTCCATGTAGTTGGTCCTGTTTATGAGATAGATGGATCAGAAAAACTGGTGACTTAGAGGGTAGGCTTGCAATGACTTTCTGCAGTGAATGGTGAAGGCCATCAATGACCCAAAAGAACAGCCTGAAGCTCCAATCCAGAGCTACTAAACCTGCAGTCATTTGGCAATGTCATAAGACTATAACCTATCCCTGTTTAGATGACAGTCTTGTTTTGAGGGCCTGATAATGGAATGGCTTACTGGAAAGTGGGTGGCTCAGGGTTGTATACCTTCATAAGCATGCAAAAAATCTCCACAGATAATATTGAATCATCGCCTGTGAGTCATACGTGAAGGCATGGGCTCTGATGCTCATGTGTCCAAGGCACCAGCCAATAAACAGCATGGGCGGGTAGGTCCACCTTCGCCGAAGCTAGGGTTAGCCCACCAGGTCGTTGGACTACCTTTCACCTTGTAGCTAGGGGGGGTCCTCGTCTACCCTGGGTTCTGCCGAAGCTTCCTCCAGGGCGTAAGTCTTGGCCTGGGGTCAAGCCCAAAGGACTACAGATGGTCACCTTGAACCCACACTGATATAGGAAAAATGAAGTATTTTAGGAATCATTCAGTAGGTCATCTCTCCTTCAGGGCTGTCAAGATATTGAGATTGTTACTTTAAAAAACTTTGAAGGAAATTAAGGAGCATTGTTCAGTGAGATTCAAGATTGCTTATGATTCTTTATACTTTTTACCACCCATTACCCCAAGAATTAGGTCTACCCAAAGAATTATGTAAGCCCAAAAGGTTATAGGATATGTAGCCATATACATATTCCCAGCATCAGACTGGGGTGTCCTTGCCCAACGAGGATGTGATCAGAAGGGCCCCTATGTGAAATTGAGGGCCCCCCCTCCTGATGTCCTCCCAACACCCCCCCACCATGCCACATCGCATTGGTTTTACCTCCTTCTTCAGCTCACACCTGTGATGTGGTGAGAAGGGGCAACAATAGGGGCATCTGCAGTGCCATGGGGTAGCTGCTGTACTCGCAGATATAGTAGACAGTCAAGAAGGCTTTCAATGCCTTTGGTTGGTTAATATTCCAGGTCTGAGAGATAATACTGGTATTGCTGAATTTCATTATGAAATATCTTTAAGGGCCTTTGACTTCAGGAAAGGTTTTGCTTGTCCAGAACAGAAACAAGATTCATATTCATTTTAGGCATTACTGGCCCTTTAATTTCGGTCTGATACCCACCCCAACAAAAAATAGAACTTGTTCTGATAAGACGAGACGTGTAATTAAAAGTCTTCCAAACGGGTGTAAATGTCAAACTGTTAGCAGATAAATAGATGGGGAAGAACGAGAGCTTATTTTGATCAATAGCCAAGATGTTTTGCAACATTCCGCAACCTCCACAAATTCCTACACTGCCTTTGAAATCTTCTTCAAATAACCGGAGAAGCTGTACGGCGGCACTTGGGTGACACGAATACATTTTCTCAACAGCCTTCTTATCCGAAATGTTTATGACAAAACCTGGGCATGTAACTTATAAAAATGAGCTGCAGGATCCCTTTGATTCCACCAAGAGCTCATCCCTCCCCCCTACCAATGTGCAAGATTCACCCTGGAAAAGAGAATTTAATCCGAAATGCCCAAAAATAGGCTAAACTGCACTGAACCTGATTGGAATGATTTATACCTGATATAAAGGGGGAGATAGAGATATGATAACTATATATAAATATATAAGGGGGCTACACAATCAATTCTCAGATGCTTTATTCACCAGTAGATCTTTCCAGAGGGTTGGAATCAAACTACAAGTAACTGAGCCCCACAGCAACATCATTTTAGGCCCACCTAAATATTGGGAAAAAAAACCCCATATACAGGTATGGGATCCCTTATCCAGAAACCCATTATCCAGAAAGTTCAGAATTATGGAAAGGCCATCTCCCATAGACTCCATTATAAGCAAATAATTCTAATTTTAAAAAATGATTTTTTTCTCTGTACTTGATCCCAACTAAGATATAATTACCCCTTATTGGGGCAGAACAGCCCTATTGGGTTTATTTCATGGTTAAATGATTCCCTTTTCTCTGTAATAATAAAACAGTACCCGTACTTGATCCCAACTAAGATATAATTACCCCTTATTGGGGCAGAACAGTCCTATTGGGTTTATTTAATGGTTAAATGATTCCCTTTTCTCTGTAATAATAAAACAGTACCTGTACTTGATCCCAACTAAGATGTAATTACCCCTTATTGGGGGCAGAACAGCCCTATTGGGTTTATTTAATGGTTAAATGATTCCCTTTTCTCTGTAATAATAAAACAGTACCTGTACTTGATCCCAACTAAAAT
Organism: Xenopus tropicalis; assembly: GCF_000004195.4. Classification (NCBI taxonomy): domain Eukaryota; kingdom Metazoa; phylum Chordata; class Amphibia; order Anura; family Pipidae; genus Xenopus; species Xenopus tropicalis. The sequence goes on along the minus strand of NC_030678.2, from coordinate 164,493,702 downwards.
ATAATTACCCCTTATTGGGGGCAGAACAGCCCTATTGGGTTTATTTAATGGTTAAATGATTCCCTTTTCTCTGTAATAATAAAACAGTACCTGTACTTGATCCCAACTAAGATATAATTACCCCTTATTGGGGCAGAACAGCCCTATTGGGTTTATTTAATGGTTAAATGATTCCCTTTTCTCTGTAATAATAAAACAGTACCTGTACTTGATCCCAACTAAAATATAATTACCCCTTATTGGGGGCAGAACAGCCCTATTGGGTTTATTTAATGGTTAAATGATTCCCTTTTCTCTGTAATAATAAAACAGTACCTGTACTTGATCCCAACTAAGATATAATTACCCCTTATTGGGGCAGAACAGCCCTATTGGGTTTATTTAATGGTTAAATGATTCCCTTTTCTCTGTAATAATAAAACAGTACCTGTACTTGATCCCAACTAAGATATAATTACCCCTTATTGGGGGCAGAACAGCCCTATTGGGTTTATTTAATGGTTAAATGATTCCCTTTTCTCTGTAATAATAAAACAGTACCTGTACTTGATCCCAACTAAGATATAATTAATCCTTATTGGAGGCAAAACAATCCTATTGAGTTTAATTACTGTTTAAGTAATTTTATTAGCAGACTTAAGGTAGGAGATCCAAATTATGGAAAGACCCCTTATCAATTAAACCCCAGGTCCCTAGCATTCTGGATTTTGTGTCCCATACCTGTACAGAGAAAGTACAGAGAAGAGCAACTAAGCTGAATGAAAGGTCTCAGTTAAATTGGAGAATTCTCTTTCTGAAACTGTGCAACTGGCAGACACATTAGATAGAATTTCAGTAAAGAGTTGGGTGCTTTTTAGAGCAAGTAAGACAATAAAGGGCAACTTAAGCTTATACTCGTATACAATATTGATGCAAGCACTGCTGTGATTCTGCTTCCGGGGTCATGAATGATTTTTTGCCCATTCTAAGGCAGGTTTAGATGGGGATTTTCTGCTTTCCTCTGGATCAGTTAGAATATAGGTAGGATATGTGTGCTGAATTGGCCACTACTCTATACCATACCTCCCATTTGTCACCTGACCTGATTTTCTTGGCACAGGGCACAGTCATGGATTGGCTTCTCAATGTTCTATTCTCTAATTACCGCCCCTATGTGCTGTGCTCACTCTCACATTAAGTAAGGTGCTTTTGAGCCAATGGGGCGTGGTATATTTGGGGATGTGGCCATTAAGCGGCCGTGGCCCTCTTTCCATTTTTCAAATTTTGGGGGGTATGTTGTACAGAAACTATATTGTGCATATGCTGAGCAGATGGACGAAGGACAAATATCCAGTGTATACTGATACCCCATGACTGGAAGATACTGCCCATAGCACAGGCCCAAGGGTGCCTATAGAGATATATATAAATGCAGGATGTCAATGAATAAAACATAATATATGTGTATGGAGCCTTTCCAGTTTAGCATGTAACTGTCCCTTTAAAATTTGCTCTATGGGCGCCAGAGAAATACCGGTTGTTTTCTATAAACGTGAAATTGGAGAAATCCAGATCCAGCAATATTCTGTGTAAATGGGAACGGCGCTGGTAACGTTTACGAGAGTATTAGCTGATGGAATCTGTTCAGTAAAATGACCAATGCCATTTAATAGGAAGGTAATGCTTATAAATAGGGATATAAATGGAGGAGGTGTTACTGTAAGGGGCTGCGCTGGGTCGGAGTCAGCACTTTGCAAATCCTCTGTTATTCTTAATAAGTGCAAATACGGGAAAGTTTGGTCAGTGGGGATGTGAGCAGGCGCGGGATACTTTGCAGTTAATAATGCTACAAAACTGTGGGAGCTTTTTCTCTTAAAGCCTCGGGATCACATTTCAATACCGCGGTGAACAATAATAAACGATTAACCATTCTGGAAATGTGCGTGAAAACGATTCTGTTTCTAAATGGGATTCTGAAAGAAGATACGAGGGCTGGAACGCTGAGGGGCAAAAAACTCTACCACTTGGTGCTCATTTACCCAGAACCTTGTGTATTGGGCATTACTGCTCTCTATTGGGGGCGCTAGGCAGGTACCTCTTCTGCCTACCCCTAGGCCAGGCTCTCTTGCCCCCTGCTGCCCCTTGTCACCACGCTTTCCTCCCCCTCCCATACAAAGTCACTGTGCCTTCACGCATCCATTCACGCACTTGCACGAGGGGGTTGAGGTGGCCGCCTGGGTTGCCTGATGTTCCCAGCCAACTTGCCCCACCTCTGCTCTTGCTGGAATAAAAATCTGGCATAAAGTACAGAGCATAGCACTAGCGGACAGGGCCGGAACTAGGGGTAGGCAGAAGAGGTACCTGCCAAGGGCAGGGCTGGGGGGCGCCAGGCAGGAACCTCTCTTGCCTACCCCAACCCGCGCTCCCTCCTCTTGCCCCCGCCGGTTGTCATTACGTGGTGGGGGCAATGACTCCCTCCGCCTGACGGGGGGTGGAAAGGTGCAGGGGGGAGGTGGCCAACCAGGTTGCCTAGGGCTCCCGGTCGGCTTGGCCCCCCCGGCTGGCAGGCACAACAAAGCCCTGTCCTTACCTACTGCCATTGTGCACCCCTAACTTGCACATATGAATGACAGGTAAGGGCGGGGGGGGGCCACCTACATGCCTCCCCCAGTCCCCCCTTCATTAATACAGCACTATGTTCATACAGGGAGGGCTAGTCCTTGCACTCTATGGTAACCTTTGGGTGCCAGGGTTACCCCCTCCGGCCGTATAGTTGCCACCTGGTTTTTACCCAGACAGCCTGGTTTTCAGAGGTGAAAACTCCCTGTCCGGATTTCCAAGTTAGGAAATCTGGACATGGTTTTCAAGTAAATGACACGTCATAACCCCACCCCTAATGTCACCGGCCCACCCCTAAAACGTTATGAACCTGCCCCCTAATGTCACGGACCCCCACACACAACATCACATCATTTTTATTTATAATCTTTCTATTCAGTCCCTCTCCTATTCATATTCCAGTCTCTTCTTCCAACTCCTGGTTGCTAAGGTAAAAAAGACCCTAGCAACCAGATAGCTGGAAAACTGCTAAACAAAATGCTAAATAACTGAAAAACCAGAACAAATAAAAAATAAAAAACAATTTCAAGTTGTCTCGGGAATATTAATGTCTACGTCATACTAAAAGTTCATTTAAAGGTGAACTACCCCTTTAAAAGGAGCCAGAGATCGGACTGGCTGTTATAGGCAAGGGCACTGGTGCATTTAGCACCTAGAGTATGTTAGTAAATCCGCCCCAGTGATTTTCATCCATAAACAGATAAGGTTATAATGCGCTCATTGCTTATTCACTGCGCGAGAGGAAACTGGAGAGAAACGCACGGGGTGTTGGGTAAGAGCCAAAGGGAGATCTGTCATGTGAAAATGAACTCCATATTGAGCGTGGGTAGAGATATTTCAAGGCAAAAACACACGAGGTCAGCTAAGGGGAACACAACCACTGTTCGGAAAATGCCGGGGGGAACATAAAAACACATATTTTGATAATGTGAGGAAACACGCTGGATATCAGTGCATTAAATGAATGCTGCATAAGGGCAACCAATCACTGCCGGAGATGGCATTTTCACTGTTGAGTAATAAGGTGCCCGGGGTTATGGGCAAAATGTCTCCCAATCTGTAATGCACATGTGGAAAGCATTTACTAAAGGTGGGACAAGGTGCAAAGTCCTAAAAAGAACTTTTAAATTTGCTCAGTTTTATAGTGGGGTGGGGGCAAAGGGCCCATCAGAAAAACCTAGGCCACAGACCCATATTGGAAGAGGGAATCTCATGGTGGTGGCTTCTTTCTCTATCACCTCCACTGACTACAATGATGTAGAGAGGAGCTGTGGCTTTTCTTTGCATGTTGATGTGCTAATGCTCCATACACTCCCAGATATGATGCGTCAGAGGATGACATTTTCAAGCCTGTCCTGTGTGGGCCACCATATACTCACCATGCGATTTTATCCATGTGCGTGTAGCTTTAACTTTTAAAGGGACAGTATCAACATTGGTCAAAAAGTTGTCTCCCCCACTGTTGGTGCATGCTAATAGAGCCCACACTCCAAAATTCTTAGAGGGGGGGGGGGGAATTGTCACTTTTCTTTGTTACCCGCTCTAAAGTCATGTGTTTTTAAGGGTTTGGACTTGGTTTGGCCAGGCACTCTGATTCAGCTGAATCCAAATCCTGCTCGGCTTTGGCCTAATTCCCAACTGAATCTGGGATATGTTGCATCCCAAATATTTAATGTTTGTCATCCATGTTTGTACTGTGACTGTATGTAGAAATGTACAGTAATGAATATACAAGTAACACTATATAAAGACATATGTACATACACATATATGTACGAATGCACAGGGTGACTGTATGTTTTTTCTAGTTGAGACAATTGAGGATATTACACCAAGGCTGTTAAGTGCCATAAAATAAGGACACACAGGTATGGGATCTGTTATCTGGAAACTTGTTATCCAGAAAGAAATTATGGCAAGGCCAAGATTTTTAAAATTGATTTCCTTTTTCTCTGTAATAATAAAAAAGTACCTGTACTTGATCCCAACTAAGATATAATTAATCCTTATTGGGGCAGAACAGCCCTATTGGGTTTATTTAATGGTTAAATGATTCCCTTTTCTCTGTAATAATAAAACAGTACCTGTACTTGATCCCAACTAAGATATAATTACCCCTTATTGGGGGCAGAACAGTCCTATTGGGTTTATTTCATGGTTAAATGATTCCCTTTTCTCTGTAATAATAAAACAGTACCTGTACTTGATCCCAACTAAGATATAATTACCCCTTATTGGGGGCAGAACAGCCCTATTGGGTTTATTTAATGCTTAAATGATTCCCTTTTCTCTGTAATAATAAAACAGTACCTGTACTTGATCCCAACTAAGATATAATTACCCCTTATTGGGGGCAGAACAGCCCTATTGGGTTTATTTCATGGTTAAATGATTCCCTTTTCTCTGTAATAATAAAACAGTACCTGTACTTGATCCCAACTAAGATATAATTACCCCTTATTGGGGCAGAACAGCCCTATTGGGTTTATTTAATGGTTAAATGATTCCCTTTTCTCTGTAATAATAAAACAGTACCTGTACTTGATCCCAACTAAGATATAATTACCCCTTATTGGGGGCAGAACAGCCCTATTCGGTTTATTTAATGGTTAAATGATTCCCTTTTCTCTGTAATAATAAGACAGTACCTGTACTTGATCCAAACTGTTTTATTGAGTTTTTAGTAGACTTAAGATGAGGAGATCCAAATCATGGAAAGACCCCTTATCCGGAATACTCTTGGTCCCGAACATTCTGGATAATGGGTCCTATACCTGTACTGGTTTCTAAAGGACTGCTTGCTAGGCTCTGAGTAGCCTCACTTTGATCCAGGCTCCTCAGGGGCGGGGCTGACGGTTCAAGCTAAATAAATGTATTCCTAGCTACACTGTATCACACTCGACATTAATATTATTTTAAAACCAACACAAGGATTTCAGACGCAGTAAAATGTGAAATTGCTGGAAGTGACTATAAATCAAATCTTTATGAACGTTACAAAACCCTCCTTCTCGTAGAAACAACGCGCACTTTACCTCTAGTTAAGGATAAGCTCCCCGAGAGCATAAGGGTCATTGGGATTAGGGCTAATGTAATCTTCCTTATTGATACAGTGAATTATGTTCCCATACAGATGTGCTCGGGGAGTGATAGAGTTTAAGCCAGTATAACATAGCTTGCAATAAATGAATTCCACATGCCTTTTAACAAGAGCACATTCCCATTCCTCTATACGTCCTGCTGCCGCCGCCGACACACTCACACACACACATCCCCAGCTTTATGGCTGCCTTGGCCTGGGCTTCTCACACTAATTCCTCCTCCCTATTTCCAACGGAGAAAGTGGCCCCTGGGGAAATCTTAGGCATCTTATGTTGGCAATAGATCCCATTCCCATGAAGGAAAAAACTCTAACTTCCCAACTCCATGGCAGAGTTCTCATATCTTGTGCTCATTTCCTTTAGGGGCAGATGTGTAGGAAACACCTACACAATGCGGATTTGTTTCGCTCACGTTTATCTGGATTGTTTAGGGGCTTGTGGGAGAGTCGGCGGAGTCCGGGCGAAACCTGGAGCTGGCGGGGCGCACAGCCTGGGCTGAAGGATAGGGAGCGTCAGCCTAATAAATACAGGGGATTCTGGGGAAAAGCAGCCTTTTGCCCTTTGACACACTTTCAAGGCAACATAACGTTTTTGGAATCTGTATTTTTTTCAGAAACCTTAGAGCAGAATTTTTCAATACAGCTTTGGTTAAACAGATATACAGATACTGACATTGGAAGCGAAGCAGAAATTAAAAACAAAACATGGGGTCCAGGCCCGGAATGGGCTTTAAAATAGTCCCAACATATGCAGGCCCTGCCCCTTCCTGGAAATGATTGTTGAGATCACCAACAAGGAGGGTTCATAGGAAGATGAAAGCAAAGTTAATGAGCCAGGCAGTTTGGCAATGCCAAAAGTTGGATGCTGCACCTACCCAATGACACACTGGCAACCCCGCTTTGTTTCCTGAGCCTGTGGGATTTGTGGGTATCAGGTACCTACACATCACTTACAGATCCCTCACCAGCTTTGCTCCCAGATTTAGCCATTTCCCATTTTTATGTATATATATAGATATAGGCACCCAAGGGCCCTAGTCAAGGGCCCACAGGTGTCTATATATAAATACAGCTCTGTGCACACACATCAGCCCCAGACCCACACCCGCAAATTTACTATCCAATAAAGCAAAGAAACATGTGCCCCAAGGCTACTACAGATGTTGCAGTTCAGCTTCATCAGGAGTTCTTTCTCCTTAAAACAAACAGATTACTACAGCGCGGAAACTTCTACCGACTTCAGCAGATTCTGTTTTTCCAATAAATGCGACCATGGGCAATATCAGAGCTCAGTGAAGAGGGTCAGTGTTTGGCTGAATGTGAGTACGCCCCGAGCTGCCCGGGGTATGGTCACCAGATGTAACCAGAATTCACTACACCGGGCAGATTTGAATGAATGATGTTTTGTGAGATAGAGAAGGAAAGGTGAGTGGAGTTGTTCATGCTCTGTAAACATGGCAGGACGGAGAGGGGAACTCACAGCATGGTGTCTGTTACTGCTGGATGCCTGACGCTACAGTCAGCGGCTCCTCTCTGAAGCCCCCTTACATTTTCCACCTGGAAACAGACGGTAGAAAATTGGCAGGCGCAGTGCCATGGAAATGGAGCCTGAGAAAGTCACAGTAAGTTCTCCAAGCATAGACAGAAAGGACGGGAATGCTAAAAAAAGTGGTATTTTTATCAGAGTGCGCCGAAATCAAATCCTGTTTTGACCAAAGAGAAATGCCTCACAATGTCCAACAGATGTTCTGATAAGCTTCCATAATCTTTCCTGCTTGCTAATACAAGACTTAATGGCTAATCCATACATTTTAAATAAGAAAACAGATTTTTTTTTAAATTTAATCTTGAAATCTGACATGGGGCTAGCCATATTCTTAGTTTCCCAGGTGCCCTCAGCCATATGATTTGTGCTCTGATAAATAACAGTCACACTTTACAGTTGGAGTGATATTATTATTATTATTATATAATTATGTATTTATAAAGCGCCAACATATTCCGCAGCGCTGTACAATGAGTGGGTTTCATACATTGGACATACAGAGTAACATATAAAGCAATTAATAACCGATACAAGAGGTGAAGAGGGCCCTGCCCAAAAGAGCTTACAATCACCCCCCTTCTCATTCCCCCGATCAGCAGAACAATGGAAAGGTAGCAAAATAGCAGCTCCCTGACGCCTGCATTACTAAAAATGCCCCACCTAGTGGTAGATATAAGACCAGCACTTAATTGTAAAAATCCAAGTCCGGCTCACTCAAGTCATGACTCCTCCAGTTACATTGAGTAAGAGAAACAATAGCTCCAAACTCCAAAGGGATTATTTATGGGTGTGCAAAATTTCCCCCAGTCCAACCCTGTAAAATGGGTTGGGAGTCAAAATAGGTGCTGACCATTTCTCTTTATTAATATTTTTTTTAGTCCTTAATGTACATTTTCCATTTTTTTTAGATGACGAATTTCGACATTCGAGTTTTGGTTTTTTTTTGCACTTAATAAATATCAGACATTCGAGTTTTTGAACCATAATTCAAATTTGAGTTTTTTTTAGCGCAAAAACACTTGAATCGTGAGAAAAAGTCAATCTTGAATGTTGATAAATCAACTCCTAAATATCAAAGTCCCAGCACCGAAACATTCAGAGAGGAAAAGAGGGGGAGATTTCAGCTTGGGGTGACTACCAAAAGACATTTTCCATTGGAAAGTATATAATAATATAGAAATATATAGCAGCGGTTCATATTGGGGGTGGCTGAGCCTCCCTAAATCTACATTATCCTCTGCCTGTGCTTTCAGAGGTACCTATCCACCTAGCACAACAGCATGTTCTTGTACTGTGCATCAATTCATTCCAGATGTGCTCTTATAAATGCAAATGTCTGTGTTAGTGAGGCAATATGGGCTGGCAGCTGCACTCTCCCCCCGAGGCCTGACCTTCCACAATCCTGTATAGCAAAACATTCAGCAAGAAGCAAAGCTCTGTCCATAGCTAAAGCTGCGTAGATTGTAATTAAAGCAGATACCCCGGTGCAACATTCTACAGAAAAGTACCTCATAAGAAGCATATCACATACAGTATATACAGGTATGAGACCTGTCATCCAGAAGGCTCAGGAACTGGGTTTTTCCGGATAAGGGATCTTTACGTAATTTGGATCTTTATACCTTAAGTCTATTTAAAAATCATTTAAGCATTAAATAAACCCAATAGGATTGTTTTGCCCCCAATAAGGGGTAATTATATCTTAGTTGGGATCAAGTACAGGTACTGTTTTATTATTACAGAGAAAAGGGAATCATTTAACCATGAAATAAACCCAATAGGGCTGTTCTGCCCCCAATAAGGGGTAATTATATCTTAGTTGGGATCAAGTACAGGTACTGTTTTATTATTACAGAGAAAAGGGAATTATTTAACCATTAAATAAACCCAATAGGATTGTTCTGCTCCAATAAGGGGTAATTATATCTTAGTTGGGATCAAGTACAGGTACTGTTTTATTATTACAGAGAAAAGGGGAATCATTTAACCATTAAATAAACCCAATAGGGCTGTTCTGCCCCAATAAGGGGTAATTATATCTTAGTTGGGATCAAGTACAGGTACTGTTTTATTATTACAGAGAAAAGGGAATCATTTAACCATTAAATAAACCCAATAGGGCTGTTCTGCCCCAATAAGGGGTAATTATATCTTAGTTGGGATCAAGTACAGGTACTGTTTTATTATTACAGAGAAAAGGGAATCATTTAACCATTAAATAAACCCAATAGGGCTGTTCTGCCCCCAATAAAGGGTTATTATATCTTAGTTGGGATCAAGTACAGGTACTGTTTTATTATTACAGAGAAAAGGGGAATCATTTAACCATTAAATAAACCCAATAGGGCTGTTCTGCCCCAATAAGGGGTAATTATATCTTAGTTGGGATCAAGTACAGGTACTGTTTTATTATTACAGAGAAAAGGGAATCATTTAACCATTAAATAAACCCAATAGGGCTGTTCTGCCCCAATAAGGGGTAATTATATCTTAGTTGGGATCAAGTACAGGTACTGTTTTATTATTACAGAGAAATAGGAAATTATTTTTTTAAATTAGAATTATTTGATTAAAATGGAGTCTGGGAGATGGCATTCCTGTAGTTCAGAGCTTTCTGGATAATGGATTTCTGGATAACAGATGCCATACATGTATACCCTACATAAGTGTTGGCACCTTTTAGACACAAACCTCCCTAAGGGGGGCATTTCTTAAAGGAACAGTAACACCAAAAAATGAAAGTGTATAAAAGTAATTACAATATAATGTACTGTTGCCCTGCATTGCTACAACTGGTGTGTTTGCCTCAGAAAGACTACTATAGTTTATATAAATAAGCTGCTGTGTAGCCCTGGGGGCAGCCATTCAAAGGAGAAAAGGCACAGGCACATAGCAGATAACAGATAAACCCCCATTATATGGGGCTTATCTACTAGTTATCTGCTATGTAACCTGTGCCTTTTCTCCTTTTTTCCAGCTTGAATGGCTGCCCCCATGGCTACACAGCAGCTTATTATATAGTAGCTTTTCTGTAGCAAAAACACCAGTTTTGGCAGAGCAACAGCACATTATATTTTAATTACTTTAAAACACTTTAATTTTTTGATGTTACTGTTCCTTTAATGTTCAATTTTTGTTCAATAGTTTTTTAATTATTTGCCTTCCTCTTCTGACTCCTTCCAGCTTTCAAATGGGGGTCACTGACCCCGGCAGCCAAAAACTTTTCCTCTGTGAGGCTACAACTTAATTGTTATTGTTACTTTTTATTACTTTATCTTTCTATTTAGACCCTCCTCTTTTCATTGGCCCCAAGCAACCAGATAGCTGCTGAAATTCCAAACTGAAGCGTTGCTGAACAAAAAGGTAAATAATTCAAAACCACAAATAAAAAGCAGACCAACTGCAAATTGTCTCGGAATAGCACTCTGTACATCATACTTTAATAACGTACACTAGGGACGAGCAAACTTTTTTCATCTGGTTCAGTGTGACGACAGAACGCGCGATTTCGCCAGCGGCGCACCTTTTTTTTGCAAATCCGAGCGAGAATTCCTCCATGTGGTCTGTTTCAATGGAAATATCACTCCCAGCAAAAGTCATTAATCCGCTCTTGTCTTCAACATCTGCTGCCTCTCTGCACTCTGGAGAGACCGCTGCATTCACGACAGCGCACAATTAATGGAAAATTAAAAGGGGGAGGGGGGGTTTGGTCAACCTGACTTGGATCATTTCTCATCCGAGCCACTGGGAAAAAGGATATCTAGACTCATTTGTATCATGGTGGGAAGGAGCATCTCGAACAATGTTGGGCTGTTGGTGAGCAAAACACACCTTAAGCTCAATGTAACTTCATCTTCCCATTGACTCCAAATTGTTTGGGTGAAATTTTGCTCAACTTTCCACCTTTTCACAAACTTGTACACCCTTAAGGTGTCCATACACGTGAAGATTCGCTCGCTTGGCGATGTTGCCCAATGTCTCCCGATATCCCCACCTATGGGTGGGCTTTATCGGGAAAAATGTAGGCTAATTCAATCGTTTGGCCCTGGGGCCGAACCATCACATTATAATGGCGGCTATAGGGCAGTCGGTTCGCGGGCCGCATCAATGAGCCAATGCGGTCCCCGATCTGACTAAATCTTTTAACCTGCCTGATTGATATCTGGCCAGATATCGATCGGGTATGGCCGTTGTTCCTGCCCCTACATGGGCCGAAAAGCTGCCGAATCGGTCCAAGGTACCGATATCGGCAGCTACAATCGGCCTGTGTATGGGGACCTTTAAACTAACCACTTTAGCGTGCCAATAGAGCAGTGCAAGCTGTATTCTACACCTTGTTTAAAAATTGGGTTTCATTGCCTTCCACTTGGGAGATGGTATAGAAATGCCCACAAAATTCTTTCTTACACTAGACAGTGGCTAGATAATGACTCTTTGATTGAATATTAGATTGATATCTAACACTGGAAGTTGTACCCGAGTCTGCTCTAAAAAATACCTCAATTCTTAGGGGCTGATTTACTTACCCACGAACGGGTCGAAATGAGTCCGATTGCGTTTTTTTCGTAATGATCGGTATTTTGCGATTTTTTCGTATTTTTTGCGATTTTTTCGGATTCTTTACGAATTTTTCGTTACCAATACGATTTTTGCGTAAAAACGCAAGTTTTTCGTAGCCATTACGAAAGTTGCGTAAAATCTGGCGATTTTTCGTAGCGTTAAAACTTGCGCAAAAAGTTGCGCTTTTTTCGTAGCGTTAAAACTTACGCGAAACTTTACACCTTTTAAGTTTTAACACTACGAAAAATGCGCAACTTTTCGCGTAAGTTTTAACGCTACGAAAAAAGCGCAACTTTTTACGCAACTTTCGTAATGGATACGAAAAACTCGCGTTTTTACGCAAAAATCGTATTGGTAAAGAAAAATTCGTAAAGAATCCGAAAAAATCCGCAAAACTTACGAAAAAGTCGCGAAATGTTCGTTTTCAAGTCGGAACTTTTCCAATTCGGGTCGGATTCGTGGGTTAGTAAATCAGCCCCTAAGTCTCTTTTATAACCACTTTAGCTGTTTTCTCCTTGGGGTCCAACAGATGTCTTCTCTCTGTCTGATCCAGCTTTTCCACCACTTCCCCCGGATATCACTTTCTCAAAATATACAATCAACATAAGTACTTCTATATATCTTTCCTTTTACAGGTCCTGCTTGCTTTTAACATTTGACCTTTAGGTATACTGTTTTGCCAGCACTCTTTGGGGGTAATATCATACTTGGTCTTAAAACAATACTGTCATGGGAAAACATGTGTTTTTCAAAACCCATCAGTTAATAGAGCTTCTCCAGCAGAATCCTGCATTTTTCAAAAACACAAACAGATTTTTTTATATTTAATTTTGAAATATCACATGGGGATGGCCATATTCATGTGACCTTTGATAAACTTCAGTCACACTTTACTGCTGCGCTGCAAGTTGGAGTGATATCCCCCCCCCTCACCCCAGCAGCCGATCAGCAGAACAATGGGAAGGGAGCAAGATAGCAGCTCCCAGTAGGTATCAGAATAGCACTCAATAGTAAGAAATCCAAGTCCAGCTTGGGACTCCTCCAGTTACATGGGAGTAGGAGAAACAATAGGTTAGCTGAAAGCAGTTCTAATGTGTAGCGCTGGCTCCTTCTGAAAGCTCAGACTCAGGCACAATGCACTGAGATGGCGCCTACACATGGTTGCCCTGCTCCGTGGGTTCTTACCCTAAGACTTATTCGGCATCGTATCTGTCTGACGGGCCTAACCCACCAATAACTGGCCTAAATCTGGGCAGATACCAATCAGGCAGGTTTGATTTTCCTGTCAGATTGGGGACTGCATTGGCTCGATGGATTGGATTTCTCTGATATCACCACCTTAGGTGGGCATATCATAACATGTTAGGTCGCCAAACGAGCAGATCTTATGCGTGTATGGCCACCTTAAACCTTCATCCTCCTGATCCCCTCCCCAACAGACCTGAGTACTGAGACTCCCACATACACGTCAAGCATTGGATCCTCCTCTTTTCAACTACCTCCTTGCAGCCCCCACCAGATGCTGCAACTTCCCACCCTCCTACTTGTAGCCAACACCTGCCAGTTTAACCTTAAGGTTAAGGAGGAAAAGATGGTACTCTCTCCACACTGTAAGGTACTCTGCCTCTAACCTTCTAATCCCAAGTTCCCACACCCCACCCCCTGAAATTGCAACCTAAAACTACCATCTCCGTAATTCTCAACTCTATTAACCTCTAAAAGGGGCCTAATTCATCTCCCAGGTGTGGTCCCATCACTCCACCTGTCTTCGCCAGGCTCATTCCTCAGGAGCCCCAAGATAATCTGTAGGCAAATAGCTGACCTCAGTACAGAAAGAAAGAGCACAGTAACCCGTAGTACATTTGCCTCCATGCACTAATGGAAGGGGCTCACCGGGAACCCTGCCAAGTGCCTTCAGCCCGTCAAGAGTAGAAATGAAAACTCTTCATGAAAAAATAATATTCAACAGAATCTGCCCAGCTCTTGCATGGAGTCAACTGGACTGTATTAACACTATGTCAGATATATTTTTATTATCAAAACACAACTAGTCACAGATTCTCTTCCCAGGACCCATTTCCTAGAGGGTCACTTTTGTCTTTAGTTTTTAGAAACGAACGAGCTCGAATAACCAAACAAATATTAATAAAGTAGGGTTGTGCTTGCAATATTTGCTAAAAGATAAAAAACTGGACACAAGAAGACTTAATAGCTGCATTTCCACTGACTGCCAGTTTTCCCTGCACACATAAGGACACACTGTGAGAAAGGTGCCCAAACTAAGGTCTACATGAGGCTGTCACTGCTATAACAGATCAAAATGAGAATGTAAATACATCCCTGGCACATTGGAACTCACTTTCACAAGATTAAGATTAGATTTTTCTCCCAAAACAGCATTCTGACTATATTAAAGGGAAACTCCACCAAACAACATGATTTTTAATGTAATAATATGGTTTGGAACAGTTCCCTAAGCCCTGCCCCCTGTTCCCCTGCTGATTGGCTGTAACAGTAGTGCCTGTCCTCAGCCTTCCTTCAGCCTGCCTCCTCCCAATCCCACAATTCCCTGCTGCACACGTTACATAGTTACATAGTTACATAGTTACATAGGGTTGAAAAAAGACCAGTGTCCATCAAGTTCAACCCATCCAAGTAAACCCAGCACACTTAACCCACACCTACCAATCTATACACTCACATACATAAACTATATATACAACCACTAGTACTAACTGTAGATATTAGTATCACAATAGCCTTGGATATTCTGATTGATCAAGAACTCATCCAGGCCCCTCTTAAAGGCATTAACAGAATCTGCCATTACCACATCACTAGGAAGGGCATTCCCCAACCTCACTGCCCTCACCGTGAAAAACCACCTACGCTGCTTCAAATGGAAGCTCCTTTCCTCTAATCTAAAGGGGTGACCTCTGGTGCGCTGATTGTTTTTATGGGAAAAAAGAACATCCCCCAACTGCCTATAATCCCCTCTAATGTACTTGTACAGAGTAATCATGTCCCCTCGCAAGCGCCTCTTTTCCAGAGAAAACAACCCCAACCTCGACAGTCTCACCTCATAGTTTAAATCTTCCATCCCCTTTACCAGTTTAGTTGCAGTCTCTGCACTCTCTCCAGCTCATTAATATCCTTCTTAAGGACTGGAGCCCAAAACTGCCCCCCATACTCAAGGTGAGGCCTTACCAGGGACCTATAAAGGGGCAAAATTATGTTCTCATCCCTTGAGTCAATGCCCTTTTTTATACAAGACAGCACTTTATTTGCTGTAGTAGCCACAGAATGACACTGCCTGGAATTAGACAACTTGTTATCAACAAAAACCCCTAGATCCTTCTCCATTAAGGAAACCCCCAACACACTACCATTCAGTAGATAGTTTGCATTTATATTATTTCTACCAAAGTGCATAACTTTGCACTTATCAACATTGAACCTCATTTTCCAGTTTGCTGCCCAGTTATCTAATTTTGTCAAATCGCTCTGCAAAGCGGCAGCATCCTGCATGGAACTTATAGTTTTGCACAATTTAGTGTCATCAGCAAAAATAGAAACAGTACTGTCTGTACTGTGATGTGATGTCAATAAGGAAAGGAACATCCCAGTGCAATGCATTGTGGGTTATGTAGTTCCTGCATGCTGTCTGTAAGCTGTGGAGAAGTTGTTACAATTTGTAACATCAGTGTTTTAGTCCCTCCTCCCCTGCCAGGATTTCAAATGATGCAGAAAGATAAGAACAGTTTTGCAGCTGGATTTCAGCATATGAAAATGGTATTTATTCCTACTGTTTGAAGGAACAGATTACAGGGATAGGGATATTAGGGGTTTTCTGTGTTATGTGGAGGCTCTTTACAAATTTTGGTTTGGAAGCCGGAGTTCCCCTTTAACAACAAAGACAATGCAGCCATTTATGGCTTACAGAGCTGTATACGATTTGGTCCTAGTTTTGCAGTTCTACAGGAACCACAAAGCAATAAATCCCCCCCCAACTTTCAAGAAACCCGTATATCACTTATGACCCTCCTACTTCTCCTGCCCCAACCTCCAGCCCTAGTTTGGTGCATAAGGATCTATCGTGTCTAAATAATTGTTTCCTTAAGGAATGGCTCACAGAAAAGCCTGACGAGACCAAAATTAGCTTTGCTACACATTGAATGCTAAAATAAATATATATATATAGCCTGCCTTAGTTCCATAAATAGCACCGAGCTTGTAGGAAACACAAGACGGAGCTCACAATATATACAGCTCTCCGACAATGAGAGAAGGGTGTGCAATACAATCCCACCATTGGGCTGCCCCATTCATGGGACACAAAGTGCTTTCATTTGCCACCAACGAGGACTGGTTCCAGCTAGTCCAAGCATAAGGTTCTGTTTCATTATTATAGACAGGAAGTGGCCTTTTTCTTGAACCTTTATGAGTGGTAAATTTTCCCTTCTGTCTTATTATTATGATGAAAAAGAAAACATTTTTAAAAAATTAGATTTATTTGCTAAAAATGGGCTCTACTTAGGGTTGCCATCTGCCTGATATTTCAATGAACTTGCTGGTAAATGTGTAATAACTAGTCAAATCGCTCCCAGCCTACCTCCAATCCGCCCCCAACCCACCTCTTCCCCCCCCCCCCATATTCACTAAATCCTCTTTGTTCCAGTCTTGACAATGCGACCCAGTTCCCTTCACTCTTAGACTCCTCCCCTGTGACATCATGGCCACACCTGCTTACATTAAGACCCGCCTGCCCAGTTTACTCTGTAAAAAAGGTGGCAAACCTAGCTCTACAACACATGGCCTGTAATTTGGAGCTTTCTATATATCAGGTTTCTGGATAATGGATCCCATACCCAGGGTTGTATTTATATATGTGCCTAGGGTGGCAGCTTTAGGGGGGCAGCCCTTGGGGGCCTACATATGAAATAAATCTTGCTCTCTAAATCTGGCGATGGAGGTCGGGGAGAGGGGGTACTATGTGCATCTAGGTTTGCCACCTTTCATCTTTGGCAACTCCGGGCAAGTTGGTGATGTCACAGGGGACAGGATGGATGATGTCATGGGCAAGTCCAGTGACATCAAGGGCGGGGTTATGAAATGTTGAACGGGGATTGGCCAAAGGCCATGTCAATCTAACAGAGGCCTTCCCAGTTTAACTAATTTGGAAAACTGGGCAGGCAGTTTTAACCTGGACAGCAACCCCCCACTCCGAAAACCAGGCTGTCCGGGCAGTGGCAACCCTATATGCATCATAGCACGTTACAGATGGAAGTGACATCATGTGCAACCGGATGTGACATCACAAGCAGCCACGCCCATGCACAGTTTTCCAGCAGGGGGTGCCACCCTAGGTACCCTATACATATATATATTGAGTCCCAGTAATAGCTCTCAGGTTAAGAGCAAACATAGGCCCCTTTGGGTTAAACTAGGGTTTTTCTCCATATGTTTTATGCTTCTCTCACTTTGATACTGGTTATTTCTAGGCATTTACTGTAGGTTGGTGTCAGGGAAACCCAACGTCAATCATAATAAAGTCCTTTCCATGATTTCCCACATTCCACTGCCAATGTAAATCAGACTGGCCCTGAACTGCTTACACTTCTACCCCAGCCTGCTCTCCAGCGAGACTGATATCATGGCGTAGGAAAACACAAGCTGCACAAACATATTTACTTTAGGCCCTTCCACCCATCGGAGCTGCCATCTCGCAAGGTCACACACTGGCAAATCATCAATATTTTATAAAAATAAACCATTTACGGCACATGGTATGTGTAATATAACCAGTCACTGATTTGGGAAACAATACATAAAGGCTTTATGGAACATAATACCATTTTAATACACAAGTATCCTGTAAATTATATGTTTAGAAATGTTGCTTAGTGATGTCATCAGTTATAATCGCTGCTTAGTGATGTCATTTGTCACATGACTCTATAAATGTATTAAGGGGTGGTTCACCTCCAGGTTAACTTTAAGTATGTTATAGAATAGCCTATTCTTAGTAACTTTTCAATTGGTCTTCATTTTCTATTTTTCATAGTTTATGAATTATTTGCTTCTTCAGACTTTTTCCAGCTTTCAGATGGGGGGGGGTCACTGACCCCGACAGCTAAACAACTATTGCTCTGTGAGGCTACAGTTTTATTGTTATAGCTACATTATATTACTAATTAGGGTTGCCACCTCTCCTGCCAGGGAACTCCAGGCAGGGAAGCGGGGCATGATGTCACAGGGGCAGGGCTATGACGTGGTTTTCCAAATTGGGAAAAGTGGGCAGGTAGTTTTGACCTAGACAGCCCTACCGAAAACCGGGGTCAAAAACGGACAGACGCCAACCCTATTACTAATCTTTTTATGTAGATGCTTCTCTATGCATATTACTGTTCCTTTTACAAGCCACTGCCTGGTTACTAGGTTAACTTGGGCCCTGGCAACCACATAACTGCTGAAATTCCAACCTGGAAAGATGCTGAACAAAAAGCTAAATAATTCAAAAACTGCAAAAAATAAATAATGAAGACCAAGTGCAAGCTGTCTCAGAATAGCACTCTCTACATCAGGGGTGTCAAACTCAATCAGAGAAGGGGCCAAAATCTAAAATCCAGCCTAAATCGCGGGCCGAATGGTTTACTGAACAGTCATAGACAACCATAGACAGTAGCCCCCACACACAGTGCCCCCAATTGCCTCATACACAGTACCCCTCCATAGACAGTAGCCCCCACACACAGTGCCCCCAATTGCCCCCATAGAAAGTGCCCCCAATTGCCCCCATAAACAGTACCCTCCATAAACAGTAGCCCCCACACAAAGTGCCCCCAATTGCCTCATACACAGTACACCCCATAGACAGTAGCCCCCACACACAGTGCCCCCATACAAAGTACCCCCAAATGCCCCCATAAACAGTGCCCCCAAAAATAAGTACCCCCAATTGCCTCATCATACACAGTACCCCCCATAGACAGTAGCCAGCCCGCACACACAGAGCCCCCACAGAAAGTACCCCCAACAGACCAGTGATGTCGGCGGCTCCTTCTCTCTTATGCCGCGGCAACAGGCACTACTATAAGGTTGCGCCTCGTCGCTGACGTGTGACGTCATACGCACGGGCGCAACCTTATAAAAGGGCCTGTTGCCGCGGCATAAGAGAGAAGGAGCCACTGGCGAAGACTTGCTTGGTATGTTTTTGCGCAGAGTGCGCACTCTGCGTAGGGAGCGGCGGTGCTGGGTGCCCCCCTGGGAGTTGGTGCCCTACGCAGAGTGCGCACTCTGCGCATAGGGAGCGGCAGTACTGCGCATGCATAATAGATTGGCCGGCGAGATCACAAGCCTCCTATTTCACCGCAGTCTCCTATGACAGCGCGGTGCGGGCCACATTGCAAGGCCTGGCGGGCCTTGTGTTTGACATGTGTGCTCTACATCATACTTAAAATTAATTGAAAGATGAACAACCTCCCAACTTTCCCAATTTGAGCGAGACAGTCTCAGTTTTAAGCACAAAATCCACAGTCCCAGAATGCAATTGAAATAGCCCACTTGCCACTTGTCACAAGTGGAGGGGGAATATCAAAGACAAACACAGAGCCATCTTTGAGTTGTTTTTCAGTAGTTTCCGCTAGTCAGAGAGAGACAAGCAGCACGGGAGCTCTGGGAAAGAAAAATAAGTTTGCGGTATTCTGCTTGTGCAAGTGTAGGTGAAGTTATGCTTTCAACCTCTCTCTGTATGCAGTGATCTCAAAGGCATGTCTGGGGTTAATGGGGCGTGTTTTGCCATTTCTGCTGTGATCTCTAAGGCATGTCTGGGGTTAATGGGGTGCTCTTTGCTATTTCTGCAGTGATCTCACTGGCATGTCTGGGGTTAATGGGGCACTTTTTGCCATTTCTGCAGTGATCTCAAAGGCATGTCTGGGGTTAATAGAGCGCTCTTTGCTATTTCTGCAGTGATCTCACTGGCATGTCTGGGGTTAATGGGGCACTTTTTGCCATTTCTGCAGTGATCTCACTGGCATGTCTGGGGTTAATAGGGCGCTTTTTGCAAAGTTTTTCCATTTTTTTATGGTCATGGCTGTGATCCCTCTTTCTAGTTTTAAAATGTAGGTAGGTATGAATAAGTGCTACTAAGAGTTCCCTTTATAAATGTACTTTGGCAAATGTAATATACTATATTATACTGACTGTAAACATGCAATAAAAATATTGTTGTTATGAATATTGTTATTATAATATTGTTATTATAACTGCTCATGTTTATACTGTATGTGCTTAACTAGGAGACAGCTTAGTAGGCGGAGCATATATATATATATATTGTCCAAGGCAGTGATTACAAAGCTGTGGGTCAGGACCTCCTCAGGGATCATGATGTATCTTATAGGGGTCACAGATTTCTCAGGGCAGATATCTGCACCATATCTCCCTCTATACGAGCAGATGCCATCATTGAGAAAGTGGAGGAAATGTTGCTCTACGGTCCATTTGAAGGGCGGTGTGGTTAAACTGATGAGAGTAAGATTTATAGAAACATTTCAGTAACACTTACTTCTCTATAGTCACTCACTTTCTTAAAGTCCCTAAGAGTCTCTCCAAGAAAAAAAAACAAATGTATGTTTATGTAATGGGGAAAGCAACACCAAGACATGTCTACACTTTAGTTGGGGTTTCTGGCCTATGTTTGTTATAGCCAGTATTTAGTTAGTCTAAAGGTGCCCATTCACAGGCCGATTGTAGCTGC
The DNA here is from genome assembly GCF_000004195.4 of Xenopus tropicalis. Taxonomy (NCBI): domain Eukaryota; kingdom Metazoa; phylum Chordata; class Amphibia; order Anura; family Pipidae; genus Xenopus; species Xenopus tropicalis. Next base: position 164,473,140 of record NC_030678.2, on the reverse strand, counting down.
CGAAAGTGATCCCTTAGACCGATTCGGCAGCTTATCGGCCCATGTAGGGGCACTACCGACGGGCCTGCCCGACCGATATCTGGCCTGAAATCGTCCAGATATTGATTGGTCAGGTTAAAAAATGTAGTCCCCGATCCGACTTCTCCTATACCCGTCGTTCTAATTCGATCATTTGGCCCCAGAAACAAACGACTGAATTAGCCTGGATTCGCCCGATATCGCCCACCTGTAGGTGGGGATATCGGGAGAAGATCCGCTCGCTTGGCGACGGATCTGAAGGTGTATGGCCACCTTACTTAATGTCTTGCAGGTCAACTCCATTCATTTAGCAATGGGGGAGGTGAACACACTGTAAACTGGGTGTTCTCCAAACCCGGTTAAAAATAAGACATGTTCATCCCACCCATGACACACCCCTGTTTTGCCCAGGCCACACCCTGCTCTGTCTGTTTAGGAGCATTTTGGGTGCAATTCAATGCTTCTCGGTAGCAACAGGTAAGTAAAATTTAGGGTGATTCAGGGACTGGTTGAATTTCCCATTTGGAGCCAGGAAGGAATTTTTCCCCCTGTCTGAGTCAACTAGCAGTTAGACAAATGGATGACTTTGTCAACCTCACCTACTGCTATCACCACTGTTTGAGTAAATAGTTATACACATAGTTACCATAGTTACATGTTGGCAACCAACATCTGTGCTAAGCAGATATTTGCTAAACATGCCCAGCTTAGCTACCAAATCGGTGCCAAATCATGAAGGGTAATAAATAAAGGGTAATAAACTGCATAAACATAGGAGAACTGGAGAACGTTGTATTACAGCAGTAATTGTACTGTTAATTGCTGTGCAGGGTTCTAAACTTTTTTTCACCAAGGCCACACGTAATCTAACCTAATATCCAAATATTAATGAGCAAATACAGATATTTAAAAATATGTAAGCAGAACTTTTGGGTAAATGAATTCTAAACCACAAAAATCATTAGGATTCTCCTCCAAGGGAACGTTAAAGACCTAACTAGCATAAATCTTAAGGTGGTCATACACGGACCGATTGTAACTGCCGATTTCGGTCCCTTGGACCGATTTGGCAACTTATCGGCCCATGTAGGGGCAGGAACAAGGTGCATGCCTCACCAATATCTGGCCTGAAATTGGGCAGATATCGATCAGGCAGGTTAAAAGATTTAGTCGGATTGGGGACCACATCGGCTCGTTGATGCAGTCCCTGAACTGACTGCACCCATTGCTCCCGTTATAATTTGATTGTTTGGCCTACATTTTCCCGATATCACCCACCCGTAGGTGGGGATATTGGGAGAAGATCCGCTCATTTGGCGACCTCGCCAAGCGAACGGATCTTAACGTGTATGGCCACCTTTAGACTAAATACCAGTGCAAGGCCTGAATATATTAAGGCAAGACTTCAAACTATGGCACAAATACCATTTGTAAGTAAATAAACATTATTTCTCTTATCAGTTCTGTGTAAAACAACAAAAAAATCACTGGAAGAACTGAGCATGGCTTACTCTACCTGTTGTGAATGAACGGATGAGTAATGAAGTCCTGAGATTGGCTGGTTTTGCGGTAGTTTTGGAAATGTCATCTTTTGCTGAAATGTGGTTGGCCTTGACAGTTGCTGGTTAGAGACACTTTGTACCTGTTGGGTTTGTTCATGGTGTTGTTTTGATGTAGGGGTCTGTTGCTTCTGCTGAGGGAATTGTAACACGGGTTTGTTTGGATTGCTTACGGCAGAAGATATTTGTTGGTTTGGCTGGTCTTGGTTAAAATGGAACAAAGGCTTAATGTTGCTATGAATTTGTTCTTGAGTGGAGTTGGTGACTGCACACTTAGCAGCATCCTGCGCTTTTATTAGTTCATTGCTGTTATTCTGGGAACTTGCATTCTGCTTATAGAGATAGCTGCTCATCATTTTCGATTGTGCCCCATTTACAGGCACGGCGCTTGTGGAAGGACTATGAGGACTTAGCTGCTGATGCCGAAATGGGCTCGGGACTTTCACATCTCCAAACGGCCTTGGTGACAGTCCGGTTGGTGACATAGTTGGCCAGCTTGAGGGCTGGCTTGGCTGATGTTGGTGAATGATATTATTTTGTCTGTTAGCTGCTATTTGCTTGAGCTGTTGTGCGTGGGATAACTCCTGCCAGCTGTGCAATCGGTTTGTACCAGAAACCTGCGTCTGTGATGGGTTATGGGGTGCTGTAGCATTTGGCGTAGATGTCAAGGGGGCACTAGACATCGGAAAGGCCGGTCCTGTAGAAGAAGGCCTCAACTGGGGTGAAGCAACACGAGCAGGGTCTAGGCCAGGCGAATATTCACTTTTTATGGTGACTTTGTCTAAAGGCATGGATGAAGATGTAGTCCGTTGATTTTGGTGCCCTATGTCAATGTGGAAAGGTTCGTCTTGCTTGATGGTGATATTTATCATGTTTTGCAATTCAGTATCACTCATGGGCGGCACCGATATATAAGTAAGCTCGTTAAATAACTCCTGCAGATCAGGATCCATAAACTGCTCTCCTGAATCCTCCTCATATTTCAACTGATTTTCATGAGACAGGGGAACATCTAAGTGCTTGCCACAAGACACAGCCTCCCCTGGCTCCTTTTTTATATCCTTCAGAGCAAAGCTAAATAAATCATTGACATTGCAGTTGCTGTTGTTGTTTGTATTATCGGTGCTTCTGGGTCCTGCAAGCTCCATCTGTCGATCTCCGGAACTGGCCAACTTCATTCCATCAACATTATGATATCTGCTTTGTGCTGCTAAGAGATGCTCATTTTTGAGTTTCTTGAAATCAAGGAACGAATGGTCCGAAATGCCATTTGGTCTCTTGCTTTGAGCCGGTGGAACAATTCTCCTCTTCAAAGAGCCTTGCAGCTGAAAGAAGTGATACAAACCTTATATTAGAACATGGCACCTTAACATTTAATTGTTTCATTTACAGAACTGTAAAATATCAATTTAATTGGACAGTTCATCTTTAAAGTAACTGTTAATATGATGTAGACAGTGGCATTATAATCTGCAACTGGTTTTCACATTCCATTCACAAAACCAATACCTCCCCATATGAAACATCGCCAATGCAATTACTGTTACCCAGTGTTGGACTGTGCCACAGGGGTACCAGGAAAAAACCCAGTGGGTCCCGGCGGCCCAGACCCTATCCCCGCAGGGCGCTCCACTGATCCACCGGTCAAAAGCGTGCCTAAATTAAACTTATCTGCAGTGCGTTGGGGGGGAGACCGTCAGATCAGTGGAGCGCTCTGCAGGGATAGGGTCTGGGCTGCCGGGGGGATGTTGGACGGGTATTGCGGGCCCCTGTGGGGATGGGGGTGCAAAAGCGGCGGGGGTCATCATTGGGGGATGCAGGGGCCCCTGAGGTAGAAGCCCTGGCGCCCCTGGCCTTAAAAGGGTCATTCATCTTTGAATTAACATTGATATTCTGAGACAATGTGCAACTGGTCTTCATTTTTGCTTTTTTTTTTGCTTTTAGAACCCAGTGGGCCCCGCCATCCAGACCCAATCCCCACTGGATGCACCCTTGAGCTGCCAGTTTCCCAGACGGGTGGTTGGGGGTGTGAGGGCCACAGCGAGGGCCCCTTGGGGGGTACAGGGGCCCCTGAGCAGCCCCAGTGGGCCCTGCACCCCCCAGTCCAACCCTGGCTCCCCCCTTTAATGCTGAAGTGGTGCAGCTTAGGAAACTGAGCTTTACAAGTGTATTCACATAGACCTAATTCCACCCAGTCCTACATTTAAGCCTTTACAACACACCTTTACACGCCAGATATATTTATGTTGGGGGCTTTGTCCCTTGACGTTCCTCTGGTCAGATTTCAAAGTTTAGGAAAGAATTCTCCAGGAAGCCGAAGGAAGTCGCGTCCACATGAACACGATTATGGGAGAACTTTCAAAAGCCTACATGTGTTTAATCAGGAGTAGGCCTCTATTATAATGAAATACAATGAGCGAGTGATCCCGCGGGACGATATTACTGACTAATACCCGAGCATTGTACTATAAACAAGTGCCTTCCCTTTGAAGAGACAAGAAAATTGTATTGTGCGCCACACTTCATGTATTCAAATAAAATGGGCAAAGTGAATAAGAAACACATGGCTTGATTTCTTCCACTGCTCGTGTTGTTATTCAAATACATGTATTCTTCTGCTTTTATGTTTCTGTTATTATCCCCTTGGGTGCCCTGTATTAAGCCTGCTTGCGTGGGGAACCAAACCAGCTTTATTTTTCCTTTTACGTGCAGTTGATGCAATGAACTTCTTCTAAAAGGTTAGGCACACAAATATTTTACCAACTGTATTTGTGAGATGGAAAGGTAATGATATAAATGTATAGTCAAGTTGTAACTTTTATAAATGTGTTACTAATGCTATACAGGTGGCCATACACGGGCAGATTTAAGCTGTCAATTCGGACCCTCTAGACCGATTTGGAGGTTATCTGCCCGTGTATGGGCCTACCCGACCTATATGTAGCGAAAACCAGGCAAGTGTCAATTTTCCCATAGTATTGGGAACCGCATTGGCTCATTAATGTAGTTCTTGCCTCAACTTGTTTGGCCCTAGGGCCCCATATTCACCACCTTAGGTGGGCATATCAGGAAAGATCCACTCATCTGGTGACCTTGCCAAATGAGCAGATCTTATAACAAATGGCCAGCTTAAAGGTGGCCATACACGTTAAGATCCTCTCGCCTGGCGAGGTCGCCAAGCGAGCGGATCTTCTCCCGATATGCCCACCTAAGGGGATATGCCCACCTAAGGGGTTCCTGATCCGACGGCCTGCATAGCAACAACTATGATCCAATATGGCCAAGCAACTGGATCGACCCGATACTGCCCATCTCAAGGTGGGCATATTGGGAAAAGATCTGTATGGTCAACCTATCAGTTTACAAATCATGAAAATAAAGGTTGTAATTAAACTTGATAGAGGTTTTTAGAGAACGCTTATTTTTTTTTTATCAACCACAAGCATGTTTACAAAAAACTTAAAGAAAAAAACCTCAATTGTGGTGATTTGGGGGGGTGGGGGGAATCAATTGCCACAAAACACAATTGTTCTATTCATTTAAAAATTTGACTGTAAGTTAAGTTAGTAAAATCTGAATTTGAAAATATAAAAAAGTCATGATTAATAGTAATAGTATAATGATTAATGGTAATATCAAAACAGGGTTGGGAAATGGGCACATGGGGCAGGGAAATGGGCGGGTGGGGCAGGGAAATGGGCGGGTAGGGCAGGGAAATGGGCTGGTAGGGCAGGGAAATGGGCGGGTAGGGCAAGTAAATGGGCGGGTAGGGCAAGGAAATGGGCGGGTTGGGCAGGGAAATGGGCGGGTTGGGTAGGGCAGGGAAATGGGTGGGTAGGGCAGGGAAATGGGCGGGTTGGGCAGGGAAATGGGCGGGTAGGATAGGGCAGGGAAATGGGCGGGTAGGGCAGGGCAGGGAAATGGGCGGGTAGGGCAGGGCCGGGAAATGGGTGGGTAGGGCAGGAAAATGGGCTGGTAGGGCAGGGAAATGGGCGGGTAGGGCAAGTAAATGGGCGGGTAGGGCAAGGAAATGGGCGGGTTGGGCAGGGAAATGGGCGGGTTGGGTAGGGCAGGGAAATGGGTGGGTAGGGCAGGGAAATGGGCGGGTTGGGCAGGGAAATGGGCGGGTAGGATAGGGCAGGGAAATGGGCGGGTAGGGCAGGGCAGGGAAATGGGCGGGTAGGGCAGGGCCGGGAAATGGGTGGGTAGGGCAGGAAAATGGGCGGGTTGGGCAGGGAAATTGGTGGGTTGGGCAGAGAAATGGCGGAGTGGAAGTGGGCCTGTTCATATAAGGGAAATAAGGAAGCAGAGAAGGCGAGGAAAAGGCTTGGCTGGTTAAACACCGGCTGGGTGGCAACCCTACCTGCTGGCTGGTATCCACTGGGAAACATACTTTATATCTTTATCAGCTTTAAAGGGGCAATAAGCACCTTTAAACTCCTTTGTTTAACACAAGCAAAACAAAAAGGATGTATAGAGGTAGTTAACCTTTACAGTAAATTTTAGCATGTTGTAGATGGGAATATTCTCAGACAATTTGGTCTTCATTTTTTATTTCTTGTTATTTTCTTTAATTATTTAGCTTTTGTTTAACAGATGTCCACTTTTTAATTACAACTACGAAGTGGTTTAAATGAGAGACTAGAATATAAACAAGAGAGGACATGACTAGATAGATAAATAATACAATGTAACAATAAAAATAAAATCGTACAGTCACGGAGCAATAGCATTTTGGCTGCCGGGGTCAGCGCCCCCCATTTATAGGCTGGAAAGAGGCCTCTCCTCCAGCAAAACAATAGACATAAGGCTCAAGTCCTATTCATTGAACCCAAGAATACTCGCCGTGATCAAGTCTGAAGATGAAAGCACTGAATGGCTTTGCGTTTTATTTCAATGAAGCTTGGAGATGTAACACGAGCCCACCTAAGGGAGACGGAATATGCTTCCACATGCCATTAGAATGAGATAAGAATTGTAAGATAGTAGATTGCAAGTGCAATCAAAGTGGTAGAAACCAACACCAAAGCACAAAACGCAAGGCCTGCCACCAGATATTTTAATGAATGAATGTGTTGAATGTACAGAGAAAGCCCGAAGCTTTGAAAAGTAAAGGGTCTGGTTTCACAAGTACATCTGTCCCTCCTTAGCGCTAATATTGCTCTACAGAAACTTTACTGTATTTATGGTAAACTGAAAAAGAAACTCTAGGGAATCCATTTCTTGTCACCAACACTGGGGAGTAATCTATGCGGTAGGGCTTCAGCTCACATTAGTTAGAAGCAGTATGGTAGACACATGCCTATAAGTATTTCGGTCCCTCCGGCAAACATTTGTTCTGGAATAAAATGATTACTATCACATTCGAAGCAATTAAAACTCCTCATCAATATTGGCACTGCCCAATGTCTTTAATGTAGTGAATTTTATACACTTGTATATTTGCACCAGATCCTCATAAAAAATGATGGCCATACATAAAAGTGTATTGGAGAGCCAGGGGCTATTGAAACCACTTGGAGGGCAAGATGTTGCTCATTGAGCTCCAGTTGGAAAGCCCCGAGGTTGGTGGCAGTTAGGGACAGACGTGAAGTGAATTTCAATGTTCTGTACTGGATACTTCTCAAACTATAGCAGGGCCGGTGTTATAATAACATAAATCTGTAACATTGTTATGAGCTTAGCCAAGGACGGGTGACTGAATGGTGGACTATGGATGGACATGACTGAACCTACATTAGTCTGAGAACCTTCTGATGTCGATAAAGGAAACATATATGACCAACAGATGATATAAATTGAATAGTAGATCAAAGAGTCAATGCCCAGCTCCTTGTAGATCGGTTTCCTAGGTCAAAATAAACTTATCCCTAAGGGCTGTGACACATGGGGAGATTAGTCGCCGTGCGACAAACTTCCCTTGTTGCGGGCGGCTAATCTCCCCGAAATGCCATCCCACCGGCTAGAATGTAAATCGTCGGTGGGATGGTATACGCGGCGTTGCAATTTGCCGAAGTCACAAAAGTTTCCTCACAAGGCAACTTTTGCGACTTCGGCAAATCGCGGCACCGTGTATACCATCCGACCGGCGATTTACATCCTAGCCGTAGGATGGCATTTCGGGGAGATTAGTCACTGGGAATCTGTTACTCTTCATACTCTCTTTATGCTCAATTTAGGGTTTATTGATTGACAGGTAGGTATAATACATCTTTTGGGGGTTCTGCTTTTCCTAGCAGATGTGGTAGAGTGAACTTTAATGTATCTTCTAGGCCAGTGATCCCCAACCAGTGGCTCCGGGGCAACATGTTGCTCCCCAACCCCTTGGGTGTTGCTCTCAGTGCCCCCAAACCAGGGAGTTATTTTTGAATTCCTGACTTGGGGGCAAGTTTTGGTTGAATAAAAACAAGATTTCCTACCAAATAAAGCCCCCTGTAAGCTGATAGGCCCCTAATAGCCAATCACAGCCCTTATTTGGCTCCTCCATGAACTTTTATGGTGCTTGTGTTGCTCTCTTTTTACATTTGACTGTGGCTCACAAATAAGAAAGGTTGGGGACAAGTTTTCTAGGCAAAGGGTAAAAATCCTTTATCGTTTGTTTAAAATAATTACTTAATTCAATTTTCCAAAAAGCATTAAAGGAGCATTGTCACTTTCTGTAACATACAAGATTAGGCTATGTACAGTTTTTACCATGTACCATTCCTTTAAGGGCTCTGGCACACGGGGAGATCTCCCTTGTCACAGGCGACTAATCTCCTCAAACTACCTCGCGAGGCAACTTCGGCAATTTGCCGAAATCGCCTGCTCAACATGTGCCATCCCACCGGCGACTTACATTTTCTCCGGTGAGATGGTAGTTCGGGGAGATTAGTCGCACGTGACAGGGGAGATTTGTCTCGGGTGACTAATCTCCCCGTGTGCCAGAGCCCTAACCAATATTTCTTATCACTCGTATGGTTATAATTAATTCTTTGAAGGCCACTTCATGCTACACACATATAAACAATGGACTCCATGAGTCTTTCAATGGATCTTGGCACCAGAGTTGTGATTCTATTGTTTGATAATAAAGATAGCCGGTAACTGAGACATAAGGCAGAGCCATTGTTTTTATTAAAAGAATGAAGTGAGGTCTTTGGCTCCTGGTGTGGCCAAACACCCAGTGATCAGAATCATGTCAAAACCAATCTTTCTATAAGCTTTTCTTACATGAGACTCAAGACTCTTTCAGTGCAATCAAGGCAATCATCATAGGAGCATTAGGGTGAAGACACATGGAGCTACTTGTCATGGCTACAGAAATAGACAATGCTGATCATTTACTGATAATTGTATCTACGTGTGTTTTAGCAGAGGCAATTCTCAGTATTGTCTATGGCAGGGAATTTTTTGGCATTTAGTAGCCGTGACAAGAAGTTGCTACTAAGTAGCTCTGTGTGTCTTCGCCCTTAGGAAATCAGGATATTCAACGGTTCGTGCAGGGTTACAAACACGCATAGGAACCGGGGTCTTCTGTGTCAAAGGCAAATATTGTGGTCCTATAACAACAGCATATTAGATGTTTAATTATGTTTAATTATGACATTTGTTACTGGTTTAGATGTTCTCTTTTAAGTTGTGGTCAAAGGGCAAATGAAACCCTTCAGCTTCTGAGAGAATTTCCAGGGAAAAGAATTGCCTAGGGCCCACGTTCAAAAAAGACACACTTAGTAGCAGCTACTTGTCACGGCTACTAAATGCCAGAAAATCCCCTGCCATAGACAATACTGAGAATTGCCTCTGCTAAAACACACATAGAGACAATTATCAGTAAATGATCAGCATTGTCTATTTTAGTAGCTGCTACTAGTAGCTCTATGTGTCTTCACCCTAAAGATGAACTTAGGATACAGTCTCTGGTCTCCTTTCCATATCAGCTTTCAGTAGATCATACATGATAGCAACACATTCTGTTCCACAAATGATACAAAGCAAAGGCTAAATCACAACTTTCTTCTATCATTGAGATCCAGCCAGTGTCTACACTGTCATCATGGGAACTCATTGTTGCCATTTGCCAGTCGTTTCCAATAACAGTTCCATTTTTTGAACGTGGGCCCAAGGCAATTCTTTTCCCTGGAAATTCTCTCAGAAGCTGAAGGGTTTCATTTGCCCTTTGACCACAACTTAAAAGAGAACATCTAAACCAGTAACAAATGTCATAATTATGCCCATTAAACATCTAATATGCTGTTGTTATAGGACCACAATATTTGCGTTTGACACAGAAGACCCCGGTTCCTATGCGTGTTTGTAACCCTGCACGAGCCATTGAATATCCTGATTTCCTAAGGGCAAAGACACACTGAGCTACTTAGTAGCAGCTACTTGTCACAGCTACTAAATGCCAAAAATTACCCTGCCATAGACAATACTGAGAATTACCTCTGCTAAAACACATAGAGACAATTATCGGTAAACAATCAGCATTGTCTATTTTAGTAGCCGTGACAAGTAGCTCCGTGTGTCTTCACCCTAATGCTCCTATGACGATTGCCTTGATTGCACTAAAAAAACCTAGAGTCTCATGTAAGAAAAGCTTTATTGTGAAGACACACTGAGCTAATTAGTAGCAGCTACTGAACTCCAGAAAATCCCCTGCCATAGACCATACTGAGAATTGCCTCTGCTAAAACACACGTAGAGACAATTATCAGTAAATGATCAGCATTGTCTATTTTAGCAGCCACGACAAGTAGCCGCTACTAGTAGCTACATGTGTTTTTACCCTTATGCTTTAGGGCAGTGATCCCCAGCCAGTGGCTCATGTTGCCCACCAACCCCTTTGATGTTTCTCCAAGTGGCATAGAAATAAGTGGCAATTTTTACATTTCTGGCTTCGAGACAAGTTTCAGAACCAGAGAGACACAGGTCCGAGCAGAGCCTCCCCACATGGGGCCAATAAATAGCCAATCACAGTCCTTATTTGTCATCCCCAACTTTTTCATGCTTGTGTAGCTCCCCAACACTTTTTACATCTGAGTGTGACTCACAAATGAATAAGGTTGGGGCTCCCCGATCTAGGGCCTAGTGTTCTCAGACCCAGCAGCAAAGGCTTCCCTGAAACTATTTTTGAATGTTGGTAACTTTGGGAATCCTTTTCCCCAGTCACATTAGTCTGGATACATGTACTGAGCCCAGAGTAGAAGACACCATGGACTCATTATCACGTGGTTTGCTGGGCTTGTGTTGGTGGCGATATTTAAACCTAGTATTTGGTCCTTCAGGCAGCTATTTTTGTCATCTGATTTTTTTTAATTCCACAAAATAAACCAAACAAATTTCCCCTGGAAGATGCATTGGGTATTTTTAACACAAGTACTTGCTAATCCCAAATCCATAAGAACATTTTATATGTGCACACAGCTGCTTGCTGCGGAGACCCTGGCCTAAAAATTCAAGGAATAATGTTAGAAAAGCCACTTTATATCCATATCATTTTGGTCAGCTTTAGCACTTTCCCTGGTGCTAGCCTAAAGGTGCCCATACATGGGCCGATTGTAGCTGGCGATATCGGTCCGTTAGACCATTTCGGCAGCTTATCGGCCCGTGTATGGGCAGGAACGAGGGGCATGCCCGACCGATATCTGGCCTGAAATTGTCCAGATATCGATCAGGCAGGTTAAAAGATTTAGTCGGATCGGGACCACATCGGCTTGTTGATGCGGTCCCCGAACCAACTGCGCCAATTGCCACCCCAGGGCCAAACGATCAACTTAGCCTACATTTACCCGATGTCGCCCACCCGTAGGTGGGGATATTGGTTGAAGATCCGCTCACTTGGCAACTTTGCCAAGCGAGCGGATCTTAATGTGTATGGTCACTTTTACTGGACCTTGCTGGCTTTTGTCATGGGTAGGCAGTGCAATTTCTGGCAGGAAACAAAGCGCCCAAAGTGCTATCACCATGGTAGTACCAAACCCCACCAGATGTACCCTTATCTATCTTCTAAGAAGGCACACAGTCACTTGAGGGCTCTGGCACACAGGGAGATTAGTCGCCCACGACAAATCTCCCTGTTTGTGGGCAACTAATCTCCCCGAAATGCCATCCCACCAGCGAAAATGTAAATCGCCGGTGGGATGGCATACACGGCGGCGCGATTTCACTGTTGCGGGCGACTAATCTCCCCGTGTGCCAGAGCCCTAAGGGTGAAGACACACGGAGCTACTAGTAGCAACCACTTGTCACAGCTACAGTAATAGAAAATGTTGATCCTTTATTGATAATTGTCTCTACGTGTGTTAGAGCAGAGGCAATTCTTAGTATTGTCTATGGCAGGGTATTTTCTGGGGTTTAGTAGCTGGGACAAGTAGCTGCTACTAAGTAGCTCTGTGTGTTTTCACCCTAAAGGTAGGGTAAGATCAAGGAAGGCAATTCCAATGTACATGAGTCTAACACCCTTCTGGGAACCCATTGGCAGGTTCGATGAAAATGACCCTGCATTACAAAATATAGAATGTGTAGTGACTGCAAATGGATCCTTGTCTCTTCTTGGGTTTGTATGTACAATTGCAATCGGCCGAAACACATGAATTCAGTATTGGGCAGTAACTCCAATCTATAACCATAGAGCAACTTCATATTCGCCTTCACACAGGCTCGGAAGGTCTGAGACAGACCACGCTCCGTGCATGTAATTAATATGCTTGCATGCCAAGACAGAACTTGGCTTTCTATTAACACAAATTAGATTCACGAGAATAAAAAGCCTTGTGATTTATGTGCTTTAATTAGAAGTAAGGAGTGTGTTACAGTGGCGGGGAACGAAACCGCAGCAGTAACCCAAGGCTGGGATCGGGACAAAAGTGCTTTCAGTTCGATCGAATTTACACGAGGGCTTGAGAATGAGACTGCCTGAAAAGAAAAATTCCTAACTTACAAGTTTGGAGCTAATTTATACAAAACAAGTGACCTAAATGTGGACAATCCAGTAAAAAAAAAAAAGGTCACTACATACTTAGATTTTCCTGCAGAAATGTGCTCCCTCTGTGCAGGGCTTGGCCTACAAACATAAGGAGTAGTTCTTGTTGTATAATAACATTTTCAGAAGCTTCTGACTGGCCACGCGTGGGTACAGGGTCAGACTGGGACGCCGGGACACCGGGAAAAAACCCAGTGGGCCCTGGCCCAGAACCGAACCTTGCTGGGGCTCCCCCGACCAACCGTTCCTCCCCTGTTGCTCAGGGGAGGACGTCGGGTGGGGGGACCCTGCAGGGGGGTTAGGGAGGCTCAGTGGGGGTCCCAGCAGGAACGGTGGGCCCTGCACCCCCCAGTCCTACCCTGCCTGGGTACTGGCCTGGGTACGTGCTGCTTGTTGCCTTCTTCTAAAGGCAACTTAAACACAATAGGGACAGTATCTCAAGGCTTCTGATGCCTAGTAATGTTAATAATAAGCAGTTGTGAGGAAAAAGAAGTGCACGTCCAGTTACCAAATGATATCTTCTTAGTATTCTACTGTTCACCACCACATACATACATGTAACTCACTTGACCCCCCTCCCTTAGGCATTGACTTTGGCTCTTGGCTAACTGAGCATGATCAGTTCTCAACCCAGGTTAACAAACACACCCAGTCTAGCAGCCAATGAAGTGATGGCACTGCTGGTTTCCATAGAAACTCTGCTCAAGCAGGACTTTTTATAAAAGTAAGTTCTGCCTGTGTAAGCCTGCATTCTTCATTGCATGAACGTTACAGTGCACGTCTGCAGATGTAAATGTCTCTGAAGATGCGTGAGAAGGAAAATGGCTACTGGGTGAAAGCTGTGGAGGGCATATATACATGGTGAGAAAATGCAGGTTTTACATGTCCTTTTCATGCCCCTCTTTGCACCTTGGGGTGAAGTGTTCTTTTTTGTAATGTTAAACTTGTGCCCTTGGCTACTCTGGGAGAAACTGCTGGTGAACAAGACATTAGAGAGTTTGCTGTATGGTTCTCTAAAATAAAAAAGGGCTGGTTGTGAGGTGTTAGTTGTCCTTTATGGGGGTATACATAATTATCCTTCCTCCACTGTATCCCCAACTTGGTCCCAACTTGGTCCAACTTTGGTCCCCTTAGAAAAAGCATAAAACCTCCTGGGCAGTGTGCAAAGCGCAAAAATGGGCTCATTGTAGGTCTCTGCACTCTGTTTCGGAGCACCAAGACCTCCAGCTTTCCTTATGAATAGAGCAGTGTCTGTGTTCGGCAGCACTCTATGTAAGGGGTTGGGGTAAGGGGTGGGGGGGGGGGGGGCATGCAGCGCTCTCTCGTTAGAATGGAGAACTCTCAATTCTGACTGTGAATTGTTATAATTATGCAGAGGGAATGCGCACCAAGCATGACATATGTTTTTGCCATTAGGAATGTTTTGTTGTGCCGTATTAGTGTGCACGGCTGTGCGAACTGTGTTTGTCAGCAGTTTTGGTTTTTCCCTAAATAAAGACCTGATGGCATTCAGGGTATGGCTGTCTAATAAATAAGCTGGCCTTAGCAGCAGCTCCACATGTGGCAGTTTGTACAGCAAATGTTTGTTTCCTGTAGCAGCAACGTAACACTGGGCCTGCCCGGTAGTGGACATGATAAGTCTTGAAGCTCATGAATGGCTAGGATATTGGCAGTTGTAGTGTAATAGGTATATAAACAATTAGTAAACTAAAAGCATCAAACATGGTGATCAAAACGGGATATTATCCCACTGCTACTATAGGCACCATCTCTCCCTACTATACCTGCTATCCCACAGCCCCAGTCCCTTCCCAGAGGCTATTATCCCACTGCTACTATAGGCACCATCTCTCCCTACTATACCTGCTATCCCACAGCCCCAGTCCCTTCCCAGAGGCTATTATCCCCCCACTGCTACTATAGGCACCATCTCCCCCTACTATACCTGCTATCCCACAGCCCCAGTCCCTTCCCAGAGGCTATTATCCCACTGCTACTATAGGCACCATCTCTCCCTACTATACCTGCTATCCCACAGCCCCAGTCCCTTCCCAGAGGCTATTATCCCACTGCTACTATAGGCACCATCTCCCCCTACTATACCTGCTATCCCACAGCCACAGTCCCTTCCCAGAGGCTATTATCCCCCCACTGCTACTATAGGCACCATCTCCCCCTACTATACCTGCTATCCCACAGCCCCAGTCCCTTCCCAGAGGCTATTATCCCCCCACTGCTACTATAGGCACCATCTCCCCCTACTATACCTGCTATCCCACAGCCCCAGTCCCTTCCCAGAGGCTATTATCCCACTGCTACTATAGGCACCATCTCTCCCTACTATACCTGCTATCCACAGCCCCAGTCCCTTCCCAGAGGCTATTATCCCACTGCTACTATAGGCACCATCTCCCCCTACTATACCTGCTATCCCACAGCCACAGTCCCTTCCCAGAGGCTATTATCCCCCCACTGCTACTATAGGCACCATCTATCCCTACTATACCTGCTATCCCACAGCCCCAGTTCCTTCCCAGAGGCTATTATCCCCCCACTGTTACTATAGGCACCATCTGTCCCTACTATACCTGCTATCCCACAGCCCCAGTCCCTTCCCAGAGGCTATTATCCCCCCACTGCTACTATAGGCACCATCTCCCCCTACTATACCTGCTATCCCACAGCCACAGTCCCTTCCCAGAGGCTATTATCCCCCCACTGCTACTATAGGCACCATCTCTCCCTACTATACCTGCTATCCCACAGCCCCAGTCCCTTCCCAGAGGCTATTATCCCCCCACTGCTACTATAGGCAACATCTCTCCCTACTATACCTGCTATCCCACAGCCCCAGTCCCTTCCCAGAGGCTATTATCCCCCCACTGCTACTATAGGCACCATCTCTCCCTACTATACCTGCTATCCCACAGCCCCAGTCCCTTCCCAGAGGCTATTATCCCCCCACTGCTACTATAGGCACCATCTCTCCCTACTATACCTGCTATCCCACAGCCCCAGTCCCTTCCCAGAGGCTATTATCCCCCCACTGCTACTATAGGCACCATCTCTCCCTACTATACCTGCTATCCCACAGCTACAGTCTATATAACAACACAGCCTTTTGATGTACTACATCTCCACTTTTTTGTAGTACAGCCCACCCCACAGGCTTTCTAATGAAGCACATAATTCTCTTTAAGCCAAATCTCTATTATTTACATCAGGAAATGATCAGGGCAGCGACTTTGAGCAGTCACGGAAGGAGTTTCTTTACACAATAGAAGTAAAACTTGGTATTTCAGCCTGGGATGTTCTCTTCTCACACTGCCAGGTTTAAATTGGTGTTAATCTCCATTCAAGGAAAATATTTTGTGTACTGTGCCAGAAGGAAGAGAAGAATAAGCAGTGCCTCGCAGAACAAGTTAGAAATTCTGAGTACAAATCTGTGCAATGGAAGTTGTTTGTAGGTGGCAATGGCTTTTATTTGACCAGCATAATATACAGACACTTTAATTCTCTTATAAAAGCTAATTGGTGATTGGTAGGGAACATTACTAAATATAACCTTTAATGATAGAATACAAAGCTGTGAAAATCCCTTGGGGTTCTTCATTCAACTGCCTACCAATGCAAGTAAAAATAAACTTTCTCCAGCCTATCATGAATATATAAATGACTTGAATCAAAGTAAAATCGTGTCCAAAATTAGACAAACTCGTTTTCTTTCTAAAGTGTCTTTGAATGATTAAATTTAACATCTGAGCGTTAAAAGATACAGACTGAGAATTAGATAAGGCAAAAAAGTAAGACTGCTCCAAAACAATCACATTCAATGGTGGGGCGCACTACCAAAAAGATTTACTCCATGCTTGACGATATTCTGGATGTTTTCGTCCCTCATCTCCCCATCCAATCAAGCCATGTATCTCCCATGATCCTGCCTCCTTTGTTACCTGGTATGCCATAGATAATTGCTGCAGAATTTGGAAATATTCTATCAGCTGTGAATGACTTTGATGTGATCAGATCCAAAGTTGGTCCCTCAGAATGGACAACTGTGGCCTTCACACGTGAAAATAAGGTATAACCACCACACCTGGCTAACCGCTGTCTGGGAAATATACATATTTTTAAGGACATACAAAACTCTATCGTTAGGGATTTTTGTCTTTTCAATAATTAAGGTTCGAAAACGAGCTGCCTGGAAAGAAGTTCAGCATTTTGGATATGAAAGTGTAAAGGATTAGCAAATAGCTGTAAGAATCTGCAAGGATTTCAAGCAAGGACCTCCTGGCTTCTGGCTGCCTTTCCTAAACCACTGGGCCGGGATAGCAGCACAGCGCTTCCTGATGAATTATCTGTCTCCCTTGGTTTGCAGCAATTCCCAGCAGCTTTATAGGTCAATTAAGTCCAGCCAATCACAGTCAACCCTGCAGTCCTCCCTATATTCCTTCCCTCTCTTAAAATTCCTATCCAGAAGTTTAAGGCTGAGTTCCTGGCAATTGCTGCTTCAGAGAAGGGTTGTGCCATGTTCCAGCCTCTGCAGGTCTTCATCCGCTCCACCTTGTCCCACTCTGATCTTACTTTCCTTTTGGGCCCCCGCTGTCTCTTGCCTGAAAAGCTAGCAATCTTCTTATGTAAAGCCTCAATAGCACAACTACAGCATTTAGCCCTATAATCATTTAACACTTGTAGTAAGAAGAGGGTAGTTTCTGATATGTGAAAGTATTGGGGTTCCATTGATGCAAAAGGGTCAGGTGTGGAGTAACTGTGTTTTTTCCCTCATAGTGTCGAGAGTGTGGGATGGCAGTGGACCCCAGTGAGGATTTGTGTACTAAAGGTGGCCATACACGAAAAGATCCGCTCGCCTGACAATGTCGCTAAGCGAGTGGATCTTCTCCCGATATCCCCACCAACAGGTGGGTGATATCGGGCGAATTTAGGCTAATTCAGCCCTGGGGCCAAACGAATTACGAATTATGACAACGGTTATGGGCGCAGTCGGTTCAGGGACTGCATCAACGAGCCGATGCGGTCCCTGATCCGAATGAATTTTTTAACCTGCCCGATCGATACCTGGACGATTTCAGGCCAGATGTCAGTCGAGCATGAACATCGTTAATGCCCCTACACAGGCCGATAAGCTGCCGAATCGGTCTAAGGGACCATTATCGGCAGCTGCAATCAGCCCGCCATAAGGACTGTCCCACCTTAACAGGAGTAATTGGGATGTATGCACTTTTCCCAGTACAAAGTAGTGTTTTATTCTCCCATGAATACAGTTGAACATAACAAAGAATCTTGTGATAGGGACTACTGGATATAGTTGCACTACTCGACCCTTTAACTATCTGGTCCCATTCAAAAAAAGCTAATGGCTATTTAAAGGTAAAAATATTTTCTGCCGTGTCTGTCCAGCAAAACAAACTTCACTTACACTGTATAAATAATATTATTCTTGTTTCCTTCAGTCTTGGAATTGCACAGTCACAGCACACAGGCAGCAGCCATTTTGTGGACACTGATATTAAAACAAGAATTGCATCCCCCCCAAAATCACTGTAATCTGTTCTTTTAAAAAGTAGGAATAAATACCATTTGTATAGCTGAAATCCAGCTGCAAAACAGTTCTTCTCTTTCTGCATCATTTGAAATCCTGGCAGGGGAGGAGGGACTCAAACACTGATGTTACAAATTGTAACAACTTCCCCACAGCTTACAGACAGCATGCAGGAACTACATAACCCACAATGCATTGCACTGTCATGTTTCCTTTCCTAATTTACATCATTTTATTTGAGTCACAAAGTAGTCAGCCAGATCAGCAGGGGAACAGGGGGCGGGGTTAGGGAACTGTTCCAAACCATATTATTACATTAAACATCATAAAAAGGCTGCATATTTTTTAATTGATGTATATTGTGAAGTTGCGTGAAATTATATTTACTTTTACAAAAGCTTAAGTTGTGTTTGGGTGGAGTTTCCCTTTAATATTTTTGCTAAGTAGCAACACAGTATCCAACTTTAAGGGGGCTAGGTAAAGACTCTAGCTGTCAATCTGCCTGTAAAACGAACTGGCACTTATAATCTGGTTGTTTTAAAATTTATATCCCAGGAAATGTGTGGGGTGTGTATAAATCCAACTGGTGTCCTATGAATTTACGCAGCTGGCTTCAATAAAGAGTGTGGGAATCATTCTTTGTGTATACATTATAAATTGACCAGACCCTTTCTACTGGGGAATTAATGCCAGGCAGCCTTATACACGTGTACAGATGGGGGGAAAATGTAAGTAATAATGAAACTGTGTTTGTTTTAACTTGAAACTTGTTTATATCCTTCGGCTGGGAGAGCAACAAAGATGTGATTGCACCCAAACACTCGCAAGGAACAATCAGGAGAAAATATGTTGTATGGAATATAATTCACACTTAATCCCTTCTCTTGTGGAGGATCAGGGCTAATACTCTGCAATAACAAGTTCTAGGGATATAAAGGGAAGTGTCGGCGGAACAGTTAAACATACGGGGGGGTTAAAAGCCGGAGGCCCCAATGCTGAACATCATTTATTATGGGAGGCAGAAGGAACTGTCACAATAAGGAAGGAAAGCAGTCGGGATTAGGCTGGAAAAGCCCCGAGGCCTTTACTGGTTTGTGATGTTGAGGGTGGGGGCAGATCTGAGAAGGGCGGAGTCATGATGTCATGGGGCAAAGTGACATTGCGGGGGGGGGTAGGCGAATTTAGTAAGAAAGAAGGGCTTGGGGGCACAAACAAACAACTAGGTATTAGCCAGCTACATTGCCAGTTAATTTGTAATTACCGGCCCTGCCTTGGCTGGTATTCTACCAAATACTGGCCACTTGGCAACCCTACCTATAAGTTACATCAGTTTTGGTTTGGCATGTTATCCAGCCCCCCCCTCTACTGATGTTATTTCTGGTTTTAAGACCCTTCAAACAGGGGCAAGCCTGTGCCATCATGGGGTGGGGCTATGATGTAGTGCTGATTGGCCAATAACCGTGTCAATCTTCGAGAATCCTGCCCAGTATCCCAAACTGGGAAAACCGGGCAGGTAGTTTTAACCTGGACAGCCGTAAAAAAAACCGGGCTGTCCAGGTCAGAACCAGACAGGTGGTAATTCTAGCATACACAGTTCTGGCATACAGTGTTAAATAGCCGTTATCATTAGTGATGAGCAAATTTTTTCACCAGGCATGGATTCGCAGCGAATTTCCGCATTTTGCCATTGGCGAATTGCTTTGCGAAACTTCCGTGAAAAATCGCTGCGAAAAAATTTGCCATGCATAAAAAATTTAGTTGCGCGTAAAATTGGGCAGGGTTGCGTCAAAATTAGACGCGGCAAATTGGGCAACAAAAAAAAAAAGCACAAGCGACAAAAAAGAAGACGTGGGTGTCAAAAAAGACATGCTCTAGCTTTCATTAATGAGCCCCCTGTTGCTCCATATGCATATTTTTTTGACGTATATATCTCAATATAAAAGCTATAAGGTATACCATTTCTAGCCTAATACCATGTTAAGTTTTACTTCTCCCTTAAAAGCAATATATAAATCCACAAATAATTATGTGAGTAATAAAGCAGTGCCTGTACTTGATCCCAACTAAGATATAATTACCCCTTATTGGGGCAGAACAGCCCTATTGGGTTTATTTAATGGTTAAATGATTCCCTTTTCTCTGTAATAATAAAACAGTACCTGTACTTGATCCCAACTAAGATATAATTACCCCTTATTGGGGGCAGAACAGCCCTATTGGGTTTATTTCATGGTTAAATGATTCCCTTTTCTCTGTAATAATAAAACAGTACCTGTACTTGATCCCAACTAAGATATAATTACCCCTTATTGGGGGCAGAACAGCCCTATTGGGTTTATTTAATGTTTAAATGATTCCCTTTTCTCTGTAATAATAAAACAGTACCTGTACTTGATCCCAACTAAGATATAATTACCCCTTATTGGGGCAGAACAGCCCTATTGGGTTTATTTCATGGTTAAATGATTCCCTTTTCTCTGTAATAATAAAACAGTACCTGTACTTGATCCCAACTAAGATATAATTACCCCTTATTGGGGGCAGAACAGCCCTATTGGGTTTATTTCATGGTTAAATGATTCCCTTTTCTCTGTAATAATAAAACAGTACCTGTACTTGATCCCAACTAAGATATAATTACCCCTTATTGGGGCAGAACAGCCCTATTGGGTTTATTTCATGGTTAAATGATTCCCTTTTCTCTGTAATAATAAAACAGTACCTGTACTTGATCCCAACTAAGATATAATTACCCCTTATTGGGGGCAGAACAGCCCTATTGGGTTTATTTCATGGTTAAATGATTCCCTTTTCTCTGTAATAATAAAACAGTACCTGTACTTGATCCCAACTAAGATATAATTACCCCTTATTGGGGGCAGAACAGTCCTATTGGGTTTATTCAATATTTAAATGATTTTAAGCTGACTTAAGTTACGGAGATCTAAATTACCAAAAGATCCCTTATCCAGAAAACCCCAGGTCCCGAGCATTCTGGACAAGAAGTCTCATACCTATACAGAGAAAAAGGAAATCAATTTTAAAAATCTGATTTGTTTCATTAAAATGGAGTCTACGGGAGACAGGCTTTCTGTAATTCAGAGCTTTCTGGATAATGTGTCTCCGGATAACGGATCCCATATCTGTACCTACTTTGTTGAAATGTCTTTATTTCTTGCCCAGAGCAGAAAGGGCCTTAAAGATACTCCAGGTTCATTTAATTGGCAAAATAAGCACAGAAATCAGTGTTTATGTCCACAACCCCTGTCATGCGTTTAAGCCCTATAAAGCCATAAGGAAAGGTACTTCCTCTCCAGGAAGAAAAGTGGATGAGGTAAAAGGAAACGAATTTCCTGTTTTTTCCATGAGAACATGAATCCTTGGGCTTTATTGTGACAGCTATGGGTTTATTGCCTAGACTAGACTAAAAAAAAATAAAGCTGACTCAGAATCACGATTATTACGACGTTTAAATCTGAAAACAATTGCAGTGTCCTGGTAATAATCCTATCCAAGCTGTTGTTGTAGGAAATGGTTCCTCTCCATCCTGAATAAAAGCCGCTGCTGTTAGACATCAGGCAATAAACTTGGCGGCTCCCACTGGGGAGATGACGTCCCATTTACTAAGTAACACGTTTTCGCAGGCCTGTCATCAACTTGGCCGAGGGTCACCAAGTGCAGGAAAAGGGTTTACAAACCTTTGGATTTGACTTCATTAGAGTAGAAGTGTGACCCCCGTGATGAGATTTCAAAACTGCAGGAGGAGGGAAACCTTTTGTAGAGTTTTTAATGATGGTTTTACTCTGGGGTTAAGAGATTTCACCGGAACAAGGACTGGTATGGATTCTGACCTTGGTTCTGTGCACCAGGTTAATATATGGACCAACAAGTGTGTATACAATTATGTTAAAGAGACTAAAGGTGGCCATACACCTTCAGATCCGCTTGCTTGGCGATGTCACCAAGTGAGCGGATCTTCTCCCGATATCCCCACCTATGGGTGGGCGATATTGGGAGAATCCAGGCTAATTCGATCGAATTATAACGTCGGGTATAGGCAGAGCCAATGCGGTCCCCGATCCGACTAGATTTTTTAACCTGACCGATCGATATCTGACCAATTTCAGCCCAGATATCGGTCGGCCAGGCCCATCGGTGGTGCCCCTACACAGGCCGATAAGCTGCTGAATCGGTCTAAGGCAGTGCTGTCCAACTTCTACGGTGACGAGGGCCGGAATTTCTCTCGCATACATAGTGGAGGGCCGCTAATGGAAGCAAGTTTTGGCCACTCCCCCATTTTAAACCACACCCACTTCAAACCACACCCATTTTATCACAATGGTCGCTGCAGGGATATCAACCATCATTCATATGTTAAAGAATTATATTATGCTATATTAAGACACACCCTTAAATCCATGTGCCTCCTCCTCCCCTGTGGATAGCACAGCAACCCCCAGCATATAATTACACACCTTAGGGACCATTTAATGGCTATTTCCAACTGCTAACAAACTCCCAGAACAAACCCCTGCCAGGTTCACCTCCCACAGGCAGCATAGGGTAGGCAGAGTATGGCACACACAGGCAGCACTCTGCATTTTTACTATCACAGTAGTCCTGGCGTGCTCCATCCTACCATATTAATTTTTGTTGTTAGCACTCTAACATACTGCCATACTCTGCCTGTCCTATGCTGCCTGTGTGTGCCATACTCGGCCTGCCCTATGCTGCCTGTGGGTGCCATACCCTCCCTGCCCTATGCTGCCTGTGGGTACCATACTCGGCCTGCCCTATGCTGCCTGTGGGTGCCATACCCTCCCTGCCCTATGCTGCCTATGTGTCATACTCTGCCTACCCTATGATGCCTATACACAGGCAACATAGGCCAGGCAGTACATACAATGTCTGAGGTGTGAAGAGGTGAACAATGTGAGTGATTACAGCCTGAGCCTGAGGTGTGAACACTGCAGGGGGTGAACAATGCAGAGATTAAAAGGTGTGAACAACACAGGGGATTACATTTTTAAACAATACAGAGGGATTACAGCCTGAATCTGAGGTGATAACCATGCAGGGGGCCATTTAATCTCAGTACTAATACCATTTAAAGCTAACACAAAGTTAAGCCATCAAAGCAGCCAGACAGGTGGGGGGCCACACAGATGGAGGTCGAGGGCCGCATGCGGCCCGCGGGCCGCCAGTTGGACAACACTGGTCAAAGGGACCCATATTGGCACCTACAATCGTCCCGTGTATGGGGACCTTAAATCGTCAATAAAAATGTTTCCTTATCCTGACAAATACACTATGTGGCCTAAGTCTCCATACACTTGCCTGCCAACATATCTCATTGGGTATTAAAAGGGGTCCTCCGTCTGCTGCGTCTACATTTCTATGAAGGCTTTTCACAAGATTTTGAGTGCACAATGGTAATCGTGGAAGCACATGTAAAATAAAATAAATAAAACGCAATCTAGTGAAATACGTTAAGATACCAACAGCACCAAAAGTTCAGAGTGACAAAATGTTTTGTCGTATATCAGTGCACACACAATCTGTCGATTAAAATGCTCACTGGATGTATGTAGGATAAAGCCCATAGAAACCCAGATCAAATATTGATTGCAGTCATTGCCCAATTCTCAATGGGTTAAATAGAAGAGAAGAGACCATAGATAGTGTAATACAGTTTATTTAAGACAAAAAACCCTGCAGGAGTAATGGAGGCAGTAACAAAAGCTCAACGCGTTTTGCATGCTACACGGCACGCTTCCTCAGGAGAAAGATTTTGAGACAATGTTGGTAGCATTTGCTTTCATTCAACCACAAGGGTATTAATGAGGTTGGGCACTGATATTGGGTATTAGGCCTAGCTCCCAGCTGGTGTTCCAAATCGTTGTAGACCAGGGATCCCCAACCTTTTATACCCATGAGCCATTTTCAAAAGGAAAAAGTGTTGGAGAGCAACACATGCATGAAAAAAATGAATGGGGGTGCCAATAAGAGCTATAACTGGCTATTTGATAGCCCCTATGTTGACTGGCAATCAACACTTGCCCCCAAGTCAGGAATTCAAAAATAAGCCCCTGCTTTGAGGCCATATCCAAGGTGTTGGTGAGCAGATGTTGCTCACAAACCACTGGTTGGGGATCACTGTTGTAGACCTTGGGTACCCAAACTTTCTTACCTGTGAGCCACATTTTAATGTAAAAAGTTGGGGAGCAACAAAAGCATGTAAAATATTCATGGGGGTGGCAAAGAAGGGCTGTTTGGCAGCCCCCTATGCGAACTGGCAGCCTACGGGAGGCTCTGTTCGGCAGTAGACCAGGTTTTTATGCAAACAAAACAGCTTTGAAGCAACATCCAAGGGGTTGGAGGGCAATATGTTGCCCCTGAGCCACTGGATGGGGACTATTGCTGTATACTTTTAAAAGAACTAGGGGCCTTATCCCAAACCATGTAAATCCAGGCCATTTCTCCTCCACCAAAATGTACAATTGCTATTATGCATTAAGGAAAGTAGATCTCCTGGTACCTGCCAAACCCAGACTTTTCTGTCAGACTGACGGATAGTGAAATGCTATTTATAAAGCATATGTTTCAACGGGGCCTTTATACACAGTGATGTTAAGCTTCTTTGCCTCTAATCAACCATAAAAACCCCACTCTCCTATAAACAGTTCCAGGGGCCTAGACACAGTTTGGAACCCAGCAGCGAGAGTTCCATGCCATTGTAGATGGAATATCTGGTTAAAATGTGTCCATATACTTGAAGCTATATTGTTTATAGCTGTAGAAATATGAGTTCCATATGTCTGTCCTTGTCATCTCCATATGAATTGTTTGCCCTTCCACACTTGCATTCAAACAGAGACGACTATGGGCTATGGGAGAGAAGTCGCAGGACAAAGTTTAGTTAAATATAATAGCGCTTCCTTCATCATGTTGGTTGTTAATCTGCCTGAGAACCTCCTGCTATTTGCTCATCCCCCGAGGAAAAAAAAAGAGATCTGTCACAATTCCAAGGGATACCAAGGATAAGGTTTAATGTTTCTCATTAGTCATTTGGCGGAAATAAATGGAACTGTGCTACGGAAAAGTAACCATAGTCTGTTCGGGGCTGAGTATTATGTGGGAATGTTTAAACTCTGTCAGCCACATCAGCACTTTTCCCGCTCTTTCCAAAATCGGCCATGATGTTAGAAATTAGACGGCTGGAAAGATTTATTCAGAGACACAAATTATATAAAAGTGGCATCTAATGGTACGTTCCAGTAGTTGCAGAAATACAGGCAACGCGTTCCTCGGCGGCTAGGGCTCAGAGCAATATGGGACACTTTCTGACACATTCCCCCAAGGTGAGTACAAATGCTACAATCACTTTATTGTTTCATGTGTCCAAAATGTGTCCCGGTGGGCCGGGCTGGATACAAAATGAGCAGATTACTGTATGCACAAGGAGTAGCAAATAAGTGCATCAGAGCGCTAAAGCCAGGTGAAAACTAGACTCTACTGCCACCTCCAAGATCTTAGGGAAGATTTGTTGTTGTTTTTGCAAATTTCTATGGAAATGCTACATCAGATTTGGTTGTGCAGTTTGGCCAATTTTGAACATACGGGCTGATCATCTAGGCATGTAGAGCTGCCCATAAAGGCACTGATATAATCATATGAAACGCAGTGGGTAGGTCGTTTAGTCAATCGGACATTTAGACATTTTTGGTCGGATAACAATATCTGTGCATGTATTGTGTGTCCAGCTATATCCTTGGGTGACCTACAATGAGTTTCCGGGACATACCTTTCATACATTTGTTGTCTGGCAAATATGGTCAGAACTAGTGATGCAGGGTCGGACTGGGGGGTGTAGGGCCCACCGGAGCTGCTGCCCCAGGGGCCCTGCAGGTGCCCACGCCGGGCACGTCCCACGCACCCCCTCTCCGCAGGGGCCCCTGCTGAGCCTCACTAACTCCCCCCCCCCCTTCGACGTCCTCACATCACTACAGGCTCGGGTCTGGGCCGCTGGGGCGCACTGGGTTTTTTCCCGGTGTCCCAGTCCAACCCTGTAGTGATGTGCAGGCTGGCCCGCAACCCATGGGACCTGTGGGTTTAGGCTGCACATCAAAAGTTGGTCACGGGCAGATGCCTTTTGCCTTCCTCCCTGCCCTTGACTTAAATGAGCCCAGCTTCTGGCTTCAGCGACATCTATTTATAGGCAAATGCCCTCCTGGCCTCGCCCCCTCTGTGACTTCATAGGTGGGTCGGGCCTATAAATAGAGGGGGAGGCGCAGGTCGATTCAGACGTGGGGTTAGGAGGGGCATGTTAAGGTCAGGTGCGGATCCACTATTTGTCTGACCGCACATCAAAACATGACCCTACACCCACCAAGGTGCCCCCGCCGGCCACATCGCCTGCATTCCCCACAAGGACAACAGCTGCGCCCCCCTAACCCCCTGTAGGGTCCCCCGCCACCCACCTAACATCCTCCCCTGAGCGCGTGTAAGTGAAACGTGTCAGGGAAGGACATCAGCGGCAACAGGGATCAGGTCTGGGCCACCGGGGCCCAGCAGGTTTTTTCCTGGTGTTCCGCCGGCCCAGTCTGACCCTGGGAGGGAGGGGAAATGTAGGAAGGGCAGTGACATCTAGGAAATGCGGAAGGCATAAAGGCGGGGCAGGCAATTTATGATTGACAGCTGAAATTCTTAAATACCTTTATAATGAGAAAGAAGAAAGACCAAACACAGTAAATGTATAAGGGGCGAGACTGGCGGGCTTTTAGCCATAACCTCTGGCCTGGCATTATCAGCCAGCGCCATTGCAGGCACTCACATATAAGCAGTTTCAATAGGTATTTATGAAAAATATCTTTTGGGCTACCGTATGTTTAGGAAATGAAGATCTGAAAAGTGAGCAAAGTTAGAACAATGAGGTATTTCCTAATTCTGCCTTAATATGAATTCCCAGGTCTGTGTGCAGCAGGCAGCGCATTTCGCTTTCATATGAATGGGAAGCAGCTACTGGGTGGGAGGAGTCACCACGGACCGTAATCCTAAAGATGGCTGCTTAGTGAGCGCAACTGAAAGAAATGATAAAAATAGCAGATTCTGTATATTCTGTATATTCCTTTCACGCTGCTGTATTAAGCATCTTTCTGTAAAGTAAATCAAAGCCGTGGGACCCGAGGGTACAGTAACAGAACTAAATCCGAGCATTACTCATTTTATTGAATGTTTTTTTGCTGAGTTTTACTGAGTTTGTGAATTACTGCCAGGAACCCGGCTCATGATTTTAGGAGAGAATGCTTTATATTTCACAGAAAAACTTCCTGCCGGCCTCGTTACACAAACGCTGCTCCCGATCACAACAGTTTCTGTTCCAAAATGAACCTTTATACTTTATACTGAATAAATACATCCTATCCCTGCCTGACATTTCCCAGGATTCTCTTTTCCCCTATTTTGTGCTCTGGATCATTTCAAAGGAGAAGCTGTGTAAGGCTAAAGAGGCATTCCTATCCCACTGCTACTATAGGCACCATCTCTCCCTACTATACCTGCTATCCCACAGCCACAGTCCCTTCCCAGAGGCTATTATCCCCCCACTGCTACTATAGGCACCATCTCTCCCTACTATACCTGCTATCCCACAGCCCCAGTCCCTTCCCAGAGGCTAATATCCCCCCACTGCTACTATAGGCACCATCTCTCCCTACTATACCTGCTATCCCACAGCCACAGTCCCTTCCCAGAGGCTATTATCCCCCCACTGCTACTATAGGCACCATCTCTCCCTACTATACCTGCTATCCCACAGCCCCAGTCCCTTCCCAGAGGCTATTATCCCACTGCTACTATAGGCACCATCTCTCCCTACTATACCTGCTATCCCACAGCCCCAGTCCCTTCCCAGAGGCTATTATCCCCCCACTGCTACTATAGGCACCATCTCTCCCTACTATACCTGCTATCCCACAGCCCCAGTCCCTTCCCAGAGGCTATTATCCCCCCACTGCTACTATAGGCACCATCTCTCCCTACTATACCTGCTATCCCACAGCCCCAGTCCCTTCCCAGAGGCTATTATCCCCCCACTGCTACTATAGGCACCATCTCTCCCTACTATACCTGCTATCCCACAGCCCCAGTCCCTTCCCAGAGGCTATTATCCCCCCACTGCTACTATAGGCACCATCTCTCCCTACTATACCTGCAATCCCACAGCCCCAGTCCCTTCCCAGAGGCTATTATCCCCCCACTGCTACTATAGGCACCATCTCTCCCTACTATACCTGCTATCCCACAGCCCCAGTCCCTTCCCAGAGGCTATTATCCCCCCACTGCTACTATAGGCACCATCTCTCCCTACTATACCTGCTATCCCACAGCCCCAGTCCCTTCCCAGAGGCTATTATCCCCCACTGCTACTATAGGCACCATCTCTCCCTACTATACCTGCTATGCCACAGCCCCAGTCCCTTCCCAGAGGCTATTATCCCCCCACTGCTACTATAGGCACCATCTCTCCCTACTATACCTGCTATCCCACAGCCCCAGTCCCTTCCCAGAGGCTATTATCCCCCCACTGCTACTATAGGCACCATCTCTCCCTACTATACCTGCTATCCCACAGCCCCAGTCCCTTCCCAGAGGCTATTATCCCACTGCTACTATAGGCACCATCTCTCCCTACTATACCTGCTATCCCACAGCCCCAGTCCCTTCCCAGAGGCTATTATCCCCCCACTGCTACTATAGGCACCATCTCTCCCTACTATACCTGCTATCCCACAGCCCCAGTCCCTTCCCAGAGGCTATTATCCCACTGCTACTATAGGCACCATCTCTCCCTACTATACCTGCTATCCCACAGCCCCAGTCCCTTCCCAGAGGCTATTATCCCCCCACTGCTACTATAGGCACCATCTCTCCCTACTATACCTGCTATCCCACAGCCCCAGTCCCTTCCCAGAGGCTATTATCCCACTGCTACTATAGGCACCATCTCTCCCTACTATACCTGCTATCCCACAGCCCCAGTCCCTTCCCAGAGGCTATTATCCCCCCACTGCTACTATAGGCACCATGCCATACTAATATACTTGCCACAGCACCCATGTCAGTACTCCAGCACAAGCTTTCTGAAGGATGTGGAGCTAAATAATGCACATTTGACAAAACAGGGGTGGGTTCAGTTAGGATGGTGGGTACATGCTAATATACTGTATACAATTGTAAAACTGTTTAGTATTGAGTGCACAAAGTACATGTCTCTGAGCCAGGCTTACTTTAGCGCGTATGAGTAAATGATACCTATAAGGCAAGCCAATGGTGGGTTAGAATGACACCATTATGTGAATATGTTTGGGTTTATTGGGGTTGGAACCCCATGCAGTTTAGGATCTCCACATCCAAAGAACTTGCCACAACAAACCCAGAGTCAAGGCCAACCCTAGCACATTCTCAAGTGTATTAAACACCATAAAGCCTTAAGTCTGGCCCAGGCCTGAACCCATTTTTCACCAATGACACAGAATTAGAGAAAGTATAAAAACACTGGGCAATGTAATGCCTAAAAAGGCAGAAGCAGGAAATATGTCCCCAGTGTAAAAGGGAGAATTGAGCAACGGCTCAGAAATCATCGCTAGATATCTTTAGCAGACTTTTCTTTTTAACTCTCAGTTATAGCAATTAAAGTTTTGTTTACTCTCCACTTCAGCCGATAACAAGGATGCAGCTGTTCCGACCACAGAATCATGAGCATTCTTTTAAATATTCAAACACAGCACTTTTTTATTACGGTTTTATTGCCCTTTCTTTTATTGCTTGTGCCATTACGTTAGATTTAAACCTCCTTGTTATCCCAAAAACACAACCAAAATATAGCCGCGTCCAGATTCATCATAAATGAAGCAGAATTTTAGCCTCATAAGCCATTTAATCAGCCAAACTGTTAAAAGAAATGGCACGGGGCAGTAATGGGTCAAAGATCAATATCTGTGATATAAAACCAGGGTCACAGTAAGGGATGCGGGGCCCTGGGCCCTACAGTGGTATAGGCCAGAATCCTTTGCAGTTTTAAGAGATTAATGGGCCTGGGGCTACAATTTATAAAAATACCAAAAAGGTTTTCAATAAAAATATAGAGTTTTCATTGGTGGGGATTGATGGGGAGGTGCAAGAACTGGAGAAAAAAAGAACCATGTTTTTTCCCATAATGCATCTGGTGGCTGTAATCACTCGGGGGGGGGGGGTACACTTAATAAAGAACTCCATATGGCCGTGATATTTGGTGTCTGCAGTCCATTTACTGTTAGTGGCGCTTCTGGCTCTGCAGTCTAAATGATCCTGGTGTTGTGCATTGAAACTTCAGTATTGTATTGCTGTGGGATTTTAATCTATACAAGTCAGGAATTTTCAACAGACCCGTAATATTTGCTGTTGGTGCCCTTGGACATCATGAGAAATTAGACAGTTCTTCACTTTCTGCATCATTTGGAATCCTGGCAGGGGAGGAGGGACTAAAACACTGATGTTACAAATTGTAACTTCTGCACAACGTGTGAATAGCTGCTGGAAGTGAAAGGGTTAAAGATAACCCCGCGTTACACAGTTTTTTGGAGATTTTGCTCAATTCTGAATATACAGGTTTATTATTTGCTCTTCAATTCAGGGTCGCCACCTTTTCTGGAAAAAAAAATACCGGCCTTTCTATATATTTTCTCTTTTCGGTCTATTAATAACATTGGAGTCAAGCATCACGTTTAGGGGCCAGGCCATTAAAATACCAGCCAGGGGGCAAACCTACATTCAATGGATCTCTTGCCATTGGCATTCAGGCAAGTTGAAAAGGTCTGGATTCAGTGCCTCCCTAGTCCCAAAGGATAATCGTGGCTTTCCATTTGGGAGACAGGAGATTCTAGGATACTTCCAAGGGTCCAAAAAGATTCTGGATTTATTTTCTGTAGAAATGTTTATATACAAAATGCGATGATGATTCACAGCAGTTACAGAACAATCATGGAAGAGAAACCCGGAGCGGAGGGAACAGCAGCTGTTAATACTAAGGGCTCATTAACACGTTACCCCTCTGTCACTCTCCATCTGGTTTTCTGGATGACAAAATCAGCCGCTCGGTGCTCCACTCATTACTGCCGGCGAGTTTACAGTGATGGTATATGAAAAAGAAATTGTATATATCTCATCCAGCAAAAACAGACAGCTCGGCCAACTCCACTGAACTCTGCTGCTCTATTTAATTAGTTTACACAAACGAGTTTGCTTGTTAGAGTTGTTGTACTACATGGCAACCGCCCAAAACAGGCTGAGAAAACCTTTTGCAGGAAAAAGTCTTCAGAGAAAAAACATATAGGAATTGGGATTCCTGGACAAAAGGGTTTTAAGAAGTTGGACTGATTTTTGTAATAAAACAGGACCATTTTGGGGGGGTATAACATTTGGAGCACCATTTTTTTTTTTTTTATAATTTTTGGGATGTCACATTCTTGGGGGGGGGGTGTTATTCAAAGAAAGAGGAAATGTTGAAGAAGTAATTCCAAGACTCCATAAATAAGAAATCTGGCCAAAATTACCTAAACGACAGGGTTGTGACAACAATTATGGTCATTCTCAATGGTCCCAGCTTCCCTGCCCCAAATGGTCTGGCTCCGAATTGTCTGATAACCCAGATAAGTTTAATTAATTAAGGGTCTCTTGTGGACACAAAGCCAAATGCTGCCAAGTTTAACTCTGGACATGCCAGGGAAATACTATACTGGCATGACAATGACCAAAAGTATCCCAACACCTCTTCTCATTACTGGAATTTATTATGTAACCCATACCTACGGCCCACCTGACACAGCACCTATGTGCTACATACAATGGCATTCTGGGCTATTTGGGTTGCCACAATTTGAATTTCAGCATTATGAAACCCAAACAAAAATCTAGCCAATGCTCATCTCTGTTGCCACAGCATGCTAAAATTCCCATAAGTGACTGCTCTGCCCCTCTATTTCATTGGTCTGCCCCCTTGTCCAGTGCTGTCAATGCCAAAGGTGGCAATCCTATCCCCAATGCTGCCAGCATTAATTCTGAGTGCCTGGTTAAGGGTCATAAAAGGTCTTGTTTCGGGGGGACTAGAGGCAAAGGGAGGAACCATTAGGGGATAAAAGTGGAAGAAAGGTAGAATAGGGTGCCACTGAGTTACCAGGAAAGCTCCTGCCCTCACTTCCTGGTGAAGAGTGAATTATCAGTGAAAAGTTGGTGAGAGTTGGTGGTCAACAAAATCACCATGTTGGGCAGCAGCCCGTTAAAAGGCTACAATATTCAGTTTATGGCAGTGGGTCAGAATTGGGGCCAAAGGGAATAAAGGGGCCACTGGGAAGGTAGCAGATTTACACCTAAATCAAACTGTTGCAAACCGACAACTCCATCATTATCACATTTGGAGCCTTGGGTGGCTAAATGAGGTTACAACATGTAAAAATGATGCTGCTTGAAAATCATAATGTATGGTTTACTTTGGTTTGTACTTTACTCATGGTGATGTTTAAATACTGCGAGTTTATGCGGGCAGCGGCCTTTCCTACCCATGAATCGATTGTTGCAACTGGTGTGAAATTCAAAATAAATAGACACTAAAGAGCTGGGATCAATGCCCAACTATAGGTCTTTCTCTGTGAAGTTCCTGGGTGCATCTAAACCTATTTTGGCTTTATCTACTGGATCCTGACGTCCTGCTTTGTTCCTGACTATGATGATTGCTGACCGCCTCAACCTTTTGCCTGAATACGACTTTAAGCTTTGTTAACCCCTTGGGTACTGCATACTGTACTGTCGCTTCCTCCTTGGTCCTGGCTTCAACCCCAGTGAGGGCCGTTAGGCCATAAGTATCCCTCCAATTTATACTTCTTCTGGAAGAACTAATACACTACTGTATATTGTTCCTAGAATCCCTTTTGACTTATCTGCATACGTATGTGGCGGTCTCCTCAACCCGTCTGACTTGTTCGTGAATCCCCACTCCTGGCTCTCTCTAAGCTGATCAGAAAACCCTGCGCTACACTGATGAGCCCCAAGAAGAGCAAAACCGGTCTGTAGTTGGGAATCTGATCAGCTATTATCCTGGCTTTTGCTTTAAAAACCCAGTCGATAAGCTTAAGCCTATAGGATAAATAAGGCCCAAGGGCCTTAAGGATTTTGTTCCCAGAATCCCTTTTGACTTATCTGCATACGTATGAGGCGGTCTCCTCAAACATTTTGACTTTGTGAATCACCAAAAGTATCCCAACACCTCTTCTCATTACTGGAATTTATTATGTAACCCATACCTACGGCCCACCTGACCCACATACAATGGCATTCTTGGCTATTCCGTGCTTCCTACTTTGTGGGAAGACTCTTTTCTCTTTCAGCAGCATAGTAACCCCATGCACAATGTAAGGTCCATACAGAAAGGGTTTGCTGAGAGTGGAAGAACTAGACTGGCCTGCCCAGATATCTGACCTCAACCCAACTGAACCCATTGACCATCATCAGTGCCCAACCTGTACATGTTAATGGACGCAATAAACCAACATTTACTGGAAAGCATTGCCAGTAGAGTAGACGCTGATTAGCAGCAAACACAGGACCAGCTTTGTAATCACCCTCTTGGTTTTAGAATGAGATGTTGGACGGGCAGGTGTCCGGATGTTTTTCTCCAACTGAGTTTTGGTGTCAACGTTAAGCCAAATTATCTTCTGGTGGTTTTTGATTCCTCGGAGAGCAATAAAGGGGAGCAGCTGTCTTGTAGCGTTGATGATCCAAAATGAGGCCCTGGAGATCTTCATTAGGCATGGGGCGCAACAGACATTTAACATTGCAAAGCAATTAGTAACTCTTCCAGCATACTGAATCATAATTAACATGATTCCTAAATCTCTCTCACCACGATGCCCTCACGAAGCAAATGACTGAAGCAGGCACTTCAACACAAGCAAATATTGAAAAGCTAAGCAATAACCACAATAAATCTCTGAGCACTCTCTGTGTATATATAAAAAGAATATAATGTATAAAGCAGTTAGAATCTTTCAATCCAGAATGTAAATCAGTAGGGGCCTCCCTGAAACCCTAACTAGCAGTTAATGCAGACCACACAGCTTTTGCTGCCCAAGCAATCAAAGCTCCATCAGTCTTTCCTTTCATCTGTTCTATATGAGGAGAGGTGCAGTTTCATTGCAGTTCTTTTAGTAGCGATGGGTCTCATGGTTAGGACTGCCACCTTTTTTTCTATTAATACTGGACTTTAGGTTGGGGGCGGGCAGTGATGTCATTTGGGGGTGGGGAAATGGGAGGGTTAGGCAGGGGAATGGGTGGGGAAATGGGAGGGTTAGGCAGGGGAATGGGTGGATAAATGGGAGGGTTAGGCAGGGGAATGGGTGGGGAAATGGGAGGGTTAGGCAGGGGAATGGGTGGGGAAATGGGAGGGTTAGGCAGGGGAATGGGTGGGGAAATGGGAGGGTTAGGCAGGGGAATGGGTGGGGAAATGGGAGGGTTAGGCAGGGGAATGGGTGGATAAATGGGAGGGTTAGGCAGGGGAATGGGTGGGGAAATGGGAGGGTTAGGCAGGGGAATGATTGGATGGGGCGGGGAAATGGGCAGGTGGGTACCATGGGCAGGACAAAGGCTGGCCTCTATATAAAAGGGGGTGATGTGCTGCGTAAAGAATCAGGGAAGGGAGGGATTATAGGTAGGGTTGTCACCCTTACAAATTTACCAACATTTATATTGCTGACAAACAGTGTCGGACAGGGGTGCCAAGGGCCCACCAGAAAACCTTAATCCTTAGGCCCACTCTCCCCTTCTCTGTTCACTCACTTTCTTTAGTCTCTTAATTACTTATTTTTACATTCTATTATCTATCCTTTCCTCCATTTCTTCTGTTTCTTCTCATTGAGTAATGGTGAGGGTATAGGCATACAAGGCAAATGGTTGGGTGAGCAGGAGGGCCCACTGACACCAAGCTGTAACTAAAACTTAGCACAGATGCTCAATCGATGCTGTTTGCTGGGCCAGTCAGTTAACAAGAGGGTTAAAGGCAGGGAAGATCCTACAGAGCATGGTCCGGTGTTGTGTCCTTGCCGAAAGTGTCCATGGCTAGAGTTTGGGGTCCCTGTAAATTAACAACTGCAACTTGATGGCTTCTGAAGGCTACAGAGGTATTAGATAGAGTCTGAACATAGGGGCAGATTTAATTCAGTAGAAAAAAGGTTTATCTCACAGATATGATTCAATTTGAGATGCAATCAAATAAAATCATGTTTATAAATGTTTATCATGTGAATATTAAAGTCTATGGGGAGAAAAGCTGAAATTGAATTAGGAGAAAAGTTTTCATGGGATAAACTAGTTCTCACTGAACTGAATCTGACCAATAAGGGAGAAATCCCCAAACAACTCTAACAAGTCCCTTCCAATGCAAAACATGGGTATGGTTCTAGTGGTCCCCCTTTTCAAATAAGCAAGAAAATAAGCAAGCAATGATTATACAGGTATGGGATCCGTTATTCGGAAACTCGTTATCCAGAAAGCTCCCAATTACAGGAAGGGCATCTCCCACAGACTCCATTTTAAATAATTCAGTGTTTTTAAAATTATTAACTTCTTGTCTGTAATAATAAAACAGCACTGTGTGCCTGATCCCAGGTTATTTAGTTTATTTAGTTATTTTTTTAGTAGACTTAATATATAGAAATCCAAATTACAGAGAGACCCCCTTATTTGGAAAACCCCAGGTCTCAAACATTCTGGATAATAGGTCCCATATCTGTATAATAAAGCATCTAATTAGCCTGTAAAAATTCTAGACTGATATGTAATAATATGCTGTTGAGAATTACAAGAGTTTAGAGAAAGACTATGGCAAGGTCACCAGAGTTTGGGAACCTTTGCTCTAGAACAGGGTTCCCCAACCTTTTACACCTGTGAGCCACATTCAAATGGAAAAAGTGTTGGGGAGCAACACAAGCATGGAAAATGTTCCTGGGGGTGCAAATAAGGGCTATAATTGGCTATTTGGTAGCCCATGTGTGGACTAGTAGCCTATAGAATGCTCTGTTTGGCTTTTCACTGGCTTTTTATGCAATCAACACTTGCCTCCTAACCAGAAATTCAAAAATGATCACCGACTTTGAGGCCACTGGGAGCAACATCCAAAAGGTTGGGGAGCAACATGTTGCTCATGAACCACTGGTTGGGGATCACTGCTCTAGAAGGTCAGTTTTAGCTTGATACCCTACGTCAGAAATCTTTTTAGGTTCTGACACACTTTTGTGGTTCATTATTTACTGTATATACAGTATCCCCACTTGGGTCATATGGTCAATAGCAATGACATTCCTGTAGTTCCAGGGATATCCTTAGCAGTAAATACACATTCACTTTCAATTTGCAGGCCAACTGTCCTTAGGTTTCTCTAATTCCACTGCTTTGGGCCCCTAAGTTGAGCCAAAGCCATTGCCCTACAGTATATATGAAGCTCTTCATATAGATGAAGGTACAATGAGAAGAAAATATGGCACTTGTGCCAACCAAGGCAATAGCCTAAGTCCCACCAGGCCTTTACGCCCACCATCAAGCCTGCTAAAACTTTTGACTGAAACATCCCCTAGAAATGACATTTTAATTAGCTGTTACAGCTACATAACCATTTACAAATGTTCCTTAGGGATTTGTGGGATCTGGGATTATGGTTTATCTGCTTGCAACACTGTTGGTCCAGGGCAGCGTGCCGGGGTCTCATGTTTACCTTACTAAGTATAGGCTATTTCTTTATTGCATACCTATACAGGTATAGGACCCGTTATCCAGAATGCTCGGGACCAAGGGTATTTCAGATAAGGGGTCTTTCCGTAATTTGGATCTTCATACCTCAAGTCTACTTAAGTCTACCTTAAGTCTACTTATTTTGCATCCAGTAAGGATTAATTATATCTTACTTGGGATCAAAAACCCAATAGGGCTGTTCTGTCCCCAATAAGGGGTAATTATATCTTAGTTGGGATCAAGTACAGGTACTGTTTTATTATTACAGAGAAAAAGGAATCATTTAACCATTAAATAAACCCAATAGGGCTGTTCTGCCCCCAATAAGGGGTAATTATATCTTAGTTGGGATCAAGTACAGGTACTGTTTTATTATTACAGAGAAAAGGGAATCATTTAACCATTAAATAAACCCAATAGGATTGTTCTGCCCCAATAAGGGGTAATTATATCTTAGTTGGGATCAAGTACAGGTACTGTTTTATTATTACAGAGAAAAGGGAATCATTTAACCATTAAATAAACCCAATAGGGCTGTTCTGCCCCCAATAAGGGGTAATTATATCTTAGTTGGGATCAAGTACAGGTACTGTTTTATTATTACAGAGAAAAGGGAATTATTTAACCATTAAATAAACCCAATAGGATTGTTCTGCTCCAATAAGGGGTAATTATATCTTAGTTGGGATCAAACACAAAGCACTGTTTTATTTTTACAGAGAAAAAGGAAATGAATTCAAAATATCTGAATTAGTTGAATAAAATGGAGTCTATGGGAGACAGGTTTAATGTAATTCGGAGCTTTCTGGATAACGGATTTCTGGATAACGGATCCCATACCTGTATATATTTACGTTCTCCTGCTTGAGGGTAGTCCTTTTATAAATATCTTAGGACAGCTGTGGGGGCCCACCAATGAGATCTTTGTCCTGGGCCCACTAGTACCAGTACGAGTATCCTGGATACACAAGTTCCAATGTTATTAGGCTACAACCAACAAATAATTGCAAGATATTCACATTTCTGTTCCACGATTCTACCACGTCCATGATATTAGCTCGACACAATGGAGTATTTTCCTTGGCTTGCCACTGATTGGGTCCTAGGATTTATGTGTCACAACATTTGATTTATTTCTCATGACTATCAAAGCTAAAACACAAATCATAGCTTCTTACCACAATATTACACAACTGTGACTTTTCCATGTAGACGGCATGCATAACCGCATAAATGAAGCGTTAAATATATAAACATACGGGGAAAGGACTATTCTATATAAAGAAGGGCTGCCTTCGGAGTACTCGTTCCTATATTCATGCCTGTAATGAAGGCTCAATAGTTAGAGAGTCAAACAGGGAACAAAGTGGCCTTAATTGCACGATGTGAGAAAAACACACTGGGATTGAATATAATCGCCAGGAAGGAAGTGGTAGAACCTCAGAGTGTGAAAGGAATGCGGTTGCTTTCCTCTACTTGTAAACTTCTAACTCGCTGCAAAAATGCGTAACCTTAAGTTCAAAAATGTGGAATCTTGTCTGTGTCAGGGCTGTGATAGAAAGCAGAGAAAGCTGATTGGATGGGTCACAGTGCCTATAAATAACGCCCTCTCCTTGCTGTGAAAATCATTGGAATTGTTTTATGGCCCGAAAAGAAAGAAAAAAGATAAAAATCAGATACCAGGAAGATATTCGGGAAATTGGACTGGACAGTAGTTTGTGCTCTTTTCTATTCTGTGTATAATGCAAAGGGAGTAACAGGAAAGTGTACAAAAAGCTGACACATTTTGAAAAATTCCAATACTGTAAGGAATGTGGGCTGCTTGGAATGTCATATGGGACCTTGGATGCCTGTTAGACTCTTGGGTATAAGTAGGGGGCATTTTGGCTTTACTAATACACTGCCCTGGGGTCACACAGGTAAGGATCAAATAGAGGAAATGTAAACAAGGGAAACCTGGTAAAAGAGAAAAAGATGGAGGTGTGCTGGAAGGTACCCCAGGCCAGTCTATTGGGTAGCCCAAGGTAGAAAGTTTGTGATTTTAGCCAGCTATCTGGAGGTTTCTTGATCCTTGAGTAAAACTTGGGCTCATGAAAACCATCCTCCTAGGTCTCTCAAGATCAAGTAGGCACTGTACTGGGGGCCCACTGGGGAACC
Organism: Xenopus tropicalis; assembly: GCF_000004195.4. Lineage (NCBI taxonomy): Eukaryota > Metazoa > Chordata > Amphibia > Anura > Pipidae > Xenopus > Xenopus tropicalis. The sequence continues at coordinate 164,434,067 of NC_030678.2, read as the reverse complement.
TTTACATCCACTAAGTACCTGTCTCTAAATATTCCCACTTTTCAGTTATAATGTTATCCTATTGTTTCCTTTTCTCATTGACTATCCTCTTGTTTCCTCAGTCACTGACTTTCTAAATCCCCTTTTATTCTCACTGTTACCTCTATTTCTTAATCCCCTATTCCCTCTCTTCTTCTGTCATTCTTCTTTCCCTTGTGCCTGTCTCCCTTGCTTAGGAGTAAAGCACCCCAAAAGAGGGTTTACACTATCCACTATGCACTTACCAGCTGGTCACCCTGTTGGGTAGGCACAACTGAACCAGAGTCTCTTGGACCTTGCCGGACCCTGCTTTTTACCCCTTCTGTACTGGATTTTGGACTGGTCCCTGCTGTGCCAGTAAGCCTGCTACTTTTGTCTATTAACCCTGCCAGTACCAGTGCCTACATTCTGCTATGATTTTGTTCACTCTGCTTAAACCTAATTAAAGTGTTTTGTGTGACGAGCATCAGTGGTGCCTGTCTCTCTTTCTACTCCCTCCGTTGTCCCTGCTACAAACACTAGACCAGCTGCCCCCGAGACTCTGTTGTGTCCCCTTGGTCATTCTAAGTGAGTTTTGGCCACTGTACGTGTCACAACATTCCAAAAACATACAAGCAAGCTAACTGACTCCCCTGTGTGTGAATGTACTAGGGAATTTAGACTGTAAGTGCCATTGTGGCAGAGACTAAAGCTAAAGTCCTGGCTAAATGCGTTGGAGCTCTCTTTCTATATATGTGTATGCCTATAACCTGGACATTTCTCTATGGCAGTGATCCCCAACCAGTGGCTCGTTGCTCACCAACCCCTTGGATGTTGCTCTCGGTGCCCCCAAACCAGACAGTTATTTTTGAATTCCTGACTTGGGGGCAAGTTTTGGTTGAATAAAAACAAGATTTCCTACCAAATAAAGCCCCTGTAAGCTGATAGGGTGCATAGAGGCCCCTAATAGCCAATCACAGCCCTTATTTGGCTCCTCCATGAACTTTTATGGTGCTTATGTTGCTCTCCAAGTCTTTTTACATTTGACTGTGGCTCACGAGTAAAAAATATTGGGGACCCCTGATGTATGGGAACAAAGAGGAGAAATGGAGAGAAGCATAGATGATGGTATGTAATGGGAAGAGACTAGGAATAAAGAGGTTTAGTGAGGAGAGGAGGAAAGTGGTGTTCAGAGTGGGCCTATGGTCTAAGGCAGTCATTCTCGACCAGTGTTGCTCCCCAACCCCTTTGATGCTGCTCCCAGTGGCTTCAAAGTAGGTGCCCATTTTTACATTTCTGGCTTGGAGGCAAGTTTTGGAAGCACAGAGACAGTTTTACTCCAAGCAGATCCTCCTACATGGGGCAGTCCACATGGGGCTACCAAATAGCCAATCACAGCCCTTATTTGGCATTCCCAAAGAACTTTTTTCTTATATGTTTTGCTCCCCAACACAATCTAAGTGTGGCTCACAAATAAAAAAAGGTTGGGGATGCCTGGTCTAAGGTTTCCTGGTGCCTCCCTGGCATCCAATGCCAACTCTGCCTTGAGTGGTAAGTGGGTATATGATGGTAGCTGAGTACAGAGGCACACTAGAATGTGACTGGATAAGATCTCCTGGTCTAGTTTAAAGGAGGAGTGCCCCGGTACTATGAATGTAGGCCAACTAACTGGGTAGACCTAACGTCTGGGTCCATTTACGATCTCCTAAATCCTCATTTATTTTGTTAGATACTTTTCAGTTGAGCGTGCCCTTTTGATTCCGCAGTCTCTGCTAGAATGTCAGTGTAATTCTTTAATTTTGCATTATCTCATCCCATCTCACTAATGTGGGGGAATAGAAAATAAAAACCGAGGCACGTTGTTCTCATGGGAAAAACACTGTTTGCAATTTTCATTGCTTTAGCATTGTGCAAATATGTTGCTGGATCCTTTCAGCCAGAAGTGATGATTAAGTATGATATCTGGTAAACAACGGGCACAAGTACTTCTCAAATGTTTGCTCTGGGTACATGTTTAATCATGTAATCTACTGACACGTACATTCTGCTGTTGCAATTAGGAGGAACATATATTGATCCAAGTAAACACACTGGCAATTGCATTAAATTAGCACTTGGCAGGAGTTGGATGAATATTTATCGGCTCAGCTTCGGCTCAGCTGAACCCAAGGCTGGGCGCAAGACTGATGGATCATCATAAGATGGAAAATCAGATGGTTCTGCATATACAGATTTCAGGGGGGGGAAGATTAACATACAGTAAAAACTAAACAGGGTGTACAAGTGATCCCAGATGTTCAAGAATAATTTCCGCTCCATAACTTTTTATACATATGGGAATCTGCATCGCTCGCTTCTTGGAGAATGTGTACAGATCCTTACAGATATCACACAATGGATGTTCTGTAGGATCTTTTGTTTGACAACATGTGGTCAATATGTGGTCATATTGGGTGAGAACAATTACCCAGAAGTGGGCACAAAAGTAAATACCTGCTGACCAATGGCTGATGTTAGGGGCACATAGTGTGCGTGTAACACGTGTTACTGGCAAGTAAATTTGTAATACCTGTGCCAACCCTATTATTATTATTATTATTAACATTTATTTATAAAGCGCTAACATATTCCGCAGCGCTGTACAATAAGTGGGTTTCATACATTGGACATACAGAGTAACATATAAAGCAATCAATAACCGATACAGGAGGGGAAGGGAGCCCTGCCCAAAAGAGCTTACACTCTACAAGGAATTACTGCATTTCATACATAGGGCATACAGAGTAACATATAAAGCAATCAATAACCGATACAGGAGGGGAAGGGAGCCCTGCCCAAAAGAGCTTACACTCTACAAGGAATTACTGCATTTCATACATTGGACATACAGAGTAACATATAAAGCAATCAATAACCGATACAGGAGGGGAAGGGAGCCCTGCCCAAAAGAGCTTACACTCTACAAGGAATTACTGCATTTCATACATTGGACATACAGAGTAACATATAAAGCAATCAGTAACCGATACAGGAGGGGAAGGGAGCCCTGCCCAAAAGAGCTTACACTCTACAAGGAATTACTGCATTTCATACATTGGACATACAGAGTAACATATAAAGCAATCAATAACCGATACAAGAGGTGAAGAAGGCCCTGGCCAAAAGAGCTTACAATCTACAAGCAGATCTATAGACACTGAAAGCTAAGCCGAAATTAAAAACAAAACATGGGGTCCAGGCCCCTAGCTGTGCCAGTCAAATACTAACCAGATGGCAACCCTAGCCAGCATTAGTCTTCACCCACATCTTTCTGGGGCCCTGGCATTTTTTTGCAGCGGCACTAACAGACAACTGACTTCACTTTAGAGATAAGACTAACATAAGGGTCAATAACCAGTGAACAATTTAGAGAAATGGAGGGTACTCCTAGAATATCCTTGCCAAAAAAATTATATATACAAAAAAACAATAAAGTATAAAGTATCCAGGTGCTAGGGTTTTAATAACCCCCCCATAAGAGGACTATACAATTCAATTCAATAACCAGTGAAACCAGTAGAAATACTATAATGAAAATTGCCCGGGTAAAGAAAAGAACACATTGGCACCTAATCCAGAATTTGGAAATTGGCATCTAGGCGTCGTTACGGTGCTCCCATATCATTACAGAGTGCCAGTTATGCCAGCCAACCCTAACTATGCCTCGACCTTCCTCATCTTGCTACTGAGTCCAGCTTAGCTTTGCCCCTTAGATCCACCAAGGCAACAGAGCTGCCATCCCATAGTATTAAAGGAACAGTAACAACAAAAAATTAAAGAGATTTAAAGTAAATGAAATATAATGCACTGTTGCCCTGCACTGGTAAAAGTTGTGTGTTTGCTGCAGTAACACTACTATAGTTTATATATAATAAGCTGCTGTGTAGCCCTGGGGGCAGCCATTTAAGATGGAAAAAAGGAGAAAAGGCACAGGTTACATAGCAGATAACAGATAAGCTCTGTAGAATACAATAGTGTTTTATCTGTCATCTGCTAAGTGCCTGTGCCTTTTCTCCTTTGAATGGCTGCCCCCATGGCTACACAGCTGCATTCTTTATATAAACCATAGTATTTGTTTGAGGCAAACACACCAGTTGTACCAGTGCAGGGCAGCAGTACATTATATTGGAATTTCTTTGATACACTTTTTTGGTGTTACTGTTCCTTTAAGTGATCAGGGCCCTCCCCCAGAGGCCACAATTATTACCCATCGGTTCCCTGGACCCTTGGGCAGAGGGCCCTGCAAATGAACAGAATGGGGCCCCAATGAAACAAAAAATGGGCCAACCAAGCATGACTATGCCTTTCATGCACACCAGCCACACCCTAATTTCGCCAAAACTAGGGGTAGGCAGAAGAGGCAGATGCCTAGGACGCAACGATTGGGGGGCGCCAGGCAGGAGCCTCTCCTGCCTCCCCCTAAGTCCACTCTCTTTAGTCATTGCCCCCGTCGCAATCACATCACATCGTGGGGGGGGGGGGGGGGGTGAGGAAGGTGCAGGGGCGAGGTGGCCGACCGGGTTGCCTAGGGCACCCGGTCAGCTTGGCCCGCCCCGGCCCTGCCCACAATTCACCCAAACCTCACTCATGCCCACACAAGCCCTGTTCACTTCGCATCACACATTTACATCTCTACTCCCTCTGCTACAGGGTCCCTAAACGCAATACTCCATGTACCCCCATTGGCAGCCCTGCAGTGCTCAATCTGCCCACTTATGCCACCAATTAGCCACAGACAATATTTACAATGATCATTTAAAGAAGCTAATGTAAGATTTACGTACTTTTGGGCCATGATATGCCCTCTTTCTGTGCATTATGGTAAAAAAGTCTAAATTTGTGGCCAAAATTGCACTTCGCACACTAGGGCTTATTTATAACCACTATGTAAATTTGCATCTGGGCAGTAACCCATAGCAACCAATAGTGATTAGCTTTTCTAAACCAGCTGCAAGTAAAACAATGAAATCAAACAACTCAATGGCTGCCATAGGTAACTGCCCAAGTGCCAATTTGCCCAGTATTTATAAGTGACCCCCACTGTATTTGGGCTTGTAAATGTCCCTCTCCTTGTAGATTGTAAGCTCTTTTGTGCAGGGCCCTCTTCACCTCTTCTTTTGGTTATTGATTGCTTTTTACATAAACTGGAAAGCTGCTCAGAATTACATTTCTTTCATTAGTCAAAAATCATAATTTTAAATACTGGACTTAAACAAACATTGTGTGTTCTTATTTCATATATATATATATATATATATATTATATAGCGAGTATAGAGTGAGCATGGTACGTCATGTAAGTGCCTCCTGTTTGTATAATGGAATAGATGGGGGGGAGGTGCAGCGCTAATCATTTTAGGCAACTCGTGCACTTTCTCAAGGCAGAGCAGGAAGTGACCCCGAGACCCCCATAGACTTGTATATACATTACATTCCCAGATACTCAACCTGGAGCAAGTAGGAAAAGACACATCTTACCCGGCAATAAGGAAACCCCATCAGTAGCAGAAAAACAAGGGAAATCAAAAGAAGATAAAAACATCACAATTATAACATTAATTGGTTTTCTTATATTTAACAATTATTACAATATAGTTTTTGAATTGCAAAATAAAGCTTAAAGGGACAAATACACTTATAAGCACAATTTCTTGATGGGTGCACACTCCAAACACAGGTGAAGATGGTTAAGAAAAAGCTTTATTCACATTAATCCTTTTGGATTAAGGCTGATGCCACACTTGGCGTAGGGCTGATTTTTTCGGCAAGCGGAAAAACGATTGCCGAAAATTCAGCCCTACGCCTGCTACTTGTGCTTGCACCCGAGCGTATCTCATTCATTCGGGTGCAGGCACAAGTAGCAGGTGTAGGGCTGAATTTTCGCCAAGCGTTTTTCCGCTTGCCGAAAATATCAGCCCTACGCCATGTGTGGCATCAGCCTAATGTGAATAAAGCTTTATCATAACCACCTTCACCTGTGTTTGGAGTGCGTACCCATGGAGAAATTGTGCTTGTGACTGCTGGGTCTCCCTTTGCTACGGGTCTGGGGTGCTGCACCTGGACCACTGGATCAGTGGGGTGCCTTTCCCCCGAACTCACACTTACACGTACTTAGGCGCGTTGGGAAGGGGGAACCTGTGGGCCCGGAATGCCCAGCAGGGATCAGTTCTGGGCAGGTGGGGCCAATCAGGTTTATTCCTGGTGTCCCGCAGGACCAGTCCGACCTTATCTGTTATATTCAAATTTTATTTTATAGGTATGTGATTTATAATCCAGAATGTTGGGAGCTTGATTTTTCTCAGATAAGGGATCTTTATGTAATTCGGATCACCATACCTTAAGGCTACTAAAATGATTAAAATAATTGCCCCCACCATGGCTTCATGAAGCTTAGATAACACTTTCTGGCCCAGGGTAGAAAGTAAATGATTTTAGTTAGTTGGGGGTGTAAATAACTGGGGGTGCCAATATGTTGGGCCCTCCCCAGTAACTACATTAAGCTGGGATATAGCTCATAGCTAAAGTGTTATGGATGGGTTGAGGATGGCTCATGTAGAGACTGGGGCAAGTAAAGGCAAGAGTGGGCCGGCTAGGGGCTTAAGTGAATGGGCCAGGGGCTCAGTTTATAGGTATTATAATACTGGCCTGGGTGTTTTATATAGAACCACTGCAGGGGACTGGGAACCTTTCAGAACCCAACAGCACCGGCAAAGCTATATGTTAGACTGGCACAATGTTACCCAATGTTACCCAACGTTTTTGCACCCCCGCCAGTAATTTAGACTTTCCTTGTCCTATGAAATACTGTATGTCATTCCCATATTTCAGAGGTTTCTCCTTATCCTCTTTCCAGGCACTCCCTTTCGGCGGAGACGCAATGAGAGTCGCCATTTCAACCCCGAGGAAGCAGTGACCGAATTTGATTTTTCAGGCGGCTACAACTGGAAACATTGCGCTCTCTCCTTTCACATAGGAAACCCTTTGCCATCGATATATTTGTGTAATTGCTCCTGTGACAGACACACACAAGCCGGCCCTGGGAATATAATGCTGCCTTAGTCCTGGTGTCTAAACACTGGGCCTCATTGTATGCGTGCAGAGCGCGGTGCTGCTATACGCTGCAGAGCATTGGGCCAGTTCCTGTGTCTGGGCCGGTTCCTGCGTCAAGTGTCTGGAGCCGTAGAGAAGGGAATAGCAGCGTCACAGAGCTTGCCATTCATCCAGTGTAACTTTATGCACAAGGCTTCTGTTACATATACAGTGCTGATTACACGTTTATATATATATATATATATATATATTAATATACTTATTAATAGGGAAGAAACAGAGATAGACAGGCCTGTGTTTGCTTGTGTTGAGTGAGGAACCCAGTTTGAATACGGTATAGTAGACAGGCTGCCATCGGGATCATGGGTTCCCATACTACTAAGTTAGCAGGGCCTATTACTAGCCTATTGGCCACCAAGGACCACTGGGTGGAAGGCCCTACAAGTAAGTAGAATGGAGATCCAATAACAAAATGGTCATGCCACACACAGCCTTCCCCCTGATCCCACCTATATTTGCATCATATCCCCCACCAACTCCCCTAAAATCTAAGCCCCATTTGTAAACCATGAAATGCATCTTTTTTTCTTTTGGGGCCCCTCTGCCATGGTGCGACTTACTTAAATCTCCCTTGTACCCTTTGATGGTGGATACCATCCATCATATTCGTATATTCATTGCATTGGATCAAACCCATGGAAATCTTGACTATTAACAAGGAATAATTCTACAAATCATGGTTATTACTGAACATTCTACTCAAGGCTGCACTCCCTCATTATTAACCAGGGCCGTATTTACCTATAGGTGCCCGAGGGCCTGTGCCTAGGGCTACAGCCTTAGGGTGGGTGGCCATGGGGTGCCTATATATATAAATATACTGTGTATATCAATAAAATGTAGAAAATGAAACAAATAAAAACCCTTCAGTCGCCACCAGCCCTACTAGTTGAAATCCGCAGGTGGAGCTGGGGAGTTGAGAGATCCGGAGCTATTTCCCCCCAGGTGTAACAGCTGTCTGGAGGGCGTACTTACCTCCTGTACCTAGGGTGGCACTGGACCTAAATACTTCCCTGCCTGGCTCTTTGCTCGAATCTCTAAATAAGGCATTTGATCTAAATTAACACACATGTGGACTCATTTACAAATTAGACACCTGTCTAAAAGGTTCAGCTTCTCTATAACAGTAATGATCCAAGCCTACAAATTTGTGCACAGGAGGCCACCATCTTGGATTTTGTTATGAGTGTCAGTGGCACTGCACATGCTCAGTGGGCTCTGGGCAGCTGTTGAGAAGCTGAGCTTAGGGGTTGTTGCGAATCATCAAGCAGAAAATGAGGTTCAACTTTTATAGAAGCTGATGCTACAGGGCTGATTACTGAATTCTGATGCAAATTTCACTGGTTTGTGGGCTGCCATGTAATGTGAATTCCAATGAATTATTGTGTTGTATTGTGGTTTTTTTATTCTATATATACAGTATATTGTGACATTTATACTCTATATATACAGTATATTGTGACATTTATACTCTATATATACAGTATATTGTGACATTTATACTCTATATATACAGTATAGTGTGACATTTATATTCTATATATACAGTATAGTGTGCCATTTATATTCTATATATACAGTATAGTGTGCCATTTATATTCTATATATACAGTATAGTGTGACATTTATATTCTATATATACAGTATAGTGTGACATTTATATTCTATATATACAGTATAGTGTGCCATTTATATTCTATATATACAGTATAGTGTGACATTTATACTCTATATATACAGTATAGTGTGCCATTTATATTCTATATATACAGTATAGTGTGACATTTATACTCTATATATACAGTATAGTGTGACATTTATATTCTATATATACAGTATAGTGTGCCATTTATATTCTATATATACAGTATAGTGTGACATTTATATTCTATATATACAGTATATTGTGACATTTATATTCTATATATACAGTATAGTGTGACATTTATATTCTATATATACAGTATATTGTGACATTTATATTCTATATATACAGTATATTGTGACATTTATATTCTATATATACAGTATAGTGTGACATTTATATTCTATATATACAGTATATTGTGACATTTATATTCTATATATACAGTATATTGTGACATTTATATTCTATATATACAGTATAGTGTGACATTTATATTCTATATATACAGTATATTGTGACATTTATATTCTATATATACAGTATATTGTGAGCCAACCCCTAAGCTCAGGTAAGTGACAGCAGCACAGAGTATGGGCAGGGAATCAGCAGAAAAGAAGATGGGGGGCTACTGGGGCATCTTTGGGGGCACAGATCTTCCCTGCTAAAGGGCTGTGGTTGCCTTGGGCTGATACAGAAGCCCAAAACAACATACCCCACAACATTCTTCTTTGTTACACTTCAGTTCTCCTTTAATAATGCTGGGAAGCCATAACGCAGCCTCCTCAGAGCGCCCGTGGCTAGCTGATCCTGCTGGGAGATCTAGTTCACAGCTGCCAGTTCTACCCCCCCAATTTATTCGGACTCAGCTTCTGTCCCATGAAAGAAAGGAGGACATTTTCCCTGCTGTATTTGTACCACGGCAGAGAGTTCTGTAAGGCTCCCTCTCTCTGCGCCGCTTGGCCGGCTGCCCATACAAACACTGACTCCCCTGAAGGCTCCAGCTTTTCCATGACAACCCCACAGTCATAAACACAGCAAACAATTGTTCCAATCCATTTGGCTTCTAAGGACAGCTATAGATATTATAGTCGGCTGCCTTAGCTACCTCGCAGGGCTGAAGGAGCGAGATAAAAAGCAGCAGAGCAATATCGCATTACGTACAAGTGCATTGCTTTTGTTTTACTGTAGAATAGAGGAGAGGCTTGAACGAAACACAACCTTAATGCGCCTCCGTATATACTTTCACCGTTAATTGCATAGGCTCCACAAAAACAATGCTCGGAACATACACAAAGCTGTGGCGGAACACTTGGAGCTTCCAGTTACTCCATTCGATGGGGGGATATCCCTGTTGATAGCCAGGGAGGGCCCCAATGCCAGTTATGTGCCCTAGGCTTTTAGTGATACACATACAAGTGAAACCCTGTGTATACTCCGGGGTGGGGCGGAATTTATTTCTTACAATGGCTCTGTTGAGCAATAGATTTCCTTAAAGCTTAAGGCAGGCACCAGAATCTGTTACGCTTCAGCCTGAATACAGAGAACTGAAGCCCAGCACTATCTTGTGTTAAACAATCATTCAGTTAAAAACTCTGGGCCAGTGGTACCGGGTTGTGGAGCTTTTCCCCATGGAGGCCTAAACAGAGGGAGGACCAGCCTGAAGGCCACTTAGGGCAGAGATTTGGAAAGAAGTGTAGGGGGTAACAAAGGTGCTAGGGTAGGCAATGGCCTGTGACCCATATGCGGTGAGAGGGCGGCTTTCCAATTGGTTCAGAGAGCTTGATCAGGTCCTGTCTGTAATTTATATAATGGGGGAGAGCTTACTCTTTTGTTTTTACCCAGTACTAAGGGTGAATGCGCTGAAAGCCCAGGGTATAATGCCCCAGTATCAAGCTGTGAGCCCTAAGATGACCGACATTCTTAGAAGACCATCAAGAAGATCATTTGGTTTGAGCTTTGGAAAACAAAACAATGTCTGCACCTTAAGATCCCCACATTAGGCAAGGTTGCCCAACAAGCGGAAATTTCCCCAATATGCCCACCTTTAACCAGGCAATATTGGACTGATCTGATCGTTTGGCCCTCAAGGATCAGATGACATTAATGGTATACATGCTGATTTTTGCTCATATATCAGGCAGGCCGATAAGCAGCCAACTCTTGTAGATTGTAAGCTTTTGGGCAGGGCTCTCTTCCCCTCCTGTATCGGTTACTGATTGCTTTATATGTTACTCTGTATGTCCAATGTATGAAATGCAGTAATTCCTTGTAGAGTGTAAGCTCTTTTGGGCAGGGCTCCCTTCCCCTCCTGTATCGGTTACTGATTGCTTTATATGTTACTCTGTATGCCCAATGTATGAAATGCAGTAATTCCTTGTAGAGTGTAAGCTCTTTTGGGCAGGGCTCTCTTCCCCTCCTGTATCGGTTACTGATTGCTTTATATGTTACTCTGTATGCCCAATGTATGAAATGCAGTAATTCCTTGTAGAGTGTAAGCTCTTTTGGGCAGGGCTCCCTTCCCCTCCTGTATCGGTTACTGATTGCTTTATATGTTACTCTGTATGTCCAATGTATGAAACCCACTTATTGTACAGCGCTGCGGGATATGTTGGCGCTTTATAAATAAATGTTACTAATAAAAAATAATAAAAACTCTGTCTGTTGGCAGCTTTTAGCAGACACCGTAAGCCTTCATTACAGCAATGTTTTCATACATCTGACCAAATGTTGGGCATCAAAGGGAAGAAGGGGAGACATTTCAAATGTATCACATTTTTATAAATAGGTTATTCTTTAAGACTCTGTTTCTTAACCTTCCAACCCTGATCAGACCCCCAGAATAACAACTTCCAGCAAGCCTTGACCCTTGCTTGAATGTGGGAGGAAGCTGGAAGTTAAGGCCATGTACCATTTTGGGAATCAAGGTAAAAAAAAAAGGCAAGCACCTCGAAAATAAAATTAGAGCAACCCTCTGCAAAGTGCATAAAGTTCATGGCATACAGTGAATTTTTTGGCACCAAATAACTGATTCTGCTTCCTTTCTTGTTTCCAGAGCCAGAGGCAGGTGTGTGACAGCAATAGGGCCCTTAGATTGTAAGCTCACTGGGGCAGGGACTGATGGGAATGTGATAGGAGCCTTAGATTGTAAGCTCCACTGGGGCAGGGACTGATGGGAATGTGATAGGGACCTTAGATTGTAAGCTCACTGGGGCAGGGACTGATGGGAATGTGATAGGGACCTTAGACTGTAAGCTCCACTGGGGCAGGGACTGATGGGAATGTGATAGGGACCTTAGACTGTAAGCTCCACTGGGGCAGGGACTGATGGGAATGTGATAGGGACCTTAGATTGTAAGCTCACTGGGGCAGGGACTGATGGGAATGTGATAGGGACCTTAGATTGTAAGCTCACTGGGGCAGGGACTGATGGGAATGTGATAGGGACCTTAGATTGTAAGCTCACTGGGGCAGGGACTGATGGGAATGTGATAGGGACCTTAGATTGTAAGCTCACTGGGGCAGGGACTGATGGGAATGTGATAGGGACCTTAGACTGTAAGCTCCACTGGGGCAGGGACTGATGGGAATGGGATAGGGACCTTAGATTGTAAGCTCCACTGGGGCAGGGACTGATGAGAATGTGATAGGGACCTTAGATTGTAAGCTCACTGGGGCAGGGACTGATGGGAATGTGATAGGGGCCTTAGACTGTAAGCTCCACTGGGGCAGGGACTGATGGGAATGGGATAGGGACCTTAGATTGTAAGCTCACTGGGGCAGGGACTGATGGGAATGTGATAGGGACCTTAGACTGTAAGCTCCACTGGGGCAGGGACTGATGGGAATGGGATAGGGACCTTAGATTGTAAGCTCACTGGGGCAGGGACTGATGGGAATGTGATAGGGACCTTAGACTGTAAGCTCCACTGGGGCAGGGACTGATGGGAATGTGATAGGGACCTTAGATTGTAAGCTCACTGGGGCAGGGACTGATGGGAATGTGATAGGGACCTTAGATTGTAAGCGCCACTGGGGCAGGGACTGATGGGAATGGGATAGGGACCTTAGACTGTAAGCTCCCCTGAGGCAGGGACTGATGGGAATGTGATAGGGACCTTAGATTGTAAGCTCCTCTGGGGCAGGGGCTGATGGGAATGATGTATAATCTATGGAAGGTGAAAAGGAATATGTTGGCTCTATATAAATAAAGGATAATAATAATGCAGCCATAAAGAGGCTTCTAATAGGCAGCACATCAGCCGGCCAGCCATGCAGCACTCAGCTAGTTAAATAACAAACAGCAAAATGGAATGCAGATGTAACAACATGCTTTAAAGAATCCCAAGTATGCCATTTGGGAAATACATTTTCCCACACAATCCTATTGCTACAATAACCACAAGGTAGGGAGAAATGAGAGCAGAGGAAGGCGTTGAATCATTCATGTAAGGATAAGGTTACTACCTTCCTGTCTCTCGCTGCCCCCCCCCCCCTCGTCACTTTCCTTTTTATGATCTGTTTATAATTATGGGACATCATAACTCAAAACATCTCTCGGAGCGCCGCGAATACGCTCACAGCGCTCACTTTGCTTTTTCTCATGGAGACCAAAGGGGAGACGGAAAATAATAAAGTTGAAGAAGCAGAAAGGGTCAAAGTAACGCCCCTGTGAGCACCCTCATCAGATATTGCTGGGGGGCAGCCACCCTGGGCACCAAAAGAAGGGGGCCCTATAAGGCAGGAAAGAATACATAAGTGATAATATACTTAAAAAAATTGTTAGAGATGTTTGATTATCTCTGGCCTCTCCTGGTAACTCCCCCAAGAGTCAGCCCATCGCACTGGCAGTCAACTCTGTAGCCCCACCCATTTGTGTCACTGGTCCGCCCCTCCTACATCATCGACATGCCCACCTATGTCATTGACCCACCCCAGTTGGCCGGTATTTATTTTTACAAAAGGTGGCAACCCTATTTGAAACTTAGTACAGGTATGGGATCCCTTATCCGGAAACCCGTTATCCAGAAAGTTCAGAATTACGGAGAGGCTGTTATCCCATAGACCCAATTATAAGTTAAAAATTCTAATTTTTAAATACGATTTCCTTTTTCTCTGTAATAAAAAAACAGCACCTGTACTTGATCCCAACTAAGATATAATTACCCTTTATTGGGGCAGAACAGCCCTATTGGGTTTATTTCATGGTTAAATGATTCCCTTTTCTCTGTAATAATAAAACAGTACCTGTACTTGATCCCAACTAAGATATAATTACCCCTTATTGGGGCAGAACAGCCCTATTGGGTTTATTTCATGGTTAAATGATTCCCTTTTCTCTGTAATAATAAAACAGTACCTGTACTTGATCCCAACTAAGATATAATTACCCCTTATTGGGGGCAGAACAGCCCTATTGGGTTTATTTCATGGTTAAATGATTCCCTTTTCTCTGTAATAATAAAACAGTACCTGTACTTGATCCCAACTAAGATATAATTACCCCTTATTGGGGGCAGAACAGCCCTATTGGGTTTATTTAATGTTTAAATTATTTTTAGCAGACTTAAGTTATGGAGACCCAAATTACAGAAAGATCCCTTATCCGGAAAATCCCTGGTCCTGAGCATTCTGGATAACCTGTACCCCAGCCTAGCTAGCTTCTTGGCAAGCTTTGTTCTTTCAAGTTAATCCAGGCCCCCTCACTAGGTCCCACACTAAGCCCTGACAGACCCCCTGTGCCCTTTGGATGGCAGTACTGCCCAGGGCTCATATATTCTATAAGTACAGAGTTCTGTTCAGGATTTAACAAAATCAATGCAACATGTGCTGATATTCACCCAGTCCCAAAGAGAATCCTTGATCTGCAATAGATAAAAAAAAAACACCAGCAGAAAAGGCTGCCACTGTCTCCATTACATGAAAGGTCAATTTTGCGTCTCTTTAAGAAACATTGGCTGGAAGAACTGAAATGCAATTAACATCAATGGGAAAAAGAAAAGGATTTTGATGACCTGCTACATAAAGTTATTTGGGTCTATTCAAGCAGCGCTGACATTCAAGAGATCAGGGTGGTCTGGGTCTCTGGACATGAAAGGCAGATACTAATGTAGGTCCATCTCGGTCTCTCCAAAACACACAGTGGTGCCACGGGACACGCGCCAGTACAGGCAAGCAGCCACCCGCCGCGCACTGGAATAAAATGTCCCATTAAAGGCGCTGTCCACCAAAATAAAATGATAATAATGAAAGAAATTTCATTCTAAGTAACTTGAAATACATAATACATTTATAATATACATTCATTCATGCTCAATCATTTTAAAGTTATTTGCCACTGAAAGAAATTCCTGCCCTTTGCTATTCTCTTCTGTTTTCCTGACTATAGAAACAATACTGCAGTATTGGCTGGAGGTAAAGTCCTGAACTGGGTCGGGTACCCACAAACAATTGTGAATTTTGCACATTGTGGGTAGGACTTATGGATGGTTGGTCAAAAAACAGGTCACAGGCCTCAGTATAAGCCAGTGATCCCCAACCAGTGGCTCAGGGGCAACATGTTGCTCCCCAACCCCTTGGATGTTGCTCTCAGTGCCCCCAAACCAGGGAGTTATTTTTGAATTCCTGACTTGGGGGCAAGTTTTGGTTGAATAAAAACAAGATTTCCTACCAAATAAAGCCCCTGTAAGCTGATAGGGTGCATAGAGGCCCCTAATAACCAATCTTAGCCCTTATTTGGCTCCTCCATGAACTTTTATGGTGCTTGTGTTGCTCCCCAAGTCTTTTTACATTTGACTGTGGCTCCCGAGTAAGAAAGGTTGGGGACCCCTGGTATAAGCTAATGTTACTTATACTCATTTCACCTTGCCTACTCATGGCGTTACTTCTGGTTCAGCGCAGTGCCATTTAGGGTGTCATTAGAGTTGTCACATGTCCGGTTTTGATCTGCACAACTCGGGTTATGTAAGGGCTGTCCGAGTCAAAACTACCCGACCGATTTTGCGAATAAGGAAATCCAAACAGGACTCCCGTTGAAAGACATGGCGATTGGCCAATTACTGATAACGTCTCATTGCCCCCCAATGTAATTAACCAGCCCAAAATACATCACTACCCAACCCACAATGTCTTCTGTCCAGAAACTAAAAAGTGCAACCTTAGGTATCATGGGGGCCGGGCCCAAAAACCTACCCTTTTTCTCTTCCCCAGACCTCCTGGAGTAATGTCTCCCCATAATGTCATACCCCCGCCCCTCTCATCATCAACCCGTCCCCTTTGATTTCACATGCCGACCCCTATTTCCCCACTAGCCGGTAACTAAAAAGGCTGCCTACTAATAAAGTATTTGAATGGCAGTAGTTGGGGATATCAGGGAAGAGAACTGTAACACATACTTTTAATTGGAATTATATTTATAAATAACTGTCAAATAATGTAATTACAGTAAGCCTACTGGAAATTTGCCCAGAATTACATTTTCTTTCATAATGCAACTTTCATTTTTTTTTTCATTCCTTGGGTTCATTTCCCCTTTGATCATTATGGCAAACTTTGCTATTATATGTCAGTCTTATGTAACTGGCGGCTATCTTGTCTGAGACACGACGTGTTCACTGGCGCTGCCAAGCAATGAAGAACAACACGTATCATAGGTGATAGATACAGCGCTGCCTGGCAGGGAAAAACTAAATAAATAAGGGCTATGAATGACTAGGATTATCTGATAAAATAAGGGCAAAAAATGAGCAAACCGGACTGCACTTTTTTCTTTTTTAAAATATTATTAAAATATTGTGCATACTAAAGTGTTGTAAGATAAAGGTTTCAATTATCCCAAACCACCTTTTTAGTGGTTATCTTGTGTAAACGACACCTACTGCTCCTTCAACTAAATATTTTAGTATTAAATGTCTTTTTGGTTTATCTTGTGGTTCCATTGCAACCGCTGCAGAACCAGGGAATTCTAATAAGACTCGCGTTGCTGGGCAGTAACCCTCTACCTTACACCAGGCCTTAATGGGAAACTCCATCCCAAAACTCTAAGCCACTTTCCTATATACATACAATATATTACATGTTTTAATGGTTTTAATGTAATTTGTAAATAATACATACAGGTATGGGATCCCTTATCTGGAAACCCATTATCCAGAAAGCTCCGAATTACGGAAAGCTCGTCTCCAATAGACTCCATTTTAATCAAATAATACAGAATTTTAAAACTGATTTCCTTTTTTTCTGTAGTAATAAAACAGTACCTGTACTTGATCCCAACTAAGATATAATTACCCCTTATTGGGGGCAGAACAGCCCTATTGGGTTTATTTCATGGTTAAATGATTCCCTTTTCCCTGTAATAATAAAACAGTACCTGTACTTGATCCCAACTAAGATATAATTACCCCTTATTGGGGGCAGAACAGCCCTATTGGGTTTATTTAATGGTTAAATGATTCCCTTTTCTCTGTAATAATAAAACAGTACCTGTACTTGATCCCAACTAAGATATAATTACCCCTTATTGGAGGCAGAACAGCCCTATTGGGTTTATTTAATGGTTAAATGATTCCCTTTTCTCTGTAATAATAAAACAGTACCTGTACTTGATCCCAACTAAGATATAATTACCCCTTATTGGGGCAGAACAGCCCTATTGGGTTTATTTCATGGTTAAATGATTCCCTTTTCTCTGTAATAATAAAACAGTACCTGTACTTGATCCCAACTAAGATATAAATAATCCTTATTGGATGCAAAATAATCCTGTTGGGTTTAATTAATGTTTTATTGATTTTTTAGTAGACTAAGGGCTCTGGTACACGGGGAGATTAGTCGCCCGCGGCAAAACTCCCTGCTCGCGGGCGACTAATCTCCCCGAGTTGCCTTCCCCCTGCCATCCCACCGGCGAACATGTAAGTCGCCGGCAGGATGGCAGACGCGGCGGGGCGATTTCGGGAAATCGCCGAAAAAGCCTCGCAAGTCTTTTTCGGCGATTTGCGCGAAATCGCGCCGCCGCGTCTGCCATCCCGCCGGCGACTTACATGTTCGCCGGTGGGATGGCAGGGGGAAGGCAACTCGGGGAGATTAGTCGCCCGCGAGCAGGGAGTTTTGCCGCGGGCGACTAATCTCCCCGTGTACCAGAGCCCTTAAGGTATGAAGATCCCAATTACGGAAAGATCCCTTATCCGGAATACCCTTGGTCCCGAGTATTCTGGATAATGGGTCCTATACCTGTATATATATATAAATATGTATGATTGCTATTGAAATCAATATCTGCCCCACTGTTTCTGTTCTCTGCATTCCTGGTTCCGACTCTCAAAGCAATGTAGGAGAAGCCGGTTGATCTGGAACAGAACTGACTACATCATAAGTCAGAACAAGTGAACAGTAAGGCATAGACAGGAGAGACAGACACCGCTTTCAATCGCAATTCCATTAAAAGCATTGGAGCAATAAAAATGTACAATAAAATACAATAACATGTCCTTTCATTCATGAAGATCCCCTTTACGCATCATTAACAGCTCAAGACTTGCAGTTTGGATAATAAATAGGGGCCCCATAAAGGGTAATTTGCCCTAGGCCCTGCCACCCATACGGCGAGGGGCACATATGTTACCCCCATAAGCACAAAGCGCAGCTGCAGTAGCGATGATGATGAGGATGGCAGACTCACTGTACAGACAAAGAGTAACCTCACACTGAACCCTGAATGGGCTGCGTTTCTTGCCATTTGGGCAGAGCGGGGTATTTGCTCAGTGCTCATTAATTAGTCCTGTGGCGCAGCAGCCAAAGCCGCACAATCAGGCACAGAACGGTGAGCACATGAGGATGTCATTACAATACTTGGCCGGCTGCAGGTTTTAGGACGAGGTCAGAACATTAAGGCTGAGCACCTAAATTCTGCATTTTCCATGACAGGCAAGTCATTAACAGAACGGGCAGCCAGGGCCTTCCAGGGTCCCTATCCCCCTAGGGGATTAGAACACAATAGGAAGCCTATGCTAGGTGAGGAGGAAGCTGGTGTCCTGCCTACCAGAGAAACAATGACAGTTGGGTTTGTAACACAATAGGGAGCCTATGGGAAGTGATGAGAAAACCTGTGTCCTGCCTACCAGAGCCAACAGTTTAAGAAATAGAATTATAACACAATAGGATATCTGTGGGGGGTGATGAGGAAGCTGGGCTTCTGCCTACCAGAGAGACAATGTCAGTTTAGGTAATGTGATTATAACACAATAGGAAGCCTATGGTATTGATGAGCAATCCTGATTTCTGCCTACCAGAGAAACAATGGCAGTTTAGGTAATGGGAGAGTTTCCACAACAGGAGACCTATGGGAGGTGATGAGCAATCCAGATTCCTGCCTACCTGAGAAACAATGGCAGTTTAGATAATGGGACAGTTTACACAACAGGAGACCTATGGGGGGTGATGAGCAATCCAGATTCCTGCCTACCAGAGAAACAATGGCAGTTAAGTAATGGGGCAGTTTACACAATAGGAAGCCTATGGGAGGTGATGAGAAGCTTGTGTTCTGCTTATCAGAGATAAATTGACAGTTTAGACCAACCAGTGGCTCGGGGGCAACCCCTTGGATGTTGCCCCCAGTGGCCTCAAAGCAGGGGATTATCTTTGAATCTTGGGGAAAGATTTGAAGGCATAAAAAACAGATGTACTGCCAAACAGAGCCTTCTATAGGCTGCCAGTTCACATAGGGGCTACCAAATAGCCAATCACAGCCCTTATTTGCACCCCCAGGAACTTTTTATTATGCTTGTGTTGCTCCCCAACTCTTTTAACATTTGAATGTGGCTCATTGGTACAAAAGTTGTGTCCCTTTGCTTTAGGCAATAGGATTATAACACAAAAGGAAGCCTAAGGTACATGATAAGGAAGACTGCGTCGTGCCTACTGGAGAGACATAAAAGATGACAGGAAGGAAGTAGCTGTAGGCAGGTGAGTACCAGGAAATGCCCTCCCCCAGGCAGGCAGGCAGGCAGGCAGGCAGGCAGGCAGGCAGGCAGGCAGGAAGAGTGACTTGCAGTTGTTTCATAGAGAAATTCACTAGTGTGCTCAGTGTTATTGTGTTCAGGCTCAGACTCATTAACCTTTTCATAGTGATGACTGCATGGAGCTGCCCCCATTAATCTCTGCGGCCTTGTGCGCGTTTGCAGAGCCGACACTTTGTCAATTATTTTGTTGGGCTACTATTTTTAGTATCTTTTCCTGCCCAATAACTACTGGCCTTGGGGGAAAGCAGGAAATGAGAGATTACTGGGATTTATTAATGGAAACTATCGGTAAAAAGCACATGTGGGTGAAGGCCTGTGCGTGCGAGTTCCCTTTCACAGGGAAGAGAGAGGGGCTATTCTTATATACATGTTTACTATGGGGGGGTTTATATACTGGGCTTGCGCTGGGGCCCTCAGGTAGAGTTGCAATGTTTAGACAGCAGGATTTACACAAAATGCTGGGGCTGCGGTGCTCTGTTTATATAGCTACCTCCAACCAGGAGCCTCGTCAGGTACCCACAGTGAGGGCAGCGGACCCTGTGCAGCAGATTAAGGCTTCCCCACAGTGACTGGTGACATATTAAATAGATACTGACACCTGAAATTAAACTGTTTTTTAAAAATATCATAACATTGTCTTTGCAATTTACAATTTACACCAGTTTTGGCCCAGACAGCCTGGTTTTTGGAAGGGCTGTCCAGGCCAAAACTGCCTGCCGGTTTTCTAAGATTGACGCAAAGATCGGCCAATTCGCTGATTGTCGCTTCATAGCGCCTCCCCTGTGATGTCAAAGCTCTGGCCAGTGTGACATCACTGTTTCGCCCTATGACATCATTGCCTGCCCCCTTGCCTGGCTTTCTTATGGGAGAAAGGTGGCAATCCTGTTCTTATGCTTTTACATTATCTATCAGATCCCCCAAGCAGTGTTGGACTGGGGTGGGTGGAGCTGACCGGAGCTGTCATGCAGGGGAGGGCCGAGCCAACTGGGCGCCCTAGGCAACCCAGTCAGCTACCTCGCCCCTGCACCTACATCGCGCACCTACATGCGCAGTTCGAGTGCGGGGGGGGAGCCTCCTCTTCCGCCTACTCCTAGTTCCGGCACTGCTGCCAGTTACCTTTTACACTGAGTCCACTGCCGCCACCCCCTCACACACACAGTTGCACCTCATGACCGTGCCAATTGGATGGGGGGAGCACTCACAGGTTCTTAGCAGGGATCGGGTCTGGGTTGGTGGAGCTGACCCAGCTGGTGTCCCACCTACTGCGTCTGACCCTACCCCCAAGTTTCTCTATGAGCGCGCTGCCATATTTGTTCGACAGAAGCCCGTTAGCATTAGAAGCGATATCTGGTCGATAAGAAACAATCAGTTTGGCAAACCAGTCAGGTTTAGTAACAGTTACTTACAAAAGCAAACCTACCTGGGGGAAATGATCAGCATCATCTATAGGTAACTTTTTATATACATTCATGTTTTGAAAAGTAGTTTTTGTTGTGTCGGTATCACTTTAATGACACTCATCATCTGGCTGCCACATACTGGGTAATGCTGCAGGGCACTCTACGGCGCTTTCCTCCTCTGGGCCCATTTAAACATATGGCATTCTACCCCCCCCCCCCCCCCCCCACCAACACAGGTTTTAGGAATTTTTTGTAAATGCCTTTAAGAGGGGCCTAGATAAGTTTTTGAAGAATATCCAAGGCTATTGTGATACTAATATCTACAGTTAGTATTAGTGGTTGTATTTATAGTTTATGTATGTGAGTGTATAGATTGGTAGGTGTGGGTTAGGTGTGCTGGGTTTACTTGGAAGAGTTGAACTTGATGGACTCTGGTCTTTTTTCAACCCTATGTAACTATGTAACTAAAACTATGTAATCCCAGATCTCTCAGTTCTGACAAGCTATGTCCACTATCCATCAAAAGCCCACACTCTAGTAACCCTACTTCAGGACCAGGATTTGGGAGTGCCCTGTCATGACACACAAATGGGACCTATGGTGGGGTTTTACCATATAATACACAATGAGACATTTCAGTCTTTAGAGCAGTTCCTCAGTAGGTAAGTACCACGTAAAATGATGAGCAATGGTGGTCTATATGTGTGTGCACCGACATGTCAACTGTACCAGGAGTCGCCCAGTTTTGCTTTACCGCTTCCATAATTTCCACCCCAGTTCATTTCAAGCTCCCTTTCACACCTAAATGATGGTTTCCAAAATGCCCAAAACTGCCTCCCAATGAACTCAATTAGAACAGAGTGAATATTCCGGCACTGATTTATACAGACTAAATACCATTAAGGCTACGCGGGCCATCACCTTCTCTGACTGCTGTACAGATCGACACAATAACAAACAAGCATTCGTATTTCTCTCCTCCACAGAACTAGTAGCAAGAAGCATAATTTGTTGATTTTCACAGACACGGTTCGTGTAACGACGGCACTAATACAACCAGCGATGCTAACTATTTCAATAACATTTTCAAATGAGTAAAATGATTATCATTTTTAAACCGAAAAAAGTAAACAAGAAAGAAAGAAAGATGATAGATAGATAGAAAGATAGAGAGATAGAGAGATGATGGATAGATAAATAGATAGATGATAGATAGACAGACAGACAGACAGACATACAGATAGATAGATAGATAGATAGATAGATGATAGATAGAAAGATAGAGAGATAGATAGATAGATAGATAAATAGATAGGTAGATAGATAGACAGACAGACAGACAGATAGATGATAGATAGATAGATAGATAGATAGACAGACAGATATATAGATAGATAGATAGATAGATAGATAGATAGATAGATAGATAGATAGAAAGATAGAGAGATAGATAGATAAATAGATAGAAAGACAGACAGACAGACAGACAGACAGATAGATAGATGATAGATAGATGATAGATAAATGATAGATAGATGATAGATAGATGATAGATAGATAGAGATAGATAGATAGATGATAGATAGATACTAAGATACTATGATACTAAGATACTAAGATACTTTGTAGATGTATAGATAAAGATAATACATAGATATATTGATTTATAGATAGAAATATAGATAGATAACACATAGATTGATAGGTGATGATAAATATATAGATAGATAGATGGATAGAATTATCATTCTTGAACAGAAAAAGGTAAACAAGAAAGAAGGATGATAGATAAATAGATAGATAGATAGATAGATAGATAGATAGATAAATAGATGGATAGGTAGCTAGATAGATAGATAGATAGATAGATAGATAGATAGATAATAGATATATAGATAATATGTACCGGTAGATGTATAGATAGAAAGAGAAAGAAATAAAGAAAGAGAGAGAGAGAGAGAGATGATAGGTAGCTAGATTGAGATAGTACATAGATATATTGATATACAGATAGATAATAAAGAGCTATATAGATAGATAATATGTAGATTTATAAATAGTGATAATACATAGACATATTGATATATAGATAGATTAGAAAGGTGATACTGGTTTAGAAATGTTCACATATTTACATAATATCATACTGGTTTCCTATGAGGTTGTGCCTCTCTTGTGTTTGATAAGCTTTCCAAGCTCAGGGACAAACCCGTGACTAGGTATAGATCAGGGGATGGCACAGGCCAAGAATAATAAAGGTTTAGAGAGGCTTAGCCTTCCTGAAAAAAGAAACCAACTGCCATATGTATAAGAATACAGGAGCTCTCCTATGGAAAAATGTGCCCCATCTCCCCTGAGGGTTGGGTGTTAAAGAATATACTACATAAGATATTGAATTACCTTTCACATCCATACAATCCATAATTACAATATTAAAAGAGCACAGCACCACCAAGACTTAGATAAGACTCCTTCACCAAAACAACATTACCTGGACTGGAGGGCAGAAGACAAATGGCAACTCTGGGAAAGCCACTGAAATGATGAGAAATTATAATAATCAACGGTCATGACTGAGCCATTAGAAAAATCACTAATGAAATCCCAATTAGGGATAAAGGTGTCTGTTAGAGAAACTGGGTTAGTATTTGGGCTCATTCCTGTTAAACTAAAACCCATTCCCCTTCCAATGAGCCCTTGTGCGGCTGGACGATTGCACGCCTGCCCCTTGCCTCTAATAAATACTATTTTCGCAATAAAAACACACTGCCCCTAAACACATGGAAGTTTAAGAGAGCTATCTTTGGCTATATTTACAGGCAAAGGCAAATTAAGAAACCTTATATGTGTGTCCCACACAGAGTCGCGCTGATGCCAGTGGACTTAACGATTTTCTTTCCAGAGGAGGATAAAGTGTCTCCATATGGACTTGACACAAACTGGGCAAAACATCATTATTTATTAGCTGTTTCTAACTTGCACTGATATGCCAGTTTACTAAGTGAGAAATCAATCCAGAAAAACATGGGGCTAGGTCAGTATGTGACCAACGGGGCCCTGACCAACTGAAAGGGCTACGGCATAGGAAGCGACTTTTGTAGGTTATCATTTGTATTATCATCCTCATATTAAAGTCTCGAGGGTATTTGTCCTTTCTTACTAGAAGGGCATCCGACCCATTTTGTACCCCCCAAATAAACTCATTGCTACATTTCTTGATATCCTAAAAAGCAAAGGAACCCTTTCTGTGCTAATGGGGAAACCTCCTTTCCCCCAACATAAATCTTATTAATCGCCTGCATTGTAGCTCCTAGAACACGGATCCCCAACCTATTTTTACTTGTGAGCCACACTCTGGTGTAAAATATAATGCTTACAATGCCACACAAGCTTAAAAAAAAAGGTTCTTGGTGATGCCAGATAAGGGCTGTGATTGGCTATTTGAAAGCACCATGTAGCCTGCAGGGGGCTCTGTTTGGAGTAAAACTGTGCCTATATGCTTCCAAAACTTGCCTCCAAGCCAGTAATAAAAAATAACAGCACCTGCTTTGAGGCCACTGGGAGCAACACCAAAGGGGGTTGTAAGCAACATGTCCCCAATAGCAGTTGTCAAGGGGCATCACCTTTTTGAGAAGATTGTCATGACTATAATAATGGAAATGGTTGGTTGGTGCAGTAAAGAGGCCGAGCCTCCGTATGAGCCTCCGTAAGCTATTCTGTGACCACTGGGAACTAAGAAGGCTTATCATAGGACAAGGCATGAGTGGTCAAGGGGTATTACAAGAGTGAACCCTTCTAAAATCATTCTCATGACTATAATAATGGAAATGGTTTGGTTGGTGCAGTAAAGAGGCCGAGCATTAGTATGAGCCTCCATAAGCTATTCTGTAACTAGTGAGAGCCAAGAAGGGGAGTCATAGGATGAGGAGTGGGACCCATACTGACATTACAGATGGACCAGACTGGCTTCCCACATTATCTTATTCAGACCCCAACCTCCATCCATTCAGCACCACCATCATTTTCTTTTGTCTGAAGTTGCTTGTGATGCTCCACACGTGTTCCTAAGAATGTGCTTGCACAACATACAGTTTGAATGGAATAGCTTAAGGTGGCCATACACTTTAAGATCCGCTCGCTTGGCGAGGGATCTTCTCCCAATTTCCACACCTATGGGTGGGCGATATCGGGTGAATTTAGGCTAATTAGGTTGTTTGGTCCAGGGGCCAAACGATTGAATTAGAATGCTGGTTCGGGGACCGCATCCGACTAAATTTTTTAACCTGCTTGATCGATATCTGGCCGATTTCAGGGCAGGCCCGTCATTTGTGCCCCTACACGGGCCGATAAGCTGCCGAATTGGTCTAAGGGACTGATATCAGCAGCTACAATCTGCCCGTATGTGGCCACCTTTAGCCCAGTGATCCCCAACCAGTGGCTCGAAAGCAACATGTTGCTCACCACCCCCTTTGATGTTGTTCCCAGTGGCCTCACAGTAGGTGCCTGTTTTTACATTTCTGGCTTGGAGACAAGTTTTGGAAGCATAGAGAAGCAGTTTTACTCCAGGTAGAGGCTCTTGCAGGCCCGCAGCCCACGTACTGCTACCAAATAGCCAATCAGTCTATATTTGGCACCCACAAAGAACTTTTTTCATGCTTGTGTGGCTCACCAACACTTTTACATCTGAGTGTGGCTCACAAGTAAAAAAGTTGGGGCTCCCTGGCTTAGTCAGTCACGTGGTTTCCTATGACAGCATACCATGTGTCACTGACTAACCAATATTATTTATATGATGTTGCTAGATATCCCTCAAAAACCATCACTTGGCAGGGCTGGGGCATTAGACCTAGATTTTCTCTGTAAGAATGATGGCTTGAGTGAAGGCCTTGACTGAGTGGCACCAGTTGCTAGAGGGTGTTTACAGGCAAGTGGTTGAAAGTCCATATGATATGAAACCATAATTTCTCTTCCCAAACCTTTACAGTCTTTATTATTCGAGACTTTTATTTGAAATTGTGTGATCAAAGAGTGCAACAATCCGCAATTCGGAAAAAATAAAAAAAATCATCCATTCCAACAAAAACAAGGGTTTATTTTGATTGCTGGCCCCAAGGAGATGCAGCCTTCCAAAAATACAGCTATGTGTCTCCCTTTATTACCGTCACAAAAGATGAAAACGTTTTCTCGTGTTCCTGTACCTCTGAAGCGCTTAAACGGCAGCCTTGGATCATGCCAGGAAGCTATTGGCTTTTGGATTCACCCTCTGGGATTCGCTGTTCCAAGAAGCTTTTGGTGCCTGAACTCAAACAAATAGGGCTCCAGCCTTTGAGGAGGACCCTTGCTTGGAAAATGTTCCTGATATTATACTTACTTATTGTTACATAATACAGAAGAACCATAAATAAGATGTGAAAAATATAGAGAATGTTATACCCCCTACTGTAAAATGTAAGGATATAAGCAGTCACTGAGGGGCTCTGTGCCCATATAAAGGCACAAGGCTGCAGGCTGAGTTATACAGGGAACTCTGAGTATCACTCATGTATTATAAGGGATAATGTACCCCCTACTGTAAATGATAAGGATATTAGCAGTCACTGAGGGGTTCTGTGCCCATATAAAGGCACAAGGCTGCAGGCTGAGTTATACAGGGAACTCTGAGTATCACTCATGTATTATAAGGGATAATGTACCCCCGACTGTAAATGATAAGGATATTAGCAGTCACTGAGGGGCTCTGTGCCCATATAAAGGCACAAGGCTGCAGGCTGAGTTATACAGGGAACTCTGAGTATCACTCATGTATTATAAGGGATAATGTACCCCCTACTGTAAATGATAAGGATATTAGCAGTCACTGAGGGGTTCTGTGCCCATATAAAGGCACAAGGCTGCAGGCTGAGTTATACAGGGAACTCTGAGTATCACTCATGTATTATAAGGGATAATGTACCCCCTACTGTAAATGATAAGGATATTAGCAGTCACTGAGGGGTTCTGTGCCCATATAAAGGCACAAGGCTGCAGGCTGAGTTATACAGGGAACTCTGAGTATCACTCATGTATTATAAGGGATAATGCACCCCTACTGTAAATGATAAGGATATTAGCAGTCACTGAGGGGTTCTGTGCCCATATAAAGGCACAAGGCTGCAGGCTGAGTTATACAGGGAACTCTGAGTATCACTCATGTATTATAAGGGATAATGTACCCCCTACTGTAAATGATAAGGATATTAGCAGTCACTGAGGGGTTCTGTGCCCATATAAAGGCACAAGGCTGCAGGCTGAGTTATACAGGGAACTCTGAGTATCACTCATGTATTATAAGGGATACTCTATCCCCTACTGTAATTTATAAGGATATTAGAAGTCACTGAGGGGTTCTGTGACCATATACTATAAAATATATCAAGGAGTTTCATGACCATATAAAATCACAAGGAAAAATGCCTCATGGAACTCCTAGGTGACTTCTAATATCATGATGTTTTACAACAGGGGATACATTATTTTTATAATACACAAGTTTTGGTGAGTCATGTGACACATAACTCACAATGCACTGATTACAATGGATGACATCACTATATAATATAGGATATATTTTATCTCTCGTGTATTATATAGTGAATTATGTAACCCCTATTGTAAAATATAAGGCTATTATAAGTCACAGAGGAGTTCCATGCCAAAGCTGGAGTGCTTTAATACAGGTCATGGAACTCCGAGGTGACTTCTAATTTCCTCATCTTTACAATAGGGGTTACATTATTTAGTATAATATACAAGTTTCCGTGAGTCATGTGACAGAAATGATATCACTAAGCAGCGATTATAACTGATTACATCACTAAGCACTGTTTATGGCTCTTGTTTTCATATCCTTATAATACACACAAGCCATGAATATCCTGTACATGATATCCTTCTAACAGGTGCTTGGTGATGTCATCAAATATAATCGGTGCTCAGTGATGTAATTACTGTCACATGACTCATTGGAACTTGCATGTTATAAAAAATAATGTAAAACAGGGATATAGAGATATTAGACACCACCTTGGAGTACCAACCTATAGCGCCTAACCTTATTGGAAGACTGCATGATGGTTCTGTATACTGTAATGGTGCAGGTAAGTTAGGGTTTGGGTGGGGGGGCTACAATCAGGGTGACATGTGTGAGGACCCCTTTATTCTTTCTCATCACTGTTTTATATGCTGAAAAGTTTCTTTCAGGTGGTGGAAATGATGGGGAAATTACACTTGGGTCCTAATGCTGAACTGCTGCCATTATGCTGTATTAGCTAACCCCCCCCCCCCACGGGCCTAATCAGTATAGATTCATATGTACTTTGTCCCATACTCTTAATGGCCCCCACATCTTATTTTATAGCCTTTACAAATGTTCCATAGAAGCCCAAAACTCAACTTACAGGTAATGGGCTGAAAGGAGCAGGTCTGTGTGTGTGCAGCTCCTACCCACAAGCAATTCACACATCTCCCTGTCTCCCCAAAGCAACGGATATTGGTCGAAATGGAATGTATAAATAAATTAATCATGCTTAGTTAACTTAGCATAATGCGCGGCCTTTCATTCGACCACCCTTTTTTTTTTACTCCCAGATTTGCAATGTTCAGCTTTTTAATGCTCCTGTGACCATATGCGGGCAATTATTTGGCTTTCTGAGCGACAGCCCTGCCAAGGGTGGGGGTGATCTCAGGCATGTAATCTCATTTGGGTAATAAATCAGTTGGTTCATTTTGGGATAACAATGATTGTACAGTGCTGCACCGTCATGGAAACATTCTCTGTATCGAGCCCTCTCAAGCTTTGCATGATGAATACTGAACATCCCAGAACATCAAAGCAGTATAAGAATATTCAAGGCTGTTGTAAGTGGTGACAGGGCCTGGAGCAAAATACTCTACTAGGGGTATGTACTCTTCTGTATTCATGGAGCAGGGCTGTCTGATCTCTAACGCTTCAGTTGTTACTGTGCTACAATTATAGTGCAACTGAGTGTCCACTGACTCAGCATCCAGTTACTCTTTTTTTTCATTATGCACTCCTATACTGCCATCTCATAGTCATATTACCTTCCCAATTATCCCACTGCTACTATAGGCACCATCTCTCCCTACTATACCTGCTATCCCACAGCCACAGTCCCTTCCCAGAGGCTATTATCCCCCCACTGCTACTATAGGCACCATCTCTCCCTACTATACCTGCTATCCCACAGCCCCAGTCCCTTCCCAGAGGCTATTATCCCACTGCTACTATAGGCACCATCTCTCCCTACTATACCTACTATCCCACAGCCCCAGTCCCTTCCCAGAGGCTATTATCCCCCCCACTGCTACTATAGGCACCATCTCTCCCTACTATACCTGCTATCCCACAGCCCCAGTCCCTTACCAGAGGCTATTATCCCCCCACTGCTACTATAGGCACCATCTCTCCCTACTATACCTGCTATCCCACAGCCCCAGTCCCTTACCAGAGGCTATTATCCCCCCACTGCTACTATAGGCACCATCTCTCCCTACTATACCTGCTATCCCACAGCCCCAGTCCCTTCCCAGAGGCTATTATCCCCCCCCCCACTGCTACTATAGGCACCATCTCTCCCTACTATACCTGCTATCCCACAGCCCCAGTCCCTTCCCAGAGGCTATTATCCCCCCACTGCTACTATAGGCACCATCTCTCCCTACTATACCTGCTATCCCACAGCCCCAGTCCCTTCCCAGAGGCTATTATCCCCCCACTGCTACTATAGGCACCATCTCTCCCTACTATACCTGCTATCCCACAGCCCCAGTCCCTTCCCAGAGGCTATTATCTACTAGAGGCACCATCTCTTCTTCAAACTGAATCCATGTATTTTCACGTGATAAACCACAAGATAACTAATTCTTACTGAATTGAATCTGACCCATTATGCGTCACACCAAGGAGCACTAAATCTGGTGATGTTGAGTCAGGGCGTCAGTATGGGTTGATGTTGAATGGGGTTTAATAAATCATCTTATCAGGGATATTAGGAAATAGTAAGTTTATCTCAGGCCCCCAAGTGCATGACTTGGGCCTGTTGACCCCATTCTAAAGCCCATGACATCTAACCAACCACATCCCTCAGCTTGTTCATAAGAGGACCCATACTCACATCTTTGCACGGACAGAGAATTACCAGCTACTTATGGTGGGACTGGCCTGGAATTCCACTCCTTCATCTCTTCTGTGGAATCAACTCCTAGTTGGGTCTGAGGATCCCACTCCCTAAAGTGATGCTGAAGGGGCAGGGATGGGAGAAGAGCAGTGACTTCTATATGGACTGGAGGGTAGAAGAGTTGTTTGGTTTAATAAGCCAATCACAGTCCTCTATTTGCTCAACAAGGACAATTACTGTCCCTTTCAAGCACCGTATATAGCTATAGAATGCTTTCAGATAAAACAGATAACACTCCATATTATGCCATTTCCCTAAAGTTGCAGAGTAATGAAAGACATTACCTATTAGTTCACACTTTACATACTCCTCTCATGTTGTTTTAGGTGACAGTTTCCTCTCTGTGACCTCATTAGCGAGGTTTCGCCTCAGATCTGTTATGACTACATCGCATTCCATCAGTCAGGCTTTTCCCGCCAGAGACGAGCAGCTCTAACGAATCTGGAGTGCTGACTTCAACCTCGTAAAAAAACGTTCCCAGAGCATCTGTAAGGCGTCATACCTACCAGTTGTGTTTCTTCACCCCAATCAGAAACATTCACCATATGCTTTAAATATTTCTATGGTGAGGTTTTGGGCCAAAGTGACCTCTGACAGCCGTTCGGCCTTGAAAGGGCTTCCTATAAAGCTCAGTCTACCGAGGGCTCTAGCGAAACATGTAAACAAAGATGTCTTACTGGAATTCTCACATGCTTGTAGACATGACCAGCTTCAGAAACATTATGGGTGAAGACACACTGAGCTACTAGTAGCAGCTACTTTTTCACGGCTACTAAACTCCAGCCTACATTTTGTTCTAGCTGTAACTCACAAATAAGTTCCAGACGGATAAAGGAAGAAGTTCAGAAACCCATAACATTAAGGGTGAAGACACACTGGGCTACTGACAATTGCCTCTGCTTAAACACACGTAGAGACAATTATCGGTAAATTATCAGCATTGTTTATTTTAGTAGCCAGGACAAGTAGCTGCTACTAGTAGCTCCATGTGTCTTTACCCTAATAGGCTGAGGATATGAACCGCAAACTGTTTGGTTAAAAAGGAACAAGGTTATTACTACCAAACATAACCCAAACTCTACCTTAGCCTACATTTTGTTCTAGCTGTAACTCACAAATAAGTTCCAGACTGATAAAGGAAGAAGTTCAGAAACCCAAAACATTAAGGGTGAAGACACACTGGGCTACTAGTAGCAGCTACTTTTTCACGGCTACTAAACACCAGAAAATACCCTGCCATAGACAATACTGAGAATTGCCTCTGCTAAAACACACGTAGAGACAATTATCAGTAAATGATCAGCATTGTTTATTTTAGTGGCCACGACAAGTAGCTGCTACTAGTAGCTCTGTGTGTCTTCACCCTAATAACTAATAAGATATGAACCGCAAACTGTCCGGTTAAAAAGGAACAAGGTTATTACTACCATACTACTAACATAACCCAAACTCTTCCTTAGCCTACATTTTGTTCTAGCTGTAACTCACAAATAAGTTCCAGACGGATAAAGGAAGACGTTAGTTGCAATTGCTAATCATTGAGTTGATAAAAATATTAGTCTGGCAGAGACCACTCATTTTTAAATCATAGTTGTGAAACGCATTTCACGCAAGAACCACAAACGTATAACTTACTGCAATCAGAGCAGAGTTGCGTTGGTTCAGCCCATTTGAAGACTGAGGTTGTTGGTTCCCGTTGATTTCTTTCCCTTCGGTGCTTTGCAGGTGTTGCTGATGATGATGATGGTAGTCAGGGGGTGGAGCACATGTGCTCTTGTTGTGTTTGTTGTTCTTCCTGGTGCCCTGCCCGTGTTGCACTAGAGTCAGCAAGTGTAGCGTGTTCTCCCGCTCTCTGTCGGAGCTCTCTGCCCGACTCCGCTCATACCGACCCTCACAATTCAAGTGATGCTGACGGCACACAGCAATCCGAGCCCTCAGGCGCTCCACAATGGCGCTGTGAATACGAGGAGTGACTGACCCGCCCCCGAGGAGCCCAGCACCTGCAACACCTATTCCGAGGTTACCTGCCGGGGCTTGTGGGGGAGCTGTTTCCCCCATTCTCTTTATACTGTATGGAGGCACTTTAGTAGATGATAGGAGTGCAGTTTTTATCCTCACTTGTGATGCCACATGAGTTCCAAAAATATCGCTGGGAAGAACTGCTAAAAAGAAACAAGAAATATCAAAAATAAAACCTTTAGTACATTTCTTGCTTATTCACCCTGATGCCAATGTGGGTACATTTAATCAAAAACACAGATATAAAGTAGCACAGCTACCGGTATCCAATCAGGGGCACTGTTTGGGAGAGGCTGTACAATTTAAAGGGATATCTACATTAAAATGTATCATTCTCCTGGTATCCCCAGAATCTGTTGTCCTAAGTCCTGGAATGACCTATTCCTTTTTTTATACTTATAATTTAGAATTTTTTATATTTTTTATATATAGTTTAGATTTTTTGAATTATTTGCTTTCCCCTTCTGACTCTTTTCCAGCTTTCAAATGGGGGTCACTGACCCCCAGGAGCCAAAAAACGTTTGCTCTGTAAAGTTGCAATTTTATTGTTATCGTTAAATTGAATTACCTGTATTTATCTTTCTATTTAGGCCCTCTCCTATTCATATTTCCGTGTCTCTTTCAAACCACTGCCTGGTTGCTAGGTTAAATTGGACCCTAGCAACCAGATAGCGGCTGAAATTCCAAACTCATGAGCTGCTCGACAAAAAGTTAAATGATTTAAAAACCACAAATAACAAAAATAAAGACCAACTGCACATTCTTTCAGAATATCACTCTGCATCATACTAATAGTTAATTTAAAGATAAACAACCCCTTTCATTTCCAGCCATCATTATCAGTAGTGAAACATGGACTGTTTTACCCTTTTTCTAATACACGCAACTGACTTTCACCTTTGTTACTTTTTATATCTTATCTATCTATGCAGGCCCTCTTCTATTCATATTTCCATCTCTCGTTAGAACCACTGCCTGGTTGCTTGGGTAAATAAGACCCTGGCAACCAGATAGCTGCTAAAATACCAAATGGAGAGCTGCTGAACAAAAAGCTAAATAACTGAAGAACCATAAAAAGTAAAAAATGAAGACCAATTGCAAATGATCTCAGAATATCAATGTCTACATCATATTAAACGTTTATTTAAAGGTGAACTACCCCTACATTGGCTAAAGTGATAAATGTGTTGCATTATCGACTAGCTCAGCGGTGGGCAAACTACGGCCCGCGGGCCGCCGACTTCCCAAGTCTCACGCGAGACTAGGCATCTGGGGACTGACGAGCGGAAACGGCGTAACGCTGGCCCGACCCGTCTGTAAGTCAATGTGGCCCCTGAGCCAAAAAGTTTGCCCACCCCGGTACTAGCTGGAACTAAATCGTCACACAAAATAGGTCCAAGCATCACAATTGCCCCTGGGAATAGTATCTCATTGCAATCCCTTCCAGAAAACCAGAGAAATCTTTGGGGTGCTATAGGTTATCCCCCCCTTGTCTCAGCACACAACAGCCGCTCTGTGGGGCCCTACAACTTATGGCAATCAGAGTGGCTTATTCTAGTTCCCATCCATCACTGCTGGGGGATTAGGACAAACAGTGGGTCACCAAATAAAGTTTCCCTCAGTGTGTCGGGCAGTTACCAGCGATCAGACCATGCTCTTTCCATCTGTACTTTACATGAATTAACATCTTTAATGACTGTGACTGTATGGCCATGGCCAGGCCACCTGCGCTCCTTCAGTTGCTAGGGAATTGTAGTTCAGCGGCAGCTGAAGGAGTCACAAATGCAAATCTCTGTAGCAGATCCACCCCAGACATAGAAGATCCTCAGTGCATGTTTATAGAATGAAATGAACTGACATTGGATTGCATAAGTGGCACGCTCAGCATGAACGCATCGTGATACATTGTGCAACAAAGTGATTTCCCTACCCTGAAAGTCCCAGGGTCCCCCTTTATCTGTAATGAGAAACCCTGTATCAGTAGGTACCCCCTTACCTTGTTATGGAACTTCTGGCTGTCCCAGTTCCAGGGCGATGAGTTGTTGTAGAGAAAGAGAAGGGCTTCCCAGATCTGCAGGGGGCTGGCTCAGGCTTCACTCAGTTCCTTCTCATGCTGGGAATGTGGGTTAGTAACATGCCAGCCCAGCAGGAACCAGGTGCTGATCCAGTTAGTGTAGAGCCCAGCATGGAGCAGGGCACTGGATGGAGTTCCTGTAACTTTTGTTTTGCTGGAGTGTTATCTGCACACTCTGCTGCTTCTGACTGTGCCCAGCGCTCTCACAGGCACACAGGCTCTCATTGTGTGTCTGCCTGCCCCACTGACATTTCTCAGGGCCTCTGCTGGCCAATGGAGGCAACTGCATTCACTGGGAGTGAGAAGGGGATAGTTGGAGATTGTGCCACCTGGTGGTGGTTTGGAAGATTGCAATGACTTCTTATATTTCTTTTCGCCTTAAAAGTCACACTTGATATTATTATTATTAACATTTATTTATAAAGCGCCAACATATTCCGCAGCGCTGTACAATAAGTGGGTTACATGCATTGGACATACAGAGTAACATATAAAGGAATCAATAACCGATACAAGAGGTGACGAGAGCCCTGCCCAAAAGAGCTTACACTCTACAAGTCAACTGATCTATAAGCAGTCACCTGTCACCCTTATGCCATTTGCAATACACAAGAATCACGAATAAACTGAAAAATATATCCTTAAACAGCTGCAAAGTGATGTCATCAGTTCTAAGTGACGCTTACTGATGTCATCAGCTTGAACTGGTGATTAATGATGTCAACAGTTCTAAGTGGCGCTTACTGATGTCATCAGTTCGAACTGGCGCCTAGTGATGTCATCAGTTCTAAGTGGCACTTAGTGATGTCATCAGTTCTAAGTGGCGCTTATTGATGTCAGGGGATTCATGCAAAACTGAACAGAACGTATTTATAAACAATGCACCCCTGCTTTTGAAAATGTATATATCAGAAGTGCTTCCATGACTCAGAGCCATACTACTCATGAAATTGCTAGTGCCAAACTTGATTTGTGGTTTATATCATATTTTAAACATGTAAAAAATGCACTGGGCAACTAACTATAGCCCAAAGGGAATTATTCTTGCTCTGTATCCTCTTAAAGGGGGTTTCACCTTCAAATTAACTTTTTGTATAATGTTATTCTGAGACTATTTGCAGTTGGTCTTCATTTCTTTATAATTTGTGTTTTTTTGAATTATTAAGCTTTTTGCTCAGCAGTTCTCTAGTTTGGAATTTCAGCAGTTAACTGGTTGCTAGGGTCCGATTTAACCTACCAACCAGACAGTGGCTTGAAAGAGACAGTAATATGAATAGAGGAGGGCCTAAATAGAAAGAGAAGTCATAAAAAGTAACAATAATGTAGCCTCACAGAGCAATAGATTTTTGGCTGCCGGGGTCAGTGACCCCCATTTGAAAGATGGAAAGAGTCAGAAGAGGAAGGCAAATAAGTCAAAAACTATAAAAAATGAAGACCAATTGACAACTTGCTAAGAATAGGTCATTCTATTTCATACTGAACCATCTGTTTAATAGCTGGAATCCTCCTATGCCTCCCCCGCAGTGGGTGAATCCAGCAGGGCAATAGGCAATGGCTGCTACATACAGTGCCAGCAACAGAAGTTTTATTTTAGGGAGTGGGTGCATGCAGAGCCCCCCAATACTTTTAGCATCCATATAAGATACCCCATAGCCAGATCGTTACCTGATTTAACCTCTCATTTTCTGCAGCAAATTGAGTTGACCTGAAAGTTTTGGCTGAGGTTTGTTCCAATCCTGTAAAAAATAGTGCTTTGTGAATAGCTGATGTGTAGGCCAAGGGTGCTCCCTATAGCGTTACTATGGGGTATTACGACTATGGCAGGCCTGCAGCAAATTTCTGGGCTAAAGTGCAAGGAAGCCAGGGGGTTGCTCTGTTACAACATGCAATATAAGGGAATGGGCACAAAACAGAAAGCAGACTTGCCAGTAAATTAGAATTCACTATTTGTTAAAGAGCCCCATACAACACAAAAACGAATACACCTAATACTGTAATCTGTTCCTTCAGTAAAAGTATATATACCATTTTTATATGGTGAAATCCAGTTCTTCTCTTTCTGCATCATTTGAAATCCTGGCAGGGGAGGAGGGAATAAAACACTGATGTTACAAATTGTAACAACTTCTCCACAGCTTACAGACAGCATGCAGGAACTACATAACCCACAATGCATTGCACTGGGATGTTCCTTTCCTTATTGGCATCACGTGTGAAGCAGGGAATTGTGGGATTGGGAGGAGGCAGGCTGAGGGACAGGCGACTACTGTTACATTTTATTTGAGTCACAAAGTAGTCAGCCAATCAGCAGGGGAACAGGGGGCGGAGCTTAGGGAACTGTTCCAAACCAGATTATTACATTAAATCATGAAAAGGCTGCATATTATTTAACTGATGTTTATTGCAAAGTTGCTTCAAATTATGTTTACTTTTCAAAAAGCTTAAGTTGTACTTGGGCACCAAGTTGGGGACTGAAACTGTCCTGTTCACTTGCATGGAAGTGGCACTTGCAGTACATTACTCCAATAAGATTTGTTTCTAATAATCAACTGTACACATCTTGCTGCTAATGGGCATGTTTTCAGGCCAACTACTGCTTGCAAGTAATTCCTGTACAAGTTGGATGGTTCAGACTACATGGCATCATGGGGCTACTGAATATACACAGAACTCAAAGCTCACCATGTAACACTACTTTCAGAATATCAAAGGTGAGGCTGCAGTACATAGTAGTACAGGTATGGGATCCATTATCTGGAAACCCGTTATTTAGAAAGGCCATCTCCCATAGACTCAATTTTAATCAAATATTTCACATTTTAAAAAATGATTTCCTTTTTACCTATAATAATAAAACAGCACCTTGTGCATGTTGGTCAATAAGCTGCATAAATCTTAGTGGCAAAAAAATCCATCTGGGTTTAATGAATGTTTAAATAATTTTTTTAGTAGACGTAAGCTATAAAGATCCAAATTATGGAAAGATCCCTTATACAGAAAACCCTTGGTCCTGAGCATTCTGGATATAAGGTCCCATACCTGTAAACAGGAGTAAGTAGTCTCCTGACTCCAACTGTCACTTCATTAATTGTACATCCTTTGAATGATAGCTAAGGGTGAAGACACACAGAGCTACTTAGTAGCAGCTACTTTTTCCTGGCTACTAAATGCCAAAATATCCCCTGCCATAGACAATACTGAGAATTCCCTCTGCTAAAACACACATAGAGACAATTATCAGTAAATGATCAGCATTGTCTATTTTAGTGGCTGCTACTAGTAGCTCCGTGTGTCCTCACCCTAATACCAAGGCCCAGATTCCAGAATGACCAGTTATAAACCGGTGTTGCTTTATATACAGAGTTCTGTGTATATGGTGGCCCTCAGAACCCATCCCTCTGCGAGTAACCTCTTGCTCTGTGTAGGCCTCAAGGGGACCCCTGCTACAGAGAGGTTTGCATGGCCTTTGAAGTTCAGATAGGATAGCAATCAATTCCTATATCATATATTTTGCTGCAGCTAAGAAACCTGCTGAGCCAAATACCCCTTTGGAAGCTAGGAGCTAAAAATCTTCCAGGACTTGACTTTGCAGATAGGGAAATCTGAAGTAAAAATCTATGGCTTTCATATACTCAGCATGTCCTGTTATATTAAGATAGTAACTGCTGGGCCCACACAGCTTCTTGGTGCCGCTCCTGCTGGTTTCCATTGTAGCTTTAATGGCTGGTCAGTGTCACAGCAAAGCCTTTATTATTTCCCAGTAACTACAGTAAATATTTGATATTACAAGCACTTACCTACAGTGTAACAAGCTCAGAGACACAGTTCCAACCCGTATAAACAATGTACAAAAACATTTCA
The DNA here is from genome assembly GCF_000004195.4 of Xenopus tropicalis. NCBI lineage: Eukaryota > Metazoa > Chordata > Amphibia > Anura > Pipidae > Xenopus > Xenopus tropicalis. The sequence goes on along the minus strand of NC_030678.2, from coordinate 164,395,669 downwards.
AAGGTAAAGGCAAAGCGCATAGGGGGCATTTGAGCGACATGGGAGTCATAACACATTCCAAGTGCCCTTAATTGCCTGTCCCTGCACCCTATAGCAAAGCCTATGGCAGACACTGGCAGTTATAGGATGACACTGCTTAGCAACACTCATAGTAACATGAGTGGCATCTGCCTACCACTGGCAGTGTCACTGGCAGTGTTTCACTCAATTTGCTATGGGGATTTATTTTGGTCATTATAATAACCCCAAAGCTTGCCTAGTAGAGCAGTCAAAGATCCCTGTGTGCTATTGGCGTTATTATAATCCAGCTTTCTCATTGGCGCGCACACAGCATCTTTTCTGGCCTTATGATTTCTCTATATACAGGTATGGGACCCGTTATTCAGAATGCTCGGGACCTGGGGTTTTCCAGATAAGGGGGTCTTTCCATAATTCTAATCTCCTACCTTAACATTGCTAATAAAATTAAACAGTAATTAAACCCAATAGGATTAAATTTAGCTACAATAGGGATTAATTTTATCTTAGTTGGGATCAAGTACAGGTACTGTTTTATTATTACAGAGAAAAGGGAATCATTTAACCATTAAATAAACCCAATAGGGCTGTTCTGCCCCCAATAAGGGGTAATTATATCTTAGTTGGGATCAAGTACAGGTACTGTTTTATTATTACAGAGAAAAGGGAATAATTTAACCATGAAATAAACCCAATAGGGCTGTTCTGCCCCCAATAAGGGGTAATTATATCTTAGTTGGGATCAAGTACAGGTACTGTTTTATTATTACAGAGAAAAAGGGAATCATTTTTAAAAATGTGAATTATTTGATTAAAATGGAGTCTATGGGAAATGGCCTTTCTGTAATTCAGAACTTTCTGGATAATGGGTTTCCAGATAAGGGGTCCGATACCTGTACAGAATTTTTGCTAAGCCTTCCCTTAAAGGAGAAGGAAAGTTAAAATCACTGGGGGTGCTAAATGATAGGCCAAATGTTTTTTTGCTAACAAGAGCACCATCCTGGGGGGGGTGGCTCCCCCCGAGTGATTCAATCTTCCCTTCTTTAACAGAGCAGTTCTTATTACTTGTGCAGAACAGTGTTTTTAACATCATATTTTCTCTGATACAATACAGTACAACACAACTGTAGGAGGCCATTTGCTTTGTATTATTTCATGGGGCGTGGGCACCAACTTCACCCACAGGAAGCATCAAATGTAGAGAACAACAACAACAAAAAAAATATTTTGGTTTTTCCACAAAGCTACAGTTTACAGGCAGCATTGATATACATAATCTTTTAGTATGAGCAGTTATTTACATATATTAAAATATGTACAGGGGCAATTTCATTCATAGACAAAGGCAATTCATTTAAAATGTTCTTAAAAAGCTATGTATATAGGCAGCAGATACATAGACAGTACCGCTGAAAAGTATTCAGACCCTCAACCAGTTTTGTTTTAAAAGGATACCAGTCCCCAAAAGGTCATTCAGGGGGCCATAAACACTATATGGGGGGAAAAAAAAAAAAAAAATATATATATATATATATATATATATATATATATAAATATTATATAAAGTGTGAAATTTGCATTTGGACGCTATGAACTCGTAGAGTAGAGTAGAAGAGCCATCGATGCAAGTAAAGCAGGCTATCATTGGGCCATCAGAGGGAAGTAAGAAACATCAGGATTGGCCACATCAATAATATGATACATTCATTAGGAGGAGGAAGACACTCGTAAGCTTAGCATAACCAAAAAGGCCTGGACAACCAGGGAAGACAACTATACTGGAAAAACCTCTTCACAACATCCTGCCAAGTCAGGAACACTCTCCAGGACATAGGTATATTATTGCCAACATGTACAATCAAAAGAAGACTTCATAAAAGTAAATACAGAGGGTTTACCATAAGGAGCAAAGCATTGGTCAACCTCAAAAATTGGAAGGCCATATTATTGAACATTTATATTTCATTTGCTGAAGACAAAACTAAAGGCAGGAAGACCAATGGACAAGCAGCAACTAAAGATGGCTGCGGTAAATGGCAAAGCAAATCAATTGAATTTCTGGACTTGGAGTCCCTGTTCTTTCACTGCACACCATTAAACACAGAGGGAATTCAAGCTCCTGAATTCATTGCTTGCAAGATAGAATGAGGTAAGGGAAGGGCTGAATGACTGGAAGCATATGGGGGGGAGGTGCAAAAACTAGGACTGAATAAACCAATGGAGAAAAAAAGGGGGGCATTTTCCCTTTGAAGCTGTTTTTTTTTGTGGCTCTACAAAATATAAATATGTAGAACGTGAAAACACATCATTTTCATTTCCAATATAAAACAGTTACATAACAAAATATCAGTGCTTTTAAAATAAAATATGAGAGAGAACAAAGTTATGCAGTAAAATAAAGGAATTGGTTGAGGGTATGAATACTTTTGCAAGGCGCTATGTACACATATAGAATAGACACACAGGTATATATATACTGATGCGCTACAAGATCAGTCCATCTTTTCTTCATGGAAGAAGTCTGCCTCGTTCAGGAAGCACTCAAGGAAGTCAGCTTGCTGCAGGGAACACAGACAGAAACATCTTATTTATCCACACAACAAAGAACTTCATTTTTCTTATCAAATCAATAATACAATTTCAGAGGCAGATTTATCGAAATTGGAAAAATGTTTCCACACATGGCCGTGCAAGTGGGATCTCTCAAACTGACTTTTATGCATTTCGAGGCACAAATAGACCAGAGAAAATTCTTCTTGGGTTGGCCAAGGATCCTGTAGACTTCTATTATATGGATTAGCTAATTTAAGTGAGTTAAGGGGAAGAATAATAACATAAAAGAAATGGCGGTGTGTCCCATCATTGGTCGTCACCATGTAGCATGCATACCCTCTTCTGCCCCCCGCGTAGCATGCATACCCTCTTCTGCCCCCCACATAGGATGCATTGTGTGGTAAGCCAGTAGGACTGCCCACTGTATTTGCAAAAGTGCACATCCTATAGGTGTGTATAAAAACCAGTTATTTTATTACAGGAAGGGTTTCAAAGGAACATATTTATTTATTTTACCTCACGCGAGAACTTTTTCCTGCCCTGGGTGAGAAAATTATTTATTTAGTTAAACATTGGGCACAGTAATATCTATAAATTGCTGCAATAACCCATACTTTAGGCCAGTGTTTTTCAACCTTTTTTGGGCAAAGGCACACTTGTTTCATGAAAAAAATCACGAGGCACACCACCATTAGAAAATGTTAAAAAATTTAACTCTGTGCCCAGCAGCAGTGCCCCCCTAGTACACTGGTGCCCAGCAACAGTGCCCCCCTAGTACATTGGTGCCCAGCAGCAGTGCCCCCCTAGTACATTGGTGCCCAGCAGCAGTGCCCCCCTAGTACATTGGTGCCAAGAGCAGTGCCCCCCTAGTACATTGGTGCCCAGCAGCAGTGCCCCCCTAGTACATTGGTGCCAAGAGCAGTGCCCCCCCTAGTACATTGGTGCCCAGCAGCAGTGCCCCCCTAGTACATTGGTGCCAAGAGCCAGCCCCCCTAGTACATTGGTGCCCAGCAGCAGTGCCCCCATAAGTCAGTGTGCCCCGTGGCCCCCCCTAATACATTGGTGCCCAGCAGCATTTTACTCTTCGGCGGCTTCAGCAGCATCTTCCCCTCATGCGCGCCGCCTCTGCACTTCTGCCTACACGAGACCGCACACAGGCCCTGTTATAACGTTGCGCCCCGTGCGTACGGACGTCACCCGTACACACGGGGCGCAACCAATGACAGGGCCTGGATTTTTTTTTGAAAGTAAAAATTGCGTCACTAGTGTGCCGCGGAACAGTGGTTGAAAAACGCTGCTTTAGGCAAATAATTCTGCAGAAAGCCAGGCCATGTGGTTGCACCACCTCTGCATAATGCCATTAATAATATGAGTTGGTCTTGCCCTTACAAAACAGACTATAGAATTTTTTTAGTAGTTGAGTAGCACGTCATGAGGATATCATAGCTGTTCCCTGGGAAATGGCTTGATGGCAGCAGCATATGCCAATTGCCATGTTTTGGGTGACCATAGTAACAAAACTGAATCTGAATGCTGCAACCTTTTTTTTTTAAGTTACCTTTTTAATTATACCATCTTTTTCCATGTTAGATAAACATAGTTCCACTCTCTCTTTGACAGAGTTGTACTCAGTGATGGCATCAATTGCAGGAATGCAAAGCTGGTATAAGTGGTATTTAAAGTGCTTCAGCTGGTGGTAGGCGTCTGTACGATTGGCACATATCCTGCCCACCTTCAACACCTGAATAAAATACAAAGCCACAATGTTAAGATTACCTGCCTTAGAACATTTAAACAATGATAATAACTTCAACGTGGACAATGTGGATTTCAGAAGAGGCTTCAGTGTATTATGTGTATTGTATATGGCACAAAGCAATCCTACCTAGTGTAAACTTCTAGAATACAAGATAAATCCAAAGACACAAGTGTCCCCAGTCCTGTGTGCCATTAACCAAAGGCTTACAATTACCTGTTTATCATTTGGCAGGAAATCATCGACTTTCATTGTTTTGTTGTTGTAAGCCTGTCCAGATAATACCACGGTGTATTTACAGAAGCGATTTAACTCACAAGCTTGGCACGACCGATCATCACCATAACCTCGTCGTACCTGAAGTTCCGGGTAGCAGTCTATCCTCTCCTATAACAGGAAAACAAAGCCAATGAATTAGGAACATTTATCGACAAATACACGTGGGTAACTGGGACTACACAGATATAAGAGAGATTATAATAATTCACTATTGCTCCAGGAGTATCTACCCTTTGGCTGTAAGTTGAACATCCCTGTATAATTGTTTTCTTTGATTGCTGCCCTTAGCTATACTGCAATGCCTGAGGGGCGCCAATATCTTTACAAAACAAGGAACGTTATCTTATATGTACATGCCAACACTAAAAGCCCTTTCAATTACTTATTAAGCTCATTTGGTTCTCATTAAAGAAAAATTGTAAGATTTTCCTACAAAGACCTTTGAGCATGGAGGACATCAGGCCAGGTAGCCTGGCACCCCACACCATCTGAACACTTTCCAGAGGATGGCTGCCTCTTGAAGATCCCTGATCCAAGCAATTTATGAGATGTAAAGTAGGGCAACATAGCACAACAGGATGGTGCAGTAGAGTTTACTTTTCCTATATCTATGTCACTGGTAACATTTACAATGAAAGTAAAACTGCAGCACATCTTTGTTGCCATAGGTCAATGCTGTCCAACTCCTGTGGTACCGATGGGCAGAATTTTTCTGGCCTACATGGTGGAGGGCCGATAATGGAAGCTAGTTTTGACCACTCCCCCTTTTTTAAACTGCACCTACTTTAAGCCATACCCATGTGATCACAAGAGCTTTTAAGAGCATACCCACATTAATGGTGGTAGCACAGCAAAAACCCAAATGGTTGGTGTAGGGATATCCCCCTTCATTCATATGTGAAAGAATTATGTCATAGTAAGACACACCCTTAAATCCATATGCCGCCTCCTCCTCCCCTGTGGATAGCACAGCAACCGCCAAATACAATTACACACACCTTATGAACCATAAAATGACCAGATATAATATAGTAACATTTACACATAAAAATACACATAGGTATGTACATACACACTTACCCTATAACGCTTACTCCAGCGGCTGCGGGTTGACAGGTTGTCAAGGCGAGGCTGTATCATTCGCTCATCTAAACAATAAAGCGAGTTTAACATGTCCTTTGCATATTTTTTCTTGCGTATTCCCTCTGCAGAGTAGAAGTAATGAACAATTTGTTAGGATGCAGGGTTAAAGGGAAAGAACAGAGATATCTATTTACATTTACAAAACTTAGGGCATAGGACTCTCACAGGAACTTGGTGATGGAAAAGGAAAGCTATGGATTATATGTCATACTGGCACAGGGTAAATAAATATAACTATTGCTTCTTAAAGGATAATTAAGCCATTTATTTTAAAATCCCCTAAAATCACTCTGTACAGACCCCAGAATAACATTTAACATAACCTCTCCTTGCAACCAGATTTTTTGGTTTCTCTATTACATATAAACTGCAGTTATTTTACGGACTTCCTCGTCTAGCATGAAGCTCCACCCCCTTATGCTTTCTTAGAACTTCTCTCTCCGACTATGATGACCTCAACGAGGTGCCTACTGGGCATGCTCACTGCCTCTGCTGCAATTAAAATCAATCAGGCATGCACAGTATGCACCTCTTTAAGGTAATCATAGTCGGAAAGAGAACGAGGGCTCAGAAAGCAAAAAGGGACGGAGCTTCACACTAGACAATGAAGTCAGTAAAAGAGCTGTAGTTGAAATCTGGATGTAGGGAGAAATGTGTGTTATTCTGGGGGCTATACAGGGTAATTTTAGGGGTATAAAAAAAGTTTACTTACTTATAAAGAAACTGTCTGTAGTTTGTTCTAGATAAGACTTTATCCCCCATATGTAATTTAAGGCTAGCAGCAGTAACCTATAGCAACCAATAAAATCACCAATAAAATCACTGCATTTATACAGGTGACCACTAAATACAACCTGCTGATGGTTGCTATGGGTACTGTGCCTGGGCAAGCTTAGTGCCATCATATTACATAACCCTCTTCCATGTAAGCCGACTATATTCTTATGATAAAAGCTAATCAGGGGTGATAAAATCCTTGCTGCTAATAAGTATCAATCCATGAACTTACCATACAATGTTTGCAAGAAATCTGGGGTGGTTATATTGATCAAGAAGGCATTTACCACTCTCTGGAGGTGGGTATAATGGTTACTGTCTGACACTAGAGAAGGGAAATATAGAAAATCCATTGATTTAAACATTACACGTATATCATTTTTAATTTAATGTGAAAAAACTGCATTGTCACCCTCCAGAATGACATGAGATAAAGAGTGTAGGGCTGCAAAGAAAATAAATGGGGGGCTCCAGGTGTAAATTCTTGATATAGAATGTTCCCTTTCCCTTCCCTATTATACAAACAGGAGATGTATGGGGCCACTGTATTAAACTGCTGTAACCAAGACACTGGCTGAACTTACAGAGAGGAATACGATGCTTTAAAAACAGATCCTGGTGGTGAGCCAACTGCTTGCCCTCACTGATGCCTTCATCTGTGTCTCCTTCATCATCATCATCATCATCATCATCATCTATGAAATCTTCCAAACTGTCTTCAATATCACTGGTTTCTTCCAAAGAGAGGGGTGTGTCAAGATCACTTTCATCATCCTAAGCATGAAGAAAAGTAACATGTTATACAGCTTTGGCACTGCCAACGATAAACAAGGAAAAAGCCATGCAGCAAATTCAACTTTGCTCCTATAGCAACCAATCAGTTGCTTTTATTCTCTAACAGCTTATACTAGACTGTATCAGGAAAAAAACTGATGATTGGCTGTAATTGGTCACTGCATAAAGACAAGAATGATCACAAACTGGACATTAAAAGGGAAGCTATAATCTTTGGAAGTATATTGCTAACAGAAACAATGTGTTGTTTTTAGCAACTTTTCAATTGGTCTTCATGTCCAGCTTCTAAATGTGGGCCAATGACCCCAGCAACCAAGAAACTAGTTTATTATCAAGCTATATTTTATTGCTTAGCTTCCCATTTACGCCCTCTACTATCCATCCTTCAGTCTCCCATTACAACCACAGCCTGGTTGCTAGGGAAGATTGGAACCTAGCAACAAGGTGGCTGCAGAAATTCCAAACTGAAGAACTACTGAACAAAAAGCTAAATATATTAAAAGAAAAACAAAAATAAAATAAAATAAGTAATCTTACAAAATCCTTGTCTACATCATACTAAAAGTTAATTTAAAGCTGAAGTATCACTTTAAATCACTGAAGCGCAACAATATCATAGAATGCTATAACGTATAAAGTAAACTTTCCCTTTGAATGATTTCTATATGTGGGCTGAAAGGCTGATGGGAGTCAGAGAGTTACAATACCTCCGAGTAATCCTGAACTCTCACTCTGCTCTTTGATTTCCTCTTTTCTGCCAATTTTTGGAGGTTCTCCAGCTTTTTTCTTTTCTTTAGGATTTCCACATCAGTTTCATTTTCAGCTTCCACTTTGATTTCAGTTGTTTCCGCCTCAGTCTTTATTCCCGGGTAGTTTTTGCCCTCCCTGACTTCATCATCGTCATCGATGGGACAGCGCCGCTTGGCATACACTTTCCTGACCGGCCCATCACTATCAGAGCTGCTGTCGCTGCTCTCCATTACTGCAGACTTTCTCCTACGCCGGGACTGCTTGACGCATTCTTCCTCAGCGTCGTCATTTGAGACCGTCACTTGTTGCTGCTCTTTATCTACACAGTCCTCTGCCTCACTGTTGCTCTCCTCTTCCTCACTACCTTCTGATTCCTCTTCAGAGCACAGGTCATCTTCATCAGAGTAAGGGTCCTGGCATATACTGTTCCTTTTCGTGCGCCTCCAATCAACGCGAGACTTCACGCTTGTGTCTTCAGACTTGGTTCTCTGCCTTGTTTCATAGCGCCTGGAAGGATTCTCCATAGGCCCTGCACCTACGCTGCATCAAAAAGTCATAGAATATTATTATAAATAAGAAATAGAGCTTAATCCAAACAGGATAGAGCCCTTCCCTCCTTGCTAGACCAGAATTAGTGCATTATTAAAACCACTTAGGAGTAGTCAGCCTTGTGCCTTTATATGGTCCCACAACCCCTCAGTGACTGCTAATATCCTTATCATTTACAGTAGGGGGTACATAATGCCTTATAATACATGAGTGATACTCAGAGTTCCCTGTATAACTCAGCCTGCAGCCTTGTGCCTTTATATGGGCACAGAACCCCTCAGTGACTGCTAATATCCTTATCATATACAGCAGGGGGTACATTATCCCTTATAATACATGAGTGATACTCAGAGTTCCCTGTATAACTCAGCCTGCAGCCTTGTGCCTTTATATGGGCACAGAACCCCTCAGTGACTGCTAATATCCTTATCATATACAGCAGGGGGTACATTACCCCTTATAATACATGAGTGATACTCAGAGTTCCCTGTATAACTCAGCCTGCAGCCTTGTGCCTTTATATGGGCACAGAACCCCTCAGTGACTGCTAATATCCTTATCATATACAGCAGGGGGTACATTATCCCTTATAATACATGAGTGATACTCAGAGTTCCCTGTATAACTCAGCCTGCAGCCTTGTGCCTTTATATGGGCACAGAACCCCTCAGTGACTGCTAATATCCTTATCATATACAGCAGGGGGTACATTATCCCTTATAATACATGAGTGATACTCAGAGTTCCCTGTATAACTCAGCCTGCAGCCTTGTGCCTTTATATGGGCACAGAACCCCTCAGTGACTGCTAATATCCTTATCATATACAGCAGGGGGTACATTATCCCTTGTATAAAACACAGCCAGCACTAGTGTAAGATGGAGGTCGCCAGTGACTGGCTGCACCTTATTTCACTGCTTAAAAGTTAATACCCACTAGTACTTATTTACAAATAACCAGTCCTAACATACACAAAGCCGCTGTCAACAGCCGCCAATCAGCAGTCAGCTTTCAACAGGCTACTATGAGATATGATTAAAGAACATGAAAGCAATGACGAGACTGGTTGCTATGGGCCATATACCCAGTGTCTATGGTTTGCACCCTCACCCTGCATCTTGCCCTGCTACACGCACCTCCCATAAATAAATAGAAGAACGTAGACATAATGGCCTTTATTACACGTTATATTCCCCCTTCCCAGCCGCTGGCCCAGCTCTAGCCAAGAACATGATCTCTACACCGTTACAGCGATGTCGCAGCGGCAGAGGGACCCTAGTCGCACAGACTTGGGGACTCACCACACACACAGTCACACCTCTCTCTCTCTTTGTCGCTCCCGCTGTATCACATTCGAAGCAAAAGTAAAAACACAACCATGACTTCCTGCTGAGCCGTCCAATCCTGAGCAGCGTTACATGGCTTCCCTATGAGTCTTTAAAGCAACCTGTAACCTGCGTACCCTTATTGGCCGCATCCCACAAGCAGGAGGGGGCGGAGCTGGGAGGGGGCGGAGCTGATAGGGGGCGTGTATTCCAGGAGAGATTGCGGAGAGCTGAATGCGGGGCGCTGTGGGCGTCCTGTAAGGCAGGGAGGAGTGGCGGTACGAGAGTTATAGTTGAACAGCATGGCTGGCTGTGCTTGGTATATAGGCGCCTTTTCCTTTAGATGTGGGCAGCCAGGCCGGGACTTGTAGTCTATGGCTCCTAGCTAATGTATGAGGGGCTGTGAGATGCCATAGGGAGTCTGTAAAGTAATTAGCGATTTGTCCCGTTTGGCTTTGCTGATAAATGAGTGAAACGGCAAAAAGTTGTGAAATGCATTGTAGTCAATGGCTGTATTTTCACATGACAATGTATTTAACCATGCAAACAACATTTTTTTTCTTCACTTATTGGGGTCTGTGGCAATTTGTTCACTGTGAAACCTGGCGAAAAAATGTTGCTCATCGCTCTCTGTAAAGGTCCCCATACACTATAAGATCGGATCTTCACCCGATATCCCCACCTACGGGTGGGCGATATCAGGTAGAAAGTAACTTGAAAAAAAAATAATCCGATCATTTGGCCCTGGGGCCAAACGATCGGATTACATTTGTGGCTATGGGGCAGTCGGTTCGGGGACCGCATCAACGAGCCGATGCGGTCCCCGATCCGACCAGATTTTCTAACCTGGCCGATCGAGATCTGGCCAATTTCAGGCCAGATATCGGTCGGCCAGGCCGCTCTGTTCTGCCCATACACGGGCCGATTAGCTGCCGAATCGGTCCAAGGGACCCATATCGGCAGCTATAGTCGGCCTGTGTATGGGGACCTTAAGGAATTCAAAGCCAAAATACAATTGTGCCTAACGGGGTCAGACTGAGGTGTATGGGGCCCATTGGGGCTGTCCCCTCCGGGGCTCCCATCCCAGTCTTGGACCTTTCTACCTCCAGTCGCCAAACTCTATCCTGCCCCTCTGTGTGCCGCAATGTTATATGCAGTAAGAGAAAGAGGGAATTGGGTACCCCAATCAGATTATACAGTAAGAAGCAGTGGGGACTGTCACCCCAAGCACATTACATAGTTGATAGCCGGGAGCACAGATATCGAAAGCGCATTATACAGAGAGTGGCAGAAGGTACAGACATATTAAAGTGCATATTATACACAGCAAGAGGTGGGGAAACCCCAAGCGCACTACATACAGAGAGAGGCAGAAGGTACAGCCATATTAAAGTGCATATTATACACAGCAAGAGGTGGGGGCACCCCAAGCGCACTACATACAGAGAGAGGCAGAAGGTACAGCCATATTAAAGTGCATATTATACACAGCAAGAGGTGGGGACACCCCAAGCGCACTACATACAGAGAGAGGCAGAAGGTACAGCCATATTATAGTGCATATTATACACAGCAAGAGGTGGGGAAACCCCAAGCGCACTACATACAGAGAGAGGCAGAAGGTACAGCCATATTAAAGTGCATATTATACACAGCAAGAGGTGGGGACACCCCAAGCGCACTACATACAGAGAGAGGCAGAAGGTACAGCCATATTATAGTGCGTATTATACACAGCAAGAGGTGGGGACACCCCAAGCACACTACATACAGAGAGAGGCAGAAGGTACAGCCATATTAAAGTGCATATTATACACAGCAAGAGGTGGGGACACCCCACATACAGAGAGAGGCAGAAGGTACAGCCATATTATAGTGCGTATTATACACAGCAAGAGGTGGGGGACTGACACCCCAAGCGCATACATACAGTGAGAGGCAGTGGGCATTGACTGCACATTATATAAAGTTAGAGGCAGTAGTTTGTATCACCTCAAGCTCTACCCAACACCCACTACCAAGAAGCAATGTTTTTAAAAGCAGAAAGTTGGATTATAATCTGTTTTCATGCAGGCTTGCATACTTAATTCCATTTTTTCTGTTATGCATCTGTTTTTTTTTTTAACCATTTCACTTAATACTTTTCTTTCCCTTTCAGCTGTCTTTTATTTTTCTCTGTCTCCCCCCTCCGCACCTTTTCCTCTTTTTTCCTCTAGCAAGCCTACTTTCATTTCCTTCCTTGCTTTGTTCCTATTTTATTCCCACAACCTACACCACATCTCATTCCATTTTCTCCCATTGCTGAAACCCTGGGGCCAAACGATTGAATTAAAATGGCGGGTATAGACGCTGTTGGTTAGGAGGCCGCATCAATGAGCCCCCTGGATACTGGCGCCCTGGCCCTCAAGGTCCTTACAGTAAATATGGCCCTGGATATCGGCAAATTTAACCGTTTGGCCCTAGAAGGCCTTCTCCCGTAGATTCCAATATAATCTAAGTCTAATTTTTACAATAATAATAAAAGTTCTACTTGATCCCAGCAAAGATATAATCATTGGTTAAAAGGTTAGGTCCTTGAACTATATGTAGAGCTTTACATAGTACGGTATCTCGCCAGAGCACTAGGGCTTAAATGTGCGACAGTTGGGAATATGAAAGAAAGATGGCTGATAGGAAGGCTCTAGGCTGAGCCAGAGAACACAAAGGACCAGCTATTAGAACACAAAAGACGGGAGGGGGGGGTGGAATCCGCAAAAATGTTGAAAATTATGTAAATATATTGTATAAAAATATTGTATTTGCACCGACCTTTTCACAGACTAATTTTCCATAATTTTTCCGCTTCTATTGACAATTTTCTGGATATTTTTGTATCGTATGTGTGACCTTTTTGAGAATTAGTTGTAACCACAACATTTTTACAGGCGTTAAGTCTGTATAGAGAACGTTTTTTTGTGCGCAAATGACATTTTCACAGCGCAATAATGACAATTGTTTACCGGGGGACACTACAATTTGGTGGCATTGCAACAAATCCATAAAACTACAAGATACCTTTTGTGAACTTGGTGTTCTTACGACATTTTTAAAATCTGGCAACCGACGCTTTAAGATCTCTGTACTCACCAACACTTTTGTGAATTCCCCCCAAAGAGTCGGTGGAACACAGAACGCAAGGTGTCGGCAAAACTGAAAGGGATAAAAGAACAGACAAGCGAAACAGAAAGCAGTCAAAAAGGGAGAGTGGCAGAGAGAGGGGGAAAAGAGAGGACAATAAGAGAACTGGGGCTCATTTATAAACACTGGGCAATTTTGCACCTGGGCAGTAACACTGCACAGTGCACTAGGGATCTTAGAAAGTTTAACAAACAAGGGTATACAGAGTAACAATAGGATCAGAGGGCCCTGCTCGCAAGAGCTTACAATCTACAGGGGTTGAGGGTGCATTGAAACAAAAGGAATGTAGATACTGATTGATGATTTCTGATACATATATAAATGTCTGATCAGTTTAGATACATTGCATATGCTGCCCTAAACAGATAGAAGGGTTAGTCTGATGGGCAGAGAGTTCCAGAGACAGGCAGAAGCCCGGGAGAAGTATTGCAGTCGGGAATGGGATGAAGTGACGAGAGGAGAATAGAGGCAAATGTCAGAGGCAGAATGTAGGTTGTGTGAAGGAATGTAATATGGAATTAGAGTTGAGATACACGGAGGGGCTTCATTAGTAAGGGTCTTATAAGTAAGTTACATGTAAGACAGGGAGAGGACATTAGAGAAATGGTTGGGCAGAACAAGAAGCGGAAGGTTGCACATAAGGTATATAGGGTTAAATACAATAATCCCATGTCAGACTCTTCACCTGCATATTGGGGAGGGGGGCAGATCCCCTCTGTCTGTGACTCCTGTATTCCACTTGACTCCTGCGCTACTTTCTCTTATTCTTCGCTTTATTGTCATTACTACCTGTGTTTAACTCCCGGCTGCCCATGTTACACCCGCAGCTTCACCTCTCATTCTGTTGGTTCTGTACATCTCTTATGATCCAGCTCACCTTATGGAGTTATCTCTTTTTTTTTTTTGTTTAATTCCCACTTAATGCTCCAGTTTGGACAATATGACAGCAATCTGGTGCTTTATGCAAAGCGGAATCAATAATCTGAATGAAGGTGCTAATTGCCTGATTCAATTACGGCTCTACCCAGCAGCTTCCAGCAATGATTCTATTAGCTGATATTTAACTGCTTCATTGCAGAGGGTAAAAAAAGAAAACTTAACTCTTTTTTTTCTCTTTTTCTATCCCCTTTCTTGTTTTGCCCAATAATTTTCCTCATATCTCCACATAATGTATGGTTGATATACAATATTTCACTTGATAGCATTGCTTCCATTGCTTAACGCAGCACTATACTGTATATTGGTGATAAATACAGCACAGTGGGAATCTCTTTTACTGTATCACTATCCTATATTTATCCTTTTTAAATGAGCTACATTAATTAGCTGATGAGCGACTGGCTAATTTCCTACTGGGTGACTCTAGGAATGGCTTGTATACTCACTACCCCCTTTAACACACTATATGGTTTAGGTAATCTAAGGCACTAAGGAGGATAATCCAACAAATGGGTTAACATTTGTCCATGTCTAGTAACCCTATAGCAACCAATTGGATGTTTTGGTTTTTAAACGCTATCCAGTAAATGTCCTCTGCTGATTGGTTGCTGTGGGGCTACTAGACCTGTAGAAAAAATAGCACTAATTATTACATTACCTTCCTAGTTTTTGAAACAGGTCTAGAAACCCATAGCAACCAGTTATATGTAGTCTTTCAGACAGTGCTGCCTTCTGATTGGTTGCTATAGACAGGGCAGGTTTTTTTTTTAAAAACATAAGCTTCTAGGCTGGGGAATGAACCTGCACCCAACACTTTCTCCAGAGCCTTTTGAATTTTCTACCCTCCTTGTCCACAGTGGGCCTCTGAGAGACCCTGAGACTGCTGGGGCCCTAGAGGATAAAGAACCCAGAGGGACCTTTCATGGCCAGTTTTCTGTGACAAATATCTTTGTGCATCAGACTGCAAAGGGGTTAATCTAATCATGGTTCACATTATAAATAAACATGATTTTTTGGAAAAGAGAGGCAGAAGCGCCATTTGAATTAAGAGTTACCTGCCCAATGTAAAGGCTTTAATTTAGCCCTTTGCCCACTAGATGGCACTAGATAACTAAAGGAACTGTACAGACCTTTTCTGTTTGCTTTCAAATAGCTGTGTAATTGTTGGTCTAGCTATTAAACTGGATGTGCACTGTAAGGTCTGCTTGTTTGGCAAGGTCACCCAAGTGGTGGGCTAATTGGCCTGATCAAATTGTTCATCCCCCTGGAACAATAACTGTATTACCTGAGTGCCCACACACAGCTGTTGGGGCAAATATTTTGTCAAATGACAAATTCTCAAAAGATTGGGATTGGGACCACGTTGGACCCCTGCAATAGGTTGCCAAATGAGTCAAGCGGGAGCAGCCATAACTTGCAGTTATATGGACCTTGGCACACAGACTAAAGGTAGCCATACACTGTAAGGTGGGCATATCGGGAAAAGATCCGCTCGCTTGGCGACCTTGCCAAATGAGTGGATTTTCTCCCGTTATGCTCACCTACAGGTGGGAGATATAGAGCTAATTTGATCGTTTGACCCTAGGGCCAAACAATTGAATTAAAACAGCGGGCATAGGCGAGCCGATGTGGCATTCGATCCGACAGAAAAATCAGATCTGCCCGATTTTAGGCCAGGCGTTAGTCAGGGAGGCCCATTGTTGATGCCCATACATGAGCAGATAAGCTGCTGAATTGGTCTAAAGGACCAAGATCGGCAGCTGAAGTCGGCCCGTGTATGGCCACCTTAAGTATCCCACAATTGCTGCTTCTGCTTATGGCACCATGTTGCTGAAGTATTCCCAATGCCATGGCCAATTACAAAGGGGCCAGTTACCGGGGTGCTGAAGTTTTTACTTCTGTATGGGCCCCAAACATTACACTTGGGTGGGGCCCCAGTAAGCTAAGTGGATATCTAGCCTCCCTATACACACACCATACCATCATTGCATCCATTTTCCCTAATACCATCATGACTATACACACTATGCCATACTTGCTACCCTATTATGAAAAGAGAATTGAATCAAATTTGTTTATTTTATACCCCTTTCCTTGATTTTTATGGCCCCACAAATAACAATGCCCAAAGCAGTTAGTTTAGCTTGGCAGCTGCCAGAGCAGAATGGCAGTGATCACCAGGCACAGTGGCACATAGGATCCAAGTGACTGACAGCAGCTCATTGCCTTCTCCAGATTAAAAGCGGGAAAGATGATCATTTACATTTGGTTCGGAGCATCGGAGTGATAGGAATTTGCCGGCACGGCTATATATCACTGTCGGCTTGGCTTGCTAAAAGCACATCCCTGTTTCTTTAATGGCAAATCCGCATTTTATTCAATGCAGCTCAGTAATGAGACTCTGAGAAGCCTCACTCTTCCCCTACTCTGCATAGGCAACGCTTGTTATGGATCTGCCGGCCCATGGATGCCGGGGAGGATGTAGGGAACCTTAGGTGAGCCGATACTCCTTTCATGTGATGAACTCGGCGGCAGGGGGGGCAGGCAACAAAAATCTTTATTCTTATGTTAAAATTCCCTGCTGGTAACCTGAGGAAAAAGTACATAAGCCGTTAGCGGGTAGTGCATTGCTCATAAAGCTGCATCTGCTCAACATTAGTCACTTTTATTCTTATTTGTGATGCTCCGTACAACAACAGAAGGGCAATGCTGTAAGCCCTGGATTGTATAGCAGTGTATTGTAGCATGGTAAGGGGTGGGAATGCTCTCAGGAGAGTGCAAGCCTTGTTGTTCCTTTGTGCTGTAATTTGCTAGGAAACACTGCTGCTGTATAGTATTTTGTGTACAGCAGCCTTATGCATTTGACTTCCTGATTCCACTGCTAAGTTCTTGTTTATCTCCTTTTGCGCCAGCATCCATGTTTATGTTGGTTTTTTATCTGTTTGAGTCATTGGTAAGGAAGGATCCAGTTCTCTAGCATTCATTGGGTCACTTGCCCTGTTCAGTGATGTTGTATTAAAAATACAACCCTGATGTTGCTGGACTACAGCTCCCATCATGCTTTAAGGCTTGGTAATATATTGGAACATGCTGGAGGTTGTAGTCCAGCAAGTTTGGTTGAGCAACAGCCTGTAGATCCCCAAAGGGTTCAAGGTCTAATACAGTGATCCCCAACCGGTGGCTCGAAAGCAACATGTTGCTCACCGACCACTTTGATGTTGCTCTCAGTGGCCTCAAAGTAGGTGCCCATTTTTTAATTTCTGGCTTGGAGGCAAGTTTTGGAAGCACAGAGACACAGTTTTACACCAAGCAGTTTTACTCTATCGCATCGTGCAGGCCAGAAGTCCACATGAGGCTACCAAATAGCCAATCACAGCCCTTAGTTGGCTCCCCCAAAGGACTATTTTCATGCTTGCATGGCTCCCCAAAACTTTTTACATCTGCATGTAGCTCACAAGTAAAAAACATTGGGGATCCCTGGCCTTGTATCTTCTCACAAAGGCCTCATGTACATGAGTTCTGGACTTTTGGAGTCGATGCAGACCTGTGTCTAAAGGCCATACAAGGGGTCAGAGATGCTGCCAACTTGGCCTTTCTAATTGGCAGCTTTCTGGCCTGGGTATGGGGATGTCCAGAAATTGGCCATATATCTGTTGGGAAAGTTAGAATATCCCATTTGTCAAGAACCACATTGGAGTGTTAGTCTCAGATCCAGGCTGGACTACAGCTCCCAGCATGCTGTAACTCTTGATAATATATTGGAGCATGCTGTAGGTTGTAGTCCAGCAAGTTTAGTTGAGCAACAGCCTGTAGATCCATATCTAGTATTTTCTGACAAAGGCTTATGAGTTCTGGACTTTTGAAGTACTCACCTGTGTCTAAAGGCCATACAAGGAGCATTAGATGCTGCCTACTTGGCCCTTCTAATTGGCAGCTTTCTAGCCTGGGTATGGGGATCTACCAATGTCCTGCTTGACCAGTATCTGGCCAAAAATTGTCCAAATACCTGTTGGAAAAGTTAAAAGATCCCCTTGGTAAAGAAGCACATAGGAGTGTGAATGAAGGGTCCGGGCTCACAGCAGGACAGAATCAGCACCATTTGGCCTACTGTAATGGTGGACACACTGGGCAAAGATACAAGTGGATTTTTAGGTGTATGACCAACTTTTGCTAAGGGCTTTTGAGATCCGGCCTAGTAGGCTGCCTGGTCAGTGCCATCTTGGCACCGGGTCACGTTGCTTTGCAGATGGAATTGTAGACCCACGTGACCTGTTTAACTGTTGGATAGTGATTCTTCTCTCTCCTCCGTTAGCATTAAATATTTTTTGCTTACAAAAAGGTCAGACGAGATAGAGTGAAAGACTAATAGCTGAGGTGCAGGAGTCCAAATTTGTATTCCTTGTGTCTCCGATGGAGGGGTCGGCTATTTGCTGAACGTTTCTCCTGAGAGGCTCTGGAAAACACATTGTGTGACTTACGACCTTTATGCCACAGATGACAGGCCCATTACAGTAAAAAGGATATTTCCTAGCCATTTCCACCTGTTCTTCGATATCCTTTCTCTTATTTATGTGCCATGCCTTGCGGAGGAGCACACTTATGCCTGCCGTTCGCTGATCTGCCGCGTGTAATGATCATATTTAGCCGAATGTCCGAGATGGATCAGCACCGGCAAGAATAACGGGATTAAATTCCTCAGTGCTGAAAGGGAGGTAAAGTCATTTTCTTTACGATGAACTGCGAAATCTTTCCTCCACGGATCCTTATTGCTCACTCTGTGGCGGCCGCGGAAAGCGAATTGTAGCAATAGGAAAAATATATGTAGGACAAAAAGATTTCCGGAACTACAAACATCTTCTGGGTGCTTTTTTGAAGAAGAAACAGCATATTTTTCACACAGGCTTTAAAAGATATTACCTTGTCTATAAAGCTGGCGGTATTAACATGATGATTCAATGATTTCAATATTTGAACCTTTCTCTCTTTAACCTTGAACGTTTTTACTTTAGGGTTACTCTCCCTTTAAAGAACTAGGAATGAGATAACTGGTTCGTTTTTCTTTTGGTGAACCGCGTCTTTTTTGTCACCTGTGTGACCACACCAAATTTTCACAGAAGTGTCGACAAACAATTTGCCAATGCAGAAATGTGGAAATTTGCTGCAGATCCATGCCTGGCGAAAAAATTCGCTCATTACTACTGCTTATTTCTGCATTCACTATCCCATAGGTGCAGCTCCTCCCTGAATCATCTCCCCTTACCGATTTCGATCGGGCAGGTTTGAATTTTGCGTCAGATCAGGGATCACATTGTCTCGTTGATGCAAACCCTTCGGCACCTATGCCCACTTAGGCTAAATGATTGAATGAGCCCGATATTGCCCACCCGTAGGTGAGCATATAGGTAGAAGATCCACTCACTTGGCGACCTTGCCAAACGAGCGGATCTTACAGTGTATGGCCAGCTTTACCTGAGCTTAGGGATCGACTTATACAATACAGTGTATGTATGTATCTATATATCTGTCTGTCTATAATATAAAAGTCACAATTCAAGGCTAATTAGTCATTTATTCAGATTCACATTACATGGCAGCTCTGAAGTGCATCCTGCATCAATATTAATTACTAATCAGTCCTGTAATATCAGCATTTATGACCAACAAAGCTCATTTTCTACTTGATGATTTCTGATGACCCCTAAGCTTTGCTTCTCAACAGCAGCCCAGAGCCCACTGAGCATGTGCAGGGCCACTGACACTCAAAAGATGGCCTAACATGATCCAAGGTGGGGAGCTGTTGAACCTCTGGACTGGCTCAGTAAATTCAGTATATAAAATACAGTATTTCTAGCCAGATTCATGTTTAGGCTACATTTCTTCTCCGTAAAGGTGAATGTACAATAGAATTCTATGATAATTTTCAGTTGGTCACCATTTCTCATTCCTTGCATTATTAACATTGTTCTGAAGTTATCAGGCTTGGTATGGATGGCGTGGTTCAGGATAGGTTCCTGTGTTCACTAAATGGGTTTAGTTCTTCTTTAAAGGGGATTTTTATCGTATATTATTATTGTATTATATTAAATTCCTATGGCAACTCAGCCTTCCAGCATTTAGGTTGGCAAGGGTTCAGCAGTTTGCGCGGGGGCCCCTGTTGGCTAACAGGATTTAGCTCTTCTTTATCTTACTTAATTGTATTTGCACAAACATGTACTTTAAATAATAATTGTGTGTTTGTCTGATTGCGGTTTTGAAGATGAAACGTATTATATATATACACACAGTGTCCTTATTTTCTGGTTCACACTTTCTTCATTCCTTTTCCACATAAACATCACTTTCCTCTTTAACCTTTTACTCTAAAATTGATGTTATTTTCTTTACTGTGCGGCACTGACATGCGGATATAGGGAAGGGAAGGGGGCACCTTGGTTAGTGAATGCGAGCTACTCACTGACTTGTCACATTACATCAGTAATACAGCATGAAAATAATTCAGCCTGGTAAATGCACAGAGCGCTTTATCAGCTCAATTCCAGTTCATATCTACAATCTTGTCCACTTCCATGAAAAATGCCTCGTCTCGTCTCTGGCAGGCTGCACAATGACAGACCGCAGATAGCAGATTGCTAACAGTGGGATTGCGAGACGCTGATTAGATATATTGAAAGGTGACACAGGGAAAATGACCTAACAAAATGACTGGTTTCATGTGAGTTCATATGTATCCAGCGGTCGGCAGATAGAGAAAGCATTCGACAAATAATTAGTATCTTAATGGCTGCGTTCAGAAGGCCAATAACTAGCTACAGAGAGACTAATAACCTGTATTTCCGCTGAATGGAATGGAAACATTTTAGAATAGATTAAACATTTGCTGGGCTTTTCGGTGATTTGCTGTTAGCTCTAGTGCTACAAATACACTGAATTTTATTCTAAGTCTGCGTTGGCTCCCCCATTAATATAAGTGTGTAAAATAGATCATTATCCCTTACATTTGGGGGGTGGTAATTTTGCTGTAGAGCCCAGAAAAACCTATTACAAAATGTAATGGCTGAAAGATGATGATAGGATAAAGGATGGCCATGTTGAGTATGAATTATAAGGACAAAAGGGATGAATGATGTGGCTGATAGGGATAAAGGATGTGGAAATGTGTGGTGTCAAATGATAATGATATAAATGAAGAATGACCTAGGGTGGATATATGGATCTGAGGCAAAAAAAAGTATGAAATCATGAATTTTGGGTAGAGCTGCATGAGATAGGTTGAATATTCTATGAACTTGGAGTCAAGTGAAATGGAAAGGGTCCACTTATATGTGATTCTGCACAATCCGGATTATAGCACTAAAGGATAATAGGGATGGAGGATCACTAGGGTGGAAAGAATGATATGAAAAAGAACTGAAGGATGAACTTGGGAGGTGGAAGATGAAATGGCAGGAAAATAGGGTAGAGTTGGATTAGATATAAGGGTGCTGTATGATCTCAGATTCAAGCGACCTAGAAATGGTCCACCAAATAGGAGTCTGTGGAATGTGTATTAGAGGACTAAAGGATAAGGATAATAGAAATAAAGAATTAACTAAGGTGGAAAGATGAATGTAAAAAAGACCAAAAGGATACATTTGGAAGGTGGAGAATGGAACAGAAGGTAACGCAGAACTAGGGTAGAGTTGGTTTAGATACAGGGGTGAATGCAGTTTGAATCAAGGGACCTAGAAATGGTCAACCAAATGTGAGTCTGTGAAATGTAACAGTTATGTCCCATGTGGCCCACTTTCAAGTTGCCAACTGGTTAGAGAGGTGCAGAAGAAAGTTAAGGGAGGAGGGACTGTAGAAATATTTGACTGATCACCCATAAAAAAGTCATGGTCCATACGAATAGTTCTTGTGCTAAATATTTTAGGCCACACATGTTGCCCTTCCCAAACCCCAGGGACAAGGTACCAGCAGAAGGGTATACCCAGAAAATTGCTTGTTCCAATGTGCCTTAGGGTTCTTGTGTGGGGAGATCCCTTCATCATCAGACATGACAAAGTACTGGACTTACGTTGCTGACCCTAAAGTTCTGAGGTCCTGGAGAGTGTGCTGCCTGTTTAGGAGGCTTTTAACCTGCTTATGGTTTTTATCCCCCAAACTGCCCTCTGTTCTACTTACTAATTTACTTTTTGTAAAACAAGTAAAAAAACAAGTTAAATAAATATGTCTGTTAACAGATTCACACCTTTCAGCCTGCAGAATGAATTGCGGTTGAATCACAACAGGCGCGCCACCAGTCTCCATAGCCGAGCGTACTTACGTTTCCAGCATTATACAACAGTTATTCTGTTTTTGACAGCCATTCACACCTGAAGAAAAGAACCAGCTTTTGTTATGATGAACAGATTATTTTTAAAACCCTCTTCAGCCTGCGCCAGCCAGGGAAAGTTATGGGAAAAGTATGACCTGTTTCTTTTTACTTCTGAATTTTCTTTCTCATCATTGAAACTTTGTTGATAAAGGACAACGTGAAAAGAAAATTGACTTGCACTCAACGGGTGGACAAAGCATACAAAGTGTTCTATTCGGCTCGTCAAGCCGTTCCTTCTGGAACATGTCAGAATCACAAGGTGCGGCGTCTGGTTAGAATTCTATCGCTGATTGCAATCTATTAGAAATAAACACGAGGCATTTGCAAACAACATGGTGTTGGTCGTGACTTTTCATTTCCTTAACCCTAAAAATGTAAACTTATCAAAGGCCACATATAATATTAATCTTTGCATGTATAAATGCAGACTTGAAAGAGTCCTAAATAACAAATCAGAAACTTTACTGCACCTGTGAATAAGATACATACTGGCGCTCTGTAGGTTTCTTGGTTTCTCTGCATGGTTTCTTCCTAAACGGAGCTCCAGCTTAGGGGAAAACACTAATATATTGGGACCCCCTAGAGCAGTGATTCCCAACCAGTGGCTCGGGGCAACATGTTGCTCCCCAACCCCTTGGATGTTGCTCTCAGTGCCCCCAAACCAGGGAATTATTTTTGAATTCCTGACTTGGGGGCAAGTTTTGGTTGAATAAAAACAAGATTTCCTACCAAATAAAGCCCCTGTAAGCTGATAGGGTGCATAGAGGCCCCTAATAGCCAATCACAGCCCTTATTTGGCTCCTCCATAAACTTTTATGGTGCTTGTGTTGCTCTCCAAGTCTTTTTACACTTGACTGTGGCTCACAAGTAAGAAAGGTTGGGGATCCCTGCCCTAGAGAATCCACCATTCCTTTATTCTTTAAAGTGGATTTAAACCCCCAAAAACTGGGGCATTTACTTAAATGTGTATTTTTCTGGCCTTGAAAAGCGATCATTTCTGAAGTTCTAAAATGTCTCGACAATGCTTTTATCGTTCGTCCGGAAATATCGCAATAGTGTTCCGAAAGTCACGCAATTTTCAGGCAGAACAGTTTGTAAACGCCACAAAAATAGTTCTGGCTTTGAAGCCTTCCATGTCTGGCTTTGGAAGCCTTCCATAGGACCCAATAGCACTCGACAGATCAAACCTGGCGAAAAGATAGAGGAAAGTGTAACCAAAGCGTTAACGAATTCCGAAATGTTCGTATTCTTTGCACAAAGTACGTTTTTTTGTGGAAATTTACCGAAAACCACGAAAAACTTGTGGAATTTTATTGAAATTTTCGCATATTTTCCACAATGTTTTAGAATTTAGGAAAAATCTGAATTTAGCTGAAAATTGTTTAGTAAATGGGCCCCCTACACAAAACTTCCCTATCTTAAAGCTGTTGAGGTCATGTAGAAGTCTATGGGAGTTGTCTTAGTCAAACTGTAACAATCTTTATTTAATTTATGAACCTTTATGAGCCATACACGTTCAGATTAAAGTCTTCTTCCGACAAATGTTAGGATATCGGTCGTACATTTGAATACAACGATCTAAAACTAACATTCAGACTGAACTTGTAGGATAAAGCCCTAAAAATAACAAATGGGAGGATGTTCTGAACATGAAATAGTTGGTGGACACCAATCGTATGAAAGTGACTTCCATTGTAGGTCCCCCAAGGATATTGTGGTTTGACACCACCAATTAAAAGGAGTTGGCCATGACTTTTCATAGGCATAGCCTTATAGGAAGCAACCTCTTCCTATAACTTTACACCATGATTTATCTTGACAACCTGGGAGTAAGCTGGCCCTTTAATATGCCCTTTAGTTCAGTTAACTTGGGGGACCATATGAGATTCATTTAATGATGCTCTAATAGTCAATATTTTCAGTGTAGATTTATAGAATGAAAATCCACCCTGGTGAAAATGAAGCAAAAAAAAGTGTATACTGTATGTACAGGTATGGGATCTGTTATCCAGAAACCCATTATCCAGAAAGCTCCAAATTACGGAAAGCTTGTCTCCCATAGACTCCATTTTAGTCAAATTATTCTTAATTTTAAAACTGATTTCCTTTTTCTCTGTAATAATAAAACAGTACCTGTACTTGATCCCAACTAAGATATAATTACCCCTTATTGGGGGCAGAACAGCCCTATTGGGTTCATTTAATGGTTAAATGATTCCCTTTTCTCTGTAATAATAAAACAGTACCTGTACTTGATCCCAACTAAGATATAATTACCCCTTATTGGGGCAGAACAGCCCTATTGGGTTTATTTAATGGTTAAATGATTCCCTTTTCTCTGTAATAATAAAACAGTACCTGTACTTGATCCCAACTAAGATATAATTACCCCTTATTGGGGGCAGAACAGCCCTATTGGGTTTATTTAATGGTTAAATGATTCCCTTTTCTCTGTAATAATAAAACAGTACCTGTACTTGATCCCAACTAAGATATAATTACCCCTTATTGGGGGCAGAACAGCCCTATTGGGTTTATTTAATGGTTAAATGATTCCCTTTTCTCTGTAATAATAAAACAGTACCTGTACTTGATCCCAACTAAGATATAATTACCCCTTATTGGGGCAGAACAGCCCTATTGGGTTTATTTCATGGTTAAATGATTCCCTTTTCTCTGTAATAATAAAACAGTACCTGTACTTGATCCCAACTAATATATAATTACCCCTTATTGGGGCAGAACAGCCCTATTGGGTTTATTTCATGGTTAAATGATTCCCTTTTCTCTGTAATAATAAAACAGTACCTGTACTTGATCCCAACTAAGATATACTTAATCCTTATTGGATGCAAAAGGTATGGAGATCCATTTATTTAAAGACCCCTTATCTGGAATACCCTTGGTCCCAAGCATTCTGGATAATGGGTCCTATACCTGTATTATAAATATCTAGAATGTGGACAGGAAGTTTCTAAAATGTGAAATGTTAGCAGAGACAATATGATATGTAGGAAACCATCTAAAGCATTAAGCAATTAATCCCGAGTTTCATACTAGATGGAATTCCATCCTATTATCATGTTTACACAAATTGACGGGGTTAATTATTGAGGGAGACAAGGAAAGACTATCTGAGATGAAGATATTGATATGGGAGCTCTGCACTGTGAATGGAATGCGGAGTCAAGGTTGTCATTAGAAATCAACTACTTTTCAGGTATTTAGTCAGATGCTGAGTCAAGAATGTTACTGTAACTGTGGAACCCAGAGCATAGGCCTGCTCGATACAAAAGGCCAAACCGAAAGGCAATTATGGTAAAATAGTGCAATGATCTTTAGCCACCAAAAATCACTGACTTTTGTTATTCTTACCTATCTGCGCTTCTAAGCTAATTGCTGATTGGATGCGTAAAGGAAAACTATACCCCCAAAACAATGTAGGTCTCTATAAAATATATTGCATAAACAGCTCATATGTAAAACCCTGCTTCATCTAAATTAACCATTTTCATAAAAATATACTGTTTTAGTAGTATGTGCCATTGGGTAATCCTAAATAGAAAACTGGCATTTTAAGTACTAAGGGCCGCCCCCTGGGATCATAGGATTCACAGTGCACACAAACAAGCCAAGGCACACATACATGCTAGGCCCCATCAGCCAATTAATGGGCAGAGTTCTGCCTTTTGCTCCCACACTACTTCCTGTTACAGTTAGAGCTGCATCACTTCCTGTCAGCTGATCTCTCAGGGAGCACACAGCCCATCACTAAATGGCGGCTCAAGGGAAAGGATGTAAAAGAGCAATATTTACTGATATATATATTCCAGTTTGGTGAGATTCTTAATATGATATATATATATGACTTATGACTTAAAGGTTGGTTAAGTATTCATTCTGGGCAGGGTCGGACTGGGGGGTGCAGGGCCCACCGGGGCTTCTGCCTCAGGGGCCCCAGCACCCCCCTCTCGCTCGTGCGACTTTGTCGTACGCCCGCGCGACTTTTTCGTATGCCTGCACGAAAAATTCGGAAAGGTTTTCCTGCATTTTAAATTCATTCAGTACATACATTTCGTGACTTTCGGAATGGCCAATACGATATTATCGTGACTAATACGATTTTTTCATATCATACGATATTTTCGTGATATATGTGATCTTTATGTCTCAGCCCTCTCTTTTAGAATGTAAGCTCTTGTGAGCAGGGCCCTCCCCCTAGTGTCTCCGATCCTCATCCAAATACAACTGCAAACCATTTTTGTGAATTGTTTATATGTACATGTTAACTGTTCTGTCTTTTGTACCCCTCTATTCTGTAAAGCGCTGCGTAAACTGATGTCGCTATATAAATAATAATAATAATAAACAGCATAGATTTTTTCAGAGTTT
The DNA here is from genome assembly GCF_000004195.4 of Xenopus tropicalis. NCBI lineage: Eukaryota > Metazoa > Chordata > Amphibia > Anura > Pipidae > Xenopus > Xenopus tropicalis. Next base: position 164,368,860 of record NC_030678.2, on the reverse strand, counting down.
GAAAATCAAGTCTCGGAACAGTCTTTGTATATAGCAGGCTCTTTTAAAAGGCTTTTTTTCTTCTTTTTTTTTTAACAGAAAGAAGTCGCTCTAAACTCCCCTGCACTAGAAATTGTATAGCGCACAATGGCCCTCGCCGAGGGAAAGCCGAGCAGAAAGTTGTACGTCCAACTGAGTCCCAGCTGTCACAGTGATGTGTTTTCACAGCTGGATACAAACCGCTGAGCTTTGAATAACAGTGATCCTGTAAGAATGTGGCAAAAAGGATAAAAACGTGAAGGATTTATTTCACATATACCGTATTTTTCGCCCTATAAGATGCTCCGGAATATAAGACGCACCCAATTTTAAAGGAGGAAAATCTAGAAAAAAAAGATTCTGAAGCAAATACTGTAGTAAAATATTTTATATCAGCTGTATAAAGTTAATTTTCTCTGGGCTCATAATGAGGCTTCCCCCAGGGCCCCCCCCAAGCATCCTTCAGCTTCCCCCAGGGCCCCCCCAAGTATCCTTCAGCTTCCCCCAGGCCCCCCCAAGTATCCTTCAGCTTCTCCCAGGGCCCCCCCAAGTATCCTTCAGCATCCCCCAGGGCCTCCAAGCATCCTCCAGCTCCCCCACGGCACCCCCAGCATTCTTCAGCTTCCCCCAGGGCCCTTCCATTTCCCCCCTAACCTCCCCCCAGCGGCCTCCGGCTCCCGTGATGTCTTCCTCTCTGTGCCGCGGCTCCCAGCTGCTTCTGTGCTTTTATAAGGTTGCGCCCTGTGCGTGTGACGTCAGTACGCACGGGCGCGTCCTTATAAAAGCGAGGATGTAGCAGAGAGCCGCGGCACAGAGAGGAAGACGCAACTAAAGATTGGGCCCGGGCTTGATTAATGGAAGGAAACTCTAGCGCGGCCGGGCCCCCTTTAAAGCTAAAAACCCCTGGGCCCGGGACGTTCGTACCCCCTGTGCCCCCCTGATGGCGGCCCTGGTCTAGTTTGTCGTACACGACGCACCAACTTTCCCCCCCAGTTTTGGGGAAGAAAAAGTGCGTCTTATACGGTGAAAAATACGGTAATCAAGAAAACCCATTGTCCCCTACATAGAATTTCATAGCTGATCCGTGACTTCATATCAGGTACCCCCCAAAACGACTTGGCTTTTCCCAGTCTAAATTGCCCCCCTTGTACCCGTCTTGCACTCCTAAGCTTCACATCTCCACTTATTTTTATTATTGTGAGCAGATTTGATTTCATTTTATTCTAGAAAAAAAAAAAAGACGTATTTTTATGATCAGTTTTGGGTATTTTATTGGAGCCGTTTCTGTGCGAGTTTATCTGTGAGATAGATCTTTATCCAGGGAAGGTTTCTCTAAATGATGACAAATTATGTGTTCATCTTGAAAGATCCTCTAATATTTTATTCCTCAAAACACTTAATGGCTGTTTTTTTTTTTGTTTTTTTTAAAAATGTAATGCAGTAATTATAGGCTTTTTACCTTGATGATATGTCGGTATCATTTTCAGCTGCGGCATATACAAATGAGCAGGAAAAACAGGAAATTAATGGATGATTAATTAGGCACATTCTGTTTGTTTCACACCAGTTCCCTGCGATGTTATAGTAAAATAGAAAACTGCAGTCAATATTTGTTATTTTGTACTTGTAGCACCCTCAGTATATATCCGTATACCCTCACACTTTTGAAGGCGGCAAAATAAACCCCAACAAACAGAGACGCTGACAGCACCATCTTTGTATTATTATAAGGAATCGATTCTTTAGAGCAGGGATCCCCAACCTTTCTTACTCGGGAGCCACAGTCAAATGTAAAAAGGCTTGGGGAGCAACACAAGCACAATAAAAGTTCATGGAGGAGCCAAATAAGGGCTGTGATTGGCTATTAGGGGCCTCTATGCACCCTATCAGCTTACAGGGGCTTTATTTGGTAGGAAATCTTGTTTTTATTCAACCTAAACTTGCCCCCAAGTCAGGAATTCAAAAATAACTCCCTGGTTTGGGGGCACTGAGAGCAACATCCAAGGGGTTGGGGAGCAACATGTTGCCCCTGAGCTACTGGTTGGGGATCACTGCTTTAGAGAAAGGCAGGCTGTCCGGAGTTCGAATAAAGTTGAATTGCTGCTCAGGTATTAAATAAGATCAAAGTGGTTTCTATTGATAAGTACACATGTATGCTAAAAAAGCCTATTTATAAGGGCAGTATATATTATTATTAGAGACAAACATTGCCAATAGCAACCAAACAGCAATTAGATATGAAAACAAAAGCAAATATCTGATTGGTTGTTATGATATGTTTGGCTCCAGTGTTTATAAATACAACCCTGAGTGTGTTACACTGTTAGCTTAGGAAACTTACCCAGGATCCCCTGCATGCCAACTACTTCCTGGCTGAACATACTGGGAAAAAAAATTTTTGTTAATGATTTTCACATGAAAGGCACTTATTCAGGAACGAAGGTTCCAAATGGAGCTTAAGGGCTGGGACACACAGGGAGATTAGTCGCTGCGTGACAAATCTCCCTTGTCGCGGGCGACTAATCTCCTCAAAATGCCATCCCACCAACTAGAATGTAAATCGCCGGTGGAATGGAATATGCGGCGCCGTGATTTGCCGAAGTTTCCTCTCAAGGTAACTTTGGTGACTTCGGCAAATTGTGGCGCCGCGTATGCCATCCCACCGGCGATGTACATTCTAGGCGGTGGGATGGCATTGTGGGGAGATTAGTAGCCCACGGCAAAGTAGATTTGTCACGCGGCATCTAATCTCCCGTATGTCACAGCCCTAATACTTACCGCTTTCCCTAAGGCTGGATATAAGGACTGTGGAACTGTGCTCTATACCAGAGCCAGATTTGGTTCCAGGGTCATTGTAAAGATACTGACCAAACTGCAGGTCGCATATGTCAGTCGGTATAAATGCAGTACCGTGGTATCCTTGTGCATGGGGTCAATTTTTAAATTCCAGACCCAACCTGGACTTGTAACCTGCACTTCTACCCTCTTGGGCCCGCTACATAAACTGCCATTGCCGCACCTGCAACCTGGCCCCCTGGCCACTATAAACTTTGTCGCCATACTGAAAGTGACATCATAGGGAGTGGGCGTCAGCAAAACACAGGAGAAAAAAGCAGCACTCTATCTGAACCTCAAGGTGGACAGTAACGTGCATGTTTTGAAAGAGGCCATTTATGCCAGCCTGGAAAAAACGTTCCTGAACAGAGGAGGGGGCCTGCAACACCGCTTGTCATCAACATACAATGCCGCTTTGACATCCTTACCCCGGCAGTTTCACAGCAGTTTCCACTTCCAGTCGTGTACTTTGAAGGATTAACACCTGCATCAGTCATGGTACCATTGTGATCGTATCATACCTTCTTACACCTGTCAGTTTCAGCCAACACCTAACTGAATAAGTTCAATTGAACCATTGTGATTGGATGTCTGTGACTGTACTACCCTCAAGGGTTTAAATGCAGGGGAATTCCCTACCAGTTATTGGAACTGAAGAAGCCACTCGGATGAGTGGTGAAACGTTTTCAAGAAAAACTCAGAAAAATCCAGTTGTCTTAGACTTAATTCTACTAGGTACTGTACAGGAGGAAAAAGGTTTAATGGAGTAAAACTTGCTGTATGTTAGACCCATGGCACCAACCCATCACCCACAGACCCACTGACATGCACCCTTAGTCCATACCCACAAGTCCTACCCACAACCCACAGGTTACCCGCTTTTTTGTGGGTAATCCCTGCAGAACTCTATACCTAGGGTCAACATATCTACATTAGGGCAAGCAGAAGAGCTTTGCAAACAAGGTCACAGTGGTCACAATAGAAAAGCATACAGACCAGAACTTGGCAACCAAGCAATGACTGGGTGTTGTAAAGCCCAGGAAGGCCACAGATGTTGAAAAATATGAGTGTCAGGACATGAGTGCAGTGTCGATATTGACTCACGCTAAAACTCAAGCACCTTCGTACAATGCGACACCGCAGAATGGACCTGTGCATGTCCACCAAAAAGCACCTTGACAGTCATTGGAAATGACCCTTACGATGTTACAAAACTCCAGAATATCCCTCCATGTACCATATTCCTTACTATTTATGTAGTTACTAATTAAAAAAAAGTATATATACATAGATAGATACAAAGCAGGCAGCAATTTATCCAAATGGAATGAATGCACCTTATAACACATGGTATTGTTTGTTTCCCAGTATACACTTTATTGGCAATATACTGAGCACCTCTAGCATAATTAAGCATAAAGCCCAAAAGCCGCTGTATGTGTTTATATGATGCATTACAATCCCCGACTCAGTATCAGCTTTTGTGCTAAGAACCGGAGGGATCAGTCGGGAGCACACCTGCCAAATTGCTCAGCCTTTTGCTACACTTTTTCCTGTGGTATTCTCTCTTTTAATCAGTGCGTTACATGCCCGGAGCGACTCTCTGCCAGCTTTGCTTGCAAATCAAATTGCCCCTAAGGGAGTTGAGCAGGTTTGGCATTCTACCTTAAACTAATACAAAAAGATTACTCTCCCTCCCAGGGCTGGAATAACTCTTAGCATTAGGCCGGCTCTCGCTATTAATTTCATTTATCCAAATACATTAAAGATATTTCACCTCGAAAAATTCCCAGTGAGTAAGGGCACACTACTGGCAGCATTTCTACAGCCAATCGTTTCTTCTTTCCCCAGCTCTTTAGAAGGACGCGATTATCCAAATAAAACACTTTCTTTATCCTTGAAAACAAAGTCTATTTTAGAGCGAATGAGGATAGTGCTGGGTTTATCTTTAAGGGCTTATGCTATTATATTTAGGGACAGATTTACCCAAAATCCAGTTGCTGTGTTTTTTGTAGATTTGAGAAAAATGTGGAGAAAACACAGACAGGAAAAAAAACCTTGAATCGTTGGATTTTGTAAAGAAAAGAAAAATGTGAAAATTCACCAGAAATAAAATAATGCTGTCTTGGTTGTATAGAAGTCTATGGGAATATTCTCTAATATTTTTATTAATCGATTAATTCATTAATTTTACACGTGTACTGGGAAGAAAGGAGCAGAAATAATGGTAATAAAAAATCATATTATAAATAAAACTGCTCCTTACAGACATAGCCAACAGATGGACAAGGGACTCGGCATGGGATATTTCTCAGCCTCGTTGAAAATAAATGGAGAAATTTGATTTTCGGCAGTGCCCAACTTTTTTTCAGCCAAAAAACACAAACTACTCAGTTTCGAGTGTTTTCTTAAATAAATTATCATTTGAACCCGAACCCTGTATCCTTCGTAAAAGATTCAGCCAAATACCGACCCAAATCCTAAGTAGCATATGCTAAATACGTTACATAAAGGTCAATGTCGAAAATTCGAGTTTACATGAGAAAAAGTCAAATTATTTTTGGGATTCGGATTTGGTTCGGCCAGGAGCGTGGATTCAGCCAAATCCAAATTCTGCCGAAAGAGGCTGAATCCCAAACCGAATAGTGGGTTTGGTGCATGCCTAGTTTTGTAGGCCTTTTTTTGTGCTTGTGTATTTTTTCTTGAACTCGGTTTTAGAAGAGGTTTTGCATTAAGTGATGAGTGAAATTTTTCAGCAGGCATGGGTGTGCGGTGATGTATGTATGTATGTATGTATGTATGTATGTATAACTTTATTTATAAAGCGCCACAAGGGTACACAGCGCTGTACAGTCTTACAGAATACAGAATTACACACAGGGAGGGCAAGTTATATAATAAATAAATACAATAAATATATATATAATTGCCATGTGGTATGAGACACAGTAGGAAGGAGGTCCCTGCCCCATAGAGCTTACAATCTAAGTGGTTGGGTAACATACAGGCACAAACTGGAAGGTAAGAGTGCACCAGGTATGGGCATTTGCCCTTAAGTGCAGGACTGGGCAAAATAATGTTTTAGTGCCCCAGAAGGTAACAGCTGAGCTTTTTCTTAAAGAGAGTGGGTGAGTGTTCCCTACTCTGAACTCGGTCATCTCCTTTTTTTCTGCGGACAGATTGGCTCATCACTAATGGCCTAATGGCAATAGACTCAGACCTGACTCACTATAATCTTTTCATAACTTTACATTATCCACTAAATATTTTCACAGCTAATTTTCTACTTTTATTGATTTACTTGCCCCCCCCATATTTGGACCCAAAGAAGTGGTTGGGAGTCATAAGACATAAGACAAATGAGAATGGGATTTGGGCTCAGTGTCGGACAGAGCTTGCAGGACACCAGATTAAAAACCCGGTGGGTCCTGCCAACCCAGGCCTGCTCTCCCACCCAGACTGCCCTTTCTCCCCCGTGCCGAATTAAGATGAAGGGAAGTATGTGCTGTCGCACACCTGTGCATGGGCACTTGGGGGAGTGGTGCAAGCTTGGGAGCTGGGGGGGAAGCCCTTCAGGTTGCACGGAAGGCCCTTAAAGTCACACTCTCTGTGAGCCCTGGACATCCCAGTCCAACCCTGTTGACTAAATTAATATTTGCAAATATTTCTATAAGTTAAACCATTATTTTAACTGGGATTTCATGGTATTGTTTGTTTCCCAATATCCACTTTATTGGCAATATACTGAGCACCTCCAGTATAATTAAGCATAAAGCCCAAAAGCCGCTGTATGTGTTTATATGATGCATTACAATCCCCGACTCAGTATCAGCTTTTGTGCTAAGAACCGGAGGGATCAGTCGGGAGCACACCTGCCAAATTGCTCAGCATTTTGCTACACTTTTTCCTGTGGTATTCTCTCTTTTAATCAGTGCGTTACATGCCTCTCCGTCACTGGGACACTAAAGGATTTGGCAAACTTACCAACTCATCAAAAAAAAACCCCTAACAGTTATAGGGGCCGATTCACTAAAGTTTGATAACGCTTATCGCATGCTTTCTTGTGTTAAAAAGCATGCGATAAATACAGTAAGTACCGATTCATCAAAGTCATATCGCATGCGCAAAAAAAGTATCATTGCAAAGCGTTATTTCTATTGCATTGCGTTAATTAGTGAATAGAAATAGTACTAACACATGATTCACAAACACATATGAAGCGTTAAACACGCAAAATATCGCATTAGTCTGTGCGAATATTAACCCCTACTTGGGGCAGGTGGTACTTAAAGAAAATTGCGGTTTGTGAGCTTTTGGCAACACAATATGGACTTTGCAGTGGGATTTATTCAAGTCTGTGTTGGCCCCAGAGTGATGGAGCCGCCACTTTGCAGGGAAATGGGCATTTGCAGAAAAGTAGTTTTCACGAACGTAATGGTAACGTGCGTTAAATTGAGCGTTAAATCGTGCGCTAATATAGCAAGCGGCGAAATATATTGCGCGCAGCGGGAAATAACACACATGACGTAAAATACTGCAAGAAAATCGCTCATTACGAGTTACATAACGCAAAGAACATTGCATCTTAATTATGACGCCTGTCCTTGTAGTTAATTGAGTGTTAAGTTGCAAAAATAAAATTTTTTAATGCATTGGATAAATAGTGCTCATTTTATCGACCTTTAGTGAATCGGCCCCATAGTATTTTGATGTAATTTCCACTTCAGAATCGACTTTTTTCATTCTCCATCATGATCGTGTAACAGATTTTAGACATTTTATAAATTGCCAACTCTATGGAAAGCCCAAACATCTTCTGCAAATCAGAATTCTACAGCAATGTCACCAATTCAAACAGAATTTGGCCTTTGATCATATAAATGTTATTCTTTTAGCCCAAAGTAACTCAGCAACAAAAAAAAATGCCTTTTTTTCCGTATCTCCGTGTCCCTTCTTGTATTGAGTGCATGTGTTATCTCCTAAAGCCTCGCGTCATTTTACATGGCAGTCGGCCCATATCAAGTTAGGTTAAATAAAGCTCCGGTTAATTTCTAATTAGGTCCTAAATGTCATCATTGAAGATCTTCCAAATCCCTTGTCCCCCAAATTCCAGGTTTAATTTCATCCCTCGTAATGATGTGTAACAGCTATCTGCAAAAGTGCAGAATATCTGTAAAAGTCAGCTAATCTTTTAAAGCATGAAAGTGCCGTCAGTGGCATACATTATTTAACAGAATTGTATAATATTTCATCAGGATAAAAGTTAATTACTTGGTGAAATGTGATAAATGAGAGAGTGCTCAATTACCATCCATTTGGCCGTGTAGCTACAGTTACATTGCTAGAATGCCGAGATTAAAACATAAACTAATACAGTGTGTATGTTATTAGATTCGTTTATGGAACCTTGTTTTTGTTTTGCTTTTTTTTTTTTTATACTTCTAATTAGATCTTTAAAAAGCTTCATTAATGAAAACATAAAACACATTATTAGAACCGTGTATCTCTCTTTATACATTTCACATTACCTTTCCCAGGGTCGGACGGGGCGATAACGTTTAACTGCTTCTGAATCATTTTCTGTTATTGTTTTAGTTTAATGAACACAGTTAGAGGCTATTGCGACCGTATATTTTTTTTTCCAGCAGAAGAGGGAGTAGGAATTAAACAGGGAAAGCAGCTGCCTTAGAAAATGCACATATAAGTGTATTAATCAGCTGATGTATGGACACTGGCCAGAAATACTGGTAATTACATTTTTCTTCTATGGGATTATTTGCTTATGGTATTCATGCCCGGCACTTGGCTAGTACAGTGTTTTCTTCCGTTGAATATTTCTTGATAGTAAATGACAGAGAAAGCAGGTGGAAATGTTTGAGTTGCCGGATTTGATGCACTCAAGGTCTTTTCATTCTATAAATAAAGTTCCCTGAATGCAGTAAGGATTACACAAGGTGTTTATCATCCTTGGCGACTATGTGGATATTTCTGTGGCTTGATAACAGGTTTTCTCTATTCATAGGAGATATAATAAAGAAGCACAGTTTTATCAAATGTTTGTGCGGATTTCAACTTATTTTATGGTATTTTGTTGGAATGTGCCACACAAAGGGGCAGATTAATCAAAATGTTAAATAAGATTTTTTAGAAGCCTATTCATCAATAGGTGAAAGTTAGCACTCACCATTTGAGATATATATATATATATATATCCCATAGGAATGAATAAAAACATGGCTGTCTTTCACTCCAAGAAAAAAAAATGGAGATGAGTTTAAGCCTAAAGATTTTAGGATTCATTTATGATGCAGCTGCAAGTTCAGGTATGGGACCTGTTATCTAGAATGCTCAGGGCCTTGGGGTTTTCTGGATAAGGGATATCTTAGTTGGGATCAAGTACAGGTACTGTTTTATTATTACAGAGAAAAGGGAATCATTTAACCATTAAATAAACCCAATAGCGCTGTTCTGCCCCCAATAAGGGGTAATTATATCTTAGTTGGGATCAAGTACAGGTACTGTTTTATTATTACAGAGAAAAGGGAATCATTTAACCATTAAATAAACCCAATAAGGCTGTTCTGCCCCAATAAGGGGTAATTATATCTTAGTTGGGATCAAGTACAGGTACTGTTTTATTATTACAGAGAAAAAGGAATCATTTAACCATTAAATAAACCCAATAGGGCTGTTCTGCCCCCAATAAGGGGTAATTATATCTTAGTTGGGATCAAGTACAGGTACTGTTTTATTATTACAGAGAAAAAGGGAATCAAAATGTGAATTATTTGATTAAAATGGAGTCTATGGGAGATAGCCTTCCCATAATTCAGAGCTTTCTGGATAATGGTTCCGGTTATAGATCCCATACCTGTATGATAAAATGGACTCAATTGTTGAGGCTATTTATTAAAGCTACATTCATCCAAACATGATCCTTGTACTTCTACTTAGCTGCACCAAGCTCCATTGCAGGGGCCCCCAAATTACTTTCTTACTCGGGAGCCACAGTCAAATGTAAAAAGACTTGGGGAGCAACACAAGCACCATAAAAGTTCACGGAGGAGCCAAATAAGGGCTGTGATTGGCTATTAGGGGCCTCTATGCACCCTATCAGCTTACAGGGGCTTTATTTGGTAGGAAATCTTGTTTTTATTCAACCAAAACTTGCCCCCAAGTCAGGAATTCAAAAATAACTACCTGGTTTCAGCTTTCCTCGAGGATAAACCGCAGGTACCCAACCCACTGCAGGACTCTACCTCCATCTACTACTATACTATCCACATTTTTCTCAACAGATTATGAGCATAGTATAGATAGGAGCTGCCAATTCCACCAATCATTTGGTACCCAGGAGGCACTTCTTGTTGGATTATAGGACTGCAGTGTAGTGAGTGAAGTATAAGGTAAGACATTCAGCACTCAGGGGCCACTAAATTAAAGCTCAACCATAATGCCATCGCCTACCTAAATAATCAAAATCTCAAGTGGTGCCGTTGGGTGTTGTAACCAAGTTGAATAAATATCAAATATAATTGTGTGTGCCTTTTTACCATTCCCTGGATACCACTCTACAGAGCTGTACATTTTGATTGTGTGTAATTAATCCAATTACTTATAATATACATTAAATACATGCATTATATATAAAAGTTAAGTGTTAATGAATTATTGGTGGGATGCCAGGTAATAGTTATTTTGTGTAGGCAGAAAGGCAAAAGGGCTTCTTTATTCTCTTTGTTTTGCCTCTCTCTGTTTTCTCAAAGCCTGTGCCAGTAATAGAAACACGTTAGAAATGAGTTATAGCAACTAGATTTTGATCCATATTCTGAGGCTTTTTATTTATTTGATGCAGTGTGAAGGCAGATATAAAAAAAAAATAACAATCACTTGGAATATGCCGACTGACAGTAGGGCAAGGGATCCTTTGGCAATCCAAAGAAGATGGCGGCATGGGGCTCTAGTGGAATCTAGGCCTTTGGAATGCCAGTATGAGATTGGGGGTTAGAGTCTCTAGCGGTGCATAACCAACTGCCACTCCCCGTGCATTAGGCCTTTGTTGTCCTTTAAAAATAAGACATTATACACAATCTCCATGTTTTATTATTGTGGTATGTAGTCAAAAAGGTTCCTACATTAGAGCTATTTTTGCACAAACCCAATGAAACCTGGAAGAGTTTAGTAATGTATTGGGCTGTGGGTTATTGGTTGCATAGTACTGGTTTGATTCGCAAAGTAAAAAAAAAAAAATACAGAATTTAACTACATGAATTTCAATATTATATCTATATATAAATCTATTCATATAAATATATAAATATATATATAGGTTCTGACAAAAGTGCAATGAGAGCTTAATGCTTTCAAAAGCCAAATGGGGCAAGGTGCAAAGAGCTCCATGTTTTTTGCACTCTCTACATTTCCTCATTCAGATTTTCCCATAAGTGCAACTTTTAGTTTTGGGGGGACAGGAGGTGGGTGGCACATGGTTGTCTCCTGAACCCCCTCGTTTGAACTTAATTGGAAACATGCAAGATGGGAAGTGCCGAGGGGTTCAAGGTGCAGGTATTAATTACAGGGTTTCTTGCTCTGGTGTAAGCAATGGGGCATCTTCCAAGTGCCATGGGTACAGGCGCCACTTAGATTTGCCATTTGCCCAGTATTTAATAGGCCTAGCTGGAAAATCACTAGCTAGACTGGCACCGGTATTACAAATTTACTGCCAATGTACTCCTCCCTTTACTTACCTTCTCCATAACCAATCAGCCTTTATAATAACAGGTCCACCTCTGCCCGCCTATTTCCCCGCCAATTCTGACCATTTCCCAGGTACATTAGGCTTTTCCCGCCAGTCTGCCAATTTCCTGCCACTTATGTCATCACAGTTCGCCCCCAACCTGAAGGTCAGTATTATGAATAGAAAAAGGTGGAAACCCTAGCACCACCGCTCCACGGGCCCTAAGGGTCAATTGTGTCTATATCAGCAGTAAGTTAACCCTAAGGGACTTTTTGGAATTTGAAATCTTAAGGAGTAAGCATTCTCCATAGTGCCATGCCTCCTTAAAGGAGAAAGAAAGGTGAAAACTAAGTAAGCTTTATCAGAAAGGTCTGTGTAAATACAGCCATAAGCACTCACAGAAACGCTGCACTGAGTCCTCTATCAAAAGTTTTGTTGTCTCTGTTTTCCTGTGCCAGAGACACGCAGCTCTCTCCTCTCTCCCCTCTCCTGCTCCCCCCTCCCTCAAAAATGCTAAGAACTCACCCCCCCCCCCTTAGGAATGTAGATCTGAGCCAATCAGCAGGAAACTGACTCATAGGGGCACATTTACTAATCCACGAATCCGAATCACGAATGGGAAAAAATCGCATTGGAAACGAAAATTTCGTAAGATCGCAAATATCACGAAAATGCTTACGAAAAAATCGTATTAGTCACGATAATATGGTATTGGCGATCCGAAAGTCACAAAATTTTCGTACCGAACAATTGTAAACAGCGGTAAAACCTTTCCGATTTTTTCGTGCAAACATCCAAAAAAGTCGTGCGCCGTCTGAAAAAGTCGTGCGCCATACGAAAAAGTCGTGCAGACGCCCGAAAAAAACGGCGAAAATACGCTCGGAGCGTTCGTGCTTTTGTAAATGTGCCCCATAGTCTTACTAACTGAGCATGTACACCGGTCTGGGTCTCGGTGCAGGTGTGAGGCATTATGGGAACTTTCTTTACACAGCTCAGCGGTTTTTTCCCTATGAGGCTTCTGCTCATCTAAACGGGAGAAATATGGGGAGACTTAAGGGCACTATTGAGAGAACTGAAGGTATGCCTGCAGCTTGAGATTAACTCTTTATTAGCCTTTCCTTCTTCTTTAAGACTGATACATACAGTATATATATATATATAGTTTTAAACAATATATTTTCAATACATTTTTGATAAAGCATTGAAGGGTGTGCTGGCCACGGATGATTATTTTCTGTATACACATAATTTTGGCTAAGCACCCCGCAGAATATTGAGCCTTGGAGTGCGGACACCATTTGGATTGATATATATAGGTAGTCTCTTGCTCTTTTGTAGAAACAGCTGGAATATCAGCCATAAAGCATGTCACAGCTGCTGCTTTACCAGAAGAGGGAAGAAGAAGTAAGAAGTACTTTCCTATGGAAACACATAAGTAAACATAACATTTCAAACTGGAGAGAGTCATTTCAGCTTTATTTCTGAAAGTTAAATTGGCAGCAGATGGCAGTGTTGGCCTCAGTTATTGTCACCGATGTGTTCTCTCCTGTGTTATAGGAACAACAACAACAACAAAAACCCAGCAGTTGTGAAATTCATGATAAGTTTGGGCCGTAAAGAGCCATTTAAGTTTTCCAAATTCACACACACAAAAAGCCGTTCTCGTGCTGTTTGGAAGAGGTTCGCCAGGCTGCGTCAGGTTTCCTTGTAATGAGAATTTAGTAAAGTTTAATTATCTTTCTGACAGGAACAATTTCTTGGCTGTGATTGATCGTATAATAAAGAGGTATACTTTATAATTATGTCCACGCGGTGTGAAAGATAACATTTTCCACTCGTTCAGCTTTGGAAAATGAAATATTCCTTCTGATTTGACAATGACCTTCCTTGAGGAGGACAACTTTGGTAGCGCCCATCTCCCAAAGCAAAAGGATACCTTCAAATTGTGCGCTGCTAAGGGGGTCCTCTTGTGGGGTGGCATCCGGCGGCCTAACTTGGAGTTACCGGGGCCCCCAAACAGGTTCAGGATCAGCTTTAGTTATGTCTTCGGCAGCATCTTTCTTCTTGTATTCAGGTTGGTTCATGGTTTCTCCCAAGTCCAGACTGAGATTAAAAAAGGCCCTGGTCAGAGTTGATACCTTTTTGAAAAATATATCTTAGACAGAGTGGAGGGCGGGGCAGCTAACAGGCTGCAATGATGTAAGTGGGAGGGGCACTAATGTCACATGATGGAATGATGATGAAAGGGGAAGAGCTAGGCCAGAAAGGACTTAAATAAGATTGGATTTGATGAGCATTGGAGCAAAAAGGAGCAGATTGTAGGAGGGCCGGGGCTGGACTTGCAAGTTATTATATTGCTTGTTAATTTGTGATACCGGCCCTGGCCTTGACGAGTATTTTACTATCTATGCCGGTAACATACCAGCCAGCTGGTAACCCTAGTCCTGGTATTTCAGGTACACAGAAGCCCAAACTCCCCCCCCACAGGAAATAATGCTGATAATATCTTACAGCAGCCTTACTGGCAGTTTTCTAGAATCTGCATATGGCCAGTCCTGCCCTGGTTTCTACCTTTAGTTGTAAAAGGTTCATTCTGTTGGGCCTACAGGGAAATTTAAATTTCATAGCAAATATGGCCAATCAAAGGTTCAGCGTTGCTTAATTGTCCTGCCTTTTGGTTAGGCATCTTCTGTTATTCCTGGTCATCTGATATTGTGATCTAAATCAATTCCCTGCCAAAGACTCTGTCACTGATCCAGATTTGGTTTCCTTAGTTTTAATCTTTATGGAATAAATTGTATCTGCCATACAGGATCCTGGAACATAAAACCACTAAAGCTGGCCATAAATGCATCGATATAGCCAATAAGTAACCAATAAAATGGAGCCCACGCATGGTCGGAAAATCGTATGATTTAAGGACCATGTGTGGGCTCCAAATTATTGTCCCGATCATTTTTGTACCATGGTGATCAGTTGTTTAGTCCATCAGACAGGTTAGAAAATTTTGGTTGATAAAAACGATAAAATCTGCGCCTCTATTGTGTATTTGGCAATATCCTTGGGGGACCTACAATGGAAATCACTTTCATATGTTCGGTGTCTGCCAACTATTTCATGTTCAGAACATCCTCCGATTTGTTATTTATATGTGCTTTATCCTACAATATCAGTCTGAATGTTAGTTTTAGATCATTGCATTTAAACGTACGGCAGATACCTGAACGTTCATCGGAAGAAGAGGTATCTATGGTTTATATGTGTAATATTTCAATACCCCATCACCAATCGCACATTAATCTTAAGAACCATCTCCTTCACACCTTATAAACCCTCCCTTAATATAATCCCTCACGCCCTCTGGGGAATAAAGGATCAAAGAGTTATTGTATGGCGCCCTATTATACTTATACAAATTATCTCCACTTAATCGCCTCTTCTCCAGCCTGACCAACCTTTCCTCATAAATGAGACCTTCTCTACCCTTTATCAACTTAGTGTCACTTTTCTGGACTTTCTCTTTTTCATTAAAATCCCTGCTGAGTACTGTAAAAGGGGTAGCGTTACACACTTTTCCATCAAACCTGTACCTATTTTATATATATATATATATATACTGTAAATATTGTAAACTAGCGGGATCCAGGACAGACACTTTCTTGGCTTTAAGGCAGTTTATTTACACAGGGGTGCCCATTTCAGCATACAAAACAAATCATAAAAATAAATCCTGCCCTCTGGGCGCTACCTTCACACATTAGATTAGTTCCCTCACTAACCTGGGCCCCTTGTGGACTACCAGTGGGGAAACACAAATGTTGGTGTCACCCCTGTACTCACAACACTTCTGGGGGATTAGCTCAGCCTCCTGGCTTTCCTTTAGCTCCTTAGACCCTCAGTCTCTTGGCAGCTTTCTCAAGTCTGGGCTCCCTCTGCTTCTGGCAGTGGCAGGCAGCACCCCCAGCCCCTCTGGGAGTCCTAACACAGAGAGGTATCCTTCCTGCTCTGTGCCCTGCTCTGAGAGACTGTCTCACACCTTTCTATAGCATTAAATACCTTTTCCACAGGACAGCCTTCCTGTGGAAAGTATGCTCCAATAGGCGAGCTGGACTACTGGAATGGATCGCCTGATCCGTTTGTTCTATCCAGAACCCTATAGCTTTCAGGGCCAGACAGCACAACCTTTTAAACAGAGCAAACCTTCTCTGTTTATCATCCTCTCCCTTAGAGATTACATCTCCCACTTGAAGAACTTGAAGGGAAAACTCACCTTTTCTCTTATTTGTTGGGCCATTCTACCACAATATATACCTAAGGTACATTTTACTAAATGCACAGGGACAGTTGCCAGTAACAACCAGTCAGATTCACCATGAATATAATTCTTTTGGGAAAGGTAAGTACTTTGCGTCAATTTTGTTTCTAAACCTGATGTTGCCTGTATAAAGGGGGGAATTTACTTTCAATTTATGATCGCAATTCATATTTTTTTGCACCAAAATAGGATTTTGTCAAATAAACATACCGTATATACTCGAGTATAAGCCGATCCGAATATAAGCCGAGGTACCTAATTTTACCTAAGAAAACTGGAAAAATTTATTGACTCGAGTATAAGCCTAGGGTGGGAAATGCAGCAGCTACTGCTAAGTTTTAACATCAAAATAAATACCAATAAAATTACATTAATTGAGGCATCAGTGGGGTATATGTTTTTCAATATTTATTTAAAAGAAAAACAGTAAACTAGCTCTGTAAAAGGAGAAGAGGGTCAACAAAAACAATATGAGTGCTACCCTACGCTCATTGCACATTGGCAAACTGGCAGCAGACCCAGTCCCGGAGGAGATGTAAGGGGAAATAAGTATTGCTAGTGGGAGCCTAGGCCAGGGCACTGGAGGGTCTGGTTGCGGGTGGCCTAATTTGCACACAAAGGACAGAGGGTGCTAGTATGGAGGGACCCATGGCACCCGACTCGAGTATAAGCCGAGGGTGACTTTTTCAGCACATTTTGGGTGCTGAACAACTAGGCTTATACTCGAGTATATACAGTACATCTAAAAGCTGTCGAGATCATGTAGAAGTCAATGTAGAAGTCCCAACTGGAAGATGGTTCTTTGCTTTGTGGTTTAAAAGGTTTTTGTTTTTCTTTTACTCTGTCGTTTGTGTGACAATACAAAAAGGCCCAGTTTTCTCGTTTTTCCCTAGGTGCTTTATCAATTTGGATCTTTTGATTAATGGCTGACATTCGTGGAAATGAGTTTTAGTTGTGTTTTAAAAAAACCTCTAAAACCACAAAATGAAAATGTTGATAAATGGGCCTCCCAATATTGAAGATACAGCCCCATTAGTATGCCATACAACTGGTATTATTATTATTATGACACGAAACGCGTCAGGATTGATATGAAATAAAGCTTTGTTTCTTATCCACTTCCATTGGTGTTCGGAGTGCGCACTCATCTGAGGAATTGGTGTTATTACCCGATAAAGCCCAATGTTTCCTTAGGGTGAAGACACACGGAGCTACTAATAGCAGCTACTTGTCACGGCTACTAAAACAGACAATGCTGATCATTTACTGATAATTGTCTCTACGTGTGTTTTAGCAGAGGCAATTCTCAGTATTGTCTATGGCAGGGGATTTTCTGGGGTTTAGTAGCCGTGACAAGGAGCTGCTACTAGTAGCCCAGTGTGTCTTCACCCTTACAATTCCTGAGACCTGTGTACAAGCCCCAATCTGTTGGCTTTATCCAATATCCATCTTACACACACTTACAATACAGTACAGCTCTGACTGTGTAGAAGATCTAAAGGATAACCCTGGCAAATACATTCAAGAGACATCTCGGAGGGTCTTTCACTACATTTCTCATCATCTGTTACAATTCATCTTACTGGTCAAAACCACGACTTGGGTAATGTTTTTTTTACATCTATTGGGTGAAATTATTTGAAAGGAAGCAAAGTGTTCTGGTCAGCAAACTAATCAGAAGCCTTTACCAGCCCATTGTGTAAAATGGAGGCATAGGAAGCTTTTACGTTATTTGTAGCCAAAGTCACATCCTTAAAGTGGAGCTGAACCAAACACAATTTAAGCTTTCTGAAAAGCAACTTTGCAATTTACTTTACTTAAAAATGATGCAGCCTTTTCATGATTGTTAATGTAATAATATGGTTTGGAACAGTTCCCTAAGCCCCGCCCCCTGTTCCCCTGCTGATCTGGATTAACTGTAGGCTGCATGCTGTCTGTAAGCTGTGGGGAAGTTGTTACAATTTGTAACATCAGTGTTTGAGTCCCTCCTCCCCTGCCAGGATTTCAAATGATGCTGAAAGAGAAGAACTGTTTTGCAGCTGGATTTCAGCATATAAAAATGGTATTTATTCCTACTGTTTGAAGGAACAGATTACAGGGATAGGGATATTAGGGGATTCTGTGTTGTGTGGTGTTCCCCTTTAATGTCACATTTCAAAGTGTATATGATGACTGATGTTCTACATATAATGTCCATGTTCTATCCAAAGATAGACCAAGGGAATAATAAAGAGTCTTCACAGGAAACATAGGCCATCCCAGGGTGGGGATATATTCTTATATATGTAATATGTAGGGATGCACCGAATACAGGCGGGATTGGCGAAACTTCCATGAAAAGTCGTGGTTGCGTCAAAATTGGGCGCGACCGTGTCAAAATTGGGCGTGGTCAGGGAAAAAAATGGGCCCGGTCGAGCAAAAAAGAAGCGGGTGACAAACATAAGATGCAGGCGACAAAAAAATGCATCAAATGCATTTCACTCATTTTTCGCCATTAAATTTACTTGTGGTTTCGCGAATTTTATGGCAGAACGGGACAGATTCGCTCATCACTGCTCAGAGAACATCAATTAATCCGCTACTAGATTCAGTGTTGGACGCACCGTGAAAAAAAACAGGTGGACCCCAGCAGCCCAGATTCAAACCCCCCCCAGTCTCCCGGTGGGGGTTGGGGGCTGCTGCAGGGGGGGGGGTCAATGTGACTGGGGCCACTGGGTGGTGCAGGGGCCCCTGAAGCAGAAGCCCCGGTGGGCCTTGCACCCCCCAGTCCGACCCTGCCTAGATTCATGTAAAGGTGTGTTTAGCTTGACATAAATACCGATATGAGAGGGTAAAAACAATCAAACAGTGACTATCCCCACCATCCAGGCCCTGTCCCCGTACCCTTCCCGGCCACCATTATTCAGCACAACTTATACATTATACATTATACATTTTTGGAAGTCGCAGGAGAGGAAGGAGCAGCCTTTGCTTAAACAAAACCTTTCTGCTCTTTCAGAATGGAAATAAGTGCTCACAATAAAATGCAATCTCGGGTTGTAAAACCTTCTCGGAATTAATACTCTCCCTAATGGATCATTTTGCTTTGCGTTACATATGTTTTAGTCTATGGGGAAAAAAATATCCTACTTTATTCACTGATAAAGGCAAAAAAAAATAGTAAAGCCTTGCGCTTGCAAAGGTTCGCAAAGCCCTTAATCATAGAATTTCCACCTGTCAGCATGTCGTGTGTATTTTCCTTGGCTTCTTGTAAACCAGTAGATCTCTTGATAAAAAAGAGGAGCGAATGCTTTCAATACCGTGCCGTTCCTTCCCCGCGTATTGCAGGTCTCGCTGTCAGTGATGACAAATCATTACTTTTGGGCAGCCTCCGCTCGCTATTTTTGTCAAACAAATTGGTATCAAAACCTCTGAGAATTGTGGCTTCCTGTGCTATTTTGCTTGATATAGAAAAATTGCAGCGGAATGTGCTCTTTGCAGTGAGGGCAGATATCTCTTAAATTGATAGGTGGCATCAGCATTTACCTAGGGGATCATTACATTTTAAATGATATTATCACATATCTGTGTGGGAAAGGGATACAGAAAGTCATTGGAATTGTGGCATTGCACCGAAGCTTGCACTTATACAGGTATGGGATCCCTTATCCAGGAACCCGTTATCCAGAAAGCTCCGAATTACGGAAAGCCTGTCTCCCATAGGGGCTGATTTACTTACCCACGAACGGGTCGAATGGAGTCCGATTGCGTTTTTTTCGTAATGATCGGTACTTTGCGATTTTTTCGTATGTTTTGCGATTTTTTCGGATTCTTTACGAATTTTTCGGATCCAATACGATTTTTGCGTAAAAACGCGAGTTTTCCTATCCATTACGAAAGTTGCGTAAAAAGTTGCGCATTTTGCATAGCGTTAAAACTTACGCGAAAAATGCGCAACTTTTCGCGTAAGTTTTAACGCTACGAAAAATGCGCAACTTTTTACGCAACTTTCGTAATGGATACGAAAAACTCGCGTTTTTACGCAAAAATCGTATTGGTAACGAAAAATTCGTACAGAGTCCGAAAAAATCGCAAAACATACGAAAAAGTCGCAAAATGTTCGTTTTCAAGTCGGAACTTTTCCAATTCGGGTCGGATTCGTGGGTTAGTAAATCAGCCCCATAGACTCCATTTTAATTAAATAATTCAGAATTTTAAAACTGGTTTCCTTTTTCTCTGTAATAATAAAACAGTACCTGTACTTGATCCCAACTAAGATATAATTACCCCTTATTGGGGCAGAACAGCCCTATTGGGTTTATTTAATGGTTAAATGATTCCCTTTTCTCTGTAATAATAAAACAATACCTGTACTTGATCCCAACTAAGATATAATTACCCCTTATTGGGGCAGAACAGCCCTATTGGGTTTATTTAATGGTTAAATGATTCCCTTTTCTCTGTAATAATAAAACAGTACCTGTACTTGATCCCAACTAAGATATAATTACCCCTTATTGGGGGCAGAACAGCCCTATTGGGTTTATTTAATGGTTAAATGATTCCCTTTTCTCTGTAATAATAAAACAGTACCTGTACTTGATCCCAACTAAGATATAATTACCCCTTATTGGAGGCAAAACAATCCTATTGGGTTTATTTAATATTTAAATGATTTTTAGCAGACTTAAGGTATGGAGATTCAAATTAAGGAAAGATCCCTCATCCGGAAAACCCCAGGTCCCAAGCATTCTGGATAATGGGTCCCATACCTGTATACCAATATATAACCAATATACTTATCATATATAGATATCATCCAATATAGTATAGTCCAAGTGTCCAACAAGTGTTTTCCCAAATCAGCTACCTGAACAAGTGCATTTAGAACCTTAAGCTACTGCCACCTAAAGGCCAACTGTAGAACAACCTGGAAAAGGAATATTGATGAGCAAATTTGTTCGGCAGGCATGGATATGCAGTGAAATTCTACATTTCACCATTGGCAATTTTTTTTAGGTGAAGCGGCGACTGAAATTTGCAACCAGAAAAATTCACAGAGACACAAAAGTCGCTAAGACAAAAAAGTTGCTGCGACAAAAAATCTCTGCAAAAAAAACAAAAAAATGCCCATTGACTTCAGTCCATTTGGAGTTGCCTATTGATTTCAATGCGTTTTGAATTTGTTTTTGCCATTTCACAATAAAACTTTGGGCACCTTGGCTGCTTTGGTGGTGTAGGGAACCATAGGGTTAATATGCCCCTATGGCTTTAACCCTACCATTTCCTTCTTCCTGTTACTGGGCAGAGGCCCATGTATCTTGTGTGCCATTAGCATATGTGCCTTATTGGCTAACAGGGAGACCACTCCCTTGGCACTAATATAGTATTTAGCAAAGGGGTGGGGCTTCTTCATTGGCTGCATCTGGTGTCTCAGGTGGAAGTTTCACTGAGCCTGGGATCAACAGGGCCCCAGTAAAGCCTTATACCCTAGAGTCTGCATCTAACTCTAGTGAAGTCGGGGAACAGGGACCCCGTGAATGAGGAGTAGTGAGTATCAGGATAATATAGAAGAGCACTTTCTAGCAAAGTGAGACAGTGAGAATAGTTAGAAAGAGCAGTTTCTGGCTCCAACCAGGAGTGATTAGCTGGAAGATAGTTCGCTATGAGGGATCCTTGGCTGCTAAGGGACACCCTGAGGATAAAGGTACTTGTCCAGGCTGCTCTCTGAACTCTCTCCACTTTTTTCAGACTTTACCGAGTTTTGGCCAGATTTCCTGATCCAATAATTTGACATGAATTACAGTTAACCTCAAAACTGAACAGGTCCTAAACTCTCCATAAATTGCTTCAAATGGAGGTATGTCCATAGGTGTAACAAGACGTGGCCAAAAATACCCCCAAATGAAACCCATCAGGTTAACTCTGTGCAAAGGAAGAACCTCTTCTTACAATGTGGGATGTACAGTTGCACGTGGTCCATCTTTACCTGTTCCATAGGGTGTCTTTTTGCTCCACTCGAAAGGGAGGTGTCAGATCATCATTTTTTATTAAGGGAATGTATTTTTTTCTTGAGATGTTGCTATGGCGCACATGGGTATGTTGCCTCTCCATGGACACAAAAGCAGAGCAGTCCCAAAGTAAGTAAGTCATGGCAACTAGATAGCTTTGGGTAGCCATTCATCTGACTCATGATTAATAGGACTAATTCACTATGCTGCACTGGGCTATTGGGTTCCCCAAGCTGTTTATTAAATATTCTGCCTCCAGAACTTTGTAAATGAAAACTAACTTACTTCAAGTGCTTCAAAGTGATGAGACGCAATAAACCACCCCTGCCGGTGGCTAGCTCATGGTACCTCCCGGAATAGGAAACATTTCATCCAATGACATATTTCCATTTTTCAGTAACTAATACTTTTATTTTCATGATTACAACTAGAGGTAAATGAAGCACTCATGGGCTGTAACAAGTCTGTTCTGTATTTGTTTGGCCAATTAATATTTCAAGGTGCCTGTTTGTCTCGGTTTCACAAATAAAAATGTCAAGATTCGTTTTTCACGGCTCGGAGAGTTCTTTGTCATTCTTGCGAGTAAAATTGGAATATACATTTGAGTAACCAAAATTTGATCTCTTCTATAATATATGATCATAACCAGGAACAAAAGTACAAGGTGAAAATAGAATGACATTTTGTAAGACTGCTTCACTATTTGGGTAGTTGAGATTTGTTTCTGCCCAGATATATTATGTATTATCTAGTGCTATCCCAATTTCTGTAGGAGAATTAAAGAAGAGCAGGCAGTAACCCTTTTAACACTTTCCCCTGTCTCTGCCCCTATATATTAGGTACCTACCTAGTGCTACCAACCCCTATTTCTGTAGGGAAATGAGAGCAGGGCAGGCAGTAACCCTTTTAACACTTTCCCCTGTCTCTGCCCCTATATATTAGGTACCTACCTAGTGCTACCAACCCCTATTTCTGTAGGGAAATGAGAGCAGGGCAGGCAGTAACCCTTCCAACACTTTCCCCTGTCTCTGCCCCTATATATTAGGTACCTACCTAGTGCTACCAACCCCTATTTCTGTAGGGAAATGAGAGCAGAGCAGGCAGTAACCCTTCCAACACTTTCCCCTGTCTCTGCCCCTATATATTAGGTACCTACCTAGTGCTACCAACCCCTATTTCTGTAGGGAAATGAGAGCAGAGCAGGCAGTAACCCTTCCAACACTTTCCCCTGTCTCTGCCCCTATATATTAGGTACCTACCTAGTGCTACCAACCCCTATTTCTGTAGGGAAATGAGAGCAGGGCAGGCAGTAACCCTTCCAACACTTTCCCCTGTCTCTGCCCCTATATATTAGGTACCTACCTAGTGCTACCAACCCCTATTTCTGTAGGGAAATGAGAGCAGGGCAGGCAGTAACCCTTCCAACACTTTCCCCTGTCTCTGCCCCTATATATTAGGTACCTACCTAGTGCTACCAACCCCTATTTCTGTAGGGAAATGAGAGCAGGGCAGGCAGTATCCCTTCCAACACTTTCCCGTGTCTCTGTCCCTATATATTAGGTACCTACCTAGTGCTACCAACCCCTATTTCTGTAGGGAAATGAGAGCAGGGCAGGCAGTAACCCTTCCAACACTTTCCCCTGTCTCTGCCCCTATATATTAGGTACCTATCCCCTTTAATGTCGTGGAAATTAATGCAGAGATGACACACATCCCTTTTTCCGCTCTCCTTATTTTTTTATTAACCATTCTACTCCTTGCAACCCATTGTGCTATCACTCTTTACTATGTTTTGCGTTCAGGATAATTCAGGGTTGGTGTTTAGTATTCCTTCCGAACTACATAAAGAGAACACTGAAGCCAAAATTGCTATCAGTTTCTTTGGTTTGGCTTTGAATAAACTAAAAATTAAATTCTCAATACTTTTGGAACAAAAAGGCCAAGATCATTATTCTCTTTTAGAGTATCAATATGAGAATACCAACAGTGGCAGTGATAGTAACAGCAATTATTATACATTATAAACATTTATAATTAACCTCTGTTTCCTTTTTCTGAGCCTAATGTGGCTTATTCCAACTATACTGAATCAGGACTTGCATGCTGCCTTAAGAGACCTACCCCCATATGTAATAAAGGCACTAAGTTTGCCCAGGAGCAGTAACCCATAGCAACCAATAAGATGTTTGCTTTTAAACAGGTGAACAGTAAATGCTACCGGCTTATTGGTTGCTATGGGTTACTCCCCCCCCCCCACTGTGGTCACTAGGAGGAAGTGTGGAACACTGTTGGTGGGTGGGGGGGGATTGATGTTGTGATTGGGGTGGGGGGGGGGCCCTGGACACCCCAGTCCAGCCCTGAATTGGAATATTAACAGTCAACAATATACCTCTTGCACTATTTCTCCTGGCTTCTGTAAAGGCATGAATGGCCTGCAGTTTCAGCCTTGCTTTCCACTTCATCACTCTGTGTCTGTCTGTCCCAAACCTTCCTGACAAAGCCCCATACCTTATGCAGTATGGGAATTGTTTTTCTTTGTTTCTTATCCCCTTGTTTGAGTCAATTTAGAGAAATATTCACAAATGTAACTTTTCACTGATGATAGATACGATGCACAGCAAGTTCAGAATAAAGTGCCATTGGCTGTGCCCCTCATTGAATAACAGGCAGAGTTTGTACTCATTAAGATTAGATGTGGGAACGTGTGGTTTCTAGAGCTGAGTCAGTTGTACTTGTTTAATCACTAGAGACACCTGCACTCGTTATGCAGCTCGCTCGTTAGCCTGCCCTATTTACATATCTATGTGTATTCACAGGTGTACATACAGTGTATTTGCCCTATTTACACAGGGGACTGAAACACCATATTGATCATACAAGATACTTTATGAGCAAGTAGGACTAGGACTTCATGGAGTTTGTCCTATATCAAGGGATGGGGAAACCCCGGCACTGTACAGAATCTGCCAGCAATATAAATCAGGCTGCTACCCGCATGTAATGGTGCATAAAATATGCCTTATTTAGCAACTTATCAATACAAAGGAATGATCTGGCCAAACCACCTTTTTTTTATTGCCAGTTCCTGAACACTACTTAAAGGGGACCTGTCACCATACAAAATAATTCCAAATCCTTTTCTATCATGTTAGTCAAGCAATGTAAGCTTTACTTACATTATATATATGAATTAATTTTAGTTTCCTTCAGTCTTGGAATTCACTATCACAGCAAGCAGGCAGCTGCCATGTTGTGGGCGCTGTTATTACAGAAAGCGTTGCATCTTCATTCTAATGTCTTGTTTATAAATCAGAATGGGGGACTTAATGCCTGTGCACTGGCTACACTATTATGTGCGGTAAGGAGAAAGGGAAAATGTGGGGGGGGGGGGTAGTGACATCTAGGAAGTGCTGAGTGGAAAGTGAAAGTAAGTAAGGCATAGAGGCGGGACAGGAAATATATGATTGACAGCTGAGATCTTTAATAACCATTATAACAGGTGTGGATGTTTTAATAATAAAAACAATATGGGTTTTATGTTTAATTTGGAAAGGACTTTTGTTATACAGGTATGGGACCCGTTATCCAGAATGCTCGGGACCTGGGGTATTCTGGATAAGGGGTCTTTCTGTAATTTGGATCTCCTACCTTAAGTCTACTTAAAAAAATATTTAAATAGTAATTAAATCCAATAGGATTGTTTTAGCTCCAATAAGGATTAATTATATCTTAGTTGGGATCAAGTACAGGTACTGTTTTATTATTACAGAGAAACGGGAATCATTTAACCATTAAATAAACCCAATAGGGCTGTTCTGCCCCCAATAAGGGGTAATTATATCTTAGTTGGGATCAAGTACAGGTATTGTTTTATTATTACAGAGAAAAGGGAATCATTTAACCATGAAATAAACCCAATAGGGCTGTTCTGCCCCCAATAAGGGGTAATTATATCTTAGTTGGGATCAAGTACAGGTACTGTTTTATTATTACAGAGAAAAGGGAATCATTTAACCATGAAATAAACCCAATAGGGCTGTTCTGCCCCCAATAAGGGGTAATTATATCTTAGTTGGGATCAAGTACAGGTACTGTTTTATTATTACAGAGAAAAGGGAATCATTTAACCATGAAATAAACCCAATAGGGCTGTTCTGCCCCAATAAGGGGTAATTATATCTTAGTTGGGATCAAGTACAGGTACTGTTTTATTATTACAGAGAAAAGGGAATCATTTAACCATTAAATAAACCCAATAGGGCTGTTCTGCCCCAATAAGAGGTAATTATATCTTAGTTGGGATCAAGTACAGGTACTGTTTTATTATTACAGAGAAAAGGGAATCATTTAACCATGAAATAAACCCAATAGGGCTGTTCTGCCCCCAATAAGGGGTAATTATATCTTAGTTGGGATCAAGTACAGGTACTGTTTTATTATTACAGAGAAAAGGGAATCATTTAACCATTAAATAAACCCAATAGGGCTGTTCTGCCCCAATAAGAGGTAATTATATCTTAGTTGGGATCAAGTACAGGTACTGTTTTATTATTACAGAGAAAAGGGAATCATTTAACCATTAAATAAACCCAATAGGGCTGTTCTGCCCCCAATAAGGGGTAATTATATCTTAGTTGGGATCAAGTACAGGTACTGTTTTATTACTACAAAGAAAAAGGAAAACATTTTTAAAAATGTGAATCATTTGATTATAATGGAGTCTATGGGAGATGGCCTTTCCGTAATTTAGACCTTTCTGGATATGCGTTTCCGGATAAGGGGTCCAATACCTGTACAGCTTTTTATGTCTAGGTGACAGGTCCCCTTGGGTGTAAATTGCTGCAGTCCAAACTGTAGGCGTTCCTCTTTAACTGACCGGTATGTGTTTAAGTTTTTGTGTAGAAGCCAGAGAACCAAAACCAAAGCTCTCACAGTCGCTAAGAGAACGTTCATTTTCCATCGAGAGAGTGGGAAGGGTTTATTGGGTAGGGGACTATAGCAGAGATAAAGGGCTGGTTTGAGGGTATATGCCATTGTGTGAGTTTTAAGATGAAGCTCATAAATTCTTTTGGTACATAGTTCCCATTTAAGTATAAGCAGAAGCTTTATTCCAACAGTAAAATACTTGGGGTACAAACCATAATATTTGAATTAGCTAAAAAAGTAGATATCCATAGACCTGTTTATTTGGCCTTTTGAGAAAACAAACCACACAAAGTGATACACCTTGGAACATTGGGTCCGTACTGTTATTTAGTAATGAAATATAATAAATTGGATAAGTTACAGGTCACCCAGCAAGCGGTTTCCTCCATGGCGGCGCACGTATTGCGCTATGGCTTAGATAAGGTTACCGCTAATTGTAGGTCATACAAAAACAATTAAATTAATTTGCTAAGCAACCAAATACACACCGAGGATTTAATTACCATAAACACATGACACAAGTCCATTAGAGCTCACTACAACACATTTGTTCTACATTAAATTATAATTATTTTTCCCAAAGGTTTACCTAAAGTCTCTTAATTAATTGACAAACAAATGAACAGCAAAGGTCAAAAGAGAAAATGTTTGCTGACAAAAAATATGTCCAATGTATCCTAATTGCTCACTGGCGGAGGCCGTTCTATAGCATTTAAATGAGGCCTTTGCTTTGCTGGGGCCAAATGACATTTTCTTTAGCGAAGGCAGCGCTCCTAAATCTTCTGCACATAGACCGGGCACACTCTAAGGAACTGAGGGTATTTACTAGCACAGCCGTATATACACGCATCTCTCTAAATACAGAAGCCAGGTTTGTTATATAAAGTACAGGTATGGGATCTGTTATCCGGAAACCCTTTATCCAGAAAGCTACGAATTACGGAAAGCCTTTCTCCCATAGACTCCATTTTAATAAAATTTTTAAAATTGATTTCATTTTTCTCTGTAATATTAAAACAGAACCTTGTATTTGATCCCATCTAAGATATAATTATCCCTTATTGGGGGCAGAACAGCCCCATTGGGTTTATTTAATGGTTAAATGATTCCCTTTTCTCTGTAATAATAAAACAGTACCTGTACTTGATCCCAACTAAGATATAATTACCCCTTATTGGGGGCAGAACAGCCCTATTGGGTTTATTTCATGGTTAAATGATTCCCTTTTCTCTGTAATAATAAAACAGTACCTGTACTTGATCCCAACTAAGATATAATTACCCCTTATTGGGGGCAGAACAGCCCTATTGGGTTTATTTCATGGTTAAATGATTCCCTTTTCTCTGTAATAATAAAACAGTACCTGTACTTGATCCCAACTAAGATATAATTACCCCTTATTGGGGGCAGAACAGCCCTATTGGGTTTATTTCATGGTTAAATGATTCCCTTTTCTCAGTAATAATAAAACAGTACCTGTACTTGATCCCAACTAAGATATAATTACCCCTTATTGGGGGCAGAACAGCCCTATTGGGTTTATTTAATGGTTAAATGATTCCCTTTTCTCTGTAATAATAAAACAGTACCTGTACTTGATCCCAACTAAGATATAATTACCCCTTATAAGATGCAAAACAATCCTATTGGGTTTAATTAATGTTTTATTGATTTTTTTAGTAGGCATGGAAAGATCCCTTATCCGGAATAACCTTGGTCCCGAGCATTGTGGATAGCGGGTCCTATACCTGTACAGGTTTATATCACCGGCATCTCAGGACTGCAAGTCTATGGTCATTTGGAGAGATGGGCTGAAGGTCACCATGTGACAACAAAGCCATTTAGATCAGTTTGCCCCATTTTACATGCAGCATTTACATCTGTGAAGTGCAGTGAAAATCACCACTGGGCATCTTCACTATATCATTCTAAACACTTCCAATTGCCGTTTCTATTTCCATACACAGCACTTTTTATGCCAATGTAGTAAAACCTGAACAGAAGATTGACCAGAGCTCACAATGTATGGTAGCTACATTTTTTTCAGGTCAAGGTTAGATAACATTTGTAACTCCATCATTCTCCTATAAAACTGCTACAGGCATACACGTTCCTCTATACAGTGGCGTGACTTGGTCTTCTAAGGGAGCCCAGTGTGACCAGTTCCTACCCCACCACCCCCCTCCTGGACCATCCCCGTTGCACCTCCAAAGCTGCATCGCACCATGCCGCTATTTAAAAAAAATAGGTCATTTTGCCATAGTTTCTATAAGGGGCTGCTTTATGATCCCCCATTAAAGGAGAAGGAAAGGCTAATAAAGAGTTAATCCCAAGCTGCAGGCATACCTTCAGTTCTCTCAATAGTGCCCTTAAAGGAGACATTTCATATAACCTTCATATTCAGTTATATGATTCATCTTTCTTCAATCTATGTAATCTTGCAGAAAAAAAACGATTTGAATGCATTTTACCTGCTAAAATCGTTTTTATATCAGAGCTGCAGAGAGATCTTCACTCCTCTGAAGCTAAACTGAAATGAGAGATGGGAGTGTCTCTTCATTCTCCCACAGGAAATGGTCACAGCACTGACTGACAGGCTGAACTCTGCTGTAACAGGGAAGCCCCTCCCTCCTCCCTGCCTGTGTATCTGTTACCAGTCTGCACATAGCTGGCCTGTGCTGCTGCCTGATCTTTACAAGTTGCAGGGAGTTGTTGCAGGAGAAAATACCAAAAAACATCCAGTTTAGGTATCAAAGTACAAGTTGCAGGGAGTTGTTGCAGGGGAAAATACCAAAAAACGGCCAGTTTAGGTGTCAAAGTACAAGTTGCAGGGAGTTGTTGCAGGAGAAAATACCAAAAAACGGCCAGTTTAGGTGTCAAAGTACAAGTTGCAGGGAGTTGTTGCAGGGGAAAATACCAAAAAACGGCCAGTTTAGGTGTCAAAGTACAAGTTGCAGGGAGTTGTTGCAGGAGAAAATACCAAAAAACGGCCAGTTTAGGTGTCAAAGTACAAGTTGCAGGGAGTTGTTGCAGGGGAAAATACCAAAAAACGGCCAGTTTAGGTGTCAAAGTACAAGTTGCAGGGAGTTGTTGCAGGGGAAAATACCAAAAAACGGCCAGTTTAGGTGTCAAAGTACAAGTTGCAGGGAGTTGTTGCAGGGGAAAATACCAAAAAACAGCCAGTTTAGGTATCAAAGTACAAGTTGCAGGGAGTTGTTGCAGGGGAAAATACCAAAAAACGGCCAGTTTAGGTATCAAAGTACAAGTTGCAGGGAGTTGTTGCAGGAGAAAATACCAAAAAACGGCCAGTTTAGATGTCAAAGTACAAGTTGCAGGGAGTTGTTGCAGGGGAAAATACCAAAAAACGTCCAGTTTAGGTGTCAAAGTACAAGTTGCAGGGAGTTGTTGCAGGAGAAAATACCAAAAAACGGCAGTTTAGGTGTCAAAGTACAAGTTGCAGGGAGTTGTTGCAGGGGAAAATACCAAAAAACGGCCAGTTTAAGTGTCAAAGTACAAGTTGCAGGGAGTTGTTGCAGGGGAAAATACCAAAAAACGGCCAGTTTAGGTGTTAAAGTACAAGTTGCAGGGAGTTGTTGCAGGGGAAAATACCAAAAAACGGCCAGTTTAGGTGTCAAAGTACAAGTTGCAGGGAGTTGTTGCAGGAGAAAATACCAAAAAACGGCCAGTTTAGGTGTCAAAGTACAAGTTGCAGGGAGTTGTTGCAGGAGAAAATACCAAAAAACGGCCAGTTTAGGTGTCAAAGTACAAGTTGCAGGGAGTTGTTGCAGGGGAAAATACCAAAAAACGGCCAGTTTAGGTATCAAAGTACAAGTTGCAGGGAGTTGTTGCAGGAGAAAATACCAAAAAACGGCCAGTTTAGGTGTCAAAGTACAAGTTGCAGGGAGTTGTTGCAGGGGAAAATACCAAAAAACGGCCAGTTTAGGTGTCAAAGTACAAGTTGCAGGGAGTTGTTGCAGGGGAAAATACCAAAAAACGGCCAGTTTAGGTGTCAAAGTACAAGTTGCAGGGAGTTGTTGCAGGGGAAAATACCAAAAAACGGCCAGTTTAGGTGTCAAAGTACAAGTTGCAGGGAGTTGTTGCAGGAGAAAATACCAAAAAACGGCCAGTTTAGGTGTCAAAGTACAAGTTGCAGGGAGTTGTTGCAGGGGAAAATACCAAAAAACGGCCAGTTTAGGTGTCAAAGTACAAGTTGCAGGGAGTTGTTGCAGGGGAAAATACCAAAAAACGGCCAGTTTAGGTGTCAAAGTACAAGTTGCAGGGAGTTGTTGCAGGGGAAAATACCAAAAAACAGCCAGTTTAGGTATCAAAGTACAAGTTGCAGGGAGTTGTTGCAGGGGAAAATACCAAAAAACGGCCAGTTTAAGTGTCAAAGTACAAGTTGCAGGGAGTTGTTGCAGGGGAAAATACCAAAAAACGGGCAGTTTAGGTGTCAAAGTACAAGTTGCAGGGAGTTGTTGCAGGGGAAAATACCAAAAAACGGCCAGTTTAGGTGTCAAAGTACAAGTTGCAGGGAGTTGTTGCAGGGGAAAATACCAAAAAACGGCCAGTTTAGGTATCAAAGTACAAGTTGCAGGGAGTTGTTGCAGGAGAAAATACCAAAAAACGGCCAGTTTAGGTGTCAAAGTACAAGTTGCAGGGAGTTGTTGCAGGAGAAAATACCAAAAAAACGGCCAGTTTAGGTGTCAAAGTACAAGTTGCAGGGAGTTGTTGCAGGGGAAAATACCAAAAAAACGGCCAGTTTAGGTATCAAAGTACAAGTTGCAGGGAGTTGTTGCAGGAGAAAATACCAAAAAACGGCCAGTTTAGGTGTCAAAGTACAAGTTGCAGGGAGTTGTTGCAGGGGAAAATACCAAAAAACGGCCAGTTTAGGTATCAAAGTACAAGTTGCAGGGAGTTGTTGCAGGAGAAAATACCAAAAAACTGCCAGTTTAGGTGTCAAAGTACAAGTTGCAGGGAGTTGTTGCAGGGGAAAATACCAAAAAACGGCCAGTTTAGGTGTCAAAGTACAAGTTGCAGGGAGTTGTTGCAGGAGAAAATACCAAAAAACGGCCAGTTTAGGTGTCAAAGTACAAGTTGCAGGGAGTTGTTGCAGGGGAAAATACCAAAAAACGGCCAGTTTAAGTGTCAAAGTACAAGTTGCAGGGAGTTGTTGCAGGGGAAAATACCAAAAAACGGCCAGTTTAGGTGTCAAAGTACAAGTTGCAGGGAGTTGTTGCAGGGGAAAATACCAAAAAACGGCCAGTTTAAGTGTCAAAGTACAAGTTGCAGGGAGTTGTTGCAGGAGAAAATACCAAAAAACGGCCAGTTTAGGTGTCAAAGTACAAGTTGCAGGGAGTTGTTGCAGGGGAAAATACCAAAAAACGGCCAGTTTAGGTGTCAAAGTACAAGTTGCAGGGAGTTGTTGCAGGGGAAAATACCAAAAAACGGCCAGTTTAGGTGTCAAAGTACAAGTTGCAGGGAGTTGTTGCAGGGGAAAATACCAAAAAACGGCCAGTTTAGGTGTCAAAGTACAAGTTGCAGGGAGTTGTTGCAGGAGAAAATACCAAAAAACGGCCAGTTTAGGTGTCAAAGTACAAGTTGCAGGGAGTTGTTGCAGGGGAAAATACCAAAAAACGGCCAGTTTAGGTGTCAAAGTACAAGTTGCAGGGAGTTGTTGCAGGGGAAAATACCAAAAAACGGCCAGTTTAGGTGTCAAAGTACAAGTTGCAGGGAGTTGTTGCAGGGGAAAATACCAAAAAACAGCCAGTTTAGGTATCAAAGTACAAGTTGCAGGGAGTTGTTGCAGGGGAAAATACCAAAAAACGGCCAGTTTAAGTGTCAAAGTACAAGTTGCAGGGAGTTGTTGCAGGGGAAAATACCAAAAAACGGGCAGTTTAGGTGTCAAAGTACAAGTTGCAGGGAGTTGTTGCAGGGGAAAATACCAAAAAACGGCCAGTTTAGGTGTCAAAGTACAAGTTGCAGGGAGTTGTTGCAGGGGAAAATACCAAAAAACGGCCAGTTTAGGTATCAAAGTACAAGTTGCAGGGAGTTGTTGCAGGAGAAAATACCAAAAAACGGCCAGTTTAGGTGTCAAAGTACAAGTTGCAGGGAGTTGTTGCAGGAGAAAATACCAAAAAACGGCCAGTTTAGGTGTCAAAGTACAAGTTGCAGGGAGTTGTTGCAGGGGAAAATACCAAAAAACGGCCAGTTTAGGTATCAAAGTACAAGTTGCAGGGAGTTGTTGCAGGAGAAAATACCAAAAAACGGCCAGTTTAGGTGTCAAAGTACAAGTTGCAGGGAGTTGTTGCAGGGGAAAATACCAAAAAACGGCCAGTTTAGGTATCAAAGTACAAGTTGCAGGGAGTTGTTGCAGGAGAAAATACCAAAAAACTGCCAGTTTAGGTGTCAAAGTACAAGTTGCAGGGAGTTGTTGCAGGGGAAAATACCAAAAAACGGCCAGTTTAGGTGTCAAAGTACAAGTTGCAGGGAGTTGTTGCAGGAGAAAATACCAAAAAACGGCCAGTTTAGGTGTCAAAGTACAAGTTGCAGGGAGTTGTTGCAGGGGAAAATACCAAAAAACGGCCAGTTTAAGTGTCAAAGTACAAGTTGCAGGGAGTTGTTGCAGGGGAAAATACCAAAAAACGGCCAGTTTAGGTGTCAAAGTACAAGTTGCAGGGAGTTGTTGCAGGGGAAAATACCAAAAAACGGCCAGTTTAAGTGTCAAAGTACAAGTTGCAGGGAGTTGTTGCAGGAGAAAATACCAAAAAACGGCCAGTTTAGGTGTCAAAGTACAAGTTGCAGGGAGTTGTTGCAGGGGAAAATACCAAAAAACGGCCAGTTTAGGTGTCAAAGTACAAGTTGCAGGGAGTTGTTGCAGGGGAAAATACCAAAAAAACGGCCAGTTTAGGTGTCAAAGTACAAGTTGCAGGGAGTTGCATGTAAAAAAAAAACTCTCATAGCTATTGCAGAACGTAATACTGATGGGCAGGGACACTGTAGGATTGGGTGCAGGGAGTTGTAACTATATATAATTGGAACCTAACATGGATGCAGGGAGTTACAAGCAAACAACACACATCATTTATAATTAGGTACAGTCTAATGAATAAACAGATCTGACTCCTTCATTGTAAATAACGTTTTTTTTGATTTGGTAAATAATTTTTTTTTTTAAGAAAGAGAATCAAGGTGCCTTACATTCCAGCATGTCACAGAAGCAGCGAATCTTCCTTCAACTGAGCTGCTAGTCAGGAGAGCAGGGCCAGCCAGGAGCAGCACTGAGAAGGACCCCAGCGTGACTGACGTGGGCGGGGAAATGACGTCATCAAAGGCGCCGCCCACGTGTCACGCCCACTCCTCTCTCATTGGCTGCAGCGTCTGTATAGGAAAGAAGCCAGGGCCGGCGGCCCCAGCTACAGACAGACTATTTTCCAGCCGGAAGCCCTGTGAAAGCCCTGTGAAAGGGAGGGGCTTTAGCATATGTGCAGGGATTACACAGCCTTCTTCAACAGTAGGTATAAAATACACTTTATTTTATTCAATTTTAGAGTGTTAGCTGCAATTTAAGATAAACTGAAAAATTATGGTATATGTCTCCTTTAAGTCTCCCCATATTTCTCCTGTTCAGATGATCAGAAGCCAAACAGGAAGAAAAAACACTGAGCTGTGTAAAGAAAGTTCCCATAATGCCTCACTCCTGCACCAAGGCCCAGACTGGTGTACATACTCAGTTAGTTAGACTATGTGGCAGATTTAGTAATGCACAAACACTCCAAGCGTATATTTGTCGATTTTTTCGTACTCTTGTGCGACTTTTTTGTAAAAAATCAGAAAGGTTTTACCGCTGTTTACAATCATTCGGTACAAAAATGTTGTGACTTTCGGATTGCCAATACAATATAATCGTGACTAATACTTATTTTTTGTAAGCATTTTCGTGATATTTGCGATCTTCAGAAATTTTTCGTATCCAATCCACATTTCTCCCATTCGGGATTCGAACTCGAGATTTGATAAATCTGCCCCTATGAGACAGCTTCCTGCTGATTGGCTCAGATCCACATTCCTAAGTTGGGGGGGGAGTGAGCTCTTAGCATTCTTAAAGGAGGGGGGAGCAGGAGAGAGCAGAAAGCTGCGTGTCTCTGGCACAGGAAAACAGAGACAACAAATCTTTTGACAGAGGTCTCAGTGCAGCGTTTCTGTGAGCGCTTATGGCTGTATTTACATAGACCTTTCTGATAAAGCTTACTTAGTTTTTACCTTTCCTTCTACTTTAACATCAGCACCTAGTAGTCCAAGTTGTAACCAGCCAATCAGCTTTCTGTATCATGGTTCATCTGGTGCCAACTGTACAAGGCACACTTGAGGAACGGAGACATTTTTATAGAGACATTTTTATATAACAAAAATGGGGGATAAAATAGAGCAGCTATGGATGGGGACCTACAAAGGGTGTTGTTCCTATTGGGAGTCAGCTGGTAGCCACCCAAGCCATATCTTGAGGTTCCTCCAGCTGAAATGTTGGTGCATAGTAGGGCCTATTTTCACAGTGTCCATGCTTTAGGACAAGGCGACAGCAGCTGAGAACAACAAAAAATTATTTTTTGTTTTTATATCAATTATGTTCCAGGGATATGTTCATGCACATTAGGGATTTTAGCAAACATCAAGCAGATCTGACAAACACACACTTGAAATGCAAATGGTGCTCTGCGTGTGTGTGTTCTGCAATTCTAGCCGTTGATGGCAAGGGAGAGGTCTCCGCCGTTCTAGCATATAATAATAACTGCCTGATCTGTTATGCAGCTTTCTATCATTCCGGTCAGAGCTGGCAGGCAGCAGTAATTCTGTATTGAGAGCTCTCTGTAGCTAAGGCTGGGGAAGATAAGTGGGAGCTATCTGGTAATCATTAATCAGGCAGCATTATGACAGGATGGATCCCAGCCCCAGTCATAAATTCTTGCATCCCAGAATAATATTATTTCAGCAATTATTTCTTCTATAGGGTTGAGAACCAAAAAACAAAAATAAAAAAAACATAGGAATTCAAGCAGAGGACTGCGGTGAAGGGAACGGCACCATATGAAGTATTTCTCTACATTGGCAAAAATAAGGGGGAGTCTTTGGCACCGTTTAAATAAATGCAATTTATACCAAGGCAGAAAGCTTTGTATTTTTTTTGTGTTTGGGCATAAATTAAGAAAGTATTTACTTTGGAGTTTTTGGTGCCATCACTGAAAATGTTCCTTCATAATCTCGTTGTGGTTTCATGTTGGGTCCATCAGACTAACATTCTATTATATTTCTAGCGGCCAGAACCAGTGGGGCGCTGCGCTGGATGCCAGGTCCGCAGAAAAACATCCATTAAATAATAAAACAAACTGTAATTTCTACACGTACAAGACGTTTTACCTGGCGGTGTGGGGGGATTTGTCTGAAATAACTCCGCTCTGCAGTAAGAGTCAGCTTAGTCTTAGTCTACAGCATAATAGCCTTACTGCGCCACAATACTGACAATATTCTCTTTTTTATTAGTCTTTTTACTATATGGGAAATGTATTTTACTCATCGGTTTCCTGTGTGTGGTTCTTATAGCAATACTGTCATGATTGTTATGGGATAGTTTTTATTACTAAATTACACTGTTTACATAGCAAATAATTGATTGTACCATTTAAAATGTTATTCTTGATCCAACAAATGTATTTGTAGCTGTAATATTGGTGTGTAGGCCCCATCTCAGTGCATTATGCCTGAGTCTGAGCTTTCAGCCAGCGCTACATATTAGAACTGCTTTCAGCTAACCTATTGTTTCTCCTACTCCCATGTAACTGGAGGAGTCCCAAGCCAGACTTGGATTTCTTACTATTACTATTGTTATAGTTGCTGCTTCTCCAGCTGCAGTTGTCCTCCCTTGACGTGTTTCACTTATGTGTGCTCAGGGGAGGACGTCGGATGGGGCCCCCCCTTTGGGGAGTTAGGGGGGCGTGGCAGGGGCCCCTGCTGGGGTAGTTAATACAGTAATCAGGGTTGGACTGGGTCGCCGGGACACCGGGAAAAACCTTCCTCCCCTGATGCGTTAAATTTACGTGAGCTCAGGGGAGGACGTTGGGTGGGGGACTCTGTGGGGCGTTAGGGGGGCCCCTGCAGGGGGGGTAAGGGGACTCGGGCGGCGGAGGCACCTGCAGGGTGGGAGCCCCGGTGGGCCCTGCACCCCCAGTCCGACCCTGACAGTAATACTGTGAAGGCAAAAACACCTTTATAAGTGCAACAGCACCATAGAGTAGTGTATAAGGTTCCCCTTCCAGTATCATTAATAAACATATGGACATTTCTAACACCCCACCCGTGCCCTTTATTAAAAGAATACTGTCATCAGGATATAAATAGTATGTAAATGTATGAGTAATAACTAGACACTTACATGGAGATGTTTCCTTGTACCCTGGCAACTGTCTCTATTTCCTCAGAAGCCACCGAATTTTGTAGCATGAACCCTGGGAACTGCTTAAAAGATCACAGTATTCGCAGCCCTGCTGACGGGACTGGTCTCCCCCAGTGCCATTTTTGGCCCATTTCAGACTGACACAGAGGAGCTGAACATAACAGAGTTTGATCCAAATCATGGTAAAAACAAGGGTTAAAGAGAATCATAGTCAAGGCAAGGAGTCAGGGCAGGCAGCGAAGAGGTAAAGAGTTAATAACCAGGGATGCAAACAGAAAGAAAGGCTTTGGTAGGACTGTATAGCGCAGAGCCAGATTGGGCAATGAAAAAGGGGCCAGGAAACACTTCTCTTTTCAAAATTATTGCCAAAAGCACAGCACCGACATCTATAAACCACACCCGTGTCCCAACACATGGGAACATCAGGATGCATGTATGAAAGCGCGACAGTCTCCTGGGGAAAGAGCACCATGTAGCAGTCCAAACCTACTATGGCCACTGATACATATATGTACCAAAAGGGTTCATTGCTCGCTCCATTTTGGTTGCTCACCTTTGAGTTGCATGATAGTCTGATTGCCCACCTGACTGATCTGAGGGACCAAAACATTCGCAGACTATCTTAAAAATCAAATTAGTTGAAACATCTGCTTGAGTTAAAGGGCAACTAAAGCCCTGATTATGCAATGGCCAATAGTTACATGCTATTAAAGCGCCATTCCCCTGTGCCACCTACACTGTTCTTGTTCCACAAACATGGACACGCTCCTCCAGGGTCCTGGGCATGTTCAGCGCATTACACTCATGTTACTAGTTTACAGGCACATTAAGGAGTGTACTTATTAACATTGGAGACATCACTGGTGATGTTGCCAATGGCAACCAATCAGCAATTAGATTTAAACGGTCACAGTCAAGTTAGAAAACAAAAGCAAAGAGCTGATTGGTTGCTATGGGCAACAACGGTGATGTTTGTTTCCAGTGTGTTCCAATAAATACACCCCTATAATATGATGTCAATTCAAGCAAACAGATAAAGAGAAATAGAAATCAAAATAGTAAATAAAGATAATAAATTGAGAAGCCTCCTTGAGGGATAAGGAATAGGAAAAGTGTCCGTAACGAATACGATATAGAGACCCGGGTGTGTATACCCCGGGTCTATCACATAGATCGTCTAGACCAAAGTCCCAGTATAGTCAAAAACGGCTTAATTCAAACATAGCAAGAAAGCGAAACAATAAAGCTCACCGCAGTCCAGAAATGGTCCGGGGGCTCAAAGCCCCAAACCCGTAGGTGGGAAGGCAAAATCATGCATATACGAAGAGGCTCCAAATGCCCCGGACAGGAGGTTCACTAAAATTCAATCTTTATTTTTCCATTAAAATCAGAACGCCTGACACGTTTCGTGCACTTAAGCACTTCATCATAGGCAGAAACGCGTCAGGCATTCTGATTTTAATGGAAAAATAAAGATTGAATTTTAGTGAACCTCCTGTCCGGTGCATTTGGAGTCTCTTCATATATGCCTATAATATGATGCACCACCGAGTGATGGAGGGCACATGTACAGTGATCCAGGGCTAATGAACTGGGGAAATGACACCACGGTCAATTAAAAACTGCCCTTGTTTATTCTTATTATTATTTGCTTCTTAATTACAGAATAAAAGCCCCCCTTATTTTTCTATCTCCCCTTTCCAGGCTGTCATTTTTGGCAAACCGTCATTTCACAACAAAAGTTCCAGGCTCCGGAATGGTTGCTAAAGAAACTATATTAATGCTCGCTGGTAGCAGTTGTCGGTTATAGTTTGTTGGCAAGCCATTGATTTTTTATAAGCTTTCCTTGCGTTTTATCTGTTATTGGACAGAGCTGCTTTGCATTTCAATTGCAAATATTCCTTTAGTGATTAAGGCTTTTCCGTGCGCAGGGTAATGGCTACAGCTGCGGGGAGAATGGATTAGGATCATTGTTAACGCCCGTGTTGTTGATTTTCGCCCCGTTCCGCTGCCATCCAAAGCATTTCATGATATAATTGTAATACTGTCGTTAGCGTTGCTTTTAATTAACGAATGTTTCATGTCTTATATTTGAATGTGATGTAAACAAATCATCCCTAATAGTAAAGGGATTCACTGATTGAAGAGTCTTTACCCTTCTGTAAGTTTGGACTGAGGGCTCTGAATCTTAAAGGGGGGGTTTGCCTTCAAATTAAATTGTTGTATCGGTTGGGTTTTGGGCAGAAAGTCCTTGTTGTTCTGACTGTGCAGTCAGTCTGCAGGTAAACACCCTGTTTACCTGGCTAAAGTGTGGGTGTGGTCCCCCCCATCCTCCATTGTGGATACCACAAGTTTTTTCCCCTTACCCTTCTGATTTGATTCTGAAGTGACGTCACTTCCTGTATACAGTGACATCACTTCCTGTATACAGTGACGTCACTTCCTGTATTTTTGTGGGTCCTGGAACAGAAAGTAAGTTACCTATTTGCACTTTTTGATGTACTTGCTATATGTCTGTTTAACCCTTTAAGTGCCACAGGACGTAGATGACAGCAGTGAGCACGCAATGATGACGTGTCCACTGCTGTCCCTTTAAATAGCGCCCCCTAACGTCCTCTCCTGCCTGCCATGTGTGACTGCTGGACCCCCTGCTGCCTTCCTGATGGAGTGGGTCGCCCTGATCACCTGCCTGCCATGGGTGAGCTGAACTACAACTCTACACCACTGTTTATTTTGCTTATTTCTATCTAAACTGTCTAATTTTTTTTTTCTATTACTTCTGTTTTTCTCATTATCACACTTTTTCACACATACACACTTACAGACAACTTTTCCAAGCGCACACATACACACACACTTAGGGGCTGATTTACTAAGACACGAATTCGAATCCGAATTGGAAAAATTCCGACTGGTAAACAAACTTTTTGCGGCTTTTTCGTATTTTTTGCGATTTTTTCGTTGCCTTTACGATTTGCGCGAAAAAACGCGAGTTTTTCGTAGCCATTCCAAAAGTTGCGCAAAATCTGTCGATTTTTTCGTAGCGTTAAAACTTGCGCTAAAAGTTGCGATTTTTTCGTAGCGTTAAAACTTGCGCGAAAAGTCGCGCCTTTTTCGTAGCGTTAAAACTTAAAAGGCGTGACATTTCGCGCAAGTTTTAACGCTACGAAAAAATTGCCAGATTTTGCACAACTTTCGGAATGGCTACGAAAAACTCGCATTTTTTCGCGCAAATCGTATTGGTAAGGAAAAAGTCGCGACAATTTTCCGAAAAAATCGCAAAATACCGATCATTACGAAAAAAACGCAATCGGACGCATTCGGCCCGTTCGTGTCTTAGTAAATGTGCCCCTTAGTTTTTGGTAGTTGCCATGGAGATTTTGTGTAAAAATCTAGGTTTGTATCTGGTTTTTCCTTGATTTCTGACCAAAGCGCTGATTTCTGCAAGGTTGCGCTGAATCATTTAAAGACACGATCAGTTTGGATAAAGGAAAGGAAGTCGGCATACCACTTCCAAGATGGCCGCGCCATTCTTTACACGGAGCTCAAACTTTCAAGTAAGATTTTATAAGTTTTTGTTGCTGTAATTGAGCCAAAAGTGTGGTGTCTTTCTTTATCAATTGTAGCACTATTCAATGGTACCATTTATAAATTTTGGCTTGCCTTCTCCTTTAAAAGAAACGTCTGCCACTGGGGGGAACTGAAATGCCAAATTCGGCTGGCACTTAAAGGGTTAAAGAAAACCATAATCTCAATAAAAGAAACAAAAATATTAGCATAACTATTCTTCTTTTTACCCTTACAAATTAGCCAATTTCTAAAGGGTAAGAAGGATGGTTTCTTTTTAAAGTGTATGGGCACAACAGCCACCAACACAGGGTGGTAATTTAAAGAAGTTACTACTACTAGAGAGACTCAATACATGGACTCCAATGGGATTACATAAAAAATTAAGGGAGTGATTTATCAACGTTCAAATTTGAAATTTTTTTCACGATTTGAGTTTTTTTGTGTGAAAATTCAAGCTACAGTTGAAAAACTCAAACGTGCAAAAAAACCTGAAAATTCTATGTCTAATTTTTACCATAACCTCTACATACTCGCTACCATGAACTTTAATATAATGAAGGGATCACATATCCTTATTGAGGTTGTTGAAAATATGACATAATTATAATGATGTACATGGTATTATGTATTGTAGTGCATTATGATATCATTGTTATATCACAGGAGGTGGGGTTTGGGTTACCCTCCCCTTTTTAAGAGCACTTGATGAAGAGGCTTGTCCCCAAAATTCCTGCTTGATGAGATCTCACAAAAATAAAATGGATTGAAGATATTTTTGCAGAAGCCTAAGAAGTTTGAAGTCCAGTTTATTTTCTGAGCTATAAGGGCTAGAGCTACAGCAGGAAGCTATGAAGACCAAGCTAAAATGGCAGCTGCTATCTTAAACAAACAGAGAAAGCTTCTAGGGCTCTTTACTAAGGTATGGTAAAGCTTTCTGCAGAATAAATATAGTGTTCTAGGTGGCCAGGCCCGGATTTGTAGAGAGGCCACAAAGGCCTAGGACGGCAGAAATTTAAGGGGTGGCATGCCGCACTGCCACAACGAAATTTTTAATATGCCATATGGGGACCTCTGCCCACTGCTGAGTTTAAATGAATGCGTATGCACATGCGTGCTCTCAGCTGCAGAGGGGGGGAGGGGTGTTCACGCATGCACGCAGGCGGGTG
Organism: Xenopus tropicalis; assembly: GCF_000004195.4. Taxonomy (NCBI): domain Eukaryota; kingdom Metazoa; phylum Chordata; class Amphibia; order Anura; family Pipidae; genus Xenopus; species Xenopus tropicalis. The sequence continues at coordinate 164,326,859 of NC_030678.2, read as the reverse complement.
ACCAATGGGGGGTGGCCTCGGGGCGCCCGGAAGACAAATCCGGCGCTGAAGGTGGCACTAATGTGGCAAATCTATTGACAGTAAAATGTCCAAATGACTTTTATATATATATATATATATATATATATATTTTTTACCATTTGGTGAAACCACTAATAAACTCATTTTCTAGAATGCCAGTCCTTTATCAAATGATTTAAACTGAAAAAGCACAAACGAATAAAGTTGTGGAAATGTCACAAAAAAACTCAACTTTTTTAACTTTTTTGCACGATAACTGCGCCTTTTTTGTATTGTCGCACAAAAAACATTTTCAAAAAACCCCAAAACCTCTAAAACCACAAAGCAAAGAAAGATCTTCCAGTCCTGCTATTGAGTCTTACATGATCTTCACAGCCTTTAGATGACGTATTTTTTCTTTCAGGTTTGTTGCAGTTTTGTTGTGTAATAAATGCCGAAAAAGATTGCATTTTTTTCTGTAACAACATTGTATTTTTGCAAAAAAAAATTACAAATTGTGAAAAAAAAATTGAATGCCAGAGCTTTTTATTTCAATATGAATTTGGTTATGAGGGGGGCTTATTTATCAATTTTCAAGTTTGACCAAATTTTGACCTAAATATGACCAGACTTGAATGTTTGCTTATTTGTAGTGATGAGCGAATCTGTCCCATTTTCGCCGTTGCGCAAATTTTCCACCATTTCGCGAATCTTTTGAAAGATTTGCAAATTTTTCGACGAAGCGAAACAGCAGAAAATTTGCAAACGGTTAAAAAAAATTGTCGCCCGCGGCTATTCTTATGTCGCCTGCGGCTATTCTTTCGCCGCGCGGCTATTCTTTTGTTGCCCGGCTATTCTTTTGTCGCCTGCGGCTATTCTTTTGTCGTGCGTGGCTATTCTTTCGCCGCGTGGCTATTCTTTCGTTGCGTGGCTATTCTTTTGTCTCCTGCGGCTATTCTTTTGTTGTCCGCGGCTATTCTTTCGTCGCACGGCTATCCTTTCATCGCGCGGCTATTCTTTCATCGCGCGGCTATTCTTTTGTCGTGCGTGGCTATTCTTTCGTCGCGTGGCTATTCTTTCGTCGCCCGCGACTATTTTTGGACGGGCGGTGAATTTTTCCGTGACTAATTTTTTTAGCTGTTTTGCGAAACAATCCGCCAATGGCAAAATGCGGAAATTCGCCGCGAATCCATTCCTGCCGAAACATTTCGCCCATCGCTACTTATTTGTTAAAAAATTAGACTATAAAAAAATTAATTGAATTAAATCACGAAAAAAACCTTGAATGCATCGAATTATATTCTTCCCATCATTTTCAATAGTTCTACAAACTTAAATATATTTGACAAACTCAAATAACTCAAATTGAAAAAAAAACTCATACATTTTGCCCCCTAAAGACACGTTGCACAAGTCAATGGGAAATTAATGTTCTTTATTCAAGCAAGTTTTACATTGTAAACCCCAAATAAATGACTTATAAAAGTGGCACTATACCCCCCCATTTTATTTTTCTTTGTCTATTGTAAATAGGAAGAGGAGCATGTTTATTAAAACCAATATAGAAGGAAGAAAACAATAATAAATTCTAACGGTAATTCGGTAATTCACCAGCTAGGCCGGCACCGGTATTTCCAATTCATCAGCAATGTACTCACTGGTAAATTTGCAATGGCCTATGAATCCCTCCCTTCCATGACCCTTTTTGCTGCCCCTCCCACAAATGACATTATGTCCCGCCCTCCAACCAGAAGGCTGGTATTAGTCACAAAAAAAGCTGGCAACCCCACTACCGTATTAAAGGAGAAGGAAAGAGTTTTACTCATCTGCCAGTATGTAATAGAGAGCCCCTGCATGTACCTGAACACTGAAATAATTTCTTATAAAAATGCTCCTTTCACCAGTACGGTACTCCCGAAGTAAACAGTATTTCTCCTGTGTCTGCGCCGCCAGGTTTTTAACACTGACATCTGCAAGATGGTGCCTGCAAACTAAAAGCGCATGCGCTAAATTTATTCACAACATTAAATGTGCTGTGCTGTCACAACCCCCCTTCCCCCCCCACTCCGTTTCGCTCCCCTGCCCACTCGCCTCTCCCCCCCCAGCACCTTCCTGCCAGCTGCGTCCCCTTGTAATGGCCCCAGCTGCCGCTGCATCTGCCATAGCAACCAGACGCTAGGGGGAGCGATCCTTCTGGTGCGCATGCGCCGCCTACAGTCCTGGTCCTGGTCCCATGGTCTGTGCAGGAGCGAGGCATTATGGGAATCTTCTCTACCCAGCTTAGCGTTTTTTCTTCCTGTTTGGCTTCTGATCATCTGAACGGGAGAAATATGGGGAGACTTAAGGGCACTATTGAGAGAACTGAAGGTATGCCTGCAGCTTGGGATTAACTCTTTATTAGCCTTTCCTTCTCCTTCTCCTGACTTTCACTGCCTTCATACAGTGGTAGAAATTCCTTACCAGGGAATGTGGCCACAAGGCTTGCAAGGCACGGTCAGCTAAAAAATGTCGATAATAGGAAAAGATTCAGCCATAACTTTATCCAGTGTATCTGACAATTAGTGATGGGCGAAATGTTTCGCCAGGCTTGGATTCACGGCAAATTTCCGCGTTTTGTCATTGGCGGATTGTTTCGTGAAACGGATGAAAACATTTGCCGCGGAAAAATTCACCGCACGTCCAAATATTGTCGGTGGTGTCAAAAAAGAATAGTTGCGGACGTCAAAAGAATATCCACGTGACAAAAGAATAGCTGCGGGCGACAAAAGAATAGCCGCGCAACAAAATAATAGCCGCGGGCGACAAAATAATAGCCACAGGCGACAAAATAATAGCCGCGGGCGACAAAAGAATAGCCGCGCGACAAAAGAATAGCTGCGGGCGACAAAAGAATAGCTGCGCGACAAAATAATAGCCGCGGGCGACAAAATAATAGCTGTGCGACAAAATAATAGCCGCGGGTGACAATTTTTTTTTTCCGCACAACTTTTTCGCCATTCCGCGGATCTTTTGAAAGATTCGCTAATTTTTCGGCAAAGTGAAACGGAACATATCCGCTCATCACTACTCACAATACATCTCTCTTGTAAACCCCAGAATATCCTCTCTGCTGCTCTTGTGGTGAGGAAGAATTTTGAATACATTGGCAAATAATTCTCATTTTATTGTACTTTATAGTAAAGATACTGAAGAAAATAGTTCTGCAGCAATTAATTATCTTAACAAGGCTAAACTGGATTGTACGAATCTATAGCCGCGCCATATGGCCTTTAGCCTGCTGATAATACAGTACACACAGGCATCGCTCTTTGTCAGGTTTTCTAATTAAATATGCAGTAAAAAAGGCCAGAGAGCAATGGCTATAAATTATTTGGTTAAAGTTATCGTGCTTGTGGATTTCAAAAGCCATTGTACTATAGAATCGGCGCAGCTGCTGAATGTTACGGGGTTAATGGGCAGTTCTGCTGTACGGGCATTTTTACTGGCCAGATCTAGAGTTAAACAAACACTCATAGAACAACTCATGTCAACTGTGTGTGATTTGATTACAGTGTGGCAGCAATTCATAGATACTGATGTAGGAATAGCTGGGCTGGGTTTCTCATTTGTGGTAAAGCTTTATTGAATTAATTAGGAAAAACAGCCCCAGTTAAAGGCAAACTATACCCCCAAACAGTAGGTCTCTATAACAATATATTACATAAACAAGCTCATATGTAAAACCATGCTTCATCTAAATAAACCATTTTCATAAAAATATACTTTTTAGTAGTATGTGCAGTTGGGTAATCCTAAATAGAAAACTGCCATTTTAAGAATTAAGGGCCCCCCCTGGGATCATAGGAGTCACAGTGCACACAAACAAACCAAGGCACACATACATGCTAGGCCCCATCAGCCAATGAATGGACAGAGTTGTGCCTTTTACTCCCACACTACTTCCTGTTACAGTTAGAGCTGCATTATTTCCTGTCAGCTGATCTCTGAGGCAGCACCCAGCCCATCACTAAATGGCGGCTCAAGGGAAAGGATGTAAAAGGGCAATATTTACTGACATATATATTCCAGTTGGGTAAGATTAATTAACAGGTCACTTAATATGATATAAACTATCTATTGGTTAAATATTCATTCTGGGGGTATAGTTTTCCTTTAAACCAAAGAACACCCACCCCACCCAGAGATCTAAGTTCTCACAAATGAGTCTGCACAATAGGAATATTTTTGTTTCACCGAATTTTACAATTTCAGGCTATTTATAGGCATCTGTATTGGCCACCCCAGATCAGGTGTTATCCACTATTTGTTTGAGCGCCATTTCCCCCAGAATTCCAGCAACCAGGCAGTTCTCATGAACAAGCATTTTATTCTTCTTTTCCAAAAAGTACAGATCTCTTAGCAACTGTTATGGTGGGTTAAAATATTTCTCCAGTACTGACCAATCAAAACTCCAGTAAAGACACTTCCCCTACCTAAGATGTGCCAAAGCTTACACAGTATCTACCACTGAACCCCATTTTGACAACATCGTGGGTTTGGGTTGCCCCCTGCCCGTTTTGACCTGGGCAGCCCAGTTGTCAGGAGTACTGTCTGGGTCAAAACTGTCCGCCTATTTTTCTAAATTAGCAAAACTAGGCAGGACTCTGTAAGAATGATGTGATGATTGTCCAGTCACCAAGTTATAACCCCACCCCACCCACAACGCCATTTACCCCACCCACTGATGTCACCGACCTGCCCCATCCCTGGAGTTGCCAAAGACAGAAAGTAGCAACCGTATCATGGGTGCAAAGACTTGTTTGTGGGCTTTGGCAAGTGCAGTCAAACAGATCGTATGTGGGAAGGTGCAGGTAGAAGACAATAACAAGAACAGAAGAAATCTTTTCTAAAGTATACAGATTTAAATTACAGAACGATATCTGGAAAACCTGAGCTCTAGATAATAGATCATAGGAACATATGCCAAAATGAAACCACATTCTGATGTAGCAAGAAGTCTAAGCAAATTACACTATATGGCCAAACACCTCCAGATACCCCCTCTAATGATTAGAATTGTCTGTTTACGCCACACACATAACTGCTGACATAGATGCCACTATGTGATATAAAGATATTATTCTGTGCTTCCTACTTGGGGTAGATTGGTAGGCATTTTACTGTTTCAGCACAATACGCCCCTATGTACATAGTAGGGTTTATACAGAATGAGTTGGCTGAGATGGGGGTGGAAGGACTTGCACAGAGCCCAGACCTCGACCCAACTGAACAACCCAAAAATGTCCCAACATCTAATGGAAACCTTTCCAGAGGGATAGAGGGTGAGGTTTTAGTGATAAAGAGAGGAGCAAGTCCATGTTAATACCCTTGATTTTGTAGAGAGATGTTGGAGAGGACAGTTTTAACAAGCATTTGGCCTTAGAGTCTATTTTCTAAGGGGCTGTTGACCCCAGCAATCTGGCATTCTACTCAGGATACAGCCCTTAATGCCTGTATAGGTGAAGGATAGTGATGAGCGAATCTGTCCCATTTGGGTTTAAGAAAAATTTGCGAAAGTGCATTGAAGTCAATAGGTGTTTTTTTGTGGCTACTACATAACTTTTTTTTTTTACACATGCAACTATTTTTTTTTTAAATTCCCACTCCAAATACATTAAAGTCAGTGGGCATTTTTTCTCACTCCTACTGCAATTGCGATTCCAGGCATGGCGAAAAAAATGTGATCATCACTGGTGAAGAAATATAAATAAATAATGATCTAATAATAATCATGATAGAGGTATTAATTAACAAAACTATAAATGTGATCTTGATCTTATAGCACTATAATCTATTTAATGTAAGTACAGGTATGGGATCCCTTATCCAGAAACCCATTATCCAGAAAGTTCTGAATTGCGGAAAGGCCATCTCCCATAGACTCCATTATAAGCAAATAATTTTTCAAGTACCTGTCCCAACTAAAATATAATTACCCCTTATTGGGGCAGAACAGTCCTATTGGGTTTATTTAATGTTTAAATGATTCCCTTTTCTCTGTAATAATAAAACAGTATCTGTACTTGATCCCAACTAAGATATAATTACCCCTTATTGGGGCAGAACAGCCCTATTGGGTTTATTTAATGGTTAAATGATTCCCTTTTCTCTGTAATAATAAAACAGTACCTGTACTTGATCCCAACTAAGATATAATTACCCCTTATTGGGGGCAGAACAGCCCTATTGGGTTTATTTCATGGTTAAATGATTCCCTTTTCTCTGTAATAATAAAACAGTACCTGTACTTGATCCCAACTAAGATATAATTACCCCTTATTGGGGGCAGAACAGTCCTATTGGGTTTATTTAATGGTTAAATGATTCCCTTTTCTCTGTAATAATAAAACAGTACCTGTACTTGATCCCAACTAAGATATAATTACCCCTTATTGGGGGCAGAACAGTCCTATTGGGATTATTCCATATTTAATTGATTTTTAGCTACTTAAGTTATGGAGATCCAAATTACGGAAAGATCCCTTATCAAGAAAACCCCAGGTCCCGAGCATTCTGGACAACAGGTCCCATATATGTGGCAGCTAAAATTAAAAAGGATAATTAATTGGTAGGAGGTAGATATTCTTCTAATGTAACCCTGGCATTTTACACTTGAGGAGTTGTGGGAAGGAAGCCAGTAAAGCAATACACATTGAGCTACAAGAAATAAAATAAAGAGAAACCGTACTGTGTATTCTCTATGCTCGGGATCTTAAACCCAATTGAGGAAGCTCAGTTTCTATAATAAATGTCACTATATTAAACATATTAAACATGCTCAATGGCAGAACCTGCTCAGAGATAAGTATCTGCTATTTTATCAAACACCCACCTAAAGCAGAGAACAACCGAGCAAATAATACAGCCATGGAAACCCAATTTCCAGTGAAGTGGCTCCTGGGAACCCATCAGTGTGGTGGGAGTGTGTAAGAGCTCATATTTCTTAAATGGCAAAATCAAATATCCAACAGGACTTCACTGTTCATCTTTACAAGCAAAGAATATGTTTCTAGATAAATATCCCAAGCCGAGTGCGCCCTGGGGAAGAACACGAGAGGCGCGTGATTAAATTGAAATAAACAAAAGATCATTGAGGAACCAAGACACATCGGGCAGTTGGGCGCTGTACCAAGACTTTCATTTCTTTTCATAGTTTATACCAATATATATATATATGTGAGTGTGTATGTGCGTGTCTGTCTGTCTGTCTGTGGCTTTAGTACTTGTACCTTCTACTGCAATAGGTTTTACCCAGGGGGGCTTTGGGCAGTAGCAACTCCCTGCAACTACATTTTCCAAAAAAATATGCACTGTGCGAACTTTATAAATGAAGTTCTAGAATATCCATCAAATAACTGCTCTTACCTGGCAGCAGAGACATTTACTCCACTGAGTGCAGGGCCCCACGTGCCGCCACATTTACCTCCGCAAGTGCAATGAACAAACCACAATCTCCATGTTTTTTCTAACACTGCAGCTTTTTTACCCGAATTCCAGCATCATTGCGGTCGTAAGGGGACGATGTGCTTGCCGTAATTGTGCTGCACCTAGATACAAGTGTGCTGTGCCAAGGGTCGGACTGGGGGGGTGCAGGGCCCACCAGGGCTTCTGCCTCGGGTTCCCCTGCATCCCCCAATTGCCCCCACTGCAGGGCCCCCCACCCATCCGACCCCCTTCCCCGAACACGTCGAGGGAGGCAGGAGGGAGACCGGCAGCTCGGTATAGTGCCCTGCGGAGATTGGGTCTGGGCCACCCACTCTGACCCTGGCTGTGCCTATGGACGCTAAGCGCAAAGGGAACCCTGGAGCTACAGTCAGGTGGTGGTGCTACGGTGACTTTTTTGCATCCGTTTGACCACTATAAATGGGTGTTAGTGATCGCTAGACCACTAAAAGCACTCACAGATAATCTTTGAAATAGTGATGAGCAAATCTGTCCCGCTTTGCTTCGGTATAAAATTTGCGGAATGACAAGAAAATCTGTGAAACACATTTGTCATCCGCGTCTTTTTTTGGTGCAACCGTTCCCATTTTGGCGCGACCATGCCCACTTTGACGCAACCGTGCCCATTTTGATGCGACCGTGACTTTTTCGGACGTGCAACTAATTTTTCCGTGGCAAATTTTCCCAGAAGTTTCGTGGCCAATGGCGAAAATGTGGAAATTTGCTGCAAATCCATGCCTAGCGAAAAAATTCGCTCATCACTACTTTGAAAACATTAGCATTATGTGCAATATCTGTATATATACATTTTTTATACATATATTTATATATATATTTTTTTGAAATGGTTAAATAAATATTAATAATGTAGCTTAGTTACCTTTAAGTACAAGCTACTGTCATATTAATACAGAGCAAGAGGGAAGAATCATGAAAAAAATCAGGATATATTTGCTTTAATAAGATGCCAATGCAGAATGATGCTCCTGTAGTGTAGAATAATGGGATTCTGGATAATATATATAATGGGATTTATTTTATATATATATATATATATATATATATATATATATATATATATATATATATATATACAGTATACTCTCATTATACTCTCATTACACATGACCCTTACATTTACTAATATGAGTTAATAATCTGTGAGGAGTTTGTTGCTTGTATCACCACTTACTGAAATTTCTGTATTACAGGTATCGGACCCCTTATCCGGAAACCCGTTATCCAGAAAGCTCCGAATTACGGAAAGCCTGTCTCCCATAGACTCCATTTTAATCAAATAATTCAGAATTTTAAAACTGATTTCCTTTTTCTATGTAGAAATAAAACAGTACCTTGTAATTGATACAAACTAAGATATAAATAATCCTTATTGGATGCAAAAGGTTCCTATTGGGTTTAATTAATGTTTTATTGATTTTTTAGTAGACTTAAGGTGTGAAGATCCAAATTACGGAAAGATCCTTTATCCGGAATGCCCTTGGTCCCGAGCATTCTGGATAATGGGTCCTATACCTGTATAATAATAATATAATAATAATATTTTTAAATGATGGCCCTAACCCTAAAGGAACGGCTTAACTTATTTAACGGCATCTTAATTAAATCTATGAAGATTCTCATTCACCCGGGTCATGATATACAATATTTAATAGAATTAAGTCTATAACAATTATCCTTAAGTTGTTTCAGACTTATATCTACTAGATATTGTACATCTTAATTAAACAACATTTCAGTATATAATTATCTATCATCTGTTTGTCCGTCAGTCTTTCTATCGTACCTATTATCTACCTGCCTATAATAAACTTTTTGGAAAGCCCAAGAATAATAATAGGCAGAATAGCAACCATTGTGCAACTTTCAGCCTCCCATAGATTCAGCCAAGGTTTATTTTTGGACAAATGTTGCTTTCAAATCAGAAACCCATTTGGCAGGTACTAATCCACACATCATAAACACATTCTACTCCTGAAGCGCAGTCAGGGGCATAATTAGGCCCTGCTGGGCCCCCCCCCCCCCGGTGGAATTACTGTAGCATTTCCATCAGTCCCGGGAAACACTCCGCCAATAGACATCTGTATGGGCACATCTAGCAGCGGCCTCGCTGACACATAGGCACAAATGGCAGTAGATCAGATAGTGCCAGCCTAATGCCCCCCACTTACCGCACACAGGGAGGCAGATTTGTTCATTTTCATGGTTACTCCCCTCTCCCCCACTCTAACATTTTATTGATTTTAAAGTTTCATTTCAGTTGTATATGCAGCACGGTAATAATGGAGCTGATGCTTAGCATTAATGTGCAGCAAGGATTATTATTATTATTATTATCATTACTGTTTATGGGAGTTTGCAGCTTCATTATACTGCATTAAGTGTTTTATGTCCCATCGTTATACACTGAGCTAAATCTGCTCATTCACTTTGCTGGTTACGCAACCTGCGGATATTCTGTGAGAGGCTGCAGTTTCTGTGCCATATGAACGGGCTGCTCTCATCCCATGGCCTCCCGCTGCTGCTGCTGCTCAGTGGATGAATTACAAGCGAGGCTGTAGGGGGTCAACTTGATCTTCACCAAGGGGGGGTATGCAATTATAATATAAATATTTATCTATCTATCATCTATCTATCTATCATCTATCTATCAATCAATCAATAAATCTATCTATTAAAGGCTGAGCTTGGAACAAGGGGCATGTTTATTACCCAAAGGTATATATAATGGCATGAACAGGCTGGTAAAAAATACCAAAGAGCTCTGTCTATCTATCTATCTATCTATCTATCTATCTATCTATCTATCTATCATCTGTCTATCTATCTATCTATCTATCATCTGTCTATCTATCTGTCTATCTATCATCTATCTATCTATATATCTATCTATATCTATCTATCTATCTATCATCTGTCTATCTATCTATCTATCTATCTATCTATCTATCATCTGTCTATCTATCTATCTATCTATCATCTGTCTATCTATCTATCTATCTATCTATCTATCTATCTATCTATCTATCTATCTATCTATCATCTATCTATCTATCTATCTATCTATATATCTATCTATATCTATCTATCTATCTATCATCTGTCTATCTATCTATCTATCTATCTATCTATCTATCTATCTATCTATCTATCTATCAATCTATCTATCTATTAAAGGTTGAGCTTGGAACAAGGGGCAGGTTTAATACCCAAAGGTATATACTGTATAATGGCATGAACAGGCTGGTAAAAATACCAAAGAGCTCACTTTACATTCACATATTCTGTGCTGAAACAATTTTTACCAGTGTGGAAGAATAATATAAAAAGTGTTTAGATGAGTGCGCTAAGCCATTTTATAGGGATTTTAAAGGGTTTACATTTCCTTCAGCAGACCAGGAAAGTGACTTGCCCAAGGCCACAAGCACCTGGGAGTGTAATGGTAATAGCAGAAAAGTCAACTAACCCCATGTCATTAGCCTTTGGGCTCATTCCCTATGCCCTATGCAGTGTGCAATTTGCAGGGAAAGGCCACAATCTGGCATTTTTTGCACTTTACCCACTGCATGGGGCATTGAGCCAATAGCTACAGGTCTCTGTGTTCTGCTTTGGATCACGGCCACTGGTTGGGGATCACTGGGCTAAACTATGGCAATGTCTAGCCACAACTGATTTACTAGTTACATAGTTACATAGTTACATAGGGTTGAAAAAAGACCATTGTCCATCAAGTTCAACCCATCCGAGTAAACCCAGCACACAACCTATACTAACCAATCTATACACTCACATACATAAACTATATATATACAACCAGTAATACTAACTGTAGATATTAGTATCACAATAGCCTTGGATATTCTGCTTGTTCAAAAACTCATCAAGGCCCCTCTTATAGGCATTAACAGAATCTGCCATTACCCCATCACTAGGAAGGGCATTCCCCAACCTCACTGCCCTCACCGTGAAAAACCACCTACGCTGCTTCAAATGGAAGCTCTGTTCCTCTAATCTATAGGGGTGACCTCTGGTGCGCTGATTGTTTTTATGGGAAAAAAGAACATCCCCCAACTGCCTATAATCCCCTCTAATGTACTTGTACAGAGTAATCATGTCCCCTCGCAAGCGCCTCTTTTCCAGAGAAAACAACCCCAACCTCGACAGTCTAACCTCATAGCTTAAATCTTCCATCCCCTTAACCAGTTTAGTTGCACGTCTCTGCACTCTCTCCAGCTCATTAATATCCTTCTTAAGGACTGGAGCCCAAAACTGCACTGCATACTCAAGGTGAGGCCTTACCAGGGACCTATAAAGTAGTGGTAATAGGTAACAGTGAATGTAGGGAGGGGCTGGTATAGAGGCAGAATCCTACTCATGTGCTGTCACTTCCTTCCAGCTCCAACAGCAAACTCCACCCACATCGGAAACCTGTCATTCGTGACTGCCAGCTTCCTAGTACCAGCAAAGTGTTCTTCCCAAATGCCGCCTACAAGTATGTAAAGGTACAAGTACTTTTTTCAGCAGCTCAGATCATGAGAAGTGTCACCTAACAAGAAGCTCTGGTCTTTTGTTGTAGGCCATGGTCATAAAATACTGCATTTTCATTGGAAAACATGTGCTTGTGTGCCAGATACTGGAATTAAGCTTATTTTATCTGTATATTGCACCATTAAAGCCTGCTGCATATCTTTCTTGGGTTTGGCATATTTTTGGACTTTAGAGCTTGATTCTTCCTTTGTGACTGATCTTCAAACCTGAATGTAAAGTCATAACCTCCATAAACCTAAAATAGTTATATAGGTATGGGACCTGTTATTCAGAATGTTCAGGACCTGGGGTTTTCCAAACAAGGGATCTTTCCACAATTTGGATCTCCATAACTTGTCTACTTAAAATCATTTAACCATGAAATAAACCCAATAGGGCTGTTCTGCCCCCAATAAGGGGTAATTCTATCTTAGTTGGGATCAAGTACAGGTACTGTTTTATTATTACAGAGAAAAGGGAATCATTTAACCATTAAATAAACCCAATAGGGCTGTTCTGCCCCAATAAGGGGTAATTATATCTTAGTTGGGATCAAGTACAGGTACTGTTTTATTATTACAGAGAAAAGGGAATCATTTAACCATTAAATAAACCCAATAGGGCTGTTCTGCCCCAATAAGGGGTAATTATATCTTAGTTGGGATCAAGTACAGGTACTGTTTTGTTATTACAGAGAAAAGGGAATCATTTAACCATTAAATATACCCAATAGGATTGTTCTGCCCCCAATAAGGGGTAATTATATCTTAGTTGGGATCAAGTACAGGTACTGTTTTATTATTACAGAGAAAAGGGAATCATTTAACCATTAAATAAACCCAATAGGGCTGTTCTGCCCCCAATAAGGGGTAATTATATCTTAGTTGGGATCAAGTACAGGTACTGTTTTATTATTACAGAGAAAAGGGAATCATTTAACCATGAAATAAACCCAATAGGGCTGTTCTGCCCCCAATAAGGGGTAATTATATCTTAGTTGGGATCAAGTACAGGTACTGTTTTATTATTACAGAGAAAAGGGAATCATTTAACCATTAAATAAACCCAATAGGACTGTTCTGCCCCAATAAGGGGTAATTATATCTTAGTTGGGATCAAGTACAGGTACTGTTTTATTATTACAGAGAAAAGGGAATCATTTAACCATTAAATATACCCAATAGGATTGTTCTGCCCCCAATAAGGGGTAATTATATCTTAGTTGGGATCAAGTACAGGTACTGTTTTATTATTACAGAGAAAAGGGAATCATTTAACCATGAAATAAACCCAATAGGGCTGTTCTGCCCCCAATAAGGGGTAATTATATCTTAGTTGGGATCAAGTACAGGTACTGTTTTGTTATTACAGAGAAAAGGGAATCATTTAACCATTAAATATACCCAATAGGATTGTTCTGCCCCCAATAAGGGGTAATTATATCTTAGTTGGGATCAAGTACAGGTACTGTTTTATTATTACAGAGAAAAGGGAATCATTTAACCATTAAATAAACCCAATAGGGCTGTTCTGCCCCCAATAAGGGGTAATTATATCTTAGTTGGGATCAAGTACAGGTACTGTTTTATTAATAAATTATTTAAAAATAAAATTATTTGCTTAAAATTGAGTCTATGGGAGATGGCCTTTCCGTAAATTAGAACTTTCTGGATAACGGGTTTCTGGATAAGGGATCCCATACCTGTTTTATTCTATATAAATGCTGCTTTCCTATATATTGGAACTGATATACGCCAAGCACCCGGTATTGTCAATAACCATTGTTTCATCTTTCATCGTGCCGACTCTTTCCTTCATGCTCCGCTGGCGCGACGCCTGCTGACTCCCCATCTTTGCCAAATGACATGCCAATAAGTAAAAAATGAATAATAGCTTTAAATAGATTTCACATTTCAGCCCTCAAACCCCCAAGGACAGAAAAAAATGGATGTATCCATTTTTGTGCATTTTGAGCTTATTTTTTTCCCCAAAATCGCAAGTACGAAGTCCCAGAGTGTGAATTCAGGCTGGACAATGAATGCAGCCGATGGTTTGATTAGAAGATATTATTTGAAAGGACAAAAACTGTATTTATAGCCTGAAATCATTAGTGGAAATTGTGAAGCATGAATCCAACGCGTTCCCTTTATTCTTGTGCTGAAGGATCCGGCCCAAACAAATTTATAGGAGACCATAAGAAAGTGGGGCAGTGAAACCCAGGGGAAATCCAAGGCCAATATATATATATATATGAGAAAGTAGGATTTATCCTGCAAAGAATGGTAAAAGCCTTTTATTGCCTTTTTGCAAAGGGCTATGCGCAGGCTGTATGCAGTCTTATCTCCTGGTGTCATTTTCTTCAAATCTTCCTTTGAATCCTACAGGGCTACATTGTAAATTGAACATTGTAATGGATTAATCTGTCACCATATTACATTTTTTTTTTTTTAACGGCCTTACAGAGAAAGTCTTATCATCATCACATGGGTAAAGCGGGGCTCCTATCTCTGATCTTTCCGGCGAATTTGAAAGAAATGATTTTTCAGTAAAGTAATTCCTCCACCCCTTCCTTTTTTCTTTTTTTTCAAAAGTAGCAGGATTGCTTGTCCTTGTTGTAATAATAACTCTTTATTTGGTGATTTCATGCACTCAAATGACAGTTTAATGGCCTTGAAAGATGCTAAGTATAGCACTCGGGAACTTTCCTTGGAGAGGGATTTGGGCTTCTTGCTTGGTTTGTCATTTCCAATCAAAATAGGTTAACAGATGGCGTTATAATTGATATGTTGGCTGGCGCGGCAGAACGTGGACTGGACGTAGGAGGTCAGCTATTGAAATATGGCTCGCATTTTCCTCTAGGCTAGGGATGTCCAACCTCCCCCCTCCAGCTGGGGTAGAACTGCCGGCTGCATGGGGTTCCGTTAGTTGTGGTTTAACAATAAGAGCTAAAGGGCACCATATTGTTGGACAACCTTACAGAGCCCTAATGCAAGGACAATGTAGTCATGGAGTCTTTGTTTTGCGATCCAGTAACCAATCCAATGCTTTCCTACAGTAATTATATCCTTCCTGCAACCTTTTGGTAGGAGTTGCTCAATTTTTACCTGTTCTTACATTAGAGATTTGTGAAGTATCTACAGTATATCTGTAGCAGTGATCCCCAACCAGTGGCTTATGAGCAACATGTTTCTTCCCACCCCCTTTGATGTCCCAGTGGCCTCAAAGTAGGTGCCCATTTTTACATTCTGGCTTGGAGTTTTGGAAGCCCAGAGACACGGTTTTATTCCAAACAGAGCCTTCTGCAGGCCAACAGTCCCCATGGGGCTACCAAATAACCAATCACAGTCCTTATTTAGCATCCCCAAAGAACTTTTTTCATACTTGAGTGGTTCCCCAACACTTTTTATATCTGAGTGTGGCTAACAGTGTTGGATTGGCCCACCAGGATACCAGGAAAACTCCCGGTGGGCCCAGGTGTCAGTGGGCCCTCCTGCTCACCCAACCATTTGCCTTGTATGCCTATACCATAGACATTACTCAATTCTATATGAGAAGAAACAGAAGACAAGGAGGAAAGGATAGATAATAGAATGTAAAAAGAAGTAATTAAGAGATTAAAGAAAGTGAGTAGACAGAGAAGAGGAGAGTGGGCCTAAGGTCTAAGGTTTTCTGGTGGGCCCTTGGCACCCCTGTCTGACACTGGGGGCTTACGAATAAAAAGGTTGGGGGATTTCTGATCTATAGACTTGCTAGGGTGGTGATGCAAGGCCAAGAAGCTTTAGAAGGCTTGTCATCTTGGCAGCTATTATTTCTCTCTCTATCTATTTTATATCCAATTTTTTGTTAGAAATAGTTGAAAAGTGTTTTCAACAACTTAGCATGAAACAATGTAAACAACCTATTTGTCTCCATGACACACACATTTAATTAAGGGGTGTTGAATAAGCTATAGTTTATTTTATGTGAATATTTTTTTAGAATCAAGAAGTACTGAGAAACAGTAGAACTGGAGTCAGAATGTTGACTTCCAGCATAGAGAAAGTAGCCCCACACTGTGTTCTATGACATCTTTTGGGTCCAGACTCAAACATCAGATTAGATACTCACTCATTTGCTCTTATCTGTCATGTCAAACACTCAGAGGTCTCTCTTGCCAGATGTTGGGCAGTTAGGCGTCTTGCCAGAGAAGTGATGTTTTGTGTGGGAGTATTTTTGCATAAAGACAACCATATTGAGTCTCCACAGGATAACAATAGTGATGTCCCTAGGGTTGTCCATCAACCTGTCCTGCATCGTCCTTCTAACAAGAAGGTTATCCATAAGACCCAAGTGCAAGAGGTATATTATCCATTGCTGCTTTGTCTAAAGATGGAGAAGAAAATCCCTCAATGTCTAATATGAATTTTCTATTACTCTATAGTGGTATCATCTGCAAATGCTGGTTTGTACATATGTATGTAACATGTTTAGAGGAGCACTTTCATCCATGCTCTGTACCAGTGATCCCCAACCAGTGGCTCAGGGGGCAACATGTTGCTCCCCAACCCCTTGGATGTTGCTCTCAGTGCCCCCAAACCAGGGAGTTATTTTTGAATTCCTGACTTGGGGGCAAGTTTTGGTTGAATAAAAACAAGATTTCCTACCAAATAAAGCCCCCTGTAAGCTGATAGGGTGCATAGAGGCCCCTAATAGCCAATCACAGCCCTTATTTGGCTCCTCCAGGCACTTTTATGGTGCTTGTGTTGCTCCCCAAGCCTTTTTACATTTGACTGTGGCTCACAAGTAAGAAAGGTTGGGGACCCCTGCTGTATGGTGTGTAGGTGCCCAGCACATATTAGTACTAATGTCATTGCACGGACAAATCTGTCTTTGTCGCAAGTTTGGAAACGGACCCAATGCATTTAACATTTCACATAAATAAAAAAAAATCTGTAAAAGAGGGGGTAGATGAATGTCAAGTAATTCTTTGTCTACAGATAAGTACGTTCATAAATTTAAGTCTAAAACAGATGACCAAATAGTTTTAAGATGAAAAGCTCTGCTATATTAGCTCAAGTGTCCTTGTAATAAAACACATGAAGGAAAAATGAAAAAAAAAGTGTTCATCTTGGGACATAAAAATGATATGTTTTACAGGAATAAAGTGGCAAATATTTAACTATGCACTTTCGGAATGAACATGGAGATGAGACGGAACAGATAATCGGTCACAGATAGAGAGAGAACTCTGAGAGACTGAGAAATAATATACAAACTGATATAATATTGTACGTATATGCACCTGGAAGGGATATGGAAATAACAAAATGTTTAATGGCACCTAAAAACAATTCATAATAAAAATAAACGATATACTAGATGGGCGGAGATATTGGGCGGCATCAGTGAAAAATGCAATCGCAAATGTTATTACATTTAAGGGGCAAATTCGAATTAAACTCGATCATTGCTGTATTTATAAATGTCACGATAATGCTTGAATCGTTCATACGAAAATTTCGAGTTTACATTCGAAAATCACAGATTTTTTGAGTTGAAAGCATTGTTAACACTTGAAAAATTAGAGTTTAAACGGACGTTCGTTTCCATGAATCCTTTTTATTTTTCCCAAACAGGAATTGCTCCAGCAGCCATTTTAGGAGCACTTAAACAATAATGGGGCCGATTCACTAAAGGTCGATTTTTTGAGCGCTATTTATAGCATGCGTTAAAATTTTTTAACACACGATTCACTATAAGATACTTACGTTAATTTAGACGCGGTGTGGTTTTTGTTATTTAACTCGCGATGAGCAGTTTAGTCGCGATAATTTCGTATTTGCGATCCGAAAATCACGAAATGTTCGTATTTAACGATCGTAAATGGCTGGATCCTGGATTCCGACTTTGATCCTACTGTACATGATTTTGACTCGGCGCAACAATACGATTTTTTGCGATAATTTTGTCGCAAAGTATGAAATTGATGCGAAAAGTACGAAAAATCGCAGAAATTATGCTAGGAGCCTACATATATTAATAAATCCCACTGCAAAGTCCATATTGTGTTGCCAAAAGCTCACGAACTGTACTTTTCTATAATTACTGCCTGCCCCAAGTAGGTGTTAATATTCGCACAGACTAATGCGAAATTTAACGCGTCTAAGTGTTTGTAAATCATGCGTTAGTATTATTTCTGCGCGCAAATTAACGCAGCGGTAGCGCAAAATGTAACGCATACAATATGCGACTTAATGCATGTGATAATACTTTAGCGAATAATGCGTACATTTTTGCGTCTATTTTAACGCAAAAAAGCATGCAATAACATTTATCGACCTTTAGTGAATCAGCCCCAATGTGTTTAAGTTTCACTTGAAACTGGGTGCAACTGAAAACAATGAGGGGGTTAACTTCCCCTTGAAGCTGGGTTAAACTGAAAACAATTAGGGGGTTAAGTTCTCTTTGAAAGTTTAAAGGGGACCTGTCACCCTAAGAAATAATTCCAATTTCTTTTCTATTGTGTTTGTTAAGCAAAATAAACTTCACTTCCATTATATAAGTAATATAAATCTTGTTTCCTTCAGTCTTGGGAATATACAATCACAGCAAGCAGGCAGCTGCCATTTTGTGGGCACTGTTATGAAGGCAAACTTTGTATCACCTTTGTATCTTGTGGATGTGCCAGAATGGGGGACCAGATGCCCAGGCCCATGCACTGGCTACACAGTTAGATGGTTAGGAGGGAGGGGAAAAGTGAGAGCTGAATGGAAAGTTTAAGTTATTGTCTGCCCCGCCTCTATGCCTAAGGCATAGAGGCGGGGCAAGCAGTATATGATTGACAGCTGGGATTTTTAAATGTATTTATAATGGGTTTGGATGTGTTAATATAAAAATGAATTTTGGTTTCATGTTTAATTTGAAAAGGACTTTTATTATACAGCTTTTTAGTCTATTCCCTTACTATTCTAAGCCTCCATAGGACTCGGTGGTACTCGACAGATCAAACCTGCCAAAAATTTTTTTGTCAAAAAACAGTTAACCAAACATAAATAAATCAGAAATTATGGCAGTTATTTAAAAACTCACATTTTTCTGGAAACAATAACAAAAAAATCTAGTTCTGGCGAAAACCCATTCAGAAATCTCGAAATTATCCGACTTTAGGGCTGATTCACTAAAGTGTGTTAAAATGTGCGTTATTTATAGCATGGGTTAAAATTTTTATTGCGTCTAATTTTTCGTGTCTTTACGCATGATTCACTAAAAGGATATAGGCGTTCATTTACATGCAATGCTGCTTGCGTTATTTTGCCCGCGAAGACTATTTTCATGCGGTATTTGACGGAACAAGCGCTAATCAACGCACCGCGTATAAATAGTTGCTGCGTGCGAAAAAACACACGCCATATTAGCCATACCCGCCATTACTTTCGTAAAATTACTGTACTGAAAATGCCCATTTCCCTGCAAACTGGCGGCTGCATCACTCTGGGGCCAACACAGACTGAATAAATCCCACTGCAAAGTCCATATTGTGTTGCCAAAAGCTCAGGAACTGTACTTTTCTATAATTACCGCCTGCCCCAAGTAGGGGTTAATACTCACACAGACTAATGCGATATTTAGCGCGTCTAAGTGTTTGTGAATCATGCGTTAGTGTTATTTCTGAGCGTTAATTAACGCAATGTGGTAGCGCGAAATTTAATGCATGCAATGTGCAACTTAACGCACGTGGTAATACTGTAGTGAATCGCGCGTTAATTTCCGCGTCTATTTTAACGCAAAAAAGCATGCGATAAAAATTAATGCACTTTAGTGAATCAACCCTTTTATCTCAAAATTGCTTAGTAAATGTGGGAGTTATTTAAAAACCCAATTTTTTCTGGAAACAATCACAAAAAAAATCTATTTCTGGCGAAAACCCATTCAAAAATCTTTATCTCAAAATTGCTTACTAAATGTGCCCCTAAGGGGCTGATTTACTAACCCACGAATCCGACCCGAATTGGAAAAGTTCCGACTTGAAAACGAACATTTTGCGACTTTTTCGTATTTGTTGCGATTTTTTCGGCTTCTTTACGAATTTTTCGTTACCAATACGATTTTTGCGTAAAAACGCGAGTTTTTCGTAGCCATTACGAAAGTTGCGTAAAAAGTTGCGCTTTTTTCGTAGCGTTAAAACTTACGCAAAAAGTTGCGCATTTTTCGTAGCGTTAAAACTTAAAAGGTGCAAAGTTTCGCGTAAGTTTTAACGCTACGAAAAAAGTGAAACTTTTTGCGCAAGTTTTAACGCTACGAAAAATCGCCAGATTTTACGCAACTTTCGTAATGGCTACGAAAAACTTGCGTTTTTACGCAAAAATCGTATTGGTAACGAAAAATTCGTAAAGAAGCCGAAAAAATCGCAAAAAATACGAAAAAATCGCAAAATACCGATCATTACAAAAAAAACGCAATCGGACTCATTTCGACCCGTTCGTGGGTAAGTAAATCAGCCCCTAAGTCTTCTGAAATCGAACAGTAGACATTTATCAATTAAAAAATCCAGAAAATGTTAATGAAAGAATTCTATAAATGTCACAATGGGAAGTGTATTTTCAAGGGTTTTTTTTGGAATTTTTGAATTCAGTCCGGTTTTGAAAAATGAATGAACGATGCAACTTTTATAGTGCGATCAAGTTTTTACTATTCAGGTTTTCTCATAACTATGCCACCGATAAAAAAGGATATATTTTATTTTAAAATTTCTTATTTAAGTACAATATTATATTTTTTATATAATTATACTTATTTTCCAGATCAAATCTCAAATTTAAAAATGAGTAAATGGGCCACCCCAAACTGGTCGGTGACTATATAAAAGTACAGTGCTTACATATGCTGCGATTTCTTTGTCAGATATTCTTGCAGAACTGTGGGGATACATAGCGGGTTATTGCCAAATACAAAACAGAAAGTAGTTAAATTGAGCAGTTACAGTAATAAAGGAAATGAAACTGAGAAGAAATGTGGGTTATTGAAGTTTATGACTTCAAACTGTGCAAGAAGTTTAGGTTATTACAAGAGAATAATTCAGACGAAGAAAAAAACAAAGGTTATTGTATGAAACTTAATTTCAGTAAAAATGCTGGGATCTGGTTTGTACTACAGGTATGGGATCCATTATCCAGAAAGCTTCGAATTATGGGAGGGCCATATTCCATAGACTTCAATAAAATCAAATAATTCAAATTTTCTCTGCAACAATAAAGCAGTCCCTTGTACTTGATCCCAACTAGATATAATTACCCCTTATTGGGGGCAGAACAGTCCTATTGGGTTTATTTAATGGTTAAATGATTCCCTTTTCTCTGTAATAATAAAACAGTACTTGTACTTGATCCCAACTAAGATATAATTACCCCTTATTGGGGGCAGAACAGCCCTATTGGGTTTATTTAATGGTTAAATGATTCCCTTTTCTCTGTAATAATAAAACAGTACCTGTACTTGATCCCAACTAAGATATAATTACCCCTTATTGGGGGCAGAACAGTCCTATTGGGTTTATTTAATGGTTAAATGATTCCCTTTTCTCTGTAATAATAAAACAGTACCTGTACTTGATCCCAAATAAGATATAATTACCCCTTATTGGGGGCAGAACAGCCCTATTGGGTTTATTTAATGGTTAAATGATTCCCTTTTCTCTGTAATAATAAAACAGTACCTGTACTTGATCCCAACTAAGATATAATTACCCCTTATTGGGGGCAGAACAGCCCTATTGGGTTTATTTAATGGTTAAATGATTCCCTTTTCTCTGTAATAATAAAACAGTACCTGTACTTGATCCCAACTAAGATATAATTACCCCTTATTGGGGGCAGAACAGCCCTATTGGGTTTATTTCATGGTTAAATGATTCCCTTTTCTCTGTAATAATAAAACAGTACCTGTACTAAAGGCTACAGGGCTTGTTCTGTTGTTAGGGGCCAACATCCCAAATGCACTCAATCACTGCCCAACAAACATGCCCAATCAATAAAACAACCAATATCCATAACAGATAAGATATTTTATTAGTACAGTATATGGACAATTCAATTATCCATATTCATGGGTCTAGCTTCCAATGTTCTACTCTAATATTCTAATATTCTACTCTGCTCTATACATTGGAGTTATGAGAAGGCCCAAGAGTCTGACATTACAGAGACCTATCCTCCTAATGTTCACTTTGGTTTGAAATTGATAAAAAGCAGGAATATGGGGTATGACCACAAATGCTACACAAATGCAACACTAGTCAGTAAACCTATTCAATACATATGTAGCAAAGTCACATGTAGGGACTAAATGGTAAAGCCAAATACTCTCCATGAAACCAATTAAGGGTAAGGTGATGTATAATATGAAAAATGAACTCTTTAACCACACCTTTATTAACAAAATGTAGCAATTCAAAAATTAGATCTGGAGTGTTATTTTGTATTCTGCCAATAACAAAGCAATGGGGATTTATGGGTAATAAAAAATGGTGTAAAGCCTGTATAATTTAAAAAACCACGGCCGGACCAATAATGTAATGCTTAATTATTACTGCATTCGGATAACTTACCTTGGATAATATGAAACTGATATGTTTACACAAAGTGGACCTGTTTGCTTAATTTTTAAAATTACAGCTTTCCTTTTGCTCTGTGTCAGGCCATGTGTTGCCTGGTAACAAGCAGAGCAACAAGATCACAGGTCCAGCAGGCAAGAGGTTAACATTCCCCATTATAAAAAAAAAACAATAGGACTATGTTGAAAGGACAATATTATAAAGGTTTAAATGGCAGTATCAAAGCATTAATATTAATGTAAGGTAATGCTTTGACATTGCTGAAAATGAAGGTAAGCAGAAACGAGAGCGACAATAGTATTGGGCTCGGGCAGTACGCTTAGGAACAATTTAATGCAATTTCCTTGTCTATACAATTTTTAGTCATTTTTTAAATTTGCAGTTGTAACCCAAAAAAAGCTACTTGTTAATAAGTGAACTGGGAGAAACCCTGCTAGCAGCAATCTTCCCCGACACCCTTATGGGGCCCTGGAACTGTGTGTGGGAATAGCAGTGGGAAACCTGTAATACCTGGTGCTTCTGTGCATACTGTGTTGTGATACCTGCATGATTTTTATGGGGTACTTTTTATTTTTAAATGACACTGTTACATAGCAAATAATTCCCTCTGCCATTTAACATTTTATTCTTGAACCAACAAATGTATTTGTAGCTGTAATATTGGTGTGTAGGCGCCATCTCAGTGCATTGTGCCTGAGTCTGAGCTTTCAGCCAGCGCTACACATTAGAACTGCTTTCAGCTAACCTATTGTTTCTCCTACTCCCATGTAACTGGAGGAGTCCCAAGCCGGACTTGGATTTCTTACTATTGAGTGCTATTCTGATACCTACTGGGAGCTGCTATCTTGCTCCCTTCCCATTGTTCTGCTGATCGGCTGCTGGGAGGGGGGAGATATCACTCAAACTTGCAAAGGTCACATGACTGCGGCACCCTGGGAAATGAAGAATATGGCTAGCCCCATCCTTCCATCACTGTTAGGGGGCAAGAACAATAACAAGATCCTACATTGGTGTCAAAAAGCTTATACAGGTATGGGACCTGTTATCCATAATGCTTGGGACCTGGGGTTTTCTGGATTAGAGATCTTTCCATAATTCAGATTAAACAGTAATTAAACCCAATAGGATTGTTTTGGCTCCAATAAGGATTAATTATATCTTAGTTGGGATCAAGTACAGGTACTGTTTTATTATTACAGAGAAAAGGGAATCATTTAACCATTAAATAAACCCAATAGGGCTGTTCTGCCCCCAATAAGGGGTAATTATATCTTAGTTGGGATCAAGTACAGGTACTGTTTTATTATTACAGAGAAAAGGGAATCATTTAACCATGAAATAAACCCAATAGGACTGTTCTGCCCCCAATAAGGGGTAATTATATCTTAGTTGGGATCAAGTACAGGTACTGTTTTATTATTACAGAGAAAAGGGAATCATTTAACCATTAAATAAACCCAATAGGGCTGTTCTGCCCCAATAAGGGGTAATTATATCTTAGTTGGGATCAAGTACAGGTACTGTTTTATTATTACAGAGAAAAGGGAATCATTTAACCATTAAATAAACCCAATAGGGCTGTTCTGCCCCCAATAAGGGGTAATTATATCTTAGTTGGGATCAAGTACAAGGTACTGTTTTATTATTACAGAGAAAAAGGAAATCATTTTTAAAAATTAGAATTATTTGATTAAAATTGAGTCTATGGGAAATGGCCTTTCCGTAACGCAGAACTTTCTGGATAATGGGTTTCCAGATAAGGGGTCCGATACAGTTGAACACTAATTTTACGTATTTGTGTTTATTTTCCTGTATTTTACAATTTCCCAGGAATTTACACCATTTATTTCCGCCCCCTGAGAACAGCTGCCAATACTGTAATGTACAATAATGAATAATAATCAATAGTAAGAAGTCGTAATTTGACTTTTCTGCAGGCAAACTGTACTCCTGCTTTCATCCGACCTGTGGTGACTTATATGATATTACACATAACCAGCATGCTATGAAGTGCCGGATGAAAGTTAATTATCAAACCTTAATTGGACAGTGGGAGTAGAATTTCAGATGAATCCAGTTTACATGATCTTGCATTTTCAATTTCGCATCAAATACGGTCCTTTTCGGGAACAACGGCCCCTTCCTCTGTGCAATTAGCCATCGAGTGAAATCATTAGCGCGCCCATCAGACCGGGGGTTCTGCCGCTAATAACCGAGAGCCCATGCACGGAGAGAGAAATACGCGTAGAAAAGGCAGAAGCCGGCATTAGGTGGCATGATTCATTTGGGCATTAAAGCTTCGTGCCTGGACATCTGCTTATGAAGCCAGAAATATAAATCCTATTATCGTTCTGTAATACGTCTAGACTCATTTTTTTTTTTTTTTAATGCAGTGTTGAGATTGTTTTTCTTTCAGTCCTTGATCTGGCAATCAATTTCATAACCCCCTTTATTTCTCTTCTGTAGAGTCAAATACAGTCGGCGTTGGCTATGATTGCATGTTCTTCTGCTGAAATCTTGTTAGTGATAGCTAATCTTTGTTCATCCAGAGGGTCCTTCAGTGCTTTACAGAATAATGCATTAAAGTACATTTTTGTCACTCAGGGTGAAAGGTACCTTATATAAACTCAAATGATACCTCTCGAGGTCCTTCACAGGGGAACAAAAGGGAGGCCGAATGCATTGTTATTGAACCAATTTCAAAATGGACACTGTAGTTATATTTCATACATTTTCTTTCAACCTTTAATGGATGCCTTGCAATGGAAGCTTCTTACAAATGACAAGGAAATAACTTTTTGCATCTTTTGACATCATTTTTAATATAATTAATAATTAGACAATATACCTAAAACACTTAGGGGCTGATTCATCAAAGCACGGGTTCAAATCCCAAATGGGTAAAATTCGGATTAGATATGATAATTTCTGAGGATCGGAAATGTCACGAAAATGCTTGCGAAAAAATCATATTAGTCACGATAATATCGTATTGGCGATCCAAAAGTCACAAAATTTTCGTATCGAACGATCGTAAACGGAGGGAAAACCTTTCTGACTTTGATCCTTCTGTGCATGATTTTGGAAGCCTCCCATAGGGCTCAATGGCACTCTGCAGCTCCAACCCGGCCCAAGGAAAGTCTCCCATAGGGCTCAATGGCACTCTGCAGCTCCAACCCAGCCCAAGGAAAGTCTCCCATAGGGCTCAATGGCACTCTGCAGCTCCAACCTGGCCCAAGGAAAGTCTCCCATAGGGCTCAATGGCACTCTGCAGCTCCAACCCAGCCCAAGGAAAGTCTCCCATAGGGCTCAATGGCACTCTGCAGCTCCAACCCAGCCCAAGGAAAGTCTCCCATAGGGCTCAATGGCACTCTGCAGCTCCAACCCGGCCCAAGGAAAGTCTCCCATAGGGCTCAATGGCACTCTGCAGCTCCAACCCGGCCCAAGGAAAGTCTCCCATAGGGCTCAATGGCACTCTGCAGCTCCAACCTGGCCCAAGGAAAGTCTCCCATAGGGCTCAATGGCACTCTGCAGCTCCAACCCGGCCCAAGGAAAGCCTCCCATAGGGCTCAATGGCACTCTGCAGCTCCAACCTGTCCCAAGGAAAGTCTCCCATAGGGCTCAATGGCACTCTGCAGCTCCAACCCGGCCCAAGGAAAGCCTCCCATAGGGCTCAATGGCACTCTGCAGCTCCAACCCGGCCCAAGGAAAGCCTCCCATAGGGCTCAATGGCACTCTGCAGCTCCAACCCGGCCCAAGGAAAGTCTCCCATAGGGCTCAATGGCACTCTGCAGCTCCAACCCGGCCCAAGGAGACTCTCCCATAGGGCTCAATGGCACTATGCAGCTCCAACCCGGCCCAAGGAAAGCCTCCCATAGGGCTCAATGGCACTCTGCAGCTCCAACCCGGCCCAAGGAAAGTCTCCCATAGGGCTCAATGGCACTCTGCAGCTCCAACCCGGCCCAAGGAAAGTCTCCCATAGGGCTCAATGGCACTCTGCAGCTCCAACCTGGCCCAAGGAAAGTCTCCCATAGGGCTCAATGGCACTCTGCAGCTCCAACCCGGCCCAAGGAAAGTCTCCCATAGGGCTCAATGGCACTCTGCAGCTCCAACCTGGCCCAAGGAAAGCCTCCCATAGGGCTCAATGGCACTCTGCAGCTCCAACCTGGCCCAAGGAAAGTCTCCCATAGGGCTCAATGGCACTCTGCAGCTCCAACCCGGC
The DNA here is from genome assembly GCF_000004195.4 of Xenopus tropicalis. NCBI lineage: Eukaryota > Metazoa > Chordata > Amphibia > Anura > Pipidae > Xenopus > Xenopus tropicalis. The sequence continues at coordinate 164,300,022 of NC_030678.2, read as the reverse complement.
CCAAGGAAAGTCTCCCATAGGGCTCAATGGCACTCTGCAGCTCCAACCTGGCCCAAGGAAAGCCTCCCATAGGGCTCAATGGCACTCTGCAGCTCCAACCTGGCCCAAGGAAAGTCTCCCATAGGGCTCAATGGCACTCTGCAGCTCCAACCCGGCCCAAGGAAAGTCTCCCATAGGGCTCAATGGCACTCTGCAGCTCCAACCTGGCCCAAGGAAAGCCTCCCATAGGGCTCAATGGCACTCTGCAGCTCCAACCCGGCCCAAGGAAAGTCTCCCATAGGGCTCAATGGCACTCTGCAGCTCCAACCCGGCCCAAGGAAAGTCTCCCATAGGGCTCAATGGCACTCTGCAGCTCCAACCCGGCCCAAGGAAAGTCTCCCATAGGGCTCAATGGCACTCTGCAGCTCCAACCCGGCCCAAGGAAAGTCTCCCATAGGTCTCAATGGCACTCTGCAGCTCCAACCCGGCCCAAGGAAAGTCTCCCATAGGGCTCAATGGCACTCTGCAGCTCCAACCCGACCCAAGGAAAGTCTCCCATAGGGCTCAATGGCACTCTGCAGCTCCAACCTGGCCCAAGGAAAGCCTCCCATAGGGCTCAATGGCACTCTGCAGCTCCAACCTGGCCCAAGGAAAGTCACCATACCAAAGCTTAAATGAATCCAGAACGTTCATACAAATACGATTTTGCTGTGTAAATTTTGACGCACAGTAAGAAAAAGTTGCTCAAATTAGTGAAAAAATTGTCGAAATACGCACAGTACAAAAACGTAGAAAAAATAAGATTTTTTGGTATTCTTTTTTGGTATTCGGAAACAATCGTACTTTGATAAACGGGCCCCATACAAACAGACAAAACATTTTTGTCCAAACGGGGTCTCTGGATCAACAATGGTTGTATAAAGATGCTCAAAGTACCAGCGTCCCAAAAGAATCAATAAAACTAGTTTTTGTGAGAGGGTGACTTGTCTAAAAATGTACAGGAAAGTGGGCCTTTAGGGTGCAGAATTGGTACATGAAGGGGAATACCTAGGGAATAGTTATGGGCGATTTTTTTCGCCAGGCATGGATTCACAGTGAACTTCCACATTTCGCCATTGGCGAATTGTTTTGCAAAACTTTGAGTAAAATTTGGTGCGTCAAAAATGGACGGGGTCGCGTAAAAAAGGGCGTAGTCACGTCAAAATTGGGTACAGTCACATCAAAATGGGCGCAAGTGACAAAAGTAAGACACAGTCGACAAAAAAGGTTGCACAACAAATGCGTTTTGTGGTTTTATCTTGTTCCGCAAATTTTATGGCAAAGCGAAACGAGACAGATTCGCTCATCACTACTAGGGAAGATAGGGTTAATGTTCTCTGTCAGTCTCAATCTGGCTCCTGATGCCCATGTACAGGATACATATAAGCAATGACATCTAGGAAGTACTGAATAGAAAGTAATTGCCTGCCCTGCCGCAGGCATAGAGGTCGGGGCAGGCAAGTTATGATTGACAGCTGAGATTTTTAAATACATTTATAACAGACGTGGATGTTTCAATAAAGAAAATAATTTTTGTTTCATGTTTAATTTGCAAAGGTCTTTTTTATGTGGGGGTGACAGGTCCCCTTTAAGCGGCAGCTGAGAGAGTTGCCAGTGGAGGTAAAAGGGGTGTGATCCCACATGTATGTGCTCTTGCTTGGATGTCTGGGGGAGACAGGGCTGTATGTCTGGAGGAGAGACACACTACTGATTGTTCCTAGTGTGTGAGAGGAAGCCTGAGAGAGGACCTAGGAGCCTGGTGAGCCTGAGACACAGAGAGTGTCTGACAGAGAGACAGACAGACAGAGTGTCTGAGCCTGTGCTGGAGGAGCGCCAAGGGGCCTGTGGATAAGGGCAGTCTATTGGAGAAAGTGTAGCAGGGAAGCTGACTTGGAGAAAGGCTGGGTAGCCAGAGTGGCAGAGAGAGGTTATATCTGAATTGTGAATAGTGATGGGCGAGACCAGGCATGGATTCGCTGCGAATTTCCGTGTTTTGCCATTGGCGGATTGATTAGTCACGTATCCAAAAATTGTCACAAGAATAGTGGCAGGCATCAAAAGATAGTTGCGTGTCCAAAAATTGTCGCAAGAATAGTTGCGCGTCAAAAGAATAGTCGCAGGCAACAATTTTTTTTCTGCTCGACATTTTCACCGTTTTGAGAATCTTTTGAAAGATTCGTGAGTTTTTCGGCGAAATGAAACGGGACAGATTTGCTCATCACTTATTGTGAGTAACAGGGCGCTAACCTTGTGATGGTCTGGTTAAGGCCCTAGGGTAGTCAGGAAGGCTACAATTTCATGTGTGAGAGATTGTTATATATTTTGATGCCATATGAAGATAAACACTCTGCATTTGTGTTTGTTTTGAGTAAATAATTAAAGGCAAAGTATTGTTTACCTGCATTTTTGGTGTCACTGTCACATTCTCTGTGTAAGAAACCCATTTGCCTACTATTATAATAGCTAATCTTCCCACAAGAGTTTGTTAGTTGATGGGGTTGAGCAAGAGGGTTTGCTTTGACCTTCTAGTATCTCCTTAGTGCCACACAGTCTCAAGCGGTGCCGGGAGAATAAGCCCCAGAGACCAAAGTCTTGAGGTCTGTTAACTTGTGGCATTAGTTACAATGACAACTGCTCCATGCACATTGCCTTCCACTGACATCAATGAGAATCAATAAGTCCCCCAGGAAATAGTAATATCAGTCACAAACACACCAATGAATGTTTACAGTCAATAATTGCCCCTGCGGGGGTATCCTTCCCAATAATATCAGTCACCTGTGAATACGAAGCATTTTCACTGCTGCTATAAGTAGAACTGATTAAACACAGGGATAGAATGTTAGCAGCCACCAATGGCAGTTAGTTAGATATACAGACACATATATTATGGCCACAAGGGAAGCACATTGCAAGCCAGGGTACCCTTAGCCGCTAGCACTGTGATGGAATCCTACAGCGTAAAATGAACCTGTCTTCAAGGAGAACTTAACCCAAGGAGGACCGAGTTTTTTCTTTTCCCATTTGAGGACCCCATACTTGCTAAGGCTACATCTATGAAAATCTGTCTCCCGTAAGGTCATCAGGTTGATGGGGCAAAGGAAAGAATCGAGCAGCAGAAGATGTAGTTACTATCTTGGCCAAGGATTAGGACTGGTGGGTAGTATCAAACTCCATAGAGAGGGAAGCAACAGGCAGACAAAGGATAGGCAATGGTAAGTGTGTTAAGCAGCCAAACAGATGCCTGCTAGGTCAAACATGGGGCTAGCCATATTCTTCATTTCCCAGGGTGCCACAGCCATGTGACCTGTGCTCTGATAAACTTCAGTCACACTTTACTGCTGCGTTGCAAGTTGGAGTGATATCCCCCCCCCTCCCAGCAGCCGATCAGCAGAACAATAGGAAGGGAGAAAGATAGCGGCTCCCAGTAGGTATCAGAATAGCACTCAATAGTAAGAAATCCAAGTCCAGCTTGGGACTCCTCCAGTTACATGAGAGTAGGAGAAACAATAGGTTAGCTGAAAGCAGTTCTAATGTGTAGCGCTGGCTGAAAGCTCAGACTCAGGCACACTTTACTGCTGCGCTGCAAGTTGGAGTGGTACCCCCCAGCAGCCAATCAGCAGAACAATGGGAAGGGAGCAAGATAGCAGCTCCCAGTAGGTATCAGAATAGCACTCAATAGTAAGAAATCCAAGTCCGGCTTGGGACTCCTCCAGTTACATGGGAGTAGGAGAAACAATAGGTTAGCTGAAAGCAGTTCTAATGTGTAGCGCTGGCTGAAAGCGCCTACACACCAATATTACAGCTACAAATACATTTGTTGGTTCATGAATAAAATGTTAAAGATGCCAAGTTAGGGATATACTGTCACAGCTGATCCTGTGAATACTTATTAGCACGTATATCCAATCATGTCAAAATCATCCAGACCAAAGCAGAATCACTGTGATTTAAACACAATTAATTTGCCGTCATTGTCACGCAGTCATTTGCGTATTTCCTGCAATCATCACACGGGCTGATAACCCTACTGTGAAATCAATTCTAATTAGATGTGTGCTCCAAAGAAAAATGATCATATAATCCATAATTCTATACATATCTTCCGAATGACCATGCTATATGCCCTGGCAGACGATAAGAGAAAAATAGGAATACATAAAATGGTGATACAGTGTCTCATTCTGAAGGGCATTTTGATAATGATTTCAGCCTAATGAAATGAACATTTCCATTTTATATTGCCGAGATCACCATGGGGTTTTACCTTGGGAAATTAAGAGAAATCAAAGCGAACCAGAAGGCTATAATAAATCTAACACCGAGCTCTAATTTATTTTTATCCCTTTCTTAATAGTCCAGCAGTTCCTGCCATAGAGCAATTTCATCGATATTTTTTTCCCCTCCTACCTTTAATATGTACATAAGCTTAAGCTGACTCCGAAGAGCTTGTTATTGGCCAAATGTCTTAAAAAAAAACTTTTTCTTTTGCTTGGATTCACTACTGTAAAAGTTAAAGTTAATTATCCCGGCATTATGTTCAATGCAGTAATACAAGCGCATCAAGCGAGTGTTTGGGAATGGCAATGTCTGGAGCGGCAACTCAGTACGAGGTTTGCTGTAAATGTGATTTGTGGGGATCATTAATGAACTACAAGACCTAATTGACTTCTGCTGGCTTTCTATCAACACACAAAAGTGCTGCGTTAGCAATCACAACTTGTCAGAAAGTTCCCTGGTACAATTTCCGATGTCCTGGGTCTCTCCAAGACCTATTTCGTAAAGCGCCATTTCTCCAATTAAAATAAAAACTACACCCATGAACAATGTAGGTCTCGATAAAAATATATGAAAGAAAACAGCTCATATGTAAAACCTTTGCTTCATCTAAAGAAGCCATTGTCATAAGAATGTACTTTTTTAGTGTGTGGAGACCCTCGTCCAAAGATGTTAACTGTGGTAGGACAGTGCTCCAATGTTAGATTATTATTCCCAATTTGTGTCACCAATAAAGATTGGCCTAAGGCAGGACAGGGTGAAAAATTTTGGGGCGTGCAAGTCTTCTATTTGCTGCGCGTAGCTTTTCTTTTTTGCCACGCAACAATTTTTTTGAACCATATTCATTGCTGACATATTTTTATTGCTGCCACCACCAATGCCAAAATGTGGCAAATTCACCGCAAATCCATGCCTGCAGAAAAACTCTGCTTATCACTAGCCATAAGGTCATATTACACACAATAGTTGTTAGAGATAAGGCTAATGTCTAGCAGATCAACCCTCCACTATTGTGTGACATATTAGCTACTGCGCTGGGCAGGGCCAGAACTAGGGGTAGGCAGAGTAGGCGCCTGCCTAGGGTGCAATCACTGGGGAAATTTTCTTTTTGCTTTTTTTTTTAAGCTAGTTTGCTTGGCCTTTACTAAACTGCCGCCCCAACCCCCCTCTGGCATGATGTGTGTAACTTGTGTTTACTCTCTTTGCCGGCGCAGCAGCACTCACCTCAATAAAGTTTTCGACGTTCTGAGTTGATGCTGGCGCTGTGCGTCATTCAAACTGTAGAGACAGAAGCAGTGGCGCGTTGCGGTGTGTGCGGAGTGGAGAAAACCTGAGAACTGAGCAGGAGAAAGAAACCTGATAGTTCTGACGCTTGCAGGCTGCTGGCACAGGAATGAACACATTTGGGGGCAAATGTACTTATGATTTGGGGGCAAAATCAGATTTTTTGGCTGCTGCTGACTGCTAGCATAAATACAGAGTGGGGGCAAATTGGGCAATATGAGAGATTGGCTGCCGCTACCTACTGGCACAGGCACAGATGGGGGCAAAATGTTGGGTGCTGGCACAAATACATGGGGGCAATATGATGGCTGTTAGCACTAGTACATGGGGGCAACTGGCGGGCTAATTTTCTGTGGCTTGATGATGGCTCGGGCCAACATGTTGCTCCCCAACCCCTTGGATGTTGCTCTCAGTGCCCCCAAACCAGGGAGTTAAAGCCCCTGTAAGCTGATAGGGTGCATAGAGGCCCCTAATAGCCAATCACAGCCCTTATTTGGCTCCTCCATGAACTTTTATGGTGCTTGTGTTGCTCTCCAACTGTGAGCTCATAAGTTAGAAAGGTTGGGGTGATCCCAACTAAGATATAATTAATCCTTTTTTTGCATCCAAAAAGGATTAATTATATCTTAGTTGGGATCAAGTACAGGTACTGTTTTATTATTTCAGAGAAAAGGGAATCATTTAACCATTAAATAAACCCAATAGGGCTGTTCTGCCCCCAATAAGGGGTAATTATATCTTAGTTGGGATCAAGTACAGGTACTGTTTTATTATTACAGAGAAAAGGGAATCATTTAACCATTAAATAAACCCAATAGGGCTGTTCTGCCCCCAATAAGGGGTAATTATATCTTAGTTGGGATCAAGTACAAGTACTGTTTTATTATTACAGAGAAAAGGGAATCATTTAACCATTAAATAAACCCAATAGGGCTGTTCTGCCCCAATAAGGGGTAATTATATCTTAGTTGGGATCCAGTACAGGTACTGTTTTATTATTACAGAGAAAAAGCAAATCAGTTTTAAAATTCTTGACCATTTGATTAAAATGGAGTCTATGGGAGATGGGTTATTTGGAGCTTTCTGGATAACGGATCCCATACCTGTACAGCATAGAAAGGTTTAAAAATGAAATATCCTAATTTGATTTTTTAGAGGTAAAGCATCTCAGGCTCCTATAACCTTTAATCGTAACATTTATCTTTTTTGCCGGTTACCAATTTTCCGCTGGTATTTAGCGCGGAGCAGCGAATGTCTGCAGGTGCCTGGGTAATGAGGAAGAGCCGGTGATCTTCCCCGATGCCTCTAATTACTTTTCGCTGACACAAACTGCACATTCACTGGCATTTGTTGATTTGTTCAGCGTTGCAAAATGCAACAAATTGAAGTACCTGACCTTTTGGGTTCCTTCTCTCCGACTCACTAAATGGTTTGTGTTGCTGGTTATGTTTGCTAATATTCCCTTATCTCGTACACAGTTCAGAATGCGGAGACTCCCAGCGCCGGCGTTTAATGGGCGACACTGTGATTAATAAACGTTTCCATTTTGTGTTCGGATTTGAAATTTGGCGTAAATGTCATGTGCCTTGATTCTGACCCCAAGTTTAATGGCCTGTAATACCACAAAGTGAATAATGCTTTACATACATTTATTCCTTATTTCTGTCTGACCAACACCCAGAAATGAAATATTTCATAGCAGCAAAAGTCCAATTTTGTACAAGAAGCACTTGGGGGCTGATTTACTAAGACACGATTTCGAATCCGAATTGGAAAAATTCCGATTGGAAACGAACATTTTGCGACTTTTTCGTATTTTTTGCGATTTTTTCGGCGTCTTTACGATTTTTGCGTAAAAACGCGAGTTTTTCGGCGTCTTTACGATTTTTGCGTAAAAACGCGAGTTTTTCGGCGTCTTTACGAAAGTTGCGCAAAGTCGCGATTTTTTCGTAGCGTTAACACTTGCGCGCAAAGTCGCGCCTTTTTCGTAGCGTTAAAACTTAAAAGGCACGACGTTTCGCGCAAGTTTTAACGCTACGAAAAAATCGCGACTTTGTGCAACTTTCGTAAAGACGCCGAAAAACTTGCGTTTTTACGCAAAAATCGTAAAGACGCCGAAAAACTCGCGTTTTTACGCAAAAATCGTAAAGACGCCGAAAAAAAATCGCAAAATTACCGATCATTACGAAAAAAACGCAATCGGACGCATTCGGCCCGTTCGTGGGTTAGTAAATGTGCCCCTTGGTGTAGAGAACCAAGAATCTCATTTGACCTGTTTCTCAGGACTTTAGCACTTAACTGATTGAATTCTAAATAACATATCTGTTATCTACTATACAAAATACACCCATCTGCCCTGCAATAGCTGTCATGTTATACATGACAGCTGGTAAGGCCCCATCTAGAATATGCTGTTCAGTTCTGGTCTCCAGTGCTCAAACGGGACATTATTGAGTTAGAGAGGGTCCAGAGAAGGGCAACTAAGCTGGTAAAGGGTATGGAAAGTCTCAGTTATGAAGAAAGACTGGCCAAGTTGGGTCTGTTTACACTGGGGAAGAGGCGCTTAAGAGGGACATGATAACTGTGTAGATGCAGGAAAAGGGGTAACCCTTTTGAAATAAAAAATAACAAAAGTGGTATAAAGGTGATACCTTTATTGGTTAACTAAGATAACCATAGCAAGCTTTCAGAACATTTTAGTTCCTTCATCTTCTCACTTTCTGTTTCCTTCTTCCAAGACTGAGACCTCACTCACAGCTCTTTTTTATTTCCATAAGTGGTGGCTCATCAATCCCAATACATGTACTGGCTTTTCCAGCCTCAGTGAACACAGCCTCTGCAATTTACTCTGTTTGATTAAACATTCTGGGAGAGATATACCTTACCTTTAGAGTCTTCACAATTACTGTGTCACAATAGTTATGGTATCTCTCTGTATAGGCTTTGTACAAATGTTGGTTATTTTTCTTGATATTTTCTTGATTGTGTTATTACACTACTGGCTGTTTATGATTTTTCACTGAATGACTTTGGGGGGGCTCTGAGCCTTGGCTAGGGGTATAGTCTGAAGGTCAGTAAGGGCCATATTTGAAAAGAATGTCTATTTGTTCTCCTAGATACTAATGGAAGTGCAGTTTGAAGGTCCCTAGATATTCTTGGAATTATAGCCACATAACCAATACGGGGGGGGGGGGGGCATTTATCAACACTGGGCAAAATTGCCCATCGGCAGTAACCAGTAATCAAATTGTTGCATTCATTGTTTTACCTGCAGCTGGCTGAAAAATCAAATTACTAATTGGTAGATATGGGTTACTGCCCAGGGGCAAATTTGTTTAGTGTTGCTAAATGAGCCCCAGTTTTTTTTTTCAGTAAATGTAATGTATTATAAGCTAAGGGGGGCCCTAGCCAAATATTGGGCCTCCAAGGGTACATGAACCAAATAAGCGCCCTCAAAAAACTGGCTGGCCTCCGTGCAACTGCAAGGTTCCATTTCTTACCCTATATAAACAAGTCAAAGGTTGAGGAGACCACCTCATATGCAAATAGACCAAAGGGATTCTGGGAATAAATTCCTTAAGGCTCCTAAAAAAAATCCCATTTACATGGGTTTATCCTATAGGCTAAAGCTCACTCACTGGGTTTTAAAGCAGAAGCCAGGATAATAGCTGATCAGATTTCCAACTACAGACCTGTTTTACCCTTCTTGGGGCTCATCAGTGTAGTGCAGGGTTTTCTGATCAGCTTAGGTAAAGCCAGGAGTGGGGATTCAAGAACAAGTCAAAAGGGTTGAGGAGACCGCCTCATACATATGCAAATAGACCAAAGGGATTCTGGGAACAAATTCCTTAAGGCTCCTAAAAGAATCCCATTTACATGGGTTTATCCTATAGGCTAAAGCTCACCCACTGGGTTTAAAGCAGAAGCCAGGATAATAGCTGATCAGATTCCCCACTACAGACCAGTTTTGCCCTTCTTGGGGCTCATCAGTGTAGTGCAGGGTTTTCTGATCAGCTTAGGGAGAGCCAGGAGTGGGGATTCACAAACAAGTCAAAAGCGTTGAGGAGATCGCCTCATACGTATGCAAATAGACCAAAGGGATTCTGGGAACAAATTCCCTAAGGATAAACCCATGTAAATGTAAATGTAAATTTGTTCCCAGAATCCCTTTACCCTATATGCCGATATTTTAGGATATCCACACAGGGATGTGCTTCAGAGAGAATCAAATGCATCCTCCCCACCCAATAAAAACACTCCTTTTGGCACAAGATAAAGTTTTTTTCCCCTTAGTTAATGTGGAATAATGCAACGCAGGATCTTCCCCCGTTCTGGAAGAATAAGTAATATTCCCTCGGCATCAGCATTAATTTCCGCCGCTGCAGTAGCAGACAAATTGGAGCTGGAAAGAGCAGAAATAAAGAATGCATGTTGGTAAAGTTTGAGACAGTTTTAGGCTCTGCGAGCCGCTGACAATTAAAATGGATTCTTTCCTGAAGGATTTATAAGCAGGAACCCCGCTGAAGTCTAGCAGCTGCAATAATGCGGCAGACGTTGTACATGAAACTTCATTCTAAAGATGGATTCCGTTATCTCGGCAATTAAACTCTATTGATTGGCGATATGATTTATTAATATGAACCTAATGTATTGATAAGTGTTATACTAGTCTCCACACTTTAAGGGTTCGACGACAAACTGGGACCTAATTGGCCATGAATTTGCAAAGTTAGTGTATCCCGATATATGGCAATAAAATAAAGCAGAATGCATTTATCTGGAGGCTGGCAGGTATATGGCTGACTTTGTGAAACTTATTTATACAGTATTTTCTCATTGCTTCCTCTTAAAACTTTTGCAAAGGATGAACCAGAAGAAAAAATAATGCAGTTAAACGAATAATATGGCGTCTGGTTATGCTGAATAAGCAAGGGTTGACTGGGTGTTTCTTACAAACGATAAGGCTTGGGCTTTACATGGTAACTAGGTACAGGGCAAGTGTTTTATTGGATAATATAGTAGGCTGCAGAGATACATTAAAGCCCCTGGTGATGATCTTCTACAAATATAAAGTACAGATATGTAGGTAAGACTTATATTAACTTCTACTCTACATCATGTTTCATGTATAGTCTGAAGGGGTTATGTAAAAAAAGACACTAAGGTTGCCCAGGAGCAGTAACCCATAGCAATGAATCAGCAGGAAGCATTTAATAGTCTCCTGTTTAAAAGCAAACAGCTTATTGGTTGCTATGGGTTACTGCTCCTGGGCAAATTTAGTGCCTTTTATTACATATGGGGGTTAGAATATGAACAGTCTGAATCAGGCAGCTTTGAGCGGGAGTATTGGGGCCCATCGGGGCTGCAACCTCCAGGGCCCTCCTACTCATGTCCCCACCTACCCCCCTCCACATATCCCTTATACCTTCTTAAGTTTGTGACTTTAATCAGAGGACAGGGGGTGGCCCTGGCTGGGGTGTGGCTCAGGGGAGAGGGGCAGCTTGGGCTGGGGAGCAGGCTTGGGAGAAAAGAGGGGCAGCTTGGGCAGGGGAGCAGGCTTGGGAGAAAAGAGGGGCAGCTTGGGCAGGGGAGCAGGCTTGGGAGAAAAGAGGGGCAGCTTGGGCAGGGGAACAGGCTTGGGAGAAAAGAGGGGCAGCTTGGGCAGGGGAGCAGGCTTGGGAGAAAAGAGGGGCAGCTTGGGCAGGGGAGCAGGCTTGGGAGAAAAGAGGGGCAGCTTGGGCAGGGGAACAGGCTTGGGAGAAAAGAGGGGCAGCTTGGGCAGGGGAGCAGGCTCAAAGACACAAACTTAAGGAGGTAAAAGGGATATGGTGTAGAGGGGGGGTTGAGGCAGAAGTCAGGAGGGGGGCCCTGGAGGTTGCAGCCCAGGCAGGGGAGCAGGCGTGGGGGAAAAGTTGACCTGAGCAGGGGAGCGGGCTTGGGTCAGCCCAGTCTGACCCTGGAATCAGGGGACCCCAATCTTTTTAACCTGAGAACCCCATTTATACATAAAAACGTTAGGGAGAAACACAAGATTGAAAAAACTTTCTGGGGTGCCCAATAAGGGTTGTGATTGGTTATTTGCTATTCCCATGAGGTCTGGCATCCTACAGGGGGCTCTGTATGGCAGTACACATGGACTTTATGCCTCCAAAAATCCAAGCAAGGAATTATGAAGTAAGCGCCTGCTTTGGGGCCACTGGGAGCAACATCCAAGGGGTTGGGGAGCAACGCGGTGCTTCGGATCCACTGGTTGGGGATCACTGGTCTGAATGATAAAGCAGCACAAGAAGTGTTGTGTGAATTAATGGGATACAGTTCTCAAAACACTGTACATACTATATGTTTACCAAACAACTGACGACATATAAACATACCAACAAAGAATATACAGATGGAGCATTTGCTATTCCATAGGGCAGCCATCAGGGCCAAACTATATCAAACTATCCCAGGAAGTGGTCACCACCCATCCATTCCAAAAAGGGATGCATCCCATCCAGTTATCCAGGTTACAGGTACCAGGACTTCTTAACAGAAAATAGAGGGAAAACATAATGAGAGATTTCTCAAGCCAGTAGGGAATTTAACACTGTGGGTCCTTACAAAGATATGTAGGGCTCATTTACCTAACGACGAACAGTGCAAGAGCTCTAAGAAGGAGCAAAGTGTTCCACTAAGTTCTCTTTTAGAGAGCACTTCTGTCCAGTGTCTGGCAGGGTAAAAGGGGTGAACATAAGTTTATTGGCTTTGAAATGAAGTGCAGAGACCTGCGGCAATTCATCATTGTGCAGGGCAAGGGGCTAATTTAAGTGCAAAGAACATTTGGTAATTTTTTTGCACTTTGCACTCTACTCTGCATATAATAAACGGCACCTTTTATCTTCCCAAATGACACGCTCCATGCCCTTTATTAGTTGGTCTTATTTATTCTCTTTTTTTTCTCCTTGTAGATTGTAAGCTCTTTTGGGCAGGGCTCTCTTCCCCTCTTGTATCGGTTATTGATTGCTTTATATGTTACTCTGTATGCCCAATGTATGAAATGCAGTAATTCCTTGTAGAGTGTAAGCTCTTTTGGGCAGGGCTCCCTTCCCCTCCTGTATCGGTTACTGATTGCTTTATATGTTACTCTGTATGCCCAATGTATGAAATGCAGTAATTCCTTGTAGAGTGTAAGCTCTTTTGGGCAGGGCTCCCTTCCCCTCCTGTATCGGTTACTGATTGCTTTATATGTTACTCTGTATGCCCAATGTATGAAATGCAGTAATTCCTTGTAGAGTGTAAGCTCTTTTGGGCAGGGCTCCCTTCCCCTCCTGTATCGGTTACTGATTGCTTTATATGTTACTCTGTATGCCCAATGTATGAAACCCACTTATTGTACAGCGCTGCGGGATATGTTGGCGCTTTATAAATAAATATTAATAATAATAATAATAATAATAATAATTCTCTTTCTATTTCAGAAATGCCCTTTTTGCCTACCGGAGACCTGTCCCATATATTTTTCACTTTCTAAAAAGTTTATCGAATCCGTTTTTGCCCCTCACTGAAGGACTGGTCCGGCAAAACCTGAAATCCAATAAAGTAGAAGAGTTTAAGAAGTGCGTGATGTAAAAATCAAATATTCATCCGCACTTTAGGGTCATTACCCAACCTCACAGCAGGCAGGGAAGATATTTTCCAGCTAATTTCTATTCTAGATTACGACTTGGAGGGTGCAGAATGATCATGTTTTGCCTTCAGGAACCGAAGTCGGAGATAACAGGATAACGATGCCAGACACCAAAATGTAAATAGGGTATTAAAGGTCTTGATTGACACACAAATGCATTAACTTTGAATTAGCCTTCAGCCAAGTTCGGAATAATATTATTATCCATTTTGTTCAATTTTGTTTGTTGGTGTTGACCTCATTTTTCATATTTTAATAAATGTAAATATATTGAAATGTATTTACGATAGGCACACACTCCTACTGTGGGAAATGTCTGCAGCCCCAGGAGATCAATTGGTCACAGCTGCTTTCCCTTGCACTGATGATACTATCTATGGAAATTCGCCTTTCTACTTAATTAGCTTTATTAAAATGAACAGTCACAAGTGTTTTACTGACCTGCTAATATCCACAAGAAACAAGTACTTTCTGTCAGGAATATTTAGAAAAACAAATGGGAAATATGCGCATCTCTGGCAGAGCTACAGTATAACAGGAGCACAACAAGATCAGCCATGCTCCGGGAACACTAATGCTTGCACCCTGCCAATTAGATATACTCTCTGCCTTGGTATAAAGATAAAACTCATATTTATAAGTAACATTTATCTTTTACCTATTCTGTCTGCCCTAGTCCGGGCCCTCATCCCCCATCTGCCACACCCCTACATGTCGTCACCACGTGGGCAGCAGTGGAGGGAGGTGAGGTGGCTGGTCAGGTTGCCTAGGGTACCTGGCCCATTTGGCCCTGCTCTGGTTATACTTCACAAAGGGGTAAAAGTATGGATCCAACCTGGCTGGTATTTCACCAGCATAGCCAGTCAAATACCAGCCTAGGCCGGGGCTGGTATTATAATATATATATTATAACTTATTAGATGCAACTGCAACTTTTTTGATGCGACTGCAACTTTTTCCTCACTCTGCAAATTTTTGTTGCACCGAATTTTTGCTTCAGTTTTGAGAAAAAATTAGACAATGGCAAAATGCCGAATTTTGCAGTGAATTCATGCCTGGCTCATCACTAGTTATGTTTCCTGGACAGAAAGCTTTCCACCCCTTACCTTTTTCACAAGTGAGGATTCATCAATCCTAACCCCTGTACTGGCTTTCCAGACTAAAGGTCCCCATATACGTGAAGATTCGTGATCTTCACCTGATATCACCACCTACAGGTGGGTGATATCGGGGAACGTGTAGGCTGGGCCAAACGATCGCATTATCGAATTATTATTATATAAACAAAGTCGGTTCGGGGACCGCATCGGCTCTTTGATACAGTCCCCGATCCGACTAGATTTTTTAACCTGCCCAAACGATATCTGCCCGATTTCAGGCCAGATATCAGTCGGGTACGGCGTCATTTCTGCCCCTACACGGGCCGATAAGCTGCCGAATCTGCCTGTGTATGGGGACCTTAACACAGCCCAAGTTATTTTCCACATTTACTGTGTCTCAAAGAGCATTCTGGGTAAACCTTCATTTTAGTATCTTCACAGATGCTGTGCTACACTATCTATAAGTAAGGGGGTGAGAAAGTAAGAATGTCAATTATGTCAACATGATACTATTTCTTAAAGTGTTTGGATGTATGTGTTTGGTACTAAGTTTTACTGTTTATTGTTCTGAGAATGTTAGGCCACTAGGCGGCAGTAGTTCACAAATTTTAGAATGGTATGTGTAAGGCAAATTCTGGGCACTAGGGGGCAATAGGGTTCAGAGTATATATAAACAGGTTACCACACCCAGTCTGGGCTATATATCAGATTGGCAGGATAGACAGGGAGGGTAGCCCAAACCCCCAACAAGGAGTTAGATGGCTTAGGAGCCTTGGATATGCCACAGTAAGGGATTGAAGTGTCAGTGTTAGGGCTAGCGGAAAAGGGCATCACCTGAAAAGGGCAGAGGGGCATTGGAGGAACACCAGAAAGTCACGCGGACAGGTGGGGAGTGGGCTCCCAGCGGGGTGACGTGGATGTCTAGTCGGAGTGAATTATAGTATTTTGTTTCCCCTTTGTATGTCTATGGTAGAAAGTATATTAATTTCTATATTTCTATTAAGGTGTTACTCAGCATGGAGTATTAGCTTGCCTAAGCTGGCATTGTACTGTTGGTGCTGGATGAACACATGCTTTGCATGTAAAAAAGTTTTTCAATTTTATGCTCTTTATGGTCCTTTAAAACCCTGCCATCATAAGTATTGAATGAGAAGGAAAGTCATTTTGGCATTTTACTGCCAATATATTTGCCACATTAGTGCCACCTAGAAACTTTTTTCTTCTGCAGAAAGCATTACCATACCTGAGTAAAGAGCCATAGAAACTCCCTCCATTTGTTAAAGATAGCTGCTGCCATTTTAACTTGAGCTTCATAACTTCCTGCTGCAGCTCTAGCTATTATAGCTCAGATCACGCATCCCTAAGGGAGGGGGGTGGGAGTTCTTAGCATTCTTGTGGGTGGGGGGAGCAGGAGAGGGGAGAGAGGAGAGAACTGCACAGACTCCGGCCCTGGGAATGAAGGATGTTTCTGAGAGAGGAAGTCAGATCCCTAAGAACATGTTTACAAAAAAGGAGACAAGAAATCCTGTTTCTTTTGATAGAGGACTTAGTGCTGTGTTTCTTTGAGTGCTTATTGCTGTATTTACATAGACCTTTCCGATAAAGCTAACTTAGTGTTTACCTTTCCTTCTCCTTCTATATCACATATATTTTTATACAAAATACCATTACCTGGAAAAGTTTGGATTTACTTTGCTTTGTTTGTTACATTTAATGTCACTGCATAGGCTGTTATACAAGCATTGCCTTATTTCCGTAACTTAGCTGAATTGACGTGGCCAACATGTTTCCGACTCATAAAATAAAATGAAGCTTAAGGATTAGATTATCTTTATATCAAAACACTGTCCTCTGGGAAGAGCAAGAATCTGATAAGAAGATGTAAACAAGGTCAGTGGATATCGGCAAAGTTTAAAAGTAAAACTTTAATCTGCAACAGTCCTTGAGAAACTCCCAAATCTATCTGCAGAGTACAGGTATGGGACCCGTTATCCAGAATGCTTGGGACCTGTGGTTTTCTGGGGGTCTTTCCGTAATTCGGATCTCCTACCTTAAGTCTACTAATAAAATTATTTAAACAGTAAATAAACCCAATAGGGCTGTTCTGCTCCCAATAAGGGGTAATTATATCTTAGTTGGGATCAAGTACAGGTACTGTTTTATTATTACAGAGAAAAGGGAATCATTTAAACAAGAAATAAACCCAATAGGGCTGTTCTGCCCCCAATAAGGGGTAATTATATCTTAGTTGGGATCAAGTACAGGTACTGTTTTATTATTACAGAGAAAAAGGAAATCAATTTTAAAAATCTGAATTATTTGATTAAAAGAGTCTATGGGAGAAAGGCTTTCCGTAATTCAGAGCTTTCTGGATATTGGGTTTCCGGATAAGGGATTCCATACCTGTATTCAGATAAATAAGACTTCTTGTACAAATTAAGCCCTGTCAGTATTTTTTTTTGCCAAACATTTATAGGGAAATATAACTAAATGTAACACTACCCTAGGGTATAAACAGAATTTATGTGCACCCAAACCAAAAAGCAGGCAATTTGCTGAACTTTAGCTTTTAGGCTTGTTGAGAAAAAGAAAATCCTGCTTATCTGCTGTTTTACAAGCCCCATCATAAAGCTGAAGGAAAGCCTTTAAAGTTCTACTTGACAGAATGAACATCTCGCATTTGTTCTCTAACTGCACGCTGAAGTTCTGAGTGTGTTTATATGATCATTTTGGCCCCTTTACATATCTGGGCTTTGCAAAAACCTTCATTCTGCTGTGTAAAGTGCCTGAAATGGGAAATTCAAGCCACGCCATTTAGCACAGGGTTTTAGCCGCTCTATTAAGGGAGAAGACTAAACACTTGTAATAAGAAAAAATTATGGAAAGCCACAATTTAGCACTTAATGTTTTAACATAAGAAGATTCTGACATGTCATTTCAATATTTGTATTAATGGCTCTTATCTGTAATGATTTGATAATGCAGATGTACCTAGACATACAGAGGTGGGAATTTTGTAGCAGAGAATCAGTAGCTTTGATGTTACAAAAAAATAATAGTGATATATAGGTTTGAACTTTATTACATTCTATTAAAATAAACCCCATGTACAAAGCCTAACGCGTTTCATGCTTACCCAGCACTTAATCATAGGCTGATATAGTGATATACAATACAGGGCCCAATTACTCAGACCCCACACAAAAGTGCAAGAGCACTAATGGGTAGTGATGAGCGAATCTGTTCCGTTTCGCTTTGCTGAAAAATTTGCAAATCTTTCAAAAGATCCGCGAAACGGCGAAAATGTTGTGCGGGAAAAAAAAATTGTCGTCCGTGGCTATTATTTTGCCGCCCGCGGCTATTATTTCGTCGACCACGACTATTATTTTGTTGCGCGACTATTATTTTGTTGCGCGGCTATTTTTTGTCGCGCGGCTATTTTTTGTCGCCCGTGGCTATTATTTCATCGACCGCGACTATTATTTTGTCGCCCGTGGCTATTATTTTGGCGCATGGCTATTCTTTTGTCGCACGGCTATTCTTTTCTCGCCCGCGGATATTATTTCGTCGTGTGGCTATTCTTTTGACACCCGCGACTATTATTTTTTGACACCCGCAACAATTTTTGGACGTGCAGTGAATTTTTCCGTGGCAAATTTTTTCATCTGTTTCGCGAAACAATCACGGAAATTTGCCGCAAATCCATGCCTTGCGAAACATTTCGCCCATCACTACTAATGGGCTCAAAATTGGATTGAACCTATCTCCTGCACTTTGCACACTACCCTGCAGTTAATAAATGACCCCTTATGTGTAAGTTCCACTTGTTCTCCTCTTCTATAAGCTTATTCTGCCCAACTGCTTTGTATTATTTCTGCATACTTTGCCCTGCACATGTTTTTCCAACACATAAGATGTAGCAGAAGAAGAGTCCTAATATTGTCTTATAAACAAATCAAGACAATATCATAGATATATATAGATTGTAAGCTCTACGGGGCAGGGACCTCCATCCTCTTGTGTCTTTGACTCTTAACTTATTGCAACTGTAACTGTATCTTGTATTTATTTGTATTTATTGTTATACTTTGTATTTATCTATTATCTTATTAACCCCCTGTTTGTATTAATGTATTGTACTGTACAGCGCTGCGTACATAAGTAGCACTTTATAAATAAAGATATACATACATACATACAATATCAGAGGTTACTAACCAAGACCCTGAAAGCTGTTGCCAGACAGTGTAATGGGTTATACATTTTTAAGCTGCAATTGTAGACTGCAATATATGCAATTAGCTGGCACTTATTCATGGGCTAGACAGTGAGGCTCATTTGCTAACAGTGTCAATTTAGGGCCAGGGCAGTAATCCATGGCAACAAACCAAGTTTGCTTTCATTTTTCTACATCAGTGGTCCACAATCAATGACTCGGGGGCAACATGTTGCTCCCCAACCCCTTGGATGTTGCTCTCAGTGCCCCCAAACCAGGGAGTTATTTTTGAATTCCTGGCTTGGGGGCAAGTTTTGGTTGCATAAAAAGCAGGTGTACTGACAAACAGAGCCCCCTGTAGGTTGCCAGTCCATATAGGAGCTACCAAATAGCCAATCACAGCCCTTATCTGGCACCCAATTAAACTTTTTCATGTTTGTGTTGCTCCCCAGCTCTTTTTACATGTGAATGTGACTCATGGGTAAAAAAAAGGTTGGGGACCCCTGTTCTAACAGGCTAAACAAAGCTAATCACAGACTGGTTGCCATGGGTGAAAATCTGGAAATCTGGACCTCTTTCTGCGAAACGAGTGCAGACAGTGCAGAGTGCAGACGAATGCTATGACAGAATAGGTTTCTCCTGAGTAGGACCCAAGCATTCCATTACATACCAGACCCTGGCCCATATTCCATAGTGAGTATATACTTTGACTTTGCCTCTGTGCTGCCAGCCCTGATGTTATCAATAGACCTAACTCAAATTTTACATTTTTTATTTTATATATATATTTTTATATTTTTGTTGTTTATATTTTTTGTGTCTGCCACTGACCCCACCTGGGTGCTCTGTCCTCTTTCTTAAAGAGAAGGAGAGAAAGAGAACTTGGTACTTGCTCTATCTTGCCCAAGAAAGACTCTTGAGTGGGAAATGCTTTCAACCACATGCAATGCAGGGGCTGTTAGAGACAGAATAGCTAACTGAGAATAGATTCTAAAGATTAGTTAGGATGCACTGGAGCTGGGCTAAGCAGTATGGGCCCCAGGCAACTACTAACTAGTACGATGCCTGAACGTTTCTACCCGCTCCACATAAAAACCTCCATGGTTGGTATGCACACCAATAACATGTAGCTAGATCCACATGCTTACTGTTTGTCCCTCCCATTTGCACCTAAGGCACATTCATCTTCTGCCTACACCATGTTCTGGCCCTGGGATACATAAAGTACTCATTTCAGTTGTGTGTTCTATAAAAATTGCATTGATCAGCATCTTTATCTATACTCATATTCTATTACACATGGGATGATTTTGGAGGCCTGTATCTAAATGCAGAGCTTCAGTCTAAAAAAAGGCTAAAACTAATTTTAGTGTCAGGGCTGCTTGTCTCTTTGCTCACCCAACTTATATGGATCAGCTAAAATCGTCCTTTTTGTGCACAGTTGTGACAAGAGAAATTGCTTGTGGCATTATCATGATTTTCATCAGCAACTGCTTTCACAATGCTGTCAGATTAGACCACTAGTAATTACCTGGCAGACACTTCTTTTTCTCCTAAAGAAATATTGATATAGATGGCTAACACTGGATAAATGTCTATAAAACAGGTTTTGCTTCAACATCAGAAGTGATGACTACATATATCCCGAGGCATCTCTGTTGCTGTTAGCTTAATACATTTTACTGGGTTTCTCAAAAATAATGTTTCGGGTTGCACATATTTTTCATTAAATATATTGAAATACCTGAATTCAGTCTACTGTGTATTACTATGGGGCACATTTACTAATCCACAAATCCGAATCCCGAATGGGAAAAAATCGGCTTGGAAACGAAAATTTTGCGACTTTTTCGTCACCGGCGCGTTTTTTTCGTATTTTGCACGATTTTTTTTTCGCCGTCACGACTTTATCGTATTTTGTGCGACTTTTTCATCGCCGTCGCGATTTTTTCGTATTGAGCAATTGTAAATGGCGGAAAAACCAATCAGATTTTTTCGCGACGGCGACGAAAAAGTTGGGGAAAATAGACGATAAAGTCGTAACGGCGACAAAAAAATCACGAGACATACGAAAAAGTCGCAACGGTGACAAAAAAGTCGCAAAAATACAGATCATTACGAAAAAAACGCGTTCGGACACTTTCGGCCCGTTCGTGGATTAGTAAATCTGCCCCGATGTCTTCAAGTGATCTATTGACCCTACACTGCTAGTGGCTACGTGGCTAGTTATTATGTATGCATACTTATATTGAAATGGTGCCATAGTGCACACATGGTGCTTTTTGTCCTCGTGAAAATGTTATCTGGTTGTTGGGGTCACTGACCCTGGTAACAAAATAAAACAAGGGAGTGAGGCTTCAATGATATCATAATCTTTTTTTTTCAAGTTGCTTATATTTCTGTTCAGGCCATCTCCTACCCATTTTCCATTCAGTCTTCCAGGCTGTGACCTGGTTGCCAGGGTAATTAAGTTCTAAAAACCATGTAGCAGTCTAAATACCAGTCCTGGGAGTCGTAGAATAAAAATGTAAATATTTCAAAGACCAGAAGAATCAAAAAATCAAGGCTTGCAGATGAGGTGGCAATGGGGTTGGGTTGTGTTAAGGAGAGAGAACAAGAGAATATACTTTTCTTCTGCATTATCTATAGTATTTATGCCCTTTTTGCTCCTAATTAATAAAGATTTTCACAACAATATGCTCTACATTGATATTTATCCCAGGACCTGTGAATAGTTAAAGAATAGTTAAAGAAATGTTTCTCATGGGGATGTATTCCCTTCACCTACAGTAGGAAATAGTGATGGTGTAGGACTGACTTAAATAGGGAACTCTTTCTATACTTTAAAAACTTTGACAGCGCCACTAATGAAGACTGATGATACAGATATCAATATCTTTCATTGTGTCAACAGAGATGAATCAATGTTGCTCATACTAGTATTGGCTGCAACTATTAACCAAAAAACCTATGTTGTATGCTTGGAATCTATTTAAGAAATAAAATAACCTTTGGTAACAAAATGGGCAGCACATGATTGGTGCTACTGCCATACCACACTGGGGTCCAAGGCTAATTTCAACCAGGACAAAGTGTATATATTCTCACCACATCTCCTCTAGGTGTTCCGGTCTTCTCCTACATTCTAAAAACTATTAAAGTTCATTTACTTCTGATAAAGCTGACCCTATTGTAGGTGAAAGTGGCCTTAGATCAGTGATCCCCAACCAGTGGCTCAGGGGTAACATGTTGCTCCCCAATCCCTTGGATGTTGCTCTCAGTGCCCCCAAACCAGGGAGTTATTTTTGAATTCCTGACTTGGGGGCAAGTTTTGGTTGAATAAAAACAAGATTTCCTACCAAATAAAGCCCCTGTAAGCTTAGTGCGCATAGAGGCCCCTAATAGCCAATCACAGGCCTTATTTGGCTCCTCCATGAACTTTTATGGTGCTTGTGTTGCTCCCCAAGTCTTTTTACATTTGACTGTGGCTCCTGAGTAAGAAAGGTTGGGGACCCCTGACTTAGATCATTGGCAGTCAGACTTTTTCAGCTCCAGCTCCTCTTGAAGGTACAGTCTATTATTATTATTATTTTTTTTTTATTATTAAGGAGAAGAAGAAAAAGAAAAAAAAAACACATGTCCAGGAGCACAAGGTATATTTGTTTAAGAAAGTGAAGCTGGAAACTGATATATAAGATCCAGATCAAAGCCTTTAGTGTTACCTTTCCAAATAAGAAACTCTTTAACTGCTCTTCATGGAGGCCATTATGGAGCTACTCATGCTCATATTTGACCCTTCAGCCGTTCCTTTATTCTGTTATAACACAAAAACACAAAATTCTGATTCCTTATTGTGTTATTCTTCATCCAAAGGCAAAACAGACACCATTATAAAACCCAAGCACCTTTTTTTATTTGTAAAGTCTGTTCTCCAGTCCTCCCCCTTTCCGAAATGGTAATTTATACAGGCAAAGTTGTCGCGCTCACAAACCATTTGTCAAGCAGTCGTAAGAGGTCACCACGCCCCATGTGAGAGTCTTTTTACACATAATTTGGTAATAAAGCTGTTAGAACATTTTAATGTAATTACTTTCCCGGAGTTCTCTTTTGGCACTCATTTTATCTACCTGAACAAGATGAATTGTTGAATGAAAGACTCAACAAGCTGTAAAAGGCAGAACCCACAGGAACACAGGGAAAAAAACTTGCGTTTGAGAGACTGATGTTCCTGAAGCTCAGTGGGAGAATTTACAGCTCAGTTCGCTGGGGAAGTAAACTTCATTTTGAGACCAAAACTGATGTGGCTTTTATGCATATGAGCGCAGTTGCGCAACCAAATCCCATAGTCTGCTCTTGAGGCTTTAATGGACTCCGTGTTGGTTTTTAGATGAAACTTCTGAATTATACGGATGCCTCGTATGTCCTATTTTTCTCTGACTCACAAGTCATTAATTCTACTAACGAGCTACAGATATTAATGGATTCCGATTATTCCCCTGTTGCAAGGTACTTTTTCCAGAAAGTTCAAAAGTAGAGCTGCATACAAATGGACATGTTACTAATAGCCCGTTTGACATATCTTTGCCCTTGATAAGGAACTAGACGCCTCGAGGCAAATAAAGAAACCCTACGAGCTTGATAACATTTAAAAAAAAATACAAAGAACCTCTGTGATGATTTATGACCTGTATGGGAAGACGAACTACCTTCCTTACAAGCATTGTTGTGATGGAGGATTTGACTTCCTCAATAAGATAACTCTGAACAATGATAAATAGACAAGGGATTTCACAGAACAGACCATGTTCCGGTTAGTTTATCTTCATATTCGGAGAGCAGAGGTAAAATATTAACATAAATTTGATATTGCCTCGGTTCACTCTAGACATTTTCAAGTTCAGAGGATCTGTGGGCCAACTCGTGCCCAGATTGCAGTGCAGTTTTGAGCGCAACAACATTTTACTGGGGAAGTGGCGTCTTTTCAAAACATTTACAGATCTGTATTCAGAGGTAAAGGTGGCCATACACGTAAAGATCTGCTCGCCTGGCGAGGTCACCAAGCGAGTGGATCTTCTCCTGACGGGTGGGTGATATCGGGTGAATTTAGGCTAATTTGATTGTTGTTTGACGGCTGGAATAGGCACAGTTGATTCAGGGACCGCATCAACAAGCCTTTGCGGTCCCTGATCCGACTGAATTTTTTAACCTGCCCGATCGATATCTGCCCAATTTCAGGCCAGATATCGGTCAGGCAGGCCAGTTGTTGTTTCCCCTACACGGTCCGATAAGCTGCCGAATCTGTCCAAGGGACCGATATTGGCAGCTACAATCGGCCCGTGTATGGCTACCTTAAGACGAATTCAAGATTATTTTTATTGGATACTTGTGTCGTTTTCTAATCTAGCTCTAAAACACATTAATTTGTTCTATACTATATTCCTGGCTACTTCAAAGCATGCTTCACTGCCTTCCTGCACACTTTTGGCCTTGCCTAAGCAATCATGTCATTTAGGCTCGCTGGGCACAAGCTTCCTTATCACCCCATAACCCTCTTATTGAGTTATAATCCATAATCCAGAAGGATTTTTTTTTACAAAAAAGTTGAACCTTTTGCTCAAGAAAATCCTACCTAACTTCTAGCTAATGCAAAAGAAGATGACAAATCTTTTTGGGTATGCACAAAAGATTAGAATTCCACTGTACTTTGTTGGATACTTTGTGCTATAGGACATGTGGCTATGGAACAAGACAGTGTCTATCCTACTGTCATCCTATACCAAATAGGGATGGGTGAAAAAATTCGGCAGACATGGATTCGTGGCAAATTTCCGCGTTTCACTATTGGTGGATTTTTTTGCAAAACGGCAACAAAATTTGCTGTGGAAAAATTTGCCATGCGTCCAAAAATTGTTGCCCGCATGAAAAGAATTGTTGCGTGTCAAACGTATTGTCGTGCGTCAAAAGAATTGTCTTGCGCCAAAAAGAATTGTCTCTCGCGTCAAAAAGAATTGTCTCTCTCATCAAAAGAATTGTCACGCTTGACATTTTTTTTGACGTGCAATATTTTTGCCATTTCGCAATTTTTTTGCCGTTTATGATTTGCGAATTTTTCGGCGAAGCGAAACGGGACAGATTCGCTCCTCACTGGTGGTAAAACACAAACCAATGATGATTAGGTAGGAAGTTCTGGAGCAATAGCAGTAATTTATAGGTATTTTTGTATTCGTTCTATTAGAAACATAGTAGTGCAGTGACTAGCATTGCTGCCTTGTAGTTCTGGGGTTCAAGAACAACAGGGAGTTTGTATGTTCTCCCCATGTTTGTGGGTTTCCCCAGGGTGCTGTAGTTTCCTTCCGCACTCCAAAAACATACATTAAGGTTAATTGGCCCCTGATAAAATCAACCCTAGTGCTGTAAGATCAAAAGGGGCAAGGACTAATGGGAATGATATATAATCTCTGTAAAGCACTGGCGAATTTGTTAGGGCAGTATAAAATAGAGAATAATTAAAAAAAACATTTTAGGAATAATAATAGTGAAAAACTTTCAGGAATTATGGACTATCCAGGAATTATTAAAAAGTAGAGGGCAGAATCAATAGATGGAAACTATCTGCTGTAAAATTTTGTGAAGAGGAACAGAATAGCAAATGGGAAAATGCAAGTGAAACGAAGCAGGAACATGACTTTCTTGATAAAAAATAGTATAAAAAAAAGTATATAAAGCTGCTATCCAATCAATACGTATTAGAAGTGAAGTGTGACCCAAAAACTCCAAAACAAGTAAATCATTCATAAGAACTCTCAGTGGAAGAAAACAAAAGTGCGAGAATTGAAAACCTTTAGGGACTCGGCATCAAAGGAAAGGGAAAATATTAAAAGTCTGTGACATTTATCCACCTTGCACCGTACTTTATAACTTTACAATATCAAAGTACAATTGTAAGAGTCATAAATAATGAAAAAGTATATAGGCCAGTGTCAAGGCACCTTGTAAGTCCTAGTTGCTCTTACTCTTGACTATTCTTATTATTAATCCTTGGTAATTACTTTGAGGCCTCAATAGAACTGTTCCAACTACTGAAGGACTGGCCCACTGGGAACCAGGAAAACTGCTGGTGGGCCCCGATGTCAGTGTACCCTCCTCCTCACCCAACCATTGGGCCTTGTAAGCCTATATAATGTCCATTCCTCGTTTCTGTAGAAGAAAAGAGGAATTAAAAGAAGGAATTATGAGAGTACAGGTATAGGACCCGTTATCCGGAATGCTCGGGACTAAGAGTATTCCGGATAAGGGGTCTTTCTGTAATTTGGATCTTCATGCCTTAAGTCTACTAAGAAATCAATAAAACATTAATTAAACCCAATAGGATTATTTTATATCCAGTAAGGAGTAATTATATTTTAGTTGGGCTGAAATACAGGTACTGTTTTATTATTACAGAGAAAAGGGAATCATTTAACCATTAAATAAACCCAATAGGGCTGTTCTGCCCCAATAAGGGGTAGTTATATCTTAGTTGGGATCAAGTACAGGTACTGTTTTATTATTACAGAGAAAAGGGAATCAATTAACCATTAAATAAACCCAATAGGGCTGTTCTGCCCCCAATAAGGGGTAATTATATCTTAGTTGGGATCAAGTACAGGTACTGTTTTATTATTACAGAGAAAATGGAATCATTTAACCATTAAATAAACCCAATAGGGATGGTTTGCCCCAATAAGGGGTAATTATATCTTAGTTGGGATCAAGTACAGGTACTGTTTTATTATTACAGAGAAAAGGGAATCATTTAACATGAAATAAACCCAATAGGGCTGTTCTGCCCCCAATAAGGGGTAATTATATCTTAGTTGGGATCAAGTACAGGTGCTGTTTTATTATTACAGAGAAAAGGGAATCATTTAACCATGAAATAAACCCAATAGGGCTGTTCTGCCCCCAATAAGGGGTAATTATATCTTAGTTGGGATCAAGTACAGGTACTGTTTTATTATTACAGAGAAAAGGGAATCATTTAACCATGAAATAAACCCAATAGGGCTGTTCTGCCCCCAATAAGGGGTAATTATATCTTAGTTGGGATCAAGTACAGGTACTGTTTTATTATTTTTATTGTATATTGAAACAAGAGTGTATAAAGATACTGGTGGAAGATTTAATGGTAACTCTAAGGCTGCAATGCATACTGTATATCCGTATATCCGTTTTTCTTGCTTTTACTGAACGTATTCTCAGGCCTCTTAATGACTTTCCCTTTTGCATTCATGATTTTTTTGAAAGGACAATTTATGAACCAAGAATGTCTTCATAAGTGAAAATTCAGATTTTGTGATGATCTTGGCATACAATATTGCTGGAATCGCATAGATGTAGAGGAATGTGCCGTGACATTTCAGGAGGCAATAAAAAGCCAGAGGTCATCTTTAATAGTGTTATTAAGAACCACTGCAACATCCACTCCAACATGCCCTTTCAGCATATTATATTCTGTGTTACATTGCTAGAACCTAAATATTAGGTATGTCATTGTAAACTGTTGATTTTATGGAGTCTTATTAATGCATATGTGTGTATATAGGGCACCATTTAATAAGAAGAAAATGGGTGCGTCTAAAACTTTGTAGAGCTGGTGTGTGCTTATAAATTGACACTGGTTCTGTGCAACGTAAAAATCTTCCCTAAGAATGGTCCATTTGCTTTTTAGCATGTAGACTCCCCACATAAGCTTCTCAGTGGTGAAGAACTCACTCGTAGTGATAATTTGCCAGAGATTCCCAGTGGAAATGCTTGAGTAGAACAAGTCCTTTTTCACATGTTCAGTCTCTATGGATGGAAAACCCGTGTATACTTATACATATAAGAGGGTAACGGTTTTGCTCATTTTTGCTTCAGGCAGTCTTAGAATCTATTCAAGGTTTTAGCCCAACTAACAGTTGTGAGGGGGTGCTGTTTTCCTTTCTAGGTTACATTGTTTCCTGGTAGTTGGGCAGTGTCAGGGTTCACTATTCTTTAGGACTCCACTTGGTAGACTGGGTGGTGGGTGATGGAGAACCTTTGGTGGAGAAAGAAAGAAATAAAAAAAAGGTCCATTGCCGTTAACACTGTTAACTATTCTTGGTTGAGGTGGAGGAAGGCCTCAGTAGGAGAAGTCAGTGCCAGGAAATATCTATAATGGCTCAACTCTACCCTGCGTTTGATTAGTTATTTGAGCAGCCAGAAGCTCCAACTAGTTTAGTTCTTAGTACTCTATAGTGTCAACTGCCAGCATAGGGACTCAAGCAGTCAGACTGGGAATAGTAGATTCCTGGAGTAAGTTACCACTGCGAGTATCTGCTAGCACCAGGGACTAGTTCATGATGTATGAGTACTACCTTTGTATGTCATGAAGTGGATGAAATTGTCTGAATTATCTATGAAATTAATGTTTGTTGTATCATCGGAGCAGTACAACCAAAGAGACTGTGTAAATAACGTATTATCTATTTATTTGAAGAACCCATTGGTGCCTCATTTAGATCAGTTCTGTCATCCAGTATGGTTAATATTTCCTCCACCAATACAGCAAGGGCCCACCTGTGGAAGTCCCATGTAATGCAAGCTCTATGGGTGGTTGCAACTGGCTAAGTGCAAGTTGGGTAAGAACAAGGAAGGTTCTAGGTACAGGTATGGGACCTATTATCCAGAATGCTGGGACCTGGGGTTTTCCGGATAAGGGACCTTTCTGTAATTTGGATCTCCATAACTGCTAAAAATCATTTAAATATTGAATAAACTCAATAGTCTTGTATTGCCTCCAATAAGGATTGATTATATCTTAGTTGGGATCAAGTACAGGTACTGTTTTATTATTACAGAGAAAAGGGAATTATTTAACCATTAAATAAACCCAATAGGACTGTTCTGCCCCAATAAGGGGTAATTATATCTTAGTTGGGATCAAGTACAGGTACTGTTTTATTATTACAGAGAAAAGGGAATCATTTAACCATGAAATAAACCCAATAGGGCTGTTCTGCCCCCAATAAGGGGTAATTATATCTTAGTTGGGATCAAGTACAGGTACTGTTTTATTATTACAGAGAAAAGGGAATCATTTAACCATTAAATAAACCCAATAGGGCTGTTCTGCCCCCAATAAGGGGTAATTATATCTTAGTTGGGATCAAGTACAGGTACTGTTTTATTATTACAGAGAAAAGGGAATCATTTAACCATGAAATAAACCCAATAGGGCTGTTCTGCCCCCAATAAGGGGTAATTATATCTTAGTTGGGATCAAGTACAGGTACTATTTTATTATTACAGAGAAAAGGGAATCATTTAACCATTAAATAAACCCAATAGGGCTGTTCTGCCCCCAATAAGGGGTAATTATATCTTAGTTGGGATCAAGTACAGGTACTGTTTTATTATTACAGAGAAAAGGGAATCATTTAACCATTAAATAAACCCAATAGGGCTGTTCTGCCCCCAATAAGGGGTAATTATATCTTAGTTGGGATCAAGTACAGGTACTGTTTTATTATTACAGGAAAAAAAAGGAAATCATTTGCTTATAATGGAGTCTATATAAGGGATCCCATACCTGTACCAAAGATAAACAGCGTTACACTTGAAACTCACATGAGTGAACCAGCCCTGTG
The DNA here is from genome assembly GCF_000004195.4 of Xenopus tropicalis. NCBI lineage: Eukaryota > Metazoa > Chordata > Amphibia > Anura > Pipidae > Xenopus > Xenopus tropicalis. Next base: position 164,270,808 of record NC_030678.2, on the reverse strand, counting down.
CAATGTATATTTATATACACACAGGATTTAGCTGAATGGTAAGTGACTCGACCACTCTCACCCTACATTCAGGCTCATACCTCCCCAAGCCAAACTCGAGTGACATGACAGCGACCCTAAGAATTGCCGATGATCCTAAAAATGACAGATCTCGCGTCAATTTGTTTCTGTTTTGAAATCGAGAAAGGTAATTTCATGCCGCTATTTATTCCAGACTGAATGTAAGTGAGTACAACACTGCCCTTATGAATGCAAATTATGGAGACTCCAAACTGCGGGGCAAATATATTACGCTTGGAATTAGTGAAGGACATGATAATTACACCTTCCTCTGTGAACTTTATCAAGTTAAAGGTTATGAAAATGGCACCCAACACATGCACAAGCCAACAGCGATAAAGATTTACTTTCAAGATGATTTGATTCCCTTTAATGATAAGATCCGGCCTTGTTAATGCTCCGCGAGTCGGCTCTTAATGTTATTTACTGCAAATCATCCTGTCAGATCGGCGCATTTAATCTCCTTTAATCTCGTTATGCTTTTCTTAAGACCTAAAAAATTGCAGCTAATGAAAATATCTTTACGACATGATCAATAGGGCAGCAAATCATATGTTTTACACATTCATGTATCTTATTTTTTTTTTAATTGAAATCCTGTTATAGCAACCATTGCTCCTAATTGTTCCCTCTCAAGGGGAAACGAGCGCCAATCCCCGCTGGTATCAATACTTTCAGCACTGTATATAGCAATGCTGCAAATATTTTGTAACACACCTATATTGGTTTGGTCCAGAATAAATAAGCTTCCTGTATTAGAGAAAGAAAGCAACTTCTTAAAGGGGAACCCAAACACAACTTGAAAAGTAAACATAATTTCAAGCAACTTTGCAATATACAAATATAAAATATATGCAGCCTTTTCATGATGTTTAATGTAATAATCTGGTTTGGGACAGTTCCCTAAGCTCCGCCCCCTGTTCCCCTGCTGATTGGCTGACTACTTTGTGACTCAAATAAAATGTAACAGTAGTCGCCTGCCCTCAGCCTGCCTGCCTTCAGCCTGCCCCCTCCCAATCCCACAATTCCCTGCTGCACACGTAATGTCATTAAGGAAAGGAACATCCCAGTGCAATGCATTGTGGGTTATGCAGGGGCGATTCTAGACATATCGCCGCCTGAGGCGGCTCCTGGATGCTGCCCCCCCCCCGCTCCCCAGCACTTACCTTCTGAGCGCAGGAGCGGGTCCGGGGGCGGTGAGATCACTAGTGCAGAGAACGCAATTGCGCTCTCTGCACTAGAAGAGCCGAATTTCCAGTTTAAAAACCGGAAATTCGGCTCTTAAAGTTAGCAGGAGCGGCTTTTTGCCGCCCCTGATAACTGGGGCGCTTCTGCCGCCTGAGGCGAGTTTCTCAACTCGCCTAATGGCAGAAGCGCCCCTGGGGTTATGTAGTTCCTGCATGCTGTCTGTAAGCTGTGGAGAAGTTGTTACAATTTGTAACATCAATGTTTTAGTCCCTCCTCCCCTGCCAGGATTTCAAATGATGCAGAAAGAGAAGAGCCGTTTTGCAGCTGGATTTCAGCATATACAAATGGTATTTATTCAAAGGAACAGATTACAGGGATAGGTATATTAGGGGTTTCTGTGTTGTGTGGGGCTCTTTAATAAATTTTGGTTCAGAAGCTGAAGTTCTCTTTCAAGTGAAATACATGTTTTATCATGTATGTGTCTTATGCATGTAGGAATAGATTAATGCTTATTATTAGCAAAGGTTATTATTATTATTATTAATAATAATAATAATAATAATAATAATAATAATAATAATAATAATAATAATAATAATAATAATAATAATAATAAAATAATAAAGTTCAAAGTCCATTCATCTTCTTTCAGAAGATTTGATGGAATAAAAGGAACCCATTTAACACTCCAATCCTCTGCTTATGAAAAATAACCTAGGAGTCCTGTTCTTAAACCCCTAAGGCAGAGGTTTAAGCCCCTAATTGCAGTCAAACACACGGTCAGGTCCCCTTTAGTCGATAAAAAGGACACAGGCTCCCTAATGGACACTATTCTAAAGTTTAATGGAAAACCAACAGTACATTTTTCTTTCTCAATGTCATTTTTATTGGGCTTCCCCTTCCACTGCTTTGGGACCCTGCAGGAGAGGGGGCCAGACCTACAGTTTTGGAACCATTGACCTATGGGGTCAGTAACCAATAGCAGCTAGGTGCATATAGCCACAGTAAGTTGTGTGTAAGGTGTGTGTATTGAATATTTGCTTGATCAAAGAATCATATTCTGCATATCCTCACTATGCATTACTCTAGTAACATTTTAAACCATAGATTCACTTTTTTAAGACACCGTAGAAGGGCGAGTATCATTCAGCTGATAAGTATTACATTTATAACAACACATATAGAGGCAGATGTATCAAAATGTGAGTTTAGCGCTTAATGCACAAAAACTCACCCACGTTCTATTCATTCCTATGGGGGTTTTAGAAGGGTTTTTATCAATGGGTGAAAGTCAGAACTCACCATTTGATAAATACACTTTTAATAATCCCATAGGAATGCATAGAACGTGCGTGAGTTTTTATGTATTGAGCTCTAAACTTGCATTATGATAAATCTGCCCCATAGTGTTTAATATGTATTCATTATACAGTATATATAAATAAAATACACATGATCCATTAGTATCCTGTTAATTATTTCCTTACAAATGGTGTTTAGTGATGTCATTTCTGTCACATGACTCACTAAGGGCCGTGACAGACGCTGAGATTAGTCGTCGGTGCCCGCCGGTTGGATGGCATACGCCACCTGGCGATTTGCCGAAATTGCTGAAGTTGCCTTGAAAGAAAACTTCGGCTATTTTGGCGCTGCGTATGCCACCCACCGGCAGTTTACATTCTAGCCGGTGGGTTGGCATTTCAGGGAGATTAGTCGCCCGCAACAAGGGAGATTTGTTGCGGCCGTCTGCCACGGTCCTAATACTTGGGTATTATAACAAGTAATGTACCCCCTGTTGTGTCAACTCAGAGTTCCATGGACTGTATAAAAGCACTTGACTTTCGGCCTTGTCCTCTGTGACTTACAAAATTCCTATATTTTATCATAGGGGGTATAGTATTGATTAAATATTTAAAAAGGGACAGAGAGATGATCATACACAAGCAGCGCTGGATTTGTAAGGCGCAGAGAGGCCACCCTCATTCCCCACCCCCTCAGTTGTCTGGGTGCCCAGTGCTCCATATGTGAGCTAAGATTAAGTACGGCTAGGCCTGGGCCTTTGTGTCCTCACCACAAATCCGGGCCTGTACACAGGAGTGTATACATATTTGGTTTCCATTTCTATTCCGTATACAGTACCCTCTCCAATCATCTGGATATTTATCATACTTTAATGCACTATAGACTGACTTTTTTCCGATGCCTGGCTGTATCATTTTATTTAGTTGCTACTGTATCCAGGAATAAAACTGAATGACTGAGTGGTTTTCAATTAAAATGTCCCGTCAGAATGGAGGATAATGATTGATTGTGTATTGTGCTCCTATGCTTACTGATCTTGCTTCTTAATTTGAGTTTATGAGTCATTTCACTGCCACACAGATTTCAGCAAGGACATATCATAAAATCTACTCCTTTCATCTCTAGGTGAGCGCAGCTAAAGAAGAGATTAAACGGGCCCGGTTTAATGTTTAGATTGTAGACTGTTCCTCCTCATAACTTAGTGGCAGGCAGAGCTCAGACTAAAGGTGGCCATACACTGTAAGATACACTTGTTTGTATCTGACCTTATGTCTCAGCCCTCCCTTTTAGAATGTAAGCTCTTGCGAGCAGGGCCCTCCCCCTAGTGCCTCCGATCCTCATCCAATGTAACTGCAAACCATTTTTGTGAATTGAGTATATGTACATGTTAACTGTTATGTCGTTTGTAACCCTCTTCTCTGTATAGCGATGCATAAATTGATGGCGCTATATAAATAACAATAATATAATAACAATAATAATAAAAAATAATACTTGTTTGGTGAGGTGGTAAAGGAGCAGATCTTCTCCATATATGCCCACCTACGGGTGGACAATATCGGGCCCTAGGCATGGGCCCAGGTGCTGTCGGTTCAGGGACTGCATGAATAAGCTGATTTCAGGCCAGCTGTTGGTTGGGGGGGCCCGTCGTTGGTGAACCTACATGGGCAGATAAACTGCTTAATAGGTCTAATGAAACTGGCCTGCACGTTTAGGATTGCAGCACCCTGAGGACCTCTGAAACCTAAATCTCCTATATTTGTTTTGTCTTGAATTTGTGGTTTGTTTCCATTAAATATGAGTTTTGCCAATGCAAAAATGCCAAACAATCATGCTAACCCCCACCCACATCATATAACTTGCAAAATAGGCTGTTTCACATTGAATTTGTCAAGCTGGCCATAATAATGTTGTACTTTATTATTTATTATTACTCATGAGTGAAACTGGCACGATTCAATTCACCAAACAATTTGGAAATATAGGTAATGATGAAATTTGCCAAAATGCATTGAAGTCAATGGGAAAGAAAAAAATAACATTGTGGTTAAGCTGTTTTTTTTTTATCTCTGCAGTAGCATATTCATTGCCCTACATTGGAGGTAAGAGATGCTCCCATCCACTATGCAAGAATGTTCTTCAAGTCAAAACTAAGGCTCCAATGTTGCCAATTTCACCCAAACACACATTCAGCTCCTTAGATAGACAGCAGAAGGTCTCTGATCCTATTGGTTGGTTTGAAAGGCAAGGGATGGATAATAATGACGTATTTGACTTTTGACATTGACAAAATAGTACCAGGGTGCAAAATCTTCTTTTTCCTATGTATAACTTCTCAGTTGTCTTATGCTTAAGCCTATACATTTCATGGAGCTCATGAGCCCCCAGGAGAGTCTGAAATTTCAGGCGTTATTGGATCCTGTAGGACCAGCTTTAGTCTGCACTTTTGGAACTTCAGCATTTTTTCTTGAAAGCATGAGATATTTACCATGATTTTATGATATAGTTTTTATTACGATATTAAGCTGTCGACATTGCAAATAATTCATTCTACCATTTATATTTTATTCTTGAACCAATACATTTATTTTTTTAGTAATATTGGCATGTAGGCACCATCTCAGTGCATTGTGCCCAAGTCTGAACTCTCAGAAGGAGTTACTGCTACACAATAGAACTGTTTTCAGATACGCTATTGTTTCTCCTACTCCCATGTAACTGGAGGAGTCATGAGATGGACTTGTTTTTTTTTATTATTCAGTGCTATTCTCATGGGAGCATTTCTAGCAATACAGGAGTCAGGTTGCTGCTATCTTGCTACCTTCCCATTGTTCTGCTGATCGGTTGCTGGAGGGGGCCATGGGAGAGGGGTTATTATATCACTTGCAGCACAGCAGTAAAAAGAAACTGAAGTCTATCAGAGCACAAGTTACATGACTGAGGGCACCTGGGAAATGAAGAATATGGCTAGCCCAATGTCAAATTTCAAAATTAAATATAAAAAAAATCTGTTTGACTTTTTAAAAATGGATTTCAATGCAGGATTCTGTTATTTATTTGTATTTATTTAACTGATGCATTTAGAAAAAAACATGCTTTCTCTTGACAGAATCCCTTTAAAAATGCCTGACATTTTTTTCTTAGGGCATTTAGGGCAAATCATTAGGGATGCACCGAATCCAGGATAGGTTTGTTATTTGGCCATGATTCTGCCTTTTTGTCACGGTTCGGATTCGACCGAATCCAGGGTCCTGGCCGAACCGATTCCAAATTCTAAAAATCATGTGACTTTTTGTCGCGTAAAACAAGTTGAAAATTTGCAATGCGCGCAGTGAGATTTAACCCTTCCAAAACATTATTAGCATATGCTAATTAGGATTTGAATTCGGTTTGGTATTCCTCTGAATCCTTTACGAAGGATTCGGCCGAATCCAAAAAAGTGGATTCGGTGCATCCCTATTAGTCAGGGGTCCCCAAACTTTTATATGTGTGAGCATCATTCAAGTGGAAAAAGTGTTGGGGAGCAACACCAGCATGAAAAAAGTTCCGAAGGTGGCACATGAGCTATGATTGGCTATTTGGTAACCCTTATGTGGGCTGGCATAGTGTAAAAGGCTGTTTGGCATTACACATGGTTTTTATTCAACCAAAACTTGCCTCCAGGCCAGAAATTCAAAAATAAGCACCTACTTTGAGGTCAATGGGAGCAACATCCAAGGGGTTGGGGAGCAACATGTTGTCCCTGAGTCACTGGTTGGGGATCACTGGTATTAGTAATTAATATGTATCATTTTAGGCTCCACAATAGATAGGGTTTTGTTTAGATAAAAGATAAACATTGGCTGAACATGGGGGAACTGATAGCAAACACATCAAACTATATTACTTTTATTTTTATTTTACAGGTCCTATGCTCATTCCAAGATAAAGCTTTAAACTAAGGGCTCTGGCACACGGGGAGATTAGTCGCCCGTGACAAAACTCCCTGTTCGCGGGCGACTAATCTCCCCGGGGATGGCAGGGGTAGGCAACTCGGGGAGATTAGTCGCCCGCGAACAGGGAGTTTTGTCGCGGGCGACTAATCTACCTGTGTGCCAGAGCCCTAATAGTTTCACTATTTTATCACTAAAGAGGACAGTGTCAGTATCACTTTAAATACACAAAATGGCCAGCTTTAGGAATCAATCAAGACTGGCGCATTATCCATGCAAAGTGACAGCTAGAAGATGAGAATACAAAACGAGGCCTGTGCAGGTACAGACTCATGGCAGGAATATCAGGCAATTGGCAGAAATGATGCAAATTATAATTGCAACCTCTTGGATTCCTGATTTGTCACTGGTAACGACAGCTCACAAATACGAGATTATTCCTGAGCATGAAACGCGCACACACGGCGCACATTGTGCTGCCTTATTATCAGCCAAGGTAATGCTACGAAGACGGAACACTGAAAGAGCATTATGGTTCTCCCAGAGTATCCAGTATTAGCTGTAATTGTCCATAGACATCTGCAATGGCCTGTGTATTCAATTGGAGCCTCACTGGGGAAGATGTAATCGTGGCTGCTGGAGCTCAGTGCATTTCGCTGCATAATGTTTATTTAGCAAGCTTTGTTACACAAACCATAATTGTAATTGGACAGGCTGGATTCCTGTTGTATTACAATAGCAGAAAAGCCCTGGGGATAATGTGCAAAATAGTTATGATTTGACTTGGCGTGACTGGTTTTACTATTTTTTTTTTTAATCGTCGTTGGAGAGAATGGTGAGGCGATGCTGGGAAACCGTCCTGATTGGTTTTGTTATTAGGCTGTGGGATAAAAAAACATATTGTGCTTGTTGCTGTGTTTTATTTAAACAGTCAATTACCACTCTATTAATGATTCCAGAGCTTCATTCAAGAGAAGAAGGCCTGATTCCTCTATCGTTAAGCAGCTGCCATATTGATTTTAAAGGGGACCTGTCACCCACACATAAAAAAGTCCTTTGCAAATTAAACATGAAACCCCAATTTATTTTTTTTTTAAAACATCCATACCTGTATTTAAATATTTGTGTCAATCAAAAATTTCCTGCCATGTCTCTATGCCTCAGACGTAGAGGCGGGGCCGGCAATTACTTTCCTGCCCCGCCTCTTTTCCATTCAGCACTTCCTAGATGCCATTCATAGTAAGTTAGGTTGAAAAAAGACATACGTCCATCACGTTCAACCATAATGCCTATATATAACCTGCCTAACTGCCAGTTGATCCAGAGGAAGGCAAAAAACCCCATCTGAAGCCTCTATAATTTGCCGCAGAGGGGAAAAAATTCTGACTCCAAGATGGCAATCGGACCAGTCCCTGAATCAACTTGTCATTGCATTTATGTACCTGTACATGGGCATCAGGTGCCATTTTGGAGCATAAAGAAGATTTTGGGATCATGCAAAGCTTGTCTTAATAACAGTGTTTACAAAATGGCAGCTGCCTGGTTGCCATGATTGTGTACGTGCAAGACTGAGGGAAACAATATAATTTATGTAGTGTATGTTTATGTAAGTAAAGTTTATTTTGCTGAACTAACATGAAAGAAAGCTTTGGAATTATTTCTTAAGGTGACAGGTCCCCTTTAAATTGTTGGGGAATTTATAAACTAACCAACAAATTACCATATATACTCGAGTATAAGCCGATCCGAATATAAGCCGAGGTACCTAATTTTACCTAAGAAAACTGGAAAAACTTATTGACTCGAGTATAAGCCGAGGGAAATGCAGCCGCTACTGCAAGTTGAAGTGATATCACCCCCCTCCCAGCAGCCAATTAGCAGAACAATGTGAAGGCATCAAGATAGCAGCTCCCAGTATACATCAGAATAGCACTCAATAGTAAGAAATCCAAGTCCGGCTTGGGACTCCTCCAGTTACATGGGAGGAGAAACAATAGGTTAGCTGAAAGCAATTCTAATGTGTACAGGCACACTCAGGCACACTTTACTGCTGCGCTGCAAGTTGGAGTGATATCCCCCCTCACCCAGCAGCCGATCAGCAGAACAATGGGAAGGGAGCAAGATAGGGAATCATTTAACTATGAAATAAACCCAATAGGGCTGTTCTGCCCCCAATAAGGGGTAATTATATCTTAGTTGGGATCAAGTACAGGTACTGTTTTATTATTACAGAGAAAAGGGAATCATTTAACCATTAAATAAACCCAATAGGGCTGTTCTGCCCCCAATAAGGGGTAATTATATCTTAGTTGGGATCAAGTACAGGTACTGTTTTATTATTACAGAGAAAAGGGAATCATTTAACCATTAAATAAACCCAATAGGACTGTTCTGCCCCAATAAGGGGTAATTATATCTTAGTTGGGATCAAGTACAGGTACTGTTTTATTATTACAGAGAAAAGGGAATCATTTAACCATTAAATAAACCCAATAGGGCTGTTCTGCCCCCAATAAGGGGTAATTATATCTTAGTTGGGATCAAGTACAGGTACTGTTTTATTATTACAGAGAAAAGGGAATCATTTAACCATGAAATAAACCCAATAGGGCTGTTCTGTCCCCAATAAGGGGTAATTATATCTTAGTTGGGATCAAGTACAGGTACTGTTTTATTATTACAGAGAAAAGGGAATCATTTAACCATGAAATAAACCCAATAGGATTGTTCTGCCCCCAATAAGGGGTAATTATATATATTGTTCCATTTCGCCTATGGATGGGTATGTAGGGCACAATTGCCTCTGTGTGCAGCTACTGTTCTGTGGGGCTCCATTGAAAGTGTGAACCATGGTGTTTGCATTGGATTACACCCCACTTTATGGCCCCTTTATTGGCAATATGGGAGGGGGGCAAACATCCTTATGTGAAATGCCTGCACCCCTCCTATAATATCTGCCTTATGTCTGAGGGATCTGACATTCCCAATGAACCTTTAAAAAAATAACTATGCAGATATTTGTAGTCTCTCAGGGCTAAAGGTCTGGTGTCTGAGGTGCAATGAGAGATTGTGCTGCTGAGGCGCAAGGGGAGAGCTCAGCGAAAACCTATAATGAAATGGCACAAAGCGGCGCTACAGATCGGTGCCCTGAAAGTTCAGCGAATACCCAAAAACTAATAATTAAATGACACAAAGCGGCGCTACAGACTGGTGCCCTGATGCGCATACCTGTGAGGAGAAGCCGATGCTCGTCAACGATGCCGCACGTACAATGACGCGCATGTGCGCGTCAGCACGCACGTTGGGTCGGCGCTACCGTATATATGCGAGTATAAGCGCGAGTATAAGCCGAGGTTCACTTTTTAAGCACATTTTTAGTGCTCAAAAACTCGGCTTATACTCGAGTATATACGGTAGTAAATCATAGATAACTTACATGGCCGCCCATATGCTGAGGGATATTTTCCCTTGAATTGGAATGCAGTGAACAGCTACCTTCACCTTTGAGTTCATTTTTAGTATGATGTAGAGAGTAATATTCTGAGACAATTTGCAATTGGTCTTCATATTTTATTTTCACTTTTGGTGTAGCAGCTCTCCAGTTTTGTGTTTCAGCAGCTATTTGGTTGCTAGGGCCCAAATTACCTTAGCAACCAGGGAGTGGATTGAATGAGAGGCTGGTATAGGAATAGCAGAGGATTGGGGACTGTGAATCTGCTACGGAGTTTAGCCAAGTACTATTTATCATCAGGTTTATATAACTTGCCTTATTAAATAATAAATCATTTGTATAAAATCCCAGATACATCAGTAAAAACAGCCAATCATTCCAGTTAGTTAGAGACATCTAGGTTTCTGCTACAGGGAAGAGGAGGAGGAAGACCTTTATGCACCATTTAGTTCTAGATCTCTTGGCAGTTGGCTGGAAACTGCAAAATATAATGGGGGCCATACATGTTAAAATTATGATCTGATTGGTTGCAGGAAAGATCGTTTGTACCCTCCACTAACTTTCAGACCTGAATCGACCTCATTCATTGGGGTCCAGTCTTGCAGACCTAAGCGCACAATTTCCCACTCCCTGGTTGGCAAGTCAAGGAGACTGACTCAATCTATTCCATAACCTTACATTGTATTGAGACTCCTGATCCTGGAATACAATAAGGCAACACTAAGGGGCTGATTTACTAATCCACGAATCCGAATGGGAAAAATTCCAATTGGAAAACGAACATTTTGCAAATTTTTCGTATTTTTGGCGACTTTTTCGTAGCCATTACGACTTGCGCGAATTGTCGCGACTTTTTCATAGCCATTACAAATTTCGTGAATTGTCTCGACTTTTTCATTGCCATTACAAATTTCGTGAATTGTCACGACTTTTTCATAGCCAGTACGACTTTCGTGAATTGTCGCGACTTTCGTATTGAGCACTCGAAAAAGTCGCAAAATACTGATCATTACGAAAAAAACGCATTCGGACGCTTTTCGGACGTTCGTGGATTAGTAAATGTGCCCCTAAGCCTTCCCTGAATAGAAAATATATACCTGCCAAATTATGCTTGCTATAGCAGAATACTCATGTTGGCAAAGATATAGATTGTAAGCTCTATGGGGCAGGGACCTCCATCCTCTTGTGTCTTTGACTCTTACTTATTGCAACTGTATCTTGTATTTATTGTTATACTTTGTATTGATCTATTATTATCTTAATAACCCCCTGTTTGTATCAATGTATTCTACTGTACAGCGCTGCGTACATAAGTAGCACTTTATAAATAAAGATATACATACATACAAAGATTTTTTATATATCTCTGTACATGCTACATGAAATCTTACTGAGAGTGCTATTTCCATTCCCATTTGTCTATCTAGAACCCCCTGGGACATCATTACCTACCAATGAACAGCTAGGTCTCTCTCCTTCTGGCTGCTTATAGTGGTATAACAATACAAGAAGAGGCCTGTGAGAAATAACTAGCAATGTTATGTTCAGCCTGCCAAAGTGACAATGGCTGCCTCATTAAGCTTGTGGGAAAAAAAGCCAAAACAAAATATACCTTCAACTCAAGAAAACCTTCAACTCAAGAAAACCTTCAACGCAAGAAAACCCTGCTTTACCATAATGAAGTTGTTTGCGATAATATTATTATAACGGGGAGGTCCACTTATCAACATTCTCATCTTCTTGGTTTTAGTATTTTTAAAGGAGAAGGAAAGGCTAAGTCATTTGGGGGTGCCAAAATGTTAGGGACCCCAGCCTGGGGTAAAAGGTAAGCAATTATATTCATGTTGGGGTACCTAACATTTTGGCACCCCCAAATGACTTAGCCTTTCCTTCTCCTTTAAAACCAAGATTAAGCTCAATTTCTCTAAAACCACAAATGCCAAGAGATTTATTAAAACAGCCTTTTGAAAAAAAGTACAAATGACAAAAATGTTAAAACCATCAAAAAAAATCCAAAAACCTCTAATACCAAGAAGCAAAAGAAGATCTTCCAATTGGAAACAGGACAACTGCCCACTGACTTCTACAGGACCTCAACAGCTTTTATTTGGCAAAGTTTTGTATTACTGGTATGGAATCCCTTATCTGGAAACCCATTATCCAGGAAGTTCCGAATTACGGAAATGCCGTCTCTCATAGACTTCATTATAAGCAAATAATTCTAATTTTTAAAAATGATTTCCTTTTTCTCTGTAATAATAAAACAGTACCTGTACTTGATCCCAACTAAGATATAATTACCCCTTATTGGGGGCAGAACAGCCCTATTGGGTTTATTTAATGGTTAAATGATTCCCTTTTCTCTGTAATAATAAAACAGTACCTGTACTTGATCCCAACTAAGATATAATTACCCCTTATTGGGGGCAGAACAGCCCTATTGGGTTTATTTCATGGTTAAATGATTCCCTTTTCTCTGTAATAATAAAACAGTACCTGTACTTGATCCCAACTAAGATATAATTACCCCTTATTGGGGGAAAAACAATCCTATTGGGTTTATTCAATATTTAAATGATTTTTAGGCGACTTAAGTTAAAGAGATCTAAATTATGGAAAGCTCCCTTATCCGGAAGACCCCAGGTCCCGAGCATTCTGGATAACAGGTCCCATACCTGTAGTCATTTTTGTGGCATTGACGCTTAATCAATCACAAATAATTGTGTTTTTACATGAAAATTTTGAGTTTTAGCGATAAAAACCCCAAATAAATACTATGATTAAATCACTTGACTCCTGGCTGAGGATATTCAGTGCTCTGTTGGGCATAAAGTGGTTATTACAATATAGAAATATATATGACATATAAAATGACCCAAAATGGCCTCTTGCATAAGAGAACATAACAAGGGAACAAAGAAAATATTCTGCCATTTGCCATTTTTTTTATTTACTACATGGAAAGACCTTGCATTTTTAAAATTGCTTGCCTTTTTCCATTATAGCTTAAATGAACTATAATAAAAAAGATAGATGCTTGACATTCCATATGTTTTTCCTGCCTACAGATTAGGCAAGTCAGAAAATGTTCATTTATAGACCACAAGGAAAAATGACTTGCGTGCAGCTGAAAGGGTAAGAGAGGAAGAAGAGGACGGGGGTTTTCTCGTATCTTCAAGGATGATTTTCATGTTCCAAACAAGTGCGGAACCTCAGTGAACCTTTGTGCCGAGATGAGGAGAGGCTTGTTTTGAAATATATCAACAGCTGCTCCGCTTGGCAAATTAGAATGTGCCGTGGTCCATCACAGAGCCTGACATACAGTATGTTCCTAAGTTTAGTACATAAACTTTTACGCTATAGCAACCGGCAGAACGAGCTCTAGAACTGGTTATGTGCCATGCTCTTACGCTCATGAATGCAGCTTATTTTCCTACCCAGCAAAATTAAACAAGATTTCTCCATTGTAGCAAATAGTTGAAATTTCATATAAATTATTTCATTGATAATTTATAGGGTTGGTGCTTTGTAATCAAAGCACTCAAAATTATTACTCGAGTATAAGCCGATCCGAATATAAGCCGAGGTACCTAATTTTACCTAAGAAAACTGGAAAAACGTATTGACTCGAGTATAAGCCTAGGGTGGGAAATGCAGCCGCTACTGCTAAGTTTCATCAAAATAAATACCAATAAAATTACATTAAATGAGGCATCAGCGGGGTATATGTTTTTCAATATTTATTTCAAAGAAAAACAGTAAACTAGCTCTGTAAGTGGAGAAGAGGGTCAACAAAAACAATATGGTATCTACAATGATACCTTAAGAGTACTCAGCAACCAAGCTAAAACACAAAGGGGCACATTTACTAACCCACGAATCCGAATCCGAATTGGGAAAACAAACATTTTGCGATTTTTTCGTATTTTTTGCAATTTTTTCATCGCCGTTACGATTTTTCGGGAACTGTCGCGACTTTTTCGTAACCATTACGACTTGCGCGAAAAGTCGCAACTTTTTCATAAGTGTTACGACTTGCGCGAAAAGTCGTGATTTTTTCGTATTGATGCCTCCCATAGGACTCAATGGCACTCTGCAGCTCCAACCCGGCCCAAGGAAAGTCTCCCATAGGGCTCAATGGCACTCTGCAGCTCCAACCCGGCCCAAGGAAAGTCTCCCACAGGGCTCAATGGCACTCTGCAGCTCCAACCCGGCCCAAGGAAAGTCTCCCATAGGGCTCAATGGCACTCTGCAGCTCCAACCCGGCCCAAGGAAAGTCTCCCATAGGGCTCAATGGCACTCTGCAGCTCCAACCCGGCCCAAGGAAAGTCTCCCATAGGGCTCAATGGCACTCTGCAGCTCCAACCCGGCCCAAGGAAAGTCTCCCATAGGGCTCAATGGCACTCTGCAGCTCCAGAGTACAAAGAGTGGTTGTAAATGGAACATTTTCTAATTGGGCCAGTGTGGTTAGTGGGTACCGCAGGGGTCAGTCCTTGGGCCTTTGCTTTTTAACTTGTTTATTAATGACCTGGAGGTGGGCATAGACAGTACTGTTTCTATTTTTGCTGATGACACTAAATTGTGCAAAACTATAAGTTCCATGCAGGATGCTGCCGCTTTGCAGAGCGATTTGACAAAATTAGATAACTGGGCAGCAAACTGGAAAATGAGGTTCAATGTTGATAAGTGCAAAGTTATGCACTTTGGTAGAAATAATATAAACGCAAACTATCTACTGAATGGGAGTGTGTTGGGGGTTTCCTTAATGGAGAAGGATCTAGGGGTTTTTGTTGATAACAAATTGTCTAATTCCAGGCAGTGTCATTCTGTGGCTACTACAGCAAATAAAGTGCTGTCTTGTATAAAAAGGGCATTGACTCAAGGGATGAGAACATCATTTTGCCTCTTTATAGGTCCCTGGTAAGGCCTCACCTTGAGTATGGGGGGCAGTTTTGGGCTCCAGTCCTTAAGAGGGATATTAATGAGCTGGAGAGAGTGCAGAGACTGCAACTAAACTGGTTAAGGGGATGGAAGATTTAAGCTATGAGGTTAGACTGTCGAGGTTGGGGTTGTTTTCTCTGGAAAAGAGGCGCTTGCGAGGGGACATGATTACTCTGTACAAGTACATTAGAGGGGATTATAGGCAGTTGGGGGATGTTCTTTTTTCCCATAAAAACAATCAGCGCACCAGAGGTCACCCCTTTAGATTAGAGGAAATGGAGCTTCCATTTGAAGCAGCGTAGGTGGTTTTTCACAGTGAGGGCAGTGAGGTTGGGGAATGCCCTTCCTAGTGATGTGGTAATGGCAGATTCTGTTAATGCCTTTAAGAGGGGCCTGGATGAGTTCTTGATCAATCAGAATATCCAAGGCTATTGTGATACTAATATCTACAGTTAGTACTAGTGGTTGTATATATAGTGTATGTATGTGAGTGTATAGATTGGTAGGTGTGGGTTAAGTGTGCTGGGTTTACTTGGATGGGTTGAACTTGATGGACACTGGTCCTTTTTCAACCCTATGTAACTATGTAACTATGTAACTATGTAACCCGGCCCAAGGAAAACCTCCCATAGGGCTCAATGGCACTCTGCAGCTCCAACCCGGCCCAAGGAAAGTCTCCCATAGGGCTCAATGGCACTCTGCAGCTCCAACCCGGCCCAAGGAAAGTCTCCCATAGGGCTCAATGGCACTCTGCAGCTCCAACCCGGCCCAAGGAAAGTCTCCCATAGGGCTCAATGGCACTCTGCAGCTCCAACCCGGCCCAAGGAAAGTCTCCCATAGGGCTCAATGGCACTCTGCAGCTCCAACCCGGCCCAAGGAAAGTCTCCCATAGGGCTCAATGGCACTCTGCAGCTCCAACCCGGCCCAAGGAAAGTCTCCCATAGGGCTCAGTGGCACTCTGCAGCTCCAACCCGGCCCAAGGAAAGTCTCCCATAGGGCTCAATGGCACTCTGCAGCTCCAACCCGGCCCAAGGAAAGTCTCCCATAGGGCTCAATGGCACTCTGCAGCTCCAACCCGGCCCAAGGAAAGTCTCCCATAGGGCTCAATGGCACTCTGCAGCTCCAACCCGGCCCAAGGAAAGTCTCCCATAGGGCTCAATGGCACTCTGCAGCTCCAACCCGGCCCGAGGAAAGTCTCCCATAGGGCTCAATGGCACTCTGCAGCTCCAACCCGGCCCAAGGAAAGTCTCCCATAGGGCTCAATGGCACTCTGCAGCTCCAACCCGGCCCAAGGAAAGTCTCCCATAGGGCTCAATGGCACTCTGCAGCTCCAACCCGGCCCAAGGAAAGTCTCCCATAGGGCTCAATGGCACTCTGCAGCTCCAACCTGGCCCAAGGAAAGTCTCCCATAGGGCTCAATGGCACCCTGCAGCTCCAACCTGGCCCAAGGAAAGTCTCCCATAGGGCTCAATGGCACTCTGCAGCTCCAACCCGGCCCAAGGAAAGCCTCCCATAGGGTCTCCAATAGGGCTCAATGGCACTCTGCAGCTTGAATGAATCCGAAACTTTCGTACTCGGCGCGAAAGCTGCGAAAAAGTTGCGACAATTCACGCAAATCGTAATGCTACAGAAAAGTCGCGACATTTTGTGAAACATTCGGAATGGCTACGAAAAAGTTGTTTTTCGCAAAATACCGATCATTACGAAAAAAATGCATTAGGACGCCGTCGGAACATCTTGGGTAAGTAAATGTGCCCCAAAGAGTTAAAATCCTTCAAAACTATATATAGTTTATATAGAATATAAAGTGCAATGTCTAATGCAGAATGGGGCAGGTGAGGATGGTAGATGAAGATGAATTTGGGAGCGGGCCAGGGCACTGGAGGGTCTGGTTGCGGGGGGCCTAATTTGCACACAAAGGACAGAGGGTGCTAGTCTGGAGGGACCCATGGCACCCGACTCGAGTATAAGCCGAGGGTGACTAGGCTTATACTTGAGTATATACAGTAATACATTTCTTATGATTCCTGAAACCAATGGGCATTTTTTCAGTGAATAACATTATCCTTGGGTAAACAGATTTATGTTTACTTTCTGCTTGCATATTTCTTAGTACAAATGGAACCTTCTTACCTGAAAATAAGTCAGAAGTCAGTTTCGACAATGACCTACACACTCCTTCATTTGCCTATTGATTGCATGCAAGGCATTGTGGGAGGTGGAGTAATGGGTGAAGAAAAGCTAAATTGTTTTAATGTTACATGTAGTTAACATGTTGGCAAGGTTTAGAGATGTAGCCATACCTGGCAATATAATGGACAATATGGATGTACAGGCCATACCAAAACCTGCAGGACCTGTGGGTTGGGAATGTTCGGGTTGAAAACTGGCCTGCACATTGGGTCTGTGTTGAGTTAAATTTCCCAGCCACAACACACATAGTTACATAGTTACATAGGGTTGAAAAAAGACCAGAGTCCATCAAGTTCAACCCATCCAAGTAAACCCAGCACCCACACAACCTATACTTACCAATCTATACATTCACATACATAAACTATATATACAACCAGTAATACTAACTGTAGATATTACTATCACAATAGCCTTGGATATTCTGATTGATCAAGAACTCATCCAGGCCCCTCTTATAGGCATTAACAGAATCTGCCATTACCACATCACCAGGAAGGGCATTCCCCAACCTCACTGCCTTCACCATGAAAAACCACTTACGCTGCTTCAAATGGAAGCACATGACTTTATTTATGCACTACAGCTGGGTTCCTTGTTTGTTGGTTGGCGGTGGTGAAACTGTAAACTCTTTCCATTGTAATTTCATCTTGGGCATCAGAAAAGGGGACTGGCTTGGGTTAGGTGGAAAATTCCACCTGAGAAAGGGTGGGTTCTGGTGGGTTCATGTTGGGCAAGGTGTTGCATTGTGGGAAAATAACCCTTAGCTACAATAGCTGTATCATTAATTATGAAAGGTGCCCTGTGCAGACTAGTTGGTCATTTCTCATAAGGGACACAAGTAGGATCCCTTAGTAACCCCACAATAAATTGCTACTCAAAAACAAATTGATCATATTGATTTTTGGGGCAAAGCTGAGCATCAGGTTGAATGCTGATCACAATAAATGAGAAAACAAGTGGAAACTTGAAATCTGATCACTCCTCCTGACTAAGCTGTTGGATCTGTCGACTTTGGTCACATGAATGAGTAATGTTATAATGATACGATCACAATGGTTCCATTGAACTTGTTCGGTTAGGTGTTGGCTGAAACCAACAGGTGTAAGAAGGTACTGTATGATACGATCACAATGGTACCATGATTCTCATTGATGCAGGTGTTAATCCATCCAAAGTGATTGGATGCCTGTGACTGTACTACCCTCAAGGGTTTAAATGCCGGGGAATTCCCTACCAGTCATTTGAACTGAAGAAGCCACTCGGATGAGTGGTGAAACGTTTTCAAGAAAAACTCAGAAAAGTCCAGTTGTTTTAGACTTAATTCTACTAGATACCAAATATAGGTTGTTCTTCATGAAGTTCCTGGATGCACCGGAATTGCTGTTTTGACTTGATCTTCCGGTTTCCTGACCTCTTGCTTTGATTCTGACTACGACTGAGTGCTTCCTGCCCCAACATTTGCCTGAATACAACTTTCTTAACCCCTGTGGATACTATAGTACAATATAGGCCTTGACAGCCTGAAGATACCCCCAAGTCCAGTTTGGTGGCCGCTTCCAGGTTCCCCAACAATAGCAGGTGCAAAACAGATGCACTGGTGACTAGTGATGAGTGAATTTTTTCACCAGGCATGGATTTGCAAAAAAAATTGCCAAATCTGGTGCAAACACGTCAAAAAAGGGCGCAGACGCATAAAAAAAAGGGTGCGGTCACGTCAAAAAGCACAGGCGACAAATTAAATATACGCGGGCGACAAAAAAAATGCTCGACAAATGCGTTTTGCGAATTTTTCAGATTCAGGGACAGATTCGCTCCTCACTACTGGTGACCATGTGAATGTGTTTGGACTCAAACTGTGTCCATATGTCCTCTCTATTGCACCCATTTTAGAGTGCTTGCAGGAACATTTCTAAATACCCTATGTATTTGGTTGGGATAATAAGCAATTATCAGAAGCGATGAGCGAATCTGTCCTGTTCATCTTTCAAAAGATTTGCGAAACGGCAAAAATGTTGCACGTCAAAAAAAACCTGTCGCCCGCGGCTATTCTCTTGTCGCCTGCGGCTATTCTTTCATCGCGCGGCTATTCTTTTGTCACCCGCGGCTATTCTTTTGTCACCCGCGGCTATTCTTTTGTCGCGCAGGAAATTTTTCTGCAGCAAATTTTTTCATCCATTGCGCTAAACAATCCGCCAATGGCGAAACGCCGCCATTCGCCGCAAATCAATGCCTGGAGAAACATTTCGCCCATTACTATTTATCAGAACTTTCAATTGCAGGCCGGAAAGAGGCAGAATAGGAAGGTCAATCTTTTGGAAACCATAAACAAAAACAAATAAAGATCAATTCAAAAGTAAATAAAATGAAGTACAGAAAACCAGAGCAGGAACTAAATTCCCGTCTGCTCCATTTGAGCAAAACTGATACAGGGGGACAGACCTCTCCAGAAGTGTTTACTGCTCTTCCAAATGTATCAGAATGAAGCTCAGGCAGGTACTCTGTGCAATGAGTTACTGTGCCGGGTAAGACCGGACAAGTCATTAGTTCTCAATCTGCATGAAAATCGCAATATGTATGCATGAAATGGCGTATTGCGCGGCGAAACGACCGATTGAAGGTGATTAGCTTCCAACGAAAATATTGTGGAAATGCAATTCTGCTGCAATTTCTCAAGGATTTATCAGAATACTGACAAGCGTTAATTGTGATGTGATGCCACTGTGAAGGTTAAACGGATAGTGTAGGAGTTGCACAGATGTTTACCGTTTTGCTTTATTGCTTTGGGACATCCCATTGTGTTGACATTATTTTCCAGTTCATTTTAATGGTAATTACAATCACCCCATAATGAGTTATAGTAGTTACTATTGAAAAGGATTGCAGTCATTTTTTTTTTTGGCAATTTTGTAGAAATGAGGTTTCCTATAAAAGGACAAATTAAAGTAACTCCAAAACTTTCAATGTCATTGGAAATGTATTGGTATTGAACTATGGTTAAAATATAGTGTATATCCATTAATGCATGTATGCTTCACATTATGGGGGGTAACCCTTAGGGGGGCCCATTTATTAAAGCACAAATTTTCCCTGGTTAAAAGCGTGATTGGAAAAAATTCGGAGCAACCATGGTAATTTCTGATGTTCGAAAATGTCACAAAAATTCTTTTCCTGGTCGTACGAAAATATTGTGGTAAAGTCACAAAATTTCCGTGTTCAGATGAACGTAAACGGTACGAAAACCTTTCTCACTTTGTAACTTCAATGCATGATTTTGGAAGCCTCCCACAGGGCTCAATGGCACTCTGCAGCTCCAACCCGGCCCAAGGAAAGTCTCCCATAGGGCTCAATGACACTCTGCAGCTCCAACCCGGCCCAAGGAAAGTCTCCCATAGGGCTCAATGGCACTCTGCAGCTCCAACCCGGCCCAAGGAAAGTCTCCCATAGGGCTCAATGGCACTCTGCAGCTCCAACCCGGACCAAGGAAAGTCTCCCATAGGGCTCAATGGCACTCTGCAGCTCCAACCCGGCCCAAGGAAAGTCTCCCATAGGGCTCAATGGCACTCTGCAGCTCCAACCCGGCCCAAGGAAAGTCTCCCATAGGGCTCAATGGCACTCTGCAGCTCCAACCTGGCCCAAGGAAAGTCTCCCATAGGGCTCAATGGCACTCTGCAGCTCCAACCCGGCCCAAGGAAAGTCTCCCATAGGGCTCAATGGCACTCTGCAGCTCCAACCCGGCCCAAGGAAAGTCTCCCATAGGGCTCAATGGCACTCTGCAGCTCCAACCCGGCCCAAGGAAAGCCTCCCATAGGGCTCAATGGCACTCTGCAGCTCCAACCCTAGCTGCGTTAAGTCGTGAAGACTATTTTCGTGTGGTATTTGACGCAACGCGCGCTAATTAAGGCTACTGGATATATTAGCCATACACACTATTACTTTCGTAAAACTACTTTTTTTGAAAATGCCCATTTCCCTGCAAACTGGCGGCTGCATCACTCTGGGGCCAACACAGACTTGAATAAATCCCACTGCAAAGTCCATATTGTGTTGCCAAAAGCTCATGAACTGTACTTTTCTATAATTACCGCCTGCCCCAAGTAGGGGTTAATTTTCGCATAGAGTAATGTGATATTTAGCGCCTCTAAGTGTTTGTGAATCATGCGTTAGTATTATTTCTGCGTGCTAATTAACGCAATGCGGTTAAATTAATGCACGCGATATGTGACTTAACGCATTCGATAATACTACAGCAAATTGCGTGTTTTTTCACGTGTATTTTAATGCAAAAAAGCATGCGATATGCATTATGAACTTTAGTGAATCAACCCTAATATGTTTTTTTTAAAAAAAATAAAAATTGTGTTTTTGTGTTTTAACCAAATTGTAAACTACAGTATTTTACACCTTTCCAGAAGGTGTCACTATATCTTTAGTTCATTTATAAGAAAACCCCTATCTGTGAATAGTTTGAGCGACCAACATCCCCTGTCTATGGGGAAAGAGTGGTTTCTTCCAGAGTTCAGGGAAGAGGACTTGTACGTCCTGCTGATTTGGGGAGCTACAGGGACTGCTACAGACAGCCATTGGGAGAGAACCAATAGTTTACCTGTATAGGGGGCAAGACCCCAATGAATCCTCTCTTAGTTTTTAGTTAGAATTAGCCAGCTTGTGTTATTGGGTCAGCACCCACTTAGTGCCAGTCGGGGTAGCCGAGCAGCCCAAAGCTTCAATAGGCGGTTAGTGGGTTAGTTCCCTGGTTGTACACAGGTAGATGCCTGGCAACCCAGAATAGGGGCCTTAGTGACACGGAGGGTGTTTCTTTATAGAGAGGATTCCCATTCTACAAGCAGTGTCCATCAGCAGATCTGGCTTGGTGAGACCATAGAGCATTGCCCGTATTCTTTGTTAAAGGTTATATTGAGTTGTTTGCTGCTATTATATACATCAACCCTAAGGGTTACATGGGAAACATCTTTAAGTGAGTTCATATTAGGCAAATAATGAAATGTTATGTTTCTTGTACCTCTCTGTGTATTCATGTATGTACTGTATGTATATATATGTATATAGCCTCAGGTTAAGGAGTGTGCCTCTCCGCCACTGATTTCATACAGGAGGGGCAATATTATTGGGTCATGGTTGGTGTCATCCAATGATTCATAATGGAGCCGGTCAGGCAGGAACTATTTCAGGCAATACCCAAGACACAAGACACAAGATTAAAGGGAAAGTCTTTCAGCACCCTGTGGGAAGATTTTCGTAGGGGAAACAATGCACAAAATTAAATCTTGTATCTTGTCACAGCATAAATCCAT
The DNA here is from genome assembly GCF_000004195.4 of Xenopus tropicalis. Lineage (NCBI taxonomy): Eukaryota > Metazoa > Chordata > Amphibia > Anura > Pipidae > Xenopus > Xenopus tropicalis. The sequence continues at coordinate 164,248,426 of NC_030678.2, read as the reverse complement.
GATCAATTTAGAAAATATCTTTTTCATTTTATCCAATCACTTTGAACAACAGGGACACACTGCTGACCAGTTGAAGTATATGATTTTAGAATTGGTTCCCCCACTGAGAAAGGGAGGAGACCAGGGAACTTAAACAGCGACGGATGTGGTGGATAAAGAGGTGCCTGGGGTCTTAATAAGGACTATAATTGATATTTGTATTTATGAAAGGATGTTCTTTACTTGTTTGTATTGCAATAATAAGGAATGATATTGGAGAACTGTACGTTTGTATATTGTATACAGCAGTGATCCCCAACCAGTGGCTCCGGGGCAACATGTTGCTCCCCAACCCCTTGGATGTTGCTCTCAGTGCCCCCAAACCAGGGAGTTATTTTTGAATTCCTGACTTGGGGGCAAGTTTTGGTTGAATAAAAACAAGATTTCCTACCAAATAAAGCCCCTGTAAGCTGATAGGGTACATAGAGGCCCCTAATAGCCAATCACAGTCCTTATTTGGCTCCTCCATGAACTTTTATGGTGCTTGTGTTGCTCCCCAAGTCTTTTTACATTTGACTGTGGCTCACAAGTAAGAAAGGTTGGGGATCCCTGGTATACAGTATCATGGATGGAACCCTGCATTGAGCATTAAGCATAACTAACAATGAAGCTATGTCACTTCCTGCTGCAGACTTTTAAACGACATGCTAGACTCAAAATTTGTATTTTGGTTTTAAAGGTTTTTGAAACCACGATTAAACTCATCCCCACGAACCTCAGTCATTTAGCAAAGGATCCAAACTGAAAAAGCACAAATGAAAAAAATCACGGAACAAACTCGAAAAACCTGCGACAATATGAAAACCACAACTGTTTCACATTGTCATGCAAATGGCAGCATCCAAATAACACAAACTCAGAAAAAATCACAAAGAAAAGAGAAATCTTCCAGTTGTAAAAGGGACGTCTGCCATTGACTTCTACGTGATCTTGACAGGTTTTAGCAGGGTAATTTTATTTTGGTTTTTGTCGCAGTTTAGTGCAGTTTGGACTCATTTGTGTATTGGCATGTATATATATTAGTTGTCAGTTAGACAATCCTGTGGGCAGGGTTTTCCTGTAAGGTTGTGTAACCCTTTCTTGGCACATTCACTTAATATTGGGCTTTATGTCAGTAGATGTGTGTTCTCAAAGTATATTGATACTGGGAACTGGGAACAGCGCAGTGCCTCCACCTAGTGGACACTGAGGAACACACCTCTAGGGGATTTCCACTAGGAAATAATCACACACGGTTTTCAGCAAAATCAAACTTTATATAACTTTGAAATAGAAAGTAGAACAGCTTTAGGGATGACTGATAATCCTGTCCTGAGGAACTTGTGTGGGCTATCCACGGCTGGCACAGTCTCTGTACTTTGCCCAAATTTGGATCCGGATAGACCCCCCAACCTTTTAATCAGTTCAGTCCCTTCCCCAAGAGTTCTTTAGTCCCCCCAGGTAGCGCTACCTGCCCCAGAGTACCTTCCCCGTTGAAAAGGGTGGCTGCTCCCACGTAGCAGGTAACTGGGCAATACCTGTTCACTTAGGGGACACAATCTCAGAGTTCCACAGAGGACTTTATACTCCCTGGCAGCCCAGCAGACTTTTATACTTTCTAGTCTGAACTCACACAGTTTGTGTTGACTGCTCACTCTGGGTCTCTATCTCTATACTGGCATAAACAGCAGGGGCTCCCTTTATAAACTGCTGGGCCCGCCCCTAGATTTTTGGCTCCAAAACTTAGGCACACCTCTCCCAGACGTGCACTGGGGCAGCCAGCCAACCGGATCCCTCCCCAGGCTGTAGCTAGGCTGGATGAGATCACAGACTGAGAAACAGGGGACAGGGTTCTCTGATCCCCTACAGTTGCTAAGCAGGTAAAGTATGAGGAAGACGTCCATGATGCACTACTGAAAGACATTTTCTGCCCCACAGAGAACATAAAGGAGGTGGTACAAAAAACAGAAAAGAAGTTGGAGGAAAATGAGAGAGTGAATTTGAAAGACATCAGAAGTGCAGAGCGGAGGGCTCTACAGTCGTTAGAACTGACGGAACTGGCAGCAAAGGGAAAAGCAGATAAAAAAGAGATGAGAATAGAATATTAGGGTGGGGAAAATCAGAGCATAGAGGGTATGGCATCAGAAGAATAGAGAAAGATAGGCGAGGAAAGAGGCTAAAAGTGGCCAGGGACGGGGGGAATAGGAGAAAGTTGTGTGTAGGAACAACATGGAAGTAATATTGTGTGAAAATGAACAATAGATACCACTGAGTAGTTCTGTAGCCATATAAATGATTTAGTAGAAATGCGGTAAGTAAGAGTTTGAAGGCCACTGTGCTGATATATGTGCTCAGTCAGTCAGTTGACTTGTTTTTCTATTTTCGCCAGTCAGTTTTCACCCTTAAAGGAGAAGGAAAGGTAAAAACTAAGTAAGCTTTATCAGAAAGGTCTATGTAAATACAGCCATAAGCACTCACAGAAACGCTGCACTGAGTCCTCCATCAAAAGATTAGTTGTGTCTGTTTTGCTCATCCACAGACATGCAGCTTTCAGCTTCCTGCTCTCTCCTGCTCCCCCCTCCCTCAAGAATGCTAAGAACTCACTCCTCCCCCTTAGGAATGTGGATCTGAGCCAATCAGCAGGAAGCTGACTCATAGGGGCTGATTTACTAATCCACGAATCCAAATGGGAAAAAATCGGATTTGAAACGAACATTTTGCGACTTTTTTGTATTCTTTGCGATTTTTTCGTAAATTGTCGTGACTTTTTCGTAGCCGTTACGACTTGCGCGAATTCTCGTGACTTTTTCATATTGAGCGCTAGTAAACGGCGGGCAAACCTTTCTGATTTTTTTGCGACGGCTAAGAAAAAGTCGCGACAATTCGCGCAAGTCGTAACGGCTACAAAAAAGTCACGACAATTTACGAAAAAGTCGCGACGGCGGCGGAAAAATCACAAAATACCGATCATTACGAAAAAAACGCATTCGGACGCTTTCGATCCGTTCGTGGATTAGTAAATCGGCCCCATAGTCTAACTAACTGAGCATGTTCACTTGGTCTGGGTGTCTGTGCAGGAATGAGGCATTATGGGAACTTTCTTTACACAGCTCAGCGTTTTTTCTTCCTGTTTGGCTTCAGATCTTCTGAACGGTGAGAAATATGGGGAGACTTAAGGGCACTATTGAGAGAACTGAAGGTATGCCTGCAGCTTGAGATTAACTCTTTATTAGCCTTTCCTTCTCCTTATCAGCAAAACCTGCAGACGGTAGGGGAGCACGTGCACTAAAGAACACAGGGGACATTCCCAATGCCCTACATAGTGTGCAAAGTGCAAAAAAAAAGTCCAGGAATGACCATTTTCTGCATATTTCCCACGGTGCGTGTTTCAGAGGCCGGCACTTTGGATAAAATGTTCCTCTAGCTTGGAGGGAAGAGCAGAGAAGCAGGACATTCCATATCAATACATTTCCTTATGAAATACAAGTGAATACCATTAGACAGACGTATAGTTGGTAGGTACTGGAAATAATGACACGGAGCGTTACAGATACGGATACGTGGAATCAGCAGGCCTGCTGTATACACAGGTTTTTAAATCATTAAAATGTGACATTTCAGCTGCACAGTCACATTTATTAGAAGATTCCTGCTCTTCCAAGAATTTATAAAGACTGACCGGATCATATTTACAGCACATTGCGAATGTCAAGCATATAAAGAGTATAAAGAGATGCCTGCAGAGCGATGCCTGCCCTTATCATTACTGCAAATAACAGCTCGACAAAATATTTACAAGCTTTGAAATATGGAAGCGGTTTAATAAGATCCTAGTACTGCACTAAACAAACTTTTGAATTTGACTTTAAAAAAGACTGAATTGTGGGGGGGAAAAAAAAACAAATAAAGAGTTTTTTCATCAATTTAGTTTTTCATTCATTTTGCAAACAGTATAAAATAGCTTGGATATTAAAAATACACCTCCCTTTGACTTACATACAACAAGCCCATCTGGGTTTAGCTGCCACATATTTTCATTTGCATTTTTGAGATTTTGCCAATTGATAGATCTTGAAAATATGAAAATCAGAAAACACAATATTCTTGCCAGGATGTTTGCAGAAAAAAATGAGATGGTTAGTTTTATATAAATCAGCCAATTAGAGTTATAAAGCTCAATGAACCATTGTATTAAAAATTCCATTTATTAAAGGTCCTTGCATCAAAAGTCACTCCTTCTATATGGTTGTGCTCTGCGCCTCTTGGTCCATTCCACCTTCTTTCCTAATTGGGCATAGTACGTCTATTGATGCAGGGGAGCCCTGGTGCAACTGCCACCTCCAAACAGGTTAGGAATGGGCCGCTGGGACACCAGGAAAAAATACGGTGGGCACCGGCAGCCCAAACCCAATGCGTTTTACTGCTCCTCCAGCCGCCAGTGTCTTCCCCTGACGCATTTCACTTATGCACACTCAGGGGAGGATGTTGGGAGGGGACCCCTGCAGGGGGTTCGGGGGGGGGTCGGGGCACCTTGGGGTGGGGGCTCTGGGGTGGTAGCCCCGGTGGTCCCTGCACCCCCAGTCCGACCCTGCCTCTCCAAAAGTCAGTTGTCACATCCCCTCCAGGGTGCAGAAGTCATTTTGATACCAAGCACTGGAAGTGATAAAGACATCAAAGAGTTTCAGTTCAACTGCATAGAAGCGTAATTGCACATTTTAACATGCCACAACATAGTACACTGCACTGTGCAATAAAAAAAAATCTAATAAAGGTTAATAACACTAGGGATGCACCGAATCCAGATTTGATTTGGGATTCGGCCAAGATTCTGCCTTCTTTGGCAGCATTCAGATTGCCGAATCCATGTGCTTGGCCGAGAGTCATGTGATTTTTTTGTCACATAAACAAGTATGTATTCACAGCAAATTCCCGTATTTCACCATTGGCAGATTGTTTAGCGACAAAATTTGGTGCAAATAAATTTGCCGCGTGACGCCCGGGGCAAAAAATCTTTACGTGCAAAATTTTCAACGTTTCGAAAATCTTTTGCAAGATTCTCAAATTTTTTGGCAACGCGAAACAGAACAGATTCGCTCATCACTACAAGTAAGTTGAACATTTTTCACCATAGACAAAGCATATGGTTCTCTTTAACCCTTCCCTGGCCTTATTTGTTTTATTAGGATTCGGATTCGGTATTTGGCCGTAACTTTGATGAAGGATTCAGGGTTTGGCTGAAATCCCAAAAAAGTGAATTCGGTGCATCCCTATAGAAAACACAAGACATGACAAAAAGATATTGTGCTGAATATATCAAGTTCTGGCTCGTGATGAGCGAATCTATCCCGTTTTGCTTTGCGTGCAAAAGTCACGATATGGTGCAAAAGTTGCACGACAATATTTTTTTATGCAGGCGAGAATTCTTCCCACACAAATTTAATCGGTCATTTGGCAAAAAAATCAGCCAATGCCGAAAGTGGAAATTTGCCACCAATCCATGCCTGCCAAATTATTTTGCCCATCGCTAGTGCTGGCCTATTCACCTTGTCCTTCAGATAGGGTATCGGAAATGTCAAGGCAAAAGGATAAGTAAAACAAAAATGGTAACTTTTGGGTTAAACCCAGGTTGTACGCTATAAATCTCCGTGCTGGTAGAAAAGAAGAAATTCCGAACAGGTAGATTGATGCCCCGAAAAAAGCATCTAATTGAAAAGTCAATATTTACTTCTAATGGTTTCATAGTTCATTATTCCAACATTCAATATGCCTTTGCGCAAATGCCTCATTCGTCAGTGTCACCCCATAACTTAGTCACTTTGACATGTTCAATTTAGAGCGTTAGTTTAGAGTATGAGGCAGGATTATGGGCATGATGCTTACTTTAACTACTGGCAAGGAGCCCATCGCTTCTGGGTACACGGATTGTTCCTGCTCTGGATAAAATCCCTTTGCGGAGCTAAAATATGTAGCAATGGATTTATATAGGTTGTTATTAGATATTTAACTATTTTTTTCCCCCCAAATGTAACACTGGTGTATAGATTTCCCAGCAGCCCCTGTAGGACCTTAGTAGGTGTGTACTTTACTTTATTTTCTTACTTCCCCTTGCTGTCAGAATGGAGATGGCAATGATGTCAATGAAGTGATGGTAGAATTTATACAGAATCATTGGTTATCAGGTATTTGAAAATCTGATCTGTCAATCATATATTGCCTGCCCCGCCTCTATGCCGAAGGCATAGAGGCGGGGCAGGCAATATATGATTGACAGATCAGATTTTCCAATTACAATTACAATTGTCCATTCAGAACTTCCTAGATATCACCTAGATAGCAAATATACAAGATTTTGGAGTGAAACAAAGCTTGCCTTAATAACAGTGTACACAAAATGGTGGCTGCTTGCTTGCCGTGATTGTGTGATTCCAAGACTAAAGAAAAAGGAAATGTAATTATTTATATAGCGTATTTAACGTTTATTTTGCTCAAATAACATGATACAGAAGGATTTGGAATTATTTCTTATTGTGACAGGTCCCCTTTAATAAAATTTGCTGCTGTCCCTTACAGGTATGGGACCTATAATCCAGAATGCTTGGGGGGACCTGGGGTTTTCTGGATTAGGGGTCTTTCCGTAATTTGGATCTCCATACCTTAAGTCTGCTAAAAAATGATTTAAATAATGAATAAACCCAATAGGACTGTTCTGCCCCAATAAGGGGTAATTATATCTTAGTTGGGATCAAGTACAGGTACTGTTTTATTATTACAGAGAAAAGGGAATCATTTAACCATGAAATAAACCCAATAGGGCTGTTCTGCCCCCAATAAGGGGTAATTATATCTTAGTTGGGATCAAGTACAGGTACTGTTTTATTATTACAGAGAAAAGGGAATCATTTAACCATTAAATAAACCCAATAGGGCTGTTCTGCCCCCAATAAGGGGTAATTATATCTTAGTTGGGATCAAGTACAGGTACTGTTTTATTATTACAGAGAAAAGGGAATCATTTAACCATTAAATAAACCCAATAGGGTTGTTCTGCCCCCAATAAGGGGTAATTATATCTTAGTTGGGATCAAGTACAGGTACTGTTTTATTATTACAGAGAAAAGGGAATCATTTAACCATTAAATAAACCCAATAGGGCTGTTCTGCCCCCAATAAGGGGTAATTATATCTTAGTTGGGATCAAGTACAGGTACTGTTTTATTATTACAGAGAAAAGGGAATCATTTAACCATTAAATAAACCCAATAGGGCTGTTCTGCCCCCAATAAGGGGTAATTATATCTTAGTTGGGATCAAGTACAGGTACTGTTTTATTATTACAGAGAAAAGGGAATCATTTAACCATTAAATAAACCCAATAGGACTGTTCTGCCCCAATAAGGGGTAATTATATCTTAGTTGGGATCAAGTACAGGTACTGTTTTATTATTACAGAGAAAAGGGAATCATTTAACCATTAAATAAACCCAATAGGACTGTTCTGCCCCCAATAAGGGGTAATTATATCTTAGTTGGGATCAAGTACAGGTACTGTTTTATTATTACAGAGAAAAGGGAATCATTTAACCATGAAATAAACCCAATAGGGCTGTTCTGCCCCCAATAAGGGGTAATTATATCTTAGTTGGGATCAAGTACAGGTACTGTTTTATTATTACAGAGAAAAGGGAATCATTTAACCATTAAATAAACCCAATAGGGCTGTTCTGCCCCCAATAAGGGGTAATTATATCTTAGTTGGGATCAAGTACAGGTACTGTTTTATTATTACAGAGAAAAGGGAATCATTTAACCATTAAATAAACCCAATAGGGCTGTTCTGCCCCCAATAAGGGGTAATTATATCTTAGTTGGGATCAAGTACAGGTACTGTTTTATTATTACAGAGAAAAGGGAATCATTTAACCATTAAATAAACCCAATAGGACTGTTCTGCCCCAATAAGGGGTAATTATATCTTAGTTGGGATCAAGTACAGGTACTGTTTTATTATTACAGAGAAAAGGGAATCATTTAACCATTAAATAAACCCAATAGGGCTGTTCTGCCCCCAATAAGGGGTAATTATATCTTAGTTGGGATCAAGTACAGGTACTGTTTTATTATTACAGAGAAAAGGGAATCATTTAACCATGAAATAAACCCAATAGGGCTGTTCTGCCCCCAATAAGGGGTAATTATATCTTAGTTGGGATCAAGTACAGGTACTGTTTTATTATTACAGAGAAAAGGGAATCATTTAACCATTAAATAAACCCAATAGGGCTGTTCTGCCCCCAATAAGGGGTAAGAGTCTGTGGGACATTAATCAGGAACGTTGGTCTCAGGGACTCCCTTTATGAGTGACAGATGGTTATTTGAAAAAAAGGTTTGAAAAATTCAAAAATCAACAACAAAAATGAACAAACCTCAGGCATAGCATAGAGGTCCATGATAATTGGTGGTTCATTTATCAACATTCAAATGTAATTTTTTTTCCACAATTCGAAAGTTTTTGTGCTAAAAGTCCCAAAATGTAAATTAAGTTTGAATGTCAGATATTTATTAATTGCAAACAAAACCAAAACTCGAATGTAAATCTTTGGCATCTAAAAGCTCGTGAGTTTATGTAGAAGTCAATGGGAGTTGGCCTAGATAAAATCAAGCCATATTTTCAATTTGCGATTTTAAAGTGGACCTGTAATAAAATCCCTTTTCAAATTAAACATGAACCCCAAAGTCGTTTTTTAATTGACACGTCCATACCCATTATAAAAAACATTTAAAAATCCCAGCTGTCAATCATATTTGCCTGCCTTAGGGGCGGGGCAGACAGTTACTTTCACTTTCAATTTAGAACTACTTAGACATTGCCCCTCCCTCCTCACCATGTAATTGTGTAACCAGTGCATGGATATGGGTATCAGGTCCCCCCATACTGGCACAGAAACAAGATGTTGGCATGATGTAAAGCTTTCCTTAATAACAGTGTCCACAAAATGGCGCCTGCCTGCTTGCTGCAACTGTGAATTCCAAGGCTGAAGAAAATAAGATTAAAATAATTTATATAGTGCAAGTGAAGTTTATTTTGCTTGACAACCACAAGAGAAAACAATTTGGAATTATTTCTTAGGGTGACAGGTCCCCTTTTAAATTCAAAAAGAAATACACTGGCGTTCCACAGGGCAGAGCTGAGTGGCGGCTTTTTAACTCCATCATGTATAGCTGGTGTGTTTTATGGACTCTCATAGGATCCATTCCAATGTATTATCTGTCGGGACTCAAAATGCAAAGAAAATGAACTTTGAAACCAAGACAAAAGACAGACTGAAGGCAGTTTTGATAAGGAGCCAAATGTAAAAACGTCAGGCCTTCTGCCAAAATAGGAAGCGACAGCTCGGCCGCTGCAGCAGTGAATCACATGCTCCGGAGTGTGTTGAATCTGCCTCGAGGGCAGAATTAATATTAGATGATGACACTGTCTTCTCGTGGCAATTTATAGCTCACCCTTCACTTGCTAATATCGTACAAACAATAAAAGTCTGCAAAATGCTATTAAAAACAATACACAGGCCGCCAACTTTTGCTGTAAGTAATTTTATAGTCCATAAATACTTGCAATTCCATGGCTGCCTCATCCTCATATGACCCATAGCTTACTTTCCTTTCCTTGACTCAACGTTTTTCAGAATGAATAGCCCCCCCCCCAAAGCCTCCCCTGGATCCTACACATATGAATCAAAGCAATTATACCATATAAATGCTTATTACAGCAAGGGAGGCAACAAAAATGTATTAGGAACCAATTTTCATAATGTCATAAATTATTCTTTTTTTACCCGCAGTTAATTCTACGCGGTATTCGTGTTTTTAGCTCTAATATTTATGTGACTTCTGGCCGAGTTTAAAAGGAAATACAGGAATCTGCAGGTGCAAATCTTGCTCCAGGCCTAGAAACCCATAGCAACCAATTAGATGATGGCTTTCAAGCAGATCATTGACTGCCATCTGCGGATTGTTTGCTATGGTTTACTTGACCTGGACATCTGTTATAATTCACATTGCCACCATTATTGTTAGTAAAACTGGACGTAAAATGTCCAAATGTAGCTCTGCTTTTTACACTTTGGCCTTATTCATTTTATTGGACTCCAAGTGGTATGAAATAATGGCATATAATTCTACTTATTTATTATAGTGTGTAAGCTACATCACCAGTGACGTTTCCCAATAGCAACAAATCAACAAGCAGTGTCGGACTGGCCCACCAGGATACCAGGAAAGCTCCCGGTGGGCCCTCCTGCTCCTGACCATTGGCCTGTTTCATGGCCATTCCCTATTTCTGAATGGGAAGAAAGAGGAGAAATAGATGGGAGAATAGATGCTAGCATGTAAATAGACTAGGAGAATAAAGAATTTGTGTGAGGAAAGGAGGAAAAATAGTTTGGAAAGCGGACCTAGGTTCTAAGGTTCTTTGTTGGGCCCCTGGGTTCCCAGTCCAAGACTGTCAACAAGTATATTTGAATGGCCGCCTACAAGTTAGAAAACAAAAGCAAAGATCTGATTGGTTGCTGCTTTATTCATTTTCAAAATTACTGTACTAAAATAGCATTATTAGGCGTATCTTATAATGCCGAAAGATTTTTGGACTCCAGTTCCCACCTTGTGTTGGTCTGTTCCTCTTTAGCTGTTGACAAGTTTGTAGATCTATTAAACCAAATGTCATTGTTCTATATTGACAGGACTGTCCACAGGGTTGGACTGGCGTGACACCAGGAAAAAACCTGCTGACCCAGATCTGCCCTTACCAGAGACGATGGGCAAAAGAGAGAGAAGCAAAAGGCACACATAGAGGGAGGGATGCGGTATCGGGTATGGTCTATGGAGGAGATCAAGGATAGGGGCCCCTGGAGGGTCTCTGGACACCACAGTCTGGGTGGCTGATCCCCCCCAACCACCCTTTGGGACCCCCAATTTGGAACAAACTTGTATAATGCCTTTAGAAGGAACTATCTATTTTCAAAAAGTTCAGACTATCCTCTCCTGGTTATTACGAATAAAGAAACAAGCTACTGTACTTGCTACTTTTTGGCCAAAATGCTAAGTGTACAGTATGTATTCTCCCACAACGAGAAAAAGGCAACCACAATTTTTGCAAATGTTTTCTAATGTGGAAGATTCTAATAGTGCAGAGATCCCCAACCTTTTGTACCTGTGAGCCTCATGCAAGTGTAAAAAGTGTTGGGAAACATGAAAAAGTTTTTTGGGGATGCCAAATAAGGGCTGTGATTGGCTAATTGGTAGCCCCATAGGGACTGCTGGCCTGCAGGAGGCTCTGCTTGGAGTAACACTGTGTCTCTGGGCTTCCAAAACTTCCAGAGAGAAGCAACCAATCATAGGGGTTGGGGAGCAACATGTTGCTCACAAACCACTAGTTGGGGATCACGGTAATAATGTATTTATTTTAAACTAATTGGAATTATAACCATTTAGCCCTTAAGTTTTTGTTTTTTATTGTACTTAGCCTATAGTTTATAGAGAATTTCCAAGTGCAGCAATTACATCTCTATGATTTACCCAACATTTATTTCCCAAAAAGTTTACCCCAAGTTACAGTTGTACCTTTTTCCCTACAAAGGAGCTTTAATAGAGAATTTCCAAGTGACAGCAATTACATCTCTATGATTTACCCACCATTTATTTACCAAAAAGTTTGCCCCAAGTTACAGTTGTACCTTTTCTCTACAAAGGAGCTTCTTTTTATTCTGTTGCGTGTGGTCTGATTTGCGTTTCAATTCCCCTTTATATCATCTTTTATCAATCACCTGTGGCATTAAAGCATGTTTTAATGTAAGTACCTGAGCAAGGCCCCGAGGCGATATTAAAGAGTTTCCTTCTTAGCTAAATGATTTTCTGTCAACTAATATGTCAGGTTTCTCCAGGAGCAGCCGCGGTTCATTTATAAAGAATTATATTCTGTGAATGATAAATTAAATCTAGTAAAATCGATGGAATTAAGATTGTAACGATAGCAGAAGATGATATCAAATAATTTCTTATGAACGTTTTGATAGGTAAACAATATTTGGCGGATCTAATTTTGGAAGATAAAACCATAATAGCACTTTCACCTCTATTGCAACAGGTTTTTGTCAAAGCATTATCATTTCTCTGATGAATGTCTAAAGTACCACGGAGGGCCTGCCATGCAAACTTAGTCCCATTCCAGTAACTATTAGCAAGCAAAGAGTAGTGATGGGCGAAATGTTTCGCCAGGCATGGATTCGCGGCGCCGCGGAAAAATTCGCCGCACGTCCAAAAATTTCATCTGCGTCAAAATAATAGTCACGGGCGACAAAATAATAGCCGTGTGACAAAATAATAGCCGCGGGCGATGAAATAATAGCCGTGTGACAAAATAATAGCCGCGGGCGATGAAATAATAGCCGCGCGACAAAATAATAGCTGCGGGCGACAAAATAATAGCTGCGCAACGAAAGAATAGCCATGGGCGACAAAAGAATAGCCGCGGGCAACAATTTTTTTTGACGTGCGTCATTTTCGCATTTCTTTTTTTTGCGAAGCGAAACGGGACAGATTCGCTTATCACTAGCAAAGAGCAGTTAGCTTTCACTAGTGGTTCAAACAAACGAATAAATGAAATAAAGTAAATCTAAATAATAAGTAAGAGTAAACTGAAACGCCTTAAAGAATGGGATAGGGAATAATAAAAGTATCCGTACCAAATACGATATAGAGACCCGGGTGTGTAAACCCCGGGTCTGTCACATAAGGAGTCTAAACCAAAATCCCAATCCAGTCAAAAATGGCTTAATTCAAATAGAATAGAAAAACCAAAACAATAAAGCTCACCGCAGTGCAGAAGTGGTCCGGGTGCTCAAAGCCCCGAACCCGTAGCTAGGAAGGCAAAATCATGCATAAACGAAGAGACTCCAAACGCACCGGACACGGGAGGTTCACTAAAACTCGATCTTTATCATTCCATTAAAATCAGAACGCCTGACGCGTTTCGTGCACTTGCGCACTTACATAGTAACATAGTAAGTTGGGTTGAAAAAAGACATACGTCCATCACGTTCAACCATAATGCCTATATATAACCTGCCTAACTGCTAGTTGATCCAGAGGAAGGCAAAAACCCCTTCTGAAGACTCTCTAATTTGCCGCAGAGGGTAAAAAATTCCTTCCTGACTCCAAGATGGCAATCGGACCAGTCCCTGGATCAACTTGTACTATGAGCTATCCCCCATAGGCAGGCTATGATTAAGAGCGCAAGTGCACGAAACGCGTGGGGAGCATTTAGCATAATACTTATATACTTATGCATATTGTTATAATGGAACAAGAATATTACTGGTAAACTAATGTGCAAACACAGTACATGGTTTAGAAAAAGCCCATAAAACTCATGAGGTCATTATATGGTTTCAGATATTAATCAGGAGACAGATATAAGAACAAAGTCTTGGGGGTACAGTATCCTTCTATACACTCTGCTCTTTTGTCTATATCAGGGGTCCCCAATCTTTCTTACTTGAGAGCCACAGTCAAATGTAAAAAGACTCATAAAAGCACCATAAAAGTTCATGGAGGAGCCAAATAAGGGCTGTGATTGGCTATTAGGGGCCTCTATGCACACTATCAGCTTACAGGGGCTTTATTTGGTAGGAAATCTTGTTTTTATACGACCAAAACTTGCCCCCAAGTCAGGAATTCAAAAATAACTCCCTGGTTTGGGGGCACTGAGAGCAACATCCAAGGGGTTGGGGAGCAACATGTTGTTACGATTGTTCCCCTTTAATGTTGTCCATTTATAAACTCATGTAAAAGCTACTATCATTCTATTTATTTTATTATCACATAAAGCCCCTTTACCTGCAGAGATACGCACACTTTTTTGTTTCATAGGAACCAGATATTGCCTGAAAGAAGTGGAAAAGTTTGGAAGGTGTAGGCTTATAAAGGAAAGTCATTTTTGTCATGATCATCAGCAAAACAAGAATTACACCAAATATCATTAAAAATAATTAATTGGAATTGATTATGACTACCATAATTATTACAGGTATGGGACCCATTATTCAGAATGCACGGGACCTGGGATTTTCCAGATAAGGGGTCTTTCTGTAATTTGGATCTTCTACCTTAAGTCTGCTAAAAAAATTATATAAGCAGTAATTAAACCCAATAAGATTGTTTTGGCTCCAATAAGGATTCATTATATCTTATTTGAGATCAAGTACAAGGTTTTGTTATATTATTATAGAGAAAAAGGAAATCATTTTTAATAATGTGAATTATTTGATTACAATGGAGTCTATGGGAGATGGCCTTTCCGTAATTCGGAACTTTCTGGATAACGGGTTTCCGGATAAAGGGTCCGATAACTGTATCTAATTTAAACTTAGCTACACAGATCTCTCTCTCCTATATATATATCATTTTTACCCATCTGTCTGCTTACAGGACCAGTGTTGGCAAACATCAAACTCTTTTAAATATTACATTATCATCTTATTTTGAATTTTGCAGATGAGCCTAAACCATTATGATCTGGAAAACATTTCCTTTCGGTTTCCCCAGGCAGTGAAAGTACTTTATCATTAGAGACTGAATATCGGCCAGAGGAGTTGGATACAAGACCAGGCAGGGAAAGTACATTGCAGACTGAATATCTACCAGAATAGTCTGAGTACTTTTTATTACTTATCTTTCAGTTCAGACCCTCCCCTATTCATATTCCTTTCTCTCATTCAAACCACTGCCTGGTTACTAGGGAAAGTAGGAAACTAGCCTTGTAGAGTGTAAGCTCTTTTGGGCAGGGCTCCCTTCCCCTCCTGTATCGGTTACTGATTGCTTTATATGTTACTCTGTATGTCCAATGTATGAAATGCAGTAATTCCTTGTAGAGTGTAAGCTCTTTTGGGCAGGGCTCCCTTCCCCTCCTGTATCGGTTACTGATTGCTTTATATGTTACTCTGTATGCCCAATGTATGAAATGCAGTAATTCCTTGTAGAGTGTAAGCTCTTTTGGGCAGGGCTCCCTTCCCCTCCTGTATCGGTTACTGATTGCTTTATATGTTACTCTGTATGCCCAATGTATGAAATGCAGTAATTCCTTGTAGAGTGTAAGCTCTTTTGGGCAGGGCTCCCTTCCCCTCCTGTATCGGTTACTGATTGCTTTATATGTTACTCTGTATGCCCAATGTATGAAATGCAGTAATTCCTTGTAGAGTGTAAGCTCTTTTGGGCAGGGCTCCCTTCCCCTCCTGTATCGGTTACTGATTGCTTTATATGTTACTCTGTATGCCCAATGTATGAAACCCACTTATTGTACAGCGCTGCGGGATATGTTGGCGCTTTATAAATAAATGTTAATAATAATAATAATAATAGCAACCAGACAGCTGCTGAAATTCCAAACTGGAGAACTGCTAAGCAAAAGGCTGAATAATTCAAAAAACACAAATAATAAAAAATGAAGACCAATTGCATTTTTGCAGCTCAGTTATTGTTGGCTTGCCTTTCCCAGAGTTATAGCACCCAGGGGCAAAACTTCAGATGCCATATGGTGGAGAAGGCCCTGTGGAGCCCTAATTAATTAACTATTTCAACATATATTGGTAAAACAGGTCAGTATCTGGAAGTATTGGTGGGCCTTACATTGAACTTTCTGGGTGCCCAGTAACGTTAAAGGGGACCTGCCACTCACACATAAAAAGTTGTATAATAAAAGTCATTTAAAAAAAACAAAAAAACATGACACCCCAATTCTTTTTTTAAATTAAACCATCCATACCTGTTATAAATGTATTGAAAAATCTGAGCTGTCAATCATATATTCAACTCTATGCCTTCGGCAATCCATTCAGAACTTCCTAGATGTTCCTACACTGTTATTTAGGCATCTTGCCATCTACGAAGTTCTGAATGGATTGTAATTAAAAATCTGAGCTGTCAATCATATATCTGAGCTGTCAATCATATATTGCCTGCCCCGCCTCTATGCCTTCGGCATAGAGGCGGGGCAGGCAATATATGATTGACAGCTCAGATTTTTAATTACAATCTATTCAGAACTTCCTAGATGGCAAGTGTATAAGATCTTAGGGTGAAACAAAGCTTTGCCTAAATAACAGTGTTCACAAAATGGCGTCGGCCTGCTGGCTGTGAGTATAAATTCCAAGACTGAAGGAAAAAAATATTCAATAATGTATATAGTGTAAGTAAAGTTTATTTTGCTCTACTAACATGATACAAAAGGATTTGGAATTATTTCTTAGGGTGACAGGTCCCCTTTAAGTTGCACCACTGATAGCACCTCTAGCTGTCACTCGGTACATTCAGGTTATCTCCATTTACAATAGAGTAGAAATATCAATGTTGGGAGCAGCCAATGACACATCAAGTAAGGAATTCCATCAGGAACACAGCATAATTATACTTTTATATGCAAGCTGAAGAGATAGTGTTTAAACCATTTATCTCAAGGCCAACTCTTCCTTCTTTTAGATATAAAAAACAAGAAAGCATAGTTTATTATGTGCATCGTGCATTCCTTCCCACTATATTTGCTATTAATGTTTGTATAAGAGCTCTACAATATTGCTTATTTAACCATTATCACTAACAGGCCATTATTATATGACCCCTTGGTGTGTTCTCTTCAGTAGTGGTGGGAAAATGTTTCGCCAGGCATGGATTTGCAGCAAATCTCCGCGTTTCGCCACTGGCAGATTGTTTCGCGAAACAGATGAAAAAATTTGCCGCGGAAAAATTCACCGTGCGTCCAAAAATTGTCGCGGGCATCAAAAGAATAGCCGCGGGCGACAAAATAATAGCCGCGGGTGACGAAATAATAGCCGCGGGTGACGAAATAATAGCCGCGGGGGACAAAATAATAGCCGCGGGTGACAAAATAATAGCCGCGGGCGACAAAAGAATAGCCGCGCAACAAAAGAATAGCCACGGCGACAATTTTTTTTGACGCGCGACATTTTCGTCGTTTCGCAAATTTTTCGCTGTTTTGTGAATCTTTTGAAAGATTCGCAAATTTTTCGGCGAAGCGGGACAGATTCGCTCATCGCTACTCTTCAGATCTATGGAGCCGAATGCTCCTCAGATCTCAAACACAGGTATAAAGCCAAATAGCCATGGAAACACTGCACAAAATAAGCTATGCACCGTTACTACATTGAAGGTTCAATGAAACAGCTACCATTTCTCATTTTATCCTGTTTAAAAATTTGAATAAACTCATTTCCACAAATGTTTGATTTGCTAAAAAGTCAGCGCGAGAAAAAAAATTCACAGAAAAGTTGTGAAAGTGAGACTTTTTCGAATAGTTGCACAGAAACCTCTACTTTTTTAAAATGATCCAAAAAAAACAATGTCAAGAAACCGAAACTTCTATAGTTTCAAAGCAAAGAATGATCCTCCAGGGAAGAGGAAGGACATCGGCCATTGACTTCTATATGATCTTGGCAAGTTTTTGCTGCCGAAATGTTGGATACAGATGTAGGGCCCCATAGGGTTAATCTGCCCCTATGGCTTTAAGCCCTACTACTTCCTTAGTTTATGCTGTTACTGGGCAAAGGCCCATGTATCAGTTTAGAGTTTGCCTTATGCCTATTGGATATTTGGGTTGACCACACCCCTTGCAGTCTCATATAGTGTCTAGCAGGAGGGTGTGGCTTCCTCTTTGGCTGCCTCTGTGTCTCAGGAACAGGTCACTGAGCCTCGGAGCAGAACAAGGCCCCAGGAAAGCCTTATTGCCCTAGAGTACCCATCCTATACTCTAGAGAAGTCGGGGACAGGGACCCCGTGATCAAGGACTAGTTAGATAATTACTCTTGTTGAGAACTCTATAGGAGAGTGAGATAGAGAGGGAAGGAAGCAAGAGCAGCTTGTCGGCTCCACCAAGGAATGTAGCTGGAAGTTCCCTTCAATACAGGCACTGTTGCCTCAGCATAGGGTCACGGTTAAGACATAGGAGACAGGCAGTATCCAAACCTTGATCCATAGTCACCTGGAGTACTCTTAAAGCTAGGGGTTATCAACCTGAGGACTGAGGTATCTATCCTGACTGCTTCCAAAGGGGTGCCAAGCTGACCAGGTGCATTTACCCTGCTCAGAATCTAATAGAGTTGGGATAAACCAGTGTGCATCCTCTCTTGTTGTCCTCAGAGTACTACTTTCATTTAACATCTGTACCTGCATTGTGACTATAACCCTGCATTGTTAATTGTCCCTGACAATAAATCTGTCTATAGTTCAACTACAAGAACCTTCTGGCGTCCATCTTTGCTAATCTGCACTGCACACAGCTACAGTGAGTTGTAGTTCCACTACATCCCCTGCTCCTCAGGTCTCTTCCATATAGCGAAGGCCCATCCTGTCTAAGAGAATCGCATGTACCCCATGCTCTAAACCTACACTAGCCTGGGCATTGACTATTTTATAGCCAAATAGGGGTTACTCAGATTTTTAACCATTTGGACACGAAGGGGCACATTTACTAATCCACGAATCCGAATCCCGAATGGGAAAAAATCGGATTGGAAACTAAAATTTGGCGACTTTTTTGTCGCCGTCGCGTTCTTTTCGTATTTTGCGCAATTTTTCCGTCACCGTCATGACTTAAGCGTATTTTGCGCAACTTTTTCGTCGCCGCCGCAATTCTTCCGTATTGAGCAATTGTAAATGGTGGAAACACCAATCCGATTTTTTCGTGACGGTGATGAAAAAGTCGCGGAAAATATACGATAAAGTCGGAACGGGGACGAAAAAATCGCAAAAATACCGATCATACGCGTTCGAACGCTTTCCGTCCGTTCGTGCATTAGTAAATCTGCCCCATAGTAAATCTCGAAAACGTCCCAACTTTGTTTTCTGCGACTTTTAGCTCTGACAAAATCTAAATATTTACTGTTTGTGACCTTCATTGGATTTAATAAATATGACAAGCAAGAACTTTGTTTTTGAACTGTTGGAACCTACTTGTTTAATAATTACGCCAGGCATGAATTTACGGTAAATTTCTGCGTTTCTCCATTGCCAGATTTCACCGATTTGCGAATTTTTTGGCTAAACGGGGCTGATTTGCTCATCATCACCCATAATCCCCTAACGGCCAAAGGTGCAATTAACCAAATAAAGATGACTAAAGTGAAGTGTTATATATGGTGATTAATGAAAACATTACCCATATACAGTAAGTCAGACAGGGCCACACACTGACCCATGTTATGTTAATGGATCGGCGAAATCCTTCTAATCATGTCAGCTACAGTAATTACGCAGTTTTCCCAACTAACAAATCTTGGCATCAACCATAACATTAACAAACACTGTCACCGAGTTGAGAGATGAATTACAAAGGTCACATTGAGCGAGTAACGCGAGGCGGGTTTTTTTTTTCCAATTTGTCGTACACTCATGACCCCGAGGGACAGGAGAAAAATCAATTCACAATTAAAATACACATTATGAATCTTTTTTCTGTTGATACAGATTTATTAGCCATGTACTTAGGCTGGAGACGTTTCAGCGGCTGACATATTTATACAGAAATGTTACTTTAGCAGCTTCAGGAGGGTTTAACTTCTGTGATAATGGTGGAAATGAAACCAAGGAAAAGGAAATTAAAAGAAATGTCTAACTCACAAAGCGTTCAAACAGGACAAGGGTCTATATGGAATAGAGGGAGGTAAAACTGCGTCCAATTTGCTAAAAGTAATGCACTTTGTTGCAAATTGGGTGCAATTGCCAGAAAGTCTGCCTGGTATCTAGTGTTTGGTATGTATATATGTCTGCACCCAATGCTTCAGACGCCTATTGATGCCAGGCCTGAAGGGAACACTGGAGCTTCTACTTAAAAAGCAGGTGGGGTAGCTCCAGGCAGGGTCGGACTGGGGGGTGCAGGGCCCTGCAGGTGCCCCCGCCGGCCGCGTCCCCTAACCCCCCTGCAGGGGCCCCCGCTGAGCCTCCCTAACCCCCCTGCAGGGGCCCCTGCTGAGCCTCCCTAACCCCCCTGCAGGGGCCCCCGCTAAGCCTCCCTAACCCCCCTGCAGGGGCCCCTGCTGAGCCTCCCTAACCCCCCTGCAGGGGCCCCCGCTGAGCCTCCCTAACCCCCCTGCAGGGGCCCTCGCTGAGCCTCCCTAACCCCCCTGCAGGGGCCCTCGCTGAGCCTCCCTAACCCCCCTGCAGGGGCCCCCGCTGAGCCTCCCTAACCCCCCTGCAGGGGCCCCTCCTGAGCCTCCTTAACCCCCCTGCAGGGGCCCCCGCTGAGCCTCCCTAACCCCCCTGCAGGGGCCCCCGCTGAGCCTCCCTAACCCCCCTGCAGAGGCTCCCGCTGAGCCTCCCTAACCCCCCCCCCGCAGGGGCCCCTCCTGAGCCTCCCTAACCCCCCTCAGGGTCCCACGCCCGACGTCCTCCCCTGAGCGCGCATAAGTTTAACGCGTCAGGGGAGGAACGGTCAGTGTCCCGGCTGCCCAGTCCGACCCTGAGTTCCCCTGTGTCAAGAAGCGCAGCAGAGTTTGATTTAAACAGAAAGCAGGAAGGACTGAGCGTCGCAGAGCATAACTATAAGGAAGTGCAAAGAGCGCATTTTGATGCAAGTAACTTTAATGAAAATAGTTTTACCTGCAACGAACTGCAGGCAAATTTACACATGCACTAATAGCATTTGAGGCAGTAGTTAGTATAACCCTATAATTAACAGGGTATCTGTTCACAGGATGCAGAATATTGGTTGCAATAGTGCTGGACCTCCTATGGTGGCTACACACATTACCATTGGCCACAGGAAAGATCGTTGGCACACATTAATGTTAAGAGCTGAATCATAAGAAATGCAGATAGCAATGTAAGAATTCTACTATCTGATGATTCAGCACTAAACGTTTCATGGCTCTCGGGCACCTTCAAAGGTGATGGTTGAAAATTTTCCCAATCGATGAGACGGCCTTTGCCAATATTGGTCACCTCGTCTCCTACCATACACGTACCAATTATCGCATCAAACAAAGTTTTATTAAAATGTTTGAGATTTCAGTGTCATTAACATTAATAGAATACCTCAGTTTTTGCTAGCGCTCAGCTTTCCTTCCTTGAAAAAATATGGCCTCCGCTATTCTGTCCAGTTTTTTATGAGAGGAAAACTACACCCCCATTATGAATATTTTACAAATAGATAGTTTATAATATATAACATGGCCTATTAAAGAATCTCACCAGAATATATATATATATATATATATATATATATCAGTAAATATTGCCCTTTTAAATCCTTCCCCTTGAGCCGCCATTTAGTGATGGGCTGTGTGCTGCCTCAGAGATCACCTGACAGGAAGTAATGCAGCTCTAACTGTAACAGGAAGTAGTGTGGGAGCTAAAGACTGAACTCTGTCCATTCATTGGCTGATGGGGCCTAGCATGTATGTGTGCCTTGGCTTGTTTGTGTGCACTGTGAATCCTATGATCCCAGGGGGCGGCCCTTAGTACTTAAAATGGCAGTTTTCTATTTAGGATTACCCAGAGGCACATACTACTAAAAAGTATATTTTTATGAAAATGGTTTATTTAGATGAAGCAGGGTTTTATATATGAGCTGTTTATGCAATATATTTTTATAAAGACCCACATTGTTCAGGGGTATAGTTTTCCATTAAATAAGCTAGTGCTTGAGTTGTGATGAGCAAAATTTTTCTGTGATTTTTTTTCGTGAAACTGCAGCAAAGCATGCCCATTGACTTTAATGCATATGGAGGGAGAAATGTATGTTAAAAAAAGTTGCGCATGTAAAGAAAAAGTTACATGCCTAAAAAAAAGTTGCGTGATAGCTGCAAAAAAACGCCTATTGACATCAACGCATTTCGCTAATTTTTCTTCCTCATTCTCCATTCTTACTCATATATGTGAAAATTAGTTAGAAAATAAATAAATAAAAAACACACGTAGTTGGGCCCAAAACCCAAGAGGGATACTATCATAAAAAAAATAAAAATTATTTAAATATATTATAAAAAGAAATAGGACACATTGGCGGAATGGCTGTATAGTCTAATTTGCTACAAATTGTATCGTTTACGGCTTTTTAAATAGCAGTCATTAGCTTTTAGAAACAATCCCAATCAACAGCCGTTGCGTAATCTTCTTTTTAATGGCATTTCTTATGATTATAAAACGTTCACATAAGGCGGCGTGATTAAAATTGACTGAAAGATCTGTCACTTTTAGAGGGGAATTAGGCAGCGCCATAAAGAGTATATAAATATGTGTTGGAAGGATACACTTCGCTTCATCAGCCCCCCTAAAAGAGCGAGTGTCAACACACAAAATATATTTAAAAGAGCTCTTAATTGAAGTCATTTCCGCAACCTCCGAATTGTCTCCTTCATTTGTCTTCTCCTGACACTGTTGACTCTACCAAAGTAAAGGGGCTTATTTATCAAAATTGGATTTTGAGTTTTTTCATGCTTTGAGAAAAAACGTAGAGCAAAAAACGTGAATGTGCTGAAGGATATTCATCGGAACCTCGAGTAGTTGGTATTAGCGATGAGCGATTTTTTTTCACCAGGTACGGATTTGCAGCAAATTTCCACATTTTGCCATTGGAAAATTGTTTTGCCAAACTTTTATGAAAATGTGCCACCGAAAAATTTGTTGCACGTCGTGGTCACATCTAATTGGGCACGGTGGTGCATTTTTTTTTTTGCCACAATGCGCCCATTTGTTCGTGGTCACGGCAAAAAAAGACCCGCGCAACGAAATAAAGGTGTGGACGGCAAAAAAAGACGCAGCTGAAGAAAAAGTTGCTCGACAAACGCATTTCGTGGATCTTTCGCCGCTTCACGAATTTTCCATTTGTTTCGCGAATTTCTCAGCGAAGCAAAATGGGACAGATTCACTAGGCATGGATTCATGGTGAATTTCTGCATTTCACCATTGGCAATTGTCTCATGAGTAGTGATGGGCGAAAAAATTCACCAGGCATGGACTCACAGTGAATGAATTTTCACGCGTCAGAAAGAATTGTCTCTCATCAAAAGAATTGTTTCTTCTGTCAAAAAGAATTGTCTGTCTTATCTCTTGCGTCGAAAAAAATTGTCTCTTGCGTCGAAAAAAATTGTCTCTCATCAAAAGAATTGTCTTGCGCGTCTAAAGAATTGTCTTGTGCCAAAAAGAATTGTCTCTCTCATCAAAAGGAATGTCTCTTGCGTAAAAAAGAATTGTCGTGCATCAAAAGAATTGTCGCCTGCAACAATGTTTCTTTTGACGCGTAACATTTTCACAAATCTTTCACAAATTTTTCACCGTTTCTCAGATGTTTTGAAAGATTTGTAAATTTTTCCGCGAAATGTGACACTCATCACTAGTTGGTATTTTTTAATTAGTATTTTTTCAAGAAAAATCCCATGAACCCAAGCCGCCAGAAGAAACTCGGCAAGTAAAAGCTGGTGAGGTTCAATAGAAGTCAATGGGCATTGTCTTTAACAACTTTATTCTACGTTTATTTACTCACATTCACGTTTTTTAGCCTCTTGAATGAATAGAATAATATGAGTCTTGTTGGCCTGCACCATCATCTACTCAAGGTATTTGGTAAAGTTGAGGAATCAAAGACAACATAAAAAGTAAAAAAACAATTTTTTTTGCTCAAAATATTCTCCCTAAACTTATTATTATGGAAAATACATTATTTCCTAAGACTTATTGCTTGGACTGCCACGTGTTGTTGTTTGCTAACAACAACCTCAATGTGTGGAAATCCATGTGCCTGATGTAAGTGCACATAATACAATGATGCTTTCAGAATTTCAAGGATATTTGGTGACTTTTTGTCAGTTACATTGTGATTGAGTTTCTTTCTGCATTGAATATTTAACGATTTTCTCAGGAATATCAAGAAAAATGAACCTTCATCTTGATGATGTGTGTTTGTAAATGCACCTTGTTAACTCTGAATCACTTACAGAGATCAACTAAGAATTTTGATTACATTCTCTTTTTTTTTTTTTTTTAGAAACTCTAAATAATCTAATATGTTATTTTTGGTAATTTCTTGCACCAAACAAACCAGAAAATGAAACGACTTTCACTTTCTAACTTCCTGTTGGAAGATAAACCACTTCCTGGTTCCACGTCTATGTAGATTTTCATTCATCCAGGTCATGGTATATCTAGTATAAAAAAATTTGAAGCAACTGGACTTGTTTAGTAATCATTGAAGACGTTTCACTACTCATCCGAGCAGCTTCTTCAGTTCAACTGACTGGTATGGGAAGTCCTCAGCATATATACTCTTCCTGGTTCCACCGTGCAGAATCTGATAAAATAAATAATGTATCCACAGTCATTAAAGAAATATTTCGCCAGGCAAGAGTTTGCGTTTTGCAAAATGGGTGAAAAATTTTGCCCTGTCAAAATTTGCCACGTGACAAAAAAATGTTGTACGCATAAAAAAAATTGTTACGCTTGTAAAAAAATTATGCGTATCAGAAGAAATTGTCAGGTGAAGCGAAATGGGACAGATTCGCTCATCACCAGTCCTTTGCATAATAAACTAGGGATGCACTGAATCCTTTATTCAGTTCGGGATTCGGCCAAGTTTCACCGTTTTTCGGCAGGATTTGGATTCAGCAATATCCATGCTCCTGGCCAAACCGCATCCAAATCCTAAAAATCACGTGACTTTTTGTCATGTAAATACGGAAGTTCACCAAACGCTTTGTACATGGTGAGATTTAACCCTTCCAGAACCTAATTAACATATGCTAATTAGAATTTGGATTCAAATTTGGATTTGGATTCAGTATTCGCCCGAATCCTTTACCAAGGATTTAGGGCAGGGACCCCCAACCTTTCTTACTCGGGAGCCACAGTCAAATGTGAAAAGACTTGGGGAGCAACACAAGCACCATAAAAGTTCATGGAGATGCCAAATAAGGGCTGTGATTGGCTATTAGGGGCCTCTATCCACCCTATCAGCTTACAGGGGGCTTTATTTGGTAGGAAATCTTGTTTTTATTCAACCAAAACTTGCCCCCAAGTCAGGAATTCAAAAATAACTCCCTGGTTTGGGGGCACTGAGAGCAACATCCAAGGGGTTGGTGAGCAACATGTTGCCCCCGTGTCACTGGTTGGGGATCACTGATTTAGGGGTTCGGTCAAATCCAAAAAAGTGGATTCGGTGCAACCCTGTATTGAACTGCTCCTCATCTTAATGCCTAACAAAAACTGCAGGTTATTGTTTGTTTATACAGAGTTTATTATCTGTCTTTGAATGCATTACCCTACAGTATTTAGAGTTAAGGTCCCCATACACCTTAAGATCTGCTCGCTTGGCGTGGGTGGGCGATATCGGGAGAATCCAGGCTAATTCGGTTGTTTGGCCTTGGGGCCAAACGATCGAATTATAACGACGGGTAGAGGCAAAGTCGGTTCAGGAACTGCATCAACGAGCCGATGTGGTCCCCGATCCGACTAGATTTTTTAACCTGCCCAATCAATATCTGCCCAATTTCAGGCCAGATATCTGTCAGGCAGGCCCGTCGGTAGTGCCCATACACGGGCCGATTAGCTGCCGAATTGGTCTAAGGGACAGATATCGGCAGCTACAATTGGCCCGTGTATGGGCACCTTAAGTTTAGTGAAAAACAAAATTTTCCCCAGTGCTTTAAAACAGCAAAAAAAAATATTCAACACAAATTATATATATTGTGCTCATGTAGCAACGGTGTAATAGGTGTATGCTGTATGCTGCTACCGCTAATTTTCTAGGTTGCTAGCAGCGCGCACATTCATTAGATTCAAAAGAGATCTAAATTAGATATACTTATTTTTTTTAAAAACAAGCACTCAGTTTCAACTTTAAATCTGATAGAACACCGCGCATTATTTCATCTTATGCCGTAGTAATCGCATCATTTTTACAGTTTTTTTTCGAGGAGTACACAGGTAAACACAAGAAAATCGATTGGTAAGTTTAAATTCCCAGCCTTGATTCCGTTTAGAGTTAAATCGATGTGCTGGCACTTTCGGCGGATAAATATTTGTGTTCAGGTTTTGCGTCCGACATGTTTCCATCATCTGCACCAATCTGCTCAGTTCATCTCTATACCCAAGAACAAGATTTTTTTTTTTCTTCAAAACTTATTTATAAGAAGCTTAAGTCGCTTCCAGGATAGAATGTATATAAATAATCCCCAAATGTCTCCGCTTCCGAGCTGCTTGTTACAGTGTGCAATTCCCAGTGCTCATTGTGTGTTTGCTCTCCACTCCCCAGATGCACAACTAGTGTGAATACATTGCAGTTTGGCTTCTTTTCCCAATTGTACTTGTGCCGGTGTCTGTGCATGGGTGGTCACTGGGGTGTTTTTTCCTGTGCATTTACAGGCACTTACTGTTATTTTATATAGTGCTGAAAGCAGGAATGAGGCTTTTTAAAACACATAACACATAATACATTATATGCCTACTCGCTATCTATGTCAAACCTCAGCTTCAGTTGGAGCAGTCTGTAGGGCATAAGTACTGCTGGGTATGAAATCAGGCAAGTAAAACTCTAATGGTCCATCTAGAGCAGGGGTCCCCAACTTTTCTTACATTTAAATGTAAAAAGAGTTGGGGAGCAACACAAGCATCAACATAAGCATTTGGCACCCTGGGGGTTGGCTATTGGTAGCCCAATGTTGACTGGCAGCCTACAGGAGGCTCTGTTTGGTAGTACGCCTGGTTTTATGCCTCCAAGCCAGGAATTCAAATGATGCAGAAAGAGAAGATCCCCAGCCTTTTTTACCTGTGAGCTACACTCAAATGTAAAAAGAGTTGGGGAGCAACACAAGCATAAAAAATTTCCTGGGGTGCCAAATAAGGGCTGTTATTGGTTAATTGGTTGCCCCTATGTGGACTGGCAGCCTACACAAGGTTCTGTTTGGTAGTACACCAGGTTTTATGCAACCAAAACTTGCCTCCAAGCCACACTATCAGCTTACAGGGGGCTTTATTTGGTAGGAAATCTTGTTTTTATTCAACCAAAACTTGCCCCCAAGTCAGGAATTCAAAAATAACTCCCTGGTTTGGGGCCACTGGGAGCAACATCCAAGGGGTTGGGGAGCAACATGTTGCCCCCGAGCCACCGGTTGGGGATCACTGCTCTAGAAGATACTTTTCTCCTTAGAAAATCTTTGATTTGTTTCTCAATCATATATTAGAATTTGGCAACTCTATTGATCGTTTAAAACTGCTAAGAAAAAGGAGTATCCTTGGGTTTTTATGGAAAATGGGGAAAAATTATGATGTAAAACGCAGGAAAACATATTTAAAATCCGGGAAACCCTACCAATTAGGGCGAAATGGCAAAAAAGTTGCGAAATGCAACTATTGCCCAACTTTTTTCGATGCAGAATTTCATAGCGAAACCATGCCTGCCGAATAATTTGGCTCATCGCTACTCCCAATGAAATGCATTAAAGCATGAAGGGACTGTAAAAAAGTGTATGTATTGGGGTCTGAGTGTGCTATAAAATGTTTTTGATTGCTTAAAGCTGTGGGAAATGCGTGTTTATTTTTAAAATGCTGTGCTTAGTTTCATAAATGTGATACAATTTGACCGGCTGGAAAAACTCAACATTTTCCGAGAATAATCTGGAACATAAACCCCAGTGAGGGACCCAAGGCAATGGAAGGGGTGCTCCGTTTTTGTGCCAATGTCTGTGAGGTTTGAAATTAGGGATGCACTGAATCCAGGATTCGGTTCGGGATTCGGCCAAGATTCAGCCTTTTTCGGCAGGATTCAGATTCGGCTGTATCCACGCTTCTGGCTGAACCGAATCCTAAAAATCATGTGACTTTTAGTGATGAGCGAATTTTTTCGCCAGGCATGGATTCGAAGCAAATTTCCGCATTTCGCCAGTGGTGAATTGTTTCGCAAAACTTCAGTGAAAATTCATCGCGGAAAAATTAGATTTTTTCGTTGCGCGTCAAATTACACGCAGTCGTGTCAGAAAAGGGTGCAGTGGCGTAGAAAAAGGCGCGGTCACGTCACAATTGGGCGCGTCAAAAAAAGCACGGGCGAACAAAAAATAGACGCGAGCGACAAAAAAAGACGCGGGCAACAAAAGAAACTGTGTGGCCGTTTCGCGAATTTAATGACGAAGTGAAAAGGGACAGATTCGCTATTCACTAGTGACTTTTTGTCATGTAAACACGGAAGTTGAACATTTTCCCAAAACTTCCAAATTCGGTATTCGGCCGAATCCTTTACGAAGGATTCGGGGGTTCGGCTGAATCCTTTACGAAGGATTCGGGGGTTCAGCCGAATCCAAAAAAGTGCATTCAGTTTATCCCTATTTGAACAAAATGGCCACTTTATGTTTCAAATAGGCTTTAAACAGTGGCTGTTACATAAATTCTAGAGCTAGCCGGGTCCCCGAATAAAATGCTGATCTGTAAAGCTTACTTGACCCCCTAACAAAAAACAACTTATCTCCAGAATGTAAATACCATCTCTTCCCCTTTAATGCTCAAATCTGTTGCACATTACGGCGCTACAGCGGAACAGTTACATTCTAATTTGTTAAAATTGTTTTTCTCGCAATCCGTAAGTGCTCAGTTTTAATAAACTCAATAGTTATGGCTTTGCAGAGAAATTTCGGTGCATGTTTATGCCTTTAATTTTGTAAGTCAGTGGAATATGCAATGCATTCCAGCTGTTCCGTTCTGATCTAAAAAGCCAGCGGAACACATATGCCTTATGACAGATATTCCCCTGTAGATTTTAATGGTGTAGAAAAACTTGCTCCTCGACATGTCTTTGAAAATGCTCTAATCGGTTTGACAAGGTGAAAAATTTTTATAGGAACTTGGGTACCAGATTAAAAATAACTGCTCATGTTTGGAAAACAAAATAAAAAGCCATTCCAGGAGTTACTGAAAGCGATGGGTGCGTTATTTCTCCCAGAGGAGGAGCAGGCTTCTACTTTATTTCCAGGTACAGTAAGGGGTCTTTTACAAGATATGTCTGAAGTCAGTTTAGAAAGCCATGCCACATATTACTGTCACATTGTCACTTTTGCCACCTTGTAAGGAGTAGGATCAATTATATCGGGAAAAATGTTGTTGTGAGTGGGGCCACCAGGGGGTGCTGTTAAGTAAGAGAAGCTATATAAGGGGGAAAGTAGGAGTACTACGATCTCTTTGGCTGATGGGAAGGGGATAGTGCATGACACCAGGGAGCCGGAGGTAGGCCCCCTCAGAGAGGTAAATTGTAGGAAGGATTTGTTGGAGCTCACTGCAGGGGTGAGATTCAGTAGTAGATTAGGGGATAGTGTGTGAAGCCGGGAAGCCTGAGGTAGGCCAACTCAGAGAGGTATCCTGTAGGGTTAGGGAGCTGTAGGGTAGATTTGTTGAAACTCACTGCAAGGGTGAGAGTCAGTGGTAGGTTAGATAGACAAGCAGTTGAGGATCCAACAAGGAGAGAGAGAGGGACCAGTGTCCTGGCAGTATCTCTCCCAGTTAGGGATCCTGCGGAAAAGGGACTAGGTGAGATAGGGAGTAGTGCGCTTTGAATTCAAGAGTGGCCATATGCTGAAAGTCTGTAAGAAAGTACAACATCCCTGGCAAGTAGGAAAGAGTAGGGAAATAGGCATCGGACTGGGGCCCAGTGGCCTTGGGAACCTTAATTGTCCAGGTGTGTGGAAAGTGTAATAAACTGTTTCTGAGTTCCATGGTGTTGTGTCAGAACCTCCAGTCCCCTAAGCTGTGACTGGGGTGTGTGTAACTGAGTATCCCAGGAGTTTCCTAGGTTAATCCGGCTGTCATGGAAACGCTACTGATTTAACTAAAACAAAATCAAAACCAACACACAAATGCACACACAATGCTTATTTCTTAAGCACAAATGAATTACCAATAAAAATGCCAATCCACCGTACTCATGTGAGGGTTTGGCCATTTGGTGGTCTTAACAATTTACATCTTAAATTCCATAGGCTGATATGTACCTTTTTGTTTGATTTTATTTTCTTTTTGAAGAAAATGCAACCGCAACCCCTTATGTATTTTTATTTAAGCAATAAGGCAGGCCAATGTCCATGGGCAAGTAGCACCCTTTAATGGTCATATTATAGGGCTCATTTATATGCACTTCCGGACTTTCCTCACAGTGAGGTGCATGTTAAAACCATTTCTTTAAAGCAGGGATCCCCAACCTTTCTTACTCGGGAGCCACAGTCAAATGTAAAAAGACTTGGGGAGCAACACAAGCACCATAAAAGTTCATGGAGATGCCAAATAAGGGCTGTGATTGGCTATTAGGGGCCTCTATGCACCCTATCAGCTTACAGGGGCTTTATTTGGTAGGAAATCTTGTTTTTATTCAACCAACACTTGCCCCCAAGTCAGGAATTCAAAAATAACTCCCTGGTTTGGGGTTGGGGAGCAACCAGCCGGTAACTCCAGAGATTCCTTTCCACCCAATGTCAGGGTCGGAACTAGGGGTAGGCAGAAGAGGCACGTGCCTAGGGTGCAACACTTGGGGGGCGCAGGGCACAAACCTCCGGAGGAATCTTCTGCAGAGCAAACAGGGGGAGACAGGACAAGACAGCTTTCTTAAACTCTCCCAAACTCTCACGAGAGTTCGGGAAAGCTGTCATGCCCTGCCTCCGCCTGTTACCAGTGGGGTGCAGTGAATCAACGGGTTTGCCTAGGGCACAATAGACATTAGCCCACCCCTGCCCAATGTCAATTGGGTGCAGATGTCCCCCACACGTGGGACACCAGAAATAATGCCTGGGGGACTTCCACACAATTGCATGTGGGTGCATCACCCCCTTTTGACCACAATAAAGTTGGAATTCTGGGAAAAACTCTGCATTGTGGGATAATAAACTTGGCTTTTGCGCTCAAAATTGCCAAACTTAGGACCACCATATTGGACTTTTCTTGGCGTGGCTGAGGTAGCCTCGCATTTGTATGAAATACACTTTTCACTAAGCTCAGCTCATTTGATCAGATATAAAGAAGGCAGCCATTCATTTTTAAACATCCAATGTTAAAGCAATCCCTTTTTGTGAAGAATTTTAGATATCAAATGATTGCTACTTGTTTTACAGGCAGCACTAATTGAAAAGTGAGAGTTGACGAGCCCGCTCATATAAATTACCTCTGCTAGTAGTTCAGGGGCTACGGTGTAATTAGGAATGTTAATAATTTGAGAGACAGGCGACCCCCGCGGTGCAAATACAGATACACGCAGCAGGGCTCCGCCGATTCAAAATGTTGAGTATGAAGAAATAAATATGTGTTTTCAAATCCTGCCCAGTACGACACCGCGCCACACTGCTTGTTAAGTGACAAACTATATTTCAACATTAAAATGAAATCTCCGAAATCTGTTTTCAGATTAAAAATTACAGTGTGAATGGGCTACATCATTATGGTGAGGTCCAATTAGTAACTGAACATAAAGAGCTCGTTGCATCCCCACGAAATCTCTGCTTCTGGAACATGGCCGCAATGTAGGCCCAGGGTCGGACTGGGCCGCCGGGACACCGGGAAAAATCCCAGTGGGCCCCGGCCCTAGTGGGCCCCAGCGGCCCAGTCCGACCTTTGCCGGCGCTCCCCCCTACTGACTGTTCCTCCACGACGCGTTCAATTTATATGCGCTCGGGGAGGGCGTCAGGCGGGGGCCCTGCGGGGGGGTTAGGGGACGCGGCTGGGGCACCTGCAGGGCCCCTGGGGCGGGAGCCCCCGTGGGCCCTGCACCCCCCAGTCCGACCCTGTGTAGGCCTTACTTGGAAGAGTTAAATGGAGACTTAAGGTGGGCACACAATTTTTTGATGCGCAGTGAATTTTTCCGCTGCAATTTTTTGCTGCTGTTTCTCAAAACAATGCGGAGATTTGCCACAAATCCATAGTGATGCAGTGAGTAGCGATGAGCGAATATGTCCCGTTCTGCTTTGCTGAAAAATTTGTGAACCTTTGAAAATGTCCGAAAATTCGCAAAAATGTTGCGCGTCCAAAAATGTTTTTGGATGCGTGTCATTTGTTTATGCACGTGACAATTGTTGCACGGCGAATTTTGTTGGCCATTTCACAAAAAATCCACCAATGGCGAAGCACACTGAAATTCGCTGCGAATCCATGCCTGTCAAATTATTTCACCCGCACTAGTGATGAGCGAATCTGTCTCTTTTCGACTTGATGAAAACTTCGCAAAACAACAGGGAAATTCGCAAAACGGTGAAAATTCCGTGAAAAGCATTTGTCACTGATTTCTTTGTTGCCCGTGTCTTTTTTGTGACACGCCTAATTCATGGAAAAATCCACCAATGGCGAAGCACGCTGAAATTCGCTGCGAATCCATGCCTGCCGAATCATTTCACCCACACTAGTGATGAGCGAATCTGTCCCATTTCGGCTTGATGAAAACTTCGCAAAAAAACAGGGAAATTCGCAAGACAGTGAAAAATCAGTGAAACGCGTTTGTCACCGATTTCTTTGTCGTCCGTGTCTTTTTTGTGACACGCCTAATTCACAGAAAAATCCACCAATTGCGAAACACGCTGAAATTCGCTGCGAATCCATGCCTGCCGAATTATTTCACCCGCACTAGTGATGAGCGAATCTGTCCCATTTCGGCTTGATGAAAACTTTGCAAAGCAACAGGGAAATTTGCAAAACGGTGAAAAATCCGTGAAACGCGTTTGTCACCGATTTCTTTGATACGCCTAATTCACGGAAAAATCCACTAATGGCGAAGCACGCTGAAATTCGCTGAGAATTCATGCCTGGCAAATTATTTCACCCACACTAGTGATGGGAATCTGTCTCATTTCGACTTGATGAAAACTTTGCAAAGCAACAGGGAAATTCGCAAAACGGAGAAAAATCCATGAAAAGCGTTTGTCAATGATTTCTTTGTCGCCCGTGTCTTTTTTTGACACGCCTAATTCTCAGAAAAATCCACCAATTGCGGAGCACGCTGAACTTTGCTGAGAATCCATGCCTGCCGAATCATTTCACCCACACTAGTGATGGGAATCTGTCCCATTTCGGCTTGATGAAAACTTCGCAAAACAACAGGGAAATTCGCAAAACGGTGAAAAATCTGTGAAACGCGTTTGTCACTGATTTCTTTGTCGCCCGTGTCTTTTTTGTGACACGCCTAATTCACAGAAAAATCCACCAATGGTGAAGCACGCTGAAATTCGCTGAGAATCCATGCCTGCCGAATTATTTCACCCACACTAGTGATGAGCGAATCTGTCTCATTTCGGCTTGATGAAAACTTCGCAAAACAACAGGGAAATTCGCAAAATGGTGAAAAATCTGCGAAACACGTTGTCACCAATTTCTTTGTCGTCTGTGTCTTTTTTTGACGCATCCGCGTCTAACTTGACACAACCACGCCTGCAACTTTTTTGGACGTGCAATTAATTTTTCCGTGGCTAATTTTCGCTGGAGTTTCGCAAAACAATTCGCCAATGGTGAAATGCAGAAATTCGCTGCTCATCCGTGCCTGTTGAAAGAATTCACGCAGAATGGCAGGTCGGAAAAAATCTACAGTAATGGGGTCAATGCTACATCCAGAAGTTGAGGGACAAGGACAGCGTGGAACCATAAAACTGGGAGACCGGGAGGAACGAATGCTCGGTAAGCAGGGAACATCTCCCAGGGCCACAATGAGGGCCCGAGATCCAGAGTGTAAGCTCTTTTGGGCAGGGCCTTCTTCACCTCTTGTATTGGTTACTGATTGCTTTATATGTTACTCTGTATGCCCAATGTATGAAATGCAGTAATTCCTTGTAGAGTGTAAGCTCTTTTGGGCAGGGCTCCCTTCCCCTCCTGTATCGGTTACTGATTGCTTTATATGTTACTCTGTATGCCCAATGTATGAAATGCAGTAATTCCTTGTAGAGTGTAAGCTCTTTTGGGCAGGGCTCCCTTCCCCTCCTGTATCGGTTACTGATTGCTTTATATGTTACTCTGTATGCCCAATGTATGAAATGCAGTAATTCCTTGTAGAGTGTAAGCTCTTTTGGTCAGGGCTCCCTTCCCCTCCTGTATCGGTTACTGATTGCTTTATATGTTACTCTGTATGTCCAATGTATGAAATGCAGTAATTCCTTGTAGAGTGTAAGCTCTTTTGGCCAGGGCTCCCTTCCCCTCCTGTATCGGTTACTGATTGCTTTATATGTTACTCTGTATGTCCAATGTATGTAACCCACTTATTGTACAGCGCTGGGGGATATGTTGGCGCTTTATAAATAAATGTTAATAATAATAATAACTACAAATTGTTAATAAAACCCAAACAAATAAAAACCCCTAATAAGGATATTAAGTGCTATCTTTTTGTAAATGAACACAGAGCAGCTCATTGCTATCTCTAAAGTGCAATACATCTTATTTACTTTACTATATTTCCCCAATGTGACTGTTCCTTAGCATTATTTCATTCAATTTACTATACATTTGGGCTGCGCACTCTATTGGTTCATCGGATACTAATTAACATTCCCTTCGCAGTGTTAGTGATACTGGATAGTAATGTGAGAAGCAAGGATAATGTACATTCATTTGGGAATGCAGTTTCACAGTAATGAGTTTATACTTACGCCGTCTGCTGAAACGCGCAATGGAATAATATATATGTATTTTAGTCAACGAATGCAAAGATGAAAGCCCTTGTATAGAAGAGAAGTCTACAGTGAACTCTTAAAGGGCCATTAACCCCAGCACAGGAAAATATTCTACGAGCATTTTCATATAATGTTTGCTTAGTTTGTATCTTCTGCAATTCTGCATTATTATCTGTATCATGTAAAAACATTATCCGTAATTATGTGGCTTGGCAGGGGGTGGCATATCATGAATAGGTATTCTAAAGCGCCCAATACACCAGTCACTTGATGACTGAACTGCAGCGAACCTGGTAGTAATAGAAACTAGGACCACAACTTCAAATACATTTATATATATATACAGGTATTGGATCTGTTATCCAGAATACTCAGCACCTTGGGCCTTCAGGACAGGTACTGTTTTATTATTACAGAGAAAAGGGAATTATTTAACCATTAAATAAACCCAATAGGGCTGTTCTGCCCCCAATAAGGGGTAATTATATCTTAGTTGGGATCAAGTACAGGTACTGTTTTATTATTACAGAGAAAAGGGAATCATTTAACCATTAAATAAACCCAATAGGGCTGTTCTGCCCCCAATAAGGGGTAATTATATCTTAGTTGGGATCAAGTACAAGGTACTGTTTTATTATTACAGAGAAAAGGGAATCATTTAACCATTAAATAAACCCAATAGGACTGTTCTGCCCCCAATAAGGGGTAATTATATCTTAGTTGGGATCAAGTACAAGGTACTGTTTTATTATTACAGAGAAAAGGGAATCATTTAACCATTAAATAAACCCAATAGGACTGTTCTGCCCCCAATAAGGGGTAATTATATCTTAGTTGGGATCAAGTACAAGGTACTGTTTTATTATTACAGAGAAAAGGGAATCATTTAACCATTAAATAAACCCAATAGGGCTGTTCTGCCCCAATAAGGGGTAATTATATCTTAGTTGGGATCAAGTACAGGTACTGTTTTATTATTACAGAGAAAAGGGAATCATTTAACCATTAAATAAACCCAATAGGGCTGTTCTGCCCCAATAAGGGGTAATTATATCTTAGTTGGGATCAAGTACAGGTACTGTTTTATTATTACAGAGAAAAGGGAATCATTTAACCATGAAATAAACCCAATAGGGCTGTTCTGCCCCAATAAGGGGTAATTATATCTTAGTTGGGATCAAGTACAGGTACTGTTTTATTATTACAGAGAAAAAGGAAATCAGTTTTAAAATTCTGAATTATTTGATTAAAATAGAGTCTATGGGAGATGGGCTTTCCGTAATTCGGAGCTTTCTGGATAACGGTTTTCCGGATAAGGGATCCCATACCTGTACTAGCTGACTTATCTGAATAAAAGCCCGAACAGCCCCCCACCATCCCAATAAATAGTGACTGTCTGTGGCATCTTACAGCAGCCCCTCTGGCCGATTTCAGGCCAGATATCGGTCGGGCAGGCCCCTTGGTAGTGCCCATACACGGGCCGATTAGCTGCCGAATCGGTCCAAGGGACCCATATCGGCAGCTACTATCGGCCCGTGTATGGGGACCTTTACTTGTATCAGCTAGCAAACTCTCATTTAATAACTACAAATCCAAGATAATTGTGCATTAACAGCAGATCTAATTCAGGGGACCCCAACGTTTCTTATTCATGAGCCACAGTCAAATGTAAAAAGACTTGGGGAGCAACACAAGCACCATAAAAGTTCATGGAGGTGCCAAATAAGGGCTGTGATTGGCTATTAGGTGCCTCTATGCACCCTATCAGCTTACAGGGGCTTTATTTGGTAGGAAATCTTGTTTTTATTCAACCAAAACTTGCCCCCAAGTCAGGAATTCAAAAATAACTCTCTGGTTTGGGGGCACTGAGAGCAACATCCAAGGGGTTGGGGAGCAACATGTTGCCCCCAAGCCACTGGTTGGGGATCACTGCACTAATCCATGCCTTTTAATCTGGCAAACCTAGGAATCTAGTTCCTTCCAAAATCACCAAAAAACACGGCAGTGATAGATATTAAAATAGACTCCTTCAACAATGACATAGAACTCTTTATTGCTCTTATAATAGAAAGAGAAGAGACTGCTTCAAATTCTGTTTATTTACAGGTAGTGATGAGTCTTGCACCAAATGCAATGGAGTTAATTCAGGGTCAGACTGGGGGGTGCAGGGTCCCCAGGGGCTCCGCACCCCTGCAGGGTCCCCCGCTACCCTCCCCTAACCCCCCGCAGGGGCCTTCGCCTGATGTCGTCCCCTGAGGGCGCGTAAGTGCAACTTACTTACAACATCAAGGCAGGGACGCCGGTGGCCAGGGCAGTGCCAACAGGGATCGGGTCTGGTCCACCTACGGTGGGCGATATTGGGTAAATCCAGGCTAATTCGGGGCCAAACAATCGTATTATAACGATGGGTATAGGCAAAGTCGGCTCGTTGATGTGGTCCCTGTATCCAACTACATTTTTAAACCTGCCCGATTGATATTTGGCCGATTTCAGGCCAGATATCGGTCGGACAGACCAGTCGGTAGTGTCCATACACGGCCCGATTAACTGCCGAAACGGTCTAAGGGACCCATATCGGCAGCTAGAATCGGCCTGTGTATGGGGACCTTTAGACCATCACAGATCCTATAAGTAACCCAACCTTAACCCTAAATAAAGAACATAGGAAGGCAGCTGAGCAGAATGTATATATATATAAATGAGCAGACTAAAGAGGCAAATTGTTCTTTCTTTTTGTTAATAAATTTGATGTCTCCAGTCTATGTTCCTAAGCAAACGCTTCAATTAAGAAAATTTAGAACCAGAATTACTGCAATAAAATGTCTAGGAAATATTGAAATTAATGAAATACCTTGGCCAATTTTGTTCCAACACATTAAAGAGCAATTTAGAAGTTCATTGAGGACATTAAGAGTTTTATATTAATTTTTATTAAGCATGCAATATTGCGGCAAACTGCAACACGCCGAGATATTATGCACAATGCATATGACAAGTTACTACAAATCACTTGGGAAAATTAAATATTCTTCTGAATTGTTGTAAATGTACTTTTACATATTTAACTTTCAGGAAGAGAAATGTAATTAAGGAACGCTTTGAAAATTCATTGCTGCTAAGTGAATGCAAGAATTCAGAAGAGCGCACGGCTACAAGCCAAGGCAGGGAGAGAAGACACATTAAAGTGAGTTTATGGGCAATATAAGGTGAATTAAAATGAGTTGAGACAATTAAAGGTCACCTAAGGGCCTCTCCAAGAAGCTCCTCAGCTATGGGAACCTCAAGCTGCCCTAGATTGGAGAACAAAACCCCTTGCCTTTACTTTCTCCTTAGTTTGATCCTGTAGCCCAGTAATCCCCAACCATTGGTCTGTGAGAAACATGGTGCTCCCCAACCCCTTGGATGTTGCTCCCAGTGGCCTCAAAGTAGGTATAGGACCTATTATGCAGAATGCTCAGGACCAAGGGTATTCTGGATAAGGGGTCTTTCCGTAATTTGGATCTATATACCTTAAGTCTACTAAAAAATCAATAAAACATTAATTAAACCCAATAGGACTGTTCTGCCCCCAATAAGGGGTAATTATATCTTAGTTGGGATCAAGTACAGGTACTGTTTTATTATTACAGAGAAAAGGGAATCATTTAACCATTAAATAAACCCAATAGGGCTGTTCTGCCCCAATAAGGGGTAATTATATCTTAGTTGGGATCAAGTACAGGTACTGTTTTATTATTACAGAGAAAAGGGAATCATTTAACCATGAAATAAACCCAATAGGGCTGTTCTGCCCCCAATTAGGGGTAATTATATATTAGTTGGGATCAAGTACAGGTACTGTTTTATTACTACAGAGAAAAAGGAAATCAGTTTTAAAAATCTGAAGTATTTGATTAAAATGGAGTCTATAGGAGATGGGCTTTCCGTAATTCGGAGCTTTCTGGATAACAGCACTTTGTACATGATCCCAACTAAGATATAATTAATCTGTATTGGATGCAAAACAATCCTATTGGGTTTAATTAATGTTTATTGATTTTTTCGTAGACTTAAGTTATGGAGATCCAAATTATGGAAAGACCCTTATCCGGAACATCCTTGGTCCTGACTCCTGAGCATTCTGGATAACCAGTCCTATACCTGTACCAGTTCTGACCATGGTTTCTTAGTAAACTCAACGGGCATGTTTTAGGTGGGTCTCTGTTGAAACTATTGATAATATCAGCTCTAGCCCCAAGGGTCGGTGCACTAGAACCGGAGCCCAATGGACTGTACTGAAGTTGGATGCTTGCTTGGACTATGTAAGGTCTCTTGGGCCATAGTTGAAGTATAGTTTATCTCTGGCACAATGTTTCAAGTCAGATTGTATACTCATTGCTTGTACTCTCGTCAAGTGAACTCAGTGAATGCCTTTTCTAATGCCCCAGTAATTGTATAACTCCTCCATGTATTTATAAATGTGCCCATAAAGTTGACTCCATATGACAGACAAGGCAGAAACATTGGCTGAAGTGATATGTTTTTGGTCTTCAATATTTAATCACAACAGATTCTAAATACATTGATTTTCTCCATCTATAGAAAGAAACATAATTTGTTAATTAGATGTGATGATTCGTTTTTTTTTTTATGTTGGGAGACAATGCGTATTATACTGGCTCCGGCTGCTCTGTGAGCTATGAATCTATATAATCCCGAGTCAGTAAATGCTATACACATACTGTAAAAAGGGCTCGCAAAAACGAGGGGATCGGCCCATGGCTAGACCTAAGTTTCCTCTGCTAATGGATGGAGGCTACCTGTCTCTCAGAGAGGAGATGATGGTTGAAAACCTAAAACATAAAATTTTACATAATGAAAGCAAATGTAATGTAAATCAGCTTTCCAATGTACATTACAATGAGTTTAAAGATATTTATAAAGGTTATTGCTACTGAGAGCAGGATTCATCCTTTGCTATCCCCTCCAGTATTCATACAGGTATGGGAGCCGTTATCCAGAATGCTCGGGACCTGAGGTTTTCCAGATAAGGGGTCTTTCCGTAATTCAGATCTCCTACCCTAAGTCTAGTAAAATAATTATTTAAACAGTAATTAAACCCAATAGGATTGTTTTGCCCCCAATAAGGGGTAATTATATCTTAGTTGGGATCAAGTACAGGTACTGTTTTATTATTACAGAGAAAAGGGAATCATTTAACCATTAAATAAACCCAATAGGACTGTTCTGCCCCCAATAAGGGGTAATTATATCTTAGTTGGGATCAAGTACCGGTATTGTTTTATTATTACAGAGAAAAGGGAATCATTTAACCATGAAATAAACCCAATAGGGCTGTTCTGCCCCCAATAAGGGGTAATTATATCTTAGTTGGGATCAAGTACAGGTACTGTTTTATTATTACAGAGAAAGGGGAATCATTTAACCATTAAATAAACCCAATAGGACTGTTCTGCCCCCAATAAGGGGTAATTATATCTTAGTTGGGATCAAGTACAGGTACTGTTTTATTATTACAGAGAAAAGGGAATCATTTAACCATTAAATAAACCCAATAGGGCTGTTCTGCCCCAATAAGGGGTAATTATATCTTAGTTGGGATCAAGTACAGGTATTGTTTTATTATTACAGAGAAAAGGGAATCATTTAACCATGAAATAAACCCAATAGGGCTGTTCTGCCCCCAATAAGGGGTAATTATATCTTAGTTGGGATCAAGTACAGGTACTGTTTTATTATTACAGAAAAAACATTTTTAAAAATGTGAATTATTTGATCAAAGTGGAGTCTATGGGAGATGGCCTTTCCGTAATTCGGAACTTTCTGGATAATGGGTTTCCGGATAAGGGGTCTGATACTTGTACCACTAAAGCAATGTAGCAGCAGTCAGCTCTCCCACAATGCCTTTGCATGGTCTGTAATAAACAGGCCTGGAAAGAAGAATCATATAACATGCAGGGAATTGTGGGAAACGGAGTCTTGGCTGGAAGAGAGCTGACTATTGCAGCAGAACTCTGATCAGACTAGGCTTTTTCTTTAAAGGAGAAGGAAAACTAATCACTGGCTGGTGCAAAATGTTAGGTATCCTCCATTGTTTGTAATCACTTACCTGATACCCTGGGCCATGCTTCTATAAGCAGAAAACTGCACCAACCCGGGGTACTTCTGCGCAAGCACTTCTTCTTCTGCTTCTTCTGTCTTCAAAATCCCAGGGTCAACACATACGTTTTAGAGTGAAAGTAAAGTTTGGCTTATCCAATATAAATAAATCTAAAGCAACTGGACTTGTTAAGTAACCATTGAAGACGTTTCACTACTCATCCAAGCAGCTTCTTCAGTTCAACTGACTGGTATGGGAAGTCCTCAGTTGAACTGAAGAAGCTGCTCGGATGAGTAGTGAAACGTCCTCAATGATTACTTAACAAGTCCAGTTGCTTTAGATTTATATTGGATATACCATGACCTGGATGAATGAAAATCTTCTACACATTGTCTTCATTTTATATACAGTATATCAGGAATTACCCATAACTCTTTACTATTTTTATTCCTGTGACAAACAATTTTGCCCACACAATGCCTTTAGTAAATATACCTTTTACACATACTGTACATCAGTGATCCCCAACCAGTGGCTCAGGGGCAACATGTTGCTCCCCAACCCCTTGGATGTTGCTCTCAGTGCCCCCAAACCAGGGAGTTATTTTTGAATTACTGACTTGGGGGCAAGTTTTGGTTGAATAAAAACAAGACTTACTACCAAATAAAGCCTCTTATCAATGTAAAAAGACTTGTAGAGCAACACAAGCACCATAAAAGTTCATGGAGGAGCCAAATAAGGGCTGTGATTGGCTATTAGGGGCCTCTATGCACACTATCAGCTTACAGGGGCTTTATTTGGTAGGAAATCTTGTTTTTATTCAACCAAAACTTGCCCCCAAGTCAGGAATTCAAAAATAACTCCCTGGTTTGGGGGCACTGAGAGCAACACCCAAGGGGTTGGGGAGCAACATGTTGTCCCTGAGCCACTGGTTGGGGATCACTGATCTGTATCATGCTATACATTTAGGGTTGGACTGGGCCAGTGGGACACCGGGAAAAAACCTGGTTGGCCCTGGCCCTCGTGGGCCCTGCCAAGCCAGACCAAATTCCCGGTAGACCATCACCGCTAGATCTCCCCTTACTAATCGTGCCTAGTTAAGTACGAGATATGCACACTGAGGGAGAGGGGCAGGGTTGGCCCCCCATGGCGCCAGTTGACCATGGGGGCCAACCCTGTATATGTTGCTCTGTTTCACAGCTTTAGAACCCCAGTAATTAGACAATAATACTAATTTAAAGCATGTTCTTAGCTAATTTACACTTCCAATCATGAGTGCTAGATTCTATGTTCCAGATTCTAAAGTTATTAGAACACTAGAAAGTAGTGAAAATTAGCATTCACACAAATCAGGTTATTTTAGTCACTGTAAGAAACAACCAGGGCATATAATAAGATGGGTTTCTCATTTTAAAGAAAAATATTTAGTTTTATGCACGTCTGAATGAGGAAAAAAAATCATTACAAAATTGATATTCCGTGGCGTCGTCCTGTTTAATTATAAACATCTAGAGGTGAAGGTATTATACCGTCTGGCCTTTATCCTTTGAAACATTCCGATCCTCCTGTTCTTTTTATAGGAAACAAATAAAGCTATCCTACAAAGCCAGAACTTTATCTTCCCGCTAATGTATTAACAATAATAGTACCAAATAAATGTAATTAATCAAACAGCTTTTTTTTTTTTCCATTATCATTAAACAAATATTATAGATTAATGGGAGAGCTTCGAGCCAACAATCAATACAGCACTTATCAGCCCCAGTTCCAGCAAATATCAGAAGATGTATCCTGTGCTGAAACCACTAGTTCACAGTTGGAAAACATTCGGGGTCAATATTTGAAAAGCTTCTTATAAATTGTGATTGTGTTTGATGACATTTTATTAAAAGGAAGGTCCTACCAAAATTCCATGTAAATAGATCTATTGATCCTTTATATTTTTTTTTGTCTTTTCTTTCTGTTGATCTGTTTACAATAACATGCTTTACAGTGCATTAGCAACGGCCCGTCTCTAGAACTCGGCTATTCTTCTACTTTGCTTTGTATATTCCGGCTGAAAAGCAGACAATAGCCCACAATATATCCATGGAGGATCCATGAAAGGTCGCAGCTTCCACAGCTTGTTGTGTACGGTTCTTTGAAAGCTACCAGGGTCGGTGCTATATAAAGAAAAAATGCATAATAGGTAATTTATCATAAAATTCATACATGTCGACCCCCTGTTCCTTACCTTTATGATTTACAAGCAATACATGTAAAGTATCAAGAACAAGATCCAGCACGGAAAACTGTCTCCTTCACTTAACATTAATTAAATACATATTTGATATATTAAATAAAGGATAATGTAAACCCTTTTTGGTTGTGAAACAGACAATGTCCAGCTAGAACTGGTTTATTGTCTAAGACAATTGATCCACAGGGATATGGAATTATACTCAATGCAATGGATTGGCAGGTTAAATGCAAAGCGAGCTGAATATGATGAACTACTTTGGAGAGTAGCTTGGGTAGTAACAAAGCCCTTAGGGTTTCTACTTCTAGTGGTCTGGATCCCATACAGCCAGAGAACAAGTTAAGACTTAAGGTCCGATTATAGCTGCCGATATCGGCCCGTGTAGGGGCAGAACCGAGGGGCCTGGCCGACCGATATCTGGCCTGAAATTGCCCAGATATTGATCAGCCAGGTTATAAAATCCAGTCGGATCGGGGATCGCATCGGCTCGTTGCCGTATGTAAAATTCGATTATTTGGCCCCAGGGTCAAACGATCGAATTCGCCTCCATGCCTCCCCGATATCACCCACCCGTAGGTGCGGATATCGGGTGAAGATCCACACGCTTGGTGACATCGTCAAGCGAGCGGATCTGCCCATGTATGGCCAGCTTAATACCCATATAACTACTGCAGTCCATTCACTAAGGCAGCAGAGCCTGTAAAGGAGAATACTCCCAGCTATCTCTCCTGGTTGGAGCCAAGAAGCTGCTCTTTCTAGCTATTTCTAATCTGACTCACTTTCATAGAAAGTGCTATAACAAAAAATAACCTGTACTTACTAATCCTTGTTCACAGGGTCCCTACTCCCTGACTTCACTAGAGGTACTAATCCCTCTGGGGCAGAACTTCTGGGGCTTTGTTGATTCCAGGCTCAGTGGTACACCTGGTTTAAGAGATGCAGTCAAAGTGGATGATCGCAGAGGATTCGCTAAACGATTCGCCAATAGCGAAAATGCGCAAATTCGCTGCGAATCCATGCCTGCTGAAAAAATTCACTCATCCCTACTTGTGTTGCTCCTCAACACTTTTTCTATTTCAATGTGGCTCACAGGTATAAAAGGTTGGGGATCCCTGCTAAAAGGCAACTACTAACACAGTATATCTCTAATGATTAGTGATGGCATGGATTTGCAGCGAATTTCCACGTTTCACCATTAGCGGATTGTTTTGCGCAACGGATGAAAAAATTTGTCGCGGAAAAATTTGCGAGCGTACAAAAATTGTTGCCCGCAATAAAAGAATAGCCGTGGGCGACAAAAGAATAGCCGCGCGACAAAAGAATAGCTGCGGGCGACAAAAGAATAGCTGCAGGCGACAAAAGAATAGCCGCACGACAAAAGAATAGCCGCACGACAAAAGAATAGCCGTGGGCGACAAAAGAATAGCTGTGGGCGACAAAAGAATAGCCGTGG
Source organism: Xenopus tropicalis (assembly GCF_000004195.4). NCBI lineage: Eukaryota > Metazoa > Chordata > Amphibia > Anura > Pipidae > Xenopus > Xenopus tropicalis. Next base: position 164,203,952 of record NC_030678.2, on the reverse strand, counting down.
GCGACAAAAGAATAGCCGTGGGCGACAAAAGAATAGCTGCGGGCGACAAAAGAATAGCCATGGGTGACAAAAAAATAGTCGCCGTGTGACATTTTCGCCATCCGCGAATCTTTTGAAAGATTCGAGAATTTTTCGGCGAAGCGAAACGGGACAGATTCGCTCATCACTACTAATGATTTGAATCTACTGTGGGAAGATAAGGAAAGAGGATCTGTTTGTTGGCATTAATTAAAACAAAACGATTTGGCAGTTAAGAGCCTGGCACTTAATTGGTAAAATTACCTATATCACTATGTAGGTTGGAAATATCTTGGTGCACATTTTTTTTTCCAAACAAGCCATTTAAGAAATAATACAAGTCGGCAAAGTGGTGCCAAGTCCAAAAGTTATTATACAAAACTTGTAGGCTTTAAACGCCTTGGCAATATTTTAAGATATTCAGAGAGGACTAAAGAGTTTAATTAGCTGTCAAAAACATGGAAACCGAACAATTTCGATGCCTTTTGTCTCTTAATTGCTGCCTCCACTAGTGGAATAAAGTGCTTTTTTTTTTTTTTTTTTTGAGTCATGGTCTTGTAACATTTTTATTTTCTAATGAAATTCATTTTTTTGTAAACTTTTCATATCTAATTAGTTATTTACTGCCTGTTCAAGCCACTTCATTCCCAGACAGCTCTATAGAAACTTGTGTTTGGAATAATTAGCTTGAGTTCTTGTTTGAGTTGTTGCAAAATAAAATATGCAGCCATCAAAGCCATTTGCAACATATAAAAAAAAACCCCATAGAATGAAATAAAATGATCGGTGTAAGCCAGGGAAAAAAAGCAATGCATGTGTAGAAATAATAATTATCCAAAATCATCTATACTGCAACGTTTACACACAGTAGTTCATGTATCATAAATAAGTATTTAAGTTATTACTCAGTTTTATACATTACATTATACAGGAGCCGGTATTTATAATAAGGTTATCAAAGTGAAATCCAGGGGACATTATTTGTTTGTGCCACACCTATGATTCCCTTTTCTCTGTAATAATAAAACAGTACCTGTACTTGATCCCAACTAAGATATAATTACCCCTTATTGGGGGCAGAACAGCCCTATTGGGTTTATTTAATGGTTAAATGATTCCCTTTTCTCTGTAATAATAAAACAGTACCTGTACTTGATCCCAACTAAGGTATAATTACCCCTTATTGGGGCAGAACAGCCCTATTGGGTTTATTTAATGGTTAAATGATTCCCTTTTCTCTGTAATAATAAAACAGTACCTGTACTTGATCCCAACTAAGATATAATTACCCCTTATTGGGGGCAGAACAGCCCTATTGGGTTTATTTAATGTTTAAATGATTCCCTTTTCTCTGTAATAATAAAACAGTACCTGTACTTGATCCCAACTAAGATATAATTACCCCTTATTGGGGGCAGAACAGCCCTATTGGGTTTATTTAATGGTTAAATGATTCCCTTTTCTCTGTAATAATAAAACAGTACCTGTACTTGATCCCAACTAAGATATAATTACCCCTTATTGGGGGCAGAACAGTCCTATGGGGTTTAATTAATTTTTGTTGATTTTTTAGTAGACTTAAGGTATGCAGATCCAAATTACAGAAAGACCCCTTATCTGGAATACCCTTGGTCCCGAGCATTCTGGATAACGGGTCCTATACCTTTACCCTATGCAGTATAACCTATGGACACATTTTAAAAGACTTGTCATCAGTTCTGTCTCTGGGCCTGAAAATCTGAATAAAACTCTTAATCTCTGGCAGTCCCAAGTGAAGCCGGCTGGGCATCCTAGGCAACCCGGTCGGCTTGGCTCGCCCCCAACCTTTTCTACAGAGCCCCACACAACACAGAAACCCCTAATATACCTATCACTTTAATCTGTTCCTTCAAACAGTAGGAATAAATACCATTTTATATGCTGAAATCCAGCTGCAAATCAATTCTTCTCTTTCTGCATCATTTGAAATCCTGGCAGGGGAGGAGGGACTAAAACACTGATGTTACAAATTGTAACAACTTCCCCACAGCTTACAGACAGCATGCAGGAACTACATAACCCACAATACATTGCACTGGGATGTTCCTTCCTTACTGACATCACGTGTGCAGCAGGGGATTGTGGGATTGGGAGGAGGCAGGCTGAAGGCAGGCTGAAGGCAGGCGACTACTGTTATATTTTATTTGAGTCACAAAGTAGTCAGCCAATCAGCAGGGGAACAGGGGGCGGGGTTTAGGGAACTGTTCCAAACCAGATTATTACATTCAAAATCACGGAAAGGCTGCATAGTGTTTAATTGATGTATATTGCAAAGTTAAGCTGTGTTTGGGTGCAGTTCCCCTTTAAGAAGCTAGAAAGCACGCCTGTAATTGCCTGGAATTTTTTCATGCTTGCATGACAGTTAAATGTATCAAAACAGAGATATAAATGAACAAAGAAATGCAATCTGTACCTTGGGAAATGTATTTAGAAGCAAGAACATCTCAGTGTGCATGTCTATGGCCCTAGCCAGAAGCACATGAAGGAATCCTATAACACGGCACAATGGGAAAGCTCTGGCAATTTCTCCACACAGCTGTGTTACTGCCTATAAATGGAATTATACATCACTCACATTCACCAGCAAATGAGAGAGATAAACCAATATGTGGTTATTGCAAGGATAATTTTTTTTTTTACACATCATCAGTTATGAGAAAAATGTAGCAAATGGCTTAAAGGGACTCTTTGAGATTTATGGAGTTTGACAATGGAGGAAAGTTCAAGCGTATTAACTAAAAAGTGATGCACCGAGAACCAAACAAATAAACCCTCATCAACTTCTGTTCTGTGTATGTTCAGCCACAACAGAAATAATAGAGAAAAAACTAAATGGATATACAGGTATGGGACCTGTTTCCCGGAATGATCAGGAACTGGGGTTTTCCAGATAAGGGATCTTTCTGTAATTTGAATCTCCATACCTTAAGTCTGCTAAAAATCATTTAAACATGAAATAAACCCAATAGGGCTGTTCTGGCCCCAATAAGGGGTAATTATATCTTAGTTGGGGTCAAGTACAGGTACTGTTTTATTATTACAGAGAAAAGGGAATCATTTAACCATGAAATAAACCCAATAGGGCTGTTCTGCCCCCAATAAGGGGTAATTATATCTTAGTTGGGGTCAAGTACAGGTACTGTTTTATTATTACAGAGAAAAGGGAATCATTTAACCATTAAATAAACCCAATAGGGCTGTTCTGCCCCCAATAAGGGGTAATTATATCTTAGTTGGGATCAAGTACAGGTACTGTTTTATTATTACAGAGAAAAGGGAATCATTTAACCATGAAATAAACCCAATAGGACTGTTCTGCCCCCAATAAGGGGTAATTATATCTTAGTTGGGATCAAGTACAGGTACTGTTTTATTATTACAGAGAAAAGGGGAATCATTTAACCATTAAATAAACCCAATAGGGCTGTTCTGCCCCCAATAAGGGGTAATTATATCTTAGTTGGGATCAAGTACAGGTACTGTTTTATTATTACAGAGAAAAGGGAATCATTTAACCATTACATAAACCCAATAGGACTGTTCTGCCCCCAATAAGGGGTAATTATATCTTAGTTGGGATCAAGTACAGGTACTGTTTTATTATTACAGAGAAAAGGGAATCATTTAACCATTAAATAAACCCAATAGGGCTGTTCTGCCCCCAATAAGGGGTAATTATATCTTAGTTGGGATCAAGTACAGGTACTGTTTTATTATTACAGAGAAAAGGGAATCATTTAACCATGAAATAAACCCAATAGGGCTGTTCTGCCCCCAATAAGGGGTAATTATATCTTAGTTGGGATCAAGTACAGGTACTGTTTTATTATTACAGGGAAAAAGGAAATCAATTTTAAAAAATAGAATTATTTGCGTATAATGGAATATGGGAGATGACCTTCCCGTAATTCAGTAATTAGATTTCGGAAGGGTTAAATGTCGGCGAACACACCGAAAAAAAATTCAACTCCCGTGTTAACGTGACAAAAAGTCATGTGATTTTTAGGATTCGATTCGGCCAGGACTGTGGATTTGGCTGAATCCGAATCCTGCCGAAAAAGCTGAACTTGGCTGAATCCCAAACAGAATCCTGGATATGGTACATCCCTAGTTTTTATTAATATTTGTTCAACAAGTCCCTGTTGCCAATATAAGAATCACTTTGAGGGGACCCACTCATACAATACTTTATAATAATAATCAGGCCTGGATTTGTATATTAGGCACCCGTCTCAGCCCATTGATTCCATCCCCCTTTTGTTGATTACTAAGCACTGGGGATTAGTGCGCAGGTCAAGCATAGAGGCGGGGCAGCCAATTACTTTCACTTAACATTCAGCACTTCCTAGATGTCACTGCACTCCTCACTTTCCCTTCCCTACTCACTTCCCATGTCTATCCTGGGCATGGGTTCAGGTTCGCCATTCTGGCACATACACAAGATTTGTTGGGGGAGGGGGATACAAAACTTGCCTTAATAACAGGGTCCGCAAAATGGCGCCTCCCTGCTTGCTGTAATTGTGTAATTCCAAGACTGAAGTAAACACGATTTAAATCATTTATATAATGTATATATATATATACAGTATATATATATATATATATATATATATATATATTTGCTCAAATAACATGATAGAAAAGGATTCTGAATTATTTCTTCAGGCCCTCTTTACATTTTTTAATCATTTTCCGCCTATGGGATTTTGGGTCCTGCAGTGTGCCAATGGAGGATGGGGTTACTAAACCCGCCTCTACTACTTATACTATGGTAATAAACAAGGAGGCGGCTCCCATTGCTCTGCTTCAAGATATAGTAAATGGAATCTGTGAGGAACAGCTCTTGACCCTATAGGAAGTGCCAACTGGTTTTCAAAACTAGTGCATATGTGTGTCCCAACATGGCTGCCCACACTGGGAACTCCTTCCTGGGGCAGGGGCCATAACTATGTGATATGTGCCCATTAGCAAGCAGGGCCGGAACTAGGGGTAGGCAGAAGAGGCAGCTGCCTAGGGCGCAATGATTAGGGGGCGCCAGGCAGAAGCCTCTGCTGCCTACCACTAGTTCCCCTACTTTGCCATTGCCCCCGCCGCTAATGACAAGCGACGGGGGCAATGACCCACGGCATCGCACCCCCCCCCCCCAAACTGCGCATGCGCACCAACGGAGGGGGCGGGCAAGGTGGCTGATCGGGTTGCCTAGGGCGCCCGGACGGCTTGGCCCGCCCCTGTTAGCAAGTCCCTACTGTCAAAATGTTGGTAATAGTGACTTGTTGAACAAATTCCAAACCCAAGATGGACATCACCTTTAGGAAAAGGTTTTGATGTTGCCTAAAATGTTATTTGTTTAAAAAAAACTGTTGTAAAACAGTCAACCCTTTAGCACTTTATTTAAAAAAACCAATTGCTGTAATTTGCAGCTAACTAAATAGCCTGCCCCCCCCCCGCAGAAAATAAACTTCAAAAAAACAACAAAATGAAAATATCCCACGTTTTGTACAGCGTTTCACTGATAATAATTCCCCGTTGTTGCTAAAAGGGCTGTTTAAATGCATGGCGCGGCTCGACTTTCTGTTCCGGGGTAATTTGATCAGGCCAAAGTGATGATCATTTTAGCAAAAAGGAGAGATAATGGGGACTAAGTGACTCAGGCTTTCATGTTATTATTTATCTTGCTGGGAGACAATGAAGCACATTGACCAGAGATGCAGGAAACACGGGATGACTAAAAGCCGACAGAGAAGCGTCTCATTGCTTATTCCGGCTCTGATCAGGTGTTTATATTGTATTAGGAGCTGTCTGTATGAGCCTGAGAAGTTAAGGGACTTGCAGTAATGAATATATACTGTGTGTGGTACCAGGGGGCATTCACTTACCTCAGGGACGGAACTAGGGGTAGGCAGAAGAGGCAGCTGCCTAGGGCGCAACGACTGGGGGGCACCAGGCAGCAGCCTCTCCTGCCTTACCCTAGTACAGTTTGCGTCGCGCCGGTTCGTATCGCGCATCACACACCGCGCCACGCCCCCCCCTCCGCGCTCGAACTGCGCATGCGTGTTAAAACACACGGGGGGCGATGTAGCGGTTCAGGGGCGAGGTAGTCGACCGGGTTGCCTAGGGCGCCCGGTCACCTCGGCCCGTCCCTGAGTCTTACCTGGACTTATGTGTAACATTGACTGCAATTGCCATGTTTTTTCCCACTATGCACCGTTTTTTTCCCCATATTTTCTAAATCTGCCTGGCAGGGCCAGAACTAGGGGTAGGCAGAAGAGGCACATGCCTAGGGCGAAACGATTGGGGGGAACCTTTCCAGCCTACCCCTAATCCTGCCGGTTGTCATTATGCGGTGGGGGCAATGACGAGGTGACTGACCGGGTTGCCTACCTTCGGCTTGGCCCACCTTTGCTGGCTGACATCATTTCCAGTGTTTGGGGTGCGAGTGACGTGTGCACCCTATTCTTTTGGCAAGGGTGGTGTGCTGCGCCTATTGACGCAGGGCGCTGAGAGCTACCACTTTGGCAGAACGTGGCAGTAGCTCCAGGGTTTCCTGTTCACCAATAGGTGCAGCTGCTCCCGATTTAGAAGTCAGGGCTGGATTTAATGTTTCTGCCCCACAGGCTCCCCCTCGCCACTTGCACCACCCCTTGATGCTCACACCTCCTCCCCTTGGCCGCGTTCACCCCCTTCACCTATCGGCAACTTCCTCAGGATCGCTTCCACAGTCCCCAGTGGAGATGTCACCAGTGGACGACATGCCACCCCCTAAACTTTGTTGCCCTAGGCTCAGGCCTTTGTAGCCTGTCCATAATTAAACATAATTACACATAACTTAGATTGTAACATTACATATTTAGATTGTAAGCTCTATGGGGCAGGGACCTCCTTCCTACTGTGTCTCATACCACATGGCACTTACTCCCTGTGTATTTATACTTATTTATTGTATTTATTATAACACTTGCCCTCCCTGTGTGTAATTCTGTATATTGTAAGATTGTACAGTGCTGCGTACCCTTGTGGCACTTTATTTATAAAGTTATACATACATACATAAGCCTGAGATTATGGGCATATACTATGGAATGGCCCTATCCCCTCTAGGTGCAGATGGAGTCCGTACTTTTCTTGGTACACTAATGGTACTGAAGCCCCACTACCAGGTACTGTAAGTTTTATTCTTTGGCACAAATGCGCCGCTGAGTTATTCTCCAATACTATGGAATGGTGCAATCTCATTGGTAAGTTGGGGGTGGCCTGTGATTTTGGGTAGAACTGATCGCAGGTTGTAGCTAAGCATCCTTGAAAACCCGTAGGTATATTTTTGGTAGTACAGGTATAGGACCCGTTATCCAGAATGCTCAGGACCAAGGGTATTCCGGATAAGGGGTCTTTCTATAATTTAGAACTCCATACCTTAAGTCTATTAATAAATCAATAACACATTAATTAAACCCAATAGGATTGTTTTGCACCCAATAGGGCTGTTCTGCCCCCAATAAGGGGTAATTATATCTTAGTTGGGATCAAGTACAGGTACTGTTTTATTATTACAGAGAAAAGGGAATCATTTAACCATTAAATAAACCCAATAGGGCTGTTCTGCCCCCAATAAGGGGTAATTATATCTTAGTTGGGATCAAGTACAGGTACTGTTTTATTATTACAGAGAAAAGGGAATCATTTAACCATTAAATAAACCCAATACGGCTGTTCTGCCCCAATAAGGGGTAATTATATCTTAGTTGGGATCAAGTACAGGTACTGTTTTATTATTACAGAGAAAAGGGAATCATTTAACCATTAAATAAACCCAATAGGGCTGTTCTGCCCCCAATAAGGGGTAATTATATCTTAGTTGGGATCAAGTACAGGTACTGTTTTATTATTACAGAGAAAAGGGAATCATTTAACCCAGTGTTTTTCAACCTTTTTTGGGCAAAGGCACACTTGTTTCATGAAAAAAATCACGAGGCACACCACCATTAGAAAATGTTAAAAAATTTAACTCTGTGCCCAGCAGCAGTGCCCCCCTAGTACATTGGTGCCAAGAGCAGTGCCCCCCTAGTACATTGGTGCCAAGAGCAGTGCCCCCCTAGTACATTGGTGCCCAGCAGCAGTGCCCCCCTAGTACATTGGTGCCAAGAGCAGTGCCCCCCTAGTACATTGGTGCCCAGCAGCAGTGCCCCCCTAGTACATTGGTGCCAAGAGCAGTGCCCCCCTAGTACATTGGTGCCCAGCAGCAGTGCCCCCCAGTACATTGGTGCCAAGAGCCAGCCCCCCTAGTACATTGGTGCCCAGCAGCAGTGCCCCCATAAGTCAGTGTGCCCCGTGGCCCCCCCTAATACATTGGTGCCCAGCAGCATTTTACTCTTCGGCGGCTTCAGCAGCATCTTCCCCTCACGCGCGCCGCCTCTGCACTTCTGCCTACACGCGACCGCACACAGGCCCTTTTATAACGTTGCGCCCCGTGCGTACTGACGTCACCCGTACACACGGGGCGCAACCAATGACAGGGCCTGGATTTTTTTTTAAAGTAAAAATTGCGGCCCTGCCTACGGCACACCAGGCAACATCTGGAACAGTGGTTGAAAAACGCTGATTTAACCATTAAATAAACCCAATAGGGCTGTTCTGCCTCCAATAAGGGGTAATTATATCTTAGTTGGGATCAAGTACAGGTACTGTTTTATTATTACAGAGAAAAGGGAATCATTTAACCATTAAATAAACCCAATAGGGCTGTTCTGCCCCCAATAAGGGGTAATTATATCTTAGTTGGGATCAAGTACAGGTACTGTTTTATTATTACAGAGAAAAGGGAATCATTTAACCATTAAATAAACCCAATAGGGCTGTTCTGCCCCCAATAAGGGGTAATTATATCTTAGTTGGGATCAAGTACAGGTACTGTTTTATTACTACAGAGAAAAAGGAAATCAGTTTTAAAAATCTGAAGTATTTGATTAAAATGGAGTCTATAGGAGATGGGCTTTCCGTAATTCGGAGCTTTCTGGATAACAGCACTTTGTACATGATCCCAACTAAGATATAATTAATCTGTATTGGATGCAAAACAATCCTATTGAGTTTAATTAATGTTTTATTGATTTTTTCGTAGACTTAAGTTATGGAGATCCAAATTATGGAAAGACCCTTATCCGGAACATCCTTGGTCCTGACTCCTGAGCATTCTGGATAACCAGTCCTATACCTGTACCAGTTCTGACCATGGTTTCTTAGTAAACTCAACGGGCATGTTTTAGGTGGGTCTCTGTTGAAACTATTGATATTATCAGATCTGACCCCAAGGGTCGGTGCACTAGAACCGGAGCCCAATGGACTGTACTGAAGTTGGATGCTTGCTTGGACTATGTAAGGTCTCTTGGGCCATAGCTGAAGTATAGTTTATCTCTGGCACAATGGTTCAAGTCAGATTGTATACTCATTGCTTGTACTCTCGTCAAGTGAACTCAGTGAATGCCTTTTCTAATGCCCCAGTAATTGTATAACTCCTCCATGTATTTATAAATGTGCCCATAAAGTTGACTCCATATGACAGACAAGGCAGAAACATTGGCTGAAGTGATATGTTTTTGGTCTTCAATATTTAATCACAACAGATTCTAAATACATTGATTTTCTCCATCTATAGAAAGGGGTAATTATATCTTAGTTGGGATCAAGTACAGGTACTGTTTTATTATTACAGAGAAAAGGGAATCATTTAACCATTAAATAAACCCAATAGGGCTGTTCTGCCCCAATAAGGGGTAATTATATCTTAGTTGGGATCAAGTACAGGTACTGTTTTATTATTACAGAGAAAAGGGAATCATTTAACCATTAAATAAACCCAATAGGGCTGTTCTGCCCCCAATAAGGGGTAATTATATCTTAGTTGGGATCAAGTACAGGTACTGTTTTATTATTACAGAGAAAAGGGAATCATTTAACTATTAAATAAACCCAATAGGACTGTTCTGCCCCCAATTAGGGGTAATTATATCTTAGTTGGGATCAAGTACAGGTACTGTTTTATTATTACAGAGAAAAGGGAATAATTTAACCATTAAATAAACCCAATAGGGCTGTTCTGCCCCCAATAAGGGGTAATTATATCTTAGTTGGGATCAAGTACAGGTACTGTTTTATTATTACAGAGAAAAGGGAATCATTTAACTATTAAATAAACCCAATAGGGCTGTTCTGCCCCCAATAAGGGGTAATTATATCTTAGTTGGGATCAAGTACAGGTACTGTTTTATTATTACAGAGAAAAGGGAATCATTTAACCATTAAATAAACCCAATAGGGCTGTTCTGCCCCCAATAAGGGGTAATTATATCTTAGTTGGGATCAAGTACAGGTACTGTTTTATTATTACAGAGAAAAGGGAATCATTTAACTATTAAATAAACCCAATAGGGCTGTTCTGCCCCCAATAAGGGGTAATTATATCTTAGTTGGGATCAAGTACAGGTACTGTTTTATTATTACAGAGAAAAGGGAATCATTTAACCATTAAATAAACCCAATAGGGCTGTTCTGCCCCCAATAAGGGGTAATTATATCTTAGTTGGGATCAAGTACAGGTACTGTTTTATTTCTACAGGGAAAAAGGAAATCAGTTTTAAAATTCTGAATTATTTGATTAAAATGGGGTCTATGGGAGACAGGCTTTCCGTAATTCGGAGCTTTCTGGATAACAGGTTTCCGGATAAGGGATCCCATACCTGTACTCTATGTAATGCTTGATGTGATTGGTCAGGCTTGGGGCAAATGGTGTTGTGTGAACCAAAAGTAGCCTTTGACCTCCTTCTGTACAAACATTACTTTTGTATTCCATGTCCAAATGAATACTATGAAATAACAGTATAGGAAGAGCCTGTGGCGTGAAGCCTGCTCCATCTGACCCCTGTACAAAATGTATATATTTATCAGATGATAATGTTCTTACTTAATATCCCACCTTAATATCACAGCTGATGAAACAGTAATGACTCGCGAGAACACATATCCTTTGTTACTAAAGCCTCCTGTGGGATATATTAAACATATAATTGCTCTGCTATTTGTTAAGCCCCTCTAATAGCGAATAAATTCAAAGCAAAAGAAATAAAATAATAATAATAATGAAAATGAGATGACATTCAAACAGATAAACATGATTTGTGTATTACCTTACTCGGGGCCTGAAAATGTTAACATCCAATGATATGACAGTAATTAAATAGCGCATTATGGAAATAATAATAATTGCCAGATTATAGCAAGCAGCCCAAGACGTACTAAATAGCCCTGTAGATTTATAACCTTGAAAGAAATTGGACAAAATTAAACATACATTTATTCTGCAACATTCAAAGGTTTATTTTGGCAACGGCGCACTTTTTATGCCTCTATTAAAGGTCTAATATCATAGTTTTAATATTTTCCTGGATAGGAATGTATTTTACATTTACAATGTATACAGTAAGTTTCCAATAAAAGTCATTAAATGTTTTCAACTTGCTTTAGTTTTGCTATAGTTTATATAAGGGCAGTGACAGCTCCATGTTGTAGCCACCATCATTCCCCAGCTACGGTCAGGTGATCTCAGTGGTGGCCAATAAAAGGCCAACCATTTGGGAGTTTTAACCTTAAAAGCAAGCAAGCACCGGTAATATCGTACAAAACCTCCATTTTGCAGAGCAGAGACCTGTGGCTAGTCCCATAAATACAGGACTGACTGCATTCGCCAAGGCTGTATTCTTAAAGGACAAGGAAAGTCAAAACCTATAAAGCACACTATTAAATAGTACTACTATTGCTGAGTAAAAACGCTATATTCCTGGCTTGCCTAATGAAAGATTTACAGAGATACACATACTAGAACCTACATACTTGTTTCAGTGAACGGCGCCGCCATCTTGTCCAGCATGTCTGTATGGGCTGAAAAGCACAAGCCAGCCGGCTCACAAACCAGCCCCCCCCTCCAATCGAATCAGCTGCCGTTCACCAACCCCACCCCCCCATCCCCCACGATTGCCTCAGCGGCTGCCTGCCGCCTCACACAACCCCCCCGCTCTGATCGCATCAGCTGCCGGCTCAAACAACCCCCCGCTCTGATCGCCTCAGCAGCTGCCTGCCGCCTCAGCCCCCCCTCCGATCGCATCAGCTGCTAAACCAACCCCCTGCTCTGATCGCCTCAGCAGCTGCCTGCCGCCTCAGCCCCCCCTCCGATCGCATCAGCTGCTCAACCAACCCCCCATCCGATCGCCTCAGCAGCTGCCTGCCGCCTCGAGCAACCCCCCCTCCGATCGCATTAGCTGCCAGCTCACCAACCCCCCCGATTGCCTTAGCAGCCGCCTGCCGCCTCACACAACCACCCCCCCTCCGATTCCTGCATCTGCCCCCCCGGCTCTCCCCCCCTCTGATCCCCGCACCTGCCGTCTGTATCCATGTCACTGAATTTAGCAGGAGGCTTGGAATAAAATCTCCTACCACAGGCAATACAAGTGGCACAGGAAGGGGTTAAATAGCAGGGGTTAAATAGCAGGGATCCCAGCAGCACCACCCCCCCTACCGCTTCCCGGTCTCTCGCTCTCCTTGCCATGGCAACCAGATGCTCCTGCTTGTGCGCATGCCCTGCCTACAGTCCAAGTCACCAAGTTTGGGGAGGAGCGTTGCATTATGGGAATCTTCTCTACCCAGCTCAGCGTTTTTTCTTCCTGTTTGGCTTCTGATCTTCTAAACAGGTGAAATATGGGGAGACTTAAGGGCACTATTGAGACAACTGAAGGTATGCCTGCAGCTTGAGATTAACTCTTTATTAGCCTTTCCTTCTCCTTTAATGAGCAGATCGGCAGGCCAACCCTGTCCTAGGGTAGGTGGTAAAGTAAGGGTTGGCCTGCCCCCCGGGCGCTGTTCTCAGCACCCCACTCTGGATCTTTTATTTGGTACAAGGGGCAGAACCCAGCCATTCCCCTGGGTAGAAGTTCTCCAGGCATGAGCATTAGGGGGCACACCCATGTGTCTCTTGCACTTCTGCCCAATATCTCCCATTGGATTGAAGAACATTTTGCCAAAGAAACTCCCATTGCCTTACTGTCTAAAACATCACTCCAGTGCTTCAATGTTCTATATTTTACAGTAATTTACAACACATCCGTTAAACAATAGTTAAAATGATTGACTGTTAAGACTCAAACAATTCCAAGTGGAGATAAAAATTCCATTCGCCCAACTTTACGTTCCCAACTTGTGAGTTTTGCCGTCGAATATTCCCGTGCTCTGCGGCGGCAATCAAAAGCCTGAAAGACAAAGTTATAAACATTTCCCATTACAAACCATCTTAAGCACTGTATAAGTTAATTGCACTCCGATATTGAACCAACTCTAATGAAACAGGCCAACTAAATGCTTTCCATAATTCTGAAATTGTTGTTTGTCTAACGTTCAATTGCCTGGCTCCACGCTTCCTGTCTTCGGAGAGGAAGACGCGCTAATTACCTATACTTGTCTCCTGCCGAGTGTTTACTCTGAATAAACAGCAAAACCGCATTGTCTATGGCAGTAACATCCAGAGACCACAAAGGAATTTTTGTTGTAATAAACAGATGCATATTTCCGTCACATGGCTTTAATTACATAATTAAAATGGCATTTTTAACACATTGGTGGGCTATTTTTGGAACAAAGTGGCTTTCCTTTTTTATCACATGGGCCACACAAAATAGGCTGCTTGTTATTGTATCTTTTGCTTATGTAGCAACAACGCAATGCACACTGCAGAGTGACTATTTATACGTATATTGGTTTCCGATACAGAGAAATACCTCAAGGCAAGTGGAGTGAAGGCCTAATAAGGACAAGGAAAGTCTGAAAACAATAATAACAAAGGAAAGGGCTGTTCTGCCCCCAATAAGGGGTAATTATATCTTAGTTGGGATCAAGTACAGGTACTGTTTTATTATTACAGAGAAAAGGGAATCATTTAACCATGAAATAAACCCAATAGGGCTGTTCTGCCCCCAATAAGGGGTAATTATATCTTAGTTGGGATCAAGTACAGGTACTGTTTTATTATTACAGAGAAAAGGGAATCATTTAACCATGAAATAAACCCAATAGGGCTGTTCTGCCCCCAATAAGGGGTAATTATATCTTAGTTGGGATCAAGTACAGGTGCTGTTTTATTATTACAGAGAAAAGGGAATCATTTAACCATGAAATAAACCCAATAGGGCTGTTCTGCCCCAATAAGGGGTAATTATATCTTAGTTGGGATCAAGTACAGGTACTGTTTTATTATTACAGAGAAAAGGGAATCATTTAACCATTAAATAAACCCAATAGGGCTGTTCTACCCCCAATAAGGGGTAATTATATCTTAGTTGGGATCAAGTACAGGTACTGTTTTATTATTACAGAGAAAAGGGAATCATTTAACCATTAAATAAACCCAATAGGACTGTTCTGCCCCCAATAAGGGGTAATTATATCTTAGTTGGGATCAAGTACAGGTACTGTTTTATTATTACAGAGAAAAGGGAATCATTTAACCATGAAATAAACCCAATAGGGCTGTTCTGCCCCCAATAAGGGGTAATTATATCTTAGTTGGGATCAAGTACAGGTACTGTTTTATTATTACAGAGAAAAGGGAATCATTTAACCATGAAATAAACCCAATAAGGCTGTTCTGCCCCAATAAGGGGTAATTATATCTTAGTTGGGATCAAGTACAGGTACTGTTTTATTATTACAGAGAAAAGGGAATCATTTTTAAAAATTTGAATTATTTGCTTATAATGGAGTCTATGGGAGATGGCCTTCCTGTAATTTGGAACTTTCTGGATAACAGGTTTCCGGATAAGGAAAAATTCACAAAAGTGGAGATTTGTGAATTTGTGAATTAGGTGGAAAATCCAACAAATCTATCTCCAATTTAATTTTGTCTCAATATCAGCACTTTTGTGAATTCCCCCCAATGAGTTACTGTAACAAGTCTGTAGGCCTGGATCATTACTACTATACAGATGCTGAACCTTTAGGCTGGTGCAGAACGTTCAGTATATAAAATATGGTATTTCTAGCCATATTTGTTTTAGGGTGTACTAAAAAGATTAGATAAGTGCTCAATTATGATTCCTAAATAGAACAGCCTGGTTATATTATACATTAATATTATAGACATTTTTCAATCCTCTATCGACCTACAGTCACGGAGAAAAGCAAACGGTTCCATGCTGTGCAGGTAAGAGAAGGGCTGTAACCCAACCTCCATTATATAGCATTTATAAATGATACTCTGCATTACAGAGACATCCCTGTTCATATCAGTTGCTGCCACAGTGGAGCTTACGGGTAATGGCCCTTTCATTCCCAGTTAGGTTCTGAAGGAGGTTCTGAAGGAGGTCCACACCCCCTTCTCTAAAAAGTGATGTGGATGAGAATAGTTCTGTGGCCCTTGCCAGAGAGGATGCACCTATCACAGCCTGAGCACTAGACAGTGTCACACTACAGAGCAGAAAGCACGCTCAGCATGGAATAGTGCCAGAACTATTGGAGACGCTGATAGAGGTTTCGGGCGCACCCTTACTCCAAATGACATGACATGGGCAGCGTCAAGTCTTGACCCTTTCCCCAAACTCACCACCCCCTTCCTTTACTAACACTCAGACTCCGTGTGGGTTGAAAAGACCGCAGCCAAGTTTATTGCATATAATTAACAATCATGTAAGTTTTCTATGCCAACACGTTACTATATAACACTATCCAGTGGGATCTCCACCCCTAGCCACTGAAAGCTGCTCCTGTGGAGATCCCTTGTTAACCAGCATAACAAATTCCAGAGACTCCTCCCCTTATCTTTTGTCCCTCCCCTTTTACCATTGGATAATCACCGCCACCCTTGGCCTCTGACCTGCACAACTTCCGCCATTTCTCCTGCCTCATCCCATAGCTGCGACTAGAGCTTCCCCATAGGGTGGGTGGGCGCCGCTGTTTCGGTAAATTGGCTCCAAATCCCCTTCTACTCACCCCTTTTATTTCCTCCCCTTACCCTCTAGCCAATCACTGCCCAGACTACAATCCCCATAATCCCTTGTGCCCTAACACTTCCTGGGTCTTCCTCCTAGCCCTGTCATGGCCCTGTCCCTCTATTTTCTCCAGTCCTAAGGGCCTCCTTTATATTGACAGGACCATTAGGCCACATCAGAACCCATCGATTGTGGCTACTTGGGCCAATAAAGGAATACTAACTAACCTGCAACATATTTTTTTTTTTTAACAACAATATTTTTCAAAATAATAGGCATAAAGGACAATGTCTGCAAATAATTGCCACTGTCTCTGAAGTGCATGCAAGAGAATGATATGACATTTACATTTCCAGTGAAACAGAAACATGGCATTTTAGAATCCACTAATAAGCAGCAAAACCCTTCAATTTCCCACGGCAAAGTGCCCTTTGTATATCATGCAGCTCCACTATAGTGCGAAATAAAGAAAGAAAAAGGAGCCCATTTTTGGCTGTGACAAGAACACCATTCTAAATGGAGAACACCATTCTGCTCTATGCAGTGTTAGAGCTCAGCAGCAGCTCTGGGCACTAACACCCGTCCAAATTTCTATTGTAAGCAGAGCTTTGAGCATTTCTCGCATTAAAACAAGCAATGGCATACAAGTTTTGGAAGGCACATATACCTGTAGCACTTTATTGTTTGCACCCACCGCTACCCTGTGTATTCTCCCTTTCTTTCTAAACACCCTGGTCGCCGTGCCAGGGCATATGGTGGTGCAATGATTACTGCATATTAATCCCAGCAGGAAGGTTCTGTAACAACTTAGACCGATTCGGCAGCTTATTGGCCCGTGTATGGACTATACCTGTCGTTCTAATTCGATCATTTGGCCTTGGAATTAGCCCGATATCGCCCACCCATAGGTGGGGATATCAGGAGAAGATCTGCTCACTTGGTGACCTCGCCAAGCGAGCGGATCTTAGCGTGTATGGCCACCTTTACACTTTAATGTAAAAATTGAAAAGGGGTGGTTTTTCCTCTTCTGACCCAGGTGCAATGTGTCAACAAGGCCCAGTAAAGAGTCCTGCCATAGAGAGTCAACCCTTCTAGAGAAAGTCTGGGAACAGGGACCCCATGAAGGATTAGAAAGGAAGGTTTAGGCAGATTATAGCACTAGCTTTGTCAGGCTACATTATAGGAACATATGATTGTAAGGCATAGCTAGAAAGAGCAGTTTTGTGCTCCACCAAAGGATTGATAGCTGGAGGTCCAGTAGCTCTCCTTAGGCATCACTGTGACGTAAACTGCAAATGGGCCACGGTACTGAATAAACATTCAGGCTTAGCGTATTGCTCCCTGAATCATTTCTACTCTAGGGTTTTGGACCACTAGCTGGTAGCCCTTAAGGGTAGAGTTACCACCTGGCTGGAATTTGACTGGCCCGTTTGAAAACTACTAGCTAGGGCTGGGGCGAGGAATTACAAACTTACCAGCAATGTAATTGCTAGTTAATTTGTAATACCCTATGAATCTCTTTCTTCCCTGACAGATTACCCCTTATAAGGCCAGACGAACATATCATCCACCCATATCCCTGCCCACCCCACCCATATCCCTTCCCACTCCGCCCATATCCCTGCCCACTCCGCCCATATCCCTGCCCACTCCGCCCATATCCCTGCCCCCTCCGCCAATATCCCTGCCCCCTCCGCCCATATCCCTGCCCCCTCTGCCCATATCCCTGCCTACTCCGCCCATATCCCTTCCCACTCCACCCAAATCCCTGCCCACTCCACCCATATCCCTGCCCACTCCACCCATATCCCTGCCCACTCCGCCCATATCCCAGCCTATTCCGCCTAAATCCCTGCCCACTCTGCAGATCGCTCTGCACATATCCCTGCTCACTCCACCCATATCCCTGCCCACTGTGCCTATATCCCTGCCCACTGTGCCCATATCCCTGCCCACTGTGCCCATATCCCTACCCACTCTGCTCATATCCCTGCCCACTCTGCCCATATCCCTGCCCACTCTGCCCATATCCCTGCCCACTCTGCCCATATCCCTGCCCACTCCGCCCATATCCCTGCCCACTCTGCCCATATCTCTGCCAACTCCGCCCATATCACTGCCCACTCCGCCCATGTCCCTGCCCACTCTGCCCATTTCTTCACTGCAAGTGATGCCCCTGTCTGCTCCCTTGACTCGAAGGCCGGAATAATAGTAAAACAAATGTTGGCAACTCTAGTAAAGGGATGTTCTTACTTTTGCTCCTGGACTTCTTCAAGGACATTAGCATTCTGGCCAATGGTCAACTGCCTAGCACTTCCTGGCATCCCATCCTTTTTTGGAAAAAGAGAGGTGTAGTAACACTACACCCTCTCTCTTCCTCCTCCACTTACCCCATCTGTAAAGAGAAGTCCTGTGTGACCCATGTTTTACCATTACTAGCTGGAAAAGGCACTTTTAGACCAAGACAGGGTTTCACTAACAAAAGAAAAACTATAGAAAAATATAGTAAATGTAATCCCTGCTTATAAATAGGGTAATACAGCCGGCTATTTAATTTCTGTTAATGCAGATTTTATACCCCTGTAATCTGATGAACTTCAGACTAGCGTTTTTTTCCCATTTTTTAGCAGTCTAATTAAATCCAAGGAAAATTGAGAACGACACAATATTACTGCAGTGTGCTTATTTACTTACTTAGGTACTGCTTCCGCTGTGTCCTGACCTTGAAGAAAAGCAGTTTAACTGAGCATTAATGTCAAATGTAATAGAAACGCAATAGGCATTTTTGCGATTTCGCTAATTATATTTTTTATATTGTAAGGTCGTAGGGTTCGAGCAGAGGCAATATTCCACAGTAACTCTAGGAAAAAGCAAACGGCTTTAATAGAAAAAGCAAAGACATTTAACATTAGTAAGAAAGTCATGCCAATGAATAGAATATTTCAAAGCAAAGTTAAAACAAAAAGGGTAAAACTAGCAAATAGTTTGCTTTGATGTTTGCAATTTACATTATTTTTTTTTTCTTTATTTTCCGTGCAGTTTTACACTGCCAGTATCATGATTTTCAATAGCAGTTTTATGTTTCTAATGCAGAATATATCTCCAGGGAATGGGAGCGGCCACGGGGCGCCAGGATAAGTAATCCGGCACTGGCTCTGGCCCATTTGTTTCCCTCTCCCAGGCCTTACCATTCAGATTCTCAAAAGTACCCCCCATACTTGATATTAAAAGGCAGAGCTGTCCAGCAGGGCTTTCTTCAGTGCTCTGTAGTCGTAATTGAGTTTAGTAATACAGGTATTGGATCCCTTATCCGGAAACCCATCCAGAAAGCTCAGAATTACGTAAAGCCTGTCTCCCATAGACTCCATTTTAATCAAATAATACAGAATTTTACAACTGATTTCCTTTTTCTCTGTAATAATAAAACAGTACCTGTACTTGATCCCAACTAAGATATAATTACCCCTTATTGGGGGCAGAACAGTCCTATTGGGTTTATTTCATGGTTAAATGATTCCCTTTTCTCTGTAATAATAAAACAGTACCTGTACTTGATCCCAACTAAGATATAATTACCCCTTATTGGGGGCAGAACAGCCCTATTGGGTTTATTTAATGGTTAAATTATTCCCTTTTCTCTGTAATAATAAAGCAGTACCTATACTTGATCCCAACTAAGATATAATTACCCCTTATTGGGGGCAGAACAGCCCTATTGGGTTTATTTAATGGTTAAATGATTCCCTTTTCTCTGTAATAATAAAACAGTACCTGTACTTGATCCCAACTAAGATATAATTACCCCTTATTGGGGGCAGAACAGCCCTATTGGGTTTATTTAATGGTTACATTATTCCCTTTTCTCTGTAATAATAAAGCAGTACCTGTACTTGATCCCAACTAAGATATAATTACCCCTTATTGGGGCAGAACAGCCCTATTGGGTTTATTTCATGGTTAAATGATTCCCTTTTCTCTGTAATAATAAAACAGTACCTGTACTTGACCCCAACTAAGATATAATTACCCCTTATTGGGGGCAGAACAATTCCTTATCCGGAATACCCTTGGTCCTGAGCATTCTGGATAACGGGTCCTATACCTGTAGAAGCTCGGAACTGCTCTTTCCCAGCACTATTCCAAAGTGAGGCAAGGAAGTGGTCACCATACCTGCTAGCCAATAGCATTCATATGTTAATAAACTCACTTAGATACATTCACTTCTGCCCAGCAACTAAGGGAACTGAACCTGTAGGGATTTAAAGCCATAGGGGTCATTTAACCAAGTATCTAATAAATAATTGCACGTAGGTGGCTTTTGTTGAAAAATAAACATCTTTTTAGAAGTTTAGTGAAACTCATTCAATATCCTCAATAATTTTTAAGTACAGTAGAACTTGGTAAATAACATGTATCATTTATAGGCAGTAAAAGCCAGAAATCATGTTTGTTTATGGGAATGTTTAATAATCAATGGGTTCTCTCTGAGCAGTGACTATAATGACGGAGGAAAATGTGTGAGTATTACTGCTTTTGTATCATTATATTTTTGTACTGCATTTCATGTAATGATACTGTTTATGAGGATTGCATGTTCCCCGCCAGTTTGATGCTGTGCTGTATTTGTGTTTAGGGCCGAAAGCTCGGAATACGATTTTATATCATGGTAACATTAGGTTTTAAAGTGATAGTTCACCTTATAATGAATTTTTAGCATGATGTAGACAGAAGAATAGAAATCAAATTGAAGCCATTCAGTCAATCGGTTTTGTTATGTTTGCCAGGGGTCAGTGACCCTGACACTCAGACGGCATTTTCAATTACCAAGAAAGAGGCAGAATATGAAGGCTGATAAATCAAAAACCATACAATGAATAACGAAGAACAGTTGAAAAGTTGCTTAGACTAGGTCCATCTAGGTTAATATGAAGGTAAAGTTCCCCTTTGTGTTATTCAACCCTTGCAAACACTTTACAAGTACAGGTATAGGACCCATTATCCAGAATGCTCGGGACCAAGGGTATTCCGGATAAGGGGTCTTTCCGTAATTCGGTCTCCATACCTTAAGTTTACTAAAAAATCAATAAAACATTAATTAAACCCAATAGAATTGTTTTGCATCCAATAAGGATTATTTATATCTTAGTTGGGATCAAGTACAGGTACTGTTTTATTATTACAGAGAAAAGGGAATCATTTAACCATTAAATAAACCCAATAGGGCTGTTCTGCCCCAATAAGGGGTAATTATATCTTAGTTGGGATCAAGTACAGGTACTGTTTTATTATTACAGAGAAAAGGGAATCATTTAACCATGAAATAAACCCAATAGGGCTGTTCTGCCCCCAATAAGGGGTAATTATATCTTAGTTGGGATCAAGTACAGGTACTGTTTTATTATTACAGAGAAAAGGGAATCATTTAACCATTAAATAAACCCAATAGGGCTGTTCTGCCCCAATAAGGGGTAATTATATCTTAGTTGGGATCAAGTACAGGTACTGTTTTATTATTACAGAGAAAAGGGAATCATTTAACCATTAAATAAACCCAATAGGGCTGTTCTGCCCCCAATAAGGGGTAATTATATCTTAGTTGGGATCAAGTACAGGTGCTGTTTTATTATTACAGAGAAAAGGGAATCATTTAACCATTAAATAAACCCAATAGGGCTGTTCTGCCCCAATAAGGGGTAATTATATCTTAGTTGGGATCAAGTACAGGTACTGTTTTATTATTACAGAGAAAAGGGAATCATTTAACCATGAAATAAACCCAATAGGGCTGTTCTGCCCCCAATAAGGGGTAATTATATCTTAGTTGGGATCAAGTACAGGTACTGTTTTATTATTACAGAGAAAAGGGAATCATTTAACCATTAAATAAACCCAATAGGGCTGTTCTGCCCCCAATAAGGGGTAATTATATCTTAGTTGGGATCAAGTACAGGTTTAAAATTCTGAACTATATGATTAAAATGGAGTCTATGGGAGACAGGCTTTCCGTAATTCTGAGCTTTCTGGATAACGGGTTTCTGGATAAGGGACCCCATACCTGTATATCATTAGGATAGGAAAAAACAACAGAAACAGTTCCTTGATGTTCAAAAGTAGCAGCGGAATTGCTCACGGGAACAATCCCTATTTATTTGCATTAGTGGTTGGCGTGCCGGCAAGAAACGTACGGAACCCACAGGTTTACCCATGGGTCAGGTGGGTTCTGGCAGCACTTTTTAAATTTTAGGCGGGTTGGGGCATGTGGTGGACCCCCATACTGTTAATATGCTCTCCCCAGACCTCTCTGACCTCTGTACCCAGGGTCCCCCCCCCGGTACCCAACCCGTCACCGTTCCCATGCTCTTCCCAGCCACCTCCACTAGTGATGAGCGATTCTGTCCCATTTTGATTCAGCGAAAAATTTTCGAAGAAAAAATTCGAAAAATGAGACTTTTCTTGACGCAACTGCAAATTTTCCGTATCAAAATTTTGCAAGAAAAAAAAATTCCAATGACAAAATGTGGAATTTTGCTGCGAATCCATGTCTGGCGTAAAAAATTCCTCATCACTAAACTCCGCTCCCACTCCTGCTCTGGACTCTACTTACTGTGAAAAAATAAAGATGGCAGTAAGCAGCAGAGCGGAGCGGCTTGGGCAGAGTGGGGTGCAGACAGATGGCAGGGCCCATCGGGGTCAGGGGCTGGTGGGCCAATCCGGCCCTGCTTCCTTGGCTAAAAGCCTGGGATCAAATGATTCATGGTGCACACAGATAAACCAAGGGCACACATATATCTTTGGTCACAACAGCCAATGAATGGACAGAGTTTTGTCTTTAGCTCCCACACTACTTCCTGTTACAATTAGAGCTGCATTACTTCCTGTCAGCTGATCTCTGGGGGAACACACAGCCCATCACTAAATGGCGGCTAAGGGAACAGATGTAAAAGGGCAATATTTACTGATATATAATACAGTTTTGAAAGATGCTTTAATAGGCTGCTTAATTGATCTGTTGGGTAAGTATTCATTTTGGGGTATAGTTTTCCTTTAACTGTTGAGTAATGGTGAAAGCAGTCTCTTTAAAAGGCCACAGAAAAGATAAGAGTTACTTTTCTAATATCTGTTTCTCTTTTTCAAGCTAATTACACAGGTTGCCGTGCAGCCCTATATGCAGTACACACACTGTGCCATCTAGTGATCATTTATAATACAAAGATATTTACAAGATGATAAGCGGAATGCATTAGTTCATAGACTTGATGTCTGTAGAACCTCAGAGTATCTTGGTCTCAAAGGAGCTAGAAGCTAATGATATGGTTGCTCTTATTCATATGCACCACTTCAAATAAGAAAGTATACTATAATCTATGGCAGGGCTGTCCAATTGGAGGCTGGGTGTAGCCTTCTACCAGGGCCAGAACTAGGGGTAGGCAGAAGAGGCAGCTGCCTAGGGCGCAACGATTGAGGGGCATCAGGCAGGAGCCTCTCCTGCCTACCCCTAGTGCTACTTTGTCATTGCCTCCACCGCTTAACATTAGCTGCGGAGGCAATGACCGATCGAATCGCACCGCCCCCATGCCCCTCCTTCTGTGCTTTGGCGCGCATGCGCCGTTCGGGGGGGCAGGGAGGTGGGCGGAGTTGGCCGACCGGGTTGCCTAGGGCGCCCGGTCGGCTTGGCCCGCCCCTGCCTTCTACAGCTATCAGACCCCTTATCTGGAAACCTATTATCCAGAAAGTTCAGAATTACGGAAAGACTATCTCCCATAGACTTAATTTTAATCAAATAATTCACATTTTTAAAAATGATTTCCTTTTTCTCTGTAATAATAAAACAGTAACTTGTACTTGATCCCAACACTAAGATATAATTACCCCTTATTGGGGGCAGAACAGCCCTATTGGGTTTATTTCATGGTTAAATGATTCCCTTTTCTCTGTAATAATAAAACAGTACCTGTACTTGATCCCAACTAAGATATAATTACCCCTTATTGGGGCAGAACAGCCTTATTGGGTTTATTTCATGGTTAAATGATTCCCTTTTCTCTGTAATAATAAAACAGTACCTGTACTTGATCCCAACTAAGATATAATTACCCCTTATTGGGGGCAGAACAGCCCTATTGGGTTTATTTAATGGTTAAATGATTCCCTTTTCTCTGTAATAATAAAACAGTACCTGTACTTGATCCCAACTAAGATATAATTACCCCTTATTGGGGCAGAACAGCCTTATTGGGTTTATTTAATGGTTAAATGATTCCCCTTTCTCTGTAATAATAAAACAGTACCTGTACTTGATCCCAACTAAGATATAATAATAACAGGTCCCATACCTGCAACGTTAAATGTGATCCGTTAGTCAACAGCAAAATGATAGCTCCTTTTGTGAAATATTCTGAACATTTTATAAGAAATAAGGATATAAAGCACAAGTTGGATATCACTGCATTTCCTGTTCTTACTTTCCACCGAGACCCAAGCCCAAGGAGCACATATTTATTTGATGTGATGTGGAACAAAGCTCTTTACTGCTAAGAAGATCAATCATCTTCGCTAATGTGTTCAACTGGCGACAGGGTCCAGATCAATAAAACTTGCCACATGCTTTTGTTTTAGGAAATGAAGCCTTTTAGTTCTTAATTAATGAAGACGCCTTACATCCCAAATGATGTTTGCAATGAGAACTATCAGGAAAGATAAGAAGGATTTAATTGATGATTGGACTGAAAGATTTTTAGAAAGTGATGTGGCAGAAACTGTATCCCAGAGGGAGCCTGGGGAGGGGGGGTCCTTGGTTTTTAATAGTTACTATTCATCTTGCTTATATGCTGGAGCTGCACAAGTAAAGGATCCATCAACAGTCAAGTTCAAAGTAGAGGGATGACCAGTAAATACTGCTAATGTACAATACTTACAGTGGCGTAACTAGTGTGCACAGGGCCCCCCTGCAAAAAAATCTTTGTGGGGACCCAGTGCACAGTGATTTATACCCAGGCCCACACCTGCCGACTCCCTACCCCCCACCAATGTCTTTCTTCCACCCCCAACTGGCGTCTTCTGCCTGCCTGAGTCTTCCCTCCCCAACCGCTCTTCAACTTGCAAGTGGGAAGAGAAGACTTTACAACTATAGAAGAAGCAGACCCCGTGGTCCAGACCCCCTATTTCCCGGCCCCCCCTGTGACCGTGGGGTCTGTTTCCTCTGTAGTGTACTGAATATAGTGCTGGACTGGCCCACCAGGATACCAGGAGAACTCCCAAGAAGAAGAAAACTTTACAACTATAGAGGAAGCAGACCCTGTGGTCCAGACCCCCTATTCGCCAGCCCCCCTGTGACCGTGGGGTCTGTTTCCTCTATAGTGTACTGAATATAGTGCTGGACTGGCCCACCAGGATACCAGGAGAACTCCCAAGAAGAAGACTTTACAACTATAGAGGAAGCAGACCCCGTGGTCCAGACTGTCAAGAGTATACTGTGGTGAGTGAGGAAAGGTAAGGTGAGTCCTTCAGGCAGGGGCTGCTATAAGATGAGGAGGCATGGACAGGAGGTAGTGGGCGTTGACCAAATGAGACAGCAAGGGACGGAGCGGGCGTAGATCAGATGGGAACAGCAAGGGACGGAGCGGGCGTAGATCAGATGAGAACAGCAAGGGACGGAGCGGGCGTAGATCAGATGAGAACAGCAAGGGACGGAGCGGGCGTAGATCAGATGGGAACAGCAAGGGACGGAGCGGGCGTAGATCAGATGGGAACAGCAAGGGACGGAGCGGGCGTAGATCAGATGGGAACAGCAAGGGACGGAGCAGGCGTAGATCAGATGGGAACAGCAAGGGACGGAGCGGGCGTAGATCAGATGGGAACAGCAAGGGACGGAGCAGGCGTAGATCAGATGAGAACAGCAAGGGACGGAGTGGAACAAGGCAAGATCAGGCAGAACAGAACGGAGCAGACAAAGGCAAGAACAAGAGTGAAGACTGAGGAGAGGAATGAGGAGCAAGGAGTGAAACAAGAGCAAGGCAATGGGCAAGGAAGCAAGAGAACAAGGCTAAGAAGAACAAAGAGAAGAAGAAGTAGGACAAAGGAGCCAGAACAGGAACACCAGCTAGGGGCAGGCCACAGTGCTAAATGATTAATGTTCAGGCACTGATTGTGAGGAGGGCTGGGCTTATATAGGGCAGAGTCAGCCCTGATTGGCTGACCCCACCTAGCCAATAAGGCTGCTGAGGTAATGTAATGAAGCCCAGGACACTGGTGAAAGGGATTACATAGCAAACCCCTCTCATCAGCTGCTCTCCTGGCTCAACAGTTAGGGAGAGCAGCCAAGAACCACCAGGTCCCGGGATCAGTCCCCAGCAGAGCCTTACATTATGCCCCCCTTCACAAGGCGACTTCCAGGCGCCTAAGGGACAACATATTTTAACAGTCCCAGAAACAAACAGGAGCGCGGGCAGAGCCACCTTCGTGGGTGCCCGAGGGTCAGGCAAGAGCGTGGGCAGAGCCACCCTCGTGGGTGCCCGGGGAGTCGGC
Source organism: Xenopus tropicalis (assembly GCF_000004195.4). Classification (NCBI taxonomy): domain Eukaryota; kingdom Metazoa; phylum Chordata; class Amphibia; order Anura; family Pipidae; genus Xenopus; species Xenopus tropicalis. The sequence continues at coordinate 164,177,352 of NC_030678.2, read as the reverse complement.
AGCAATGGGGGCAGAGCCACCCTCGTGGGTGCCCGGGGAGTCGGCAGCAATGAGGGCAGAGCCACCCTCGTGGGTGCCCGGGGAGTCGGCAGCAATGGGGGCAGAGCCACCCTCGTGGGTGCCCGGGGAGTCGGCTGCAGAGAGGGCAGAGCCACCCTCGTGGGTGCCCGGGGAGTCGGCTGCAGAGAGGGCAGAGCCACCCTCGTGGGTGCCCGGGGAGTCAGCTGCAGAGAGGGCAGAGCCACCCTCGTGGGTGCCCGGGGAGTCAGCTGCAGAGAGGGCAGAGCCACCCTCGTGGGTGCCCGGGGAGTCGGCTGCAGAGAGGGCAGAGCCACCCTCGTGGGTGCCCGGGAAGTCAACTGCAGAGAGGGCAGAGCCACCCTCGTGGGTGCCCGGGGAGTCGACTGCAGAGAGGACAAAGCTGCCCTCGTGGGTTCAGGTGGGTACATAGGAGGAAGCACCCTAAAAGGTTGACATGACTGAGACCCCTCTCTCCGGGGCGCAGGCACAACCGCTGGCACAGAAGCTGAGGGTTGAGGTTCAGGCACAGAAGCTGAGGGTTGAGGTTCAGGCACAGAAGCTGAAGACTGGATTGTGGGTATAGGCAGTGACAGCTTTCGGGGAGCCGGCACGGGAGCAGACAGCTTTCGGGGAGCCGGCACGGGAGCAGACAGCTTTCGGGGAGCCGGCACGGGAGCAGACAGCTTTCGGGGAGCCGGCACGGGAGCAGACAGCTTTCGGGGAGCCGGCACGGGAGCGGAGTCTGGCACAGCAGCGGAGTCTGGCACAGCAGCGGAGTCTGGCACAGCAGCGGAGTCTGGCACAGCAGCGGAGTCTGGCACAGCAGCGGAGTCTGGCACAGCAGCGGAGTCTGGCACAGCAGCGGAGTCTGGTTCAGAACTGGACTGCCAGAGGGCTGGTAGAGGCCCAATCCGTGAGAAAGCTGGCAAGGGACCAAGCCGCTTGAGAGCAGGTACCAGGAAAATAGTCAAATGAGCAGGTACTGAAGGCTGGGCAGCCGGCCCTGGAGCAGGTACTGAAGGCTGGGCAGCCGGCCCTGGAGCAGGTACTGAAGGCTGGGCAGCCGGCCCTGGAGCAGGTACTGAAGGCTGGGCAGCCGGCCCTGGAGCAGGTACTGAAGGCTGGGCAGCCGGCCCTGGAGCAGGTACTGAAGGCTGGGCAGCCGGCCCTGGAGCAGGTACTGAAGGCTGGGCAGCCGGCCCTGGAGCAGGTACTGAAGGCTGGGCAGCCGGCCCTGGAGCAGGTACTGAAGGCGTAGATAGTAAGCTAGTTACAAATTTTTCTTGAAAAGCCTTCAGGAAAAGAACAGTGTCGTAGATCACCGGGGACTTGCAGCACAGTAAATCTTCTGCCCAGGTTCGAGCCTCCCCCTCCAATAGGAAAAATATGATCTTTGTGACCTGGTCCATGGGGGAGGAATCCAAAAACCACTGCGCCCTAATGAGGAGCTGGACTTCCTCTAGGAATTCAGGCAATTTAGCAGGGGTACCATCAAAGTGCCTCCGAGTAGCCAGGGAAAATGTTTTCTTCTTAAGTACAGGGCAGGAGGGAACAGAAACAGCCCTTGCAGACTCTTGTGGCCTGAACATTCTGTCAAGAGTATACTGTGGTGAGTGAGGAAAGGTAAGGTGAGTCCTTCAGGCAGGGGCTGCTATAAGATGGAGGAGGCATGGACAGGAGGTAGTGGGCGTTGACCAGATGAGACAGCAAGGGACGGAGCGGGCGTAGATCAGATGGGAACAGCAAGGGACGGAGCGGGTGTAGATCAGATGGGAACAGCAAGGGACGGAGCGGGCGTAGATCAGATGGGAACAGCAAGGGACGGAGCGGGCGTAGATCAGATGGGAACAGCAAGGGACGGAGCAGGCGTAGATCAGATGGGAACAGCAAGGGACAGAGCGGGCGTAGATCAGATGGGAACAGCAAGGGACGGAGTGGAACAAGGCAAGATCAGGCAGAACAGAACGGAGCAGACAAAGGCAAGAACAAGAGTGAAGACTGAGGAGAGGAATGAGGAGCAAGGAGTGAAACAAGAGCAAGGCAATGTGCAAGGAAGCAAGAGAACAAGGCTAAGAAGAACAAAGAGAAGAAGAAGTAGGACAAAGGAGCCAGAACAGGAACACCAGCTAGGGGCAGGCCACAGTGCTAAATGATTAATGTTCAGGCACTGATTGTGAGGAGGGCTGGGCTTATATAGGGCAGAGTCAGCCCTGATTGGCTGACCCCACCTAGCCAATAAGGCTGCTGGGGTAATGTAATGAAGCCCAGGACACTGGTGAAAGGGATTACATAGCAAACCCCTCTCATCAGCTGCTCTCCTGGCTCAACAGTTAGGGAGAGCAGCCAAGAACCACCAGGTCCCGGGATCAGTCCCCAGCAGAGCCTTACACAGACCCCCTATTCCCCGCCCCGCCCTGTGACCGTGGGGTCTGTTTCCTCTATAGTGTACTGAATATAGTGTTGGACTGGCCCACCAGGATACCAGAAGAACTCCCAAGAAGAAGAAGACTTAAAACTATAGAGGAAGCAGACCCAGTGGTCCAGACCCCCTATTCCCCGCCCCGCCCTGTGACCGTGGGGTCTGCTTCCTCTATAGTGTCGGACTGGCCCACCAGGATACCTGGAAAGCTCCCGGTGGGCCCTCTTGCTCACCCAACCATTTGCCTTGTATGCCTATACTATAGACATTAGTCAGTTCTATATGAGAAGAAACAGAAGAAATGGAAGAAAGGATAGATAATAGAATGTAAAAAGTAGTAATTAAGAGATTAAAGAAAGGGAGTAAACAGAGAAGGGGCCTAAGGTCTAAGGTTTTCTGGTGGGCCCTTGGCACCCCTGTCCGGCACTGACTGAATATATACAGTACATGAATGACAAAGGAATTGGTTGGTTCTTCTGTAATCTTAAACCTTCATAGATATCCCCCTAACGCGTACATGTATCATCACTTAAGTAGCTTGTTTCAAGTCCAACTAGAGAACGGGGTATTGGTACCATTGGTTTGTATGGAGAGGGAGTGCCTCTTATTACAGCAATGAGAACAACAATTTTGACTGTAACAGGGACACTAACGTTCATTTATAATTGCAAATGTAGTATGCACTGTGCAATCTCAGATGCCAATTGCCATGTATTAAATCCATAGTGCAGGGTTTTCCGCACAATTCAAGCATAATTTATATATAGTTTATGTATGTGAGTGTATAGATTGGTAGGTGTGGGTTGTGTGTGCTGGGTTTACTTGGAAGGGTTGAACTTGATGGACTCTTGATGGTCTTTTTTCAACCCTATGGGGCTGATTTACTAAGACACGAATTTGAATCCGAATTGGAAAAGTTCCGATTGGAAAATGAACATTTTGCGACTTTTTCGTATTTTTTGCGTTTTTTTCGGCGCCTTTACGACTTTTCGGAAATTGTCGCGACTTTTTCGTTACCAATACGATTTTCGTGAAAAAACGCGAGTTTTTCGTAGCCATTACGATTGGCTCGTATCTTGTCACGACTTTTTCGTATTGAGCGCTCGTAAGCGGCGGGTGAAACTTTCAGACTTAGCATGATTTTGGAAGCCTCCCATAGGACACAATGGCACCCTGCAGCTCCAACCTGGCCCAAGAAAAGTCACCATACTGAAGCTTGAATGAATCCGAATGCTACGAAAAAATCGCAACATTTTGCGCAACTTTCGGAATGGCTACGAAAAAGGCGCGACTTTTCACGCAAGTTTTAACGCTACGAAAAAATCGCCAGATTTTGCGCAACATTTGGAATGGCAACGAAAAAGTCGCGATAATTTTCCGAAAAATCACCAAATACCGATCATTACAAAAAAAACGCAATCGGACGCATTCGCCCCGTTCGTGGGTAAGTAAATGTGCCCCTATGTAACTATGTAACTATAATTGTTGGTTCCAGAGTCCCTTTTTTTCCATTAGGTACTCTTGCATATGATGCAGAAGAGATGCATTGGCGCTTGGCGCAACTATACGGAAATGCAATAGTTTGGATGCAAGTACCTTTTATGAATAGAACACAAGAATAGCATTTGTGTATAAACCCTACTGAAGCTTCTGCTGGGGGACAGTACAATGCTGTGTGGTTTTAGCAGCAACTTGTATCTGCCAAAAAGAGCGTTCAGCGGAATGTGCTCAGTCTGGTATATCATTAGCTGCACTATAGAAGGTAAAGATAATAATAATGATATACCCATGGGTGCTCTAAAATGGAGTGCATATTGACACAATTTATTAAAACTTTTGAATCCAAACACAACCCGGCACTTTCACATGGTTGCCAATGTGTCTATCCTGCCTCTTTTGATGAATGGGACACAACGGCATCAGCTGGAACCATGGAGCAACCACCACCCTAGACTTGATTGTAGGCCCAGTGTTTTCTCAACAAGGTTGTGCCAATAAACTCACCAGATTTCAAACACTGTTCTGAATTGGGACTTTAGAAGGGACGCAACTTGCACTCAACCTGCAAAAAACATGTTGCGGATTATTTAATAAAAGGCACTAAATTTGCCCAGGAGCAGTAACCCATAACAACCAATCGGCAGGTAGAATTTACTGGTCCCCTGTTTAAAATTAAACATCTTAGGGCTGATTCACTAAAGGGTTAAAACGTGCGCTATTAATAGCGTAAAAATGTTACCGCGTCTAAACACTTGGGCTAATTTACGCATGATGCATATTGCATGTGTTATTTAACTCGCGAAGACTATTTTCGTTCGGTATTTGACGGTACATGTGCTAATCAACGCCCGCGTATAGTCGCCGCAAATAAATTGTCACCACATATAAATGGTAGCATATAAATGGTAGCATATAATTAGTAGCTGCTTATAAATAGTAGCCGCTAGTGATGAGCGAATCTGTTCCGTTTATCTTTAGCGAAAAATTCGCAAAACGGCAAAAATGTCGTGCGGCCAAAAAAAATTGTTGCCCGTGACTATTATTTTTTGACGCCTGCGACAATTTTTGGACGTGCAACGAATTTTTCCGTGGCAAATTTTTTCATGCGTTTTGCCATTGGCGGATTGTTTTGCGAAACGCATGAAAAAATTTGCTGCGGAAAAATTCGCTCCACGTCCAAAAATTCGCCACAAATCCATGCCTGGCAAAACATTTCATCACTTGTAGCCGCATATAAATAGTCGTGCGAATAAACACACGCCATGTTAGCCATACACGCCAATACTTTCGTAAAATTACTGTATTAAAAATGCCCATTTCGCTGCAAACTGGCGGCTGCGTCACTCTAGGGGAAACACAGACTGGAATAAATCCCACTGCAAAGTCCATATTTTATTGCCAAAAGCTCATTAACTGTACTTTTCTATAATTACCACCTGCCCCAAGTAGGGGTTAATTTTCGCACAGACTAATGCGATATTTAGCGCGTCTAAGTGTTTGTGAATCATGCATTAGTATTCTTTTTATCACGCTAATTAACGCATGCGGTTGCGCTAAAATGAACGCATGCGATATGCGACTTAACGCACGCGCTAATACTGTAGTGAATCGCGCGCTAATTTTCGCGTCTATTTTAACGCAAAAAAAAACGTGCGATAAAACTTATCGCACTTTAGTGAATCAACCCTCTTATTGGTTGCTATGTGTTACTGCCACTGGGCAAACGTAGTGCATTTTATTACAGTTACAAACAGCACTTTGTGTGCACAAATGTGTGGTGCACTATATAAACAACAGATAATATATAATAATATCAATTCCAGTGGAGGTCACGTATTCCATTTTATGCAACAACAGTACAGCCTATAAGTGCTTTGCCTTTAGATACAGTGGTGTGAAAAACTATTTGCCCCCTTCCTGATTTCTTATTCTTTTGCATGTTTGTCACACTTAAATGTTTCTGCTCATCAAAAACCGTTAACTATTAGTCAAAGATAACATAATTGAACACAAAATGCAGTTTTTAAATGAAGGTTTACGTTATTAAGGGAAAAAAAAAACTCCAAATCTACATGGCCCTGTGTGAAAAAGTGATTGCCCCCCTTGTTAAAAAATAACTTAACTGTGGTTTATCAATTTCAATTTTCAATTTCAATATCAATTTCTGTAGTCACCCCCAGGCCTGATTAATGCCACACCTGTTTCAATCAAGAAATCACTTAAATAGGAGCTACCTGACACAGAGAAGTAGCCCAAAAGCACCTCAAAAGCTACACATCATGCCAAGATCCAAAGAAATTCAGGAACAAATGAGAACAAAAGTAATTGAGATCTATCAGTCTGGTAAAGGTTATAAAGCCATTTCTAAAGCTTTGGGACTCCAGCGAACCACAGTGAGAGCCATTATCCACAAATGGCAAAAACATGGAACAGTGGTGAACCTTCCCAGGAGTGGCCGGCCGACCAAAATTCCCCCAAGAGCGCAAAGACAACTCATCCGAGAGGCCACAAAAAACCCCAGGACAACATCTAAAGAACTGCAGGCCTCACTTGCCTCAATTAAGGTCAGTGTTCACGACTCCACCATAAGAAAGACACTGGGCAAAAAAGGCGCAAACCACTTTTAAGCAAAAAGAACATTATGGCTCGTCTCAATTTTGCTAAAAAACATCTCAATGATTGCCAAGACTTTTGAGAAAATACCTTGTGGACCGACGAGACAAAAGTTGAACTTTTTGGAAGGTGCATGTCCCGTTACATCTGGCGTAAAAATAACACAGCATTTCAGAAAAAGAACATCATACCAACAGTAAAATATGGTGGTGGTAGTGTGATGGTCTGGGGTTGTTTTGCTGCTTCAGGACCTGGAAGGCTTGCTGTGATAGATGGAACCATGAATTCTACTGTCTACCAAAAAATCCTGAAGGAGAATGTCCGGCCATCTGTTCGTCAACTCAAGCTGAAGCGATCTTGGGTGCTGCAGCAGGGCAATGACCCAAAACACACCAGCAAATCCACCTCTGAATGGCTGAAGAAAAACAAAATGAAGACTTTGGAGTGGCCTAGTCAAAGTCCTGACCTGAATCCTATTGAGATGTTGTGGCATGACCTTAAAAAGGCGGTTCATGCTAGAAAACCCTCAAATAAAGCTGAATTACAACAATTCTGCAAAGATGAGTGGGCCAAAATTCCTCCAGAGCGCTGTAAAAGACTCGTTGCAAGTTATCGCAAACGCTTGATTGCAGTTATTGCTGCTAAGGGTGGCCCAACCAGTTATTAGGTTCAGGGGGCAATTACTTTTTCACACAGGGCCATGTAGGTTTGGATTTTTTTTCTCCCTAAATAATAAAAACCCTCATTTAAAAACTGCATTTTGTGTTTACTTGTGTTATCTTTGACTAATAGTTAAATGTGTTTGATGATCAGAAACATTTTGTGTGACAAACATGCAAAAGAATAAGAAATCAGGAAGGGGGCAAATAGTTTTTCACACCACTGTATATATAGTGATGAGTGAAAATTTTCACTGATTTTTTCACGAAATGGCAGCAAAAATCCACCGAGAAAAAAATTTGCTGTGCAATCACACAAAAAAAGTTTTGCAAATTTTTGGTGTTTCGCAAATTTTTTCACAGTTTTGCACATTTTCCGATGAAGTGAAACGCGACAGATTCAGTTATCATTAGATATAAACACTAAATAAGAAGTAGGGCAGACAGGGCCGGATTTGTTTGGCGGACGCCCTGAGGCCGCCCCCTCTCTGTCGCGCTCCCTGCGCATGCGCGAACGGCGAACCGTCCCCTGCGCATGCGCGAACGGCGAACCTCCCCCGCGCATGCGCGAACTCGCATGCGCGGGCCTTTTCAACCACATACGGAGCAGTGGGGGAGAGGTCCCCATTGCTCCGTATGCGTGGAAAACTTTAACATTCGGCATGCCGCCCCCCAATTTTCGCCGCCCTAGGCCCGGCCTTTGTGGCCTTTCCACAAATCTGGGCCTGAGGGCAGAAATGTTGCATATTATGTTTTGGGAGTCTGTACCAGTCTAAGGCACCCACAGCCCTTTAGCAGGGAAGGTCTGTGCCCCCAAGATGCCCCAGTAGCCCCCCATCTTCTTTTCTGCTGATTCCCTGCACATACCCTGCTTAGGGAACAATATACTGTGTATATAGAATATAAATGTCATAATAATAGGATGATTTGTAAATAACACAGATAATTAGCAAATGGCAGCTCTAAAACCAGTGCAATTAGCATCAGAATGTAATAATAGTAATAATAATAGTTCTTAAAAAACTTTAAGAATTTGTGTTTTGCAATTTTTTTTGACGTGCTGATGATTTACAGTCTAAATCAGGGGTCCCCAACCTTTCTTACTCGTGAGCCACACTCAAGTGTAAAAAGCCTGGGGAGCAACACAAGCACCATAAAAGTTCATGGAGGAGCCAAATAAGGGCTGTGATTGGCTATTAGGGGCCTCTATGCACCCTATCAGCTTACAGGGGCTTTATTTGGTAGGAAATCTTGTTTTTATTCAACCAAAACTTGCCCCCAAGTCAGGAATTCAAAAATAACTCCCTGGTTTGGGGGCACTGAGAGCAACATCCAAGGGGTTGGGGAGCAACATGTTGCCCCCGAGCCACTGGTTGGGATCACTGGTCTAAGTCATTGAAAGGGAAAGGGTTTAAGAGTATTATTTGTGAGGTGCAATTAGGGTGGTTATTTGTAAAAGTTGCCATGCATTAGTTCAATGTCATAAACAGAAATAAAGAATATGTTTGTATAACATGTATGTGAGCCATACGGCAATCACAGGTCAGTGTCTGGATTTGGGAAACGAGACGCTCCATAGCCTTATCTCTGCCCTGTGTGCTGCTGCAAATATCGGCACTGACTGTAAATGGCATCATTACCAAGTAAAGGAGAAAGCGGATCTTCTCATAGAGAGAGAGATATAGTGCGCTCTGTATCTTTATTGAGTTTCAGCTTGTTAAGCCGAGAGGAGGCAAGTGAAATAAGAGGAAATTAACTGATAAAAGAGAGAGACGCAGCTGGAGCCACTGGAAAAAAAGTACATTGAATTATGCTCATTTTCCAGCCAAAGCATAGAAATAACCTAACAGCTTAATAGTGGTAGAAAAAGATCGAAATCAGTTGGTGTTAAAGATCTTATAGTCTAGTGAACCTTAGTATTTGTAAGTAGTATTTGGTTTTTTTTAACCTGAATGAGACAAACGGGGGGGTAGGAATACAGCATAAATACTCTCCCTGTACAGCATCAGTATATAGTAATTAGTTCCCATTTACATGAATTTAGACACTAAATTATACGTTCTTCACATATGCAATACACAGAATATGTAAAATATATATAATAAATAAACTAGGCAGAAGGACCTGTATGTAAGTTAGTCCATTTACATATGTATGCTATTGGATAGCAGGTAGAGTGATCACTTCCTGTCGCCGTTTGCTATAGTGCTGGGAAAAGTGTTGCACTTCCTCTTTGGCTTCCACCTGAGGAACATTGTGGATGTTGCTAGGAGCCTGGGACCTAGGCCACAGTAATGAAAGGCCCAAATGGCATGGAGGCCTTTGGGAAGTCATTGTACGACTGAGGCATTAGATAGGGGGTAGCTTTTAGGGTTGAGCTAGAAAGAGCAGTTCTGAGCTCCTACATGGAAAGGCAGTTTTGGAGGTATCTCTCCCAGGCCATGTTGCCTGTAGTGTAGGGATCCCAGTGGATAGGGAATCAGGATAAAGCAATTTCCTTGAGGAGTCCTCAGGGGAGGGTCAGTTTGTATTCAGCTCTACATTTGATTGTAAAACTTGCCTTAGAGTGTAAAGTCCTTAGAGTCCAGTGTGACCCATGTTCTACTGGTACTATTTTGGGAAGGTACAGGAGCCACAATACATTTTACTGGTGTATATAGGTGCAATTTTAAAGACATTTAGACAGCACTGGATTTAAAGATGGTGCACCCCTAGGCCACTCACCCCCCAAACCTCTATCAGTCCCCCACCCGCTCCTGCTCACTTTCTCCTCACAGTTCCTTCCATTGGCAGAACAGGCGACTGCACGGGCGGGAGATTCAAACAGCTGTCAAAATCTACCATCCAGTACCCAGTTCCATTACGGCCATTGGGCAGCATGTCGCCCTCAGATCTTTGCCACCCTAGGTCCGGACCTGCATTTAGAATAGAGCAGATGTATCCATACTACTGTATGTGAGAAAACATAGATTGCAGAGGTGGGAGGAATCAAGAGAAGCAAGTTTATATTTTGGCAACATTACAAGGGGCAGGTCTTTGTGAGCAGCAAATATGGGAATATGGGAATCCAGCAGGGTCATACAGGTATCGGATCCGTTATTCGAAACCCTCTATCCAGAAAGCTCCGAATTACGAAAAGCCTGTCTCCCATAGACTTCATTTTCATCAAATAATTCAGATTTTTTTAATAGATTTCCTTTTTCTTTGTAATAATAAAACAGTACCTGTACTTGATCCCAACTAAGATATAATTACCCCTTATTGGGGGCAGAACAGCCCTATTGGGTTTATTTCATGGTTAAATGATTCCCTTTTCTCTGTAATAATAAAACAGTACCTGTACTTGATCCCAACTAAGATATAATTACCCCTTATTGGGGGCAGAACAGCCCTATTGGGTTTATTTAATGGTTAAATGATTCCCTTTTCTCTGTAATAATAAAACAGTACCTGTACTTGATCCCAACTAAGATATAATTACCCCTTATTGGGGGCAGAACAGCCCTATTGGGTTTATTCAATATTTAAATGATTTAGTAGACTTAAGGTATGGAGATCGAAAATACGGACCCCTTATCTGGAATACCCTGGGTCCCGAGCATTCTGGATAACGGGTCCTATACCTGTAGGGATGCCATTGATATTCATGCACAAGGTGAGACCAAACACAACGACCAATATTGCACAAAACGAGTGTCTGCTACCTGTTCCTTGGTTGCTATGGGATACAGGACTGAGGATAACGATGCCTGCATTCCTGCAAACCTAGATAAGTACCTTAACAATTGTCACAATAAACATATTGCACTCAGCTTTTATCAGGAATCTTGTGTGCGGTAAAAAGCAAAAGCAGTGTGTTTTCACAGAAGTTTAGTAGTTGGTAACTGCCGCCACGGGCTCCAGGCCTCCTGCTTTTAACACATCTGTTCACAGCGTGTTTATATTTTGCAGCTCAGCTAATCAGAAATACACAGTTATTTTTCGCTCTTGAGCGTTCCTAAAGGAGCCAGTTCCACAATGTCTAATGCACAAAGTTACCAAGCCAGAATGGCAGGTTCTATTCTGAGAATGGTACTTCTGCTCTATTAAACAGGCTACAGAGAACTGGCTGCCGCTCTTACATTGGTTGTGTCGGCTGCTGCTCCATATCAGGTAACTGTGTTACTAACTGCAACAATTGTTTGCACCATTTTAATTGGCTATCCTCAGCAAGGGTTAAAGAATAATTAAAAAAAACAAAACTCTAAAATGAATCTGACCAGCCGCCAGAATAACGTACCTTTCTCCCTGCATTCATCTGAACTGCAGCTCTTTTACTTACTTCCTTCGCATCAAGCTCCTCCCCCTTTTGCTTTCTGAGCCCTCTTTCTCTATCCAACTGCAAAGAAGTGCCTACTGCGCATGCCTGATTGATTTTAATTGGAGCAGAGGCAGGGAGCATGCCCAGTAGGCACTTAATGTCTTTATAATCAGAGAGAGAAAGAGTGCTCAGAGAGCAAAAGGGGGTGGAGCTTCACACTAGACAAGAAAGTAAGTAAAAGAGCTGCAGTTCAGCTGCTTGTAATAGAGAAGCAAAATAAATCTGCATGCAGGGAGAAGGCTATGTTAATTTTAGGGTATTTCAATTAAAAGTCATACTTATCCTTTAAGCATGGGTTAGAAGGTAAGTCCTGCAGGGGCCTCTAGAATGGAGGTAAAAAAGAAAGGAGTTCCCAGGGTCAGACGTAGGCACGTATCAGGATTGGAAGTGGCACTGCACATTTTTCATAGGGCAATAGCCCCGCCCCATGACATCACAACTCCACCTCCTCCACACACCCCATGATGTCACCCCGCCCCCTAGCCAGCTTTCTTACTATGTCACTATGGTTAAGGTAGGAGAGGGGCTGGGGAGGGGGGGGACTACAATACAACTCCATAGACTCCATAGTCCGGGCCCCCCTGTCACAGTCTGCTGTGTAGGTAGTGACACCAATGGTATTGTGGGTAAAAAAAATAATGATTTTCATCTTCAAATTGCACTTTGCTTACCACACAGCATCTATAAATGAGCCTCAGAGAAGCTCAGGGTTGGACTGGGCCGCTGGGACACCGGGGAAAATCCCGGTGGGCCCTGGCTCTAGTGGGCCCCGGTGGCCCAGACCCGACTCTTTGCCGGCACTCCTCCTGCCTGACAGCTCCTCCCCTGACGCATTAAATGTTCGCGCTTGCGGGAGGACTTCGGGTGGAGGGCCCTGCGAGGGGTGTTAGGGGGGTCCCTGCGGGGACGGGAGCCTTGGTGGGCCCTTCACCCCCCAGTCCGACCCTGGAGAAACTGGTCTGTCTAGGTGCCCAATAATCCTCAGCCGAGGGAAATGCTAAACACTGAACAGAATAGGAACAGAACCAGAACATGAACTGACTAAATAGTTTATTCTGGTTTCCTTCAGGTTCTAATGGGTTTTACCTCCTGCGAGGGATATCCATGTAAGCAAGCCCCGATATCACGCAGTATAATGCAATAACAGTATCCGCTCTGTATATTCCTCAGTGAGATGTATTATTTAACAGCTTTGTTTCGCCGTCCTCTTCATAACATTCTTGACAGCTCCGAGAGTTAAAATATTCTGCTCCTCAGTTCGACAGACACAAATCTCTCTCGATGGCTGGATTGTTAATTTCCCCTCCATCTTAAACGTTGCTCTCACGTTTTATGGCTGGATTTGATTAAAATAAATAATATATGTTTAGAAAATGTAACATTATTTTGAATTACGATTTTCTGTATAACAAATCGGTAAAATGCCGAGGTGCTGCCGAAAATTCTTTTTCTATGATTGTGAATAGGAAACGTGGGCTTTTAACTTTTTAAACCTTTGTTCAGCAGCTCTCCAGTTTGGAGTTTCAGCAGCTACTTGGTTGCTAGGATCCAAATTACCTTAGCAACCAGGAGGTGGTTTGATTGAAAAACTGATATATGAATAGGAGAGGACTTGAAAAGAAAAATAAGTACTAAAAAGCAACGAAAGCAATAAAATTGTAGCCTTTTTTGGCTGCCGGGGTCAGTGACCCCCATTTGAAAGCTGCAAAGAGTTAGACATTCAAAAACTATAAAAAATAAATAATGAAGACCAATTGAAAAGTTGCTTAGAATTGGCCATTATATAATACACTAAAACGGATAGGACAATGCTTTACTAGTTTATTCAAAAAAGATTTAGGAGTTAATTCTACTGATTCAGAATGTCTTGTGATTGTAGTCTATGCCCATAGGTTATATAATGGGAGGAAGCATATACAGTAGCTCTTCCTGTTTGGACTCCATCTGTTACCAGTGGTGGATGTGCTGAGGAGCCTTGAGAAGAAGATCCTAGTTCCAAGTCTGATCCCAAAGGGAACCACGTCTTTAGAGAAGTACAAAACAGTAACCTTATAAAAGAGGGAAAGATGGTGGTGAGCAGTTTGGTCATCCAAGAAGAGCATTGTGGAGGTAGTTCTTCAAGGTGACACCTATCTAAGTGTAAGGGCTACAGTTTGGTGACTTGAGGCTTCCACTTGAGGGGATCCAGTAGGGGTGTTTCTGAATGTTGAGGCTAACCCTTTACATGTTCTAGCTCCTAATGTTTGGTTGTTTGAGGCAATAGGGTTCATTTACGTCCACAAGTGTCCTTGCAAGTTCCTCACAGTTGCGCCTAAAACCATTAAAGGTACTTCCATATATTTCTGCTTGGTGCCATACAGTTCTTCCTGCCTTTCGTTCCAAATCGAGTACCGCTACTGCACCTATTGATGCAGGGGACCCTGGAGCTACTGCTACCTTCCTACCAGGGTTCCCCTTGCACCCAGTGTCAATTGTGCCAAACAGGGTCGGACTGGGGGGTGCAGGGCACCCTGTGGGTGCCCCCGCCTGCCGCGTCCCCCACACCCCCTAACCCCCCTGGGCCTCCCTAACCCCCTGCAGGGTCCCCCACCTGATGTCCTCCCCTGAGCGTGTGGAAGTTTAGCACTTCAGGGGAGAAACAGTCGGCCGGGGAAGCACCAGCAAGTGTTGGGTCTGGGCCGCCAGAACCTACCGGGTTTCTTCCAGCCCAGTCTGACCCTGGCGCCAAAAGAATAGGGTGCATGCTGAACACTGGAAATGACCCCAGGCTGACTTGCGGCAATTAGACCTAATTTAAGTACTTGTGCAGTTGTGGTCATTGTGTTGAATCGGGCGCCGTTGCGGTAGGCGCAATTCTCTGACAGCCAATCCCTGCATCAAAGACCTTCATTTGGCACCGTTTCCGTCCCTCTTTCCTACACCGTTTAAATAATAGAAATAAGCCACTTAAAAAGAAAATCTACACTTGTGTATAATTTGCTGAGCAGTTTTAATTAACTGTGGCGTAAAGCACTGAGAAATTAATTGAAAAAAAAATGAATATGAAAGATGGAAACCCATAAGGGAAAATGCCTACAACTTACGCCAGAGGTTTTTCTAAATATCTGACGTGCCAGGAAGCGAAATCCGACTTAATTATTTCAAATGTTAATTTACGTCAGGGAAGGAGCTCGCGGGGCAGAATGTTACCACCTTGTCATTATTCTAATCACCCCAAACTTTCCCATTTACCAAACCCGCTACCTTTCGAGGCTCGGCAACAACCAATTAGCACGCAGTTTTATTACGTTCTCCGAATGTGAAACTCTAGGCTTCATAATCCGGAAGCTTTTAGAACAATGACAATGTTTTTACAGCAAGAGCTTGATTGAAGGGACATTTGCAATTAATTTGCAAAATGCTATTATTATAAATCATTAGTATGCCGTCAATAACTGTGAAAGTATTTTCAAACTTAGAACGAATTTAATATCACATTAAACTCGTCTTTTCTAAGAGGACATTCGCTGTATTTCATGCTGCTTTTGATCAACTTCAAATGATATGGATGCATTTTTAAAAACTTTTTCTTAAAAATGGTGCCTTTATACCTCTCAAAAAGCAGGGCTGTCCAACTGGAGGCCCACGGGCCGGATGTGGCCCTCCACAGGATTTATAGGGCCCCCAGCCTGCTCAAAGGTTCCACAGAATTCCTTTTATGACATCATAATTATTTCAAATATATTGAAGTCAAAGGGCATTTATTCTTGTGGGGATTTTTTTTTTGCTCCAAATGAATTGAAGTCAACGGACATTTATTCTTGAGTTTCTTCTGGCGGCAAATGCATTGGAGTCAATGGCCGTTCTACACACTAAATGCGTTGGAGTCAATGGGCATTTTTTTTTTTTGCTACACTTTTTCTTGCTCCAAATGAATTGAAGTCAAGGGGCATTTATTCTTGTGTTTTTTCTTCCACCAGAAGCATTGGAGTCAGTAGTTGTTCTTCTCATGGCAAATGTATTGGAGTAATTGGATGTTATTATCTTGCACCAAGTCCGTTAGAGTTAATGGGCATTTTTTCTTGCCTTTTTTTTAACCTGAATCGAAAAAACACATTTTTTTCTGGTCAAGCAGCACACACAATGAAATTCGAATGCAGATTCACAAACAAATGTTGCCACTCGTGAAAATGCATGTATCAGGTCAAAAAAATGTGCTTATCCCTAGCACCATACGACTGAAATTATATAACATACAAGAGAAATTATATAACAGGATTAAACTCTTAAAGATAGAAGATTATTATTAACAACACGTAATTATAAAGTTCCAAAATATTTCACAGCGTTGTACAATAGGGTCTATACATTAACCACAAAACTGATAATGGATAACTCAATACAAGAGATAAAAAAAGACCTGCTCATTACAATTTAAAAGGAGAAAGGGTATGAGAAGCAAGGAACTGTATGGGCAGGGCCGGAACTAGGGGTAGGCAGAAGAGGCAGCTGCCTAGGGCGCAACGATTAGTGCTACTTTGTCTTGGCAATGACCGATCTAATCGCCCCGCCCCCCCTGCACCGCCTCCTGTGCTTTGGCGCGCATTCGGGGGGCGGGGAGGTGGGCGGAGTTGGCCGACCGGGTTGCCTAGGGCGCCCGGTCAGCTTGGCCCACCCCTGTGTATGGGGATGGGTGAGATCAGGAGTCAGCACATTGAGAGATGTGGCACTGAGCATTGCATTTACGGGGTGTTAGTAGCATATAGTGTAGCCCAGTGATCCCAAACCAGTGGCTCGGGGGCAACATGTTGCTCCCCAACCCCTTGGATGTTGCTCCCAGTGGCCTCAAGTGCTTATTTTTGACTTTCAGGCTTGGAGGAAAGTGTTGATAGCCTAAAACCCAGTACAATGCCAAACAGAGCCTTCTATAGGCTGCCAGTCCACATAGGGTCTACCAAATAGCCAATCATAGCTCTTATTTGCACCCCCAGGAACATTTCCCATGCTTGTGTTGCTCCCCAACACTTTTTCCATTTGAATGTTGCTCACGGGTATAAAAGGTTGGGGATCCCTGGTGTAGCCTGAAGCAATGTTAGGTGAGATGAGGATAAGCTTCTCTAAAGATGATAAATGTCTCATTTAATGGCAGAGTGATTGGGAGAAAGTAAGGTTGCCATCCTTCCCTCTGTCTAAAGCCAGGCAGTACAATGGCATCATGGGGACATGGCTGTGATGTCACAGGGGCCATCAGCGATTGACTGATCAACGTGTGTAATAAAGGGGGTGAACCTTTATTAATATTAATAGTTTGTATTAATTGACATTAATGACAAATATTAATGCATATGCAGGATCAATGATTAAACCTTCTGACTGTTAGTGAGCAATATTTTGCACGCATACAAGTAATAATAGAATTAAATAGATTTACTTATCTTTGTATGATTATAGTTACAAGCATAGCCAGTTCTGCATCAACTCAGCACAATCGGGGAGCCCCACAACCTTTGGTGCAAGACCTTCAGGTTCCCGATAACCAAGTGATGATCCAAATGTCCCGGCACTCATTCAGGAGTCCTAGGCGAAGCTACTGACACATGGTGGAGTGATGGGCGAAATATTTTGCCAGGCATGGATTCATGGCGAATTCCTGCGTTTCGCCATTGGCAGATTGTTTCGCGAAACGGATGAAAAAATTTGGCGTGCATCCAAAAATTGTCGCGGGCGTCCAAAAATTGTCGCGGGCGTCAAAAGAATAGCCGCGGGTGACGAAATAATAGCCGCGGACAACAAAAGAATAGCCGCGGGCGACAAATTTTTTTGACATGCAACATTTTCACTGTTTTGTGAATTTTTCGCTGTTTCGCGAATCTTTTGAAAGATTTGCACATTTTTCGGCAAAGCGAAACGGGACAGATTCGCTCATCACTACCTATGTTTATTGTTTGCCCAGCAATATACATAGAACAAAGAGATTGTATCTTGAACATTGGACAATAGCGGTCCCAAAATCTGCTGCTTTTACTTGACTCAAACCTTAGATTTGATTCATATGTCAAAGCAGATGTATATATTGTAAATCATTATAAAATCAATAGAAAATTCACCATGCTACAACGTGTCAATCTAGGAAAGCCCTGGTTTTGGCCCGGGCAACCCTTCCAATAACCGAGCTGTCTGGGCCAAAATCGAATGGGTGGCAACCCTTGGAGAAAGTCATGTGAAACATTGGGGGGTTATTCCAAGAATAGGTGCAGCGCTAGCCAAGCCTTGAATGCATTTATATGAAGAATGAATGAGTAAGGTGTTGAGCATAAACTCCCACTGTGATTGGTGGTGGTGTGTGGGCGTAATTGCTGAATATCTCTTTAAACTCTAATGCCCACTGACAGCTAATTAACAAGCAGATCAGCAACTCACCCTTCAAAGTATTCTGAATCACGAAGCAGCGATATTTATTGCTGTCCATTATTGGAAAATGCAATTAATTTGATATTTTCGATAGAAATTTTGCTTTTACAAGCAAATAAATTAAATTGACTGGAAACGCAGCGAGAGGGTTAATAGAGTTCAATGTAAATGTCTGTAAATTTCAGACTATAGTAAAAGCTCCGGGATATGAACTTGGCTTCTCGGGGAATCCTCTGAGAGAGCAACAAAGTAGGTTATAGTGCACTTTATGGGGCTAAAAAAGCTATCTATGCCATTCACGTAATTCATACTCTGCTGAAGCAAGGGAATCCGTGAATTTCATTGTCTTTGTACGCGGGAATTTTTTTGAGCATGTTACTCGCTAACCATCGGACTGGGAATACACGTCTCTCCGACATACATTGTTCTGTATTTGTAGGTCAAATTACATTTGCAGGTGACCTACGTGTCGGAAGCCTTTCCGCCGTCAGGAGAAAGTACAGAAAGAAGGATGAGAAAAGACTTAATAAAGAGCATTTAGAAAAAAAAAAATCATTTACATAGCTTCTGTCTATTTTACACTAAAGGAGTAGTCATTAGCGGTAACCTTTATGTAGACACCAGATTCAAAGGCATCAACCATAAATAATCATTGCATGTAGAAGGTAATTGCAATGCACTGTGTCAAGGCAATACTGTCTGTAATTAGATGCTACAACTAATAAACATTGTTAGTTCTGAGCCTATAGTTGTAGCACTAATAACCTTTATTCTTGGAATAGTGTAATTTGTTAGTGCAAATATTTACATACTTGTTTCCCAGCTGTCACTGTAAATGCATTAGGGATCTGAATATATAGGCTTTTCATTGTCAACTGCTACCAAGTCAAATATTTTCATTATACCAATACAAGTATACTTGGTATATCCGCAAAGCCATTATCCAGAAAGTTCCGAATTACATAAAGGCCATCTCCCATAGAGTCCATTATACGCAAATAATTCTAATTTTTAAAAATGATTCCCTTTTCTCTGTAATAATAAAACAGTACCTGTACTTGATCCCAACTAAGATATAATTAATCCTTATTGGGGGCAGAACAGCCCTATTGGGTTTATTTAATGGTTAAATGATTCCCTTTTCTCTGTAATAATAAAACAGTACCTGTACTTGATCCCAACTAAGATATAATTACCCCTTATTGGGGCAGAACAGCCCTATTGGGTTTATTTAATGGTTAAATGATTCCCTTTTCTCTGTAATAATAAAACAGTACCTGTACTTGATCCCAACTAAAATATAATTACCCCTTATTGGGGCAGAACAGCCCTATTGGGTTTATTTCATGGTTAAATGATTCCCTTTTCTCTGTAATAATAAAACAGTACCTGTACTTGATCCCAACTAAGATATAATTACCCCTTATTGGGGGCAGAAAAGCTGCCCTGCAGCTCACAATATATATTATGGTTCTTCTGTAGGCATTTGGGAGCACCACCAGTATAGTGGCCAGAAAGGATCAGTTACTTGTAAGGTGTAATGCCTAGTAATACCATTGGGGGCAATATATTTCCCTATTATTGCAGCAGTTTTATGACCAAAAAATGTAACTTTAACCATATAAAAAGATTTACTTCAAGTCCTATAGTGAAAGCTTCATACTCTGATTCAAAAAAAAAATAATCCCTTTTCCTGGAGAGGAATAACATTTTAATGACATAATTATATGTCTCCTATATGCTTATGTGGGAGGTTTTTTAATTCATTTATATTAAGAGTCATTTTCATTCATGTCATTGCTATGCCTAATTTGCTGAAGCTGGAATATTTGAGAGCAGAAACGGTGCACAGTGGGGCCAAATTATATACATACTGTACTAGCCTCACATCGCTTCATATTAACTCCACAATTATGTAATGGGATAATTTGGGGGAAGGAACATTGCCTATTCAAGCATTGTTTTTGCAGCATTTGCACTTTTCAAATGGACTGTTCTACTTCTATTTTATCATATTTATTGAATAATAGTGTCTTTCCCCTGCTCTGAAATGATACAATATCTACATATGTCTATATTCCGTGCTCAAGTATTAGTTCCTGGCAATTGACTTTTAATGGCAAGAGCTCAATAGTGTTACATTCGGTGGGAGAAAATAAAGAGTTCTAAATAGCTGACGACAAACTTCAAGGTAACTCTGGAGAATTTTCCCCTTTCCTATTCACAGATGTGAATGTAAATGTGCTGATATTCCAAATGTGTGTAACACGCAGAACATACTGGAAATGAAACCCATCATCGAATGCGACTTGGATCTAAGGTTATGGAAGACAAATTGCAATTTGAGTCAGTTAAGGACATACCATCACACAATGGGGCCCATTTACTTACTCACGAACGGGCCGAATGCGTCCCATTGCGTTATTTCCGTAATGATCGGTATTTGGCAATTTTTTCAGAAAATTGGTGCGACTTTTTCATTACCAATACGATTTGCGCGAAAACACGCGAGTCGCAAAATGTCCAATCGGAATTTTTCCAATTCGGATTCGGATTCGTGGGTTAGTAAATGTGCTCCAATATGTTTCCACTCCACCTCAAAATTAATGTCAACAGTGGAATTCCTAAGGAGAATCTAATTAAAGTACCCAATATAAACATTGTCATATCAATATAATATTAATATCGCTCACAGAGATTAGTGTGATCTAATTAATGTTGAATATCCTTTACCAAAGAGGATTGTGGACCATAAGTGTGGCTCCAAGTGTTTAATGATCCTAGATCTACACTAGAGGTCAATAGAAAGGAAGAGAGAAGGTGGAGAGAAGATGTCATAGTAGTACATAATGTTATTTAGGGTCAGGGCAGCTACCAGCCCTACTGAGATGGTAGATTCTATTTTCTGACAGATGAACGAATCTAAGGAGAATCTTATTAAAGTACCCAATAGAAACATTGTCATATCAATATAATATTAATATCCCTCACATAGATTAGTGTGATCTAATTAATGTTGAATATCCTTTACCAAAGAGGATTGTGGACCATAAGTCTGGCTCCAAGTGATCCTAGGTCTACACTAGAGGTCAATAGAAGGGAAGAGAGAAGGTGAAGAGAAGATGTCATAGTAGTACATAATGTTATTTAGGGTCAGGGCAGCTACCAACCCTACTGAGATGGTAGATTCTATTTTCTGCCACTTAGATAGTAGTCAGGGTTGGACCTATTGCCAGGTTTTAAATTTTATGTAGGTTTGGACTATTTGGGCAGTATGATTAACCCTGTTCTGTTAATATGTGTGTCATCAAATGGGTAACAGAGTGCTGAGATTCTGGCCTGGGCTCTCAATGAAAAGGAGTTACTACAAAGTGATGTGTTCTTGAAGCATTAATGCGGTGAATATTCTAAATCACTGAGGCAGTCCATGAACATATAAAGGCAAGGCCAAAGTCCAGGTACTTTTATGCAGGTTAGGGAAATCTGAGGTGCCTTCTAATATCCTCATATTTTAGAACTGTGGGCACACTATTTATTATTATTATAGTGTGGGGGCTGCTCTCTCCAGGTGAGACACTGGAACTTTCCCTGTTTGGGGAAAAGTATGTTGGGAACTGTTTTCCTCTGAGCCGGAGGAATGTTTATCCACAGAGGTGGATGGCCTAGTAGCAAGGAGCAGCTACTGTATTCTGCCCAGAAGACTGAGGGACTGAAGAGCAGCTGCTTCTGAGCAAGCGCAGGAATACCACAAAAGACTGTGAGTATAACCTGCATTTGCCTGTGTTGGCTTATTCTGCCCAAGTGTGCCCGTGTGTGCCCCTGGGAAGGGCAGTTTTTGAGTTTCAGCAAGACTGCTACTTTTGGTTGTATTTGGGATATCAGCTGTATGAACTTTTATTTTCTGTCAAGGCTGCTGTGTTAAATAAATTCCCACCAGAATTCAGCTGAAATCCCTGTGTCCCTGTCTCTTACCTGCGTGAAAGGAGCTGCCGCTTCTACCAAAAGAGCTAAATCCCCACAAAAAAATCCAAATCCAAATTGCTTGGGACCTGGGGTTTTCTGGAAAAGGTTTCTTTCCATAATTTGAATCTCCATACCTTAAGTCTATTAAAAATAATTTAAACATGAATTAAACCCAATAGGACTGTTCTGCCCCCAATAAGGGGTAATTATATCTTAGTTGGGATCAAGTACAGGTACTGTTTTATTATTACAGAGAAAAGGGAATCATTTAACCATTAAATAAACCCAATAGGGCTGTTCTGCCCCCAATAAGGGGTAATTATATCTTAGTTGGGATCAAGTACAGGTACTGTTTTATTATTACAGAGAAAAGGGAATCATTTAACCATTAAATAAACCCAATAGGGCTGTTCTGCCCCAATAAGGGGTAATTATATCTTAGTTGGGATCAAGTACAGGTACTGTTTTATTATTACAGAGAAAAGGGAATCATTTAACCATTAAATAAACCCAATAGGGCTGTTCTGCCCCCAATAAGGGGTAATTATATCTTAGTTGGGATCAAGTACAGGTACTGTTTTATTATTACAGAGAAAAGGGAATCATTTAACCATTAAATAAACCCAATAGGGCTGTTCTGCCCCCAATAAGGGGTAATTATATCTTAGTTGGGATCAAGTACAGGTACTGTTTTATTATTACAGAGAAAAGGGAATCATTTAACCATTAAATAAACCCAATAGGGCTCTTCTGCCCCCAATAAGGGGTAATTATATCTTAGTTGGGATCAAGTACAGGTACTGTTTTATTATTACAGAGAAAAGGGAATCATTTAACCATTAAATAAACCCAATAGGGCTGTTCTGCCCCCAATAAGGGGTAATTATATCTTAGTTGGGATCAAGTACATGTACTGTTTTATTATTACAGAGAAAAGGGAATCATTTAACCATGAAATAAACCCAATAGGGCTGTTCTGCCCCCAATAAGGGGTAATTATATCTTAGTTGGGATCAAGTACAGGTACTGTTTCATTATTTCAGTGTAAAAGTCATTTTTAAAAATTAGGATTATTTACAAAAAATAATCTTTGGGGGATGGCCTTCCCTTAATTCAGAAGTTTCTGGATAATGGGATAATGAATCCCATAGCCATCTTTTTTATCTACTTAATCAACACAACCCCACCCAGTCTGTTGTATTCAGTGGTCCTTTTGCCAAAAGCCCAAACTTTCTCAGAGTAAAATGGTCTGCCATATTGTATGTTGCAAAGCAGATAAGTGAAAAGATAATTACCTTCTGCTATTAATATTCTGAAGCTGATAATTATTTTAAAAATAATGATAAAACACATGCAATCAGTATTAATTGAATGTAAAATATTAATCAGTGGAATGATCATATATTCTCATAATGAGTTTTAGGATGTATTTATGTGCGGGTACAGAATTTGTGAGGTTACGGGTTAAGGTCTGCAGACTCAGGGTGGACATGTTTGTGCTATTGGTTGCGGAAATGAAGTCGGACACATCTGGTTCTATAATTTCTTCAAATTACCTTGGGAAGAGTGAAGATGTGTACAATATGTCATAGTCAGAAAGCAATTTAGAAATGGAAATAACCCAATAATTATTAATATATTTAAGGGATATTTGGAAACGATGCTCTTCAGTTCTGACCACAATCCAGATGGGAAGCACCCACGGGGTCAGAACACTGGCATAATATATGCTTTCATTATTCATAGACTCATTAAAACGAATACGCCATCATGAAGATTGGCATATGGCAGATAAGTGCTCGACCAAAACAAACTTAATGGGAAAGTCACGGCTTAATGTTAACTTGGGTGCCTTGTGTACGTACATACCGTCGCTCATACCGCATTGCATTAATGATATTGAAAAAATGAAAATGTAAATAGACAAATTGTGGTGCACTCATTGTGATGTCTAAACATGTCATTGTCTGATTTTAATTATTATAGAAGAAATCGTACAAGTAGAAACTAATAGATGATTGTAATATGTTCAGTATTGGGTTTGTTTCATATTATTTCCTAATTTTCTAAGCTGCTTCAGTCTGGCTTTAAAATTGTTATTAGCTTGTTAGGGTCAATGATCCTATAAACAACACCATATGGATAGACAGGTGGGTTTCCATTCCTTATTTTTCACATTTTTCTCTCAGCTTTTGAACAATTTCTTTCTTTTTCAGGTCTTAAAGGAGAATGCAAGTCAAAATGTAAAAAGCATACTGCCCAATAGTCCTCCTATTGTTTAGTACAAACGCCACACTTTTGGCTCACCTAATCACATATTTACTTAGTCACACTTACTCACATATTCTAGAACAGGCAGCCATCTCTAAAAAGGTATTCTCCCTTCCTTTCCCTCCTTGCTTCATACTGCACATGTGTTTCATTCCCTCCCCCCCTCCCCTCTGCCAGATCCGCTTCTGATTGGCTGGTGGGCATGTGTAGCTCAGAACAGGAGACAGGATCAAGTTACACACATGCTCAGAGAATAGGAAGGCTGCCGCTGGCACCTACAGGAAGGGGAGAGAGATTTCAGTGATGTCACTGTAGGCTTCACACTGCTGTAGGCTGCCAGCACCATATCTCAGAGAAGCAAGCAGGGATCTGGGAATTTAGATATGCAGTAAGTACTTAAAAAGAATGCCTTTAGACTTACTTTTAACTTATATTAACCTTTCATTGTCCTTTAATGGTCAGATGTTGTTAAATAATATGCAGAAAACATAAAGACAGAACATAAGCGCCCATTCTAGATATTTAGTGCATATTTATACTACAAATCTTACTATTCCGCCCCACCCAGATGGAAAGTTGTCATTTAAAAAAAAATTGCACAAAATACCGGCACAACAGGATTTGTTTTAGCGGGATAAACCCTGCTGATTTTAATAGTAGCAAACCATGTAACGTTTCGGGGGCACGCCCCTTCGTCTGACGAAGGGGCGTGCCCCCGAAACGTTACATGGTTTGCTACTATTAAAATCAGCAGGGTTTATCCCGCTAAAACAAATCCTGTTGTGCCGGTATTTTGTGCAATTTTGGATCGTGGTGGAGAGTACCGACGTCTCTAAAAGTTCTGTGCACCAGGTGGAACAGAGTGGAAAGGCCAGGGTGTGCTGGTGAGTGTTTATTGGCATTTAAAAAAAAATACCAGGATAATAATTTAGGGAGTGACTTATAAATGTTCATATTTGAAATTTGTTCCACAATTAATTTTTTTTTTCAATTAATTTTTTACAATTCAAATTATGGTTAAAAACGGAAATGTTCAATATTTATTAAGTGCAAAAAATCCCAAAACTCAAATGTAAAGCTTGTGAGTTTATATAGAAGTCAATAGGAGTTGTCCCGGGCAAAATTCAAGCTTTTTTTTTCAATTCAAGATTATTTTTTTTTTGATCTCGTAAACTCCCAAATTTGAGGTAGCTCAATTTTATTTACGGAAATATTATGAATTGAGTTTTTATAGTAAACATTTTTCAATATGTGAGCAAACGTTCAGGTTTTTTTTTAATGGTGAGTTTATTTGAAGTAGAAAAATACTCAAAATTTAACAAACTGGAAAATCGATATATAAGCCCACGAATATCACCTTCTAGAAGACCCTGCTTCACTCACACTAGTAATCAGGTAATATACTGTATAATGAAGGATTTATTTCAGTTGCCAGTCTCTATCAGGTCACTGAAACAATAAAAAGGACTACAGGTATGGGATCCCTTATCCGGAAACCCGTTATCCAGAAAGCTCTGAATTTCGCAAAGGCCGTCTCCCATAGACTCCATTTTAATCAAATAATTTTTAAACTGATTTCCTCCTCTGTAATAATAAAACAGTACCTGTACTTGATCCCAACTAAGATATAATTACCCCTTATTGGGGGCAGAACAGCCCTATTGGGTTTATTTAATGGTTAAATGATTCCCTTTTCTCTGTAGTAATAATAAAACAGTACCTGTACTTGATCCCAACTAAGATATAATTACCCCTTATTGGGGGCAGAACAGCCCTATTGGGTTTATTTCATGGTTAAATGATTCCCTTTTCTCTGTAATAATAAAACAGTACCTGTACTTGATCCCAGCTAAGATATAATTACCCCTTATTGGGGGCAGAACAGCCCTATTGGGTTTATTTCATGGTTAAATGATTCCCTTTTCTCTGTAATAATAAAACAGTACCTGTACTTGATCCCAGCTAAGATATAATTACCCCTTATTGGGGGCAGAACAGCCCTATTGGGTTTATTTAATGGTTAAATGACTCCCTTTTCTCTGTAATAATAAAACAGTACCTGTACTTGATCCCAACTAAGTCTGATGCCACACCAGGCGTAGGGCTGATTTTTTCGGCAAGCTGAAAAACGCTTGCCAAAAATTCAGCCCTACGCCTGCTACTTGTGCCTGCACCCGAATGAATGGGATACGCTCGGGTGCAGGCATATGTAGCCGATATACGCACGAAAACGCGAGAGAATGCAAAGTCTCGCAAAGCGTTTTTCCGCTTGCCGAAAAAATCAGCCCTACGCCTGGTGTGGCATCAGCCTAAGATATAATTACCCCTTATTGGGGGCAGAACAGTCCTATTGGGTTTATTTAATGGTTAAATGATTCCCTTTTCTCTGTAATAATAAAACAGTACCTGTACTTGATCCCAACTAAGATATAATTACCCCTTATTGGGGGCAGAACAGTCCTATTGGGTTTAATTACTGTTTAAATAACTTTATTAGCAGTCTTAAGGCAGGAGATCCGAATTACGGAAAGACCCCTTATCTGGAAAACCCCAGATCCCGAGCATTCTGGATAACAGGTCCCATACCTGTACTAGAGAGGGTCCTTCCTATAAAATGAAATAAAAACTGCAGTGTCTATTAAGGCAATGAGAAGTTGTGTTACAATACATAGAAATTTATATATTTGATTTATTGTTTTATTCAGTAATTAAATGAATATTTTGGTTTATTTTTTACTAAAATCCGCACAGTACAATTCGCACTCCCCGCCAACCATGTAAGTACAAGAGCCTGAATGCTACTGACACAAAGGCAGATGTAATGAAAGTGCCTGGCATCCCTTTGGAATCAGGTAGAAGTGTTTACCAATATCAGCTACGCCACTTGGCATTTTTTGAAGTTTTATTACAGAAACTGTTTTTTTGTTTTAATGGGTTTACTTTTGATTTCTGCCTCACAGGAATGTGTTTCAATAACAACACTGGGCTGAACAAAATAGAGCAAAATGCCTTGTAAGATGGGAATGATTCAGTAGCTTAACTATATTTGTTGTATAGAAACAAACCTTCTGCAATTCTTGTTCTATACATACAGGCGTAAGCTTATGGTAAATTAGATCCTGATGCTTATATATGATATAAACACCATATATCATTTCGCTTGAACTGGAGGCCAGGTTGTTGTGTGACTATAACTCTCAATAAAATGGGTGCCAGCGGTTCTTAAAGTTGAACAAGAATGGTTAATTTGTATAGCCACAATGGAGTAATAACAGGTACAAGGTGTGGGTATTTAGCATCTCACAGGTCAGGCAATACTCACAACAATTGGTCACAATGGGTCACATTGGTCTTTCCCGACAGGGCACAATGGGTTACCCCACAGCTTTCAGGTTATACTCTCCCAGTGGCCAGGGCCGCCATCAGGGGGGCAGAGGGGTACAGTCGTCCCGGGCCCGGACAATTTTAACCTTAAAAGGGGGCCCGGCCATGCTAAAGTTCTCTTAATAGCTCGGGCCCCCTTAAATCTATTCCGGGCCCTGTCATTGGTGGTCAGCGGGTGATCCTATTGGTTGCGCCCCGTGCGTACATCACGTCAGTACGCACGGGGCGCAACCTTATAAAAGGGCCTGTCTTCTGTCGGCAATCAGAAGTGCAGAGGCGTCGTCGAGGAACTACCTCGCCGGAGGAGCGTGAAGCTGCCGCTGAAGACGGCAAGAGGCCGGGGGCTGTGCTGTGCTGTTCCGTGCTGTGCTGGCTACCAATGTACTGGGGTGGGGGGCCCTGCTGGCTACCAATGTACTGGGGTGGGGGGCCCTGCTGGCTACCAATGTACTGGGATGGGGGGCACTGCTGGCTACCAATGTACTGGGGTAGGGGGCCCTGCTGGCTACCAATGTACTTGGGGGGGGGCCCTGCTGGCTACCAATGTACTGGGGGGGGGCCCTTCTGGCTACCAATGTACTAGGGGGGGGCCCTGCTGGCTACCAATGTACTAGGG
Organism: Xenopus tropicalis; assembly: GCF_000004195.4. NCBI lineage: Eukaryota > Metazoa > Chordata > Amphibia > Anura > Pipidae > Xenopus > Xenopus tropicalis. The sequence goes on along the minus strand of NC_030678.2, from coordinate 164,149,156 downwards.
GGGAGCCCTGCTGGCTACCAATGTACTAGGGGGGGCCTGCTGGCTACCAATGTACTAGGGGGGCACTGCTGGCTACCAATGTACTAGGGGGGCACTGCTGGCTACCAATGTACTAGGGGGGGCACTGCTGGCTACCAATGTCTAGGGGGGGCCTGCTGGCTACCAATGTACTGGGGGGGGCACTGCTGGCTACCAATGTACTAGGGGGGGGCACTGCTGGCTACCAATGTACTAGGGGCGGCACTGCTGGCTACCAATGTACTAGGGGGCACTGCTAGCTACCAATGTACAGGGGGGGCACTGCTGGCTATCATGTATTGGGGGGGGGCCCTGCTGGCTGTGAGTCCTTTTGTACTGGTGGGAGGGGGGCCCAGAAAATTTTCTTGTGAGGGGCCCCGTGATTTCTGATGGCGGCCCTGCCAGTGGCACCCAGGCAATTTACTATCTAACCCTAGTAGTGATGAGCGAATCTGACCCATTTTGCTTCGCCATAAATTTTGCGAAACAGCAAGAAAATTTGCGAAACGGGGAAAAATTCGCAAAATGCATTGGTGTATTTTTTGTCACATACGTCAAATTTTTTTTGACACCCCCATGCTTTTTTGACGTGACCACATGCAATTTTGATGCAATTGCGAGGTTTTTATGCGCCCGTGCCCAATTTGACGTGCAGCAAAAAAATTCCTGTGCGCCCAATTTTTCACCGGGGAATTTTTCCAGAACTTACGTGAAACAATTTGCCAATGGCGAAATGTGGAAATTCGCTGTGAATCCATGCCTGCCGAAAAAGTTCGCTCATCACTAAACCCTAGGTCTGTACACTGGTAACCCTACTCTGGGCAGCAATACACTAGGGATAATAATACCTGTACGATCCTTGTCGGAGCCATACGCTGCATTATTCATCAAAATACGATTGAGTCCGAAAACAAATTTTTTTTTATTTTTTCTAAGTTTTGGAACTGTGTGTATATTTGCGATTTTTTGTTAATTTGCGCAACTTTTTCATACTTTGCGACAATTTGTGCAACAATTTGTGCGCCAAAATCGCATTTGTCACAACAAGCACGAAAGTTTCAGATTCATACAAGCTTTGGTATTGTGACTTTCCTTGGGCTGGGTTGGAGATGCAGAGTGCCATTGAGCCCTATGGGAGACCTTCCTTGGGCCGGGTTGGAGCTGCAGAGTGCCATTGAGCCCTATGGGAGACCTTCCTTGGGCCGGGTTGGAGCTGCAGAGTGCCATTGAGCCCTATGGGAGACCTTCCTTGGGCCGGGTTGGAGCTGCAGAGTGCCATTGAGCCCTATGGGAGACTTTCCTTGGGCCGGGTTGGAGCTGCAGAGTGCCATTGAGCCCTATGGGAGACTTTCCTTGGGCCGGGTTGGAGCTGCAGAGTGCCATTGAGCCCTATGGGAGACTTTCCTTGGGCCAGGTTGGAGCTGCAGAGTGCCATTGAATCCTATGGGAGACTTTCCTTGGGCTGGGTTGGAGATGCAGAGTGCCATTGAGCCCTATGGGAGACCTTCCTTGGGCCAGGTTGGAGCTGCAGAGTGCCATTGAGCCCTATGGGAGGCTTTCCTTGGGCCAGGTTGGAGCTGCAGAGTGCCATTGAGCCCTATGGGAGACTTTCCTTGGGCCGGGTTGGAGCTGCAGGGTGCCATTGAGCCCTATGGGAGACTTTCCTTGGGCCAGGTTGGAGCTGCAGAGTGCCATTGAGCCCTATGGGAGACTTTCCTTGGGCCAGGTTGGAGCTGCAGAGTGCCATTGAGCCCTATGGGAGACTTTCCTTGGGCCGGGTTGGAGCTGCAGAGTGCCATTGAGCCCTATGGGAGACTTTCCTTGGGCCGGGTTGGAGCTGCAGAGTGCCATTGAGCCCTATGGGAGACTTTCCTTGGGCCGGGTTGGAGCTGCAGAGTGCCATTGAGCCCTATGGGAGACTTTCCTTGGGCCAGGTTGGAGCTGCAGAGTGCCATTGAGCCCTATGGGAGACTTTCCTTGGGCCAGGTTGGAGCTGCAGAGTGCCATTGAGCCCTATGGGAGACTTTCCTTGGGCCAGGTTGGAGCCGCAGAGTGCCATTGAGCCCTATGGGAGGCTTCCAAAATCATGCACTTAAGGTTCAAAGTCAGAAAGGTTATTGCGCCATTTACGTTCAGGTACTAAAATTTCGTGACTATCACAAACGATCGTTTCAATACGAGAATTTCGGATCGTACATACAAAATTTTCGTATTTAAATGGAAAGAATTTTCGTGACATTTGCAATCATCAGAAATGACCGGATTTTGTGTTTTGGATTTGTACCTTAGTGAATCTGGCCCTTAAAGCATGGAGATCCAAATTACGGAATACCCTTCGTCCCGAGCATTCCAGATAACAGGTCCTATACCTGTAGTACAAAAGCCAGTGTCGATAGGTTTTAGATGGTGTATTTTTGCATTTGGATTTGTCGTGTTTTTTTTGTATAATACAGTGATGTTTTTTTCTGCCACAAAATCGGGATTTGATTATGACACTATGTAAAGATACAGAAATCACAATATAGCAATGCATACAGGAAAACATCCACATTCAGTTATTAATAGATAATATAAGAACATAAAGACCCAATTTAGACCCTTAAGACTCTGCCATTGGTGCTTCCATTTAATATCCCCATTGCTTCCTGCCATATTAATTATCTTGGCAAATTTGCAGTAACATGGATCAATTTAATTAAATACCCCCCTCTTTAAAATACCAGCTTTGGTCTATGTTCCAAGTGGGAGTGATACTAAGGAGGCACAGGATTTGCCGTTAGAGATGAGTAAATCAGGTCCCATTTCAAATGAAAAATTGATTCTCTTAAATCGAAACCATGAAAATTGGACGGTGAATCTTTGCTAAAGTGGATTTAAAATCACTTCAAATGCAAACCAATGCACGGCCCAGTGTGAATCAATGCTGCCTCGGACACGCACACAATAGACACTGCTAGGCAGGAGGTGGGTTAGTAGCAGAATATCAACCAAAATTCAACTGTAAGATTCTTAGTATTCATTTGGAGAATTAATCCATATCCATTGTTTTCTTGTTAATAGGGAGGAGGTTGGTGTAATACGTTATCCATCCACTGGCCTCATCTGTAAGGAGCATTTTGATTTATAATATGATTTTTTTGTTTTATTTCTGTTCCATGGAGATCCAAATTACAGAAAGATCCCTTATCCCAAAAACCCCAGGTCCCGAGTGTTCTGGATAACCCAACCCTGTATAAGGTTCAGTGAAACAGTCCAACACATGAAGGGGGGGCTGACATGGCAAATTCCCTGCGCAACAAAAAATTCAGCGAACTGAAACGCTCCACTCGTCACTAACAGTGATATGATATCATACCACAATGATATAAATCATATTTGTTTGTAGATTGTAAGCTCTTTTGGGCAGGGCCCTCTTCCCCTCCTGTATCGGTTATTGATTGCTTTATATGTTACTCTGTATGTCCAATGTATGAAATGCAGTAATTCCTTGTAGAGTGTAAGCTCTTTTGGGCAGGGCTCCCTTCCCCTCCTGTATTGGTTACTGATTGCTTTATATGTTACTCTGTATGCCCAATGTATGAAATGCAGTAATTCCTTGTAGAGTGTAAGCTCTTTTGGGCAGGGCTCCCTTCCCCTCCTGTATCAGTTACTGATTGCTTTATATGTTACTCTGTATGTCCAATGTATGAAATGCAGTAATTCCTTGTAGAGTGTAAGCTCTTTTGGGCAGGGCTCCCTTCCCCTCCTGTATCGGTTACTGATTGCTTTATATGTTACTCTGTATGTCCAATGTATGAAATGCAGTAATTCCTTGTAGAGTGTAAGCTCTTTTGGGCAGGGCTCTCTTCCCCTCCTGTATCGGTTACTGATTGCTTTATATGTTACTCTGTATGTCCAATGTATGAAATGCAGTAATTCCTTGTAGAGTATAAGCTCTTTTGGGCAGGGCTCCCTTCCCCTCCTGTATCAGTTACTGATTGCTTTATATGTTACTCTGTATGTCCAATGTATGTAACCCACTTATTGTACAGCGCTGCGGGATATGTTGGCGCTTTATAAATAAATGTTAATGTAATGTACTCCTACTCCGTTTACTCTTCATGTGTTGGACAACTTCACTGGAATTTATACTATTCCATGTACAGGTATGGGACCTGTTATCCAGAATGCTCGGGACCTGGGGTTTTCCGGATAAGGGATCTTTCCGTTCTGCCCCCAGTAAGGGGTAATTATATCTTAGTTGGGATCAAGTACAGGTACTGTTTTATTATTACAGAGAAAAGGGAATCATTTAACCATGAAATAAACCCAATAGGGCTGTTCTGCCCCCAATAAGGGGTAATTATATCTTAGTTGGGATCAAGTACAGGTACAGTTTTATTATTACAGAGAAAAAGGAAATCAGTTTTAAAAATTTGAATTATTTGCTTATAATGGAGTCTATGGGAGATGGCCTTTCCGTAATTCGGAACTTTCTGGATAACGGGTTTCCGAATAAGGGATCCCATACCTGAATTTTCTTTAATTTGTATAAAAGATCTTGGCTCTCCGCTTTATAATATGCTTCTATTTGATGTATTTTTTTATATTTGACAACAGAAAGTGTACACATAAATATGAACAAATGTTGCACTCAAGGGACTTTACTAAAGGAAAACTTTTGTTCAATGTATACTGTATGTTAATATTGAATTGTGGTGTGAAATCACTGTTTTAATGCTACATTGGCTCGCTATTCGCATTCTCCCCTTTACTGGCATTTATACCATTGCTGTATTTTTTTCAATTTGTATAAAGGATCTTTGTATAAAGAATATAATTCTTGCTTTGCTAATCTGAATCACATTCTGCCCCCGGGTACCTTAATTTAATGGCAGTACTAACCAGATCTGACTGTTTTTGTCCATTAACTCCCTTGACAGTAATAAAATTAATGGCTGATAACGGGCAAGTCTACTTAACACCTTTTATTACAGTAAAGGTCTGCAGGGTATTGTATTCCAAAAAAAAAGGAAAAGAGAAGAACGCTGTTGACTAGTAAGTACAACCTTTACTATTCTCCAACTATTCTTTATTTAAAGACCTCAAAAGGAGACAGGAGAAGGTATTTCTTGCTTAGCATTGCCTGTGGAGCCTTTTGTCTCTGGGCAGACAGTAACATGCCCCATGTGACCTCCCACAGCCTATCACATGAGCTAGCACTCTCTGTACAGTGGTGTGAATGGAACTCTCAACTTCAAATCTGAGTTATCTCAAATCGTTACAAAGAGGGATATAGTATATACATTCCCCAGTAGTAAAGACTAGTAAAGACTTAAGGTTCCAGTTCTGGGACTGCCTTGACAAATGACAATCCTGTTATTAAACCTAAAATGGCCACTGGCAAGCAAATCCACCTTTTTGACCTGGCAGCCAAATAACCAGATTGCTAAAGGGAGAACTAAAGATCAACAAAGAATTAATATGTTGGGTTTTTGTACAAGCTCAATCCACCATGTTATCAGGGAAGATATGTGGCTTAGAATATGCCCCAGTAGCCCCCCATCTTCTTTCTGTTGATTCTCAACACATACTCTGTGCTGCTGTCACTTACCTGAGCTTAGGGACCCACTCACTCTATAATATATAGAATATACAATTCAATATAAAAGGGACTGGCAAAGTAGAAGGTGTATGAGTCTAGCGACAGTATTCATTAAGGACTGGAGAGGTGACTAGCGATGAGCGAATCTGTCCTGTTTCGCTTCGCGGGAAAATCCGCAAATCTTTCAAAAGATTTATGAAACGGCAATTATTTTAACACCGCGACTATTTATTTTGACGTCGCTACTATTCTTTGACACCGCGACTATTCTTTGACGCTGCGATTATTCTTTGACGCCGCAACTATTTTTTCTGATGCCGCGACTATTCTTTGACGCCGCGACTATTTATTCTGACGCCACGACTATTCTCTGACGCCGCGACTATTAATTCTGACACCGTGACAATTCTTTTGACGCCCGCAACAATTTTTGGACGCACGGGGCGAATTTTTCCGCTGCAAATTTTTTCATCTGTTTCGCCAAACAATCCGCCAATGGCAAAGCGTGGAAATTTGCTGCGAATCCATGCCTGGCGAAACATTTCGCCCATCACTAGAGGTGATATTTGGTGCCACCTGGTTGGTATTGAAATGACCATTGATGCCAATATTACTAATAGGGAAAAAAGATAAAAATATAAGTAGCAGGTATTTTTTTTACAAGGGTGGCAATCCTAGTGGTGTCTTGGGAGGCAAAGAACATGATCTTTCCCTTATTTGTCCATGTAGGTGGTTGACACAAATTGCGCTCATCCAGTGGTCTGATCAGAAGGGTTCCTGTGCAGTCCTTGCTCAACAAAATATCAACATCCAGACTGGTCGATATGGGACCGAGCTCAGACATGAAACTGTCATTTTAGCCCCATACACAGGCCGTACGTTTAGCTGCTGAAGTCAGCAGCGGCAGGAAAGGATTCGGCTAAGATCATGAACTAATGGTTTAGTGCTGGGTATTACAAACTAAACTGTCAGCATCAAATGCCAGCAGTGCTGTAATCTATTTATCAGTGCCTTCTTTACCACTTGTATTGCTCATCAGTTGTATTTTTGAATGTCATCGATATGTTCAGTATATGCCCCTTCCACTGTACAGCTGCGTAATATGTTGGAGCTTTATATTTGTGATTATTTATAAAAAAGAATTGTTTTTTACAATATTGTAATTTTTGGGGTACCTTGTTTTAAGGGTGGTGCCTGCTGGTGTGCTTTGCAGAGAACTGATTGGTCAACAGGTGGAGTTGGTGTATAGTGATGAGCAAACCTGTGAAAAGATTTGCAAAACGGTGAAAAATGAGCAAAACCGCAAAAATGCAGTGCGTCAAAAAAAAAAAATTGTTGCGTGCATATTTTTTTGTTGCGCACAATATTTTTTGTTGCTTGTGCACCCACAAAGATTGGTAGCGACACTTTACTTGTAAATAGCAATGAGTGTATTTGCGAACCTGTGACGAAACAAGCGAAACGGGGAAAAATGAACAAAACAGCAAAAGTGTGCAACAAAAAAATGACGATGCGTGCCATTTTCGTTGACCTGCGTAATTTATTTTTTTCGCAAGGGACTTTTCTTTGCAGCCGCAGTGAAATTTTGCAGCCATTTTGGAAAAAATCTGTCAATGGTGAAATGCAGAAATTCACCATGAATCCATGCCTAGTGAAATATTTCGCTCATCACTATTTGTGAAACTGCTGAACTATTCGCGGAACGGCGGAAAATTCACAAAATGAGGCTACCTCAAAACTTTTTTGACTGTATCGTTTTCCGCAATTGCGGAATTTTTGACACAGCTAATTTTTGCGGCCGAAATGGCGAAATGTGGAATTTCTCAGTGAATCCATGCCTGTCGTAAAATTTTGTTCATCACTACAGGTATGGGATCCCTTATCTGGAAACCCATTACCCAGAAAGTTACGAATTACGGAAAGGCCATCTCCCATAGACTCCATTATAAGCAAATAATTCTAATTTTTCCCTTTTCTCTGTAATAATAAAACAGTACCTGTACTTGATCCCAACTAAGATATAATTACCCCTTATTGGGGCAGAACAGTCCTATTGGGTTTATTTCATGGTTAAATGATTCCCTTTTCTCTGTAATAATAAAACAGTACCTGTACTTGATCCCAACTAAGATATAATTACCCCTTATTGGGGGCAGAACAATCCTGTTGGGTTTATTTAATGGTTAAATGATTCCCTTTTCTCTGTAATAATAAAACAGTACCTGTACTTGATCCCAACTAAGATATAATTACCCCTTATTGGGGGCAGAACAGCCCTATTGGGTTTATTTCATGGTTAAATGATTCCCTTTTCTCTGTAATAATAAAACAGTACCTGTACTTGATCCCAACTAAGGTATAATTACCCCTTATTGGGGGCAGAACAGCCCTATTGGGTTTATTTCATGGTTAAATGATTCCCTTTTCTCTGTAGTAATAATAAAACAGTACCTGTACTTGATCCCAACTAAGATATAATTACCCCTTATTGGGGGCAGAACAGCCCTATTGGGTTTATTTCATGGTTAAATGATTCCCTTTTCTCTGTAGTAATAATAAAACAGTACCTGTACTTGATCCCAACTAAGATATAATTACCCCTTATTGGGGGCAGAACAGTCCTATTGGGTTTATTTAATGGTTAAATGATTCCCTTTTCTCTGTAATAATAAAACAGTACCTGTACTTGATCCCAACTAAGATATAATTACCCCTTATTGGGGGCAGAACAGTCCTATTGGGTTTATTTCATGGTTAAATGATTCCCTTTTCTCTGTAATAATAAAACAGTACCTGTACTTGATCCCAACTAAGATATAATTACCCCTTATTGGCGGCAAAACAAGACTATTGGGATTAATCAATATTTGAATGATTTTTAGCAGACTTAAGTTATGGAGATACAAATTACAGAAAGATCCCTTATCCGGAAACCCCCAGGTCCTGAGCATTCTGGATAACAGGTCCCATACCTGTACTTCTAAAATGCAATATATTCTCTATAGAGCAGGGAGCAGTTTTTAGATTGGCGCCGTAGCAATGGCAGCACAGTGATTAACTTACTAATGTGACGTCTCAGCTCCGCTAGGAAATGGATCCGTTATTATCCGAAGACAGTTTCTTGTGGGGGCTCCTGCCATACTCAGTTGTTGGATATGTATTAAAAATATGGGCATTATAGCAGGGCATGAATATTCATAAAACTATTTTTGCAATTTTCAACCTCTGGGGAGATTTTCACTATATAAACTAATTTTGAAATAGAGATGAAATTGACAGGGAATAACAGAGAGCGTGTAAAATTGCTGAGCCAATCTGCTAGAGCAGAAGGAAATACGAATAAAATTAGAATTCCAGTAAAATATACTTTCAAACTGAGAAAATTCCTTCGATTGCCGCAGAATTGAAATAGGCAGGGAATATTAACCAGTCAGATACCAGCCTTGGGGCGGCATGATAATGCTCTAGTAACCAGCTTAGCCTATTCCTGCCTTTGGATCACTATGACTTAAGGCTTAAAAAAATATAAACAACTTAGGTCTCTATAAAAATATATCATATTAAACAGCCAATATGTAAAACCCTGCTTCATCTAAATAAACCATTTTCATAAATATATACTTTATCAGTCGTATGTGCTATTGGGTAATCCTAAATAGAAAACTGCCATTTTAAGTACTAAGGGCCGCCCCCTGGGATCATAGGAGTCACAGTGCACACAAACAAGTCAAGGCACACATACATGCTAGGCCCCATCAGCCAATGAATGGACAGAGTTCTGCATTTTGCTCCCACACGACTTCCTGTTACAGTTAGAGCTGCATCACTTCCTGTCAGCTGATCTCTGAGGGAGCACCCAGCCCATCACTAAATGGCGGCTCAAGGGAAAAAGATGTAAAAGGGCAATATTTCCTGATATATATATATTCCAGTTTGGTAAGATTCTTTAATAGGCAACTTAATATGATATAAATGATCTGTTGGGTATTATTTATAGTGAAGGTATGGTTTTACTTTAAGAAAATGGAATAATGGATTTCTGGATAAAAGATCCCAGACCTGTGCATCTTAACTGTACACCACCCCTATTTATTCAGCTACCATCTACTTCATGCCTACCCTTTTTTAATTTTGTTTTCAAAATTAAATATTTTATATTATTTACCCTATATAAGCTATAAAAATAGATTACTGACCTTAATAAATGTATGTATGTATGTATATCTTTATTTATAAAGCGCTACTTATGTACGCAGCGCTGTACAGTAGAATTCATTAATACAGACAGGGGGTTATTAAGATAATAATAGATCAATACAAAGTACAGGTATAGGACCCGTTATCCAGAATGCTCGGGACCAAGGGTATTCCGGATAAGGAGTCTTTCCGTAATTTGGATCTCCATACCTTAAGTCTACTACAAAATCAATAAAACATTAATTAAACCCAATAGGATTGTTCTGCCCCCAATAAGGGGTAATTATATCTTAGTTGGGATCAAGTACAGGTACTGTTTTATTATTACAGAGAAAAGGGAATCATTTAACCATTAAATAAACCCAATAGGGCTGTTCTGCCCCCAATAAGGGGTAATTATATCTTAGTTGGGATCAAGTACAGGTACTGTTTTATTATTACAGAGAAAAGGGAATCATTTAACCATTAAATAAACCCAATAAGGCTGTTCTGCCCCCAATAAGGGGTAATTATATCTTAGTTGGGATCAAGTACAGGTACTGTTTTATTATTACAGAGAAAAGGGAATCATTTAACCATTAAATAAACCCAATAGGGCTGTTCTGCCCCAATAAGGGGTAATTATATCTTAGTTGGGATCAAGTACAAGGTACTGTTTAATTATTACAGAGAAAAAGGAAATCAGTTTCAAAATTCTGAATTATTTGCTTATAATGGAGTCTATGGGAGACGGGATTTCTGTAATTCGGAGCTTTCTGGATAACAGGTTTTCGGATAAGGGATCCCATACCTGTATAACAATAAATACAAATAAATACAAGATATAGTTGCAATAAGTTAAGAGTCCAATACACAAGAGGATGAAGGTCCCTGCCCCGTAGAGCTTACAGTCTATATATAATAAATGAGCAAAAAAACATTTATAATCTTTAGTTATACTGTAGCACAGATACCAATGCCATTCGCATTAAGGGTTTCTTACTGACAGTATATATTGGATTATTTTCATATTCAGATGTGTTGTATGTCCCGTAAAGCCCTAGTAGGCAAAATTAGATAAATGAATGTATTCCGTGCTAATCTATCTGCATCCATGTATCAGGCTGTTGTGATTAGACGGAGGGAAAGGTTAAACTTTGCCTTTATCACTGAATAACATTTGTACATTTGAGACAGGGCCTGCTGCCAGAGTAAAACTGTTTTCAATATACTCGGTAATGGCTGGAAAGCGTCACCCAATAACAAGCCCAATCATTTCCCGCTGTACTGTACACAAGAATAGCATACACAGATAGATGATTCACCGTCCTTTACATACAGCCTGGGGGAGAGCAAAGGAAGGAAACAAATGGCTATAAATGTGTGTGGGTTTTGATAGAATAATTGTTCTTTGTTAGATTTATTTATTTCAGATTAATAAATCATAGGGTCTGGTAATCGTACCAAAGATTTGTAAAGCTGTAAAAATCTATTATAGAGTCGTGTATGTAAGCAAATACATGCTGACCTGTCCCTGCGTGTCCTGACACTTTTTTTTATTTGGACTCAAGTTCGTGCCGACATCACCTTTGGTGTCAAAATTGAAAATAAATAGCGTCTTTTAGTTATTTTATGTGCCCACCTTCGCTTGCTCCCACCTTCGCTTGCTCACACCTCTTGATATACTGTAGTTGCCTTTCTGACTTTGTGCCTGTTCTGTACCTTGAACCTTTGATGCCTGTTTAAGACCCTTTGCCTGACCTCGACTACACTGGGCACCCTAGGCAACCCGCCCGGCAACCTTGCCCACCGCACAACCCACTGCCCCCTCCCATTGAGCTCCCCCTCATTGTCAGTGCGAATATACACGTTAGTTCCCCAACATTGAGGGGGGGCACATGATGTGCCAGGGATAAGCACAGCTGGTGGGGGTTGAGGGCACGGAGGTTGGTCTCTTTGCAGCCTGCTGACTTCTAAGCTACTGTTGGTAACACAAGGTAGACCTTTCTAAAAAAGCCACCTGATATATCAGAAAATGTATCTTCAAACCAATATGGGGTTAGTTCTAACCAAATGTCACATATATTGCCTTCTTCTTTTAGCATATTAATGTACTGACAAACAAATGCATGTTTCAAAGAGAAATACATACTTGAATTGTGTTGTGTGGGCTCTTTAACACATTTTGGTTTGGAAGCTGAAGTTCCCCTTTAATGAACCAGCCTAAAGGTTCTGTACCTGAAAAGTAGTAATGACCCAGGCCTTCAAAGAGAATTTTAACTCTTTGTTTTCATAATTTTTTTTCACAAAGCCTGAGTGCTCCTGTTTCCTTGTCTATTTATCTGAAAAATGTACTCGATTGTTATAGGCTTGTTTGCCATTGAGAGGAAAGAGAAAACGTTTTCAGCGGGAAAAATAGTTTATGAACAAGAAAAATATTATGCTCTTTTCAGTCAAAGGTATTTTAGGTCACGCAGGGAAACCGTGAATTCGGTTTGGTGGCAGAAACAAACTTGAAGGTTAAAATTTACTGCCTATGAATGTTCAAGTAGTATAAATTGTTACAACAATATAAATTTTATCATGGCTTGCCCGCATAAAATACAGGAGGCAATTTATTCTGCATTCTCTGTGATGCTGCACTGTATTTTTCTAACGCAGAACAAAGCAATACTGAGGATGGACCGTACCTTGATTTAGGTCACCGAAAACAATCAGTGGTATCTTAGACAAAGAACATTGGCATTTATTCCCAGATATATTGTCTGTGCCGTGGGCAGGGGTTAGCTACAGACCTTACTACAGAAGTTGCAAGAAATCTTTTTTGTTTACTACCAGTCATTTTGTGCCTTTATTGTTGGTTTTGCATCCACCCCATGCCCACTCATTTGAACCATGTAGGTGGCAAAATGACCAACATCATTGTCCCACCCATATTGCATCACAAGTGCCCCCGGCTGGTAGGACTTATGTTACGAGTGGGAAATAAATGGAAAGGTGAGTCCTTGAGGCAGGGGCTGTTACAGGATGGAGCGTGCGTAGACTAGACAGGATGTGACGGGACAGGGTGGGAGTAGACTAGACAGGATAGGACGGGATGGAGCAGGCATAGACTAGACGGGATGTGACAGGACAGGGTGGGAGTAGACTAGACAGGATAGGACGGGATGGAGCAGGTGTAGACTAGACAGGAAGTGACGGGACAGAGCGGGCGTAGACTAGACAGGATGTGACTGGACAGAGTGGGAGTAGACTAGACAGGATAGGAAGGGATGGAGCAGGCGTAGACTAGACAGGATGTGACGGGACAGAGCAGGCATAGACTAGACAGGATGTGACTGGACAGAGTGGGAGTAGACTAGACAGGATAGGAAGGGATGGAGCAGGCGTAGACTAGACAGGATGTGACGGGACAGAGCAGGCATAGACTAGACAGGATGTGACTGGACAGAGTGGGAGTAGACTAGACAGGATAGGACGGGATGGAGCAGGCGTAGACTAGACAGGATGTGACGGGATGGAGCAGGCGTAGACTAGACAGGAAAGGACGGGATGGAGCAGGCGTAGACTAGACAGGATGTGACGGGATGGAGCAGGCATAGACTAGACAGGAAAGGATGGGATGGAGCAGGCGTAGACTAGACAGGATGTGACGGGATGGAGCAGGTGTAGACTAGACAGGAAAGGACGGGATGCAGCGTGCGTAGACTAGACAGGAAAGGACGGGATGGAGCATGCGTAAACTAGACAGGATGTGACTGGACAGAGTGGGAGTAGACTAGACAGGAAAGGACGGGACAGAGCGGGCATAGACTAGACAGGAAAGGACGGGACGGAACGGGCGTAGACTAGACAGGAAAGGACGGGACAGAGCAGGCGTAGACTAGACAGGATGTGACTGGACAGAGTGGGAGTAGACTAGACAGGATAGGACGGGATGGAGCAGGCGTAGACTAGACAGGATGTGACGGGATGGAGCAGGCGTAGACTAGACAGGATGTGACTGGACAGAGTGGGAGTAGACTAGACAGGAAAGGACGGGAGGGAGCAGGCGTAGACTAGACAGGAAAGGACGGGATGGAGCAGGCGTAGACTAGACAGGAAAGGACGGGATGGAGCGTGCGTAGACTAGACAGGAAAGGACGGGATGGAGCGTGTGTAGACTAGACAGGAAAGGACGGAATGGAGCGTGCGTAAACTAGACAGGATGTGACTGGACAGAGTGGGAGTAGACTAGACAGGAAAGGACGGGACGGAGCGGGCGTAGACTAGACAGGAAAGGACGGGACAGAGCAGGCGTAGACTAGACAGGATGTGACTGGACAGAGTGGGAGTAGACTAGACAGGATAGGACGGGATGGAGCGTGCGTAGACTAGACAGGAAAGGACGGGATGGAGCGTGCGTAAACTAGACAGGATGTGACTGGACGGAGCGGGCGTAGACTAGACAGGAAAGGACGGGACGGAGCGGGCGTAGACTAGACAGGAAAGGACGGGACAGAGCAGGCGTAGACTAGACAGGATGTGACTGGAGAGAGTGGGAGTAGACTAGACAGGATAGGACGGGATGGAGCAGGCGTAGACTAGACAGGATGTGACGGGACAGAGCAGGCGTAGACTAGACAGGATGTGACTGGACAGAGTGGGAGTAGACTAGACAGGAAAGGACGGGAGGGAGCAGGCGTAGACTAGACAGGATGTGACGGGATGGAGCAGGCATAGACTAGACAGGAAAGGACGGGATGGAGCAGGCGTAGACTAGACAGGAAAGGACGGGATGGAGCGTGCGTAGACTAGACAGAAAAGGACGGGATGGAGCAGGCGTAGACTAGACAGGATGTGACGGGATGGAGCAGGCGTAGACTAGACAGGAAAGGACGGGATGGAGCAGGCGTAGACTAGACAGGAAAGGACGGGATGGAGCGGGCGTAGACTAGACAGGATGTGACGGGATGGAGCAGGCGTAGACTAGACAGGAAAGGACGGGATGGAGCAGGCGTAGACTAGACAGGAAAGGACGGGATGGAGCGTGCGTAGACTAGACAGGATGTGACGGGATGGAGCAGGCGTAGACTAGACAGGAAAGGACGGGATGGAGCAGGCGTAGACTAGACAGGAAAGGACGGGATGGAGCAGGCGTAGACTAGACAGGAAAGGACGGGATGGAGCGTGCGTAGACTAGACAGGATGTGACGGGATGGAGCAGGCGTAGACTAGACAGGATGTGACGGGATGGAGCAGGCGTAGACTAGACAGGAAAGGACGGGATGGAGCAGGCGTAGACTAGACAGGAAAGGACGGGATGGAGCGTGCGTAGACTAGACAGGAAAGGACGGGACGGAGCAGGCGTAGACTAGACAGGAAAAGACGGGACAGAGCAGGCGTAGACTAGACAGGATGTGACTGGACAGAGTGGGAGTAGACTAGACAGGATAGGACGGGATGGAGCGTGCGTAGACTAGACAGGAAAGGACGGGATGGAGCGTGCGTAAACTAGACAGGATGTGACTGGACGGAGCGGGCGTAGACTAGACAGGAAAGGACGGGACAGAGCGAGCGTAGACTAGAGAGGAAAGGGCAGGACAGAGCGGGCATAGACTGGACAGGACAGGATAACCGAGGAGCAAAGGCAAAGATCATGAGTGAGGAGCAAGAAGCAAGAACAGGAGCAAGACAAAGGAGCGAAGGAGCAAGAACACTATACTAAGGAGTAAAGGAGCAAGGAAGCAAGATGAAGGAGCCAGAACAGGAAACACAAACTAGGGACAGGCCACAGTGCTTAGTGTTAACCAACGTTCAGGCCACATGTGTGATGAGGGCTGAGCTTAAATAGGGCAGAGTCAGCCCTGATTGGCTGACCCCACCTAGCCAATAAGGCTGCTGGGGTGATGTCACCAAGCCCAGGACACAGGTGAAAGAAAACACAAGGCAATCACGTCTTGCTGGCTGCTATCCTGGCTCGATGGTTAGGGGGAGCAACTGACAACCAGGAGGTCCTGAGATCAAACCCCAACAGATCCCAACAACTTACTTTAGAAAGTGGCAGCCCTAAGTAAAAGTGACACTGGACCAGTAGGAAAAGAGATATATATATCTGTCACTTGCTGTACCATGAAATTCTATCATTACTTAGCAGCAGCTTCTTGTCACGGCTACTATACCCCAGGCATGAACAATACTGAGAATTGCCTCTGCTAAAACATACGTAGAGACAATTATCAGTGATCAGCATTGTCTATTTAAGTAGCTGCTACTAGTAGCTCCATGTGTCTTCACCCTTAAGACTGCAAGTGTTTAAAGATAACCCATTGCTCGTCTGCAGAGTTGCACCAATGCACCCACCCAGATAAATAGGGCTCAGTTGTGCCTAATGACGTTCAGAACCCTGTAATTATCACCACCCTGGACATGAAAAAACAAAGCCCTAGTTCCTATAGTGAGTTGCACCAATCGCTGCTACAAACTTGCGGTAAGTGAATTATTATGACATTTTTGACACCATGCACATTAAAATGTCATGAAATGTTAAGGTGGATCTACTGCTGGGGCCACAGTGTCAGGAAATGCTGGGCTCGCTGTGTCATTGGTTGCTGGGTGCACTCACTAACTGTCATATATGGGTGGGTCTAATGTGTCAATGCTCCGGACAGAGCATCATACATTGCTGCTGCTATTGTGGTCTGAAGCGCTCGAGCCGCTATGACTGGAAATGTTAGGGTCACTGTATCATATATTGGTGGCATCATAGAACAGGTATGGGTCATCCAGAATGCTCGGAACTTGGGGTTTTCCGGCTAAGGGATCTCTTCATAAAAAAGTCATGCGGTAGCCATGTTTACAATCATTTAAACATTCATTAAACCCAATAAGATTGTTTTGCCTAAAATGATCTTATATTTAATTGGGATCAAGTACAGGTAAGGGATCCCTTATCCAGAAACCCGATATCCAGCTCCGAATTAAGTAAAGCCTGTCTTTTTCTCTGTAAAAATCAGAAAAAAACCCAGTGCTTTGTATTTGATTCTAACTAAGATCTAATTAATCCGTACTGGGGGCAGAACAGCCCTATTGGGTTTAATTAATGTTTTATTGATTTTTTAGTAGACTTAAGGTATGGAGATCCAAATTACAGAAAGACCTCCTTATCCAGAATACCCTTGGCCCTGAGCATTCTGAATAACGGGTCCTATACCTGTATAAGGTACTGTTTTATTATTACAGAAAAAAAGGAAATCACTTTTACATATTAGAATTATTTGCTGATACTGGAGTCCGAGGCACCTCTTTGAGGTCATCAAAGTCGGAGAGAGAAGGAGGGCTCAGAAAGCAAAAGGGGGCGGAGCTTCACACTAGACAAGGAAGTCAGTAAAAGAGCTGCAGTTGAGCAGCTTGTTATAGAGCAACAAAATAAATCTGCATTCAGTGAGAAAGGTAATTCAGGGGGGCTGTACAGAGTCATTTTAGGGGATATTTAAATAAAAGGCTTACTTCTCCTTTAATTAGAAGCCAATTAATCTGCCTGTGTGTTTCTGGGTGTGGAGAAGGCTGGGGTTCCAGTGGGGTACATACAGAATCCTTATAGATAGTGGCCCTGTTAGAATCAAGCTCGGGGCCCCAGCATTGCAGGACAGCAGTGATAATAAGTGAATCCGAGTGAGCTTGCAGTTTACTCCGGAAATGAGTTTGGATTCGGTCAGATTTTTCTCTAGGCTAAGCTTTCTCATACACCGTCATTGCTTTTCTTCGACACTTGCAATCTACATAATATATTCTTTGCTACAGAATCCAGGAAAGAGTCTTTTTTTTAAGTTGGTTGTGACAAGAATTTATCATTTCACATCCCAGAATCCCGCTTGCTTCCCAGCACCGGTTATCCCAATGCACCAGTTATCCCAATGCACCAGTCACTTTCTGGTAATTAAAACACCAATGATTAAAAACTGTCCTAACTGCGCAGCCTTTTTCCGCCTGTAATAAAAGCTGAGCCTCCTCTGCTAATAACTATATAATGCACAAACGATGCCCTTTCTTTGTTAAATCTAAATTCGTTTAAGAAATAGAAAGATAATTAAGTAAAAAAAGCAGATGGAAAAATATCCACCTGGGAAAAGCGCGGTGAGAATCAGGATTTTCGGCACGCGGAGCACAATGAAAGCGAATGTTGTCCGTTTCTCGTGTTCCGACAACCTACTTCTCTTCCCTTCCCTGATTTAATAGCTAATGTACACGGGAACGGCGTTCCTTTGCAAATCTTCCAAATATTTTATATGTTTATTTTAATTGACGTCATGTTCGGTAGATTCTTTAGGAGGTTTATAAAACATGTTGTCATTTTTACTTCTCTCGAGAAGTTTCATGGAGTTGAACTGCTCGAGCATAACATTTCCTTGCATTTGTGTTTCTGTGATTCATTTTATGGCTTTCTATTACAGGTATGGGACCTGGTATCAAGAGTGGGCAGCAGAAAAAAAGGAAATTAATGTAAAAAAAAATTGAATGTTGATTAAATTTGAGTGTATGGGAGATGGCAGTCCTGTAATTTGGAGTTTTTTGGATAACGGGTTTCTGGATAATGGATATTATACCTGTGTATTGTTTTGTACAAGTGCATGACAGTAGGGGCAGGGAATCTAGCAGCTGCAGGGGTTAGGGCAGGGGACCCCAAACTTTCTATTACAGGTATGGGACCTGTTATCAAGAATGGGCAGCAGAAAAAAAGGAAATTAATTTTAAAAAAAATTGAATGATTTGATGAAAATTGAGCGTATGGGAGATGGCAGTCCTGTAATTTGGAGTTTTTTGGATAATGGGTTTCCAGATAATGGATATTATACCTGTGTATTGTTTTGTACAAGTGCATGACAGTAGGGGCAGCTGCGGGGGTTAGGGCAGGGGACCCCAAACTTTTATACCTGAAAGCAACATTCAAATGGAAAAAGTGTTGGGGAGCAACACAAGCATGAAAAAAGTTCTGGGGTGCCAAATAAGAGCTATGATTGAGCTACGTTTAATGGCAGCCTACAGGAGGTTCGGTTTGGAAATAAACCTAGTTTTTGTGCAAATAAAACTTGCCCCCAAGTCAGGAATTCAAAAATAACTCCCTGGTTTGGGGGCACTGAGAGCAACATCCAAGGGGTTGGGGAGCAACATGTTGCCCTTGAGCCTGTTTTAATATACAGGAATAAGATGTTTCCAGAAAGCTCTGAATTACAGGATGACAATCTCCCATAAACTCCATCAATTATGATTTCCGTTTTCTCTCTAATAATAACAGTACCAGTCAATTTGTGAGTTTGTGAATTTCCAAAAAAAAACCTGAATGTTTGCTTATTTATAAGCTTGTTCGAATAAGTCGAAAAAAAAAAGTCGAAAAAAAGTCGAAAAATTTGAAAATCTTGAATTGAAAATATGGCCTGACTTTGCCTGGGGAAACTTACACTGACTACTTCATGAACTCTTAGATGCTAAAGTTTTACATTCAAGTTTTCAGGTTTTCTGCATAAATATTGGACATTCAAGTTTTTTTTTTTTGCGTCATGAAAAAAAGTACAGAGATCCAAATTCAGAAAGACCCCTTATCCGCAAAACCCCAGATCATTCTGGATAACAGGTCCCGCACCTGTGAAACAGTTTATCTTTCCTTAAGGATTTCATTACTGGCACGGTCTTACTGCTGACATATAGTGATGAGCGAATCTTCGCCATAAAATTTGCAAAACGACAAGAAAATTTGAGAAACGGAAAAAAATCCATGAAACGCATTTGCTGCGCAGCTTTTTTTGTCGCCTGTGTCTTATTTTTGTCGCCCGCGTCTTATTTGGCAAACCCAATTCTTGACCCCACCTAAATAAATAAATAGTATCCAAGCACTGCCATGACATTGGGGCTCATCTTACAGTATAAGAAAAAGTAGTGAAGAAACATTTGTTTGCAAATAATGACCATAGAGATAACATCTTAACATTCATGAAATCAAGAGTTCGAATCCCGAATGGGAAAAGTTCGGATTGGATACGATAATTTCTGAAGATCGCAAATATCACGAAAAAATCGTATTAGTCATGATAATATTGTATTGGCGATCCAAAATGTCCATACCGAACGATTGTAAACAGCGGGAAAACCTTTCCGACTTTGAACCTTCAGTGCATGATTTTGGAAGCCTCCCATAGGACTCAATGGTAGCTCCAACCCGGCCCAAGGAAAGTCATGATACCGAAGCTTGAATGAATCCGAAACATTCGTACTCGGTGCGACAATAGGATTTTGTCGCACAGTCCAAAAAAGTCGCGCAAGGTACGAAAAAGTTGCTAAAAATATGCACAGAGAGTTCGTGGATTAAAATATCTGCCCCTTAGAGTAAAAAGATGTTTGGTAATTATGACCTTATAGGAAAGTTGAAGTTAAATGAAGGCTAATGGAGATTGTGGGCTTTGTAGCTTATTCATTTGAATGAATGGGCAAAAGTCCAGCATTTAGTCCTTTATCATGTCCATGGGATATTTTTCCAAAGAGTGAATGCCAAGGTTTGATGAAGCCCCCAGAATACCACGTTGTGCTGATCTGAGTGTTGGGCGGAAATCTCATTGTTCTCCCTGTGTGCAGAATTTTTGACTTTTATGCGTTTGCAAATAGTCCATATTCTGAGATCCAATCACAACTCTTGAGCAGTCGATGGCCCATTATTCCTGTCACCTCTCCTTTATAGCGCTGCGTCTGTAAATTAGTAGAAGCAACTTGCCCGTTTTTGCCACTTTCTTTGCAATTGCTGTTGCCATTTCTTTTAAGTTCCAAGACAAAATGCGTCTGGCCTTTTTTTAAGCGCTGCATATTTCTTCTTTATGACCTCCTGTTTTTAGGCAAGCGCATAATATGCTTTGGTAATTCTCCCGATATCATCTTGATAGCAAAACCTATTGATGTGTGTGTGCTACTTTATTGTCTTAAAGTTCAATAAAAACAATTAACATACCCTTTGAAGTAATGACAAGGAACACTTTGTAATATACAGTATTTACTTTTGCCTGTCATGAGTAAAAAATGTTGCCTATTGCTAATGAAATGATTTTCTGAGGCCGTTCCACGCGGCACTCACTCGAAATCTAAATGCTTCCTGTTCTCCAGGTCTAAGCAGATTACTAGGCAAAGGAATTCCTCCAGTAATGCCGGTTTTATTATCTCACATTTGTCAGTGGTGACATTTAGCTGTAAATCCTCAAACGGAATATCTTAATAGATTCAACCGGAATAAGCAACAGCTATAAGGATGGGAAATTAAAAGTTACTTTTTATTAGGTTTTGCTCACGGGGATAGATTTGCCGTTTTATAAACTTTCCTAAATATAACTTGTACGTGTTGCCAAAGAGGAAAAGAAGACTTTAGTGACCCCATTTAATTTTGATATTTGCCACGAAAGGGGATATAGATCTGAAAGGTGATGTCTCTAAATTAACTGCAGACATTAACAACTTTCCAAAAACCTGATTAGGATCAAAATGAAGTTGTCAGTTTAAAAACTGATGCACAATGTTTAGGCCTCACCAAGTAGACAGTCATTTTTGATTGTTGGTGCCATGTATGAGATGAAGTCACTATTCACAATTGTGCATGGTGGGCTTTTGGAATCCATCTGCCTCTTGCTCACTGCCTAGGCAATTTTCAGGCACTTTCCCAGGGTAAAGAAAGAAAGAGAGAGAAAGACAGAAAGAGAAAAAGAGAGACAGAGAAAAAGAAAGAGAAAAGAAAGAGGAAAAAAAAAGAAAAACTAACAAAGGTTTTCAGGCAGGGGGAGACAGAAAGAAAGAAAGAAAGAAAGAAAGAAAGACAAAGAGAAAGAAAGAAAAAAGAAAGAAAGTAAGAAAGAAAAATTAACAAGGGTTTTCAGGCATAGAAAGAAAGAAAGAAAGAAAGACTAACAAGGGTTTTCAGGCAGGGGGAGAAAGAAAGAAAGACAAAGAGAAAGAAAGAAAAAAGAAAGAAAGACAAAGAGAAAGAAAGAAAGAAAGAGAAAGAAAGAAAGAAAGAAAGAAAGAAAGAAAGAAAGAGAAAAACTAAAAAGGGTTTTCAGAAAGTAAGGAAGAGAAAAAGGAAAGAGAAAAGGAAAAAGAAAGAGAAAAGGCAAAGAGAAAAAAGAGAAAAGGAAAAGGAAAAAGAAAGAGAAAAGGAAAAAGAAAGAGAAAAGGAAAAAGAAAGAGAAAAGGTAAAAGAAAGAGAAAAGGAAAAAGAGAGAAAAGGAAAAGGAAAAAAGAGAGAAAAGGAAAAAGAAAGGGAAAAGAAAGAGTAACCGAAAAAGAGAAAGGAAAAAAAAACTAACAAGGATTTTCAGGAAGGGAAAAAAAGAAAAAAAGAAACTCACAAGGGTTTTCAGGCAGGCAAGAAAACATGGATGCACCCTCTCAGTTTGGGATACGGCCAAGATTCAGTCTTTATTTTATCGCAGGATTCGCTGTTTTTAACCAAAACCCCTTGTGAGTTCCTTAACTCAGGGGGGTTTCTTCTTTGATTGCTTGAGCCTTTTGGAAAGCTCCATAAATCGGCCCCCTATGTCTATCCAGGCTGCATTAGAATAAACAATAGAATTCTGATGGCTTAAAAACCTTAGTTATGTAACATTATATATGTGCTGCAATGGCGTGCTCCTATCTTTCATGAATAGCTCTTGGCTCGGACTAAAGCTTTGCCAGCTCTTGGCATAACCCACAGTCATTTCTCTCATGTAAGGCAAGTTCAATTTAAATTTACAGAAAATCAAATTTGCCATTATGAACCTATAAATCTACTTTCCATGCAATTGTATGTCTTTATCTGTATTTCAGAACACTAATGGACTTTAATTGAGTTTTTTTGTAGACCTTTTACCAGATATTTAGGGCAATGGATATGTACATGAATAAATGACTATTTGGAGTGGGTTTCCCATGTCTCATACTGAGCTTATTACAGAGACATGTGCTATGTGTATGTAGGGACCCCAAAGAATTGGGCCCCTCCAGGATTAGTTCCCCTTTAGACAGGCACCATGAGGGTGGCCTTATGAGATTTGGACACCTAAAGGTGGTCCTGGGTGTTTATGTGTGAAAAGGGAGTTTCCCTGCAAGTTAACAGCCACCACTAGATGTCGCTGTGCTAAAAGTATAAAAGGGAATGACTCCCAGTTTCAGCAGGTCTTCGTCCTGGGACTGCTTCTTGTAAAGAAGCGTATAACAGGCTTGTGTTCTAGTACAGGAGGTACTGTAACAGGTCACTCTAGGAGTGACAGGCAGGCTAGAGAGAACGGGCAGTGATAGCCCCGACAGGAGAAAGAGAGGTTAAGACCCCCAGCACTCATGGCTGGAGTTAAGGGCCTGTAGTGTTTAGTAAGAGGAGCCAAGTCAGCACCTGGGAGTGTTCCCAGTGAAGGGGCCCTACGCGTGGACCGGGGTGAGTTCCTAGGTGGAAGCATCCGGCGGGAGTACCGGGGGTAGCCCAAAGAGAGAGTGTGACTTGAGCCGTCTGTGTGACATCCTCTGAAGTGTTCTGCCTGCATCAATAAACAAGTTCATCTGGTTCACCATTTTAACCAGTGTCTTGGTGGTTCATATACTGAGGATCCTCAACTGCCTGGTAAGCAGCTACCCCAAGGGAGGGGCAAGGTACCGGGAGTTGCTGGGAGTCCGGGTCCAAGGAGGACCTCATAGAGTTTTCCCAGGGAGGAGACATATAGTTCTACCTATACCTACCCTGGGTGGAGGCACGCCATTCATTTATATTACACCTGTCCCCCATAATAAGCGGGGGCTCAGGGCTCCTGTAGCGCCACACGCAGGTGATTGCGTGTTAAAAGTACAGCCGTAGCCAAAATAGGGTTACATGTACAATGTCATTTACTTTATACACACACTGTAGGGACCTCCTTCTTACTGGCCGCTGTCTCTTTACTACTGGGCAGAAAAGCAGCTAGTAGCATCATTCTGTCTGGAGTATGCTTGTTAAAGGACATGTACATGGTTAATAGTACGGCTGCAACATCCCCTTAATCACTTGGGATTCCTTCTGCTACTCTAACCCACTTGGCCCCTTCGCTCAGGAATTTACTTTTCTCTTGGATAAATGAGCATGCTCAGTCCTTTTCAACTCAGGATACTAAACACGCCCACCAATCTAGCAACCAGTGAAGAGATGGCACTGCTGGTCCCCATAAAAGCTCTATCTGTTTGCGCCTATTTTTTTCTCCTAACCTCCACTCCTGAGCTCAGCTTAACCATTACAGTGCTTAGTCGAGGGTCAGACTGGGAGGTGAAGGGCCCCACACAGGGCCCCCCACCCGACGTTCTCCCCTGAGCGCGTAAATTTAAAGCGTCAGACCAGGAGCGGTCGGGCAGGGGGAGCACCACAAGGGTCAGGTCTGGGCCGCCCTGGCTTAATCCAAGTCTAACATTTTAACATAGTAAGTTCTGCCTGTGTAAGCCTGAATTACATGCACTTTACAGCGCACATTTACTGTTTGCAGATGTAAATGTTATTGATGAAGTCAGAGGGAAAATGGCCCCCAGCTAAAAGCTATCCTAAATCCTATTTTTTTAAGGAAAATGTGATAGTTCTGGAAAATGGAGGGATTATATGAAGTACAAATAATGCCTTTTGAGTGGAGAAGATGTGCCCAACTTAAGGAATGTAGGCAGGGTCAGACTGGGGGGTGAAGGGCCCACCGGGGCTCCCACCCATAGCCCCCCCCGAGGGCCCCCCTAACCCCCCTCACAGGGCCCCCCACTCAATGTCCTCCCCGAGCGCATAAATTAACGCGTCAGGGCAGGAGCGGTCTGGCAGGGGGAGCACTGCAAGGGTCGGGTCTGGGCCGCTGGGGCCCACTGGGATTTTACCCGGTGTCCCGGCGGCCCAGACCCGACCCTGAATGTAGGGTTTACGTTTAAGTGCTGCATGATGAAACTTGCAAATATGCACCTGGAGTTGCAAGTGGTGGATGCACCCTATTCTATTGCCCCAAGTGTGTTGGGATTATTGACACAGGGCGCTGAGGGAACCATGGAGCTGTGGCCTGATCAGAAGATGGTGCTAGCTTCAGTTTCCAATTTCGAATGGAAGGCAGGAATGACTCAATGGTGCCAAGCGCAGCCATTCTGAAATGCCAAGAGCTCATTTTCATTCATATACCTTAATGAAAGTGGTTTTAGGCACATCTCACAACGCACACGTTGCCCATCGTGTTTTTATCTCTTCCAAGGAGCCTGTGGAGCTTCATAACGAACTTAATATACATGGGGTTTGGAGAGCTAACATTTAACAGGGAGAAAGCTATTCTCCCTACTGTAGTAATTATACAAACACAAATGTTCTTTATCTTAAGAGTTCATTAGAACAGGACTAAGGATCTCCAAATTTCTGCCATTTTAAGTGCTGGCCGGCAGTTAGCAAAGCACTCCAACCACGTAATTGCCTTCAAACAGGCAAATTTCTTACCTCCTGATTGGTTGCCTGGTGCAAACTTTACTTTTATTCCATTACCCCTGATTGCAGACTTGGAACCCTACATTGCCCAGGCCTTTTATATTTCAAATAAAGTTTTGCTAATTATCTTCATTTCAAGCAGCCAGCAAACATTTTTCTGTGTTCTAATGAATCTGCAATTTTAAAAAAACATTGTACAGAAATAATTCCACGGTGATATTAAAAAATGTAATTTTCCCCGATCTCTTCTGTGCGTTAATAACCTGTACTTTAAAAAATGGTTTCTGAGAATTTTGGAAGTGTAAATGCTTGCTACTGAAGAACAGCGAAAAATCTAATTACAAAAAGTTTCATTGCTAAAATAATCATAATGAGCTAGCATACAGAAATAATAGTAGGGCTCTTTAATTCTGAAATTGCAGTCTAATTACGTGCATCCTGACCTTTTGGGAAAACGTATGTAAGTAATACTTGAATTGCTCGTTTTAGAGTCTTCTACTGCAGATCTGTTTCGTTAATGGAGAAGGAAAAGTAAAAAATAGTAATAAGTAAGCTTTATCAGAAAGGTCTATGTAAATACAGCCATAAGCACTCACAGTAATGCTGCACTGAGTCCTCTATCAAAAGAAACACCGGATTTCTTGTCTCCTTTTTTGTAAATATGTTCTTCAGTATCAGACTTCCTCTCTCAGAAAAATCCTTCATTCCCAGGGCCCGAGTCTGTGCAGCTCTCTCCTCACTCCTGCTCCTCACTCCCCCCTCCCTTAGGAATGTGTAATCTGAGCTATAACGGCTAGAAAAAAACCCCCAAAACTTCTAAAACTATGACGCCAAGACTAGCCAACTGAAAAAGGACAGCTGCCATGACCTTGACAGTTTTTAGATGCCATATTTTTACTTTTGGATTTGTCACAGTTTAGTTGCATAATAAATGGTGAAAAAAATGTGACAAAATCATATTTTTGCACAAAACATACGAAGTAAAAGTCAATACGAATAAAAGTCAAAAAATGAATGCATTAATAAATGCCCTCCTTAGGGGCACATTCATCAAAGTACGAATTCAAATCCCGAAATGGGAAAAATTCGGATTAGATACGATAATTTCTGATGATCGCAAATATCCCGAAAATGTTTACGGAAAAATCGGAATAGTCACGATAATATTGTATTGGCGATCCGAAAGTCACAAAATTTTCGTATGTGTGCATAATTTTGGAATCCTCCCATAGGATTCAATGGCACTCTGCAGCTCCAACCCGGCCCAAGGAAAGTCTCCCATAGGGCTCAATGGCACTCTGCAGCTCCAACCCGGCCCAAGGAAAGTCTCCCATAGGGCTCAATGGCACTCTGCAGCTCCAACCCGGCCCAAGGAAAGTCTCCCATAGGGCTCAATGGCACTCTGCAGCTCCAACCCGGCCCAAGGAAAGTCTCCCATAGGGCTCAATGGCACTCTGCAGCTCCAACCCGGCCCAAGGAAAGTCTCCCATAGGGCTCAATGGCACTCTGCAGCTCCAACCCGGCCCAAGGAAAGTCTCCCATAGGGCTCAATGGCACTCTGCAGCTCCAACCCGGCCCAAGGAAAGTCTCCCATAGGGCTCAATGGCACTCTGCAGCTCCAACCCGGCCCAAGGAAAGTCTCCCATAGGGCTCAATGGCACTCTGCAGCTCCAACCAGGCCCAAGGAAAGTCTCCCATAGGGCTCAATGGCACTCTGCAGCTCCAACCCGGCCCAAGGAAAGTCTCCCATAGGGCTCAATGGCACTCTGCAGCTCCAACCCGGCCCAAGGAAAAGTCTCCCATAGAGCTCAATGGCACTCTGCAGTTCCAACCCGGCCCAAGGAAAGTCTCCCATAGGGCTCAATGGCACTCTGCAGCTCCAACCCGGCCCAAGGAAAGTCTCCCATAGGGCTCAATGGCACTCTGCAGCTCCAACCCGGCCCAAGGAAAGTCTCCCATAGGGCTCAATGGCACTCTGCAGTTCCAACCCGGCCCAAGGAAAGTCTCCCATAGGGCTCAATGGCACCCTGCAGCTCCAACCCGGCCCAAGGAAAGTCTCCCATAGGGCTCAATGGCACTCTGCAGCTCCAACCGGGCCCAAGGAAAGTCTCCCATAGGGCTCAATGGCACTCTGCAGCTCCAACCGGCCAAGGAAAGTCTCCCATAGGGCTCAATGGCACTCTGCAGCTCCAACCCGGCCCAAGGAAAGTCTCCCATAGGGCTCAATGGCACTCTGCAGCTCCAACCCGCCCAAGGAAAGTCTCCCATAGGGCTCAATGGCACTCTGCAGCTCCAACCCGGCCCAAGGAAAGTCTCCCATAGGGCTCAATGGCACTCTGCAGCTCCAACCGGGCCCAAGGAAAGTCTCTCATAGGGCTCAATGGCACTCTGCAGCTCCAACCCGGCCCAAGGAAAGTCTCCCATAGGGCTCAATGGCACTCTGCAGCTCCAACCCGGCCCAAGGAAAGTCTCCCATAGGGCTCAATGGCACTCTGCAGTTCCAACCCGGCCCAAGGAAAGTCTCCCATAGGGCTCAATGGCACCCTGCAGCTCCAACCCGGCCCAAGGAAAGTCTCCCATAGGGCTCAATGGCACTCTGCAGCTCCAACCGGGCCCAAGGAAAGTCTCCCATAGGGCTCAATGGCACTCTGCAGCTCCAACCCGGCCCAAGGAAAGTCTCCCATAGGGCTCAATGGCACTCTGCAGCTCCAACCCGGCCCAAGGAAAGTCTCCCATAGGGCTCAATGGCACTCTGCAGCTCCAACCCGGCCCAAGGAAAGTCTCCCATAGGGCTCAATGGCACTCTGCAGCTCCAACCCGGCCCAAGGAAAGTCTCCCATAGGGCTCAATGGCACTCTGCAGCTCCAACCCGACCCAAGGAAAGTCTCCCATAGGGCTCAATGGCACTCTGCAGCTCCAACCCGGCCCAAGGAAAGCCTCCCATAGGGCTCAATGGCACTCTGCAGCTCCAACCCGGCCCAAGGAAAGCCTCCCATAGGGCTCAATGGCACTCTGCAGCTCCAACCCGGCCCAAGGAAAGCCTCCCACAGGGCTCAATGGCACTCTGCAGCTCCAACCTAGCCCAAGGAAAGTCTCCCATAGGGCTCAATGGCACTCTGCAGCTCCAACCTGGCCCAAGGAAAGTCTCCCATAGGGCTCAATGGCACTCTGCAGCTCCAACCCGGCCCAAGGAAAGCCTCCCATAGGGCTCAATGGCACTCTGCAGCTCCAACCTGGCCCAAGGAAAGTCTCCCATAGGGCTCAATGGCACTCTGCAGCTCCAACCCGGCCCAAGGAAATTCTCCCATAGGGCTCAATGGCACTCTGCAGCTCCAACCCGGCCCAAAGAAAGTCTCCCATAGGGCTCAATGGCACTCTGCAGCTCCAACCCGGCCCAAGGAAAGTCTCCCATAGGGCTCAATGGCACTCTGCAGCTCCAACCCGGCCCAAGGAAAGTCTCCCATAGGGCTCAATGGCACTCTGCAGCTCCAACCCTGCCCAAGAAAAGTCTCCCATAGGGCTCAATGGCACTCTGCAGCTCCAACCCGGCCCAAGGAAAGTCTCCCATAGGGCTCAGTGGCACTCTGCAGCTCCAACCCGGCCCAAGGAAAGTCACCCATAGGGCTCAATGGCACTCTGCAGCTCCAACCCAGCCCAAGGAAAGTCTCCCATAGGGCTCAATGGCACTCTGCAGCTCCAACCCTGCCCAAGAAAAGTCTCCCATAGGGCTCAATGGCACTCTGCAGCTCCAACCCGGCCCAAGGAAAGTCACCATACCGAAGCGTGAATGAATCCCAAACTTTCGTACTCGGCACGACAATATGAATCGTATTGTTGCAAAGTACGAAAAAGTCACACAAATGTATGAAAAAGTCGCACAAAGTTCAAAAAAGTCGCAGAAAATACACACAGTATGAACCAATATGAATTTTTTTGTATACAGACTCAATCGTACTTTGATAAATGTGCCCCTTAGAATTTTTTCTTTCAATTTGTACAAAACACTAATCCATGCCCTTATCCTTTCCTGTCTAGATTACTGCAATCTCCTACTATCATCATAATATTCCAAAAAAAAAGTTTGTTACTGTGAGAGCTGAGAAGTTGTAGAATTCATGCCCTGAAGTGGTTGTACTGGCTGATACATTAGATAGCTTTAAAAAGGGGTTGGATGGCTTTGTAGCAAGTAAAAAATTATGAAAAAAAGTGCAGAAACTACTGAACTACAGGGACTGGTCTGATTGCCGTCTTGGAATCAGGATGCAATGTTTCCCCATCTAAAGCCTATCTAATTTGTTTCAGAGGGGTAAAATCCATGTTTTACCTTCTTCAGGATCCAATAAATTAGCGGTAATGCAGGTTTTATGAAGACAAAAACATCTCTTTTCCCACACTTTTCCCTTTTACAGTTAGAACTACACGTAATATGGTATAAGCTGTTGGTTAAGTATTCCTTCTAAAAGTATAGTTTTTCTTTAAGAGCAATACAGGTACAATACAGGTCCTTTGTATTATCTCAGTGCCCATGAAGATGATATTTCCCTCATTACAAATAAAGGCAGTCAGTTCATAATAGGAGTGAAGGGGCATTGCACCATTGAATAGGGGGGTAATAAAACAAACTAAACTAAATCTAAATTGTACTACTAGCAACCAACCAGCAGGTAGAATTTACTAGTTATTTGTTTATCTGATTGGTTATGGGTAACTGAGCAAAAAGTATATCTCACCATTTTAGTTTAGGCAATTCTACTAAGAAACTCTTTCCTATAAAGTCAATGAATCCTGTTTATTTGAATGCTCTCTTGGCATCTACAGTATATCATGCCATTACAGACAGGAAGACAAATTATATTATCTGTAAACATACATTCAAGGTTTAAGAACAGAAGAGATAATCCAAGAATGATCTGACACATATTGTGTTTTTAAATTACTCCATGTGGCAAAAAAGAAACTTTGATACAAACAACCTTTATGTCAGAAGATTATGACTTTGCATTGGAAATTGCCTGCCTGAATGAAGAAGGAACTATCTTAAATACTATGATAAAAAAGGACAGATATGTTCTAGGTGTATCATTCAAATAAGTATGGATCACAGAATTCATTTTGTGCTCAAGAAAGCTTGTGCCATATCAGGAGGGACAAGCAGGTAGGTCTGATGAAGCCTTGAAGATCTAAAGGTATGAATATTGATGGTGAGTGATGGTTTCTATGAGATATGATCTGGCCTCAGCAGAAGCTGCTCTAGATTACAGCTAGGACTATGGACATAACCTTGTGGCTCAGAGCCTGAATGATGAATTCATTATCATGGGGATAGAGGAAACATGACAAAGGTTCAGTTATATCACAGAGAGAGGGATGAAGCTGAGGTATTTTGAAAGTGAGAAGACTGAGGCTTATACATTATAGATTGGCAGGGATTGTATTTAGGGGAGGGAAAGAGGATAAATGGTGGTACATTGCAGTGTGTCATGAAGAAACTGATGGACTTTATTAGTGAGTGAAAGAAAGAAAAGCTGAATAATTGGCTGGGAGAGAGTCAGAGGTCAAGGTATTTGTCTGAGTGCATTGAGAATCTGATCAGCTATTAACCTATAGGATAAACCCATGTAAATGTGATTATTTTAGGAGCCTTAAGGAATTTGTTCCCAGAATCCCTTTGGTCTATTTGCATACGTATGAAGCGGTCTCCTCAACCGTTTGACTTGTTGTGAATCCCCACTCCTGGCTCTACCTAAGCTGATCAGAAAACCCTGCGCTACACTGATGAGCCCCAAGAAGGGTGAAACTGGTCTGTAGTTGGGAATCTGATCAGCTATTATCCTGGCTTCTGCTTTAAACCCAGTGGGTGAGCTTTAGCCTATAGGACAGGGGTCCCCAACCTTTCTTACTCGGGAGCCACAGTAAAATTTAAAAAGACTTGGGGAGCAACACAAGCACCATAAAAGTTCATGGAGATGCCAAATAAGGGCTGTGATTGGCTATTAGGGGCCTCTATGCACCCTATCAGCTTACAGGGGGCTTTATTTGGTAGGAAATCTTGTTTTTATTCAACCAAAACTTGCCCCCAAGTCAGGAATTCAAAAATAACTCCCTGGTTTGGGGGCACTGAAAGCAACATCCAAGGGGTTGGGGAGCAACATGTTGCCCCTGAGCCACTGGTTGGGGATCCCTGCTATAGGATAAACCCATGTAAATGGGATTTTTTTTGGGAGCCTTAAGGAATTTGTTCCCAGAATCCCTTTGATCTATTTGCATACGTATGAGGTGGTCTCCTCAACTCCTTTTGACTTGTCTGAGTACATTGTGAACAATGGAGAGTAGAGTGGGCCAAGACTGATGAATTGAGACAAAAGATACAGTGGTTGATGTGTTGAGATTAAAGAGTCTAAATTCAACCAAGCTTTTTCTTCTGCCCTAAAATCACTATTCTTCTATTTTATAGTAGAAAACACCTTTGCTAAAATAGTATTACGTTTTTTACATTCTGTCTATGGTTTTCTATTTTTTTGCTATTATAGACCACTAATTTGAAAGCTGGGCTATTTTCAATGAGCTTACCCCACTTCTTTTATAAACAGGGCAATTTGTTTAGACCTCCTTTAAACAAACAAGCCCTATGTAAGCTGCAGCCTTTGAGCAGCTCATTATCGGGGGGGGATTCTGTGGACTTGTAATTGAATCAGGAATTCTAAAGTGAAACTGGCTTCATTTTCCTTTTTAGTTTACAGAAGCCATAGATATTTCTTAATTAACATCATAGGCAATAATAGTGTTCATCGTGTCTTCCTATTCGTTGAGCTCATCTTGAAAAGGCATGCGATATTGCCCCTTTTTATTTTACAAAAATAAAACATTAGATTTGTTCTGCTTATGCCCATTAATCTAGATGGAATACAGATGTCATGTAACAGTATTGATTGTTAATACCTGTAACCTGTTTGTACAGGTATGGGACCCTTTATACAGAATGCTCGGGACCAAGGGTATTCCAGATAAGGGGTCTTTCCGTAATTTGGATCTCCATACCTTAAGTCTACTAAAAAATCAATAAAACATTAATTAAAACCAATAGGATTGTTTTGCATCCAATAAGGGGTAATTATATCTTAGTTGGGATCAAGTACAGGTACTGTTTTATTATTACAGAGAAAAAGGAATCATTTAACCATTAAATAAACCCAATAGGGCTGTTCTGCCCCCAATAAGGGGTAATTATATCTTAGTTGGGATCAAGTACAGGTACTGTTTTATTATTACAGAGAAAAGGGAATCATTTAACCATTAAATAAACCGAATAGGGCTGTTCTGCCCCCAATAAGGGGTAATTATATCTTAGTTGGGATCAAGTACAGGTACTGTTTTATTATTACAGAGAAAAGGGAATCATTTAACCATTAAATAAACCCAATAGGGCTGTTCCGCCCCTAATAAGGGGTAATTATATCTTAGTTGGGATCAAGTACAGGTACTGTTTTATTATTACAGA
The DNA here is from genome assembly GCF_000004195.4 of Xenopus tropicalis. NCBI lineage: Eukaryota > Metazoa > Chordata > Amphibia > Anura > Pipidae > Xenopus > Xenopus tropicalis. The sequence goes on along the minus strand of NC_030678.2, from coordinate 164,116,435 downwards.
GAAAAGGGAATCATTTAACCATTAAATAAACCGAATAGGGCTGTTCTGCCCCCAATAAGGGGTAATTATATCTTAGTTGGGATCAAGTACAGGTACTGTTTTATTATTACAGAGAAAAGGGAATCATTTAACCATTAAATAAACCCAATAGGGCTGTTCTGCCCCCAATAAGGGGTAATTATATCTTAGTTGGGATCAAGTACAGGTACTGTTTTATTATTACAGAGAAAAGGGAATCATTTAACCATTAAATAAACCCAATAGGGCTGTTCTGCCCCCAATAAGGGGTAATTATATCTTAGTTGGGATCAAGTACAGGTACTGTTTTATTATTACAGAGAAAAGGGAATCATTTAACCATGAAATAAACCCAATAGGGCTGTTCTGCCCCCAATAAGGGGTAATTATATCTTAGTTGGGGTCAAGTACAGGTACTGTTTTATTATTACAGAGAAAAGGGAATCATTTAACCATTAAATAAACCCAATAGGGCTGTTCTGCCCCAATAAGGGGTAATTATATCTTAGTTGGGATCAAGTACAGGTACTGTTTTATTATTACAGAGAAAAGGGAATCATTTAACCATTAAATAAACCCAATGGAACATGTGTCACCATGGAGAATATAGTTTATCAGCAAGAGATCCATTAAGACATGTTGTCCTTAATTCATTGGTAGGATTGAATGGAGTACAGATGTTTGCATTATTCTGATGAAAGCTAAGCATTTAAGCTTCAGCAGATCTATACGAAGAAAAGCTCTAGACATGGCAGCGAGTTCTAGAGAGAAAAGGCCATCAAGGTTTTTCTTCAGCATAAATGAAAAATAATCCACTGTGATATGGATTGACATCGTATGGGAGTATAAGCTATGCTTTTACACTAGTTCCTATGACAGCAGGGAGCATTCTAAGAAGTAAAGCCTATAGAGGTTTCCCAATGGAGTTGCAGTAGAGCATATTTAGCATATTGTCAGAATACTTTGAATTCAGTGGATACAGTTGTGAGCCCCAGCACAGTGGGAAATTGTGAGAAACAATCATGTTTGCTGGTCCTCTAAACTGGCGATACAGATGAAATTTGTCTGGAAGCCAAGTACCGCTTACTGTCCTCATATCTATATATAACGTTGCATGCATTACGTATCTGGGCTTCACATGTTCTACGTACTGTACTTATATATCTGGGCTTCACATGTTCTACGTACTGTACTTATATATCTGGGCTTCACATGTTCTACGTACTGTACTTATATATCTGGGCTTCACATGTTCTACGTACTGTTCTTATATATCTGGGCTTCGCATGTTCTACGTACTGTACTTATATATCTGGGCTTCGCATGTTCTACGTACTGTACTTATATATCTGGGCTTCACATGTTCTACGTACTGTACTTATATATCTGGGCTTCACATGTTCTACGTACTGTACTTATATATCTGGGCTTCACATGTTCTACGTACTGTACTTATATAACTGGGCTTCACATGTTCTACGTACCGTACTTATATATCTGGGCTTCACATGTTCTACGTACTGTACTTATATATCTGGGCTTCACATGTTCTACGTACTGTACTTATATATCTGGGCTTCACATGTTCTACGTACCGTACTTATATATCTGGGCTTCACATGTTCTACGTACTGTACTTATATATCTGGGCTTCACATGTTCTACGTACCGTAGTTATATATCTGGGCTTCACATGTTCTACGTACTGTACTTATATATCTGGGCTTCACATGTTCTACGTACTGTACTTATATAACTGGGCTTCACATGTTCTACGTACTGTACTTATATATCTGGGCTTTACATGTTCTACGTACTGTACTTATATATCTGGGCTTCACATGTTCTACGTACTGTACTTATATATCTGGGCTTCACATGTTCTACGTACTGTACTTATATATCTGGGCTTCACATGTTCTACGTACTGTACTTATATATCTGGGCTTTACATGTTCTACGTACTGTACTTATATATCTGGGCTTCACATGTTCTACGTACTGTACTTATATATCTGGGCTTCACATGTTCTACGTACTGTACTTATATATCTGGGCTTCACATGTTCTACGTACTGTACTTATATATCTGGGCTTCACATGTTCTACGTACTGTACTTATATATCTGGGCTTCACATGTTCTACGTACTGTACTTATATATCTGGGCTTCACATGTTCTACGTACTGTACTTATATAACTGGGCTTCACGTGTTCTACGTACTGTACTTATATAACTGGGCTTCACATGTTCTACGTACTGTACTTATATATTTGGACGTCACATTTACTCTATATATGGTTAAATGTCTACTACCTTATGCAGTGTAATACTGATTTCTACATGGACCTTTCTGATTTCTTTAGTGAAGACAAAGTTTTCTATACAAGTATGAGATCTATTAAACAGAATGCTCCAGTGGGGGCCTGGGGTTTTCACTGAGAGGGGGCCTTTCCTTCATTTGGACAATATAAAGGTTCTGTGTTGTTATCAAACAGAAAAAGAAATGTGAATTATTTGATTAAAAAAGTCCATGGGAGATGGCCTTCCCTTAATTCTGAGCTTATAACAAATCCTATACATGTACTCATATTTGTGCTTATACCTTGTAAAGCACAGATTTCTGGACAGTTGCCATATCTGTATTAATCATGTATGGACCATTAGTGCACTAATAGAAAGTAGAAAATAGTAGTAGAAAGAATGAATTTTTTTTATTATATACAATGTGCACTGGTGTAAAATGCTCAATCTTTTCTCATTGGTGCATCCATTCCCTAATATATTTGTAGGTTTGCAAAAGTTATATTAAACGGAGAATTGTTTCTGCTAAGGAATTAAGGAAATGTAAATGTTGTGCTAATGAACAAAATTAACACCATTGCATCCATCGTAACTCTCCTGTTGAATCATTTGCGAGTACATGTGATAGACTGTTAACCAGGACTGCTTGAGGTAACCCTCTTAGTGATTTAGCTGACACCAATCTTTACTCGTGCCCTTTTGGGCCTCAGGGATTTTTTCTGTGGGCTCAAAAGGGGTGAACAGGCAGAGAGTATTCCAATAGTGAAGTACAGACAAGGATTAGACATAGGTGTAGTCAGCACCAGGGCAAAGGCACAGGGCAGGCAGCAAGAAAATTAAGTCAGCGACAGGCAAAGGCAGCAAGTTAACAAAGCCAGGTACAGGCAAATGTTCAGGGTAGGCAGCAAAACAATAAAGTCAGGAACAGGAAAAGGGTCAGGGTAGGCAGCAAGACAACAAAGTCAGAAACAGCAAAAGGGTTAGGTTAGGCAGCAAGACAACAAAGTCAGGAACAGGAAAAGGCTCAGGGTAGGCAGCAAGATAACAAAAACAGCAACAGGCAAAGGCTCAGGGTAGGCAGCAAGATAACAAAGTCAGCAACAGGCAAAGGCTCAGGGTAGGCAGCAGTATAACAAAGCCAGCAACAGGCAAAGGCTCAGGGACAAAGTCATGAACAGGCAAAGGCTCAGGGTAGCCAGCAAGATCACAAAGTCAGAAACAGGAAAAGGTTTAGGGTAGGCAGCAAGACAGCAAAGTTGGGAACAGGAAAAGGGTAATGGTAGGCAGCAGGATAACAAAGCCAGCAACAGGCAACGGCTCAAGGTAAGCAGCAAGAAAATAAAGCCATCAACAGGCAAAAGGCCTGCATGAGCAAGTGCCCTTGGACCCAAGCAGTGGAGTAATTATAGAAGAAGATCCTTGGGGGGGGGGGGACTGGGAACAGGGTGGCCCGCACCACATGGTAAGTTTCCTTTGCAGCCACTTTTCGATGGAGAACACACACACATATGGGCATGGAGGGGGAAGCATGTAGTTTGCAGTGTGCTCTATGCCCCTCCGAATGTTCTTTGCATGGGAGGCCAACGCCACTTGTGTGCCATTCTCCTGGTGTGTGCAACAGTAAGCTTATCAATGTGGTGGAACTCTGGAGCTACTTGTAACCTGAACATGATATTCCATGAGATTCCAGGGATGCATCTCAAATTATGGGAAAAATGAATGAATGAAGTGTTTTTGTAACACTTTTTTTCAGTTTGTGCTCTTCGCATTATGTTTGGATTAACTATGTTTTATCAGCAATCCATATCCATTGTATCATTTTGCTCCATTATTAATTAGTCTATGCATCTTTATTACATTATGTGAAGTGATCAATGAGCCTCCCGGCTGAGAGATTCAATGGCTATTACGTTTACTAATGGAAAGTTCAAAGCATAATTATCGCCGGGAAAAGAAAATACACAATATAATGTTTTTACGAGACATGCAATTAAATGTAAAATGAGCGCATATTTTAAACATTCCTTCCAAATGGTAAGAGCCAATGTTCATTTTGTTATAATTATTTGTGGTGCCTTTTATATTGCATTAGAAAAAGAAGAATATTATACTTAGGGGGATAAAAAAAAGAGCATAAGTGAGAAGGAGTTGCTTAGAGAATAAAGAGGTAATGTAATAATCAACAGAGAGCTCGGCCCAGGCCTAAGGACCTATAGCAAGCAATCGGATCTTGGCTTTCAAAAAGCAGACGTGTGTTTTCTACCTGCTGATTGGTTACTAAGCATTATTAGAACGGGAACAAATGTTGGGCCTGTTATTATACTAACACTGGAAACCCATTATCCTGTCACCTCCTTGCTTCTTTGCTTCAGACAACACATATTCAGGCTCCACAGAATATTAACAAGGGCTTCAAGTTTTCAAGGCAAAGCCTTTTATTTGTAATTTTTATAAAGATCATTATTATGGAGCAGCTTTGGGCCAGGCACAGGAAAAATAGCTATAATTTCATCTACATAGGAACGAATTCCATTAGAAAACAAAATGACCAAATTGCCAGCCACAAAAACTACATTTATACTTGCCAAACTGTGCATTTCACTCAGTCCAAGTTCTCAATGGAGATTTACATTGAACCTGCTGGATATGGCAGTGGGAAATAATGAAATTAAATAGGCCACTCCTAAATTTATCAGCACATATTACAAAAAAAGCCCAACACATTTTTTGCTTGGTGTATGGGCTCTAAGTGGCACAGTGTTCATAGGACTCCAGCAATTGCCACTCTGCCCATAATAAATGAGCCGGCAGAGAAAGAAATGATCTTAGTGAGTCTTTTAGGTGCCCCCCCCCCTTAATATTCTTCAGAATAAGTAACATCTGAGAAATGATACCTCCTACCCGCTGGTGAAGCGGCCGAATAAGTATTGGACTTGGAATAAGATAGTCATTTATGCTGAATCTATTAAAACTTTCATGGGAGGGGGCATTTACTAAACCGCGACTTTTTCAGATCAGGCTTTGTGCCACCAAAAACCTTAAGTTGCGGGGAAAAAAAGGCTCAACTTTTCCGAGATTTAATATTAGTGATGAGCGAATCTGTTCCGTTTTGCTTCACCCCAAAATTTGTGAAACGACAAATATATTTGCGAAACAGTGTAAAATCTGTGAAGCGAGTTTGTTGCGTGACTTTTTTGTTTTTGTGGCCAATTTGATGTGACCACGCCTATTTTGATATGGGCAACCAATTTCTTTGCGCCAAATTTTCAAGGAAATTTCGCAAAACAATGGCGAAATGCGGAAATTCGCTTCAAATCCAGCTGTGATGATTCCAAATCGGAAAAACCTGTCGAGATCATGTAGGAGCCAATGGCAGATGTCCCTTTTACAATAGGAAGATCGTTCTTTGCTTCGTGGTTTTAGAGGTTTTCGTGTAAAAGCCCAAAAAAAAACAGTTTTCACAACTTTTTTCAGTCCAGATCTTTTAGTAACTGATTGCCATTCATGAAATGAGTTTTTTCTTGGTTTCAAATAAATAAATCCCCCCCCAAAAAGTAAATATGCCCAATAGTTTATCCACACAATGACTAGAGTGGGGCCCCCAAGGGATATGGTCTAAAGTATCATGATGTGAGAAAATAAAAAATAAATGTAGACAATAAAATTGAACCATCCTAACACAGATAAGACAAACAAATGAGGGGTCATTTATGACTAGTGATGAGCAAATTTTTTCGCCAGGCATGGATTCGCAGCGAATTTCCGCATTTCAGTTCTTTTGCAAAACTTCTGTAAAAATTTGCTGAGGAAAAATTTGCTGCACGGAAAAATTTTTTTTAGCGCAAGGCAAATGGGTTGCGGCAAAAAAGGGCACAGTCGCGTCAAAAAAAGGGCACGGTAGCGGCAAAAAAGGGCGCAGTCACATCAAATTGGGGCGAGGTTGCGACAAAAAGGGGCGTGGCAGCATCACATTGGGTGCGGGTGTGTCAAAAAAGGGTGCGGCCACGTAAAAAAAAGGGCGCAGTTGTGTCAAAAAAGGGCACGGTTGCTTCAAAAAGCATGAGCGACAAAAAAAAAGATGTGGGCGACAAAAAAAAATTGCGTGTCAAATGTGTTTCGCAAATTTTTCGCCGTTTCACGAATTTTCTTGCCGTTTCGCAAATTCTATTGACGTTTTGCGAATTTTATGGCAAAACGAGACAGATTCGCTCATCACTATTTATGACCAAAGTGCAGTGGGCAAAGTGCAATTTCATACAATGCAGTGTATTTTTCCATGATTTTCAGGGCAAGATCCACTTGGTGTCGTTGAATTCATTTATTAACTTCCTAGATAGCAGTCTTTAATGGGTTTGGATATAACTTAAGGTACACGGGCCGATTGTAGCTGCCGATATGGGTCCCTTGGACCGATTCAGCAGCTTATGTGCCCGTGTAGGGGCAGAAACAACGGGCCTGCCCGACCGATATCTGACCTGAAATTGCCCAGATATCGGTCGGGCAGGTTAAAAGATTTAGTCGGAACGGGGACCACATCGGCTCGTTGATGTGGTCCCCAAACTGGCTGTTCCATTGCCGCTGTTAGAATTCGATCGTTTGGCCCTGAAGTAGCCTACATTTGCCCGATATCACCCACCCGTAGGTGGGGATATTGGGAGAAGATCTTGCTTGGTGACGTGTATGGGCACCTTTACTGTAAAAAAAACCCCTTTTTGCACCTTCTTTCTTCTAATCTCAATGAATTCCCCTTACGTCTCCTGGAAAGATCAGCAATAGCAAAGCATTGTGTTACTATTACCCTCAATACTCCAGTACCGAACGCTAATAAATACACTCACCCAATTAGAAGATCATGTATTTCTGTATATTTTACCGCTAAGAGCAAAAGATTTCTTCCACCTGATAAAAATAAAGGCATTTCCATTAGATTAAATACAGTGAAAAATACACTCCAAACCCGGGTGATAAACAGAGAGTAGTGAGTTAGCACATCATTTTCTCTCCAGACTACAAACATTTAAAAGCACTGTCAAATCGGAATTATGATTCCATTATTCTTTCTAATAGTAAAATAAAATATGGGTGCATAAAGAAATGCACAACGAGAATCTTGTTTTTGAGCATTGATTAAAGCTATATTTTTCTTTGCTTAAATCTGCAGTTTAATGGCGTTACGTTTCATAGTAATTTGGATGATAAGAGGCAAATCTTAGGGGATTTACAGCTTGCTGGATGTGTAACAAATGCACTTTTCCTGTGGGCATCAGGGGACTGACTGTCACTTGCAACTAAATATGTGAAAATAAAGGGGAACTTCACCCAAACACAACTTAAGTATTTTTTTTTTTAAAGAACACATAGGGGCAGATTTACTAATCCACGAATCCGAATCCCGAAGGGAAAAAATCTTATTGGAAACAAAAATTTTGCGACTTTTCCGCTGCCGTTGCAATTTTTCATATTTGTCGCAACTTTTCCGTTGCCTTCGCTACTTTATCGTATTTTGCGCAACTTTTTCATCGCCGGCGCAATTTTTTCGTATTGAGCGATAGTAAACGGCGGAAAAACCAATCTGATTTTTTAGAGACGATGATGAAAAAGTCGCGGAAAATATACGAAAAAGTCGCGACGGCGATAAAAAATCGCAAAAATATTGATCATTACGAAAAAACGCATTCGGACGCCTTCGGACCGTTCGTGGATTAGTAAATCTGCCCCATAATTTTTTTTGCAACTTTGCAATATACATCAATTAAAAAATATGCAGCCTTTTTGTGATGTTTAATGTAATAATATGGTTTGGAACAGTTCCCTAAGCCCCGCCCCCTGTTCCCCTGCTGATCTGGCTGACTACTTTGTGACTCAAATAAAATGTAACAGTAGTCGCCTGTCCCTCAGCCTGCCTTCAGCCTGCATCCTCCCAATCCCACAATTCCCTGCTGCACACGTGATGTCACGTTTTTTTTTCCTGCAACAAAATTGTATTTTTGCACAAAATCAAATGTTAGTATATACTCCCCCCTTAGAGTTCACCATTTGATAAATACAGGTATAGGACCCATTATCCAGAATGCTCGGGACCAAGGGTATTCCGGATAAGGGGTCTTTCCGTAATTTGGATCTCCTACCTTAAGTCTACTAAAGAATCAATAAAACATTATGTAGCGCACTTTATAAATAGATGTGGCACTACCTGCTGAATTACTCTGGTTGGCGCTTCCAGGAGTCCTGAGCCCCGCTGACTATGGGGGAAGCAGGGATTTCTTGGGTAATTGGCGTGCCTCCACCCAGGGCTCTGTTATGGGAGAACTACAACTCCCTCCCTGGGACTTGATACTTTGGTGTAGTGCTGCCTGAAACCTCACACAACCCCCAAAGGGAATCCCCTCCCTGGGGTATCCACTTACTGGTATGTAGGTGCTCCTTGAGGCAGACACGATGAACACACAGTTGTGATGAAACAGTTGGTTGTTTATTTAGGCAGGACCTCTCCAGGAGTGGCAATACAAACACAGTGCAGGGGACACTTTCCTTCCTTAAACCTTTAGAGTACCTACCCCTGTTGGGTAACTTATCGGTACTCCCGCCAGGATGATCCCTTATAGATGTCCTCCCCGGTACTCTACGCCAAGAGACCCTCTCTAAGGGCTCTCCCCGGTACTCTCGCCAAGACGGACCACCTCCAGGACTCATCCCCGGTACTCACGACTAAGTACCCTCAGAGCAGTACCCCATCTAGCGGCAGCCTAACCACCTACCTAGACTCTTGAGTCCCTGCACTCCAGCTGATGTACTGCTGGGGGAGCCTACTCCCTCTACCACTCCTGGAGGGGCTATTTCTGCCCATTCTAACTGTGCCCTTACTACATAGCACTCCTAGAGTGACCTGACACAAGGAACCTACTAATCTACCTTTGGGAAGAATACCTCTGCTCTCAGAGGCTCTCCCTTAACTCTGGCCTGCAGCACATGGCTGCATTCCCCTTATATGGGCCTATGCACCACCCTGTGGCCATTACCCAAAACTGCAGGGACCCTCCCTGTTAACTATAACTATACCAGCTCTACCCACTATCCCATGACCAGCACCACCCAGGGGTCTGCGCACAGGGGTCTCTATCCTAAGGGCCCAGATTTGGTAAACCCCTACATTCTCCCCTTACAAGAAAATTGTCACCTCCTGGCTGACACAAAATAAACACAATACTTATACTTTTACCATCATGGTTACATCACTCTTCAACAGCCCCTCCTGGGGTCTGCCAAGGGTACAATGGGTAAGCTGTAGAGAAAAAGGTCAGGCACAATACATCTGTCCCACCCGCCATGTGAAAAGTCCTGCAAAAGAGTCTCTGTCCCTTAAGAAATTTCACACAGTCAAAAACACAAGGACAACCAATTGCCCTTAAACTGAAAACTTTTTATTTAACTGCAAATCAGATCTTGGACCCCCCTCCTCCTTGAGGGAGTCCTTTACCCCAAGGTGATCCCACCTTGGGCCTTCTCATCCACCGGTTGGTGGGCATACTCAAACTTGGGCCCGGCGGGGCCAACTCAGCACTTCCCTCCTGGGAAAACAATGGCTCCTCACTTCCCAACCAGCCGGTTGGCTGTGGCCTGGACATCCGTCCCTTTACCAACAGTCCTTCTCTGGAGAAGTAAGTCCCTCCTGGGGTATACACCAAAACTGCAGGTGTTCCCTTTAAACTGAAGCTCCCTCCTGGGAGTTACCAAGTCCCTTGGGGCCCTTACACCATGTATGCAAACCTCATTTGCACGTCAGAATACGGAGCATAGTAGCAGGGATGGGGTTTCTCTACTATCTCCCCGTTAGGCATCTCAATTTCAGTGCTGAAATATTTAGGCTCTGGGTTCTTCCTCCCACAGCTGTACACCGTGTGGCGTAGGACAGTGCGGCCCCACCACCATTCCTTCTCCAGGGCCCGTATGAACCGCCAGGCAGCCATCTTTTTCACCTGATCCACATGGTGAAGGCAATCCCCTGCTTTCTTTTCTTTGGAGGCGATCTCCGCTACAACCCAGTCATCAACCAGGCCCTCCATTTTATCATACACCCAGAGGGGTGCGTAGGGCATATAATAGCCCCATAGCCGATACACCTTGTAATTTATTACCCTCTGGATGCGGGACACCTTGCAGAAAATATCAGGGTCTGCCCGGCCGGGCAGCACCCAAAAATACTTTTTCTCCTCCTTTGTAATTTTACGGGGAGGTATAAAGCTGTCCGGTATTTTATACAGCTGAGGACTGTACACATCCTCCTCCTCAAAGGCTCCCTTGGGGCCCCCTTCACAGGCAGGAGTGGGCGAGCTATCAGCCCCTGTGGCTCCCTCTAAGGCCTTGCTCCTTCGCTTCAAGACCTCAATATATGGTGGCGGGGCCTTAACCTCAGGGGTTTCCTCCTCTTTAGGAGTAGCCGTGGGTGTAGGGACTACCTCCTCTGGAGTCGGCGATACACCCTGGGGCCCTACCTCCGTGGTGTTCTGGGCTGGGGTGGCACTTAGGGCTTGGATCAAGAGGGCCCCTAGCTCACTCTCTTCCCCCTCTGCCTTTGGTACCCCACCCTGTGGGTCATCGCTCCCCGCCTGGGGCTCTGTGGTACTTTCACCCCCTGGGGCTACGGACACTGGGGTCTCCACCTTCCACGGGTATAGGGACAGCCATCCCCCCTCCGCGGTAACCTCACTGCCCTGGAGGTACCTTCCGTACACCGGGGTATTTACCTTGCCCATATTTAGCTGGGTGATGAGCGCCATTGTTGCGCTGGGGCCATGCCTCCGCCTCTCATCCCGCAGGGGACCCATCCAGCATTGGTGCCCGCACTGGACGCAGCGCCCCATGGCCTGGTTCAGGGCTAAATAGGCCTCCGCCCCACACTCACCACACAAAGGCACCATGGTGGGGGTTCCTTGTGATGTGGTCTTTTCGGCAAACGATCCTAACCAGACGTATCTGTAGCCAGCATCATAGGACACTCCATCCTCAGGCCTCTCAGGGAGTGAAGCTACGCTCCCTCTCTCGCTTCCATAATGGGCCGACATCTTAGCTTTACTCGCTTTGGGCACACAAAAGTAGCGGTGCTTCCTTACTGCAGGCGCTCACTTTCTGCTCGTTTCCAAAATGGCCCCCGTGATGTCACTCGCGAGGCCACTCCCCTATCGCTTGGCGCACTTTTCTCAGTCTCTTAGTGGCCAGCGGGTAACAGGTGGTCGTCCCGGGGCGGGTCACTCTGACGTCCCCTCAGGCACACCTCAGATCTCGGCTCTTCTGGCGCCCACCCCCTCTCCGTCCTATTGGCTGGCAGCCTCGTGGGGCTCCGGTTCGCGCCAAATCCCCTGACTGGGATACGGGTAGGGTGGTCCAAATTTAGCCAGCACGGAGGGTAGGCTCCACAGTTCCTCTAGGCCTCAGATCCCTTAGGGCCTTGTCTACTAAGCAGCTCCTGCTCTGATCTCAGCAGTGCCTCCAAATGTAGCCCACTTTATAAATAGATGTGGCACTACCTGCTGAATTAATCTGGTTGGCGCTTCCAGGAGTCCTGAGCCCCGCTGACTATGGGGGAAGCAGGGATTTCTTGGGTAATTGGCGTGCCTCCACCCAGGGCTCTGTTATGGGAGAACTACAACTCCCTCCCTGGGACTTGATACTTTGGTGTAGTGCTGCCTGAAACCTCACACAACCCCCAAAGGGAATCCCCTCCCTGGGGTATCCACTTACTGGTATGTAGGTGCTCCTTGAGGCAGACACGATGAACACACAGTTGTGATGAAACAGTTGGTTGTTTATTTAGGCAGGACCTCTCCAGGAGTGGCAATACAAACACAGTGCAGGGGACACTTTCCTTCCTTAAACCTTTAGAGTACCTACCCCTGTTGGGTAACTTATCGGTACTCCCGCCAGGATGATCCCTTATAGATGTCCTCCCCGGTACTCTACGCCAAGAGACCCTCTCTAAGGGCTCTCCCCGGTACTCTCGCCAAGACGGACCACCTCCAGGACTCATCCCCGGTACTCACGACTAAGTACCCTCAGAGCAGTACCCCATCTAGCGGCAGCCTAACCACCTACCTAGACTCTTGAGTCCCTGCACTCCAGCTGATGTACTGCTGGGGGAGCCTACTCCCTCTACCACTCCTGGAGGGGCTATTTCTGCCCATTCTAACTGTGCCCTTACTACATAGCACTCCTAGAGTGACCTGACACAAGGAACCTACTAATCTACCTTTGGGAAGAATACCTCTGCTCTCAGAGGCTCTCCCTTAACTCTGGCCTGCAGCACATGGCTGCATTCCCCTTATATGGGCCTATGCACCACCCTGTGGCCATTACCCAAAACTGCAGGGACCCTCCCTGTTAACTATAACTATACCAGCTCTACCCACTATCCCATGACCAGCACCACCCAGGGGTCTGCGCACAGGGGTCTCTATCCTAAGGGCCCAGATTTGGTAAACCCCTACAATTAAATAAACCCAATAGGACTGTTTTGCCTCCAATAAGGATTAATTATATCTTAGTTGGGATCAAGTACAGGTACTGTTTTATTATTACAGAGAAAAGGGAATCATTTAACCATTAAATAAACCCAATAGGGCTGTTCTGCCCCCAATAAGGGGTAATTATATCTTAGTTGGGATCAAGTACAGGTACTGTTTTATTATTACAGAGAAAAGGGAATCATTTAACCATTAAATAATACCCAATGGGGCTGTTCTGCCCCAATAAGGGGTAATTATATCTTAGTTGGGATCAAGTACAGGTACTGTTTTATTATTACAGAGAAAAGGGAATCATTTAACCATTAAATAAACCCAATAGGGCTGTTCTGCCCCCAATAAGGGGTAATTATATCTTAGTTGGGATCAAGTACAGGTACTGTTTTATTATTACAGAGAAAAGGGAATAATTTAACCATTAAATAAACCCAATAGGACTGTTCTGCCCCAATAAGGGGTAATTATATCTTAGTTGGGATCAAGTACAGGTACTGTTTTATTATTACAGAGAAAAGGGAATCATTTAACCATTAAATAAACCCAATAGGGCTGTTCTGCCCCCAATAAGGGGTAATTATATCTTAGTTGGGATCAAGTACAGGTACTGTTTTATTATTACAGAGAAAAGGGAATAATTTAACCATTAAATAAACCCCATAGGACTGTTCTGCCCCAATAAGGGGGAATTATATCTTAGTTGGGATCAAGTACAGGTACTGTTTTATTATTACAGAGAAAAGGGAATCATTTAACCTTGAAATAAACCCAATAGGGCTGTTCTGCCCCCAATAAGGGGTAATTATATCTTAGTTGGGATCAAGTACAGGTACTGTTTTATTATTACAGAGAAAAGGGAATCATTTAACCATTAAATAAACCCAATAGGGCTGTTCTGCCCCCAATAAGGGGTAATTATATCTTAGTTGGGATCAAGTACAGGTACTGTTTTATTATTACAGAGAAAAGGGAATAATTTAACCATTAAATAAACCCAATAGGACTGTTCTGCCCCAATAAGGGGTAATTATATCTTAGTTGGGATCAAGTACAGGTACTGTTTTATTATTACAGAGAAAAGGGAATCATTTAACCTTGAAATAAACCCAATAGGGCTGTTCTGCCCCCAATAAGGGGTAATTATATCTTAGTTGGGATCAAGTACAGGTACTGTTTTATTATTACAGAGAAAGAGGAAATCAGTTTTAAAATTCTCAATTATTTGATTAAAATGGGGTCTATGGGAGACAGGCTTTCTGGAATTCGGAGCTTTCTGGATAACAGGTTTACCGGATAAGGGATCCCATACCTGTACACTGATACACACACAGGAATGATTAGAAAGCGGGTCTCAATAAAAGCTCAAAACAGTCAGTTCTGTGCAGAAGAGAGATTGTTGCACATTATCATAAGATGTGTAATAAATATAAACATATATGAAAGCCATATATTTAGAACAGTGTTGCTATGGTACTGCTCATAGTTAGCCAAATAGGAGAATCCCATTAGTCCGAAAAACTGCAGTACAATATGCATGTTTATTTTTTCTTTTTAAATTACAATTTTTTTTTTATCATATCAAGTGTTGATATACTGTAGACCAGTGATCCCCAACCAGTGGCTCGGGGGCAACATGTTGTTCACTAACCCCTTGGATGTTGCTCTCAGTGCCCCCAAACCAGGGAGTTATTTGTGAATTCCTGACTTGGGGGCAAGTTTTGGTTGTATAAAAACCATGTGCATTAGAAACAGAGCCTCCTATAGGCTGCCAGTCTACGTAAGGGCTACTAAATAGCCAATCACAGCCCCTATTTGGTACCCTATGAACTTTTTTATGCTTGTGTTGCTCCCCAATAGTGATGAGTGAATTGTTTTTGTCATGGGTTAATTTCTTAAGGCAACAGAGGAGCATCTGGCTGAACTCCAGTGGAAACAACAGGACTGTAGCATGAAATATAGACATTTGTTAATACAGAAACCCATTAATAAAGACCAGCTTGTAAGAAGGTAAAAATTGTGTGTTAATTTGTATGTGGGAAAGTGTTGTTACTTGGTATGACCACTAGGTGGCAGCAGAATTTAGTTAATGTTTATTGGGATTGTATAAGTGTAGTTCACACCCCGACCACTAGAGGCAGTGTGGGGTAGAAGGTATAAAAAGGGGACCACACCCAGAATTAAGGGTCTTTATGGGAGAACACGGAAGAGGCCAGCTGGAGGAAAAAGAAGAACCACCTATAGGGTAAGGAAAGGATAGAACAGGGCAGCTGGAAGTGGAGCAGGCACTAGGTGTCTGAGTTAGGGTTATGTAGCATGGGCCGCCTATTGCCCCAACCAGGAGAGTAGAGGGAAACAGTGTTTCCGGTGGATCATCCACAGAATAGGGACCCAAGCAGATAGGGGTAGGCTACAAGAGGGCTAGTTGAGCTTCGGCTAAGAGTCTGCCAGTAAAATTCCTGGTGGAATAGCAAAGGGGCACCACAGGGAGTGCCGGATTGCTGAGCCAGGTGGGGACAGGAGATCCCACTGAGACTGGGGACAGTGGTGAAGAGCCAAAGGTAGCTACCTCTGGTAAGGCTGATGTCTTCTAGACACGGGCATGGTATATGTGTATTGCATGATTGAAGAAAGCCTGTTTGAACATTGTGATTTGACCTGTATGCTGTGACTCCCAGACAAGACGAGGGATTAAAGTGATTTTTGTTGCATCATTTTGTGGAGTGCTTCCCCTTATTTCGGCGTGGCCTATCGAGTACAGGTAAGGGCGCTGTCCCTTTAAGAAGTTATTAACCGGGTTCTCCCTACAAGCTAAGCCAATGCATCGCAATAAAAATAGAAACACCACTTCAAAGAAAGTATTTTCCATTCATGCGATTACTATTGAAAAGGTAATTTGTATTTATTCTTGGGAATGATCACTTAAACATATATATGTATTTTCTTAGTATTTTCTTATTTTCTTGTATTTTCTTAATCAACTTGATGTACTATCTACTTTTCCTGTTTATTTAGGCACTTTCTTTTCTTTCATAAATAACATAGCAGTCAGTGTTTGGAAGTAGAGAATTGCTCTAAAACATTCTTGCTTTATTTGACTGTTTGAAGTTTTGGTCTCCAGTGCTCAAAAGGGACATTATTGAGCTAGAGAGGGTTCAGAGAAGGGCAACTAAGCTGGTAAAGGGTATGGAAAGTCTCAGTTATGGGGAAAGGCTGGCCAAGTTGGGTTGAGTTATGCTAGAGAAGAGGTGCCTAATAGAGATGGAAAGGGGTATTGCAGATAGGAGTAAAAAGAATCCCAAAATTATTTATTAAATATATAAATAGTAAGAAAATGAAGCAAGAAGGGGTGGGACCCTTATTATCACGGGGGGGAAAGGGGGGATATTAATGAGCTGGAGAGAGTGCAGAGACTGCAACTAAACTGGTAAAGGGGATGGGTGGGTTAAAATATGAGGTTAGACTGTCAGGGTTGGGGTTGTTTTCCCCGGCTTGGGAGGGGACATGATTACTCTGTTCAAGTACATTAGAGGGGATTATAGGCAGATAGGGGGGGTTCTTTTTCCCATTACAACACTCAGGGGCACATTTACAAATCCTCGAATCCGAATCCCGAATGGGAAAAAATCGGATTGGAAATGAAAATGTTGCGATTTTTTCATCGCTGTCGCAATTTTTTCATATTTTGCGCACTTTTTCCGTCACCGTCACGACTTTATCGTATTTTGCGAATTTTTTTCGAAAAAGTCGTGGAAAATGTACGATAAAGTTGTAACGGCGACGAAAAAGTTGCGCAAAATACGAAAACACCGCAATGGCGACGAAAAAAATCGCAAAACTACTGATCATTACGAAAAAAAAATGCATTTGGACGCTTTCTGATGTTCGTGGATTACTAAATGTGCCCCTTAGTGTACCAGAGGCCCCTGTTGAAGGAATGGAACGGAATGGAACAGAACTAATCTACTATTAGTACAGGTATGGGATCCCTTATCCGGAAACCCATTATCCAGAAAGCTCCGAATTACAGAAAGCCCATCTCCCATAGACTTCATTTTAATCAAATAATTCAGAATTTTAAAACTGATTTCCTTTTTCTTTGTAGTAATAAAACAGTACCTTGTTATTGGATGCAAAACAATCCTATTGGGTTTAGCCTGTTATTTGTTATTTGCCTGAAATAAATTCTTTTGTTAAATATAAGTCCTGTGTGAAGCGGTTCTACATGCCTTGGATATCTATGGTACTTTTTTGGACTGCACCCAGGCGATGGATCCTTTGTTAATCGTGAGTGCCGATCCATTTGTTGTTTGTATATATATATATATATATATATGCACTTGGGTTCATTTTGCGGGGTTGAATTTGATGGACTTTGGTCTTTTTTTAACCCAACTTATCTAGCTATGTGACTATATCAATCAAATATTTCATAAACGAATTAATTGAATAAAAGGTACACAGTTCATATAAGTAGGGAACTAAACATGGAAAGGGCTGTCCGCCATGACATTTTATTTGATCAAGATATTTATTGATTTCTAGCACAACAATCTGTACAACATGGTAAAAACAAAGGGCAGTTTGTAGTTATGAGGGAATAAATATAACCTTGGAAAATCATTAGGAGAAAAGCAGCAAATTACACTTCAATGTCAGGATGAGACTGTTTTTGTCAATTGAAATGACTACAAATGTTTCGGTTGGATCATTAATACCAATTGGATCCAAGAAATTACAAAGTGGGAATTATAGGAGATAATAAGGGTATAAAAGGATTATATGGAACATGCAAAGCAGAAACATACAGATTCATGGAAGGAAATCGCTGATGGCTTCATGGAGCCCAAGTACAAAGGATCCCATTGGTCCCTAGTCCGGTGATGAAGAGATGAAATGTGACAATCTATTTTGCAGTGATTATTGTTAGTACTTTAAAATTTATTATCAAACAAAGATGCATGGGGAGAAAATAAATCCATCGCATGTGACAATACAAATCATATGTTACATATTATTATTCTCATGGGGAAGCCCAATAAATACTGTACCGGTTTGTGCATCACTCTGCCCTTGTGGAACACTCAGTTGACTGGGAATGATTCAATGTAATATTTGCAAAATGATGTTATTGTACCTAAAATGACAATATGTGTATCTGTTCCCATGGTGATCAAATAATTAGAAAATGGAACTTTTTTTCTGTAGAAGATATGTTAGTGTATTTATAGCAGAATGCAAACCTGCAATAATAGGAAAATGCTATGTTGTGATTGCACAAACTGCACTTGTCTTTTCTCTTAAATCATAGAAGTTTGTGGTAAGAACTCATAGCTTTACCTTTCAATGAGGTTGTTGCTGAGGCATTGCTCAAAATGCAGCATAGAGCTGGGTTTTAAATTCAATTATCCATTATTAATGTGCCCAGTAGTGATGGGCAAAGGCAGACCGGGGGTGAGTGAGTGTAGGACTCCAGACCGGGGGTGAGTGAGTGTGTGAGTATAGGACTGGCCAGACCGGGGGTGAGTGAGTGTAGGACTGGCCAGACCGGGGGTGAGTGAGTGTAGGACAGGCCAGACCGGGGGTGAGTGAGTGTAGGACAGGCCAGACCAGGGGTGAGTGAGTGTAGGACTCCAGACCGGGGGTGAGTGAGTGTGTGAGTATAGGACTGGCCAGACCGGGGGTGAGTGAGTGTAGGACTGGCCAGACCGGGGGTGAGTGAGTGTAGGACAGGCCAGACCGGGGGTGAGTGAGTGTGTGAGTGTAGGACTGGCCAGACCGGGGGTGAGTGAGTGTAGGACAGGCCAGACTGGGGGTGAGTGAGTGTAGGACTGGCCAGACCGGGGGTGAGTGAGTGTAGGACTGGCCAGACCAGGGGTGAGTGAGTGTAGGACTGGCCAGACCGGGGGTGAGTGAGTGTAGGACAGGCCAGACTGGGGGTGAGTGAGTGTAGGACAGGCCAGACTGGGGGTGAGTGAGTGTAGGACAGGCCAGACTGGGGGTGAGTGAGTGTAGGACAGGCCAGACTGGGGGTGAGTGAGTGTAGGACAGGCCAGACTGGGGGTGAGTGAGTGTAGGCCAGACCGGGGGTGAGTGAGTGTAGGACAGGCCAGACTGGGGGTGAGTGAGTGTAGGACAGACCGGGGATGACTGTGACATAGTTGGCCAGCTTGAAGTATTATATGGGAAAACAATCCCTATTTTGCTTAAAGGGGAGGGCATTTATTGGTAGCTTAATGCACAGAATGCCTTACTGCTCTATATATTGATAATAGGTGAGTGCAGAGGATCTCTTGTTGCTGTCTTACCAACATTTTTAAATTATTATCTGCCCATTATCAGAATGCCCAATCAGACATTGCTACCAATAGACCCTTCTGGCTACACAAGAGAGGATCCAGTTTGACACTCATTTGTATCCAATGTTAGTAGTAATGATACTCTCTATTGCAGTCAATTGTATATAAACAGGTGTAGTATGAATCCTCTCCAGATGTCTCGCAAGAGATCTTCCAATAATTGCGGTTAATCAGCCTCCGTATTTCCGTCCCGTTTCCCAGCAATGATTTACTCTCGCACTCACTCTGTGTCTTTTTGATAATGTTTCAATTTGAAGCCTCAAAACAGATTTTCTATTAACACATAATTATGCTGTAGCTCCTACTTTGCATTTACAATGTATTTTTAATTAGCTATCAGTTGCTTAGATGTGTTCTTTAATTACGCCAGATCAGATCAGCAGAGGATTTGTCATTGTTCTGGTTTTAGGGATTTCATGGGATTGTACTCTATTTAATTGGACAGAGGATTGTGCAAAATGGCTTAGTATTAATAGCTGCACTTTCTAATAGTGGGGGTTACTTTCCCATAATGCCGGCTATTAAGCAAGGCAGCAAATGATATATTAATTGTAGGTAGCTCTAACATGGGTGTTTCCTGCTTTCCCTAATAAGACACTTTTCTTATTTAGATATTCTATTCCACACTGGCACAATGAATGTAGAATGGACACTCAGCAAGCAGTATTAGTTATACATATTGCCAGGGTCGGACTGGGCCGCCGGGACACCGGGAAAAATCCCGGTGGGCCCCGGTTGCTCAGACCCGACCCTTGCGGCACTCCCCCTGCCCGACTGTTCCTCCCCTGACCATTAAATTTATGTGCTTGGGAGAGGACGTCGGGTGGGGGGCCCTGCGAGGTGGGTTAGGGGGCCCTGGTGGGCCCTTCACCCCCCAGTCCGACCCTGCATATTGGGCCAAATCAGTTCCACGAAAAGACATAATTTCATGGTTTATCACATGAGAACTTATGGGCGAGATTCAATTTCAGAAACTTTTCTTCTAAATCAGATCCATTTTTTTTCCATAGACTTCAAAAAAATGTGAGTCTGAAATTTGAAATTGAATTGGGAGATAAGCTTTCACAATTAGTGATGAGTAAATTTTTCTGCCAGGCATGGATTTGCAGCAAAATTCTGCAGCAAAAAATTTGTCCAAGTCAAAAAAAGTCACTGTAAAAAAACACCCATTGACTTTATTGTATTCGGAGTAAGAAAAAAAAAATTGCCCGTAAAAAATGTTGCGTGCGTAAAAATGTGTTCCATGTAAAAAAGTAGGCAATTAACTTCAATGTGTTTTGGCAATTATTCGCCGTTTCACAAATTTTTCGGTAAAGTGAAACGCGATAGATTTGCATTGGGCCTGATTTACTTTTCCATTAAAAAATGATATGTTTTATCACTTGAAAACTTATGGGCGGAATTCAATTTGAGAAGAAAAGATTTTTCTTCTACTTTAGTTCCAGTTTTTTCCTATAGCCTTCAATAGAGTTTCCATGTGATAAACAGTGAGTTTTTCTCATTAAATTGTGTCTGTTCAATAGGAAAATCTGGAACAGAATATAAATCGCCATTGGGATGGCATACGCGGCGCAGTGATTTGCTGAAATCACTGAAGTTGCCTTGAGAGGAAACTTCGGCAATTGCAGCACTGCGTATGCCATCCCAACGGCAATTTACATTCTAGCCTGTGGGATATAGGGATGTAGCGAACCTCAAAAAAAAAGTTTGCGAACCCCATAGACTTCAATGGGAAGGCGAACTTTAAATCCTAGAAAAGCCATTTCTGGCCAGAAAACTGATTTTAAAGTTGTTTAAAGGGTGCCACGACCTGGACAGTGGCATGCAGGAGGGGGATCAAGCAAAAATTTGTCTGAAAAATACTTTGCTGACACAGCGTTGCGTAAAACCGCAAAGGCAGCTGGCAGACCTAGCGGAAATACGCGGCGTTTTTTGCTATTTCGCACTATTAGCACCATGGAAACGGGATTTGCTGAAAAACGCCATGTGTGGCTTGTGCGGCGTTTTTAGGCCGAGAAAAAACGCAGCAGAAAAACGCCACGCGAACCCAAATTGCGAACATACGCGAAAAGTTCGCAAACTTGCGAACTCGCGAACACCCGATGTTCGCGCGAATTAGTTCGCCGGCAAACAGTTCGCTACATCTCTAGTGGGATGGCATATCGGGGAGATTAGTCGCCCGCCACAAGGGAGATTTGTCATGTAGCGACTAAACTCCCCGTCTGTCACAGCCCTAAAGGAACTAAAGTGTGACTCCCATTTCAGTTAATAAGTTCGGAAGCCACTTTACTGCCCACTTATATAGGTAAATACAGACATCAACCTGAATCCTCGTTTATCTAAAAGAATTAGAAACCTAAGTTTTTGTACTGCTAAAGTTCTACTGTTTCAAACAAAATTCAATTGTCAACTGCTGGAAAGCAAGCCCTGTATCAGAATATGTTTAAAATCATTTGAACTGAATCCGAATCATTAAAATCACGTGACTTTTTGAGCGGCACACTTGAACCCGTGGCTATTCTTTTACCGCCCACTGCTTTTCTTTTGTCGCGTGGCTATTCTTTTGACACCCGCAACTATTCTTTTTTGGTGCAACTATTCTTTTGACGTGGGTGACAATTTTTGGACGTGCAACAAATTTTTTCATCAGTTTCGCGAAACAATCCGCCAATGGCGAAAACACAGAAATTCGCCGCGAATCCATGCCTGGCGAAACATTTCACCCATCAATACTAATTAATGCCCCATGTCACTGAGTCATTGAAATCCGAAGCCCCCCCCCCCCGGTGACAAATTTGTGAAACAGCGAAAATGTTGTGTGTCAAAAAAATTGTCACCCATGGCTATTTTTTGTCACCCGTGTCTATTCTTTTGTTGCACGGCTATTCTTTTGTCGCATGGCTATTCTTTTGACACCTGCAACTATTCTCTTTTGACGCACGACTATTCTTTTGATGCGGGTGACAATTTCTGGACGCACGGCGATTTTTTTCATCCATTTTGCGAAACAATCTGCCAATGGCAAAACACGGAAATTCACCGCAAATCCATGCCTGGCAAAACATTTCGCCCATCACTACTAATAAATGCCCCATGTCATTGAGTCATTGAAATCTGAGGACACATACCCCCAATAACTTCCACATACTCCTTTTGTAGAATAACGGATAACTTAAGAAGATTGTGGAAGTGTTCCCCAATTGAGATAATTGAATTCGTACATTCAGACTCAGTACTCTTGTGAAGCAGTAAAGGGTGTGGGAAATTCTTTCTTCCAAAACCACAGCAAAAGCCAACTTGAGAGCGAGATATATTGATGGAGACAACTCACTGATGATGGGTAAGTTCTAAAAGGGACAGCTGAGTCCAGGTCGGGACTGAGATTTAGATTAGACCTTGACTTACAATAAAGCAGGTGTTTTCTGCTAAGCAACTTTATCTCTGAGTCTTGTTATGTAAGAGACCGTTCTGGTAGGTCAAACTACCAACAATATCTAACATTTCTCTTTCTAATGGTTCTTACCATGAGAACCTCTAAAGCCAAAATACACTGAGTAGTGATGAGCAATATTTTTCTCCAGGCACGGATTTGCGGAGAATTTGCTGCGCAGGGTAAAAAAATGACACATGTCAAATAAAATTGTTGCATGCATCTTTTTTTTGACGTGCAGGACGCTCATCACTGGCGGATTTTTTCACGAAACATGCAACATAATTTTCTGCGGAAATATTAGCTGCAAATCCAAAAATTGTTGCACGTCAAAACCAATTGTCTGTCTCATCGAAAGAATTGCGGCGTGCCAATAGAATTGATGCGTGCAACAATTTTTTTTTCGACGCACAACATTTTTGCCTTTTCCCGAATTTTTCACCATTTCACGATTCTTTCAAAAGATTTTCGCCGAAGCAAAACGGGACAGATTCGCTCATCACTGCTCATCACTAACAGGTCTTTCTAAATTACGGAAGCCAACAGTCCTATAGTAATCCTATAAGTTCTAAACTTCCGTAAGAGCTTCTATTTCTTTATATTCAGCAAAAAACTAAATGCTTCAATGATCACAACGAAATTGAGCTTGAATTAACAAAAGGTGCCTCATCAATTATAAAGCAATGTCTGATTGATCAGCTTGTCACCGGGAGTTGCCTGACTCAAGACAAATCACTAAGAACAAATACAATCCACATAGAATGGAGACAGAATTGGACATTGTAGACTCTGCTCCTTCTTTGTACTTAGACATGAATTCACACTCGAGACTGATGCTTTGTCTTCTGTACACTCCTCGCTGCTCATTGTCATTTATTTTTATGTATTATTATAGTTCCTAATGAAAGATAATGCTCTCAGTTACAGAATAAAATCTCCAATGTTGCTATGAGTAAAATGGTACCGACATGTTCTTATGTACTCTATAATAGTGATGAGCAAATTTTTTGGCCAGGCATAGATTCGCAGCAAATTTCCGCATTTCGCCATTGGTGAATTATTTAGCAAAACTTCCTAGTAAAAATTCAGGGGGCGCGTCAAAAAAAGTTGCGTTCGTGTCAAAATGGGCGCAGTTGCGTAAAAAAATTGTGGTAGTGGCAAAAAAAGGGTGCGGTCTCGGCAAAAAACTGAACAGTCACTGCATAAAGCGGCAAAAAAGGGTGCGTTCGTGTCAGAAAACTGAACAGTCACTGCATAAAGCAATCGGTCGCTGCAAAAAAAGGGTGCGGTCGTGTCAAAATAGGCGTGGGCAACAAAATAGACATGGACGGCAAAAAAAACGCGCGACAAACAAGTTTAGCTAAATTTTTGCCGTTTCGCAAATTTTGCTGTCGTTTCGCGATGGGACAGATTCGCTCATCACTACTATTTGAGGGGGCTGGAATTCCTATTTATTTTCCATTCCAGACATACACTGCTCCCCTGCCCATGGTTGTATGAGTGGGGGCAGATTTAATCAAACTCTATACTCTCCAAAAAAAACCCTTTCCACAAATGTCTTGCATTTACTAAAAAATCGCCGAAAAGTTGCAAAAATTCTGAATTTTTTTCGACTTGTTGCATAAAAACTGTGACTTTTTTGAATTGTCGCAGAAATAACCAGCGTCAAAAATCATAAATCTCTAAAGTTTTGAAGCAAAAGAAGAATCCTCCAGGGAAGGGACATCTGCTATTGACTTCTACATGATCTCTGCAAGTTTTAGCCGGCGTATTGTCGAATTCAGATTTTTAGCTGTTTTGATGACTTTTAGTGCTAAAAATCCATACCAAGTGGAAGAAACAGTATTGATTAGATTGTAAGCTCTACAGGGCAGGGACCTCCTACTGGGCTCATACCACATGGAACTTATTTCTACATGCAGCTGGCTGGAAAAAGCCAAATATTGATTGGTTGCTATGGGTTACTGTCCATGTGCAAATTTGCCCAGTGTTCATAAATGAGCCCCATAATTTGTCTCCGCGAAATACATTTTCTGTTTTAAATTTTTATAAATATGTCCATCAGAGTCTTTTTGGAAGAAACTTATCACGGTTAAGAGCGGCCCCTGGACTTTCAGTAGTTTGCATTAGGAAATACAGTGCTCATTGGAAGACAATTGTCGTGGAAATATTACTACATTTTTATTAGATTTCATAAATCAAAAGGTGACAAGAGATTTGTGCAATATATCTTGCCTACTATTTCCATAGGCTAAAAGTAATGACTTTCCCCCCAATTTATCCCAGCGCCTCAATTAGTCTTGTAGTTAATGTTTTGGGAAAGAATTAAGCGTGAACTTCAGTGTGCAGAACGTACCTATGGGTTAGCGCTTCACTTCTTATTAATTCTTTAATGACTTATATCTTATTGAATGGAACCCACAGGCAAGAACTGCGTCTGCACTGTCTAAATCAAACCAGATTCCCCTCTTTTTCTTTTTGTTAATATTTCATGCTGTCAGACTGTGCATATTTTAAACTTAAGCTCATATCCACTGCTTTGCTATAGATAAAGTGAAAGAAAAAGATAAAGGGGAACTCCGGCTTCCAAACCAAAATGTGTTAAAGCAGGGGTCCCCAACCGCCGGGCCGCAGACTGCATGGGACTGGGCCGCGGACTGCATGGGACTGGGCCGCGGACTGCATGGGACTGGGCCGCGGACTGCATGGGACTGGGCCACTGACTGCATGGGACTGGGCCGCGGACTGCATGGGACTGGGCCACTGACTGCATGGGACTGGGCCGCTGACTGCATGGGACTGGGCCACGGATTGCATGGGACTGGGCCGAGGAATGTATAGGACTGGGCCGGGGACTGCATGGGTCTGGGCCGGGGACTGCATTGGACTGGGCCGCGGACTGCATTGGACTGGGCCGCGGACTGCATGGGACTGGGCCGGGGACTGCATGGGACTGGGCCGGGGACTGCATGGGTCTGGGCCGGGGACTGCATTGGACTGGGCTGCGGACTGCATTGGACTGGGCCGCGGACTGCATGGGACTGGGCCGCGGACTGCATGGGACTGGGCCGGGGACTGCATGGGACCTGCATGGGACTGGGCCGGGGACTGCATGGGACCTGCATGGGACTGGGCCGCGGACTGAATGGCACTGGGCCGCGGACTGCATGGGACTGGGCTGCTGACGTTACCACGAGCGGCAAGCGCCGCCCAATTCAGGACGTGAATGATCGCGCCGCACAACTGAAGGCGTAACTGAACGCGCTGCACATAGAGGCGCAATTGAACACGCCGTACACACAAGACCGTGCATTCATGTTCCCATCATCTCACTGTGCTTTCACTAGAATGTCGCTTGGCATATGGCCCTGCCCCCCCTCCCCCAGTCCGTGGAAACATTTTCCTGGTAGTAACCGGTCCTTGGTGCCAAAAAGGTTGGGGACCCCTGTGTTAAAGAGCCCCACACATCACAGAAACCCCTAATATACCTATCCCTGTAATCTGTTCCTTCAAACAGTAGGAATAAATACCATTTTATATGCTGAAATCCAGCTGCAAACCAGTTCTTCTCTTTCTGCATCATTTGAAATCCTGGCAGGGGAGGAGGGACTAAAACACTGATGTTACAAATTGTAACAACTTCTCCACAGCTTACAGACAGCATGCAGGAACTACATAACCCACAATGCATTGCACTGGGATGTTCCTTTCCTTATTGACATCACTTATTGCAGCAGGGAATTGTGGGATTGGGAGGAGGCAGGCTGAAGGCAGGCTGAGGACAGGCGACTACTGTTACATTTTATTTGAGTCACAAAGTAGTCAGCCAGATCAGCAGGGGAACAGGGGGCGGGGCTTAGGGAACTGTTCCAAACCATATTATTACATTAAACATCATGAAAAGGCAGAATATTTTATAAATGATGTAAATAGCAAGGTTGCATGAACTTTTGTTTACTTTTCAAAAAGGTAAAGTTGTGTTTGGGTGGAGTTCCCCTTTACACCCAAGGCACCAAGCATTCTGGATAACAGGTCCCATACCTGTACTCCAAAATCTAACTCTCTAAACAGGGCGTGTTAAAAAGCTTTTGTTTAAAAGCGAAGAAAAGCATGAAAAAGGCAAACACTGAAGGAAGCCATGATGGGGTGAGAGCAGCCATCTCCTACTCCCATTGCATTTGTCTTGTTTAAGCCATTTGACAATTATTATTGGAATTATTGCTGACTTTTCGGCTGGAAGAGAGTTACATAAATAGAATTCAAGCTCCGTGTGGACTGTTAAATGAAAAGCCATGATATATTACAAGCAATACATTATATTTATTAAAACAGCTGGCAGGGCAAAGACACGGACTCATGCTGAACATTACAGAATGAGGCTGAAATAGTGTAAAAACTCTTGCTATATAAACATACAAAATATATTATGAGAGATGCAATAAATAAGCTCAGTGTTTGGGGTGTTTTCCACCAGTGTTATAGGTGGGATACAGGAAAATGCCTGGTTTTGCAGCAGGTAATGCTGTTTTTAAAGGAGAAGGAAAGGCTAGTAAAGAGTTAATCTCAAGCTGCAGGCATACCTTCAGTTCTCTCAATAGTGCCCTTAAGTCTCCCCATATTTCTCCTGTTCAGATGATCTGAAGCCAAACAGGAAAAAAAAACTCTCAGCTGTGTAAAGAAAGTTCCCATAATGCCTCACTCCTGCACCGGGACCGAGACCAAGTGAACATGCTCAGTTAGTTAGACTTAGGGGCACATTAACTAAGCCACGAATGGGCTGAATGCGTCCGATTGCGTTTTTTTCGTAATGATCGGTATTTTGCGATTTTTTCGGAAAAATGTCGCGACTTTTTCGTTACTAATACGATTTGTGCGAAAAAACGCGAGATTTTCGTAGCCATTCCGAAAGTTGCGCAAAATCTGCCGATTTTTTTGTAGCGTTAAAACTTGCGCCTTTTTCGTAGCGTTAAAACTTAAAAGGTGCGACGTTTCGCGCAAGTTTTAACGCTACGAAAAAAGCGCAACTTTTTGCGCAAGTTTTAACGCTACGAAAAATCGCCAGATTGGTAACGAAAAAGTCGTAAAGACGTAAAGACGCCGAAAAAATCACAAAAAATACGAAAAATCAGAATTTTTCCAATTCGGTTCAGATTCGTGTCTTAGTAAATGTGCCCCTATGAGTCAGCTTCCTGCTGATTGGCTCAGATCCACATTCCTAAGGGGGGAGTGAGTTCTTAGCATTCTTGAGGGAGGTGGGAGCAGGAGAGAGGAGAAAGCAGAGAGCTGCGTGTCTCTGGCACATGAATTACAGACACAACAAATCTTTTGACAGAGAAGTCATTGCAGCGTTTCTGTGAGTGCTTATGGCTGTATTTACATAGACCTTTCTGATAAAGCTTACTTAGTTTTTACCTGTCCTTCTCTTTTAAGTTACTGGCTTAGGAAAAGCCAAATGAATAGGTCCCTGGAGTGAATGGAGGGAGAGAAGGAAAGACATTCCATTTCGTACTCGAATTAACGTTTTCAGTTGCCCAGCTGATTAGGCTACAGGTGATGCAGCAAATAAAAGATTGAGGGGTTACACAGCATAAGGGGTTGGTTCTTGGCTCAGAAAAGGTCTCAGAGTGGGGGTTCTGCTGGGACACTTACTCCCCTACTGCTGAAGTCAGCCCAAGTAGAGTGGGCATATACTGCTCTGTGGGTACCTCTGTGTTAATTGTCAGCAGTTGCCTAGCCACTCTGCCAGTACTAAACCTAGTACTATAGGAAGTTCCATTGCAACCAGATAACTGGGCATGAAACAACAAGCCAGGAGTTGGACAGAGAAAGCCAAGAGACAGGTCTGTGGGTTCCAAGAACTGAAAGGTTTGGACTAGAATACAATTAAGGTCAATCAATAGACACCTTGGTTGGTCAATATCCCATGAAGTACCTAGCTGGAGGAATAACCACCTGTAGGGTGGGGTTGGACACTGAAATATTAACAAAATTGCTAGTATCCAGGCTGACGGCTGGCTTGTACAAAGTGCCATCTAGGATTAACACAAGACTTTGATGGAGTAAGTATTGATCCTTAGAGATTTACAGAGAGTGTTGCTAGGACTAGAAGTACTCAATTGTAAAATAGATTGTTTAGGTTATGCTAGTTAGTGAGGCCACTTACTTACCATTGTGTTAGCAATGTGTTAGGAATGTTCTTTCTTATATTATATATTAATGTAAATGTGTTTGTGTTATTCTTTGTTATTCCTGATAGATGGAGGCACATTGTCAATTGATCCAGGTACACTGCCCTCTTCCCATACCATTGTGGAGTGACATAGGTATATACTATCAGATGTACCTCCGAGGGTATCTACAGTGTTACATGTATACACTATTTCACATACAAAATTGCTAGTATCCAGGCTGACAGCTGGCTCGTACAAAGGGCCATTTAGGACTAACACAAGACTTTGGAGGAGTAAGTATTGATCCATAGTGATTTACAGAGAGTGTTGCTGGGACTAGAAGTACTCAATTGTAAAATAGATTGTTTTGGTTATGTTAGTTAGCGAGGCCACTAACTTACCATTGTGTTAGCAATGTGTTAGGAATGTTCTTTCTTATATTATATATGAATGTAAATGTGTTTGTGTTATTCTTTGTTATTCCTGATAGGTGGAAGCACAATGTCAACTGATTCAGGTACACTGCCCTCTTCCCATACCATTGTGGAGTGACAGGTTTATACTATGTGTAGGAGTACCACCGAGGGTATCTACAGCATTACAGGCATGCATACACTATTTCACATACAAGCAGATACACCCAAATAAAAAAAGGGCTTATTGCAGGCATGCATACACTATTTCACATACAAGCAGATACACCCAAATTAAAAAAGGGCTTATTGCAGGCATGCATACACTATTTCACATACAAGCAGATACACCCAAATTAAAAAAGGGCTAATTGCAGGCATGCATACACTATTTCACATACAAGCAGATACACCTAAATTAAAAAAGGGCTTATTGTAGGTATGCATACACTATTTCACATACAAGCAGATACACCCAAATTAAAAAAGGGCTTATTGCAGGCAAGCATACACTATTTCACATACAAGCAGATACACCCAAATTAAAAAAGGGCTTATTGCAGGCATGCATACACTATTTCACATACAAGCAGATACACCCAAATTAAAAAAGGGCTTATTGCAGGCATGCATACACTATTTCACATACAAGCAGAGACACCCAAATTAAAAAAGGGCTTATTCCCCAATGATGTTCTCCTTCAAGTCCTTGTCATAATCTAAGTAAGGGGGGGGGGAGAGCTTCCAATACATGGCTGGATCTCATGGGGTGATAACGTCTTCATTACAACTTCCACCAGTGATATTCCTAACGTTCCCATTGCTAGTGGCATATACAGCGCTGACATAGATCATGGTGACCTCTAGCAGAGACAGCAGGTACTTTTTGTTTACCCATCTGTCACAGCAGATAAATCTATATTTTATCTATTTCCCTTCAGGAGCTCTGCATTATATCACAGATGTTTATAGACAAATAGTAAGACTGAACACGATTCTTCATTTTTAATGCTCAGAAAAACCAGTTACTTTATGGTAAAACCACAATCAGCTGTATCAAAAATTAATACCCTGACAGTAAAAAAATTATTTTTACGTGGGCGACAATCCGTCAAAAATTCACCGTGAATCCATGCCTGGCAAATTAGTTCGCCCATTAACGTAAATGCAGTTCAACACAGAGAAAAAATACTCATTGACTTGTACAAAGGTTTTAGGGAAACTTCACCATTTTGCAAATTGTGATATAGATTCATGGATTTTCTGCCAAAGCAAAACAGGGCAGTTTCAGTAATTACTAGTGAGCACATTGGCTACATGAGCTGGTAAAACTTACCCAACAGTACAGGTATGGGATCCCTTATCTGGAAACTCGTTATCCAGAAAGTTCCGAATTATGGAAAGGCCATCTCCCATAGACTCCATTACAAGCAAATAATTCTAATTTTCAGAAATGATTCCTTTATCTCTCTATTAATAAAACAGTACCTGTACTTGATCCCAACTAAGATATAATTACCCCTTACTGGGGGCAGAACAGCCTTATTGGGTTTATTTAATGGTTAAATGATTCCCTTTTCTCTGTAATAATAAAACAGTACCTGTACTTGATCCCAACTAAGATATAATTACCCCTTATTGGGGGCAGAACAGCCCTATTGGGTTTATTTAATGGTTAAATGATTCCCTTTTCTCTGTAATAATAAAACAGTACCTGTACTTGATCCCAACTAAGATATAATTACCCCTTATTGGGGGCAGAACAGCCCTATTGGGTTTATTTCATGGTTAAATGATTCCCTTTTCTCTGTAATAATAAAACAGTACCTGTACTTGATCCCAACTAAGATATAATTACCCCTTATTGGGGGCAGAACAGCCCTATTGGGTTTATTTATTGGTTAACTCTTTTACTGCCAAGCACGTATGGCATACGTGTTGGCAGTAAAAGGGCTTAAACGCCAACGACGTGTCTCATACGTCGTTGGCGTTTAAGCGCTGCCCTCTGCAGCGGCGGCATGTGCCGCCGCTGCAGAGGGCTTCTAACAATGACAGCCCCCCTGGGCAATGTGCCAGGGGGGCTGTCATCAGGGTCCTGCGAGCCGATCGCTCGCAGGACCCTCCAGGAAGCAGCAGACGCGATCGCATCGCGTCTGCTGCTTCCTGCTTCCTCCCTCTCCCCCAGCGCCGGCCCAAATGAGGAAGGAGGCGATCGGTCTTCAGGAACAGGTAAGGAGTTTTTTTTTTTATTGCATTTACACACTTTTACACACTTATACACACATTTACATACATTTATACACACTTACATACATTTACACACACTTACAGCACACATTTTAGCATTTTTTTTTTTTTTTTTTTTTTCATTTTTCACACTTTTATACACTTATTTACACTCATATACACACTTACACACTATCACACAACTTTTACACATGTACACACATGTATACACAAACACTTTTTTTTGTTTTGCTTTTTTTTTTTTTTTTTTTTTTCATTTTACCACTTTGTTTTTATTTTCTTTTACCTAAAAACTGTTTATTTTGACAGCGTAACTATTGGATCAGATATTCTGGCCACTAATTACACTGTCATGTGACTTATTTTGTTGTTTCACTGATTTGCACAATTTTTGTGGTTTTATCACATTTTATCTCTATATAAGTGTTCCTGATCTGTTTTTAGCGTAGCTTTGCCAGGTGTAACTTTGGTGTACAAAAATAACTTTACCTATTTTGAATTCATCAGAATGTGTACTTTCCAAAAATATATGGTTTTCTGGGGGTCACTGTATAGTTAGGGGGGGTTACTGCACATAATACACTGACAGGGGGCTCTGTGTGCAAAAGCTGAGTTGGCAGGCGAGAAATCCTTATGCGCTATTTTCATTTTGGGTTCAGTACATACCGCAGACTTTGGTATATCTATGCATATTGGGCATCAAACTGTTCAGTAGGCCTCTGGTGTTCCTATTTGGGGTGACTTGCCTTTGTACGCAAGAAATTGTGTGAGATAAATGCAGCAAATTGCAACATTTTTAGGCGATTTTCTGAAATGTCATAAAAACCGATAACTTTAGGAAAGCTTTGCGGCTTGGTACTTTGGTGTAGAAAGGACTCTTTACCCTTGTTGGATTTGTCAGAATGTGTACTTTCCAAAAATATATGGTTTTGTGGGGGATCTGTATAGTTAGGGGAAGTTTTGGCACATAATACACTGACAGGGGGCTCTGTGTGCAAAAGCTGAGCTGGCAGGCGAGAAATCCTTATGCGCTATTTTCATTTAGGGTTCAGTACATACCGCAGACTTTGGTATATCTATGCATATTGGGCATCAAACTGTTCAGTAGGCCTCTGGTGTTCCTATTTGGGGTGACTTGCCTTTGTACGCAAGAAATTGTGTGAGATAAATGCGGCAAATTGCAACATTTTTAGGCGATTTTCTGAAATGTCATAAAAACCGATAACTTTAGGAAAGCTTTGCGGCTTGGTACTTTGGTGTAGAAAGGACTCTTTACCCTTGTTGGATTTGTCAGAATGTGTACTTTCCAAAAATATATGGTTTTGTGGGGGTCTCTGTATAGTTAGGGGAAGTTTTGGCACATAATACACTGACAGGGGGCTCTGTGTGCAAAAGCTGAGCTGGCAGGCGAGAAATCCTTATGCACTATTTTCATTTAGGGTTCAGTACATACCGCAGACTTTGGTATATCTATGCATATTGGGCATCAAACTGTTCAGTAGGCCTCTGGTGTTCCTATTTGGGGTGACTTGCCTTTGTACGCAAGAAATTGTGTGAGATAAATGCGGCAAATTGCAACATTTTTAGGCGATTTTCTGAAATGTCATAAAAACCGATAACTTTAGGAAAGCTTTGCGGCTTGGTACTTTGGTGTAGAAAGGACTCTTTACCCTTGCTGGATTTGTCAGAATGTGTACTTTCCAAAAATATATGGTTTTGTGGTGGTCTCTGTATAGTTAGGGGAAGTTTTGGCACATAATACACTGACAGGGGGCTCTGTGTGCAAAAGCTGAGCTGGCAGGCGAGAAATCCTTATGCGCTATTTTCATTTAGGGTTCAGTACATACTGCAGACTTTGGTATATCTATGCATATTGGGCATCAAACTGTTCAGTAGGCCTCTGGTGTTCCTATTTGGGGTGACTTGCCTTTGTACGCAAGAAATTGTGTGAGATAAATGCGACAAATTGCAACATTTTTAGGCGATTTTCTGAAATGTCATAAAAACCGATAACTTTAGGAAAGCTCTGCAGATTGGTTCTTTGGTGTAGAAAGGACTCTTTACCCTTGTTGGATTTGTCAGAATGTGTACTTTCCAAAAATATATGGTTTTGTGGGGGATCTGTATAGTTAGGGGAAGTTTTGGCACATAATACACTGACAGGGGGCTCTGTGTGCAAAAGCTGAGCTGGCAGGCGAGAAATCCTTATGCGCTATTTTCATTTTGGGTTCAGTACATACCGCAGACTTTGGTATATCTATGCATATTGGGCATCAAACTGTTCAGTAGGCCTCTGGTGTTCCTATTTGGGGTAACTTGCCTTTGTACGCAAGAAATTGTGTGAGATAAATGCGACAAATTGCAACATTTTTAGGCGATTTTCTGAAATGTCATAAAAACCAATAACTTTAGGAAAGCTCTGCAGATTGGTACTTTGGTGTAGAAAGGACTCTTTACCCTTGTTGGATTTGTCAGAATGTGTACTTTCCAAAAATATATGGTTTTGTGGGGGTCACTGTATGGTTAGGGGAAGTTTTGGCACATAATACACTGACAGGGGGCTCTGTGTGCAAAAGCTGAGCTGGCAGGCGAGAAATCCTTATGCGCTATTTTCATTTTGGGTTCAGTACATACCGCAGACTTTGGTATATCTATGCATATTGGGCATCAAACTGTTCAGTAGACCTCTGGTGTTCCTTTTTGGGGTGATTTGTCTTTATCTGATCTTTATCAAGAAATTGTGAGAGATAAATGCGGCAAATTGCAACATTTTTATGCGATTTTCGAAATGTCATATAAATCTGCAAACTTAGGAAAGCTTTACAGCTTGGTACTTTGTAGCAATAAGAAATATTTACCCATTATAGATTCGGGGGGATGTGTATTTTCCAAAAATATATGGCTTTCTGGGGTGAATGTACTTTTTTTGTAGCATTATCCCACATAAAGGATGTAAATGTGTTGATTTTGCAGGAGCTGAAATGATAGATCATATGGGGGTATGTTCCCATTGGGGCCCCTACATGCCACATACTTAGGTAAACCTATACATATTGGGCATCAAACTGTTCAGTGGACCCCTGGCGTTCAAATTTAGGGTGTTTTATCTTGGTACCTAACACTATGTGGGAGATAAGATGCTGCAAAGTGGAAGCTTTGAGGGGATTTTTGGAAATGTCATCAAAATTGCTAACTTTAGAAAAGCTGTGCGGCTTGGTACTTTGGAGTAGAAAGACATGGGTACCCATTTTAGATTCGGGGGAATGTGTACTTTCCAAAAATATATGGCTTTCTGGGGTGAGCTTACTTTTTTGTAGCTTTATCTCACATATAATGATGTAAATGTGTTGATTTTGCAGGAGCTGAAATGACAGAAATGACAGTATATATGGGGGTATGTTCACATTCGGGCCCCTACATGCCACATACTTGGGTAAACCTATACATATTGGGCATCAAACTGTTCAGTGGACCCCTGGTGTTCAAATTCAGGGTGTTTTATCTTGGTACCTAATGCTATGTGGGAGATAAGATGCTGCAAAGTGGAAGCTTTGAGGGGATTTTTGGAAATGTCATCAAAATTGCTAACTTTAGAAAAGCTGTGCGGCTTGGTACTTTGGAGTAGAAAGACATGGGTACCCATTTTAGATTCGGGGGAATGTGTACTTTCCAAAAATATATGACTTTCTGGGGTGAGCATACTTTTTACTAGCTTTATCCCACATATAATGATGTAAATGTGTTGATTTTGCAGAAGCTGAAATGACAGAAATGACAGTTCATATGGGGTATGTTCACATTGGGGCCCCTACATGCCACATACTTAGGTAAACCTATACATATTGGGCATCAAACTGTTCAGTGGACCCCTGGCGTTCAAATTCAGGGTGTTTGATCTTGGTACCTAATGCTATGTGGGAGATAAGATGCTTCAAAGTGGAAGCTTTGAGGGGATTTTTGGAAATGTCATCAGAATTGCTAACTTTAGAAAAGCTGTGCGGCTTGGTACTTTGGAGTAGAAAGACATGGGTACCCATTTTAGATTCGGGGGAATGTGTACTTTCCAAAAATATATGACTTTCTGGGGTGAGCGTACTTTTTACTAGCTTCATCCCACATATAATGATGTAAATGTGTTGATTTTGCAGAAGCTGAAATGACAGAAATGACAGTTCATATGGGGTATGTCCACATTGGGGCCCCTACATGCCACATACTTAGGTAAACCTATACATATTGGGCATCAAACTGTTCAGTGGACCCCTGGCATTCAAATTCAGGGTGTTTTATCTTGGTACCTAATGCTATGTGGGAGATAAGATGCTTCAAAGTGGAAGCTTTGAGGGGATTTTTGGAAATGTCATCAAAATTGCTAAATTTAGAAAAGCTGTGCGGCTTGGTACTTTGGAGTAGAAAGACATGGGTACCCATTTTAGATTCGGGGGAATGTGTACTTTCCAAAAATATATGACTTTCTGGGGTGAGCATACTTTTTACTAGCTTTATCCCACATATAATGATGTAAATGTGTTGATTTTGCAGAAGCTGAAATGACAGAAATGACAGTTCATATGGGGTATGTTCACATTGGGGCCCCTACATGCCACATACTTAGGTAAACCTATACATATTGGGCATCAAACTGTTCAGTGGACCCCAGGCATTCATATTTAGGGTGTTTTATTTGGTTACTTTATGACCTGTAGGAGATAAGATACTATAGACTGGAAGCTTTGAAGCGATTTTTAAAAAAAATCACAAATTTTGATAAAAACCAATAACTTTAGGAAAGCATTGCGACTTGATAGTTTGGAGTAGACAGACAGTTGTGCCTATTCTGTATTCCCCAGAATCTGTTCTTTCCAAAAATGTACAATTTTCTGGGATAAACCTTCTGTTAGTGGAATTTTGGCCTTGAAATCCAAAGTATGCAGTTTTTTTGGAGCAGTGCTTTGGGAATTTGGTAGTGTACTGCTGGGAGTTTTTGACCTATACAAGTGAGAAATCTCCATAAAACTATATATATTTGGTATTGGCACGTTCAGGAGACATGGGACTTTCCAAATCAGTTGTATATTCGTGCATAAAATAATTTTTGTTTCTAGTATGTAACATAGTAACATAGTAACATAGTAAGTTGGGTTGAAAAAAGACATACGTCCATCAAGTTCAACCATAATGCCTATACCTAACCTGCCTAACTACAAGTTGATCCAGAGGAAGGCAAAAAACCCCATCTGAAGCCTCTCTAATTTGCCTCAGAGGGGAAAAAATTCCTTCCTGACTCCAAGATGGCAATCGGACCAGTCCCTGTATCAACTTGTACTAAGAGCTATCTCCCATAACCGTGTATTCCCTCACTTGCTAAGAATCCATCCAGCCCCTTCTTAAAGCTATATAATGTATCAGCCAGTACGACTGATTCGGGGAGGGAATTCCACAACTTCACAGCTCTCACTGTAAAAAATCCTTTCCGAATATTTAAATGGAACCTCCCTTCTTCTAAACGGAGTGGGTGCCCTCGTGTCCGTTGGAAGGACCTACTGGTAAATAAAACATTAGAGAGGTTATTATATGATCCCCTTATATATTTATACATAGTTATCATGTCACCTCTTAAGCGCCTCTTCTCCAGTGTAAACAGACCCAACTTGGCCAGTCTTTCTTCATAACCGAGACTTTCCATACCCTTTACCAGCTTAGTTGCCCTTCTCTGGACCCTCTCTAGCTCAATAATGTCCCGTTTGAGCACTGGAGACCAAAACTGAACAGCATATTCTAGATGGGGCCTTACCAGTGCTCTGTAAAGGGGAAGAATAACCCCCTCCTCCCGTGAATCTATACCCCTTTTAATACAGCTCAGAACCTTGTTTGCCCTTGCAGCTGCTGCCTGGCATTGCTTGCTACAGCCAAGTTTATTATCTACAAGGACTCCAAGATCCTTCTCCATTATGGATTTGCCTAGTGCAGTCCCATTAAGGTTATACGGGGCTTGCATATTTTTACATCCCAGGTGCATGACCTTACATTTATCCACATTAAATCTCATCTGCCACTTAGCTGCCCAGATTGCCAGTTGGTCAAGATCCTGCTGCAGGGATGTCACATCCTGGATAGAATTGACTGGTCTGCAGAGTTTTGTGTCATCTGCAAACACTGATACATTACTCATAATACCCTCCCCTAAGTCATTTATGAACAAATTAAACAAAAGTGGACCCAGTACAGAACCCTGAGGGACCCCACTGAGAACCTTACTCCAAGTAGAGAATGTACCATTAACAACCCCCCTCTGTACCCGATCCTGTAGCCAGTTTTCTATCCATGTGCAAACGACTTCACTAAGACCAATAGACCTTAGCTTAGAAAGCAGTCGTTTGTGGGGAACGGTATCAAATGCTTTGGCAAAATCCAAATAGATTATATCTACTGCATCCCCACTGTCCAGCTTCTTACTTACCTCATCATAAAAAGCAATTAAATTGGTCTGACATGACCTGTCCTTCATAAAGCCATGCTGATTACTGCTCATAATGCCATTCTCCACTACATAATTTTGAATGTGATCCCTTAACAAGCCTTCAAATAACTTGCCCACCACGGATGTCAAACTTACAGGCCTATAATTGCCAGGCTGAGATCTTATTCCCTTTTTAAATATGGGAGTGACATTCGCCTTCTTCCAATCACTAGGTACCATACCTGATGAAAGAGAGTCTGAGAATATCAGAAACAAGGGCCACTGCAATTCTGCCCCTAGCTCTCTCAGTACCCGAGGGTGTATTCCATCTGGCCCAGGTGCCTTGTTTACATTTATCGTGTGTAACCCTTTAAGCACCATATCCTGTGCCAACCACTGTGTAGTTGGAGCTGAGGCAACAGTGAAGCTATTGGGTGAGACTTGGCCCACTGGCTCCTCTACTGTATACACAGAAGAAAAGAACTGGTTAAGCACATCTGCCTTTTCTGTATCCGCTGTAACCATATTGTTATTATAACTCAATGTGTGATTATATTATGGAAAATTTGATTTTTTTTGCATTTTTAGACATTTAGAAGCCTATATCTTGTTACAGAATTGGAATTACACAAAAATTCTACCATATTTTGAAAGCTTAGGTTGTTCTGAAAAAAACGATATATTGTTTTCCTTGGTAAACTAAAAGTCCCCCCGAGGAAAGGCCCCTAAAGTGAAACAGTGCAAAATGTTCAAAAACTGTCTGGCAATACAAGTTCCGCTTTGACCAAAATGGCTGGCAGTAAAAGGGTTAAATGATTCCCTTTTCTCTGTAATAATAAAACAGTACCTGTACTTGATCCCAACTAAGATATAATTACCCCTTATTGGGGCAGAACAGCCCTATTGGGTTTATTTAATGGTTAAATGATTCCCTTTTCTCTGTAATAATAAAACAGTACCTGTACTTGACCCCAACTAAGATATAATTACCCCTTATTGGGGGCAGAACAGCCCTATTGGGTTTATTTCATGGTTAAATGATTCCCTTTTCTCTGTAATAATAAAACAGTACCTGTACTTGATCCCAACTAAGATATAATTACCCCTTATTGGGGGCAGAACAGCCCTATTGGGTTTATTTAATGGTTAAATGATTCCCTTTTCTCTGTAATAATAAAACAGTACCTGTACTTGATCCCAACTAAGATATAATTACCCCTTATTGGGGCAGAACAGCCCTATTGGGTTTATTTAATGGTTAAATGATTCCCTTTTCTCTGTAATAATAAAACAGTACCTGTACTTGATCCCAACTAAGATATAATTACCCCTTATTGGGGCAGAACAGTCCTATTGGGTTTATTCATTTATTTAAATGATTTTTAGCAGAATTAAGTTATGGAGATCAAAATTACGGAAAGACCCCTTATCTAGAAAACCCCAGATCCTGAGCATTCTGGATAACAGGTCCCATACCTGTACTATCAATCCCCAAAGCCTATGGACAGTATGCATAAAGGCTAATTACATTGTATTAATTATCGGAAAGTAAAAACCTACTACAGCTTTGATTTCAGAAAGAAAAATGCAACTTTATTTCATTAGAGCCCTTCGTGTCATTTCCTCCATAGGTTGTTTATTGGCATCTGTTGCCCATTGGCACCCTTTGGCAATGTGCTTTTTGTACTTCATAGATAGTAACATAGTAACATTTTAAGTTAGGTTGAAAAAAGACATACGTCCATCACGTTCAACCATAATGCCTATATATAACCTGCCTAACTGCTAGTTGATCCAGAGGAAGGCAAAAACCCCATCTGAATGATGTGAGTACCTTCATGAAGGAACCAAGCCAGTCTTTATCTTCCCAACTTTCTTTTCCTCCATCATTGATTCTATTTTTATGAATGTAGTCTTATTTTTATTTTTTCTCAGATACATTTTCAATCAGCATTTCAATACAACAGGCGGCTGTGGATATTGATGCCTTTTTACCATTCGTCTTCTCCTCCTTAATTTTATTGCTTTATTATTGCCGTCCTGCTTTGGGGGTTAAAATATGTCATGAAACATTTTACAGATATACGGCACACATATTTTAGGCCAGAAAAAAATTCTGTTTGGCAGTAACATCAAGGTCATTTTTTTAATAAAAAAAAAAAAAATCAATTGTTAGAAAAAAAATAGGATAGAAATGAATAGAAGGAATCTCATTTTGTCCCTGTGTATGGCTGGGGAACATTCTCTGCATTTTCTATTACTTGGCTGAATTGTACAAAATATGTCTGTGCAATCTCATCTTTAAAAGTTAAACACAATGGAATGTCTCCGAAGCACAAGTTATACACGGTAAAGAGAAAATTCTGAGCTATCATTTATGGTTTTAGACAAGTGGAGCGACAGTAAATTCTGTCCTGTGAATAAAAGTGCCATGTTACAATGGGTATAGCTTGGCTTCATAGCAAGACTACTACTAGTTATCACACCCCCATACTACTATTCTGTGTGATATAGCATAGCCAGAGGGAGAACTTCATGATGCAAAACTATGAAGGCCAATTAGCTCCATTTAGGATGTGTCATTCTTGCAGGTAGATCTGTACAAACTGGCATCTGGGCAGCTAAGTGGCATCTTAGATTCAGGGCCATGGCAGATAAGGAGATTAGTCGCCGTGTGACAAATCTCCTTTGTCGCGGGCGACTAATCTCCCCAATATGCCATCCCTCCGGCTAGAATGTAAAATGCCACTGGGATGGGATATGTGATGCCGAAATCGCCATAGTTTCCTCTCAAGGCAACTTCGGCGATTTCGCCAAATCGCCACGCCGCGTATGCCATCCCACTGGCAATTTATATTCTAGCCAGAGGGGTGGCATATCGGGGAGATTAGTCGCCCGTGACAAAGGAGATTTGTCACACGGCGACTAATCTCCTCGTCTGCCACGGCCCAAAGGGGCACATTCACCAATGTACGATTGAGTCCAAATATAAAAATTTGTATATTTTTCTAAGAACTGTGTGTATTTTCTACAATATTTTCGTTAATATGAGTAACTTTTTCATACTCTGCGCGACAATTTGTGCAAAAAAATCGTATTTGTTGCAACGAGTCCGAAAGTTTGGGATTCATTCATGCTTCGGTATGGTGACTTTCCTTGGGCCGGGTTGGAGCTGCAGAGTGCCATTGAGCCCTATGGGAGACTTTCCTTGGGCCAGGTTGGAGCTGCAGAGTGCCATTGAGCCCTATGGGTGACTTTACTTGGGCCGGGTTGGAGCTGCAGAGTGCCATTGAGCCCTATGGGAGACTTTCCTTGGGCCCGGTTGGAGCTGCAGAGTGCCATTGAGCCCTATGGGAGGCTTTCCTTGGGCCAGGTTGGAGCTGCAGAGTGCCATTGAGCCCTATGGGAGACTTTCCTTGGGCCGGGTTGGAGCTGCAGAGTGCCATTGAGCCCTATGGGAGACTTTCCTTGGGCCGGGTTGGAGCTGCAGAGTGCCATTGAGCCCTATGGGAGGCTTTCCTTGGGCCAGGTTGGAGCTGCAGAGTGCCATTGAGCCCTATGGGAGGCTTTCCTTGGGCTAGGTTGGAGCTGCAGAGTGCCATTGAGCCCTATGGGAGACTTTCCTTGGGCCGGGTTGGAGCTGCAGAGTGCCATTGAGCCCTATGGGAGACTTTCCTTGGGCCCGGTTGGAGCTTCAGAGTGCCATTGAGCCCTATGGGAGGCTTTCCTTGGGCCAGGTTGGAGCTGCAGAGTGCCATTGAGCCCTATGGGAGACTTTCCTTGGGCCGGGTTGGAGCTGCAGAGTGCCATTGAGCCCTATGGGAGACTTTCCTTGGGCCGGGTTGGAGCTGCAGAGTGCCATTGAGCCCTATGGGAGACTTTCCTTGGGCCGGGTTGGAGCTGCAGAGTGCCATTGAGCCCTATGGGAGACTTTCCTTGGGCTAGGTTGGAGCTGCAGAGTGCCATTGAGCCCTATGGGAGACTTTCCTTGGGCCGGGTTGGAGCTGCAGAGTGCCATTGAGCCCTATGGGAGACTTTCCTTGGGTCGGGTTGGAGCTGCAGAGTGCCATTGAGCCCTATGGGAGACTTTCCTTGGGCCGGGTTGGAGCTGCAGAGTGCCATTGAGCCCTATGGGAGGCTTTCCTTGGGCCGGGTTGGAGCTGCAGAGTGCCATTGAGCCCTATGGGAGACTTTCCTTGGGCCAGGTTGGAGCTGCAGAGTGCCATTGAGCCCTATGGGAGACTTTCCTTGGGCCGGGTTGGAGCTGCAGAGTGCCATTGAGCCCTATGGGAGACTTTCCTTGGGCCAGGTTGGAGCTGCAGAGTGCCATTGAGCCCTATGGGAGACTTTCCTTGGGCCAGGTTGGAGCTGCAGAGTGCCATTGAGCCCTATGGGAGGCTTCCCACATCATGCATTGAAGTTTCAAAGTCAGAAAGGGTTTTGCGCCGTTTACGATCGTGTACTGTCGGATCGTAAGTACAAAATTTTCATATTCAAACGAAAAGAATTTTCATGACATTTGCGATCATCAGAAATAATCAGATTTCGTGATTTGGATTCGTACATTAGTGAATTGGCCCCTTAAAGTTGATAAATGTAAAATATGCATTTGGATTCAAATATATGCAGCCACGTATACTTTTAATAGAATGGGATTAGACAAATCCTTGATGGAGATGGACTTGGGGATAATTGGGGATAATAAACTAAGCAGTAGCAAGCAGTGCCAGGGACAGCAAGATATTGTCCTATATTAAAAATGGAATAGATTTATGGGGGAAAGGGTAAATGGATAGGCCCAATCAGAATATGCACATAGAGAAATAGAGAATGTGCAGAGAAGGGCAATTAAGTTGGAAAAGGGTATGGAAAGTCTCAGTTATAAGAAAAGTTTGGCCACGTTGGGTCTGTTACACTGGAGAAGAGGGATGTAAGGTAAGATGTGATAACTATGTATACTAAAGGGGACAATAAACTCCCAGATGCTTAACCCTTTAGGTCCTTTCAGAAGACACATTCTCTCCCTGAATTAGTGGTACTGGCTGATACATCAGATAACTTCCAGAAAGTGTCTTGTTAGGAAGTGAAAAAATAAGTTATTGAAATTAGCTTTTAGTACAAGGGGACCCAGGGACTGGTCTGATTGCCATCTTGGAGTCAGGAAGGAATTGTTTCCCCTCTGAGGCAAATTAGGGAGGCTTCAGATGGTGTTTTTTGCCTTCCTCTGGATCAACTAGCAGTTAGGCAGGTTATACAGTACATAGACATAAAAGGTTGAAT
The DNA here is from genome assembly GCF_000004195.4 of Xenopus tropicalis. Taxonomy (NCBI): domain Eukaryota; kingdom Metazoa; phylum Chordata; class Amphibia; order Anura; family Pipidae; genus Xenopus; species Xenopus tropicalis. The sequence goes on along the minus strand of NC_030678.2, from coordinate 164,073,242 downwards.
TCAATGGACATGTGTGTTTATTAAACTATGTGTGTTTTACTAGGCTAAATTTGGATTTTTTGAATTTTTTTCTAATGGATTCAATGAGTACTGGTATTGATAGTGTAACAGATGTATGAAGTGGGGGTAACCAAAAATGCTTGTATTGCTATGATCCAGGCCCAGGCAAAGGTACTAACTCTGAGCTAATCCCAGTAGGGACTTATGTATTAGACCAGTGATCCCCGACCAGTGGCTCGTGAGTAACATGTTGCTCCCCAACCCCTTGGCTGTTGTTCCCAGTGGCCTCAAAGCAGGTGCTTTTTTTTTTTTAATTTCTCATTAGGAGGCAAGTTTTGGTTGCATAAATACCCAGTGTAATTGCCAAACAGAGCCTCCTGTAGGCTGCCAGTCAACATAGGGGCTACCAAATAGCCAATTAAAGTTCTCATTTGCACCTCCAGGAACCATTTTCATGCTTGTATTGCTCCCCATAACTTTTTCCATTTGAATGTGGCTCACGGGTATAAAAGGTTGGGGGATTCCTGTATTAGACTCTGTATCTTTAGGTGGGCCCTAGCTTGATATGGAAGAAGGCATACCACAACAATGTGTGCACACAGCATTCACTCTCTTAATAATGTTGGGCACCAGTTTTTCTTGAACCCAGTTGAACAATTTATTTAACTTCTCATGCAATCTCCTTTGAAAGTGTATGCTCAATTGATAATGCAGAATGTAATCGCCAATGCCAGCAAGTTCTTACACATATGATCTGATAAATATCCCACATACTGTAGCTGTTACAAAGCCCGAGGTAGCAAAGCCTGCTTCTTGGTGTCCAATCTCCACCGCTAGGCAAAGCCCACAGAGGTGTGTTACTCCAGGAATCTTTTATTACATTTTCCCCATTATTCTACTGTTACCTTTATGATACCTCCTATAGCTCATCGTTATAATGAAACTATATACAGATATGGTTGTAATTCATGGTGTTACTATCTGTTGTATCTTATGGTATAGATTTACTCTGCAAGAACTTTCTGGATGAGATGTGGTTGAGTCCTGACATGGGCAGCATGTATTTAGGTGGAGAAGCACCTGTAGAACTTGCCAGAGTAAGTCCACTTATAGATACATTGTTGGGGGTTTCCTTAATGGAGAAAGATCTGGGTTTTTTTTGTAGATATCAAGTTGTCTAATTCCAGGCAGTGTCATTCTGTGGCTACTAAAGCAAATAAAGTGCTGTCTTGTATAAAAAGGGCATTGACGCAAGGGATGAAAACATAATTTTGCCCCTTTATAGGTCCCTGGTAAGGCCTCACCTTGAGTATGGGGGGCAGTTTTGGGCTCCAGTCCTTAAGAAGGATATTAATGAGCTGGAGAGAGTGCAGAGACTGCAACTAAACTGGTAAAGGGGATGGAAGGGTTAAACTATGAGGTGAGACTGTCAGGGTTGGGGTTGTTTTCCCTGGAAAAGAGGCGCTTGTGAGGGGACATGATTACTCTGTACAAGTACATTAGAGGGGATTATAGGCAAATAGGGGGGGTTCTTTTTTCCCATAAAAACGATCATTGCACCAGAGGCAGTGAGGTTGGGGAATGCCCTGCCGGGGATGTTGGGTAGGGGGTTCCTCACGGTGAGGGCAGTGAGGTTGGGGAATGCCCTTCCTAGTGATGGGGTAATGGCAGATTCTGTTAATGCCTAAGAGGGGCCTGGATGAGTTCTTGAACAAGCATAGTAGCCAAGGCTATTGTGATACTAATATCTACAGTTAGTATTACTGGTTGTATATATAGTTTATGTATGTGAGTGTATAGATTGGTAAGTATAGGTGTGTGGGTGCTGGGTATACTTGGAAGGGCTGAACTTGATGGACTCTGGTCTTTTTTCAACCCTATGTAACTATGTAACTATGTAACTATAAGAGTTGTTGGTATTAATTAGCAGTCTCCTTGCTGCTTTGGAGGGGAGCTGGCCTATTTCTAAGCACTTTGGGCAATTGTTGTTGAGGCAGAGTTAATGCTTTGCACTTCTCCCAGGTTAAAACTAAATTACTAGTAGGACGACCACAAGCTCTCCCAATAATAAACACCGATCCTCCTATTCACATACAGCAGATAAACCATTTCCCTTCAGGCCCAAATATATATTCTAAGTTTCTATTCTACAAACAACTATTCATTGTCCCAGTTCAGTTAATGCAGACGGATTTAAGAGGGCAAGGCATGTATCGGTATTGAGCATTGTCATTCCAGTCAAAAATTCACATGCATTTTTTAACAAATTCTGACCTGTGAATACAAAAAAAGTGAAGTTTTCTATTAAAATGATTTGAAAAATGCAAGTAATGCTTACGACTGGTAATTACTTGGGCTTTTATTCCATAGCAGCCTGAAACCTTCGATATTTACTTATCACAATTCCTGGCATCTTTCAATCCTCTTTTCTTCTCCGCCTAATGGTTTCATTGCAACGCGTCTGGAAGCTTTTCAAAGGCAGCCAAGGGAAAATACAGCCCAAGGATTAGCGCATGTAGTTTAAGGATCTGCACAATTTTATGAAAAACAAAATAATGGAAAAATGTACCATACGTGAGAGATGAATAAAATTGTATTGAATTCTTTACCTAGTGGGAAGAATGGAGAAACCCGGCAGAGTTACATTTTTCTCTGGAAATGAAATAGCTCAGATATATTGGAAAGTAGAGAAATGCGCGGCTACTTTATCTGGGTTTCCATAGGCAAATCGAAATATAAGGTGCTATTTAACCCTCCGCACTTGCCTTATTTTTAACTCTTTGTTTACTTTTGAGATATAAATATGGGGGTTGGGGATGAGCAGTTTTGTTGCACAAAGAGTCAATATTGAACCTTTCTGCCCCTGGTGGAACATAGTGGCAAATGCAGATGCTCTAAAGGTGCCCATCTACCTTAAGATCCGCTCGCTTGGCAATGTCGCCAAGCAAGCGAATCTTCTCCCGATATCCCCCAACTACGGGTGGGCAATATCCGGAGAATCCAGGCCAAACAATCGAATTATAATGACGGGTATAGGAAAAGTCAGTCTGTGGACCGCATCAATGAGCTGATGCGGTCCCCGTTCTGACTAGATTTTTTAACCTGCCCGATCGAGATCTGGCCAATTTCAGGCCAGATATCGGTCAGACAGGCCCGTTGGTAGTGCCCATACAGGGGCCGATTAGCTGCCGAATTGGTCTAAGGGACCCATATCGGCAGCTAGAATCGGCCCGTGTATGGGGACCTTTAGGCATGGGTCCACAACCTTTTTTACCCATAAGTTCCTGGGGGATCCAAATAAGGGCTATTAATAAAGGCTGTGATTGGCTATTTAATAGCCCCTATGTGGATGGACAGCCTACAGAAGGCTCTGTTTGGCAGTAAACCTGGTTTTTATGCAACCAAAGCTTGTCTCCAAGCCAGGAATTCAGAAATAAGCACATTTTTAAGACCACTGGGAGCAAGGGATTGGTGAGCAACATGTTGCCCCCCGAGCCACTGGTTGGCGGTCACTGCTCTTAGGAAACATTACCCCCCAGAAATGACATTCACAACAGAACGTATAGTGCTCGGCTCTAAATCTGTAGAGAAGTATTAGACATGTCTGAAGTGGCAGAAATTTCAGAAACCTGTCTTTCAGGACTACTTTTGCTTCTACACCTCTGGTTGACTTTCACTTACTGTAAAAAGGAACATCACTTTTAAGATGAACCATGTTTTTAGATGACTTTTCTGCAAAGCTTTTTCTGTACAGTAGTAGGGGAATATGTACTGGGGCATCTATTAATGCATTACATATTGATTATGCCTCAAGTCATGGGGGCTTAGGTAGTAACATGGGCCATGTATCCAGTAAAGCAGAAAAGAAAATCATTATCTTACCAAGTTGATGTGTGGTCAAGGTAACATAGAGCAGTGATCCCCAACCAGTGGCTCGGGGGCAACATGTTACTTACCAACCCATTGGATGTTGCTCCCAGTGGCCTCAAAGCTGGGGATTATTTCTTCTTAATTGCATCAAAATCATGAGTACTGCTCCTGTAGGCTATTAGTCTACATAGGGGCTACCAATAGCCAATCACAGCCAAAATTTGGCACCCCCAGGAATCTTTTGCATGCTTGTGTTGCTCCCCAACTTTTTTTTACATTTTATTGCGGCTCAGGAGTAAAAAAAAAGGTTGGGGATCCCTTCCCTAGCATTGGGTGATAACGAGAAGTAAAATCGGCAGGGACTCCCATGTAGTCATGGATATAGAAAATGTTAAAAATGTAATACAGGTATAGGACCCATTATCCAGAATGCTCTGGACCTGGGGTTTTCCGGATAAGGGATCTTTCCGTAATTCGGATCTCCTACCTTAAGTCTGCAAAAAAATTTATTTAAACAGTAATTAAACCCAATAGGATTATTTTGCCTCCAATAAGCATTCATTTTATCTTAGTTGGGATCAAGTACAGGTACTGTTTTATTATTACAGAGAAAAGGGAATCATTTAACCATTAAATAAACCCAATAGGGCTGTTCTGCCCCAATAAGGGGTAATTATATCTTAGTTGGGATCAAGTACAGGTACTGTTTTATTATTACAGAGAAAAGGGAATCATTTAACCATTAAATAAACCCAATAGGGCTGTTCTGCCCCCAATAAGGGGTAATTATATCTTAGTTGGGATCAAGTACAGGTACTGTTTTATTATTACAGAGAAAAGGGAATCATTTAACCATTAAATAAACCCAATAGGGCTGTTCTGCCCCCAATAAGGGGTAATTATATCTTAGTTGGGATCAAGTACAGATACTGTTTTATTATTACAGAGAAAAGGGAATCATTTAACCATGAAATAAACCCAATAGGACTGTTCTGCCCCCAATAAGGGGTAATTATATCTTAGTTGGGATCAAGTACAGGTACTGTTTTATTATTACAGAGAAAAAGGAAACTATTTTTAAAAATATGAATTATTTAATTATAATGGAGTCTATGGGAGATGACCTTTCTGTAATTCGAAACTTTCTGGATAAAGGGTTTCTGGATAAGGGGTCCGATACCTGTACTAATATTACATTTTTATTAACATTAGGATCTACAGCATCACGCATTTTGTGCTTTTATTTCATCATATCATAAGCCAATGTCCAGTTCCGGTAGCCTACAGCGGCCAATCAGATGTTATTTTTATCATAATACAATGCCATTCTGATTTCTGATTGGCTTCTACATTTTACTGGGTTGATTAATATTTTCCCATGTTACAACAAAACCTCAGCAGTTATCCCTTATGTTCTGTTTCTCTATGACAGGAAAGGCATCCCAACCAAAACCTATTATCATGTCCTACCACACTGACATACTTTAATTTCAAAAACCATTTTAAAACTTACATTATATTTTGCTCGACGGCAGAACAATTTCCTGCAGCTTTCATGCGTCCCGCGACTCGGGGACAATAGAAAGAACAAAAACAATATTGTACAAATGGTTATAAAACTGTTTTATATGCACATACTTTCATAACACCGTCGACAAAGTGAAATACAATAGTTGACAGGTGAATTTCATTTCCAATATACTCAACTAATTGGATGGCAAAATATAAAACTGGAAGACTGCTAATCAAAACTGATTTCGGATGCATTGATCTTGAAGATGGTAAATAAGAAATTTTCCAGGAAAGCCATTAGAATGATATTAAACAGACATCATCATTTAGTTCAAAGCATTTGTTGAGAATTCGAAAGGCTGAAGCCAAAAAGCTGTCGCGCCCAATATTTCTATAGGAAGAGATGGCGGAGGATTGTCGTTCCATAATCAAATCAGTCATTTAATCCACGGTGCCAGAAAGGCTAATGTTTCGGTTTTATTTCCCTTTTGGAACAACAAATCACCGGAACAAAGCCCTGCAAAGTACGGAAAAACCAAAACACATTCAACCTCCGCAAACCTTTGTCAGCCCAGCTGTCTGACGCACAATGGATGTTTCTGGGCGCACAAAAAGTTTTTAACGTTTTAATCTGAGGGGATTTCTGCGGAACATGGAGAACATGGAGACAATGAAGAGAGAAGAAGCTCGGCACAATGTCGGCAACACACTCAGCAGTTACTTTTGTGCTGGGCTGAAAAGCAAAACCGACGGGGCACTTGAACGAGGCCATTGAATTCCCGACAAATGGTGCCACTTTGTATTGTTGCATATGTGGGCTGGAAACAAATCAACAAATTCACTTTATAAAAGCCCAGACAGCACTCAGACGGAATATGTCTTTGGGCTGAGATACAAATAGGGAAACTTTGTTTTAATATTATTAATATACAGGTATGGGTCTAGTGATGAGTAGTGATGAGCAAATTTTTTTGCCAGGCACGGATTCGCAGCGAATTTCTGCATTTCGCCATTGGAGAATTGTTTTGAGAAACTTTTGTGAAAATTCGTCATGGAAAAATTCGGCGTGCGGAAATTTTTTTTGTCGTGTGTCAAAATTGGGCGTGGCCGTGCTGAAATGGGCACGGTCACGGCAAAAAAAGCGCGGGCGGCAAAAAAATAGTGGCGGCGACAAAAAATAGATGCGGGTGACAAAAAAGACATGGGCGACAAAAAAATTGCACAACAAATTAGTTTCGCGAATTTTTTCACCGTTTCACTAATTTTCTTGCCATTTTGCAAATTTTATGGCAAAGCGAAACGGGGCAGATTCGCTCATCACTAGTGATGAGCAATTTTTTTCGGCAGGCATGGATTACGCAGTGAATTTCAGCATTTTGGCATTGGCGAATTGTTTGCAAAACTTCCATGAAAATGTGCCATGAAAAAATTTGTTGCACGCCAAATTTGGAGTGGTTGCGTAAAAATGGGCGTGGCTGTGTCAAAATTGACATGGTCGCGTCAAAATGGCCACGGACGCGGGCAACAATAAAAGATGTGGGCAACAAAAAAAAGTCACGCAGCAAACTGTTTCACTGTTTTGCAAATTTTCTTGTGGTTTCGCGAATTTTACGGCAGGACAGACAGACAGATTTGCTTATCACTATATGGGACCTGTTATCCAGAATGCTTGGGACCTGGGGTTTTCTGGATAAGGAGTCTTCTGTAATATGGATCTCCATAATTTAAAGGGGTGGTTCACCTTTAGGATAACTGTTAGTATGTTATAGAATGGTCAAGTCTAAGCAACTTTTCATTTGGTCTTCATTATTTATAGTATTTTTTTGCCTTATTCTTCTCTTTACAGCTTTGCAGCTTTCAAATGGAGGTCACTGACCCCGGCAGCCAAAAAACTATTGCTCTGTGAAACTACAGTTTAAATGTTATTGCTACTTTTTAATACCTATTGTTCTATTCAAGTCCACTTCTATTCATATATCAGTCTTTCATTCAAACTACTCCCTGGTTGCTAAGGTAATTTGGATCCTAGCAACCAAATAGCTGCTGAAACTCTAAACGGGGGAGCTGCTGAACAAAAAACAAAAAACTACAAATAATAAAAGATGAAGACCAATTGCAAATTGTCTCAGATTATTACTCTCTACCTCGTACTAAACATTAACTCAAAGGTGAACAACCCATTTAAGAGGGAGATTTATCAACATCCGAGTTTGATTTTTTTTTTTTTTTCACGACAAAGTTTTTATCGCAAAAACTCGCACAACTTGAATGTCTGGTATTTTTTTTTTTTTTTTTTTAATTTTTATTGATTTTTCCAGATAACACAAGGAACAAAGGGGAGAAGTGAAGGGGAGCAGGAGATAGGTAGGGGGGAGGGGGAATTATGATAGGGGAGGGGGGGGGATAGACCATAGTTGGTGTTATCATTGTTGGATACAAGACCTGGTTGGTTCTTCTGGGAATGTCTGATATTTGTTAAGTGCAAAAACCCTGAAAATTCAATGTAAAATGTCGCCATCTAAAAGCTTGCGAGTTTATATAGAACTCAAAGGGACTTGTCCTAGGCAAAGTCAAGCCAAGTTTTCAGTTCGACATATTCACGTTTTTTTGCGTTTTATTCGAGTTAAAAATCGCAAATTCAAGAGGTTTGAGTTCTTTTATTGGAATGAGTTTTCCTTATTAATAAATAAGCAAGTATCCAAAATAAGAGAGCACAAAATGAGCCCCCAAAAGTCAGAAGTTGCTCATCTTCGTGTCAATGTAGTGGAGGGAAAGAATAAACACAAACTTCTATCATTCAGAAAAGAACGATATTGAACACATAACTCTATAATGAAATGCCTTGATCCCCATGATATAAAGACCTCCTCCCCTTCGGCAGCAGAACCAGCACTGCGTTGCTATTAAAAACCGCAAAAATGCAACACGTGGATGAAGTATCCGTGGTCTCCAAACAAATATGTAATATCGCTCTATTTCCCCAAGCGGTATCGCTAATGGATTCAGAGAAATTCATTTTTCAGAAATAATGGAACAAAGGAAGTTCACTCTTCTTGCTGACGCTCCAAAGGATCACTTACAGTGACTTCAAGGCAGATCCTGCCAGTCAATAACTGACAGCCATAATGCTAATTAATACATGATGGATACACAGTCACAGTTACTAATAGTAAGATAATGTTCCTTACATCCTGATAGATTGCTCTTGCTTAGAATCAGATATGAATGGTTGAGAAGCCAGTGTTGAAAAGTGGGGGTTATTTATCAAAAACTTGAGTTTGTGTTTTTTCCCAATTTGAGAGAAAAACATAAAACAAAAACACAAAAACATCAAGCAAAAAGTCACCAGAAAAAACTTGGTTTTGAAACTTGAGTTTCTATAGAAGTAGATAAAAGTAAACAAAATGAATTCCAAACTCTTAAAAAAATGCCATTTACATGGGTTTATCCTATAGGCTAAAGCTCACCCACTGGGTTTAAAGCAGAAGCCAGGATAATAGCTGATCAGATTCCCAACTACAGACCGGTTTCAATGTTTGAATCATCGCCTGCGAGACAATCCCAAAGGCATGGGCTCCAATGCTCATGTGTCCAAGGCACCAGCCAATGAACAGCATGGGCGGGTAGGCCCACCATCACCGAAGCTAGGGTGAGAACCACCAAGTCTTGGCCTAGGGTCAAGCCCAGAGGACTATGACACCTATCCAGGGTGAACAAATCAAACACAAAAAGGGTGCTGAAGTGTGCGGGTGCATTACCATTAATTGCCTTGGTAAGGCTCCAGCTGGCGGCTGGAAAGTAAAAAAGAAAAATACCTCCCTCCCGCCTAAAGGCTGGGGCAAAGGAAGTGAAGCATGATTAGGCAGAAGGAGCATGTGCAAAGCCCCCAACAAAAAATAAGCCAGCAGCTCTTCCCTAATGGGAACACAACTCCTCCGCTTTCATCAAGCTTCTGCTTCAGCGCAAAGCTCAAAAAGCCTCGGTTGGACCTCAATGGCTATGATACTGCCACTGCACAAAGCTCCAGTTTCGCCCTTTTTGAGGCTCATCAGTGTAGCGCAGGGTTTTCTGATCAGCTTAGGGAGAGCCAGTGGGTGGGGATTCACAAACAAGTCATTAGGGTTGAGGAGACCGCCACATACATATGCAAATAAACAAAACAAATTCTGGGAATGAATTCCAAACTCCTAAAAAAATGCCATTTACATGGGTTTATCCTATAGGCTAAAGCTCACCCACTGGGTTTAAAGCAGAAGCCAGGATAATAGCTGATCAGATTCCCAACTACAGACCAGTTTCACCCTTCTTGGGGCTCATCAGTAGATAGAAACTGACTATTCGGTAATATGATTCCTGGGCCCTGGGGTCTTAAAGGGCTGTTTTAACTTTAATATGTTATAGAATGTCCAATTCTTAGCAACTTTTCAGTTTTTTTTTTTTCCATTATTCTCCAGTTTTTAAATAGGGGTCACTGACCCCAGGAGCCCAAACACTATTTCTCCTAGAGGCTACCATTAAATTGTAATCATCATTTTCTATTACATATCTTTCAATTCAGACACTCTCCTGTTCATATTCTAGTCTCTTATTTAAACCACTGCCTGGTTGCTAGAGTAAATTGGAACCCAGCAACCAAGTAACTGCTGAAATTCCAAACTGGAGAGCTACTGAACTAAAAGATAAATCATAATTAAAAAAACACAGACCAAAAATTAAGACCCTAGTGTGCATGAATTTGTGCCTCTATGGTAGGTAGAGTAGGTAAGTAGAGTAGGTAGGTAGGTAGAGTAGGTAAGTAGAGTAGGTAGGTAGAGTAGGTAAGTAGAGTAGGTAAGTAGAATAGGTAGGTAGAGTAGGTAAGTAGAGTAGGTAGGTAGAGTAGGTAGGTAGAGTAGGTAAGTAGAGTAGGTAGGTAGAGTAGGTAAGTAGAGTAGGTAAGTAGAATAGGTAGGTAGAGTAGGTAAGTAGAGTAGGTAAGTAGAGTAGGTAGGTAGAGTAGGTAGGTAGAGTAGGTAAGTACAGTAGGTAGGTAGAGTTGGTAGGTAGAGTAGGTAAATAGAGTAGGTAGGTAGACTAGGTAGGTAGAGTAGGTAAGTAGAGTAGGTAAGTAAGTAGAGTAGGTAGGTAGAGTAGGTAAGTAGAGTAGGTAGGTAGGTAGAGTAGGTAAGTACAGTAGGTAGGTAGAGTAGGTAGGTAGAGTAGATAAGTAGAGTAGGTAAGTACAGTAGGTAGAGTAGGTAGGTAGAGTAGGTAAGTACAGTAGGTAGGTACAGTAGGTAGGTAGAGTAGATAAGTAGAGTAGGTAAGTACAGTAGGTAGGTAGAGTAGGGAAGTAGAGTAGGTAGGTAGGTAGAGTAGGTAAGTACAGTAGGTAGGTAGAGTAGACTGTGTACATCACTGGGGTAGGAACTGATGAGATTTGTTATTTATCCTCTTTAAGAGGTGTTGTGCTGTAAGTCAACATTATTAATAGTACTGTAATAGTATTAAGCAATAAGGGGAAGATTTACTAAAACTCTAACTCTAACATTCAACATTTCTGAACTGAAATAGTACCTGCAGGAAAAAGTCACAGAAAAATCACAAAACTGCGACTTTTTCGAATTGTCACTCAAAAAACCAGGGTCAACAATCTGAAAATCTCTAAAGTTTTGTAGCAAAGAAGGATCTGCCATTGACTTCTACATGATCTCGGCAAGTTTTAGCTAGTGAATAGTCGGATTTAGATTTTTAACCGCCTTGTTGCATAGTAAATCTTGAAAAATGTGCAACTTTTTTTTTCTGTGACCTTAAGCACCAAAACATTTGAATCAGAAAGAAAATAAAAAATATTCTGAGTGTTAATAAATGGCTCCCTAATTGTGCATGTAATGGAAACATCCCACTGTTAATCAGCCAACTTCTTGGGTAAGTCGTCCAATAAAACACAAGTACTGAGTTCGTTTTAGCACAGTTAGAAGTCTATGGGGGCCCTGCTAAGTCAGTTCAAGTCATTTTATGTGTTTTATTGCTCATAAAAATGTGCCCCATAGTCGTGTAGCTGAAGCCGGACATTTTAGAAAATCCAATACTGTAACTGAGAATATAAACAATATTAATGATTTAGTTGAACAACTCCAAGAATTTTAAAAAAGGAGAATATTATCTTAGAGAAAACATAAAAGAGAATAAACTGATTACATTTTAAAATGAGCCTAAATCCCCACTAACTTACTTTATTTTCTCCAGAGTATCCTTGGCGAGTCTTGTTCAGTGGCTTTGGGTATAACAAACACTAACATTTCTTTTATCTTTAGGCTCAGGTTGTACTATTTCTGACTTTATCTGTAGAAGATACGGCACATTATATAACAAAGTTTATAAAGTCAAAACATTAGTGATAAGTGAATCTGTTTTGCCATAAAATTCGCAAAACGGCAAGAAAATTCGCAAAACGGCGAAAAATTCATAAAACGCATTTGTTGTGCAATTTTTTTGGTCGCCCACGTCTATTTTGTCACCCGCGTCTATTTTTTTGTCGCCCACGCTTTTCTGACGCAACTGCGCCTTTTTTGCCGCGTCCACTCCCAATTTCGACGCGACCGCACCTTTTTATGATGCGACTGCGCCTTTTTTGACGTGACCATGCCCTTTTTGATGTGACCACACCCAATTCGACATGCAACCAAAAAAATTTCCGTGTGACTAATTTTTCTGCGGTGAATTTTCACGGAAGTTTTGCGAAACAATACGGAAATTCGCTGTGAATCCATGCCTGGCGAAAAAAATTGCTCATCACTACAAAATATATGCCAACGCGTTTTGGCTAGGGCTGTTGTCAGGGGCACAGTTTTATAAAAAAATGAAAACAGGCAACATATACAGTGAATGTGATTTCCCTTTAGTCCTCTCATCACGAATTGGCAGCAAAGAACAGACCATTGGTTGTGGGAACATGAGTTTCCATACTGGATATAGTCCAAAGGGATCGCTGAGACCGATCACTTCCGCCCACCAACAGGAAACAACATGACTTTTGCCCATTGTCTCCAGTTAACAAAGGAGTGGGTTAACATGTAGCATGTTTTAATATTCAGCTCTAACAATAGTTGTACATAAGGTAAACAACAGTTACAACTGAAAAACCTAATATAGTAACATTGTAAGTTAGGTTGAAAAAAGACAACCATCAAGTTCAATCTCTTGTGTCTATATGAAACCTGCCTAACTGCTAGTTGATCCAGAGGAAGGCAAAAACCCTTTCAATCCCTTCAATTTTGTACTGAGAGCTATCTCCCATAACCCTGTATTCCCTCACTTGTACTGAGAGCTATCTCCCATACCCCTGTATTCCCTCACTTGTACTGAGAGCTATCCCCCCTACCCCTGTATTCCCTCACTTGTACTGAGAGCTATCTCCCCTACCCCTGTATTCCCTCACTTGTACTGAGAGCTATCTCCCCTACCCCTGTATTCCCTCACTTGTACTGAGAGCTATCTCCCCTACCCATGTATTCCCTCACTTGTACTGAGAGCTATCTCCCCTACCCCTGTATTCCCTCACTTGTACTGAGAGCTATCCCCCCTACCCCTGTATTCCCTCACTTGTACTAAGAGCTATCTCCCCTACCCCTGTATTCCCTCACTTGTACTGAGAGCTATCCCCCATACCCCTGTATTCCCTCACTTGTACTGAGAGCTATCTCCCCTACCCCTGTATTCCCTCACTTGTACTGAGAGCTATCCCCCATACCCCTGTATTCCCTCACTTGTACTGAGAGCTATCTCCCCTACCCCTGTATTCCCTCACTTGTACTGAGAGCTATCCCCCATACCCCTGTATTCCCTCACTTGTACTGAGAGCTATCCCCCCTACCCCTGTATTCCCTCACTTGTACTGAGAGCTATCTCCCCTACCCCTGTATTCCCTCACTTGTACTGAGAGCTATCTCCCATAACCCTGTATTCCCTCACTTGTACTGAGAGCTATCCCCCCTACCCCTGTATTTCCTCCCTTGTACTGAGAGCTATCTCCCCTACCCCTGTATTCCCTCACTTGTACTGAGAGCTATCTCCCCTACCCCTGTATTCCCTCCCTTGTACTGAGAGCTATCTCCCCTACCCCTGTATTCCCTCACTTGTACTGAGAGCTATCTCCCATACCCCTGTATTCCCTCACTTGTACTGAGAGCTATCTCCCCATACCCCTGTATTCCCTCACTTGTACTGAGAGCTATCTCCCCTACCCCTGTATTCCCTCACTTGTACTGAGAGCTATCCCCCCTACCCCTGTATTCCCTCACTTGTACTGAGAGCTATCCCCCCTACCCCTGTATTCCCTCACTTGTACTGAGAGCTATCTCCCCTACCCCTGTATTCCCTCACTTGTACTGAGAGCTATCTCCCATACCCCTGTATTCCCTCACTTGTACTGAGAGCTATCTCCCATAACCCTATATTCCCGCACTTGCTAAAAAGCCATCCAGCCCCTTCTTAAAGCTATATAATGTATCAGCCAATACGTTGGTTCAATGAGAGAATATCACAACTTCACAGCTCTCACAGTAACAAACCCTTCCCGAACATTAAGACAGAACCTCCCTCCTTCTAAACGGAGTGGGTGCCCTCGTGTCCGTTGGAAGGACCTACTGGTAAATAAAACATTAGAGAGATTATTATATGATCCCCTTATATATTTATACATAGTTATCATACTTAAGCGCCTCTTCTCCACCATAAACAGTCCCAACTTGACCAGTCAACTTTTAGTTGCCCTTCTTTGGAACACTAGAGACCAAAAATGCTCAGCATATTGCAGATAGGCCTTACCAGTGGTGTGTAAATTGGAAGCATGACCCTCTCCTGCTGCAAATCTGTGCCAAACAAGACAAGTTTATTATCTACAAGGACTCCAAGGTTCTTCTCCACTGAGAAAAAAAAAAATCAGAATCCAACAATTCTCCAGCTAAATCTTGCCGTGATCATGTAAAAGTCAATGGCAGATGTCCCTTCACTTCCCTGGAGGATCCTTCTTTTGCTTCGAAACTTTAAAGGTTTTGGATTTGTGACGCTGGTTTTTTTTTTGTGCAACAATTAGAAAAAATCACAGTTTTGTGATCTTTTTCGACTTTTCCCCACTCAGGCAGTTCAGACTTTTAAGTAAATGTCAGACATTGTGGAAATGAGTTTATAAGTTTAACCGCACCCATTTTACCACCCATGTTTTTTTTTTGTGACCGCACCCATTTTGCCACGCCCAATTTGACGCAACCATGACTTTTTTTTGATGCGTAGCAAATTTTTTTGCTGCAGAATTTCACGGAAGTTTCGTGAAACACTTTGCCAATGGCGAAATGTGGAAATCCGCTACAATTCCATGCCTGCCGAAAAAATTTGCTCATTGCTACTCAAGAATAAAAAACATATGGTCAAGAAAAATATTTTTTGCTCAAATCCAAAAAAAACATCCTCCCCATGTCCCAGGCCAAAATTCTTTTTTGTCAACGTATGTCAAGAGTTATTCTGTAGTGAGTGGGATAAGGTAAGGTGAGTCCTTCAGGCAGGGGCTGTTATAGGATGGAGGAGGCGTGGACAGGACGTAGACCAAACGGGACAGGACGGAGAAGGCGTAGACCAGATGGGACAAGAAGGGACGGAGCAGGCGTAGATCAGATGGGACAGGAAGGGACGGAGCAGGCGTAGATCAGATGGGACAGGAAGGGACGGAGCAGGCGTAGATCAGATGGGACAGGAAGGGACGGAGCAGGCGTAGATCAGATGGGACAGGAAGGGACGGAGCAGGCGTAGATCAGATGGGACAGGAAGGGACGGAGTGGACAAGGCAAGATCAGGCAGAACAGAGCAGACTAAGGCAAGAACAGGCAGAACGGAGTGAGGACTGAGGAGAGGAGTGAGGAGGAAGGAGTGAAACAAGAACAAGACAAGGGGCAAGGAAGCAAGAAAACAAGGCTAAGAACAAAGAAAATAAGAAGCAAGACAAAGGAGCCAGAACAGGACCAGCAGCTAGGGTCAGGCCACAGTGCTAAATGTAAACAATGTTCAGGCACTGATTGTGAGGAGGGCTGGGCTTATATAGGGTAGAGTCAGCCATGATTGGCTGACCCCACCTAGCCAATAAGGCTGCTGGGGTAATGTGATGAAGCCCAGGACACTGGTGAAAGGGATTACAAAGCAATTCCCTCTCACCAGCTGCTCTTCTGGCTCAACAGTTAGGGAGAGCAGCCAAGAACCGGTAGGTCCTTGGATCAATCCCCAGCAGAGCCTTACAACATACAAGTTGATTGAAACTGACTATTTTTTTTTTTAAATAATATATATTATAATCAAATAACATTTCAGATATGGCTTAGTATTTGAAGAAATCTTTTGGAACAGAATGATGCTAAAGTTCCTAATTTTGTGAATCACTTTGTGAAATACTTGGCACTTTATAAATTACATTATAATAATATAAATATGATAGAGGAAGAATGTTATTCATCTCCCTGTCTTTATATATATTATCCAGTTACAAATAATATAGAAACCGACCAGGCTCCAACAAGTGCGAAACACATAAATACCTGTGATTAATGCCCTTCATCAGTCTTACTGATGTCCCCAACTGTGATTCAACAACAAGGTCTAGATTTTATTCTGGAATGGTGCAGTATTAGGTGCAGTGGGGCATTGATTTTCTGTTCGAATGTACCTGAATAGAGCTGAGCATATCATGCACCGGAACTATAGTTAGAAGCGTTGGCTATTTTAGAACAGAATTTATCTTGCATGTTAATTTAGCAAATTCCATAACCCACATAATATGCTTTGGTGCTCCTGGCTATAAATACACAGCAGAACAGATAAAAATAAATACGGCTATATAAAAACCTCCGGATACTAATGAAATTCGCAAAATGTCTGTAAATCCTATTTCCCACCTGTATTTTTAAGCAATGATCTGATAGAAAAAGAAAAAAATCGATGTCCCAATCCTATATAGAAGTAAAGTGTGAAATCCACATGATTATGGGATGCACTGTAGGGTTTATGCATGGCGTGGATAGGAATTACATATAGTTTTATACATATTAGTTTTTTCTTACCACCTGTGATCCTTCCACTAATTTAATTTTAGATGGATTTCACTGTGGTTTGAATAGGTTTTACTCTCATCTTGTGAAGGTAATGCTGAGGTGACTTGGCCTACAAAGAACACGCGGCAACCATAGAAATGAAATTGTCACACCTCTAGGCTTAAGCATGGGCAGTTACTGAATTCAAGGGTTTATTAGATTTGGTGCAAATGTTGCACCTTTTATTACATGTTCATCATACACACGTTTGACAAATAAAGTATGCCAAAGAATTAAGCTAGGAATGCTAAGGGCTTACTGTACCTTCCAAAAGGTAACTGAGCCCTGTAGAAGCATGTCTTTACTTGTCACTCCTCCCCATGGTGGGGACAATGGTGGGGGCAGATTCATCAAAGTACGAGTTCGAATCCCAAAATGGGTAAAATTTGGATTAGATACGATAATTTCTGATGATAGAAAATGTCACGAAAATGCTTACGAAAAAATCATAATAGTCACGATAATATTGTATTGGCGATCCAAAAGTCATGAAATTTTTGTATCTGAACGATCATAAACGGCGGAAAAACCTTTCTGACTTTGAAACTTCTGTACATGATTTTGAAGCCTCCCATAGGGCTCAATGGCACTCTGCAGCTCCAACCCGGCCCAAGGAAAGTCTCCCATAGGGCTCAATGGCACCCTGCAGCTCCAACCCGGCCCAAGGAAAGTCTCCCATAGGGCTCAATGGCACCCTGCAGCTCCAACCCGGCCCAAGGAAAGTCTCCCATAGGGCTCAATGGCACTCTGCAGCTCCAACCCGGCCCAAGGAAAGTCTCCCATAGGGCTCAATGGCACTCTGCAGCTCCAACCCGGCCCAAGGAAAGTCTCCCATAGGGCTCAATGGCACTCTGCAGCCCCAACCCGGCCCAAGGAAAGTCTCCCATAGGGCTCAATGGCACTCTGCAGCTCCAACCGGGCCCGAGGAAAGTCTCCCATAGGGCTCAATGGCACTCTGCAGCTCCAACCCGGCCCGAGGAAAGTCTCCCATAGGGCTCAATGGCACTCTGCAGCTCCAACCCGGCCCAAGGAAAGTCTCCCATAGGGCCCAATGGCACTCTGCAGCTCCAACCCGGCCCAAGGAAAGTCTCCCATAGGGCTCAATGGCACTCTGCAGCTCCAACCCGGCCCGAGGAAAGTCTCCCATAGGGCTCAATGGCACTCTGCAGCTCCAACCCGGCCCAAGGAAAGTCTCCCATAGGGCTGAATGGCACCCTGCAGCTCCAACCCGGCCCAAGGAAAGCCTCCCATAGGGCTCAATGGCACTCTGCAGCTCCAACCCGGCCCAAGGAAAGTCTCCCATAGGGCTCAATGGCACTCTGCAGCTCCAACCCGGCCCAAGGAAAGTCTCCCATAGGGCTCAATGGCACTCTGCAGCTCCAACCCGGCCCAAGGAAAGCCTCCCATAGGGCTCAATGGCACTCTGCAGCTCCAACCCGGCCCAAGGAAAGTCTCCCATAGGGCTCAATGGCACTCTGCAGCTCCAACCTGGCCCAAGGAAAGTCTCCCATAGGGCTCAATGGCACTCTGCAGCTCCAACCTGGCCCAAGGAAAGTCTCCCATAGGGCTCAATGGCACTCTGCAGCTCCAACCCGGCCCAAGGAAAGTCTCCCATAGGGCTCAATGGCACTCTGCAGCTCCAACCTGGCCCAAGGAAAGTCTCCCATAGGGCTCAATGGCACTCTGCAGCTCCAACCTGGCCCAAGGAAAGCCTCCCATAGGGCTCAATGGCACTCTGCAGCTCCAACCCGGCCCAAGGAAAGTCACGATACCGAAGCTTGAATGAATCCGAAACTTCACAAAAAAAGTTGCAAAAAATATGAACAGTACGAAAATTTTGAAAAAATACAAATTTTTTGTAATTGGAACCAGTCGCACTTTGGTAAATGTGCCCCTAAGGGAGCCATTTACTAACCGTCTGATTTTTTTTTTTCAATTTAGATTTTTAGCGCTAAAAGAACCAAATAAAAATAAAGAAGATTCATGGAAATGATGTCCATTTAAACTTAAATTTTTCGAGTAGAAAAATTCGAAATTTTTGTACAAACTATTCAAGCATTATCGTGACATTTTATAAATACAACAATGATCGAGTTTCATTCAAATTTATACCATATCGAGTTTATATGACTTTCAAGGCCAGATAAAAATAAATTTTTGCAAATCAGCCCTTTAGTCTCTAACCCCTATATGTAATAAAAAGCACTAAGTTTGCCCAGGATCAGTAACCCATAGCAACCAATCAAATATTTGCTTTTAAACAGGTGACCAGTAAATGCTACCTGCTGATTGGTTGCTATGGGTGACTGCTCCTGGGCAAACTTAGTGCTTTTTATTACATAACCCCATTTACCATGATTTCCATACAGAGGCACTGACAAGACAGATTAAATAAACAGATGTAAGAAATTATTAGATATCTGCAGCAAATTAAAATGTTCTGATACAAATCTAAATCTGTGTTGTTGAAAGTGGTGGTTTCATTAAATGCAAAGTAAATGCCAGATGGTTAAATCATATTTCTTTATTTATGGAAAAGAATTCATGGCTTGCTTATAGCCATCACCCAAAAGGGCAAATAGAAATAACATGTCTGCTGTGAAGACAAAAATCACATTATTCGTTTGAAAATGTCAGAATTATGATGCATTGTTAAAGTGTAAAAGCTGCTTCTAGAATCGTTGTACTGTCTCAGCTGTCATTGCAGGCACAGTATAAACAGACTACGGCAAAGATTCCCAGCCCGAAGAGCTGCCCCATCATAGGGCACAAAACCCTGCGTGGGGGCCGCTGACAGAGAACAATAACCTCCTTTTTGACAGGAGTTCATTTAGATGGAATTGTGTAAAAATGGTGCCTATTTGTATAGGGATGGGTTCCGGCACTTGGAGCCCCTTCGCTTCCCATAGTGGGTGGAGCACAGGTTTTCTAGAAAGCAGATAGAGTTCAATTACCTGATTCTATCAATTCACAAGTAAGGGACTGATCTAAAGAAATCTGAAATATTGTTTCAATGCTTAAATATATCCCAGCGCCCCCTCCTGAACTATTGCAGCAAATGGCATGTAAAATGATAGCCTTTGCTCTGTGTGCTTCATGTTGTGTAATAGTACCCAAGGCTATTGTGATACTAATATCTACAGTTAGTATTAGTGGTTGTATATATAGTTTATGTATGTGAGTGTATAGATTCAGGGTCGGACTGGGCAGTGAAGGGCCCGCACCCATAGCCCGCCCATATGGCCCGCGCCCATAGCCTCCCTACCCCATCCCCACCCCCCGGAGGGGCCCCCCACCCGACGTCCTTTCCAGAGCGCGTAAATTTAACGCGTCGGGGCAGGAGTGGTTGGGAAGGGTGAGCGCCGCAAGGGTCGGGTCTGGGCCGCCGGGGCCCACTAGAGCCTGGGCCAACCGGGATTTTTCCCTGTGTCCCAGCGGCCCAGTCCGACCCTGTATAGATTGGTTAGAATAGGGTGTGTGTGCTGAGTTTACTTGGAAAGGTTAAACTTGATGGACTCTGGTCTTTTTTCAACCCTATGTAACTATGTAACTATGTGCAGCCAGCCTGAATTCCTATCCTCTCAAGGTAATTGGCCCCTACTGTGAAAGCAAATAAAGCCTGACCCCTCTATAATCCACTATACATAAAAAACAGCGCCAAAAATCCAAAATCTCTAAAGTTTTCAAGCAAAAGAAGGAAAGGGACACCTGCCTCTGACTTCTAAATGATCTTGGCAAGTTTTAGCTGGTGAACTGTCAGATCTTAATTTTTAGCCGTTTTGACGCATGGTAAATTCCAGAAAGGACTTTTTTTTTCTGTGACTTTAAGGGGCCCATTCATTAAAGCAGACCATTTCGGAATCCATTCAGGCTTCAGTATGGTGACTTTCCTTGGGCCAGGTTGGAGCTGCAGAGTGTCATTGAGCCCTATGGGAGACTTTCCTTGGGCCGGGTTGGAGCTGCAGAGTGCCATTGAGCCCTATGGGAGACTTTCCTTGGGCCGGGTTGGAGCTACAGAGTGCCATTGAGCCCTATGGGAGACTTTCCTTGGGCCAGGTTGGAGCTGCAGAGTGCCATTGAGCCCTATGGGTGACTTTCCTTGGGCCAGGTTGGAGCTGCAGAGTGCCATTGAGCCCTATGGGAGACTTTCCTTGGGCCGGGTTGGAACTGCAGAGTGCCATTGAGCCCTATGGGAGACTTTCCTTGGGCCGGGTTGGAGCTGCAGAGTGCCATTGAGCCCTATGGGAGACTTTCCTTGGGCCGGGTTGGAACTGCAGAGTGCCATTGAGCCCTATGGGCGACTTTCCTTGGGCCGGGTTGGAGCTGCAGAGTGCCATTGAGCCCTATGGGAGACTTTCCTTGGGCCGGGTTGGAGCTGCAGAGTGCCATTGAGCCCTATGGGAGACTTTCCTTGGGCCGGGTTGGAGCTGCAGAGTGCCATTGAGCCCTATAGGAGACTTTCCTTGGGCCGGGTTGGAGCCACAGAGTGCCATTGAGCCCTATGGGAGACTTTCCTTGGGCCAGGTTGGAGCTGCAGAGTGCCATTGAGCCCTATGGGAGACTTTCCTTGGGCCAGGTTGGAGCTGCAGAGTGCCATTGAGCCCTATGGGAGGAGGTTAGAGCTGCAGAGTGCCATTGAGCCCTATGGGAGACTTTCCTTGGGCCGGGTTGGAGCTGCAGAGTGCCATTGAGCCCTATGGGAGACTTTCCTTGGGCCGGGTTGGAGCTGCAGAGTGTCATTGAGCCCTATGGGAGACTTTCCTTGGGCCAGGTTGGAGCTGCAGAGTGCCATTGAGCCCTATGGGAGACTTTCCTTGGGCCGGGTTGGAACTGCAGAGTGCCATTGAGCCCTATGGGAGACTTTCCTTGGGCAGGGTTGGAGCTGCAGAGTGCCATTGAGTCCTATGGGAGACTTTCCTTGGGCCGGGTTGGAGCTGCAGAGTGCCATTGAGCCCTATGGGAGACTTTCCTTGGGCCGGGTTGGAGCCACAGAGTGCCATTGAGCCCTATGGGAGACTTTCCTTGGGCCAGGTTGGAGCTGCAGAGTGCCATTGAGCCCTATGGGAGGAGGTTGGAGCTGCAGAGTGCCATTGAGCCCTATGGGAGACTTTGCTTGGGCCGGGTTGGAGCTGCAGAGTGCCATTGAGCCCTATGGGAGACTTTCCTTGGGCCGGGTTGGAGCTGCAGAGTGCCATTGAGCCCTATGGGAGGAGGTTGGAGCTGCAGAGTGCCATTGAGCCCTATGGGAGACTTTCCTTGGGCCGGGTTGGAGCCGCAGAGTGCCATTGAGCCCTATGGGAGACTTTCCTTGGGCCAGGTTGGAGCTGCAGAGTGCCATTGAGCCCTATGGGAGGAGGTTGGAGCTGCAGAGTGCCATTG
This sequence comes from Xenopus tropicalis, assembly GCF_000004195.4. NCBI lineage: Eukaryota > Metazoa > Chordata > Amphibia > Anura > Pipidae > Xenopus > Xenopus tropicalis. The sequence continues at coordinate 164,051,367 of NC_030678.2, read as the reverse complement.
AGCCCTATGGGAGACTTTCCTTGGGCCGGGTTGGAGCTGCAGAGTGCCATTGAGCCCTATGGGAGACTTTCCTCGGGCCGCGTTGGAGCTGCAGAGTGCCATTGAGCCCTATGGGAGGCTTTCCTTGGGCTAGGTTGGAGCTGCAGAGTGCCATTGAGCCCTATGGGAGACTTTCCTTGGGCCAGGTTGGAGCTGCAAAGTGCCATTGAGCCCTATGGGAGACTTTCCTTGGGCCGGGTTGGAGCTGCAGAGTGCCATTGAGCCCTATGGGAGACTTTCCTTGGGCCAGGTTGGAGCTGCAAAGTGCCATTGAGCCCTATGGGAGACTTTCCTTGGGCCAGGTATGAGCAGCAGAGTGCCATTGAGCCCTATGGGAGACTTTCCTTGGGCCGGGTTGGAGCTGCAGAGTGCCATTGAGCCCTATGGGAGACTTTCCTTGGGCCAGGTATGAGCTGCAGAGTGCCATTGAGCCCTATGGGAGACTTTCCTTGGGCCGGGTTGGAGCTGCAGAGTGCCATTGAGCCCTATGGGAGACTTTCCTTGGGCCGGGTTGGAGCTGCAGAGTGCCATTGAGCCCTATAGGAGACTATCCTTGGGCCGGATTGGAGCTGCAGAGTGCCATTGAGCCCTATGGGAGACTTTCCTTGGGCCGGGTTGGAGCTGCAGAGTGGCATTGAGCCCTGTGGGAGACTTTCCTTGGGCCGGGTTGGAGCTGCAGTGTGCCATTGAGCCCTATGGGAGACTTTCCTTGGGCCGGGTTGGAGCTGCAGAGTGCCATTGAGCCCTATGGGAGACTTTCCTTGGGCCGGGTTGGAGCTGCAGAGTGCCATTGAGCCCTATGGGAGACTTTCCTTGGGCCGGGTTGGAGCTGCAGAGTGCTATTGAGCTCTATGGGAGACTATCCTTGGGCCGGGTTGGAGCTGCAGAGTGCCATTGAGCCCTATGGGAGACTTTCCTTGGGCCGGGTTGGAGCTGCAGAGTGCCATTGAGCCCTATGGGAGACTTTCCTTGGGCCAGGTTGGAGCTGCAGAGTGCCATTGAGCCCTATGGGAGACTTTCCTTGGGCCGGGTTGGAGCTGCAGAGTGCCATTGAGCCCTATGGGAGACTTTCCTTGGGCCGGGTTGGAGCTGCAGAGTGCCATTGAGCCCTATGGGAGACTTTCCTTGGGCCGGGTTGGAGCTGCAGAGTGCCATTGAGCCCTATGGGTGACTTTCCTTGGGCCAGGTTGGAGCTGCAGAGTGCCATTGAGGCCTATGGGAGGCTTTCCTTGGGCCGGGTTGGAGCTGCAGAGTGCCATTGAGCCCTATGGGAGGAGTTTGGAGCTGCAGAGTGCCATTGAGCCCTATGGGAGACTTTGAGACTTTCCTTGGGCCAGGTTGGAGCTGCAGAGTGCCATTGAGCCCTATGGGAGACTTTCCTTGGGCCGGGTTGGAGCTGCAGAGTGCCATTGAGCCCTATGGGTGACTTTCCTTGGGCCAGGTTGGAGCTGCAGAGTGCCATTGAGGCCTATGGGAGGCTTTCCTTGGGCCGGGTCGGAGCTGCAGAAGGCCATTGAGCCCTATGGGAGACTTTCCTTGGGTCGAGTTGGAGCTGCAGAGTGCCATTGAGCCCTATGGGAGACTTTACTTGGGCCGGGTTTGAGCTGCAGAGTGCCATTGAGCCCTATGGGAGACTTTCCTTGGGCCAGGTTGGAGCTGCAGAGTGCCATTGAGCCCTATGGGAGACTATCCTTGGGCCAGGTTGGAGCTGCAGAGTGCCATTGAGCCCTATGGGAGACTTTCCTTGGGCCGGGTTGGAACTGCAGAGTGCTATTGAGCCCTATGGGAGACTATCCTTTGGCCGGGTTTGAGCTGCAGAGTGCCATTGAGCCCTATGGGAGACTTTCCTTGGGCCAGGTTGGAGCTGCAGAGTGCCATTGAGCCCTATGGGAGACTTTCCTTGGGCCAGGTTGGAGCTGCAGAGTGCCATTGAGCCCTATGGGAGGAGGTTGGAGCTGCAGAGTGCCATTGAGCCCTATGGGAGACTTTCCTTGGGCCGGGTTGGAGCTGCAGAGTGCCATTGAGCCCTATGGGAGACTTTCCTTGGGCCGGGTTGGAGCTGCAGAGTGCCATTGAGCCCTATGGGAGACTTTCCTTGGGCCGGGTTGGAGCTGCAGAGTGCCATTGAGCCCTATGGGAGACTTTCCATGGGCCGGGTTGGAGCTGCAGAGTGCCATTGAGCCCTATGGGAGACTTTCCTCGGGCCGGGTTGGAGCTGCAGAGTGCCATTGAGCCCTATGGGAGGCTTTCCTTGGGCCGGGTTGGAGCTGCAGAGTGCCATTGAGCCCTATGGGAGACATTCCTTGGGCCAGATTGGAGCTGCAGAGTGCCATTGAGCCCTATGGGAGGCTTTCCTTGGGCCGGGTTGGAGCTGCAGAGTGCCATTGAGCCCTATGGGAGACATTCCTTGGGCCGGGTTGGAGCTGCAGAGTGCCATTTAGCCCTATGGGAGACTTTCCTTGGGCCGGGTTGGAGCTGCAGAGTGCCATTGAGCCCTATGGGAGACTTTCCTTGGGCCGGGTTGGAGCTGCAGAGTGCCATTGAGCCCTATGGGTGACTTTCCTTGGGCCGGGTTGGAGCTGCAGAGTGCCATTGAGCCCTATGGGAGACTTTCCTTGGGCCGGGTCGGAGCTGCAGAGTGCCATTGAGCCCTATGGGAGACTTTCCTTGGGCCGGGTTGGAGCTGCAGAGTGCCATTGAGCCCTATGGGAGACTTTCCTTGGGCCGGGTTGGAGCTGCAGAGTGCCATTGAGCCATATGGGAGACTTTCCTTGGGCCGAGTTGGAGCTGCAGAGTGCCATTGAGCCCTATGGGAGACTTTCCTTGGGCCCCGTTGGAGCTGCAGAGTGCCATTGAGCCCTATGGGAGACTTTCCTTGGGCCAGGTTGGAGCTGCAGAGTGCCATTGAGCCCTATGGGAGACTTTCCTTGGGCCAGGTTGGAGCTGCAAAGTGCCATTGAGCCCTATGGGAGACTTTCCTTGGGCCAGGTATGAGCTGCAGAGTGCCATTGAGCCCTATGGGAGACTTTCCTTGGGCTGGGTTGGAGCTGCAGAGTGCCATTGAGCCCTATGGGAGACTTTCCTTGGGCCGGGTTGGAGCTGCAGAGTGCCATTGAGCCCTATGGGAGACTTTCCTTGGGCCGCGTTGGAGCTGCAGAGTGCCATTGAGCCCTATGGGAGACTTTCCTTTGGCCAGGTTGGAGCTGCAAAGTGCCATTGAGCCCTATGGGAGACTTTCCTTGGGCCAGGTATGAGCTGCAGAGTGCCATTGAGCCCTATGGGAGACTTTCCTTGGGCCAGGTTGGAGCTGCAGAGTGCCATTGAGACCTATGGGAGACTTTCCTTGGGCCAGGTTGGAGCTGCAGAGTGCCATTGAGCCCTATGGGAGACTTTCCTTTGGCCGGGTTGGAGCTGCAGAGTGCTATTGAGCCCTATGGGAGACTATCCTTGGGCCGGGTTGGAGCTGCAGAGTGCCATTGAGCCCTATGGGAGACTTTCCTTGGGCCAGGTTGGAGCTGCAGAGTGCCATTGAGCCCTATGGGAGACTTTCCTTGGGCCAGGTTGGAGCTGCAGAGTGCCATTGAGCCCTATGGGAGGAGGTTGGAGCTGCAGAGTGCCATTGAGCCCTATGGGAGGAGGTTGGAGCTGCAGAGTGCCATTGAGCCCTATGGGAGACTTTCCTTGGGCCAGGTTGGAGCTGCAGAGTGCCATTGAGCCCTATGGGAGACTTTGCTTGGGCCGGGTTGGAGCTGCAGAGTGCCACTGAGCCCTATGGGAGACTTTTCTTGGGCCGGGTTGGAGCTGCAGAGTGCCATTGAGCCCTATGGGAGACTTTCCTTGGGCCGGGTTGGAGCTGCAGAGTGCCATTGAGCCCTATGGGAGACTTTCCTTTGGCCGGGTTGGAGCTGCAGAGTGCTATTGAGCCCTATGGGAGACTATCCTTGGGCCGGGTTGGAGCTGCAGAGTGCCATTGAGCCCTATGGGAGACTTTCCTTGGGCCAGGTTGGAGCTGCAGAGTGCCATTGAGCCCTATGGGAGACTTTCCTTGGGCCAGGTTGGAGCTGCAGAGTGCCATTGAGCCCTATGGGAGGAGGTTGGAGCTGCAGAGTGCCATTGAGCCCTATGGGAGGAGGTTGGAGCTGCAGAGTGCCATTGAGCCCTATGGGAGACTTTCCTTGGGCCAGGTTGGAGCTGCAGAGTGCCATTGAGCCCTATGGGAGACTTTGCTTGGGCCGGGTTGGAGCTGCAGAGTGCCACTGAGCCCTATGGGAGACTTTTCTTGGGCCGGGTTGGAGCTGCAGAGTGCCATTGAGCCCTATGGGAGACTTTCCTTGGGCCGGGTTGGAGCTGCAGAGTGCCATTGAGCCCTATGGGAGACTTTCCTTGGGCCGGGTTGGAGCTGCAGAGTGCCATTAAGCCCCATGGAAGGCTTCCAAAGTCATACATTGAAGTTTCAAAGCCAGAAAGGTTTTCGTGCCGTTTTTGATAGTTCAGATATGAAATTTTTGTGACTTTCGGATCGCAACCACAATATTTTTGAAAATAATTTTCACGCACTTTTCAGAAAATATCGTGGTTACTCCGAATTTTTTCCAATCATGCTTTTAATTGCCGAAAATTTGTGCTTTAATGAATGGGTCCCATAGTAAATCTTTAAAAACACTTTTTTTTTGTTGGTGACTTTTAGCGCTAAAAAAACGAATCAAGAAAAAAAAAATCTGGCTATTAGTAAATGGCCCCCTAAGATTTATAAGACTTTTTCACGTTTGTGCTTTTTCCGTTTGGATTTTTTGTTCAATGAAAACTCCCCCTTCTATATCCAAAAAACTCACAGAAAACTCACAGTAAATCAGAACTGCAAAAAAATAATGGACAAAATGATTTAACGTAATAGTACCTATTAAATTAATTACATATAGCACATTGAAAAGTATGAACATACTAAAATGTATATCAATAATGCTCTCGAAATGTCTGACAGGAAACTATAGGAGAGCAGCACGGCCGCACTTTGCTTACATTTTATCGTGTTCTCTAACCTTCAAAATGAGATTTTATATTCTTTCATGCAAACTTTGCTTTTGTCAAATTGTCCTAAGAAAGACCGAAAAACCCCCAAAGTGACAGCCTAATGTGTTGCTAGAATGTTCTCTCGTTCTTCGACAATTTAGTAGAGTGCACGGCTCATTTGGAAAAGCAAGAAAAGAGTCTGTTGCGCTCCAGAGAAAAATCAGCTTGATGTCTGCATCTACTTTATGTCCTTACTGTGGTATTGTGGGGGTTAGAGGTTTCACGCAGGAACAAACTGGCTGCACTGAGAGAATTGCCTGAGAAACAGATTTGCTATGGGAGACTAAAGGTAACGTTCGAGTACAGAAAATTACAAATGTAAGGAAAGCGATTACCTTGTGGGTTAGCTCAGGGAGCCGCATTTCAGGCAGGTGTAGTCGAGCAAATGGAACATACTCATTTATTTCTATTTTTATATATGTAAAATTGAAAGCTGCTGGTGGTATCTTATCTTCACAGCAACCTTGAGAAACTTGGCTTTCAGCAAATCTCCTGTTATTTTCGAGTTCTGGTTTAGCTTCCCTGCCAGCACAACCTTTAGCCCCAAAGCCTAATTTAAATGCTTGATGAATGGCGGATCTTCATGCAGCGTCACTAAAGTACTTTTACTGGATAAAGGTGACTATATGATGATTTTTTTCTCTGTAAACATTTGTTATTTATTACATTATCTTATATGTGCGTGTTGTTTATAAATGGCACATTTTCATTTGTCCAATGAAAGTATTTAGATCTTTATATATATATATATACAATATACACCCAATGTAATTTTCAAGCAGGTATGACCCTGTGTTTTATTCACAGCAGGGATTTCCCACAAAGAGGGCATAGGCTTGTCAACTGGCAGATTGAATGCCTCAGAAACACTGCTTACTTGCTGCATAGCCACTTTTTTCATCACTATCAACACATATTCTTGCTTTTCCAGCCTTTGTGAACACAGCCCTATAGAGCATTCTGGAAGAGATATACAGGTATGGAACCTGTTACTTACAAGGTACCGTTTTATTACTACAGAGAAAAAGGGAATCATTTAACCATTAAATAAACCCAATAGGGCTGTTCTGCCCCAATAAGGGGTAATTATATCTTAGTTGGGATCAAGTACAGGTACTGTTTTATTATTACAGAGAAAAGGGAATCATTTAACCATTAAATAAACCCAATAGGATTGTTCTGCCCCCAATAAGGGGTAATTATATCTTAGTTGGGATCAAGTACAGGTACTGTTTTATTATTACAGAGAAAAGGGAATCATTTAACCATTAAATAAACCCAATAGGGCTGTTCTGCCCCCAATAAGGGGTAATTATATCTTAGTTGGGATCAAGTACAGGTACTGTTTTATTATTACAGAGAAAAGGGAATCATTTAACCATTAAATAAACCCAATAGGATTGTTCTGCCCCCAATAAGGGGTAATTATATCTTAGTTGGGATCAAGTACAGGTACTGTTTTATTATTACAGAGAAAAGGGAATCATTTAACCATGAAATAAACCCAATAGGGCTGTTCTGCCCCCAATAAGGGGTAATTATATCTTAGTTGGGATCAAGTACAGGTACTGTTTTATTATTACAGAGAAAAGGGAATCATTTAACCATTAAATAAACCCAATAGGGCTGTTCTGCCTCCAATAAGGGGTAATTATATCTTAGTTGGGATCAAGTACAGGTACTGTTTTATTATTGCAGAGAAAAGGGAATCATTTTTAAAAATGTGAATTATTTGATTAAAATGGAGTCTATGGGAGATGGCCTTTCCGTAATTCAGAACTTTCTGGATAATGGGTTTCCGGATAAGAGGTCTGATACCTGCACCTTTAATCTATCTATCTGCCTAGTTCTGCAGTCTAACTTACACATATACAGAGTTTTATACTAACAGGCGCAAGTTTTCCAGTCCAAAAAGCTATAAAAATACTTTTCATGGACTTGTTCGTTGTTCATGTACAATGAATACCCAACTGGTTAGTATGGGTTTTTGTTATGGGACAAAATGTAACCATGGTTACTACATACAGCAGGGGTCCCCAACCTTTTTTTTTCTCTTTACTCATAAGTAACATTTATATATAAACAAATGTTAGGGGAGCAATGCAAAAATGAAAACAGTTCTTAGGGGTTGACCAATAAGGGCTGTGATTGGTTATTTGGTAGCTCAGTGTGAACTGGAAGCCTACAGGAGGCTCTGTTTGGCACTACACTTGTCTCCAAGTCAGAAATTCAAAAATAAGCACCTACGTTGAGGCCACTGGGAGCAACATCCAAGGGACATGTTTTCCCTGAGCCACTGGTTGGGGATCACTGATATACAGCATAGAAATTCCTATGTTTCATTTCCAGGTTCCCGAGGAAGTGGATTGAAAAGCACAAATAGCTTTTAGGAGGAACTTCTTACCAACTGACCACAATGCTTCAGTTTAGACTGTAGAAGGTTTGAAGCAGGATCTAAAGTGAGAACTGTGATTTTATGGGATTCAGGAATTTTGCATTGTGAGCAATGTTATTAATTCTTTATTTCTTTTAAGGTCAACTTAACAAATGTGATGTTGTCATACAGTAGCTTGGCAGTAGGGATGTAGCGAACGCCAAAAAGTGCGAATATTGGCGAACTTTGCGAACCCCATAGACTTCAATGAGAAGGCGAACTTTAAAACCTAGAAAAGCCATTTCTGGCCAGAAAACTGATTTTAAAGTTGTTTAAAGGGTGCCACGACCTGGACAGTGGCATGCAGGAGGGGGATCAAGGGCAAAAATTTCTCTGAAAAATACTTTGTTGACACAGCGTTGCGTAAAATCGCAAAGGCAGCTGGCAGACCTAGCGGAAATACGTGGCGTTTTTTGCTATTTTGCGCTAATACCACCATGGAAACTGGATTTGCTGAAAAATGCCATGTGTGGCTTGCGCGGCGTTTTTAGGCCGAGAAAAAACGCAGCGGAAAAACGCCACGCGAACCCAAATTGCGAATATACGCAAACTTGCGCGTTCACGAACACCCGATGTTCGCGCGAATTAGTTCGCCGGCGAACAGTTCGCTACATCTCTACTTGGCAGTAATAGCAAGGCTTTAGATAGCTGGCAGAATATGCCAGATCAGGATCAATTTCATTGATACAAAGAAGTGATATCAAAGGAAGAAGACATCTTAATGTTTTGTAAACTCACAGTTACCTGTTGTGCTATGTGTGTGGCTGACAAAAGACATTAGTCCATCATCTTCAACATTTATAGCAGCCTTCCTCTCTTTTTTATTTACAAAGCCAACACATATAGAAAAAAAGAGCATATTTGAAAAATAACTTTCCCTTTATCCCACATGGAGCTGGAGGCGAGCACAGTTAAAATGCTAGAGCTACTTATCTGGGATTAGTGATAAACACCTTTACCTCTATGGCCTTAGATTTTCAGTTTAATTCCCTGATTTGTGGGAAATGCATAAAATGGAACAGAAAACATGTTTTTCCAAGTAAGATACCCAGTGGAGCTGTCCGACATAGACTTTCAGTCTAGTACTTTTACAAATCAATAAATAAAAATAAAAATTCAATAAAAACGGTTAGGATGTCTATGAATATATATTATATTTGTATTGATGTTGATACGTCCATGTTTTATAACAATTGCATAGATATTAATTAACAGGAATATATAACTGCTCACAGCTGATCATGAAGTTGCTGTAATTAGTAGAGTATCTTCAGTATAGTCAGTCAAAGCCTAGAGCCTGGAGTTGCTTTTTATGGTAAGTAGTTGAAGAAGACCCCCTGTATGTCTTGGTGGTGTTGATGGGGCTCCCTATCAGACCCATAACAGAGGAAATTAAACTGACCAATTATAGGGCCGCCATCAGACCCATTCCAGAGGAAATTAAACTGACTAGTGATGGGCGAAATGTTTCTGCAGGCATGGATTCGCAGCGAATTTCCGCGTTTCGCCATTGGCGGATTGTTTCGCAAAACGGATGAAAAAATTCGCTGCAGAAAAATTGTCGTGGGCGTCAAAAGAATAGCTGTGTGACGAAATAATAGCCACGGGTGACAAAACAATAGCCGTGCGACAAAATAATAGCCGCGGGTGACAAAATAATAGCCGAGCGACAAAATAATAGCCGCAGACGACAAAATAATCGTCAAAGACGTCGAAATAATAGCCACGGGCAACAAAAGAATAGCTGCGGGCGACAATTTTTTTTGCCGCACAACATTTTCGTTGTTTTGCAAATTTTTCGCCGTTTCATGGATCTTTTGAAAGATTCTCGAATTTTTCGGCAAAGCAAAACGGAACAGATTCGCTCGTCGCTAAAACTGACCAATTACCAATGTGGAAAATAATAATAATATTTTCTTCCTACATGCAATTTGAATCCAAATGGGTGACGCTGCCCCATAACACAGAATTGAGTTCCACTGCTCTAAGAATTGAGATTTCTCAGTTCCATATACTGTATGATAAATGTGCTACACAGTATTCCATGACATCAAGTTCCACGTATCAAAGCAGAGAACCCATAAAGAGAGATATAAGTACCAACCACTAAGTGGGAAAAAACTGAATTGCTGTACATAATGTTTCCCCCTGCATTAGTATTAAAGAGACTACATATAAAATTTTGTTGTAGTGTATAACTTTTGGATGGGAACTTTTCAACTATTATCCCAAGCCAACGTCAACCAAGACCTGGAAATGGCTTTGTTATTTCTTTCCACCCCAGTTCTTTCTAAACAACAGAATAGACTAGCCTCCCAGATATTAGTCACAGCTAGATGGATGGAAGTGCTGAATTGGTTATCACCCTCACTTCCCCTGGCTTAACTAAAGACCCAGGTAGGCCATATCAGCTCCATGTCTTATCTCTCAGCATTACTAAATGACCCATTTTTTGTACTTTGCACCCTGCCTTGCCTGCAGATTATGTCTTCTACGGTGCGGTTTAATATGTAGGGTGGTGACCTTATCTGAAACCTGTGATACTAAGGGGCACATTTACTAATCCACGAACGTCCGAAAAGCGTCCGAATGCGTTTTTTTTCGTAATGATCGGTATTTTGCAACTTTTTCGAGCACTCAATACGAACTGGCTATGAAAAAGTCGCGACAATTCACGAAATTTGTAATGGCAATGAAAAAGTCGCGACAATTCACGAAAGTCATAATGGCTATGAAAAAGTCGCGACAATTCACGAAATTTGTAATGGCTATGGAAAAGTCGCGTCAATTTGCGCAAGTCGTAACGGCTACGAAAAAGTCGCAAAATGTTCATTTTCCAATCCGAATTTTTCCCATTCGGATTCGTGGATTAGTAAATCAGCCCCTAAGGGGGAGATTTACTAATCCACAAATCCGAATTCCGAAAGGGAAAAAAATCGTATTGGAAACGAAAATTTAGCGACTTTTTCGGCGCCGTCATGATTTTTCGTATTTGTCGCGAATTTTTCATCGCCGTCGCGACTTTATCGTATTTTGCGTGACTATATCGTCGATATATATAGCGATTTTTTTGTATTGAGCGATTGTAGACGGCGGAAAAACCAATCCGATTTTATACGACAGCGAAAAGGTCACGGAAAATATACGAAAAAGACGCGACGGCAACAAAAAAGTCACAAAAATACCGATCTTTACGAAAAAACACATTCAGACACCTTCGGATCGTTCGTGGATTAGTAAATCTCCCCCTAAAGGTCCCCATACACGTTAAGCTCTGCTCGCTTTGGGAGGTCACCAAGCGAGCAGATTTTCTCCCGATATCCCCCACCTACGGGTGGGGATATCGGATGCTGTCCCCAATCCGACTAAATCTTTTAACCTGCCCGATTGATATCTGGACAATTTCAGGCCAGATATTGGTCGGGCATGCCCCTCGTTCCTGCCCCTACACGGGCCGATAAGTCTAAGGGATAAGTCTTATAGGTCTAAGGGACTGATATCAGCAGCTACAATCAGCCCATGTATGGCCACCTTAAGGTTCCATCTCAATAGCCCAATAAAACTGCAACAAAGCAGTCAACATTCTGGCGTGATTTTTATTATTATTATGGAAACATTGCAGTGAAATTAATTTCCCAGTTCTAATATTTTTTTTCTGATAAAAGGTGAAATTCCTGGGATTCTTTTGTGGCTGTGAATAGACAAGTCTATGGGAAATTACCTTTAACACAATAGATCAGTAATGGCATTTTTTTTAAATTCTGAGAAGTTTGAATAATCCGCACAATATTTGTCATTACTCACATTCGCCATTGTTATGTTAAATTAGGCCAGTGCAATATTCTGCTTTATAAAGAGTTATTAGCGGAATCCAGGACAACCGGTGAGATCCTTGCATTGCCCGTATGACATATGTTTGCTGCATAGAGCCTCATAGTTCAAATGAGAAAAAAAAAAAAACAAGGTGAAATGGAGGGGAAAGAAAATGAAAATGAATACATAAGCAGTTTATACCTGGAAATTACACCATAAAACAAAACCAATTGAAACTAAATATTGTTTCTTGTCATTGACCTTATTTACAGATGATGTTTAAGAAGAAACAGAATTATCAGGCTGAATGCTCTTATTATTTATTATGTTATCTAAAAGTACATGAAATGAAGACAAATGACTTCTTGGAATTGGTTTCCATTGTGAGGTAGGAAAATGCATACGTTATCATGCTGTACCTGTTAAATGAATTAGAAAAAAATCGAGAAAAAAAATGGACCTCCGCCACGGAATGCATTATGCCCACAGAACTTTTTTTCATTAGGAGCGTTATGGAGAGAGGTAATATTCCAAACATGATCCATTTTGTTATGGTAAATGCTTCAGAAGCTGCAGTTTTATTGTAGCCACACGCAATGTGAACTCTTCACTGGGTTACTCCTCAAATGTTATGCTCAATATCTGAACATGGTAAAAGAAGTCTTTATATATATATACAGAATGCTTAACTTAATAAATAAGCAAGAATTATGATAAATCCCCTTTGGGTTAACATGGTCAGCAAATTCAATAAAGGATCATAATACCCAATGCAAGACCAGATATTAATCGGGGAAGCTGAAGAAGACCAAGTTGGCCAATAATCCTTGGTACTTGTTTAAGTGGACATTGCATGCCTACACTGGCTAGGGCACCTAGTGACCCATTTGTCATCTGAGGCCAATTCCACTGCATCCGTCCAATTAAGTAAGACAGATTTTATTTATCACAGTCAACTCGAGATACAAGATTTCCACTAGTGATTTTAAAAGCTAAGCAATTTGATAAATCCTCACTGGTTTAACTTGGTCAGCAAATTCAATAAAGGATCAGACAGCCCAATCCAAGACCACTGAGTACTGAACAGATATTGATTGGGAAGCTGAAGAAACCAATTGGCCAATGCCCTATGTACCTGTATAGGTGGACTTTCCATGAGTACACTGGCTAGGGCACCTAGTGACCCATTTGTCATCTGAGGCCAATTCCACTGCATCTGTCCAACATAGTAACACAGATTTTATTTATCACAAGTTGAGATACAAGATTAATCTTCACTTCTCTTAAATAATAGAACAAGTGCTTTTAATAGCTAAGCAATTTGATAAATCCTCACTGGTTTAACATGATCAACAAATTCAATAAAGGATCAGACACCCCAATCCAAGACCACTGGTTACTGAACAGATTGACAGTTGGTCAATGACCTTAGGTACTTGTTTAGGTGGACATTGCATGACTACACTGGCTAGGGCACCTAGTGACCCATTTGTCATCTGAGGCCAAATTTGATAAATCCTCACTGGTTTAACATGCTCAGCAAATTCAATAAAGGTCCAGACAGCCCAATCCAAGACCACTAAGTACAGAACAGATATTGATTGGGAAGCTGAAGAAACCAGTTGGCCAATGCCCTATGTACCTGTATAGGTGGACTTGCCATGACTACACTGGCTAGGGCACCTAGTGACCCATTTGTCATCTGAGGCCAATTCCACTGCCTCTGTCCAACATAGTAACACAGATTTTATTTATCACAAGTTGAGATACAAGATTAATCTTCACTTCTCTTGAATAATAGAACAAGTGCTTTTAATAGCTAAGCAATTTGATAAATCCTCACTGGTTTAACATGGTCAGCAAACTCAATAAAGGGACAGCCCAATCCAAGACCACTAAGTACAGAACAGATATTGATTGGGAAGCTGAAGAAACCAGTTGGCCAATGCCCTATGTTCCTGTATAGGTGGACTTGCCATGACTACACTGGTGACCCATTTGTCATCTGAGGCCAATTCCACTGCATCTGTCCAACATAGTAACACAGATTTTATTTATCACAGTCAAGTCAAGATATAAGATTTTCACTTGTCTTGAATACTAGAACAAGTGCTTTTGAAAGCTACAGTAGCTAATTCAGAAGACAAATCTCCTAATCATTCAGAAGATAATGCAGTATATTAAACCCTAACTCCTGCATATTAGAGATATCTTTTTAAGAAACCCCTTGTGTATAGTTCTAATTCAATTTAAGTAGTGTCCATTATTTTACCTGATACTCGTAAGGAAGATGTGCCGTCATAAGGGAGAGGGGGCCAAATTTGCACGCCCTTATAGGTATAGTTATGTTACTGTTGATGCCACCTAAGCTATTTAAGACCAAGCCCTTGGCCAGGAGGCACTTATCCTAAGAAATGCTGCTATGCATGGAAGGTGCCAGCTTATGGGGTAAATAGTTAAGACTCCCATATGGGGTTTACTTTGATGTGATATGTTGGCTTGTCAATTATATGATCATAACTTGAATAGATACTAAGTACTAATGAAACAGGGGACCAGGGAATCTACATTGATCGATCCCTTTTTATTTGTATGTTTGATCCCACTGTACAAAGCTACAGGTCTGTGATCACATCCAAGGTCATAGAGAGAGAATTTGCTATATACCGTATTTTTCGCCGTATAAGACGCACTTTTTCTTCCCCAAAACTGGGGGGGAAAAGTTGGTGCGTCTTATACGGCGAACTGTCTTCCTCTCTGTGCCGCGGCTCTCTTCCGCATCTTCGCTTTTATAAGGTTGCGCCCGTGCGTACTGACGTCACACACACAGGGCGCAACCTTATAAAAGCACAGAAGCAGCTGGGAGCCGCGGCACAGAGAGGAAGACATCACGGGAGCCGGAGGCCGCTAGGGGGAGGTTAGGGGGGAAATGGAAGGTGCTTGGGGGCCCTGGGGGAAGCTGAAGAATGCTGGGGGTGCCATGGGGGAGTTGGAGGATGCTTGGAGCTTCTGGGGGACGCTGAAGGATACTTGGGGGGGGCCCTGGGGGAAGCTGAAGGATACTTGGGGGGGCCTGGGGGAAGCTGAAGGATACTTGGGGGGGCCCTGGGGGAAGCTGAAGGATACTTGGGGGGGCCCTGGGGGAAGCTGAAGGATACTTGGGGGGGCCCTGGGGGAAGCTGAAGGATACTTGGGGGGGCCCTGGGGGAAGCTGAAGGATACTTGGGGGGGGCCCTGGGGGAAGCTGAAGGATACTTGGGGGGCCTGGGGGAAGCTGAAGGATACTTGGGGGGGCCCTGGGGGAAGCTGAAGGATACTTGGGGGGGCCCTGGGGGAAGCTGGAGGATACTTGGGGGGCCCTGGGGGAAGCTGAAGGATACTTGGGGGGCCCTGGGGGAAGCTGAAGGATACTTGGGGGGGCCCTGGGGGAAGCTGAAGAATGCTGGGGTGCCATGGGGGAGTTGGAGGATGCTTGGAGCTTCTGGGGGATGCTGAAGGATACTTGGGGGGGCCCTGGGGGAAGCTGAAGTATACTTGGGGGGGCCTGGGGGAAGCTGAAGGATACTTGGGGGGGCCCTGGGGGAAGCTGAAGGATACATGGGGGGGCCCTGGGGGAAGCTGAAGGATACTTGGGGGGGCCCTGGGGGAAGCTGAAGGATACTTGGGGGGGCCCTGGGGGAAGCTGAAGGATACTTGGGGGGGGCCCTGGGGGAAGCTGAAGGATACTTGGGGGGCCTGGGGGAAGCTGAAGGATACTGGGGGGGGCCCTGGGGGAAGCTGAAGGATACTTGGGGGGCCCTGGGGGAAGCTGAAGGATACTTGGGGGGGCCTGGGGGAAGCTGAAGGATACTTGGGGGGGGCCTGGGGGAAGCTAAAGGATGCTTGGGGGGGCCCCTGGGGGAAGCCTCATTATGTGCGAGCCCAGAGACAATTAACTTTATACAGTTGATATAAAATATTTTACTACAGTATTTGGTTCAGAATCTTTTTTTTCTAGACTTTCCTCCTTTAAAATTGGGTGCGTCTTATATTCCAGAGCGTCTTATAGGGCGAAAAATACGGTAGATTACATAAGCAGAGTATCCAGAAGTGCCCCTCCCCCCATCACACACAAGGGGGCATTTTTCTCCTATATAACTATACACGTTCACAAAATCAAACAGTAATAGAGGAAGAGGTGCGTCAGGCCCAGACGAGATTCCGCTCAGACAGAAAAACATTTTCACGTTTAGTTCCACTTTCCCCCATTGATTTAAAAAACACGAAACCAACCACAAACACATAAGGCTATAGGTGGGTTTTTATTAATAGAAGTTTGATGTGGTTATGAGGAGTTGTTTAGCCTTTGATCGATAGATCTGATATACGCGACTTTCATTACCTGAATGAATGAAATAACTGATGCAAAATGTAAATGGTGGCTTTGATTGATTGGGGCCAGTAGTGTATAAATGATTGGCTGGTTTCATGCATATTGAAATATACATCTCTTATCATGATCATTGGGCTTTGCATGCCCCAAGGTTTTTGTGTTTGTGTGTGTATGGAATATGCATGAAGTCTTCAAATAAATTGTATGCATATCATTATTAGAAATTATGGATGGGAGTTATCCCCACTTTTTTTCTTAAAGCAATACTGTCATGGGAAAACCCATCAGTTAATAGAGCTTCTCCAGCAGAATCCTGAATTGTAATCTGTCTTTCATAAAGACTAACAGATTTTTTTATATTGAATTTTGAAGCCATATTCTTCATTTCCCAGGGTGCCACAGCCATGTGACCTGTGCTCTGATAAACTTCAGTCACACTTTACTGCTGCGCTGCAAGTTGGAGTGATATCACCCCCCTCCCAGCAGCCGATCAGCAGAACAATGGGAAGGGAGCAAGATAGCAGCTCCCAGTAGGTATCAGAATAGCACTCAATAGTAAGAAATCCAAGTCCGGCTTGGGACTCCTCCAGTTACATGGGAGTAGGAGAAACAATAGGTTAGCTGAAAGCAGTTCTAATGTGTAGTGCTGGCTCCTTCTGAAAGCACAGACTCAGGCACACTTTACTGCTGCGCTGCAGGTTGGAGTAATATCCCCCCCCTCCCAGGAGTTGATCAGCAGAACAATGGGAAGTCCGGCTTGGGACTCCTCCAGTTACATGGGAGGAGAAACAATAGGTTAGCTGAAAGCAGTTCTAATGTGTAGTGCTGGCTCCTTCTGAAAGCACAGACTCAGGCACACTTTACTGCTGCGCTGCAGGTTGGAGTAATATCCCCCCCCTCCCAGGAGTTGATCAGCAGAACAATGGGAAGTCCAGCTTGGGACTCCTCCAGTTACATGGGAGTAGGAGAAACAATAGGTTCGCTGAAAGCAGTTCTAATGTGTAGCGCTGGCTGAAAGCTCAGACTCCGGCACAATGCACTGAGATGGCGCCTACACACCAATATTACAGCTACAAATACATTTGTTGGTTCAAGAATAAATTTTTACATTTTATTCATGAAAAGGGATATCATTTATTAATATTAGAATGATTTGCTAAAAAGGGATTATATATATATATATATATATATATGGAGTTTTCAAGATGTTTGGTTTCCATACAAGACATCCCATACCTGTAAAAGAAAAGAATAGTGATGAGCGATTTTCACAAGGCATGGATTCGCAGCAAATTTCCGCATTTTGCCATTGACGAAACTTCCGTGAAAATTTGCGCGGAAAAATTAGTTGCGCGGAAATTTTTTTTGTCGCGTGTCAAATTGGGCGCGGTTGTGTCAGAAAAAGGCACGGTCGTGGCAAAATTGGGCGCTGTCTCGTAAAAAAAGTTCGGGCGACAGAAAATAGACGCGGGTGACAGAAAATAGACGCGGGTGACAAAAAAAGACGTGGGCGACAAAAAAAATTGTACAACAAATGCGTTTTGCAAATTTTTCGCCGTTTCGCAAATTTTCTTGCCGTTTTGCAAATTTTCTTGCCGTTTTGCAAATTTTCTTGCCGTTTTGCAAATTTTCTTGCCGTTTTGCAAATTTTATGGCGACAGATTCGCTCATCACTAAAAGTGGAGTGTGATGTCACAGAGTCACTCAGTGCCACCCCAGAAGTGAAGCTATTATGTGGCAATCAGCAACTGGTTGATAACCTTTTCAATGTTGGAGAGTCCTGCCCGGTTTTCCTAATTTGGAGAGCCAGGCAGGCAGCTTTGAACCAGGAACCCTGGAGCTACCACCACATCTGAACCAGAGGATAGATCCAGGGTTCCCACTAGGGTTGCTACCTTTCCCCATCTGTAACTCCGGGCAGGGGGGCGGAGTGTGATGTCACAGAGTGACTCAGTGCCACTATAGGAGTGGAGCTATTATGTGGCAATCAGCGACTGGTTGATAACCTTTTCAATGTTGGAGAGTCCTGCCTGGTTTTCCTAATTTGGAGAACTGGGCAGGCAGTTTTGAACCAGGAACCGTGGAGCCACCACCACATCTGAACCAGAGGTAAGATCCAGGGTTCCCACTAGGGTTGCCACCTTTCCCCATCTGTAACTCTGGGCAGGGAGGTGGGGAATGACATCACTGGGCAGGCAGGGCAGTAACATCATGTGGATGGGGCAGTGTCATCACAGGGGTGGGACGTTGATGTAGCGATCAGCGATTGCCTAATTGCCTCGTCAATTTCAGAGAGTCAATTTTAAAGCATCAGCTGCAATTGTCTCAAGGTGTATGGCGCAGAATGCTACAGGGCATGGAATGGATCCACTTTGCTATTATGATTAAATTGTACATTGGTAAAATGTCCTTTTTTTACACTAGGGCAACACGCAATAAGCAGCACAACCAGAGCACTGACCAGGCCCATTTGGACTCCTGTAGCGCTATGAGTTGAACTGATTTTTTTTAGTGGAATAATAGACCAATTTCAGCTAATATAATTTCTTCTTTAGGATCTTCAAGAACCTATATAAATTCTTGTCCTTCAAAATAAGCTGCTGATCTTAATTTATTATAATATCATGTTTATTTTTCGTAAGACGTTATTTTGTGGCGCTTTTTTGTGGTCTTTTACAAACATTTTTAATGTAATATTAATGGTATGAGCCTCACACGAGAGATAAGCTCTTCCAGAGCATCTTGATCATGTCAATGAGTTATTATTATAGTGCTTAATTGCAGCTGCCTGTGTTTACAGAGAGAAGGATCTGGTTTAAGCGCCTAAAGGATTAAACATTTGACATTTTCAAATAATTATTTGTTTATTGAGTAAAAATAAGTTGCAACATGGCGCCAGTTCTGATCATCCCTAAACTTGTTACACAAAATACATTTTGAGCCTGGATAGTTCTGTTGTGGTTTTCAGGGAAAATGTTATTAGAGGGGACCCATCACCTTAAGAAATAATTCCAAATCCTTTTCTATCATGTTAGTTGAGCAAAATAAACTTTACTTGTATAGGTATAAGACAGGTACTGTTTTATTATTACAGAGAAAAGGGAATCATTTAACCATGAAATAAACCCAATAGGGCTGTTCTGCCCCAATAAGGGGTAATTATATCTTAGTTGGGATCAAGTACAGGTACTGTTTTATTATTACAGAGAAAAGGGAATCATTTAACCATTAAATAAACCCAATAGGGCTGTTCTGCCCCAATAAGGGGTAATTATATCTTAGTTGGGATCAAGTACAGGTACTGTTTTATTATTACAGAGAAAAGGGAATCATTTAACCATTAAATAAACCCAATAGGGCTGTTCTGCCCCAATAAGGGGTAATTATATCTTAGTTGGGATCAAGTACAGGTACTGTTTTATTATTACAGAGAAAAGGGAATCATTTAACCATTAAATAAACCCAATAGGGCTGTTCTGCCCCAATAAGGGGTAATTATATCTTAGTTGGGATCAAGTACAGGTACTGTTTTATTATTACAGAGAAAAGGGAATCATTTAACCATGAAATAAACCCAATAGGGCTGTTCTGCCCCCAATAAGGGGTAATTATATCTTAGTTTGGATCAAGTACAGGTACTGTTTTATTATTACAGAGAAAAGGGAATCATTTAACCATGAAATAAACCCAATAGGGCTGTTCTGCCCCCAGTAAGGGGTAATTATACCTTAGTTGGGATCAAGTACAGGTACTGTTTTATTATTACAGAGAAAAGGGAATCATTTAACCATGAAATAAACCCAATAGGGCTGTTCTGCCCCAATAAGGGGTAATTATATCTTAGTTGGGATCAAGTACAGGTACTGTTTTATTATTACAGAGAAAAGGGAATCATTTAACCATGAAATAAACCCAATAGGGCTGTTCTGCCCCCAATAAGGGGTAATTATATCTTAGTTGGGATCAAGTACAGGTACTGTTTTATTATTACAGAAAAAAGGGAATCATTTAACCATTAAATAAACCCAATAGGACTGTTCTGCCCCCAATAAGGGGTAATTATATCTTAGTTGGGATCAAGTACAGGTACTGTTTTATTACTACAGAGAAAAGGGAATCATTTAACCATTAAATAAACCCAATAGGGCTGTTCTGCCCCCAATAAGGGGTAATTATATCTTAGTTGGGATCAAGTACAGGTACTATTTTATTATTACAGAGGAAAAGGAAATCTTAAAATTCTGAATTATTTGATTAAAATGGAGCCTATGGGAGACAGGCTTTCCCTAATTTGGAGCTTTCTGGATTATGGGTTTCCAGATAAGGGATCCCATACCTGTACTATATAAATTGTACAGACAGAACCTGCATCCACCTATTTTGCTTGGAATCTATCACTCTCCCATACTCATAAAAAGAAACCTAAGAAGTAAGGGCTATCCCTGACATTAAGGACATTTGTGCCTATTAAGACTGACCGCGGCTAAGGCAGGGGATTTAACAAGCGACATAGTTATATACAGTATTTGTACACTGCAGAATGTTCAAATTATTTTTCCATGCTTAACAATATCACTTAGTTATATAGGAAAGGTGACAGCACAGGTCAGTAGGGCTGCCTATCATGAGATCTAATAAAAAAATATCCCCTAGATGTCTAATCCTGTCTTCCCTCCCTCATTTGAAATACTGACTGGCAGATACTAAAGAGACGGCTATGCAATTTTCCTCTCATACAGTATATGTTATTAAAATTAGAATTTAAACACGTTGCATGTTTATTATAAGACTCGCTCAGCAATTAAACATAAAAAAAAACAAGAAAAAAAAAAAAGGGAGACCTCTTGGCACCAAAGGGATTTATAAATATATAGTTTAGACATTTATATTTTGAAAAGTGCACATCAAAGTCTTTCTCCCTTCAGATGAAGTTCTGAGAATAACAAACATGGAAGGAAAAGGAACCAATGGCACAGACTGCGATTGCCGAAGACTTTGTATTTTTTTATACTGTGAGGGCGGCCAGGATTCAGCGCTTGTTTATCCAAGTAGGCAACATTTCCATAGTCTGAATTAACTTATTACATAGAAAAGATAAAGCGTGTGACTAAGCTTGTATGTTGATATTGTATTATATTGTATATTTTATGATGATATTTAGAAATGGAGACATCAGAGACGCATTCACTTACCCTTACACGGTGGGCAAAGTGCACTTTGGGGCTCAATCACGCATGTGCATAATGAGGGAGTGGGGAGATGCACTTGCATGCCAAACAACATGGCTGCCTGCATTGGGAGCTCCCTCCTGGTTGGGGACGGCTATTTCACCAACTGGAGTGCACTTTAAAGGAGAATGCAAGTCAAAATTTGAAAAAGCATACTGCCCAATAGTCCTCCTATTGTTTAGTACAGTGCTGTCCAACTTCTACGGTGCCGAGGGCCGGAATTTCTCTAGCATACATGGTGGAGGGCCGCTAATGGAAGCCAGTTTTGACCACTCCATTTTTTGAAACCACACCCACTTCAAACCACACTTATTTTATCACAATAGTGGTAGCACAGCAAAATCCCAAATGATTGGTCCTTACTGTGGGGATAACAACCATCATTCATATGTGAAAGAATTATGTCATATTAAGATATGCCCTTAAATTCCATATGCCTCCTCCTCCCCTGTGGATAGCAGAGCCTGTGGATAGCAGAACCATTTAATGGCTATTTCCAACTGCTAACAAACTCCCACAACAAACCCCTGCCAGGTTCACCTCCCACAAGCAGCATAGGGCAAGCAGAGTATGGCACACACAGGCAGCATAGGGCAAGCAGAGTATGGCACACACAGGCAGCACTCTGCCTGTCCTACCCTGCCTGTGTGTGCTATACTCTTCCTTCCCTATGCTGCCTCTGTGTGCCATACTCTGCCTGCCCTACCCTGACTGTGTGTGCCATACTCTGCCTGCCCTACCCTGACTGTGTGTGCCATACTCTGCCTTCCCTATGCTGCCTCTGTGTGCCATACTCTGCCTGCCCTACCCTGCCTGTTTGTGCCATACTCTGCCTGCCCGTGCCATACTCTGCCTGCCCTACCCTGCCTGTGTGTGCCATACTCTGCCTTCCCTATGCTGCCTCTGTGTGCCATACTCTGCCTGCCCTACCCTTCCTGTGTGTGCCATACCCTCCCTGACCTATGCTGCCTGTGTGTGCCATACTCTACCTGCACTATGCTGGCTGTATGTGCCATACTCTGCCTACAGTACCTATATCTGAGGTGTGAAGAAGTGAACAATGGGAGTGATTACAGTCTGAGCCTGAGGTGTGAACACTGCAGGGGGGTGAACAATGCAGGTATTAAAAGGTGTGAAAAACACAGGGGATTATATTTTTAAACAATACAGAGGGATTACAGCCTGAATCTGAGGTGAGAACCATGCAGGGGGCCAGTTAATCACAGTATGGATGCCATTTAATGCTTACTCAAAGGTAAGCCATCAAAGCAGCCAGACAGGTGGGGGGCCACACAGAGGGGGGTCGCGTGCCGCATGCGGCCCGCGGGCCGCCAGTTGGACAGCACTGGTTTAGTACAAACGCCACACTTTTGACTCACCTAATCACATATTTACTCAGTCACACTTACTGCACATTTTCTAGAACAGGCAGCCATCTCTAAAAAGGTATTCTCCCTTCCTTTCCCTCCTTGCTTCATACTGCACATATTTCATTCCCTCCCCCCCCCTCCCCTCTGCCAGATCCGCTTCTGATTGGCTGGTGGGCATGTGTAGCTCAGAACAGGAGACAGGATCAAGTTACACACATGCTCAGAGAATAGGAAGGCTGCCGCTGGCACCTACAGGAAGGGGAGAGAGATTTCAGTGATGTCACTGTAGGCTTCACACTGCTGTAGGCTGCCAGCACCATATCTCAGAGAAGCAAGAAGGGATCTGGGAATTTAGATATGCAGTAAGTACTTAAAAAGAATGCCTTTAGACTTACTTTTAATTAATATTAACCTTTCATTGTCCTTTAAAACAGATCAGATCATGGAGGCTTACCTGAAACAGCATGGGGAGCCAGTTTTGAGTTCCGGTCAAAAAGAATCGCTGCACAACACATACCTTATTGAAGACTAATGTTTAATCAAAGAAACGAGGTCTTTAAAAGAGACATAAGCTCAATAAAGTGAGCCCAAAATGTTTGAAGGTGTCAGTGTCACTTTATAAACTGAAAGCTTTGGCAGTTCCTTAGAGCAGTGGTCCCCAACCAGTGGCTCAGGGGTAACATGTTGCTCCCCAACCCCTTGGATGTTGATCCCTTGGCCTCAAAGTAGGTGCCCATTTTCACATTTTGGCTTGAAGGCAAGTTTTGGAGGCATGAAGACCAGGTGTACTGCCAAACAGAGCCTTCTGTAGGCTGCCAGTCCACATGGGGCTACCAATAGCCAATCACAGCCCTTACTGGTCACACCCTAGGAACTTTTTTCATGCTTGCGTTGCTCCCCAACTTTTTTTTATTTCAATGTTGCTCACAGGTAACAGTTTATAAAGAGGGAGGGTTACCTTGTTTCTGCACAAAGAGAAAAAACCCACAAAGGAAAAAAAAAAAGGCCAATACGTTTGATGAAACAAAGAGAGCAAGAGGTATTAATAATAAACATAAGGAGCTGAGTGGTGAAATGATTAGCTTAATGCATTACAAAACCTAATTCCCTGTATAAATTTAAATTAGCTTTCTTACAAAAAAAAGGATTGCAATTAATGTATCTAGGGTGATAATGCCATGGCAACTGCAATAAGTGGCACATAAGCTGTTTCCTCATTTGGTTGAAAGATTTCTTTATTTAAATGTTAAAGCTTTTTAATATATGAATGCTATGTATTATTATGTGCTAGCCACTCTACATACAAACTCCCTCCCTTTGGGAGACTGATGCATCTATACCGCACAATGAGTGCCTCTTTATATTTTATATCTATGTGCTTGTTGTCTATTACTGCATGCCACTTGGAAAGCAGAACTGGCATTTTGATCTGTTTCACACTTTCAAGGGAAAACATAATTCCAGATGGAAACCATCTTGGCAAATATATTCCGTTGATGACTTTAGTATCGGGTAAGAGACACAAAGTAAGAAGCAGAGTTAATAGCAGTCATCATTGCAGCCATTGAAGTCCCAGAGGAAACTACTGGAAATCTGAAACAAAGAAAAGCTGACAGTTAGCTTCAAAGTGAGAGAGAAATATGGAATTGCAAATGGTTGTGTGTGTGGATAAATCACTGAAAGAAGGCTGGAAACTGGATAGTGTGTACTACAAAGGAAGGGCTGTTCAGTCGGACAGAGAGGAGAGCAGCAATGGGAGAACATTAGCAGACTTACTCCTCCACCTCAACTGTGCGGCACTGAGGAAAAGCTCCCACACGATGAAGTGACTAATTGAACAGAATCCGATTCAGTCAGTTCTCCGTCTTTCAAAAGGTCAAGAGAGAAACCAGGTACTGAGGGAAAAGTAAAGTTTGTTGCTGAATAAGTTTAGTATTCCACACCACCGAGCCAACAAGAACAGATGGAAAACACTTCAAGCCTTTCCCTGATTTGTGACTTTTGGCCTTCTGTGAGCAAAGCAAGTAGAGTAGATTCAAACACTCTATACGGATTGGATGTAATAGATATTGTATAAAGGCAAGAATGTAGGGATATTAACAGTAAATATAATAAAACCATGTGTGATATGGATGAAACAATCAATCAACAAAGCACGGAACAATCGACAATTCAAAAACAACAAGTATCCACCATGAAAGGGCAGCACCATGTTTTCCTGTCCCCCACGAAGTAGTAGGATTGTGTCCAGGAAAAAAAACTCACTTTGTTAGGTCATTTTAGGAGAACAGCCACAACTTGTATTGGACTATGTCTGCCCTGCCTAAAGATGAATCAGGGAACTCCCCTGTATACTTATCAGTGCAGTAATCAGGGGCAATTCTATCCCTTTAGGCAGTGATACCCAACCAGTGGCTCAGGGGCAACATGTTGCTCCCCAACCCCTTGGATGTTGCTCTCAGTGCCCCCAAACCAGGGAGTTATTTTTGAATTCCTGACTTGGGGGCAAGTTTTGGTTGAATAAAAACAAGACTTACTACCAAATAAAGCCCCCTGTAAGCTGATAGGGTGCATAGAGGCCCCTAATAGCCAATCACAGCCCTTATTTGGCTCCTCCATGAACTTTTATGGTGCTTGTGTTGGTCTCCAAGTCTTACTCTCCACGAGTAAGAAAAGGTTGGGGACCCCTGCCCTAAGGTGAACTCCTACCTGCTGTACTTACCCTTCCAATGCTGGAGTGGGGCCACATCACAAGTGCAGAGAACTATTGCTGGATACTTACCAGGAGTGGCTTTTTGAATTTGAATGTTAATAAATCAACCCCTGCCAACTTGCAGGTTCCATATACAGTCTGTCCCTTTTAGCTTGATCCAGGGCTTAAAAATCTATGTGGTTTGGCAACTGCTAAGGAGCATACCTCCAAACATTTGAAAAGTGCAAAGAGGGACAAAAAGAAATGGTGAGCGTAGCGCGACTACATTTTTTAACCACACCCCTTTTTATGACTATATCCCCTAAATACCACTTCCATTTTACAAAATTTGGCAAGTTATGTAACATTTGAACACATTTCTGGGGGTTTGGGGGTCTTGTTTCATTTTTTATTACAGTTTAGCTTATTAGTTACTATTGTATCTCAATGCAGGGGGTAAGTATTCTGGGCTCTCTGCCAAAAGCTACTTATTTAATTAAGTTTGAGAAACTGTGTGTCTTTTTTTTTGGCGTTCAGTGCAGAAGATCAAAGGGAAATGAGGGACTTTTCAATAAGAAGACGAGACTGCGGGACGAGCTGATAATATCGGGACTGTCTTGCGTAAATTGGGACAGTTGGGAGGTATGAAGTAGTGGTGGTGGGGGTGATAACAAGACAGGACTATCATTTAATCTTGAGACTCGTATCTTATGGTGTATCTGGAGTAGAATCAGAGATGATGTGTTCCAATACAGTGTATTACAGGGTAACAGGGAGTACTTTCTCCAGACTAATGCTCCCGGCATAGTATCGTTGCTTAGGTCTCTAATTGCTGTAAGTGTCTCGCTACAAATCCTCACGTGTCACATATCTCAGAGTGATGCCGCTTTCTCTTTGCCACACATTACATTTTTCTTTTCCATTTTTCACAGTGTGAGTCTGACTTTTCCATCATGCTGTGTAAGTGTATGCAAATGGAAGAGCAGCTCAGCAGGGGCCCACCATTTTTATACTAAAAATCTAACTATGAAAAGTTATTGGTGCCCATAAATATCATATTTTTCCGAAATTTCTCTGGCACATGAGAGTCAACAGATGTGATCCATTGAAATGTTAAGAGACTTGTGTTGTTTCTCTCTCTATTATTAAAGTGACATTTGCTTCCTATTTACTTTTATGCAAGATGGGAAAGTTTTAGCAAACAAATTTGAAGTTTAAAAAAAGAATGATTGTATAGTGGAAAAGTGCTCTATATCAGGCTTTTTTTTATTAAATGGAACCAGTGAGCATCATTTACTGACGCAAGGCAAACTGGACCAGTGCAGTAACCCCTAGCAACCAATCAGAGATTTACTCTTCCTCATTCTGCTCTACTGACAGTAAGGTTCATAGTGTACCATACATAGACCCACAAACACACACACACACATATATATATATAAATAATGTAGGGTTGTGGTCTGACCGCTAGTGATGAACAAATCTGTTCTGTATCACTTTGCCATAAAATTCACGAAACGGCAGGAAAATTTGCGAAACGCATTTGTTGCCCCGCATGTTTTTTGTCGCCCGCGGCTATTTTTTGTCGCCCGCAGGTTTTTTTTACACGATTGTGTCCAATCTGACGTGGCAACGCCCTTTTTGATGCGACCGCGCCCAATTTGATTTTTCCGTGGCAAATTCTCACTGAAGTTTCACTGAATTTGCTCATCACTACTGACCACCAGTGTGAGCACACAAAACCTCTAGAGAGTATCTCAAAACCCTGTAATAATCCTGACCAACCAGTGGGTGCTGATTGGGCAACAAAATGAGCCTATGAGGTGGCAGCCCACTTAAGGACATTTGCCCAAGACTCAACACAAAATGGCGCTGGCCTGGACTAAACTGTATGCAGTTCCAGCTTTTCTGTAAGTTTCACCGAAAAGGGTCCTATTGCAACTGGTGTCTCAACCACATGCGGAACCAACTCTCCGTGATGTTAAGGGCAAAATCAGAGCAGCAACTGATGCCTTTACAACTCTCAAATGAAGGAAATGAATATTGACCTCTCCATCATAAAGCACGATTCAGAAAAACAAAGAGAATGAAAAACTGCAGTAGGGTCCCGCATCAGTAACCATCCCCATCCATCGGCTCCATTTGTAACTGACCAATAAGTTTATAAAGATTTTTTTTACAGGTCATACATGTCTTGTGGGTGCGGTTTGTGTGTGCTTACTAATTATGTTATGTTAACCATGCACCCAGGCAGTACCTGGAGTTCTCAGTGTGCAACATTCCTGGACTTTTTATATATATATATATATTTATTTATTTTTTTCCCACCAGGCATGGATTCGCGTTAAATTTCCCGCATCAAAAAAAAAAAAAAATATTGCGGACACATCAAAATAGGCATGGTTGCATCAAATCATCAAATTGGATGAATTGCATCAAAATGGGCATGGTGGCATAAAAAAAAGTTGCGTGCGACACCCGCGTTTCGCGCATTTTTCTGTCGTGTCATCAAAGTTTTCGTTAGCAAAGCAAAACGAAACAGATTCGCTCATCACTAGTAGAGAAATAATGACCCTTTCTATTTTATAAGTAGCCCAATTACTTTTGTTAGTATACTAGGGTTCATAAATACATATTTATAGAAATGTATATCTTTTGATTTAAACATCTATCTTTCTTCCACGTGAAACAGTTCTACGGCCCATTCTGAATGCACAGAAATAACAATGTGCAATACAGATATCTGTTTTTCTTTAAGTCATTATGCCTCCAAAAACACATTCAGCAGCTGTCAATAAAAACAAATACCCACCGTTACCATCACATAACCCTATTGTCAGTAGCGTCTCCCGTACAGAATAGCCACGCGGCACAATATATCTATAGCTGCAAACAAAACAATGTAATTGTAAGGCAATATAATATCCCAACTCGCTTTTGTATTCATAAAACTGCTTCCCACTGTAAAATACTGTACAACACCGAGCGGCAGTAATCAAACAGCGTTATCCTATTTTATATATTTATGCCGGTTTAATAATTTATTTGCCGAGAGACCCAACATGTTTAACTTTGCCTTGTAATGATTCAGAATCCGGCCGTTTTCATTCCATTTTATTCTAGTTACATTTTATGATTTTAAACCTAGAAAAATTTACGGAATTCTTTCATTATTATTATTATTGTTATCATTCGCAGCCTTTGTTCTTCAGCCAGTACCATTCAGATCACTTTAATTGCGTCTGTAAATTTGTTGTGTCTTCTGTCAACCGCGTGTATTGTTTTTTTTTGGTGTCTTTAAAGAATAATGTTTTTAATTATTTGCCATCTCGACAAATAACTGGGAGAAAGTGACATTTTGAGTTCAGCGAAATCATTGGTTCATAAACAAACGAATCGTGAATCACTTCGGATAATGCATTTTATGCTCTGCCCAAATGAGTAACTTCAGAATTAGGGAAACGTATTTAAAGACTCAGTCTAATTACAGCACCTCGTTGCTCGCCAACTTATAAAACAGACTGTAAATATAAAAATGATGCAGAGATCTTGGGAAATAAAATAAATCAATTTGAAGAAATTAACAAAACAAACAAGCAATGTCTTCATTTACCGACCGGTATTATTGGATTGACATTTTAGTTTAGCAAACATGGAAAGAAACATTATTTATTGATGCTAGTTCTATTTGCATGTCAATAATGCAGAGCATGTGTAGAGCCATCTGGGAAAAGTTTAGGTATAGGATTCATTATCCGGAAACTTGTTATCCAGAAAGCTCTGAATTACAGGAAGGCCACCTACCATAGACTGTAATTTAATCAATTTTTATTTTTTTAAAAAAATGATTCCCTTTATCTCTGTAATAATAAAACAGTACCTGTACTTGATCCCAACTAAGATATAATTACCCCTTATTGGGGGCAGAACAGCCCTATTGGGTTTATTTAATGGTTAAATGATTCCCTTTATCTCTGTAATAATAAAACAGTAACTGTACTTGATCCCAACTAAGATATAATTACCCCTTATTGGGGGCAGAACAGCCCTATTGGGTTTATTTAATGGTTAAATGATTCCCTTTATCTCTGTAATAATAAAACAGTACCTGTACTTGATCCCAACTAAGATATAATTACCCCTTATTGGGGGCAGAACAGCCCTATTGGGTTTACTTAATGGTTAAATGATTCCCTTTTCTCTGTAATAATAAAACAGTACCTGTACTTGATCCCAACTAAGATATAATTACCCCTTATTGGGGGCAGAACAGCCCTATTGGGTTTATTTAATGGTTAAATGATTCCCTTTTCTCTGTAATAATAAAACAGTACCTGTACTTGATCCCAACTAAGATATAATTACCCCTTATTGGGGGCAGAACAGCCCTATTGGGTTTATTTAATGGTTAAATGAATCCCTTTTCTCTGTAATAATAAAACAGTATCTGTACTTGATCCCAACTAAGATATAATTACCCCTTATTGGGGGCAGAACAGCCCTATTGGGTTTATTTAATGGTTAAATGATTCCCTTTTCTCTGTAATAATAAAACTGTACCTGTACTTGATCCCAACTAAGATATAATTACCCCTTATTGGGGGCAGAACAGCCCTATTGGGTTTATTTATTCGAGTTTTAAACTCGAAAATTCGAGTTTTCAAGTTTTTTTTAATTGCACGAGTTTCCCACTTTATTAAATAAGTGAGCATTCGATATTGGAGTTTAATCAATTTAGAAAAACAAAATCAAATTCACAAATTCAAACACTGATAAATAAGCCCCTTAAGGTATGAAGATCCAAATTACGGAAAGATCCCTTATCTGGAAAACCCCCAGGTCCCTAGCATTCTGGATAATGGGTCCCATACCTGCATAAGGAATCAAACAGGCTCTCTGTCTAGACTATAAGCTCACTCAAGCAGGGGCCTTTCAGTATTGTTTATGTCATTACGATTTCAGCTGTTTATTCCCCAAACTCTTCGGCGCGCTACGTATTTTGACTCTTTTTGAATAATGTATAACAACATTCGCAGTTTGGCAAGGCGGAACTTTTAGCTCGCAGCGTTCTTTTAATAATTTAGAATTATTAGCTCAGTTTAAAGCGTTGTAGTTACAATTTCTTTGAATACGTTTGGTTTTCAGCTGCTCCTGCCCAGAAGGTTGAAATTTTTATGTTGCGCTGCTCTGAGACCTGCAGGGTGGTTAAGGGTCATCATCTTCGTTTAGGAAGTAATCATTCGTTCTGTTAGAAAATTCTAACCACAGCGCTCTACATGGTTACTTTTAACATAAAATATTATGGGTTTTCAAGGCATGAAAGCTAATTTACTGCTGTCGTGGATGGAAAATGGGGCCCCTTGGGGGTTCCTTAGCCCAGGGCCAAAGTCTGTGCATTAAACATCTAGCTCAAGGTACAAGTAGAAGACAATAGTGATATGCAGTCTAACCTACCCAATCCCAACCCATGCCCAACCCCATTCGCCAATCCACCTATTTATAGACCCACACCTGACCTCTCCCACCTGGAGTAGATGCACACCTATAAATAGATTCTGCCCGAGGCATAGGCAGGGCATAGTAAGTTTGTGGGCAGGGAGGGTGGAAGGAAGAGTTCTGAGGTCTGAGCCTGTCTGTGACCCATAAATCTTGTGTGGATCTTGGCCCAAACTGCCTGACCCAGGGGTTTTGGGATGACCCTCACTTCACTACAAGACAACCTGGTACATAATTCCTGCCAAAGGCACGAGCTTGGGGACATTGCAGGGGACTTCTACATCCACTCACCCTTTATGCAGAGCTGCTGAATGCAGGCAGCAATGTATTCAGAACAAGGTGCCCCTCTTTGGAGTGCAAAGACTTGCCCTTTAGGGTAAAGCCTATTGGGTAGTGTGCATAGTGCAAAAAACAACTCAATCTGTGGCATTTTAGGGAACCGTAATAGTGGCGTGAATCTGCGTCCCCGCAAAATTCGCAAAACTGCAGAAAAATTCGTGAAACGGCAAAAAATTTGCGACACAATGTTACTGTGCAACTTTTTTGAAAAGAGCAACATTTTTGTTGCGGCCGTGACTTTTTTGACGCAACCGCAACTTTTTCCTCACTTGGCAAATTTCTGTCACAGCGAATTTTTGCGCTCATTTTGCGCTCATTTCCACCAATGGCTGAATGTGAAATTTCGCACAATTCCACGCCTGAATTGCGGCATTGTCGCTGCCTTCTTAAATGAGGCATACAGATTCTCTAGTGAATTTTAAATAAGGTCTATGTTCAATTTTTTGATTATGGAGGCGATTTTGGTAGCATGCACCTTTCTATGGATTTTTAACCATTTCATTTCCATGCTGAGCTTTTTTCCAGTCTTTCTAGCAGGCTATTTTTGATCTTTGATCAGGCTCCTGCAGATCTCCTATCCTACAAATGGAGACTGCATTGCTTACATGGGGCACAGAGAGAGTTCTTGCAAAACACTAGATGTGTTTCCTGCATCCTAGTTACTATGTTCCTGCCCCATCCTCCCTTTCATTTTGTAGAATTCTTGATGCTGACTTTGGTGATCTACTTCTGTGTGTCATCAGCCTCCAGGCTTAAAAGATATTGCTGATGTTTGCCACATGTCTCCACACTCTGGCCTAATTTCTCGGCTTTGCCTCCTCAACCATTGCTCGGTTTCTCCAGTAGTCAACACCATTAGTGATGAGCGAATCTGTCCCGTTTCGCTTCGCCATAAAATTTGCAAAACAAAAAAAAAATTCTGTGCGACAAATTTTTTGCAGCAATTTTCACTGAAGTTTCACAAAACAATTTGCCAATGGTGAAATGTGGAAATTCGCTGCGAATCCATGCCTGGCGAAAAAATTTGCTCATCACTAAACACTATACAACATATGCACACACACCCGCTCCATACCAGGAGATCTGGAAAAGAATACAAGTCACCAGTGGTCCATCAGGCCAATCCTTACTTTCATTTTACAAAAGCTTCTATAGTTATCAGACCTAATATCCCCTGCTTCTCGATATTATGCAGCATATGGGCTCTAGCCAATCTATACATAGATATATAGGCATAATATATAGTACATAGATGTGCTCAAATGTGCATTCAATTGAATTAGGTTCTCCTGGCCCTTTATGTATTGTACACTGAGAATACAGAAAAGATGACTATCAATTCTTCCACTGTTGACGAATGTAAACTCTTCCACTGTTGAGGAACGTCAGCTCTTCCACTGTTGAGGAACGTCAGCTCTTCCACTGTTGAGGAACGTCAACTCTTCCACTGTTGAGGAACGTCAACTCTTCCACTGTTGAGGAACGTCAGCTCTTCCACTGTTGAGGAACGTCAACTCTTCCACTGTTGAGGAACGTCAACTCTTCCACTGTTGAGGAACGTCAACTCTTCCACTGTTGAGGAACGTCAACTCTTCCACTGTTGAGGAACGTCAACTCTTCAACTGTTGAGGAAGTCAACTCTTCAACTGTTGAGGAACGTCAACTCTTCCACTGTTGAGGAACGTCAGCTCTTCAACTGTTGAGGAACGTCAACTCTTCAACTGTTGAGGAACGTCAACTCTTCAACTGTTGAGGAACGTCAACTCTTCCACTGTTGAGGAACGTCAACTCTTCAACTGTTGAGGAACGTCAACTCCCAGACTCTCCATGCTAAGCTGTTGATAATGACAACATTTGGGCCAATAACATTTTTGGGTCCCTTATGAAATAAAATAGTAATTGTCTTCATTTTACAAAAAATACAGCAAAATATGTTTTATTTTATTTTATATTTCATTTAATTTTACATTAAAGAAATAACAAATGTATTCAGCATTTTGTAATTAAAATATGAGTCTCCACAACTGTTTTCTTCTTCTCACACTTGATTTGTTCTCTGAATATATATTAGCCTTTAATTTTCAATTTCCGAATCATTCCAAGGGAGTCCTATAGCGCAATCACAGAAAGGTGTTGCATTTTTAATCACATTTGCGAATCCTGTTTGTATAGGAAGATACCTCACAATATTTGCATTCGTTTGAACCTCTGTGTAAAATGAGAGATTTACGGTTGCGGCGCTGAAAGGAAATAGCAAGGGATAAATCAAATCTATAATTTACAACTGCTATTCAGGTTTTTTTTAGAGCATGATAAAATGAATATCTGTTTCCTGTAATTAAAATGATCCATGCCTAGGAGAAGTTTCTATGTATTCAAGGATGTTAATGTTTTTTTTTTTTTAATTTAAAGTCAACAGTAAAGGCGGCCATACATGGACCAATTTCAGCTGCCGATATCAGTCCTTTAGACTCATTCGGCAACTTATCTGCCCGTGTATGGGCACCAATGACAGGTTTCCCCAACCAACATTTGGGGGCCGATTCACTAAAGGGCGATAAAGCGTTGAAAATTTTATCACTTCTTATTTTTTGCCATTATGACAGGCATCATAATTAAGAAGCGATGTTCTTTGCGTTATTTAACTCACAAAGAGCAATTTTCTTGCGTTATTTTCCGCTGCACACAATATATTTCGCCACTTGCTATATTAGCGCACGCTATTACGCACGTAACCATTACTTTCGGAAAACTACTGCTCTGAAAATGCCCATTTCCCTGCAAACTGGCGGCTGCATCACTCTGGGGCCAACACAGACTTCAATAAATCCCACTGCAAAGTCCATATTGTGTTGCCAAAAGCTCATGAACTGTACTTTTCTATAATTACCACCTGCCCCAAGTAGGGGTTAATTTTCGCACAGACTAATGCGATATATAGCGCGTCATAGGGGTATATTTATCATGCTGTGTAAAAAGTGGAGTAAAGCATTACTGGTGATGTTATCCACAGCAATTAGATTTCAACAGTTAGAAAATCAAATCAAAGCATCTGATTGACTGCTATGAGCAACATCACCGGTGATGTTTTACTCCACTTTTTACACAGCATGATAAATATACCCCTAAAGTGTTTGTGAATAGTGATGAGCGAATCTGTTCCTTTTCGCCGAAAAATTCTCGAATTTTTCAAGAGATCCGTGAAACGGCGAAAAATTCGCGAAATGGCGAAAATGTCGTGTGACAAAAAAATTGTCGCCCACAGCTATTACTTTGTCGCGCGGCTATTGTTTCGTCGCCTGCAGCTATTGTTTCGTCACCCACGGCTATTATTTTGTCGCGCGGCTATTATTTCGTTGCCCGGGGCTATTATTTCGTCGCCCGCGGCTATTATTTAGTCGCGCGACTATTATTTTCATCGCCTGCAGCTATTGTTTCGTCGCCCGCGGCTATTATTTTGTTGCGCGGCTATTATTCTGTCGCCCGCGGCTATTATTTTGACGCGCGGCTATTATTTTGTTGCCCGCGCCGATTATTTAGTCGCACGGCTATTCTTTTGTCGCCTGCGGCTATTATTTCGTTGTGCGACTATTCTTTTTTGACGCCGGCGACGAATTTTTCTGCAAATTTTTTCATCTGTTTCGCAAAACAATCCGCCAATGGCGAAACGCAGAAATTCACTGCGAATCCATGCCGGGCTATTATTTAGTCGCGCGACTATTATTTTCGTTGCCTGCAGCTATTGTTTCGTCGCCCGCGGCTATTATTTTGTTGCGCGGCTATTATTCTGTCGCCCGCGGCTATTATTTTGACGCGCGGCTATTATTTCGTTGCCCGCGCCGATTATTTAGTCGCACGGCTATTCTTTTGTCGCCCGCGGCTATTATTTCGTTGTGCGACTATTCTTTTTTGACGCCGGCGACGAATTTTTCTGCGAATTTTTTCATCTGTTTCGCAAAACAATCCGCCAATGGCGAAACGCAGAAATTCGCTGCGAATCCATGCCGGGCGAAACATTTTGCCCATCACTATTTAGGAATCATGTGTTAGTATTATTTCTATTCGCTAATTAACGCAATGCGTGAAGTAACAATTTGCGATGATGCGTTTTCTTTGTGCATGCATGCAAAATGAATTTGATGAATCGGGACTTATTTATCAAGCTCTTTTTAACGCAAAAAAGCATGTGATAAGTGTTAGCGACCTTTAGTGAATCGGCCCCTTAGTCTGATATTGGCCAGATCTCGA
Organism: Xenopus tropicalis; assembly: GCF_000004195.4. Lineage (NCBI taxonomy): Eukaryota > Metazoa > Chordata > Amphibia > Anura > Pipidae > Xenopus > Xenopus tropicalis. The sequence goes on along the minus strand of NC_030678.2, from coordinate 164,016,266 downwards.
CTGGGCCTGTTACCTTTAGACATGATGGAAGACTCTCCTTTTGAACCAGGTCAACTTTGTTTGCGTGACTTTAATACAGCACACAGTTTTGGCTCTCTTTACCTTCCTTAACTTTCTCTGCCAAAATGGCTGCTCTATTTCCTGTTCTTCTTTTCTTTACAGTATTTACTTTACTATCTCACACAACTTTATCATTTTACCTTAGAACACACTGTGTCAGGATCTGTGGGGAACCGAACCCTGGACTTTTTTGCTGAGCTACGATTGCACTTACCTACTGAGCCACAGGAGGCTCCTTGAGCAATATTGGGTCGGTTGGCCATATGTGCAATTAGCTTCTCTACCTACTTCCCTCTTGTCTCCACTAGTGATGAGCGAATCTGTTCCCTTTCGCTTCGCCGAAAAATTTGCGAATCTTTGAAAAGATCCGCAAAACAGCGAAAAATTCGCGAAACGGCGAAAATGTCGTGCGACAAAAAAAATTGTCGCCCGCGGCTATTATTTCGTCGCGCGGCTATTGTTTCGTCGCACGCGGCTCTTGTTTCGTCGCATGCGGCTCTTGTTTCGTCGCCCGCGGCTCTTGTTTCGTCGCCCGCGGCTCTTGTTTCGTCGCCCGCGGCTCTTGTTTCGTCGCCCGCGGCTCTTGTTTCGTCACGCGGCTCTTGTTTCGTTGCCCGCGCCTATTGTTTTGTTGCACGGCTATTGTTTCGTCGCGCGCGGCTATTGTTTCGTCGCGTGCGGCTCTTGTTTCGTCGCCCGCGGCTCTTGTTTCGTCGCCCGCGGCTCTTGTTTCGTCGCGCGGCTCTTGTTTCGTCGCCCGCGACTATTCTTTTTTGACGCCGGCGACAATTTTTGGACGTGCGGCGAATTTTTCCGCGGCAAAATTTTTTATCCATTTCGCAGAACAATCCGCCAATGGCGAAACGCGGAAATTCGCCGCTAATCCATGCCTGCCGAAACTTTTCGCCCATCACTAGTCTCTACCCATCTTGTTAACTACAGATGGTAATGATCAAACAATTTAGGGGCTTTATAAGCTGGCTCCTTACAACACAGAGTGCTCCATCATTGTTGTTCCTGATCCTGTTATCCATGATTTCTGATCCCTGACTCCTGATTTCTGCGTTCCCTGCCTGGTTCCTTGCTCCCGTTCTCCTGTCCCCACCTGGTACCCGTCTTTTGTGGATCCCCTGGTTTGACCTCCGGCCTGTTTATTCGACCTTGTTTGCCTGCTGCCTGCCACTGACCTCAGCCTGCCTTTGGACCTTTCCAGTCTTCTGCCAGCCCTGACCAACTTGTCTGTTTACGGACTCCAGTTACTTCCATTAAATCTATTTGCTTCACCTCACTTTGCTTTCGCTCACTATCCAGTCATTAAAGGGTGTTTGTGGGGTTACTCCAACCTGCTGGTCACCAGTGACCAGTCCTGACACACTGCCACCTAGTGGCTAAACTAATTTGTATTAACATTTCACATCCTTACAGCCAGGTTTGATTTTTCGTCGGATCACAGACTGCATCAGTTCATTGATGCGGTCTCCGATCTGACGGCGCCTATATCCGCCGTCACAAAACTAATTTTTTTCGAGTTGGCCAACCGAATTGCTGCACAAAAAACAGTGTAAAAAATCCAAAACCTGTTTCAAAGCAAAAGAAGGATCCTCCAGGGAAAGGAAGGGACATCTGCCATTGACTTCTACACGATCTTGACAACTTTTAGCTGGCGAATAGTCAGACTTTTTTATCTCTAAAATATCAGAATCGGAAAAAAAAATCTGAGCATTAGTAAATGGCCCCTTTAATCATAAATTATCAAGGCAAATATAAAATAAACAAGTATGGGATCTATCTCCCAGAAGCTTGGTTTCACAGCAATGCCATATCCCATCCTATGTCCTCTGTAAGAAGGAATAAGATTTACACACACCTGTACCTTTACACACTGTTCAAAGTGCAATTTTGAGCACAACTGCCATGTTTTTGTTCCACAATGCATTTCCCAAAATTCCACCATCATTGCAGATGCAAAGGGGCGATTCTCTTGGCACAGTTGTACTTGTGTCTGATTCACAAAAATGTATTCAACTGCACGTGCGCTTTGTTACAAATTGGGCACAATGGTGTAGAATATAATATTTCTGGTATCATTTACGGTGTTTGGTGGGGGAATGATGTCAGCCAAAATGCATTTCCCAAAATTCAAGTGTTGGCGCAAATGGGGGATTCTCTTTACACAATTGCCCTGTGTCCACCACAGTTACATCAAATTAGCCAAAATGAATGCAACTGTATGTATGCTTTATCATAAATGGAGACAAGTACATTTAATAAAACTGACTGTGGGGAAAAGCACACGTTGCCCACTGCACTTGATGACCCCCTTATCTGCAATCTAATTGCCACGATTAATGACTTTTCACTTATCATCAGTTGAGCCCCAATTGCAGGCCTTTATAAGGTCTAGTGATGAGCGAATTTTTTCGCCAAGCATGGATTCGCAGCGAATTTCCACATGTTGCCATTGGCGAATTGTTTTGCATTACTTCCGGAAAAATTTGTTGCACGGAATTTTTGTTTGTCACGCGTCAAATTGGGTGTGGCCTGCCTAAAAGGGGCATGGTCGCGTCAAAAAAGGCACGGTCACTTCACAAAAAATGGTCAAAAAAGCGTGGGCGACAAAAAAATTGACGTGGGCACAAAAAAAAAAGATGTGGGTGACAAAAAAATGCGTTTCACTAAATTTTCGCGTTTCGTAAATTTTCTTGCTGTTTATGGCGAAGCGAAACGGGACAGATTCGCTCATCACTAATAAGGTCTAATAAAACCCCAGCCATACAGCCAGCCATACGATTGTTGAGTACAGTTTTCTGTCCTTCAGTAAGCTCAACCACTATGGCTTTTCCAGGTTTACAGCAATATGTATTTGGACTTTTTTTTTCTGATTCAGATTTTTTAACCCTAAAAATTGCCAAAAAAAATTAATTTTTTTTATTTACTATGTGACAAAACTGCCAGCTAAACTTGCCAAGATCATATAGAAGTCAATGGCAGATATTCCTTCCCTTCCCTGGAGGATCCTTCTTTGCTTTGAAACTTTAGAGGTTTTTGGATTTTTGACACTGTTTTTTTTTTGTGCAACATATTAAAAAAGTTGACTTTTCTGTGACTTTATCCCACACAGACTTTTTCAATTCAGACTTTTTAGTAAATGTCATACATTCGGGGAAATTAGTTTATTCATATTTTTAAAAAGCAAAAAGTTAGAGTTCTACTAAATCTGCCCCTAAAAGACTTTACATTTTTTTAAGTAAATTTGAGCCAAATCCTGTGTCCACACCGGCTGATCTTTCCTCTTAGCACATCATTTATCACTTCTTTTAATAACAGTTTTACAGTCCCTGGAGATTCACAATGATCTCAGCAAACAATTAATTACCTGATGTTTATTAAAGGGCGAATTGTGTGCCATGAATTAAAAATTTAGCTTAGAAGCATTTCTGAGGGCATTTTCAGAGGTTAACTCAACTGAGAGCCATAAACATTTTTAGTAAAAAGAATTCCGAAAGGAGGGTTTGCTTGAGATATACGCTGTATATACTGTACATATAGTGGTTACTGAGCAGGTCCAGGTAACATATACTTTGAAAAGATTCACGAAACAGTGAAAATGTTGCATGTCAAAAAAAGCACGCAACTTTGCGCGACTAATTTTGTTGTGAAACATGGAAATTCACCAGGAATCCATGTGTCAGGATTCGATCACTGCTTGTCGTGTTTCTGGCAACCCGCATTTACCTCTTGAGCCACTGGAGGCATTTTGGGCTGATCCTGAATAAGGGGCACATTTACTAATCCACGAACGTCCGAAAAGCGTCCGAATGCGTTTTTTTCTTAATGATCGGTATTTTGCGACTTCTTCGAGCGCTCAATACGAAAGTCGCGACAATTCGCAAAAGTCGTACTGGCTATGAAAAAGTCGCGTCAATTCACGAAATTTGTAATGGCTATGGAAAAGTCGCGATAATTTGCGCAAGTCGTAACGGCTACGAAAAAGTCGCCAAAAATACGAAAAAGTCGCAAAATGTTTGTTTTCCAATCCAAATTTTTCCCATTCGGATTCGGATTCGTGGATTAGTAAATCAGCCCCTAATTCTCTTCTCTCTCTTCTACTATACTGTCTGCTCCCTTTCCTCCGCCCACCTCATTATCCTCATGTGTTTCCCATCTCCTAATCTTCACCCTTTATAAGCCTTTCCCTGACCATTGCCCCTGGCTTGGTCATTAAGTGTTTCCTGTTAGGGATGTAGCGAACATCCCCAAAAATGTTCGCGAACCCGTTCGCGGACTTTCGCCAAAACTCGCGAATATTCGCGAACTTTGCGAACCCCATAGACTTCAATGAGAAGGCGAACTTTAAAACCTAGAAAAGCCATTTCTGGCCAGAAAACTGATTTTAAAGTTGTTTAAAGGGTGCCACGACCTGGACAGTGGCATGCAGGAGGGGGATCAAGGGCAAAAATTTCTCTGAAAAAAACGCCAAAAAAAACCGCAAGCTATTCCTATGTATACGCAAAGGCGAAAAACCGAAGCGCAAAAAAAAAAACGCGGCGAACCCAAAATGGCGAACATCGCCATTAGTTCGCCGGCGAACAGTTCGCTACATCTCTATTTCCTGTGACCCTGCCGCTGTGTTCCTTGTTCCTGTGTTTCTTCTCGTGACCCCCTTCTGGTTCCAAGCTCCAGAGTCTTGTTCCTGCCCTTGCCCTGTTCCTGTTCTCTGGTACCCGTCCTTGTTCGGCTCTGATTCCCCGGTTCTGACCTTGGCCTCTCCTCGACTCCGCTTGTTTGCTGCTAGCCCTGACCTCTGGCCTGAATTGGATTACGTCTCTGCCTGCCGTTACTACTATTCAAGTGTGTGTATATTAGTGTGCACTGTTACCTTCTTCACTACGTTCATTAAAGTTCCTTTCACTAATCATCATGGCCTCTGACACCAGTTCTGTGGTATATGGTTACACTCCGGGTTACCCAGTCTTCAGGCTCCCACCTTCCTGGTACTCCAAGGCGTCTCCTCAGGGAGTTTCGTGACACCATGCCTGCCAAATTATTTTCGGACGTTCGTGGATTAGTAAATGTGCCCCTATTTGTGGGTCTTTAGAATATTCTCAAGTATATTCGTGTTCTCTCACTGAGTTTTTCTCAAATCGTAAAAAAACCGCAAACTCTAATTTTGATAAATCAGTGGAATTGGAGTGCAAATTATCAAAGAAAAAAATAAATGTCAATTGAATCTGACCCATTGTCTTATTGATGTAGTTCTCTCCTGATGGGCCGACAGTATGATCTGATCATTGCTCCAGGGTGGATCCGTTGGATTTTCCCAGAATTAAGGGGGCAAAGATCTACTAACTGTAGACACTGCCAACTTTAATATATGAACCTTTGCTTACACTATAGAATAAATATAGATAATATATATGTATATAGAAACAAAGTAATGCCTATGATACATGCAACTGATGTGGACTTTTCTACTACTAACATCTACATAGCTGGCCTTGAAACCTTGATTTCCATTGAATTCAAAAGGAAGTTTTCCTTATTTATTATATGAATCACTGACATTTCAAGCCAATCAATACACTGACTCATCAAAGTATATATAGACCATAGATAACCCCTTTTTAAGAAAAAAGTACCTTCTAAATGTGTTTTCCCCCTCTTTACACCCCTGCTAGTGTTCAGGATATGCCGATAATGCCTTGGGGAATCAATGAAGAGCAATGCATACCTAACAGAGTGTTATATAGTGATTCTCAAACAAAAGCACTTGACCTCAATTCATTCCAACTGGTTATCAAACAAGGAAAGGGGGTTTTCCCATGGGGGAGTAAAGACAGCACAGTAGGTAATGGTGGTGATAACTGCTGGATTGCCCAAGTGATTGATTGAATGGGGATGATTCTGCTCAGCTGTGAAAGTTAAACAGAATACAAGGTACGTTCACCACTTCTTGCTGATTCTCCAGTGTGATATTCACATATGGGGATACAGTACATAGAGCTTTTCTATATAACTTGACTTTTTTATATATATAATAAACAAGTGACCTGAGCCAATCTGCCTTGTCTACGCATTGCAGCCTCTGTGAACACATCATCTGACAGCTCAGTATATCATCTATTTAACACTGGAAGGTCCATATGTTATTTTTAATGAGGTGTGGAGCCCTTAGTACTGACTGTGCTTGAGGGAATCGTGTCAGATCTGAGATACCATCAAAGGCAGAACCTTAATTTAATCTCTTGAGAGGTTTTCTGCAAATCGGTGACTATTTCTTTCTTCAAATTATTTCGGTGGCAGAACATGTTAAATTGTCGATAGGAAATGAAATCGATTGTTAAGTGACTATTATACCTTCATCTTCCTTATACCCGTATTTTATTTTCCTCTTGTTTTCTATCCTCAGGATAAAGGGGTTACTGGCACAGACTGCAGTTCACACCTTGCCTAAGTAGCCATAGTTTCACTGGCATTACAACTCAAGCTCTTAATGACTTCCCATAGGCTCCATTTGTGCTTATAATTCCATTATAAATAGTGATGGGCAAAATAATTTGCCAGGCATGGATTCGCGGCGAATTTCCGCGTTTCACCATTGGCGGATTTCTCCACTTAACAGGTGACAAAATTCACAAATTTTCCAGGGAAGAGAAATGGGAGAGATTCGCTCATCACTAATTATAAGAAACTAGAAATATTGTTGCTTAGGGGCACATTTACTAACCCACGAACGGGCCGAATGCGTCCGATTGCGTTTTTTTCGTAATGATCGGTAATTTTGCGATTTTTTTCGGCGTCTTTACGATTTTTGCGTAAAAACGCGAGTTTTCCGTAGCCATTACGAAAGTTGCGCAAAGTCGCGATTTTTTCGTAGCGTTAAAACTTGCACGAAACGTTGCGCCTTTTAAGTTTTAACGCTACGAAAAAGGCGCGACTTTGCGCGCAAGTGTTAACGCTACGAAAAAATTGCAACTTTGCGCAACTTTCGTAATGGCTATGAAAAACTCGCGTTTTTACGCAAAAATCGTAAAGACGCCGAAAAACTCGCGTTTTTACGCAAAAATCGTAAAGACGCCGAAAAAATCGCAAAAAATACGAAAAAGTCGCAAAATGTTCGTTTCCAATCGGAATTTTTCCAATTCGGATTCAAAATCGTGTCTTGGTAAATCAGCCCCTTAGAGTCTCAGGAGACATTGGGGCTGATTTACTAATCCACAAATTCGAATCTGAATGGGAAAAATTCGGATTGAAAACAAACATTTTGCGACTTTTTCGTATTTTTGCGTTTTTTTTCGTCGCCGTTACGACTTTTTTGTAAATTGATGCAACTTTTTCGTAGCCATTACGACTTGTGCGAATTGTTGCAACTTTTTCGTAGCCGTTACGATTTGCTCCTATATTGTCGCAACTTTTTCGTATTGAGAAAAGTCACGATACTGAAGCTTGAATGAATCCGAAACTTTCGTACTCGGCGCAACGGCTCCGAAAAAGTCGAGACAATTCGCACAAGCCGTAATGCTCCGAAAAAGTTGCGACAATTTGCGAAAAAGTCGTACCGGCTACGAAAAAGTCGCGACAATTTGCGAAAAAGTCATAACGGCTACGACAATTTATGAAAAAATCGCAAAATACCAATCATTACAAAAAAAACGCATTTGGACGCTTTTCAGACGTTCGTGGATTCTTAAATGTGCCCCATTGACTTCCAATGTAATAAGATAGAAATAATAATATTTTTTTAAATAGAGTGACATACTGTAGAGGGAAAGGGTAAGTCATCTGAATAAAAATGTCTTGTGTCACTTGTACACGTATGGGACCTGTTATCCAGAATGTTAAGGACCTGGGGTTTTCCGAATAAGGGATCTTTCTGTAACCTGGATCACCATACTTTAAGAAGCCAAATTATCAACTTTCGGGATTTCATGGTTTTAGAGTCTTTTTTTTAAACCACGACTAAACTCATTTCCACGAATGTCAGTCATTAATCAAGAAATCCAAATTTAAAAAGCACGAACCAAAATATGCAGGAAAAATGCAAAAAACACAACTTTTTTTGAATTGTCACACAAATGACAGCGTCAAAACCCCCCAAAAAGCTTTAAAACCACAACGCAAATAAAGATCTTCCAGTTGTAAAAAGGACACCTGTCATTGACTTCTACATTATAGGTTTTAGATGGCATATTTTTGCTTTTAGAATTGTTGCCGTTTTGTCACATAGTAAAGGTGGCCATACACGAGCAGATCCGCTCGCTTGGCGATGTCGCCAAGCGAGAGGATCTTCCCCCGATATCCCCACCTACGGGTGGGCGATATCGGGGACCATTTAGGTAAAAAAAATAATAATCCGATCGTTTGGCCCTGGGACCAGACGATCGGATGATGTGGGCGGCAATGGGGCAGTCGGATCGGGGACCGCATCAACGAGCCGATGCGGTCCCCGATCCGACCAGATTTTCTAACCTGGCCGATCGAGATCTGGCCAATTTCAGGCTAGATATCGGTCGGCCAGGCCGCTCTGCTCTCCCCATACACGGGCCGATTAGCTGCCGAATCAGTCCAAGGGACCGATATCGGCAGCTATAGTCGGCCCGTGTATGGCCACCTTTAGTCACATTTTTTCCATGACAAAATTGTATTTTGGTGCAAACAAATATCAATTGTAACAAAAAAATCTAAAAAAATCTAAAAGTCTACTAAAAATGATTTAAACATGAAATAAACTCAATAGCAATGTTTTGGGGCCTGTTATGCAGAATGTTAGTGACCTGGGGTTTTTTCGAATACGGGATCTTTCTGTAATCTGGATCACCATATTAGAGGCCCAATCATCAACATTTGGATTTTTGTGGTTTTAGAGTTTTTTTGAAACCACTAGTGATGAGCGAAATGTTTTCGCCAGGCATGGATTCACAGCATATTTTCGGATTTTGCCATTGGCAAACTTTTTTGCGAAACTTCGCCGCAGAAAAATTTGTCGCACGTCAATAAAAATTGCGGTGTGTCAAATTGGGTGCGGTCACATCAAAATCAGTACAGGCAACAAAAAAGTCACGTGACAAATGTGTTTCGCGGATTTTCTGGCGTTTCGTGAATTTTCTTTTCGTTTTGCAAATTTTCCAGCGAAACGAGACAGATTTGCTCGTCACTACAAACCACGACTAAACTCATTTCAACGAATGTCAGTCATTTATCAAGAAATCCAAATTTAAAAAGAACGAACCAAAATATGCGAGGAGAAATGAAAAAAACACAACTTTTTAGAATTGTCAAAACTTTTTAGGGGTGTCAAAACCCCCCAAAAACCTCTCAAACCACAAAGCAAACTTCCAGTTGTAATAAGGACACCTGTCATTGACTTCTACATTATAGGTTTTAGATGGCGTATTTTTGCTTTTAGATTTGTTGCCATTTTGTCACATAGTAAGTCACATTTTTTCCATGACAAAGTTGTATTTTGGTGCAAAAAAATATGAACTGTACTACAGAGAGAAAGAAAATAACTAGTGACGGGCAAAATAATTCGCCAGGCTTTGATTCACGGTGAATTTCCACGGATGTTTAGGGAAACGGGCAACAAAATTGGCAGAAATTGGGAGAAAATTTGTGCTCGACAAAAAATTGTCCCGCGCGGAAAAAAATAAAAAAATTTGTTGCATGCATCGTTTTTTTGATGTGCACATCATTACAATTTTTTCACTGGTTCCTGAATCTTTTGAAAGATTTACACATTTTTTGCCTAAGCAAAACTGGACAGATTCACTCATCACTAAAATAACTTTTAAAAATATGAATTATTGGATTAAAATGGAGTCTATGGATGATGGCTAGTGATGAGCGAAACTGTCCCGTTTAGCTTCACCATAAAATTAGTGAAACGGCGAAACGCATCTGTCGCGCAATTTTTTTGGCGCCTGCATCTTTTTTGCCACCTGCGTCTATTTTTTTTTGTCGCCCACGTCTATTTTTTTTCGCCCACGTCTATTTTTTTGTCGCCCGCGCTTTTTGATGTGACCATGCCCAATTTGATGCAGCCGTGCCCAATTTGACTCGCAACAAAAAAAAATTCTGTGCGACTAATTTTTCAACGAAAAATTCCCATGAATTTTTTGGCTAGTGATGAGCAAATCTGTCCCGTTTCTCTTCACCATAAAATTTGTGAAACGGCAAAACGCATCTGTCGCGCAATTTTGTTGTCGCCTGCGTCTTTTTTGTCACCTATGTGTATTTGTTTTTGTCGACCAAATCTTTTTTGTCGCCCACGTCTATTTTTCCGCACGCGTCTATTTTTTTGTCGACCGTGCTTTTTGACGTGACCACGCCCGATTTGTTGCAGCCGTGGCCAATTTGACTCGCAACAAAAAAAAAATTCTGTGCAACTAATTTTTCAATGAAAAATTCCCGTGAATTTTCCGCGAAATGCGGAAATTCGCCGCAAATCCATGCCTGACGAAAAAAATTTGCTCATCACTAATGATGGCCTTCTCGTAAGGTGGAGCTGTCTGGATAATGGATCCCATACCTGTACTATAAATCTATGGCAGCAGAAAATGTTTTCCTTTAGCAAGCAGGATTCTGCCGGAACATTAAAGGGTATATTGTCTCTTTAATACAGTGATCCCCAACCAGTGGCTCAGGGGCAACATGTTGCTCACCAACCCCTTGGATGTTGCTCTCAGTGCCCCCAAACCAGGGAGTTATTTTTGAATTCCTGACTTGGGGGCAAGTTTTGGTTGAATAAAAACAAGATTTCCTACCAAATAAAGCCCCCTGTAAGCTGATAGGGTGCATAGAGGCCCCTAATAGCCAATCACAGCCCTTATTTGGCTCCTCCATGAACTTTTATGGTGCTTGTGTTGCTCCCCAAGTCTTTTTACATTTGACTGTGGCTCCCGAGTAAGAAAGGTTGGGGATCCCTGCTTTAATACCTGAACAAGACAGAATATCCGCACAATGCAACTGAATTGAAACAAGGAACACAAACATAAATAAGAGACCCAGGAAAAGACAAACACTTTAATATCATTATCACGAGCCCAAGTTGAAAACCTTATATAAATGGATAACGTGATTAAGGGAACCATTCTCTAAGATGAATATTAAAACAATCCATAAAGGAAATATATGGGAAGTGCCAATGGTATTTTACAGACCTTCCGCCTGATTCCTTACTAGAGATTCTGTATGCAAACTCGCGAGTTGCTGTATTATTTAAAGTAACTAATGTCTGGCTGAAAGTGCGGAGACACGTTCAGAAAGGAAATATTATGAGGTTATCCATGTGGGACAGCGATACAACATTGCACATTTTTCTTGCAAATGTCTAGTGGCTCCAATGTTTCCCAAACCTTGGAACACCAGACAAATGAATGAGACGACATTAGAATATATAAAAATATATATTAGTCGCCGCAACTTTGTGCCCAATGAACCTATCCCAGCTTTGCCCTAGTTACTCGCTCTCACCTTGCTCGCCCTTTCCTGGTTTATTTATATTTATATTTTTATATTTTACAGTGAGAACTGGTTTCAAACAGTACAATTCACTAAAATTTGGTTTTCATTGGATTTTCTCTGGCCTTGAAAGTCGTATAAACTCAACATGGTATGAATTCGAATTAAACTCGATCATTGCTATAAATTGTCATGATAATGCTTGAATCGTTCGTACGAAAATTTCGAGTTTGCATTAGAAAATCCCGAATTTAAGTAAGATTCGAGGTTAAATCGTTTCCACGAATCCTCTTTATTTTCCCAAACAGGAATTGCTCCAGCAGCCATTTTAGGAGCATTGGCGCTCTTGGGAAACAATAATGTGTTTAAGTTTCACTTGAAAATGAGTGAAACTGAAAACAATGATGGGATTAACTTCCCCTTGAAAAGTGTGAAATAGAAAACAATGAGGGGATTAAGTTCCCCTTGAAAAGTAGGAAATAGAAAACAATGATGAGATTAACTTCCCCTTGAAAAGTAGGAAATAGAAAACAATGAGGGGATTAAGTTCCCCTTGAAACTGGGTGAAACAGAAAACAATGAGGGAATTAACTTCTCCTTGAAACTGGGTGAAACTGAAAACAATGAGATTAACTTGTCCTTGAAAATGTGTCAAACCCAGGCTGTCACTGACTTCTCTATTCTAAAGGGCCGATTCATTAAAACACAAGTTTGAATCCCGAATGGGAAAAATTCGTATTGGATAAGATAATTTCTGAAGATCGCAAATATGATGAAAATGCTTCCGAAAAAATAGGATTAGTCACGATAATATCGTATTGGCGATCCGAAAGTAACGAAATTTTTGTACCAAACGATTGTAAACAGCGGCAGAACCTTTATAAATTTTTCACGCAAGTGTATGAAAAAGTCGCGTAAGGATACGAAAAAGTCGCGCAAGCGAGAAAAAATCTGCGAAAATTCGCAAGCGTTCATGTCTTAATAAATCTCCACCTAAGCCAAGTACTCAATAGTACTTGACAGTAGTGATGAGCAAATCTGTCCCATTTCGCTTCGCCAAAAAATTTGCGAAATCACAGCAAAATTCGCCAAACAGCAAAAAATTCTCGAAACTTGTTTGTTGTGCGTTTTTTTGTTGCCCGCGTCAATTTTGACGCGACTGCACGCCTATTTTGCTACAACTGCAACTTTTTTTTGACGCGCAACTAATTTTTCAGCTGCGAATTTTCTCGGAAGTTTCACGAAACAATTCGCCAATGGCGAAATGCGGAAATTCGCTGCGAATATAAGCCTGCCAAAAAAATTCGCTCATCACTACTCAACAGATCAAGCCTGTCAAATTATTTTTAACACGAAAAGTTAACTAAACATAAATAAATGTTTTATTTTTGTGGAAAAACTCGATTTTTTTGGGGAACCATTAATGAAAGAATTGAGTTCTGGCGAAAACCGATTCATATATCTCGACATTATCTAGAAGTAAGAAAAAATCTGACTTTGGTCCCTAAGGGGCTGATTTACTAATCCACGAATCCGAATGGAAAAAAATTGGATTGTAAACGAACATTTTGCGACTTTTTCGTATTTTTTGCGATTTTTTTCGTAGCCGTCGCGACTTTTTCGTGAATTGTCGTGACTTTTTTGTAGCCGTTACGACTTGTGCGAATTGTCGCGACTTTTCCGTAGCCGTTACGACTTGTGCGAATTGTCGCAACTTTTCCGTATTGAGCGCTAGTAAACGGCGGGCAAACCTTTCCGATTTTTTCGCGACGGCTACGAAAAAGTCACGACAATTCGCGCAAGTCGTAACGGCTACGAAAAAGTCGCGAAGGCGAAGAAAAAAACGCAAAATACCGATCATTGCGAAAAAAACGCATTCGGTTCGCGGATTAGTAAATTGGCCCCTACATCTGGTCGTTGGCTCTTTAAACTGTAACAAATTCAAGTATTATCCATTCCCAATTCGACTTACTGGGAGTATCAAGTACCGAGGGGTTATAATAGAATTAAATAGGAATCAAATAGAAACATATTGTTCTAGAGCTAAGGAACCACACAGATCAAGGAGGGCTCAGATGAACATTTAGATTCAGACAAAATCTGCTGATTTATTTGTATAATTTCCCAGCGCACCTAATGTTTTTATTGCCTTCCCATTGCATTCCAGCACATCACAGAGTTCCCTTTCTGCGCTATTTTCTATATGTAGATATAGTTGTCCCCCGTGTGTGTGCTTCTGTGTGTTTTGCAAGCAATTTTCTGTTATCTGGATGAGCGATGGCAAAGAACGACTTGCAAGCAGAGCGCTGAGTTATTGTGAAGTTCTGCACATTTCCGCTTTTTTCCAGTTTCTAAAGAAATCATCCCATCTTTCCGCTACTTTTCTGAGCTCCGAGGAGAGAATCTGGTGTTTCTGTATTACAGGCAGCTTTCCAAATTGCTGTTTTTTCAGCCCCAGAGTCTTTTCCAAAGGGCTTATCTTTCCCTCCCAGAATATACTTGAGTAATTTCAGTTCTTACCTTGAAAATGCTGCGTTTCCTTGATCCTTCGGCAGTGCGGCTGCTAGGGTTTTCTGGGAGAAGAAGAGAGAACTTGGAGCAATGGACTGGTTTCTCTTCTGTAATAACAAATGTGTTTATTCTAATGATACAGCAGTGTGTAAATTATACCCAATATGTTAATACGGTTGTATGAAATAAGTCTATAATAGAGTTCTGCTTTACTATATATATATATTTACACAGGTATCGGATCCCTTATCCAGAAACCCATTATCCATAAAGCTCTGAATTACGGAAAGCCCGTCTCCCATAGACTCCATATTAATCAAATAATACAGAATTTTAAAACTGATTCCCTTTTCTCTGTAATAATAAAACAGTACCTGTACTTGATCCCAACTAAGATATAATTACCCCTTATTGGGGCAGAACAGCCCTATTGGGTTTATTTAATGGTTAAATGATTCCATTTCTCTGTAATAATAAAACAGTACCTGTACTTGATCCCAACTAAGATATAATTACCCCTTATTGGGGGCAGAACAGCCCTATTGGGTTTATTTAATGGTTAAATGATTCCCTTTTCTCTGTAATAATAAAACAGTACCTGTACTTGATCCCAACTAAGATATAATTACCCCTTATTGGGGGCAGAACAGTCCTATTGGGTTTATTTAATGGTTAAATGATTCCCTTTTCTCTGTAATAATAAAACAGTACCTGTACTTGATCCCAACTAAGATATAATTACCCCTTATTGGGGGCAGAACAGCCCTATTGGGTTTATTTAATGGTTAAATGATTCCCTTTTCTCTGTAATAATAAAACAGTACCTGTACTTGATCCCAACTAAGATATAATTACCCCTTATTGGGGGCAGAACAGCCCTATTGGGATTATTTAATGGTTAAATGATTCCCTTTTCTCTGTAATAATAAAACAGTACCTGTAATTGATCCCAACTAAGATAAAATTAATCCTTATTGGATGCAAAACACTCCTACTGGGTTTACTTAATGTTTTATTGATTTTTTAGTAGACTTAAGGTATGGAGATCCAAATTATGGAAAGACCCCTTATCTGGAATACCCTTGGTACCCGGGTATAACGGGTCCTCTACCTGTACCAATAATTGAATATTGCTCAAAAATATCAAAGTATTAATTTTGTTGAAGAGGGGATAACATTTTTTATATAAGCCGAGGTACCTAATTTTACCAAAGAAAACTGGAAAAACGTATTGACTCGAGTATAAGCCTAGGGTGGGAAATGCAGCCGCTACTGCTAAGTTTCAATAATCAAATTATTAATAAAAGGACACTCAGCGTGACCCCCTGTGAACTCTACATAAATATATAATGTTGGCAGCTGCAGATTAGGGAAAGGTGGATGGAGGACCCTTTGACCCTCCTGCCTTGAAGAGTTACAGCACTGCTGATAACTTCAGGGAAAGAAAAACACTACAGCTGCATCCAAAAGCAGGTTTTTCTATGGGGCTAGGGTATATACATAAACAGAATGGAGTTGGAGCCTAAAATAATTTTACTCACCCCCATCTGGAAGGCTGTGCCCAATGCCTAGAACTTCTGATAAGCAGCTACTGTGAGCAAAGCACTGAATCTCCCACCAATCAGAGCTGTGTTCTCAACTGCTGCTTGTCAGAAGTTCTAGGTAAAGATCCTTCAGAGTAATAGGCTTCTGGATGGGGGTGAGAAAAGTTTGCCTCATAGTTTTCATGTTTATATTGTCATATATTGACTCAAGTATAAGGCGAAGGTGAGTTTTTCAGCACAGGGAATCATTTAACCATGAAATAAACCCAATAGGGCTGTTCTGCTCCAATAAGGGGTAATTATATCTTAGTTGGGATCAAGTACAGGTACTGTTTTATTATTACAGAGAAAAGGGAATCATTTAACCATTAAATAAACCCAATAGGGCTGTTCTGCCCCCAATAAGGGGTAATTATATCTTAGTTGGGATCAAGTACAGGTACTGTTTTATTATTACAGAGAAAAGGGAATCATTTAACCATTAAATAAACCCAATAGGGCTGTTCTGCCCCCAATAAGGGGTAATTATATCTTAGTTGGGATCAAGTACAGGTACTGTTTTATTATTACAGAGAAAAGGGAATCATTTAACCATTAAATAAACCCAATAGGGCTGTTCTGCCCCAATAAGGGGTAATTATATCTTAGTTGGGATCAAGTACAGGTACTGTTTTATTATTACAGAGAAAAGGGAATCATTTAACCATGAAATAAACCCAATAGGGCTGTTCTGCCCCCAATAAGGGGTAATTATATCTTAGTTGGGATCAAGTACAGGTACTGTTTTATTATTACAGGGAAAAAGGAAATCATTTTTAAAAATTAGAATAATTTTCTGGATAGTGGGTTTCCAGATAAGGGATCCCATACCTGTATAAAAAACAGCACAAATAAATATTTACTAGGTGTGACAAAATTTTTTTGGCAGATGCAGTTTTGCGGTGGAATTCGTATTTTCGACAGTGGTGTAAATGTTCTTGAATTCACTCTAGAATATTCTACCATGGCAAAAAAAACCCTCCCCTGTTAATAGCAGTAGTACAATTTTGCCAAAAATGATGTTTTTTGTGCCAGAATAAACCCCAGCAGCAGAATTTCTTAAAGCATTTTTTTTCTGATTTTTTTGCCCTTGGAAAAAATACTGAAAAAAAAACAATTCCCATTAACTCCAATATATTTGGCACGAGAAAAAACATGCAGAAAAAGGCACTGGTTTTGCAAGTTTATGGGGGAAGCGACATGGAGTGAACAGTAACTAATAGTAACAATGTAACTTGAAGTCAATTGATTAAAATTTTCAAATTAGTTAGATAAATCATGTCATTTAGTCTATAATTTGATGAAAAAATAAGTATTATTAAAACAATTGTGTAATTATTTAATCATTTTATTCAATGTAAAATACATTGATGCGTGAAAAAAATCTTTATATAAAGGTTCTACATATAAAAGGCTTTTCCATTACCAATTACATTGTGTTTGGTTAAGATTTGCTGGAAAAGCTTATTGGAAAAAAAAATATTTTTTCTTTTTTTTTGAGTAAAGATCTAACAGGAATGTAAAATACTCAATTTTTGGGGGTTTTTCATACTCATTTGCTATATACCTGGTACTTACACTTTATTATTAGAATATAGTCTATAGAGTCTAAAAAAAGACTCTGTAGATAGTGATGAGCGAATCTGTTCCATTTCAATTTGCCGAAAAATTGGCAAATCGTGACTTTGTGATTTATTATTAAATAGTAGTGATGAGCGAATCTGTTCCGTTTCAATTTGCCGAAAAATTGGCAAATCGTGACTTTGTGATTTATTATTAAATAGTAGTGATGAGCGAATCTGTTCCGTTTCGCTTCGCCAAAAAATTTGCGAATCTTTCAAAAGATCCACGAAACGGCGGAAAAATTCTCTAAACGGCGAAAATGTCGTGCGACAAAAAAAATTGTCGCCCGTGGCTATTATTTTGTCAAACGGCTATTATTTTGTCAAACGGCTATTATTTTGTCGCCCGCGGCTATTATTTTGTCGCCCGCGGCTATTATTTTGTCGCCCGCGGCTATTATTTTGTCGCGCAGCTATTATTTTGTTGCCCACGGCTATTATTTTGTCGCGCGGCTATTGTTTCATCGCCCGCGGCTATTATTTTGTCGCCCGCGACTATTCTTTTTTTAATTTTTCCACTGCAAATTATTTCATCCGTTTCGCTAAACAATCCGCCAATGGCGAAACGCAGAACTTTGCCGTGAATCCATGCCTGCCGAAACATTTCGCCCATCACTATTAAATAGTTTAAATGAGTGGTGTAAGTTAACATTTCACCACACTCAGTGGGGCCGATTCATTAAAACACGAGTTCAAATCCCGAATGGGAAAAATTCGGATTGGATACGATAATTTCTGAAGATCGCAAATATCACGAAAATGCTTACGAAAAAATCGTATTAGTCACGTATTGTATTGCCGATCCGAAAGTCACAAAATTTTCGTACCGAACGATTGTAAACAGCGGCATAATGTTTTCGAATTTTTCATGCAAGCGTACCAAAGAGTCACGCGGGCGTACGAAAAAGCCGCACAAGTGCGAAAAAATCAGCGAAAATACGCTCGGAGCGTTCGTGTCTAAATAAATATGAAGTTAGTCCGAAACATAACTTTTTCTTTACAGAATATAAATATTTTATAGCAATACCGGAGTTTAAGAACTTTTTTTTTACTGTATGTGAACCTACGATGAGGGGCAGTGATTAGATTTAGTCGTGAATACGCTAATCCACGTTACTTTGCTTCTGCTTCCCTTGACATTGACAATGTTATATTGTCTGACAATAATTATAGTATTTGATGAAGTGCAGAAAGGGATATTAAAATGTCCACTGAGTCAAAGAGGCAGAAACAATAAGGGAATTCAAAAATAATTAGAATAGACACTTAGCTAGCCGAAATATAAAAGGAGGACAAGGATCAGATTCAAACTGAATGAGTGCTGAACTAAAGTTTGTGATGAGATATTTGTTTCAGCAACTGCTCACAATCCAAACAATCCAAACAACTATATATATATATATTTATTTCTTATATACATTTTTGGGTAAAACTTGATGTACCGCAGAGCAGTGAACTTGAGCCTTCTAGAATACAGTACCCACACCTCTGATATACTGTATGCAATAAGTACAGGTATAGGACCCATTATCCAGAATGCTCGGGACCAAGGGTATTCCGGATAAGGGGTCTTTCTGTAATTTGGATCTCCATACCTTAAGTCTACTAAAAAATCAATAAAGTATTAATTAAACACAATAGGCTTGTTCTGCCCCCAATAAGGGGTAATTATATCTTAGTTGGGATCAAGTACAGGTACTGTTTTATTATTACAGAGAAAAGGGAATCATTTAACCATTAAATAAACCCAATAGGGCTGTTCTGCCCCCAATAAGGGGTAATTATATCTTAGTTGGGATCAAGTACAGGTACTGTTTTATTATTACAGAGAAAAGGGAATCATTTAACCATTAAATAAACCCAATAGGGCTGTTCTGCCCCCAATAAGGGGTAATTATATCTTAGTTGGGATCAAGTACAGGTACTGTTTTATTATTACAGAGAAAAGGGAATCATTAAATAAACCCAATAGGGCTGTTCTGCCCCCAATAAGGGGTAATTATATCTTAGTTGGGATCAAGTACAGGAACTGTTTTATTATTACAGAGAAAAAGGAAATCATTTGAATTATTTTCTTATAATGGAGTCTATGGGAGACGGGCTTTCCGTAATTTGGAACTTTCTGGATAATGGGTTTCCGGATAAGTGATTCCATACCGGTATTCTTCTCACCAGTTTCATAGTATCCTTATTCACAGTTTTTTGTTCTCCTTGAACTTTTCTTGCCTTCTCTTTGCTTTATATTTGTTTCATGCCTTCTCTTCACGTTACTTTTCTCTCTATTTTTTATGCAAAACACGATTTTATTATTGTTTTTCAGCTGCCGTTTGACACTGAACTCTATTGCGTGTCTGTTATCAACTTTTATTTCTAGAATGCTTTTCAATGCCAAATTCTTTTCAGCATTTACAATTTCATATGCAGAGTTTTATTTTTACTTTTAAAAAGGAACATAGTGAAAAACAAATTATTTTTTTCTTTATTTCTTATTTTCAATAATCACAGGGGCTATAATAATTAAGGACTACACTAGTGATGAGTTAATCTGAGTTAAATTTGCAAAACGGCGAAAAATTTTAGAAACGCATTTGTCGCACGTTATTTTTTTGTTCCCCGCATCTTTTTTTGTCACCCGTGCTCTTTTTGATGCAACCGTGCCCTTTTTTCACGCAACTGTGCCCTTTTTTCACGCAACCGTTCCCTTTTTTCACGCAACCGTGCCCTTTTTTCACGCAACTGTGCCCTTTTTTCACGCAACCGTGCCCTTTTTTCACGCAACCGTGCCCTTTTTTCACGCAGCTGTGCCCTTTTTTCATGCGACTGCAACCAATTTGAATTTTTCCAAGGCACATTTTTACGGAAGTTTCCCAAAACAATTCGCCAATGGTTACATGCTGAAATTTGCTGTGAATCCATGACGACCAAAAAATTTCGCTCATCACTAGACTAAACACACAAATAGAACTTTTCTTAAACCATCGCTAGTGGTTGGTCCCCAGGATTAGTTTACGACAAGGCTATAGATGCCTAAACACATCACTATAAGGATTATTTAGCTCTATCTGCAAGAGTATATACGGAAGAAAATGTATTTTGTAATTATCCATCTAGTCTGCTCCAACATGACACTGATACACCAATGCTATATCACTGTTATTACTATTTGGAACCATAAAGGAGATTTATAAGGAAAGAAAGAACTTTTTACAATGATGAACACATTTTTTCGCCAGGCATGGATTCGCAGTGAATTGTTTGCAAAACTTCTGCGAAAATTCACAATGAAAAAATTTGTCGCTCATCAAAAAAAGTCAAGATTGTAAGCTCTACAGGGCAGGGACCTCCTTTCTTCTGTGTCTCATACCACATGGCACTTACTCCCTGTGTATTTATACTTATTTATTGTATTTATTATATCACTTGTCCTCCCTGTGTGTAATTCTGTATATTGTAAGATTGTACAGCGCTGCGTACCCTTGTGGCACTTTATTAATAAAGTTATACATACATACATACATGTGACCGCTCCACAAATTGGCCGTGGTTATGCCAAAATGGACGCAATGAAATGGGCGTGGTCGTGTCAAAATAGGCGTGGCCGTGTCAAAATGGGCAAAAAATGTCATGCATTACAAAAGTGGCGTGACAAATACGGTTCACTGTTTTTTCACTGTTTCGAAAATTTTTCTGTCATTTCACACATTTTTTTGATGAAACGAAATGGGACAGATTCGCTCATCAATAATTTTTATTCATCAATATGGATAAAATATGCTCACATCTGCCTGAAACCCCACCCACTTTCTGGTAACCCCCTGCTCATTTTGGGTTGGCAATTTGGGACATTGCTTCCTAAATCACAACCATTAGGTGGCGCATGTGTCACAGCTGGGGCAGTTTGGGTAATTGTGTTTGCTGGGCTGTTATGGAAGGCTGTCATGGTGTCTTGGAAATGAAAAGAGATAGAGAAGCCACAGTTTTTTTGAAATGAGGTATAGAGATTTGCACTTCTTTATTTCACTGGTGTATTTGAGGTGCTAAATTACAAAAGTGCAGCGGCCCATAGAAACCAGCAAATGTTTAAACAGTCTAGTATAAGTTTTTCAAAGGAATTTATTGGTTGGTGTGGGTGACCAATAGCACCTACATTATAAATAAGTGAGCCTGACATATACTGTATAATTTGATTTTCTTAGCTAAAAATGTATACAAATGGGACCGTTGAAGTGAATACTAATATAGCTGATTTTCTGTTTAGTGCTGAGATGCATATTTACCAATATTGGAAAACTTAGGGACACATTTGCTAAAACTCATTTTTTTCTGGCTTTTAAAGTCGTCTAAACTCGACATGGGATAAATTCAAATGAAACTCGATCATTGCTGTATTTATAAAATGTCACAATCATGCTTGAATCGTTTGTATGAAAATTTCGAGTTGAAAATCCCAAATTTTTCAAGTTTCACTTGAAACTGGGTGAAACCGAAAACAATGATGGTATTAACTCTAAAGCAACTGGACTTGTTAGGTAATCATTGAAGACGTTTCACTACTATTTATTTATACTAGATATACCATGACCTGGATGGATGAAAATCTTCATAGTCAATGATGGGATTAACTTTCCCTTGAAAATGTGTGAAATAGAAAATAATGAGGGGATTAAGTTCCCCTTGAAGCTGGGTGAAACTGAAAACAATGAGGGGATTAATTTGTCCTTTAAAATGTGTCAAGGGCAGGCTGTCACTGACTATTCTCTACTATTCCTCTACTATGCCATAGTATGTAATGGTACTCAATGGTACTCGACAGATGAAATCTAAGTTAACTATCCATTAATAAATCACGAATTATGGAAGTTATTTTCGAAAAACTCGAATTTTTTGGGGAGCAATAATGAAAAAATTGTGTTCTGCCGAAAACCCATTCTGAAATCTCGAAATGATCTAGAACATAAAAATCCAACTTTATCTCAAAATTGCTAATAAATGTGCCCCCTAAATTCAGTGCCTTTGTTATACTGGTATCGGACCCCTTATCCGGAAACCCGTTATACAAAAAGCTCCGAATTACGGAAAGCCCGTCTCCCATAGACTCCACTTCAAATAATTCAGAATTTTAGAACTGATTTCCTTTTTCTATATAAAAATAAAACAGTACCTGTACTTGATCCCAACTAAGATATAATTACCCCTTATTGGGGGCAGAACAGCCCTATTGGGTTTATTTAATGGTTAAATGATTCCCTTTTCTCTGTAATAATAAAACAGTACCTGTACTTGATCCCAACTAAGATTTAATTACCCCTTATTGGGGGCAGAACAGCCCTATTGGGTTTATTTCATGGTTAAATGATTCCCTTTTCTCTGTAATAATAAAACAGTACCTGTACTTGGTCCCAACTAAGATATAATTACCCCTTATTGGGGGCAGAACAGCCCTATTGGGTTTATTTCATGGTTAAATGATTCCCTTTTCTCTGTAATAATAAAACAGTACCTGTACTTGATCCCAACTAAGATATAATTACCCCTTATTGGGGGCAGAACAGCCCTATTGGGTTTATTTAATGGTTAAATGATTCCCTTTTCTCTGTAATAATAAAACATTACCTGTACTTGATCCCAACTAATTAATCCTTATTGAATGCAAAACAATCCTATTGGGTTCAATTAATGTTTTATTGATTTTTTAGTAGACTTAAGGTATTGAGATCCAAATTACAGAAAGACCCCTTATCCGGAATACCCTTGGTCCCGAGCATTTTGGATAATGGGTCCTATACCTGTACTGGCATGTCTATCCTATGGCCCTAATAATGCCATCATATACTGCACGCTGGACATATGGCTATACCTATACAATTATTTTACTGTTTTAAATATTTGATTGGACTCATTTAATTCTAATTCATTTAAACCTTTTGCTTTCAAGAAAGGGACACGCTACAAGTTTCAATTATGGAAATACAGAATTAAAAAAAAAAAAAAAAAAGCAAGTGAGAGACAGAAAATCATGTACACAGTAATTATCCAAGTACCCAGTGGTGACCAATTAATAGCATCTGGATATTCCCGCGTGCTTATTTTATACGCAGCATGAACATGAATAGCCTTAAGTTACATAAGGAAATAAGACACCATCCAACAGTATCAGGAAAATCATATCCCTCTGTAACTTTCACACCATTTGTCGGAAATATAAAGCGAGTTCCTCAATGTGCTGCGGTTTATTGGGAGTATTTTTACATATGCAGTCATAAAAATAGAAAAAGTACTACAAATAAATGAAATACAGGTATGGGATTCCTTATCCGGAAACCCGTTATCCAGATAGCTCCGAATTACGGAAAGGCCGTCTCCCATAGACTCCATTTTAATCAAATAATTCAGAATTTTAAAACTGATTTCCTTTTTCTCTGTAATAATAAAACAGTGCCTTGTACTTGATCCCAACTAAGATATAATTACCCCTTATTGGGGCAGAACAGTCCTATTGGGTTTATTTAATGGTTAAATTATTCCCTTTTCTCTGTAATAATAAAACAGTACCTGTACTTGATCCCAACTAATATATAATTACCCCTTATTGGGGGCAGAACAGCCCTATTGGGTTTATTTCATGGTTAAATGATTCCCTTTTCTCTGTAATAATAAAACAGTACCTGTACTTGATCCCAACTAAGATATAATTACCCCTTATTGGGGCAGAACAGCCCTATTGGGTTTATTTAATGGTTAAATTATTCCCTTTTCTCTGTAATAATAAAACAGTACCTGTACTTGATCCCAACTAAGATATAATTGCCCCTTATTGGGGGCAGAACAGCCCTATTGGGTTTATTTCATGGTTAAATGATTCCCTTTTCTCTGTAATAATAAAACAGTACCTGTACTTGATCCCAACTAAGATATAATTACCCCTTATTGGATGCAAAACAATCCTATTGGGTTTAATTAATGTTTTATTGATTTTTTAGCAGAGTTAAGGTATGGAGATCCAAATTACGGAAAGACCCCTTATCCGGAATACCCTTTGTTCCGAGCATTCTGGATAAAGGGGCCTATACCTGTATTCTTATTTATCTTATTTAAAGACATATTGTCATCCTAAAGTTTCCTTTTTAAAAAAATGGTTTTATACAGTTTTCATTAGTACGGGGCAGTTTTCTGATCCACTGTAATAAAACTCTTTATATGATGTGATTTTCTTCTAAAAATTTATACAAATACTAATATAGCTGATTTTCTGATCTTCTGTTTTCTGTTCTAAAAGAACACATTTAGTGCTGAGATGCATATATACTGTACTAAGTATACTAAGTAAGCTTTATATACTAAGTAAGCTTTTATACTAAGAGTCCTCTATCAAAAGAAACACAGGATTTCTTGTCTCCTTTTTTTGTAAACACATTCTTGTGTATCTAACTTCCTCTCTCAGAAAAACCCTTCATTCCCGGGGCCAGAGTCTGCGCAGCTCTCTCCTCTCTCCCCTCTCCTGCTCTGCCCTCCCATAAGAATTCATAAAACTCACTCCTCCCACCCTTAGAAATGTGTAATCTGAGCTACCAGCATCAGCAAGCTATGAAGACCAAGCTAAAATGGCAGCGGCTATCTTAAACAAACAGAGAAACCTTCTAGGGCTCTTTACTCAGGTATGGTAAAGCTTTCTGCAGAATAAATATATTGTTCTTAATGGCATTAATGTGGCGAATCTATTGGCAGTAAAATTCCAAAATGACTTTTCTTCTCCGTTAAAGAAATTGAAAGCTTAAAAAAATTGAGAAATGCTCAATACTGCAGAAACTACCAAATATAATACAAAAAACGCAAAACCGGTTGTCCAAATGACTAAAACAATGCTCATATTACACTCAAAAAGAATCCCGTTAAGACATACTGTATATATACTGGATCATCTTCGTAATCCTATTATACAAAAGTGAAAATGACTGCAGCTTATCCTTTCCATTAGAACATGTTTCCAGCGATCGTATTACCTGCACCCGCTTCCCTTGTTCCTTTCAACTGATAATTAAACAGCTGGCTTTGAAAGCTATTTCTTTTTAATTGAATAAAAAGTGCGGCACATGCATGTATTCATTTCCATGGATGAAAAGCGGAAGCTTCCGCCGTATCTTTCCAGTTGTTTCTTTTTTAAAGGTTATTATTGTTATTGTTCAGGTGAGGATCGCTGAATTATTGGTTATAGCGGAAGTGTATTCATTCATGTTTTAGAACATAGGAAACGGAGCCAAAGCTTTTTGCTATGAAGAGCCCAGATTCCATTACATGAAAGAAGTCTTTGGCAAGACCTTGGCAATGGAACAAATATGATTAAAAATAAAAACTGGCAGCTTGTAATTAGTTATCTGATATTATTTGAAAACTTAACTTCACATAATATGAGGTCAGGATGTCTTCTAATATTTCTCTCTTAAGTCTATGCTCTGCCACGGTGTGTTTAGTCGCTTTGGTGTGTCCCTTGGGTCCCTTACTGACTCCATTAACTCATATATTGCATTGCTTTCCAAGAGACATGCTGGAGAGGCTTTAATAGGCATTTTGTTCTAAAAGGTGACTAGTGATGAGCGAATCTGTCCCGTTTCGTTTCTGCCGAAAAATTCCCAAATCTTTCAAAAGATTTGCGAAACGGCAAAAATGTCGCGCATCCAAACAATTTTTGGACGGGAGGCGAATTTTTTCATCCGTTTCGTGAAACAATCCGCCAATGGTGAAACGCGGAAATTCGCAGCGAATCCATGCCTAGTGAAACATTTCGCCCATCTCTAAAAGTGACGATGTGGAACTAATAGAATGTGTGATAGCCCAGCGACTGAGTTCCTGTACAGTAGGATCTAGGCTCATCATTAGTGACGAGTGAATCTGTCCGGTTTTGCTTCTTTGAAAAGATAGTTGTATGGCACGCCAGAAAAAAACTACAATTTCACCACGTACAAATTTGCTGCACGACAAAATACTCCACCAATGGCGAAACGTGGAAATCTGTCCTGTTTCACTTCACTGAAAAATTTGAAGCGGAAAATCATCAAAATGGCAAAAAACAACTGTAACATTTAATTCTAAAGGTGACGATTTGGAACTAATAGAATGTATGGTAGCCCAGCGACTAAGTTCCGGTACAGTAGGACCTAGGCTCATCTTAGTGATGAGTGAATCTGTCCTGTTTTGCTTCTTTGAAAAGATTCACGAAATGGCGAAAAATCGGCAAAAATGTTGCACAGAAAAAAAATTGATGTGCGTGTCAAAAAAACACATTTTTACACCGCAAATTTTGTCGCCCGTTAATGAGAAATGGCAAAAAAGTTGTGCATCAAAAAAAGTTGATGCGCACGTCAAAAAAACTACAATTTCTCCACGTAAAAATTTGCTGCACGACAAAATACTCCACCAATGGCGAAACATGGAAAAAAAAATCATCATTTGTGATGAGCAAATCTGTCCTGTTTCACTTCACTGAAAAATTTGAAGCGGAAAATCATCAAAACTGCAAAAAACAACTGTAACATTTAATTCTAAAGGTGACGATTTGGAACTAATAGAATGTGTGGTAGCCCAGCGACTGAGTTACTGTACAGTAGGATCTAGGCTCATCTTAGTGATGAGTGAATCTGTCCTGTTTTGCTTCTTTGAAAAGATTCACGAAATGGCGAAAAATCGGCAAAAATGTTGCACAGAAAAAAAATTGATGTGCGTGTCAAAAAAACACATTTTAACACCGCAAATTTTGTCGCCCGTTGATGAGAAATGGCAAAAAAGTTGTGCATCAAAAAAAGTTGATGCGCACGTCAAAAAAACTATAATTTCACCACGTAAAAATTTGCTGCACGACAAAATACTCCACCAATGGCGAAACATGGAAAAAAAAATCATTTGTGATGAGGAAAATCGTCAAAACTGCAAAAATGTTGCAGATAAAAAAAATTGACGTGTGCGTCAAAAAAAAGAGTATTTTTACACAGCGAATTTTGTCACCCGTTTCCGCAAAACAGTAAAAATCTTGTGTGTCAAAAAAAATTTATGCGCACGTCAAAAAAACTACAATTTTTTTTTTGACACAGGTGACAAAATTCGCTGCGTAAAAATTTGCTGTGTGACAAAATACTCCGCCAATGGCGAAACGTGAAAAAAAAAATCATCATTTATAATGAGCAAATCTGTCCTGTTTCGCTTCACTGAAAAATATGCGGCGGAAAATCATCAAAACTGGGAAAATATTACACATAAAAAAAAATTGACGTGCACATAAAAAAAAGAGTATTTTTACACAGCGAATTTTGTTGCCCATTTCCGTGAAATGGTGAAAAAGTTGTGCGTCAAAAAAATTTAATGCGCACGTAAAAAAAACTACAATTTTTTTAACACGGGTGACAAAATTCGCTGCGTAAAAATTTTCTGCGTGACAAAATATTCCGGCAATGGCGAAACTTGGAAAAAAATTTGACGTGCGGATATTTGCCGTGAATCCATGCCTGCCCAAGTACGTGCCCATCACTACTCATCATCCTCGCCAGTAACGAACCACCTTTGTTGTGATTTTTTTTGCTGCTGTTTATATTAGGACATTTTAACGACCATCAGTAAGAATTTCTGCCATACGCA
Organism: Xenopus tropicalis; assembly: GCF_000004195.4. Lineage (NCBI taxonomy): Eukaryota > Metazoa > Chordata > Amphibia > Anura > Pipidae > Xenopus > Xenopus tropicalis. The sequence continues at coordinate 163,988,407 of NC_030678.2, read as the reverse complement.
AATCTGTTTCAGCCAAAATATGTGCTCGTCCCTAGAACTGAATAATAGACTTATAGGAACCAGTAACACCAAGTATAAAAGAAAATTAATACATACTTACCGAAATTTTCTTTTCCTGGTTAATAGATGGCATCATTTAACAAGTGGGTAATCTCCACCCCCACCTCTGACTGGACAGAGCACATGATTTAGTAATTAAAGAATAACACTCCCCTATATATGCAAGCCTCCCCCTGCGCGCCCTTGTCTTATTATTGAGCTATCTAGGGAGGGTCTTGTAAATGATGCCATCTATTAACCAGGAAAAGAAAAGTTCGGTAAGTATGTATTAATTTTCTTTTTTCCCTGGTTAATTTGGCATCATTTAACAAGTGGGATCTATTTAAGCAATCCCAAGGGAGGGTAAATATGAGAATCAAACCCAAAAGCAGTTGTATGCATGAAATTCAAAAATATTTTTATTTTGTTCTAGTCTGGACTGCGTTTAGCACACTTTGCCCAAACTCTGTCTCTGACGTTGATCTGACGTCCAACTGATAATGCTTCAAGAATGTCGCAAACGAACTCCAAGCTGCAGCTTTACAGACCTCTTCTGGTGGAACATTCGCTTCCACAGCCCATGAAGTACTCACTGCTCTGGTGGAGTGTGCCTTAATGCCCATTGGCATTCGTTTCCCCTTTGAAGTGTAGGCTCTCTGTATGGCCATTACTATCCAACGACTTATCGTTGAGATTGCTGCGGCTTGCCCTCTTTTCACTCCTGTCGGAATAACAAACAGCTGTTGTGACTTTCTGAATTCTGCTGTCCTCTTTAGGTATATTGATAGACATCTGACTAGATCTAATGTACTCCACTTCTCTTCCTGCTCTGATTGTGGTTGCTGAAAAAAAGCTGGTAGCACAATTTCTGAATTTAGATGGAAAGAAGTCATCACTTTTGGTAGAAATGCTGGATTTGCTCTGAAAATGACCTTATCTAGCAGGAATACCGTGTATGGCTCTTGAGCTGACAAAGCTTGTAGCTCACTTACTCTTTTTGCTGAGGTCACCGCCGTTAGCAGGATTGTCTTGTAAGTCATGATCGTGTCTGACACCTCCTGCAAAGGCTCAAAAGGTCGTTCCGTTAAAGCCTCTAGGACTAACGGTAGATTCCATGATGGAGAAATATTTTTTCTTGGTGGTCTAAGTCTAAGTACTGCTGCCATAAACTGAATGATCTCAGGTTCTTGTGCCCAAGCCTTCCCTGTAAAGGCTGAAATTGCTGAGACCTGCGCTTTCAAGGTTCTCATACTAAGGCCTTTCTCTAAGCCTTTTTGTAAAAAATCCAAAATCTGTACAATAGTGAACTGTTCTATTGTCACTTCTTTGCTCTGCAAATATGTCATGAACACTTTCCAAGTTTTCTGATACGTCTTATATGTGGTTCCTTTTCTTGCATTCATCATTGTTTCTATTACTGGCGATGAAAGACCTGATACCCTTAATCTTGACCTCTCAAACGCCATGCCCTGAGGGCTAGAGTATGGACCTGTGGATGTTGTACTGGTCCCTGGGTCAATAGCCATGGTGCCAATGGTAGCCTCATTGGTGCCTCTATCGCCATTCGCTTGAGCAGCGGATACCACAGCCTTCTTGGCCAATCTGGAATGACTGCTATTACTTCTGCTCGTTCCTGTCTTATTTTCCTCAATACCCTTGGTATTATTGGAATTGGCGGAAACACATACAGGAGACCTGAACTCCAATTCTGCATTAATGCATCTGTTGCCTTCGCTTTCGGTTCCCACACTCTGGAATAAAATTGTTTCACTTTCCTGTTGGATTCTGTTGCCATCAGATCTATGTCTGGCCGACCCCATCTGTGCACCATTCTCAGAACTTTTGAGAATACTCTTGGTGATGTTGCCAGGCCGAATGGCAAACATGTGAACTGGTAATGTCGATGGGCTCCGACTGTGAAACGAAGAAACTCTTGATGTGAAGATGCGACTGGCACATGCAGGTAAGCATCCTTTAAATCTATTGAAATCATCCAGTCTCCTGGTCTCACTTCTGGAATTATTGTGAACAATGACTCCATCTTGAATTTCTTTATCACCAAATATTGATTGAGTTCTCTGAGATCTAGTACTGGTCTGAAGTCTCTGTCTTTTTCTATAGCATGAACAGAGGTGAATAGAACCCCATCCTTCTCTGTGAGATGGGTACTTCTTTGACTGCTCCTTGAGCCTGCAGTTGCTCTATGTAATCCAACAAAATTTCCTTCTTTTTCCTGTTGTGTGGAATGGAGGAAATCAGAAAATGATCCTGTTGGGGGATCTCTGAAAATTCTAGAAGATATCCTCTTTCTATTGTTCTCAATACCCAGACGTCCGATATTGACTTCGCCCAGACCTCTGCAAAGTTTGATAGCCTTCTGGGAATCTTTTCGGTCTTCCCTTCTTCCAGGCCTATATGACCTTTGTTCCCTAAAGTTTGGTCTATCTCGAAAGGATTGCCTCTGTCTATCCACACTTTGTCCTGAAGAAGGAAAATTCTGTCTCCGCTCCTGAGGCAAAAAGACACTTTTCCCCCCTGTGACTCTTTTTATCAGGTCTTCCAGTTTTGATCCAAACAGCATGTCACCTTCAAAAGGCATATTGCATAAATTTGTCTTAGAGGCTTTGTCCGCATTCCAGGATCTCAACCATAGTGCCCGTCTTGCTGCAACTGATAATACGAGGGCTCTAGAAGACGTTTTGACTAGATCAATCGATGCATCTGCTACAAAGTCTGTTGCTAATTTAAAGTCTGCCAGTGATTTGACGATATCCTCTCTATCTACCCCATGTTTAATTGCCTTCTCCAGTCCATGAAGCCAGGATTGCATAGCTCGTGACACAGATGTCAACGCTATAGCTGGCCTACAAGAGGCTGCGGTTGCCAAATAACTCTTTTTCAGTACTGCTTCCATCTTCCTGTCCATTGGATTTGAAAAAGATGACACATCATCCACTGGGAGTACTGTTCTCTTTGAGAGTCTGGCTACTGCCGCATCCACTCTTGGAGGCTTTTCCCAAACCTTTTCCTGATCTGCCGAAAAGGGGTATAACCTTTGAATTTTACTCTGGACTGTAAATCTAGCATCCATCTTATCCCATTCCGTAGTAATAATCTCTTTTATAGCCTCATGTAATGGGAAGGTTGCCCGTTCTCTCTTCAAAATCTTAAAGGGGTTGCTTGTAGATGGTTGACTCTCCTGAGTCTCTGGTAATTTTAATTCTTGCCTAACTGCTTTTACTAAGGGCTCTACTTAGGCAAAATCAAATCCAGCAAACTGCTCCGGATTCTCTTCCTGTTCTTCCTCAGACAACTCTCCTGTTGAAGATTCCTCCACTGGTGATTCCTCTCTGGTGAACACTTCTCTTTCAGCCACTCTTTTTCTTATTTGCCTTGAAGTACTAGGGACTGTTGCTTCCTTTATGCCTTGAGCAACTGCTTCTTTAATCCAAGTCATGATGTCCACAGACTCTGTTGAAGTTTCTCCAGATAGTTTTTTTGCACAAGATTGACAAAATTTAGCATGCCTTGGTGCTGGATTATCACAAGCCGCACATCTTGGCCTTTCTTTAGTTCTAATTGGGGAAGACACACTGCAGAACAAGGGAGATATAAACAGAGAGAGAGCAAAAATAAACAAAAAAAAATCTTTTTTTTTTTTTCAAAAAAAAAATGATTGTACCGCCTATCCTCTCTGCCAGCACACTCTGGGCTATGGGAATGGCGAGACTCCATCTCTGTTAACAGATTAAAAAATATCCATCAGATTCTCCCAATAGAATATGTCTGCTTGTGTGTCTACTAAAAAAAAAAATCTTTCAGAGACCATACCTGTCTGCTGTATAGATGCGCTCCCAAAGACGCTCCGGTCCTAGTATGGCAGCGCCACGCGCTCGGGCTTACTTCCTTAAAAGAAAAAACGCCGTCGCGTCATAACTCCGCCCCCCGCGTGACGCTCCGCCGATGTCATACGCGGAAGTGCCGGTACTGCACAGCGCTACACGCGCTTCATCACAACTGCGTCGGCCACCAGGCAGGACGCTCAATGTGCCTTCCGCTGCTTTCCTACCAACAGGTAAGGAAGAACTCTGCAGCGCTACTTTAGTATTATAACTAGCCTGCTATTCAGCCACCAGGCATGACCTGCAGACTCTTCAGTGGGGACAGTACACTCCATGAACCCCCTGGAAAACGGAAGCCATACACCTATGAATTCCTAATCCTTTATCCAGTGTTAGTGGGACAGAGAAAAAAAAGACAAGGGCACGCAGGGGGAGGCTTGCATATATAGGGGAGTGTTATTCTTTAATTACTAAATCATGTGCTCTGTCCAGTCAGAGGTGGGGGTGGAGATTACCCACTTGTTAAATGATGCCAAATTAACCAGGGAAAAAACTATTAATCTGACTTGATGTTCTAATTATTTCTAATTTTGTACAAGCAATAAACTTTAAAGTAGAAGTTTCTAAAGTTCTGCTGTGTAAACAAAGCCCCTCTTGGCTTGTGTTCAAAAGAGCTTTAGCGTAACTGGCCAAAATTCCTACTAGAAAAATAACCAGGATTATAAATATATATACATGCTACAAAGGGTTTTTTTAAACTCTTTTATTGCTAATTCTTTAATGAAAAAACATGCTGGACTCAAAAGAAAGTAATACAGAATCATTCTCTAGAAAGTATAGAGTCCAGTCAGGGCACCCCTTAATTAAGAGGGACTATGAGCCTAAGGTGCTGCATGAACTAGCTGATAACCAGAACCCAAAGGCAACTCCATTGCATTAATATCCTAGTCCAGTGGTTCCCAACCTTCCTAATGCTGCGACCCTTTAATACAGTTCGTCATGTTGTGGTGACCCCCAACCATAAAATTATCTCTAAGACCATCGGAAATATGTGTTTTCCGATGGCCTTAGGCGACTCCTCTGAAAGGGTCGTTCCACCCCCAAAGGGGTCCCCACCCACAGGTTGAGAACCGCTGCCCTAGTCAATATAACATGCACAAAAACAACAAATGCTAATGCAGGGCTGTGCTCATAAGACCCCAGGGTGCATGCACAAATATCCAAAAAGCACACAAACCACACATTAACAATAAGATGACCCCCCACTGCCCACAACTACCCATTTAAAAGAAGGGATAGCTGTGAGCAGTGGGACTGTCCTGTAATAATAAAATTGATAAGATTGTGGTTAATTACTGTATATACTCGAGTATAAGCCTAGTTTTTCAGCAGCCAAAATGTGCTGAAAAAGTCACCCTCGGCTTCTACTCAAGCCTGGTGCCATGGGTCCCTCCAGACTAGCACCCTCTGTCCTTTGTGTGCAAATTAGGCCTCCCGCAACCAGACCCTTCAGTGCCTGTTGTTTTTGTTGACCCTCTTCTCCACTTACAGAGCTAGTTTACTGTTTTTCTTTTAAATAAATATTTGTAAACATATACCCCACTGATGCCTCAATTAATGTAATTTTATTGGTATTTATTTTGATTATTGAAACTTAGTAGTAGCGGCTGCATTTCCCACCCTAGGCTTATACTCGAGTCAATAAGTTTTTTCAGTTTTCTTAGGTAAAATTAGGTACCTCGGCTTATATTCGAATCGGCTTATACTCGAGTATATACGGTAATAGATATACCCTAATGTATGGTATAAAATATATTTTCCCAGTATTCATCTTTGTAATGATGACTAGGTACATGGCACTTTTTGTCACTGCTAGTGATGAGTGAATTTTTTTTGGCAGGCATGGATTTGCAGCGAAATCCTGCACTTTGACATTGGCAAATTGTTTTGCGAAACTTCCACGAAAATTCGCTGCAAAATGTTGTTGCGTGTCAAGTTGTGGACACTTAAAATGTGCGTGGGCACAAAAAAACAGGCGTGGTTATGGTAACATGGGCGTGGTTAAGTAAAAACATAGGGGTGCAACGAATCCAGGATTCGGTACAGGAATTATCCAAGATTCGGCCTTTTTCAGCAGGATTCAGATTCGGCCAAATCCATGCTCCTGGCCGAACCGAATCCTAAAAATCACTTTTGTCATGTAAACACGGAAGTTGAAAATGTAACCCTTGCGTACCCTAATTAGCATGTGCTAATGAAGATTTGGTTCAGCCAAATAATTGACAAAGGGTTCTGGGGTTCGGCCAAGTCCAAAAAAGTAGATTTGGTGCATCCCTAGTCAAAAATAGGCGCAGTCTTGTCAAGAAAATACACGCGCAACAAAAAAAAAGACACGCAACAACAAATTCATACAACAAATGCATCTCGCGGATTTACTGCGTTTCGCAAGTTTTTTGGTCGTTTTTCAAATTTTCGCCGAAGTGAAACAGGACATATTCACTCATCACTAGACACTGCCACTTGTTTGCCTGGGAGGCAGTGGTGTCAAAATAATAAGAATCACACTAGATCACTTACTGCTGATGTTTCCATCTTTTCCACAAAAGACTTTCCAAATGCCTGTTTCTACCAATTTTATAAGACAGCAAAATGTCCAACACAATCACCTTGTCTCTTTACGTTTCTCACACTGTCACGCTGCAAATGTATTTAACCCTAGTTCTATGAAACATACTGGGCCCGATTCACTAAAGTGCGATTTAAAGTGCGCTATTTTTAGCGTGCGTTAAAAATTTTATCGCATCTTAATTTTCGCGACTTTTCGCACGATTCACTATAAGCATACTTTTACGTGCGATATTGCATGCGTTATTTAACTCACGAAGACTATTTCAATGCGGTATTTGCCGGTACATGCGCTAAATAACGCACGTGAATAGTCGCCGCATATGAATGGTAGCTTAGAAATAGTGTATTTAAATTGTCGCCGCATATAAATGGTGTATATAAATATTAGCCACATATAAATGGTAGCATATAAATAGTAGCATATAAATGGTAGCATATAAATAGTAGCATATAAATGGTAGCATATAAATAGTAGCATATAAATGGTAGCATATAAATGGTAGCATATAAATAGTAGATGCTTATAAATAGTAGCCACTAGTGATGAGCAAATGTGTTCTGGTTTCTTTAGTGAAAAATTAGCAAATCTTTCGAAAGATCCACGAAACGGCAAAAATGTTGTGCGGGCAAAAAAATTGTTGCCGTGACTATTATTTTTTGATGCTTGTATAAATTTTTGGACGTGCGGTGAATTTTTGCGTGGCGAAATTTTTCATGCGTTTTGCCATTGGCAGATTGTTTTGCGAAACGCATGAAAAAATCCGCCGCGGAAAAATTCAACGCACGTCCAAAAATTCGCTGCGAATCCATGCCTGGCGAAACATTTCATCACTTGTAGCCGAATATAAATACTCACGCAAATGAACGCACGCCATGTTAGCCATACACGCCAATACTTGCGGAAAATTACTGTATTAAAATGACCATTTCCCTGCAAACTGGCGGCTGCGTCACTCTAGGGGAAACACAGACTTGAATAAATCCCTGTAATAAAAACAGGCTTACCGGCGCAACGGGGATGCCCGCCGCGCCGCCATCGGCGGGGACGCCCGCCGCGCTGCCCTTCCCTGGTGCCGGCTACTTCCTAGTGCGCCCCGCGCGCGCACCGCAGTGTTTTATATGCGCATTCGTGCTGACGTTATGATGTCTGCGCGCAATGGCGCGAAGTTTGAATATTTAAAGGGCTTCTGTTTACTTTTTCATTGCCCGTGATAGGATTTTGATCCTGGTGCTTTCCTGAGCCTTGTGCATTTCGTTCCTGTATCCTGCTTGTTGCCTTCCTGTGTTTTTGACCCGGCTTGCTCCTGACTATTCTGATAATCCATATCTGACCCCGGCTTGTACTTTGACTCCGATTTTGTCTCGTCCTGCTGTTTTGATTATCCGGTTTGACCCTTGCCTGTCTGACGATCCTTCTTACTGCCTGCCCCGACCCAGCCTGCCTGACTACGAACTTGCCTCATCCTTTTGTACCGTGATCTTCGGCCTAATTGACTTTAACTACAGTCGTGCCCCTTTGCTTGCCAGAACTCCTGCCTTGTTCCTCTCGTTAAGTCCAGGTGGCACCTGAGTAGCTGAGGGCTCCTCCCGAAGCCAAAGGCGGTCACAATACTGGTGAAGCCGAGCCGAGACAAGGGAACTTGGCATCTGTTCTGGTTTAGGGTGCCGACCGTGACAATCCCACTGCAAAGTCCATATTTTATTGCCAAAAGCTCATTTACTGTACTTTTCTATAATTATCGCCTGCCTGAAGTAGGTGTTAATTTTCGCATAGCCTAATGCGATATTTAGCGCGCCTAAGTTATACTGAATCATGCGATCGTATTCTTTTCAGCGCGGAAATTAACGCATGCGCTAAAACTAATGCGAAAAATACCGCATGTGAAAATGGCAACTTATCGTACACGATAATACTATGGTGAATCGCGCACTAATTATCATGACTTATTTAACGCAAAAAAGCGTGCAATAATTTTTATCGCACTTTAGTGAATCAGGCCCACTGTATTGATTTTCTTCCTCCCTTATAAACTAGAGTATAAGAGCAACTGAGCAGAATGTTATGAGGAAGATGGAGAAAGATGGAGAGACAGGCTAAAGTAGTTGTTAATCTACCTGGAAAACAGTTAGACTAAGCCAGTGGTATTACATTAATTAATTAAAACATGAAAGGCTAGACTGAGAGAGCTTACATAGTAAAAGCAGCTGCTAAAAACACAACTATTCAAACCTACAGGTTCCATCAAGGAAAATATTTTTATTGTTACATGTAACAGTGAAATGGAAATCACAAGCACAATACAAATATTCATTGCTTATAACTGGCCCTTATTTGTTGGAAAGCCATTTAACAATAAATATTTTCAGAGCAACACTTTAAAAACTGCTGCATGTTGCAGTAATGTCTTATTAGACAAACATAGGGGCTGATTCACTAAAGGGCGATAAAAATTATTGCACGCTTTTTTGCGTTAAAAAACGCAAAATAATGTGCGCACGATTCACCATAGTATTATCGCGTGCGAAAAATCGCCATTTTCTCATGGGTTATTTCTGGCACTAGTTTTACTGCATGCGTTAATTTCTGCGCTGAAAAGAATACGATCGCATGATTCACTATAACTTTTGCGCGCTAAATATCGCATTCGGCTATGCGAAAATTAACACCTACTACAGGCAGGCGAAAAATTATACAAAAGTACAGTAAATGATTTTTTGCAATAAAATATGGACTTACAGTGTTATTTATTCAAGTCTGTGTTTCCCCTAGAGTGACGCAGCCGCCAGTTTGCAGTGAAATGTTCATTTTTAATACAGTGATTTTCTGCAAGTATTGGCGTGTATGGCTAACATGGCGTGCGTTCATTTGCACGACTATTTCTATTTGGCTACAAGTGATGAAATGTTTCGCCAGGCATGGATTCACAGGAAATTTTTGGACGTGCGTTGAATTTTTTCGCGGCGGATTTTTTCATGCGTTTCACAAAACAATCCGCCAATGGCAAAACGCATGAAAAAATTCGCCACGCAAAAATTCACCGCACATACAAAAATTGATACAAGTGTCAAAAAATAATAGTCACAGCAACAATTTTTTTGCCCGCACAACATTTTTGCCGTTTTGTGGATCTTTCGAAAGATTTGCTAATTTTTCACTAAAGATAACCAGAACACATTTGCTCATCACTAGTGGCTACTATTTATAAGCATCTACTATTTATATGATACCATTTATATGCTACCATTTATATGCTACTATTTATATGCTACTATTTATATGCTACCATTTATATGCTACCATTTATATGCTACTATTTATAAGCATCTACCATTTATATGCTACCATTTATATGTGGCTAATATTTATATACACCATTTATATGCGGCGACAATTGTTATACACTATTTCTAAGCTACCATTCATATGCGGCGACAATTCGCGGGCGTAATTTAGCGCATGTACCAGCAAATACCGCATTGAAATAGTCTTTGCGAGTTAAATAACGCATGCAATATCGCGCGTAAAAAAGCGCGAGTATGCTTATAGTGAATCGTGCGAAAAATCGACAAAATTAAGACGCGGTAAAAATTTTAGCGCACAATAAAAATAGCGCACGTTTTATCGCCCTTTAGTGAATCAGGCCCATAGTATCATAATTAAGGAGATCCCAAGACATGGATGGGAACAAGCAGTAACACAGTCAGGGCTATAGCAATTTGCCATTCTGGCAGTAAGGCTTCTACAATAATATTTCATATCTCTAACGATGGTATGGCCCAATATAAATGCTGGAATTTATATAGTGACTTCAATGCAAGTTGGTCAAAGTTATGTGTCTTCCCCTAAGATTTTTAGATTTGTTCAGCTAAAGAGGGAATCCAAAGTAGGTAAATATGTCTATGAAGATTTTCATTCATCCAGGTCATGGTATATCTAGTATAAATAAATATAAATTTATTTATACTAGATATACCATGACCTGGATGAATGAAAATCTTCATAGACATATTGCCATTCATTTTGGAGAGAATACTCTAAAACTGGTTCGGGAATATGAAAGAACAGCAAGAAAACTCGCAGACTATCGGAACCATCTACGCTTCAATCTCAGATGCAGACATCAGGGACTCACTCCTTGTAGCCTACGCCTGGGTTCCACCGTAAAAGGTCACAGAGCCAGCAATATCTTACAGAAGGCCCAAAAACATCTACTAAATGAACGGGTTAGACAGATCAACTTCACCATTGAGGCCCTTAAACAGAAAATTGAACAACTGAAACAGACTCTGACAAAACAGCTACCTGATGTAACTCTGGAAAGGGTGGTTCAGTTCATTGAACATGCACAGATGGCCCAACACATTAAGAGTAAGGAGAGGCAAATAAGCAAGTTCACCAGCTTACTGTCACGTAGCAGCGGTTTGAGGACAGAAGAACTAACCTGGAGGCAGAAAGATGAGACATCCAAGAACACCAAAGATACATGGGTTAAGAACCTATCAGACAGGGTACTTACTCAGCCAGAAAAGGACGTGCTAGCCAAGGGGTTAAACTATGCAGTGACACCACAACACATCCCAGTGGTTGAGCTCATCACAGCCACAGAATCTGCCATCAATAACAACCATATAAAGGTGGAGGAAGCAGAACAACTCAGACTAAAAGTGTCAGCTGCATTGTCAAGTGCCAGAGCACCCCCCTCTAACCTTACTACACAAGAGAGGAGAGCTCTCACATCTCTCAGTAAGGACCCGAACATCACCATCCTGCCAGCAGATAAAGGGCGATGCACAGTTGTGCTAAACACAACTGACTATCACTGCAAAATGACCTCGCTACTCAGTGATAGCAATACATATGAACCTTTAAGGAGAGACCCAAGCAGCAGTTACAAGAAAAAGGTGATAGATTGCCTACAACAACTTGAAAAGGAGGAAGCCATTGATCGAGCTTTATACCACCGCCTGTACCCCAGAGAAGCTACACCATGCTTATATGGACTCCCCAAGATACATAAAGATGGAGCACCACTCAGGCCTATTGTCAGCAGCATCAATTCAGTGACTTACAGCATTGCAAAATACTTGGCCAACATCTTAGCCCCATTGGTAGGTAAAACAGTGCATCATATCCAAAATGCCAAAGAGTTTGTCACCAAGATTCAAGGAGTCAAACTAGAGGCAGAAGAAACTATGGTATCATATGATGTCACTTCACTGTTCACATGTATACCTACCACAGAGGCTACTGAGACTGTAAGAAATCGACTGCAGAAAGATGACACCCTCAGCAGCAGAACGAAACTCAGTCCCAACCAAGTATGTTTATTGTTAGATTTGTGCCTGAACACCACATACTTCAAATACAAGGACCAATTTTACAGGCAAAAACATGGCTGTGCAATGGGTTCACCAGTTTCTCCCATTGTAGCAAACTTGTATATGGAAGAAGTGGAAAGGAAGGCCCTACTCACATTCAATGGAACTACACCAAGTCACTGGTTCAGGTATGTAGATGACACGTGGGTTAAAATCAGATCCAACGAAGTGGCGGCCTTTTCAGAACACATTAACTCAGTGGACAACAACATCAAGTTCACAAGGGAGGATGTCCATGAGAACAAACTTGCTTTTTTGGACTGTTTGATATCCATTCAAGAGGGGGGTATCTTGAAAACAGAAGTATACAGGAAACCCACTCACACGGATCAATATCTGTTGTTCGATTCCCACCATCCGCTGGAACACAAACTGGGTGTCATTAGAACTCTACACCACAGGGCGGAAAGTGTAACAATTGATACAGAGTCCAAGGACAAGGAATGTAAACATCTCAGAGGAGCACTGAAAGCTTGTGGCTACCCAGACTGGGCCTTTGTCAAAACAAGAGCAACTAAGCCCAACAGGAACACCAAAAGGAATAACCGTCCTGAGGCAGAGAGAAGGCGCAATATAGTCATCCCCTATGTAGCAGGAGTGTCGGAGAAACTCAGGAGAATTTTCAACAAACACCACATCCCTGTGTTTTTCAAACCTAGCAACACACTGAGACAAAAACTTGTACACCCAAAGGATCCAACACCAAAGGAAAAACAAAGCAATGTTGTATACGCAGTCCAGTGTAGCGAGGAGTGCACAGACCTTTACATTGGTGAGACAAAGCAACTGCTCTCTAAGCGAATGGCTCAGCATAGGAGGGCGAACACTACAGGCCAGGACTCTGCTGTCTTTCTACACCTAAAAGACAAGGGACACTCCTTTGAAAATAGCAATGTCCAAATTTTGGACAAAGAAGACCGCTGGTTTGAAAGAGGTGTAAAAGAGGCCATTCATGTCAAAGTGGAGAAACCATCCCTTAACAGAGGCGGGGGACTTCGACACCATCTGTCTGCTACATACAATGCTGTTCTAACATCTGTACCCCGGCAGTTTCAGAACTCTTCACACATCCATTCATGCAACTCTAACAAGTAACACCTGTTTGAAGAGTTGCATGATACTTGGGTAATCCTTTCAAAGTAACTCCACAGCATTCACACCTCTGTGAGTTTCAGATGTCACCTTTCTGAAGAGTTACATAGTGCCATTGTGATTGGATTAGTGGAAGAGTATATATGCTAGGACTTCCCATACCAGTCAGTTGAACTGAAGAAGCTGCTCGGATGAGTAGTGAAACGTCTTCAATGATTACTAAACAAGTCCAGTTGCTTCAAATTTATTTATACTAGACAAAGTAGGTAAAGGTTCTAGGATTTTGTGAATTCTGAAAATATAAAAATGATATATAATCCAGGCGTAGATTTGTCAAGGAAAAAATGCAAGCAATGCATCACCCAACCAGAAATGCTGCTATATATACAGTGTGTCTATGTACTGGAAAACTTGGCTAACAGTGACCATTCTCATTTTATGTCTATTGCACAAACCAAGCATACATCATTACTTTATCAGCCTTACATGATTCAAAGGGTAGATTGGGCCATGAGGTATTCAGGAGGAGATGGTCATTCGTCCTCTATACAAAGCACTGGTAAGGCCCCTCTGGAATATGCAGTACATTTGGCCTCCAATGCTTAACTGGATATTAATGAAATAGAGCGGGTCCAAAGAAGAGCGACAAGGTATGGAAAAGTGTCAGTTATGAGGAAAGGTTGACCATACTGCCACTGTTTACTCTGGAGAACAGGGAATATGATAACTATGTATAAAAGGGACCATATAAGATGACTTTTTACTTATGTCTTATACTCAGAAGACATGGGGGCCGATTTACTAATCCACGAACGGATCGGAAGCGGCCAAATGCGTTTTTTTCGTAATGATCGGTATTTTGTGATTTTTTCGTCGCTGTCACAACTTTTTCGGAAATTGTCGTGACTTTTTCGTAGCCGTTACGACTTGCGCGAAGTGCCGCGACTTTTCCGTAGCTGTCGCGAAAAAAAATCGGAAAGGTTTGGCCGCCGTTTACTAGCGCTCAATACAAAAACGGCTACGAAAAAGTCACGACAATTCTCGCAAGTCGTAATGGCTATGAAAAAGTTGCGCCAATTTACGAAAAAAGTCGCAACGGCGACGAAAAATCGCAAAAGATACGAAAAAGTCGCGAAATGTTCGTTTCCAATCCGATTTTTTACAATTCGGGATTCAGATGGATTAGTAAATCAGCCCCAGAGTCTGCAGTAAATAATTAGATCAGTAATTTAATGATTAAATTATCATTATTGCCTAATTAATGTGTAGTTAGTGAACTAATGGCTCTAGCAACAGCCTATTCATTTAAAGAGGGATGTGTCTTGAATTACATAATATGCATTATTGATTTAAATGAGCTCCGTATTTCTGTAATGAAAGTAACAGTAACACCAAACAATGAAAGTATTTTTAAATAATGAAAATATAATGCAGTGTTGCCCTGCACTGGTTAAACATACAGTATGGGGCACATTTACTAATCCACAAACGTCCGAAAAGCGTCCGAATGCGTTTTTTTCGTAATGATCGGTATTTTGCGACTTTTTCGCGAATTGTCGCAAATTTTTCGAGCGCTCAATACAAAAAAATCTCGACAATTCGCGCAAGTCGTAACGGCTATGCAAAAGTCGCGACAATTCGTGCAAGTCGTAACGGCTACGAAAAAGTCGCAACGGTGACGAAAAAATCTCAAAAAATACGAAAAAGTTGCAAAATGTTCGTTTCCAATCCGATTTTTTCCCATTCGGGATTCGGATTCGTGGATTAGTAAATCAGCCCCTATGTGTTTGTTACATAGCAGATAAGATCTGTTGAATATAATGTTGTTTAGTGATGAGCGAATCTGTCCCGTTTCGCTACGACATAAAATTTGCGGAACGGTGAAAAAAATTGCGAAACACATTTGTTGCGCTTTTTTTTGTCACAGGTTTTTTTTGTCGCCCGCGACACAATATATATTTTCACTTTTATTTTTTGGTGTAACTGTTCCTTTAATAAAAGAACTTCTACTTCTTTTGGCTAGTGATGAGTGAATCTGTTTCATTGTAGTTTGCCAAAAAACTTGCGAACCTTTCTAAAGATTCGCGAAACAGCGAAAATATTGCGCATCAAAAAAATTGCCAGGCGCAACAATTTTTGTGATGCGCGAGACAATTCTTTTTGACAAGAGAGAGACAATTCTTTTGACGCACAGCAAATTTTTCCGCTTCAAATTTTGCTGCCCATTTCGAAAAAAATAAATAAAATACCGACAATGGCGAACCACGTAAATTCACTGCGAATCCATGCCTGGCGAATTTTTTCGCCCATCACTACTTTTGACCAATCAAAATCTGCCACAGGAATCTGAAGAACCTGTTTTACTAACTGCATGCAAACTAGTTTGGTTGGTGCAGTGAAACCAGGAATTTTTTTTATCTGCCAAGTATCTTCTCCATAAGGCACCAGCAAGATATGTTTCCACCACACAAATGGATCACCACTATTATTTAGGTGGCCAAATTTTTTTGGCTGTACATTGTCTATTGGCAAAAAATGCTGGAAAAAAGAAAAAAACAGGACTGGGGTCCCTTATCCGGAAACCCATTATCCAGAAAACTCCAAATTACGGAAAGCCTGTCTCCCATAGACTGCTGCTCAATCAAATAATTCAGAATTTTAAAATTGATTTCCTTTTTCTCTGTAGTAATAAAACAGTACCTGTACTTGATCCCAACTAAGATATAATTACCCCTTATTGGGGGCAGAACAGCCCTATTGGGTTTATTTAATGGTTAAATGATTCCCTTTTCTCTGTAATAATAAAACAGTACCTGTACTTGATCCCAACTAAGATATAATTACCCCTTATTGGGGCAGAACAGCCCTATTGGGTTTATTTAATGGTTAAATGATTCCCTTTTCTCTGTAATAATAAAACAGTACCTGTACTTGATCCCAACTAAGATATAATTACCCCTTATTGGGGGCAGAACAGCCTTATTGGGTTTATTTAATGGTTAAATGATTCCCTTTTCTCTATAATAATAAAACAGCACCTGTACTTGATCCCAACTAAGATATAATTACCCCTTATTGGGGGCAGAACAGCCCTATTGGGTTTATTTAATGGTTAAATGATTCCCTTTTCTCTGTAATAATAAAACAGTACCTGTACTTGATCTCAACTAAAATATAATTACCCCTTATTGGGGGCAGAACAGCCCTATTGGGTTTAATTAATCTTTAATTGATTTTTTAGTAGACTTAAGATATGGAGATCCAAATTACAGAAAGACCACTTATCCAGAATACCCTTGGTCCTGAGCATTCTGGATAACGGGTCCTATACCTGTATTAGTATGAGAGGGGCAGTCATGGTGCATCTGGAGCTCCATGGCGAGTCTTAAATAAAAAGAACTTCCATTGGTGAAGCTAAAATTAACTTTCTAACCAATCTGAAAATCAAGACAATACATTTAATTAGAAATACAAAAGCAATGTAAACATTTACCTTGTACGAACATTATGAAGAAGAATTACGAAGGTTCTCAAAAGTAAGATCTGGGCAAAGTCATTCACTGGAAAGGTGCAAGGACTAATGGAAGTCATTGTACTAAGGAAACTTATTTGTGCTTGAATGTCGGTCAAGGTGATCTGTCCCATAGTGTGCATATTTTATAGCTTACTATGGGGAAACCATTAAAAATGTTAATGAATGAAACATTCAGAGAGGGTTTTAAGGGCAGGACAAAGGGCTTACTACTGGGACCCTCACATTAGAAGCAGTATGTAAATGAACAAGCATAAAATAAGTACAGGTATAGGACCCATTATCCAGAATGCTCGGGACCAAGGGAATTCCAGATAAGGGATCTTTCCGTAATTTGGATCTCCATACCTTAAGTCTACTAAAAAACCAATAAAACATTAATTAAACCCAATAGGATTGTTCTGCCCCCAATAAGGGGTAATTATATCTTAGTTGGGATCAAGTACAGGTACTGTTTTATTATTACAGAGAAAAGGGAATCATTTAACCATTAAATAAACCCAATAGGGCTGTTCTGCCCCCAATAAGGGGTAATTATATCTTAGTTGGGATCAAGTACAGGTACTGTTTTATTATTACAGAGAAAAGGGAATCATTTAACCATGAAATAAACCCAATAGGGCTGTTTTGCCCCCAATAAGGGGTAATTATATCTTAGTTGGGATCAAGTACAGGTACTGTTTTATTATTACAGAGAAAAGGGAATCATTTAACCATGAAATAAACCCAATAGGGCTGTTCTGCCCCCAATAAGGGGTAATTATATCTTAGTTGGGATCAAGTACAGGTACTGTTTTATTATTACAGGGTAAAAGGAAATGAGTTTTAAAATTCTAAATTATTTGATTAAAATGGAGTCTATTGGAGACAGGCTTTCTGTAATTTGGAGCTTTCTGGATAACAGGTTTCCAGATAAGGGATCCCATAACTGTTCTTTTGTAAGAACTGTTCTATCACGATATATCCCAGTACTGCACAATAAGGGACTACTGGTCTGTTGGATCTCTAAGTGGAGGCCTTCATAATAAGAATGACAACTATTGGTTATTTTATTAACATGTTACCCAACCCAGGCAGCCCCAGCAGGTCAAGGGTAAACTTGTTGGATCATACGGAGCAGAAAGCAGCTTAACCCAGCAAGCGTTTGCTAAGTGAGCGCTATGTGGCACGCTCTTGCTACCTTTCTTTGCATTTTCCACACTGCTTTCTGCATTACAAATGGCTGCTAGTAACTACAATTAATACCCGCATATATACATTCTGCCTTTTTATTTGTTCATGCTTTGAAATTTTGATCTTTTATTAAATAAGTCAACATTCATGTTTTTGTAATTTGTTTATTCGTGGTAGAATAATACACAAAAATTACACAAATTTGAATTTTGATAAATCTTCCCCTAATTGTTTTTCTTTTTATTTCTGTTGGAGGCTCCAGTCTTTATGTTCTACCCTGTGCCTGTAAGGAGGCAGCAACCCTTAGGGATTCCCTAGATCAGAGGTTTCCTACCTTTCTTACTTATGAGCCACAGTCAAATGTAAAAAGACTTGGAGAGCAACACAAGCACCATAAAATTTCATGGAGGTGCCAAATAAGGGCTGTGATTGGCTATTAGGGGCCTCTATGCACCCTATCAGCTTACAGGGGGCTTTATTTGGTAGGAAATCTTGTTTTTATTCAACCAAAACTTGCCCCCAAGTCAGGAATTCAAAAATAACTCCCTGGTTTGGGGGCACTGAGAGCAACATCCAAGGGGTTGGTGACATGTTGCCCCCGAGCCACTGGTTGGGGATCACTGCCCTAGAACTTTCTAGAGAGGAGGGGGTCCTAGGTAATTCAGCTCTGAGATGTGACCAATTAGGGAAAACAGTGTTTAGGTGTGGGTTAGTCGAAACCTACGGGAACTGCCTTTGATTCAAATGGCTTATAATATACCATTATGTTACTCCACTCCAACAGATCATTATTTCATCTGTTTCTTGGCTCCATCTGTATTTGCTATGATTTACTTCTCTATATCTATTATAACTGAAATTGCTAGTATCACAATTATGGTTGTAATGTAAAAAAAAAATCAATTTTTCAATAAAGAGCTAAAACATGAAATAAAGTCAAAAACTTTTTATACAAAACAGCAGCAGTTCAAACTAGACCAGCAATGCCCTTTGAGACTGCTGGGATTGGGGAGGAGAGATGGAGAGATACCTAATACATTATATATACGTACATAGAACAATAGATCAAGAGATCCAGCATTACATTGCTAGAACCCAGGGCTTCCGGGCAACAGCGTACTAATTGAAAAGATAAACCGATACTGTATATGATTTTTGGTGTCCCCTTTTCATTACAAAAAGTCTTCCATCGTGAACATAATTACATCCGCGTAATGTAATATCACACCAAGTGGCAATAATGTTTAAATTCCTACACATTTAATAAACAAAGTGGCAGTCGGCTCCCCAAACAGTGGATATATGTTATAGCTGCAAAGAATTGTTATGCTGATTAATGATACCATTACCGGTAGTTCCAGAAATGACTTGGGTATAAACAATTAGCGCAAGGCTTTAGAGAATATTAGCAAAAATCTCTCATTAAAAACAATAAATATTAGAGTTCCTATGCTTGGGTTGGGGTCATTAGACAAATGAAAATGTAAGTCCCTTTTTAATGTGTTTAAATTGTGCAGAGAGAAATGTATATTCAATCATTTATCTTTTGTTTTTTTGCTAAATATTGCTTTATGGGAATAACAATTGTTTCCTTTGTCCAAAAGGTCAGATGGACCATTCCATGAATTAACAATGTGCTTGGGCTATTAAAGGTAGTAATCTTGAATTTTCACATGATAAAATGGAATAATGGAATCTAACCCACCCAAGCAATCTAATGTTTATGTAAATACAACTACTTCACAGAGAAAATATGACTACTACCAAGATATTTCAATCATTTTTTTTGCCCAAAACCTACATTTTACTTATATTAAGGGATGCACTTTGAGAAAAAAATACTGCTCAATATGGCAACTGATAGTATTTTTTATGATTCCATTTTTTTATCTTCTAATAGTGATTATTCTCCACTAGTGATGAGTGAATCTGTCCCGTTTCGCGAAAATGGCAAGAAAATTTGTGAAATTGTGAAAAATTAGCAAAACACATTTGTTGCACAATTTTTTTTGTCGGCCGTGCTTTTTTTGACGTGAACTTGCCCAATTTGACACGACCGTGGTTTTTTATGTGACCATGCCCAATTTTGACGTGACCACAACCTTTTTTTGACGCGCAACGAAAAATTTTTATGTGTGCCGAATTTTTCCGCAGCAATTTTTCACTGAATTTTTGTAAAACTATTCGGCAATGGCAAAATGCGGAAATTCGCTGCAAATCCATGCCTGGTAAAAAAATTTGCTCATCACTACTGGCCAGCCTTTCTTCATAACTGAGATGTTCTAAACCCCCTTTTTACCTTACCATCTTCCTTGGTCTCTTCTTTCCATAATTTTCCTTTCAGATAATGGAGATCAAACCAGTATTTCCTATTCAAGATTAGGCTTTATCATTGTTTTGAAAAGGGGGACATATCTTTTCCTAATCTATACCTCTAATACAAGGCAGCATTTTGTGGTCCCTCGGTGCTTACCGTTGCTTACTATTATACAAAAGTACTCCTAAGGCCATCAAGGACTTCACTAGATTAGACTAATTAATGGTGGACGTAGCCTGCATATTTTTATATTTAGAATGCATAACCTTACATTTAGCAATATTATAACTCATCTGCCACTTAGCACCCCAGGTTGACAGTTCAGATCCTCCTGCAAGAATGACACATCCTGAATGAATTAAATTCTTCTGGCAAACACGGATACAGTACATTGCTTTCAGTGACTTCCCATCATTAGTACACATATTAAATAAAATTGTACTCAATATGAAATCCTGTGGTACAACCACTCAAACACTAGTCTAATTAGAAAATGTATCACTGACAACTATTCTCTACACAGAATCCTTCAGCTACTGACATAATCTGTCCTTCATACCATGCTGATTGCTATCATATAACCATTACTATATACCATTACCATATAATGTCATTATCCATGAAATTATCTTCAATGACAAAAAACATACAGCAAGCCATTGGTATCATACTAGAAGTGTGGGTAATTGAGAGAAATAGAAGTACGTATGGGAATCCTGTTGCCATTCACATTGCTGTCCTGTGTCAGCCTCTGCCATATGTTTGGGCTATGCCTTCTGTGTGTGTCCTTAGCAAATTGTATCTTCACTATGTTTATATATCTTTTTGGCAAACTGATGTCCAAAAGTCACACACTTTCAGAATAGAAAGGTTCTAAACTGGAAGAGACATTGCATCCAATGGGCGTAGAAATTCCTCATAAAAGACAAAAAGAAAACAGTACAACTATAGGATCTGTTATCCAGAATGCTTGAGACCAAGGGTATTCTGGATAGGGAGTCTTTCCGTAATTTGGATCTCCATACCTTATGTCTACTATAAAAACAATAAAACATTAATTAAACCCAATAGGCTTGTTTTGCATCCAATAAGGGGTAATTATATCTTAGTTGGGATCAAGTACAGGTACTGTTTTATTATTACAGAGAAAAGGGAATCATTTAACCATTAAATAAACCCAATAGGGCTGTTCTGCCCCCAATAAGGGGTAATTATATCTTAGTTGGGATCAAGTACAGGTACTGTTTTATTATTACAGAGAAAAGGGAATCATTTAACCATGAAATAAACCCAATAGGGCTGTTCTGCCCCCAATAATGGGTAATTATATCTTAGTTGGGATCAAGTACAGGTACTGTTTTATTATTACAGAGAAAAGGGAATCATTTAACCATTAAATAAACCCAATAGGGCTGTTCTGCCCCCAATAAGGGGTAATTATATCTTAGTTGGGATCAAGTACAGGTACTGTTTTATTATTACAGAGAAAAGGGAATCATTTAACCATTAAATAAACCCAATAGGGCTGTTCTGCCCCAATAAGGGGTAATTATATCTTAGTTGGGATCAAGTACAGGTATTGTTTTATTATTACAGAGAAAAAGGAAATACATTTTAAAAATCTGAATAATTTAAAATGGAGTCAATGGGAGACAGGCTTTCCATAATTTGGAGCTTTCTGGATAATGGATCCCATACCTGTATATTGATCTTTTAATCTTTTCATTGATAAAAGATATTATGCAAACCCTACAGTACATGTTCATTTGGCTAAATAAATGATTTGGTGATTAAAGTAGAGTTTGTTCTACAGCAGAAATTCCTTCCATCCTTCCTTCCTTAGATTAGGAAAAATTGATGCATAAAATTATCAAAAATACTGCCACCAGTTGTCTGTATCCTGGCAAAACTGTTTGTATTTGTTTAATTTTTGTATTTTTTTCTATTTTGAACAACAAAACATCTGAATAACAACACAAATAATTTGTATTTTTCTCATCATAAAAAGCTTGAAAAATAACCCCCTGAGTTCTACAATACTTACATGCTGTTTGCCATCTAGGGGCAAATTTACTAAAATTCTCTGGCCTTGGAAGTCGTATAAACTGGACAAGTTATAGATTCAAATTAAACTCGATCATTGCTGCATTTATGAAATGTGTCTTGAAACTGGGTGAAACTGAAAACAATGAAGGGATTCACTTTACCTTAAAAACGTGTGAAATAGAAATCAATGATGGGATTAAATTCCCCTTGAAGCTGGGTGAAACTGGAAAACAATGAGGGATTAACTTCCCCTTGAAAACATGTGAAAAAGAAAACAGTGAGGGAATTAACTTCCCCTTGAAACTGGATGAAATAAACAACAATGAGGGGATTAACTTCCCCTTGAAGCTGGGTGAAACTAAGAACAATGAGGGGATTAACTTCCCCTTGAAGCTGGGTGAAACTAAGAACAATGAGGGGATTAACTTCCCCTTGAAGCTGGGTGAAATAAACAACAATGAGGGGATTAACTTCCCCTTGAAGCTGGGTGAAACTGAAAACATTGTCCTTGAAAATGTGTCAAGGACAGGCTGTCACTGACTATTCTACTCCTCTACTATTCTAAGCCTCCATAGGACTCAATGGTACTCGACAGATCAAACCTGACAATTTTTTCAATATACAAAAAGTTAACTAAACATTAATAAATCACAATTTATGGGAGCTATTTTCAAAAAACTTGAATTTTGGGGGGAAAATTTCAGAAAAACTTTAATTTTTCGAGAAACAGTATCAGAAAAATCTCTGTAAAAATAAAACTTTTGGATTTGATCCCAACTGAGATATAATTGTTACTGGATGCAAAATAATCCTGTTGGGTTTGATTAATGTTTTATTGATTTTTTAGTAGACTTAGGGGCACATTTACTATGGGTCGAATCCGAGTCCGAATGGAAAAAATTCAGATTGGAAACGAACGTTTTGCGATTTTTTTCGTATTTTTGCGATTTTTTCGCGCCTTTACGACTTTTCGGAAATTATCGCGACTTTTTCGTTACCAATACGATTTGCGCGAAAAAACGCGAGTTTTTCGTAGCCATTCCGAAAGTTGCGATTTTTTCGTAGCGTTAAAACTTGCGCGAAAAGTTGCGCTTTTTTCGTAGCGTTAAAACTTAAAAGGCGCGACGTTTTGCGCAAGTTTTAACACTACGAAAAAATTGCAACTTTTTGCGCAAGTTTTAACGCTACGAAAAAAATCGCAACTTTCGGAATGGCTACGAAAAACTTGCGTTTTTCCGCGAAAATCGTATTGGTAACGAAAAAGTCGCGATAATTTTCCGAAAAAATCGCAAAATACCGATCATTACGAAAAAAACGCAATCGGACACATTCGGCCCGTTCGTGAGTAAGTAAATGGGCCCCTTAAGGTATGAAGATCCAAATTACGGAAAGACCCCTTATCCGGAATACCCTTGGTCCTGAGCATTCTGGATAATGGGTCCTGTACTGGCAAAAACCCATTCGAAAATCTAGAAGTAAAAAGAAAATTACTTTTTCTCAAAATTGCTTAGTTAATGTGCCCCTTATTGTTTATATAGTGGAAGGGGGAACATCTACTGAGGCACCATTTTGAAATAAATTCAGTGTAAATGTCAGAAAAGCCCTGGAAAAAAGCCCCAGAAAAGCACATGTAGATCCACTGATTGCTTTTTTTTTTTTATACTTGAGCACTAGCATATTTAATAAATAACCTAAAAAAAAATAACCTAAACAGCCCCCAAAGTGACATACCTCTCTCCCTACATTGATTGGATGCCTTTGCAAGCTCCGCCCCCTTTCACATAGTGAGCATTCCTTCTCCTTTGAACGTTGAACAGGTCACAAAGCTGTCTACTATGCATGCCTGACTGAATTCCATTGGAATAGGAAGCTGCAAACATCATGGCAATCTGAACATATTTTTCAAACTTGGCAACTGTAAATGAGCCCCACCATTGTTAATATGCAAAGGAAGAATGCTCTATGCTATATAATGCTATATCTATAGGAGCTTTGCTTAACTCTAGTGATGAGTGAATATTCGCTGTGCCAAAACAATTACGAAACAGGGGTGTTGTGTGACCATTTTGTTGTGTGCAAATTTTTTTTACATGACGCGACCACACCCATTTATTTGTGACCACGCCCATCTTGACATGGACACACCCAATTCGCCATGGTCGCACCCATTTAGACGCAACCATAACTTTTTGTGACTCATGCTGAAATGTTTCGCGCCAAATGTTCGCAGACATTTTGCGAAATGATTCACCAATGGCGAAATGCAAAAATTTGCTGCAAAACTCCTTTTCTTAACCTTTTTTCATGGGACCCAGATAAATTCTAGGATTTAGCTTTGCTTTTGAATTGGTTTGATCTATGTCTCTAAAACATTTTTCTTGCTTTTTCCACTAGAAGAAGAAATTTTGGATAACAGGGGAAGGGGAGAACCACAGCACAAGGAACATTCTTGGGTTCTGACTCAAAGGTAAAAAACCCTGCTGGATAATCTAATATCTAAAGAGAATTCAATTACAGATTATTTCAACTAACCATCCATTGAGAGTAAAGGTTAACTTTTATTAATAAACAACATAAATGAAATGTTGAGTTATAAAGTGAAGCATCAAATCATATAATTTATCACCTAGATCTACCATAATAGACCTTTAGTCGTATAAAAGATACTTTTACATATTCTTGAGCTTCTTAGAAGCAAGTACTTCTCTTTTACTTTAAGAGTGAAGAGAAAACACTTTCATGTACAGATTTTTCCTCTCTAAATCAGCATTACAGTCTTTTGAAAATAATAATAAAGCTTAACGTTTGTTAATAAACAACATAAATGAAACTTTAAGCTATAAAGAGAGACATAAAATCATATAATTAATAGCCTGGATCCCACGTAATAGACCTTTAGTTATATAAGAGATTTACTTATTCTTGTGCTTCCTGGAACCAAACACTTCTCTCCTGCTCTGAAATTATTATAGGGTCAGTTTTCATTGAATAACATACTGTATATAGATGAATTTGATGAGCTGAATAGCCATTGGTGAATTGGCTGAGCCCTTGCTTGGTCCTCTTGTTCTTGTTCTCTTATTTATTTAGTAGCCATGATCACACAATTTATCTGCATTGTATCATGTATAATACACTAATCAGAAGGGTCGCATTCTTTCCTTGCTTTGAGCTGATAACATAACTGAGTAATTATGTTTATAAATATTTCTCAGCTTGCGAAGGAGCTTAAGTTAGTCAGTTCTGAAGAGATTTCAACAAAAATGGATAGCAAAGCAGTAAGGATAGTCTACTAGACTTATAAAAACCTTACACGGAGGCAGAAAGCATTAAGAAAGCATCAAGGGGGCAGGAATATTAGGATTTTCAGATGCAGGTATAGATGCAAGTTGGAACGTTGCGGGTCTGCAGGTCTTGTCCATATTTCTAATCTAATTACATAGTTACATAGGGTTGAAAAAAGACCTGAGTCCATCAAGTTCAACCCATCCGAGTAAACCCAGCACACACAACCCACACCTACCAATCTATACACTCACATACATAAACTACTGTATATATACAACCACTAATATTAACTGTAGATATTAGTATCACAATAGCCTTGGATATTCTAATTGTTCAAGAACTCATCCAGGTCCCTCTTATAGGCATTAACAGAATCTGCCATTACCACATCTCTTATATTAGCTATTTTAGCTATATTTTACTATTGGGATCGTGGATCGGGTTGCAGGTAAGGCAGTTGTGGGTCGAGTCAGGTAGCGGATCAAAGTGAGTAAAAATGTGGATTGCGGGGCTTGGGTCCAGGTCAAGTCTCAAAAATTGGTTCTGTGTAGGACTCTAAAACACAGTTCTTACACCAAATGGTCAAGACAAATAGACAAAATAGTTTAGATAGATATCTAAGCCCTTCCAAAGGTCACTTTGGAATTGGAAGTGGATCAATTTTCAATCGTCTAGAAAACATAAGTAATAATGTGTGTCTAAAGTGTGTATAAATAAGTAAAAATGCACTAATAAAGTATCAGAGATTTTAATGGCTCATTAGACCATTCCTGGATCACAACTGTATAAAGCTCCCAATTTACAGTTAAGACAGCATATGTTCCATGTACAGTAGGTGGGATATAATCACAAGTGTAGTCCTCACTGGAAATCTGAAGTAATAATTCGCCAGATAATTATCAATGCATTTCATTGGACTGCGGTCCAACTTCCTCAGGATTAAAGATGAGTGAACTATTTTGGCAGACATGGATTCACTGCAAAAATCTGCACTCTGCCATCGGCTATTTTTTTTGTGATCTTTCAGGACAAAAAAGGCCTGCTGACTTTAATGTATTTGGAGTGAGAAAAAAAGCTGCAGTTGCGTCAAACACATAGCAGTTGCTTTGGAAAAGTCGTGGTCACGTCAAACATACTGAGCCAAAAAGTTGAGTGGTAGCCGCATCTCATGAATTTTTTGCTGTTTCTCAAATTTCTCAAAAGTAACATGGGACTGATTTGCTTATCGTTGCTCAGGATCAGATCTGACCCTGAGGAAGTAAGACTGTGGTCCTACGAAATGTATTGGTAATTAGCTGGCAAATTATTACTTTAGAATTCCACTCATGATTATATCCCACCTACATGAAACGTATGCTTTCTTCAAAACCCACCAGTTAATAGAGCTTCTCCAGCAGAATCCTGCACTGTAATTCATTATTCAAAAACACAAACTGATTTTTTTATATTTAATTTTGAAATGTCACATGGGGCTAGCCATATTCTTCATTTCCCAGGGTGCCATAGTCATGTGATCTGTGCTCTGATAAACTTCAGTCACACTTTACTGCTGCGCTGCAAGTTGGAGTGATATCCCCCCCCCTCCCAGCAGAACAATGGGAAGGGAGCAAGATAGCAGCTCCCAGTAGATATCAGAATAGCACTCAATAGTAAGAAATCCAAGTCCGGCTTGGGACTCCTCCAGTTACATGGGAGTAGGAGAAACAATAGGTTAGCTGAAAGCAGTTCTAATGTGTAGTGCTGGCTGAAAGCTCAGACTCAGGCACAATGCACTGAGATGGCGCCTACACACCAATATTACAGCTACAAATACATTTGTTGGTTCAAGAATAATAAATGGTAGAGTGAATTATTTGCTATGTAAACAGTGTAAATTAGAAATTAATAAAGTCATGACGGTATCCCTTTAACTGTTAACTGGAAAACTGGAAATTGCCCCGTTATTACTTCTATTTTCTAGAAGTGTGAACATCCACCAAGGGAAAATACTGTAAGAAGACATAAATATCTAAAATAAGTAGGATTTCTCTTCCATTTTTCTGTAACTGTTATTGTTACAGATATGGGAGCTGTAATGTAGAATCCTTGAGACCTTTGCTTTACAGATAAGGGATCTTTACACAATTTGGATCTCCATACCTTAAGTCTACTAAAAAATTTCAAACATTAAATAAACAGGATTGCTATGTCTCCAATGAGGAATACATTTCTTAGTTGTAGGTACTGTTTTTTTCTTATAGAGAAAAAGAAAATCATTTTTTAAAAATGTGAATTATTTGATTCAAATAGAGTCTATAGGAGATGGCCTTCCCATTATTCAGAGCTTTCTACAGGTTTCCAGATAATGGATCCCATACCTGTGCTCTGTGATTGCTCATAAAATAATGCAGGCCTGACATTAAGGACAGTTTGATTATCGGGACCTAAAACACGAGGCCTTCAGAACTTATCCTTCTGACTGAACACAGGGATTTCTGCTTTATAGTATTCCTATTTATAATAAATGTACAATTCACAAAATATTTTATTGATCAAAAGAAAGAAGGATGAAAGGGCCCTTCAATCACGGAAGAAAAATGGCAAATGGAGTCATCCAACCTCAAGAATGTACAGACGTGAGATGTTAAAAGTGAAGTTCAAGAGGCAATACAAATAAAAGTCCTTGGCATTGAGTACTCAGTAAATTATGTGTTATATAAAGAATTAGATTGTATACCTACCACGATTGTCAAAATTGTACTGCATAAAATGGGCCTATAGAAAAATAAATTAATTAAATGTATTGTGACATGCTGACTGCCTGTACCCATAATTTTGGGGGAATTAGCTATGGTAGGCAGGTAAGCAGAGGATCAGGAGCATAAGGAACAGGGATACCACATGTGGCATCATGGTTTTCCCTCAAAAACAATAAACAAGTTTATTTGGGGCAAACTCCTCCCAACATAAACATAACAGTTCAGTTCATAAACAGTTCATCAGCAAACATGGTTATGAACTGTCCCTTCTTCTGGACTCTCACTTTCCAGGGTAATTCTCACACACTGGAAACTTTTCCCAGGGCTTCTCACCATCCCCAATGGCTTTCACACATCCACGGTGACTCTCCCACACGTTAACACTCTGGGCTTCGCCCTGCTGTCTCTCCACTCCTGGGATACCAGCCCACCAGGTTCTGGCACACTTTGGCTACTCACCAAGCCTCAACATTCTGGCACTCAAACACGGGGTCACGGCTCCCTCTGCTCCTCACAGTGACAGGCAGCACCCCTAGTCCCTCCTGCCCTGTGCCCTGTTCTGAGAGTGAACCCCTCTCTCTGAGTCTACAGCAACCCCCCACCTAACTCAACATAACACCCTTTTTATTTGTTGCTCACCTGCAGCCCAATCAGGCAGATACTTACAGTTGGCCAAATCAAAATGCTAAACTTGAGTACGGAATGGAGGACCTAAGCCACTTACCCTCCATTTACTCCAGGACTCGCCTATCTGGCTTTTCCTAAGCCGCTTGCATGACATTTTCCCTGGTGCTAACTTTACCCCACCATTAACAATGGTGGAAATACACCAAACAGTGTCCTTACTGCTTGTATGTCTCACAGTATGTAGGCAAAGCCAAAGTCTGTCCTGAATGGACTTGATTTCACTATATCAAATTACAATAAGCCATCTGTTGTACTGTATATAATGTTTTATTGACACTATATTAAAGAAGACCTAAAGGTATTAAAGAAGACCTAAACCCCCCAAAAAATATTGGTATAAATGCTGTATTATATACACTGAACTTACTGAAGCAGCCTGTTGGGGGGGGCGGTTACCATCTTGGGTTTTGTAAGGAGTGTCAGTGGCACTGCACATGCTCAGTGTGCTCTGGGCAGCTATTGAGAAGCTAAGGGGTTGTTCCAAATCATTAGGCAGAAAATGGAGCATTCATATTATGTCAGTGACTATACAATGTCATGCGAATCACATTAGCTTTACATTTTGACTATATTTTAAATAATGCCAATATATAGTTGGTCTCTAAACACAGGTAAGTGGCAATCAATAGAAAAAGATGGGGAGCTCTTGGGGGCATCTTGATGGACCCAGATCCTTGGCTAAAGGCTAAAGGCTAAAGTTCCCTTTAGCTGGTACAGTATGTACAATATGTGGTGTGTGTAGCCTACTTCTTTGTGAAGCTTTCATTTTCCATTAACTGTAATCTCCTAAGAAAAGCACAGTTACCCATAGCCCACAAACCTGCAGCCACCAGAAAACGTAACTTACTTGTCACTTCAGTTTATAATGACATTTATACACTTTGTATGAAGCCCTTAGCTCTGTTACCATGGCACCATGCATCCTTGGGAGAGCTATGTTGTGATTTAAAAAAGAACGAAACTTAATAGTTTGAGAATTGTAAAGTGTGGCCATGGGAAAATATGAAAATATAGTAGGAGAGCATCTTGATATAGGGGATAAAACAATTGTTTGTAATATAGTTACATAGTTAAGTTGAAAAAAGACCCATCAAATTTGACCCATATTGTAGTTCCTTATAATATATAGTGAATGAAGTACCCCCTATTGTAACATATAGGGATATTATAAGCCCCCGAGGAGTTCCTTATAATATAAAGTGAATAAAGTACCTCCTATTGTAACATATAGGGATATTATAAATCACCAAGGAGTACCTTATAATAGATAGTGAATAATATACCTCCTATTGTAAAATATAGGGATATTATAAGTCACCGAGGAGTTCCTTATAATATATAGGGAATAAAGTACCTCCTATTGTAACATATAGGGATATTATAAGTCAACGAGGAGTTCCTTATAATATATAGTGAATAAAGTACTCCCTATTGTAACATATAGGGATATTATAAGCCCCCGAGGAGTTCCTTATAATTTATAGTGAATAAAGTACTCCCTATTGTAACATATATGGATATTATAAGCCCCCGAGGAGTTCCTTATAATATATAGTGAATAAAGTACTCCCTATTGTAACATATAGGGATATTATAAGCCCCCGAGGAGTTCCTTATAATATATAGTGAATAAAGTGCCCCCTATTGTTAAATATAGGGATACTATAAGTCGGAGTTCAATGACCAGTATAAAAGCATGAGGCCTTCGGCCTTTATATAATCATGGAACTCCTCGGTGACTTCAAATATTCTCATATGTTACAACTGGGGGTACTTTATTTATTATGATATACAAGTTTGAGTGAGCCATGTGACAGAAATTACATCACTAAGCTCCGATTATAACTGATAACATCACTAAGCACAGTTTATAAGAATATAATTTACAGTTTGGCTCCATAGGGAAATTACAAAACTGTATATTATAAAGCTATAATTAACGGTGTCTAGAATTCCTAAATGGTCTTCACTTGTGAGTAGAACACAACTGGAAGGTATTTCCACCCTGGGAACATCTCTTACATTACAACAAAAAATTGCAACAAATTTTTTTGGTGCACAACATTTTTGCCATTTCTCGCAGAGGCAAAACGGGACAGATTAGCTCATCACTACTTATACATTTTAGAAATAGTTATGGATCGATTACAATCAGTTTTCTATAACAACCCATCCCTTGCGCCTTAGTATTCTTTGTTCAACAATAGTGATGAGCGAATCTGTTCCGTTTCGCTTCACCGAAAAATTCGCGAATCTTTCAAAAGATGTCGTGCGGCAAAAAAATTGTCGCCCACGACTATTCTTTTGTCACCCGCGGCTATTCTTTTGTCGCCCACGGCTATTATTTTGTCGCCCGTGGCTATTATTTTGTCGCACGGCTATTATTTTGTCGCCCACAGCTATTATTTTGTCACCCGCGGCTATTATTTTGTCGCCCGCGGCTATTATTTTGTCGCACGGCTATTGTTTTGTCACTTGCTGCTATTATTTTGTCGCACAGCTATTCTTTTGTCGCCCTCGGCTATTATTTCATCACGCGGCTATTATTTTGACGCCTACGACTATTCTTTTTTGACGCCGGCGACAATTTTTTGACGTGCACAAATTTTTCCACGGCAAATTTTTTCATCCGTTTCGCGAAACAATCCGCCAATGGCGAAACGTGGAAATTCGCTGCGAATCCATGCCTGGCGAAACATTTCGCCCATCACTATTCAACAAGCTTCGCCTCTGGGAATGAGCTTTTAAATGTTTAAGCAAGTAGAGTCCTTTAGTAGCAGGGTCGGACTGGGCCCTGGTGGGCCCCGGTGGCCCAGATCCGATTTCTGTTACCACTTCCAGTCAGGTGAGTGACGGGGGCCCCTGCAGGGGGTTAGGGGGCATGGTGGGGGCCCCTTGGGGGCCGTGCACAGGAGGTGGCCAGTGGGACACCTTGGGGCTGCGGGGACCCTTGGGAGGCAGCCCCAGTGGGCCCTGCACCCCCCCGGTCCGACCCTCTGTAGTAGTCTTTCCAATTGCCCACCCACGTACAATCTTTCAAGCATATAAATCACAAAAAGATGCAATGGTTGAATTCCATGGGATATAATAGAAACCCATATGCTCGTTTTGTTTGACATAAATTAAGGTTTGAAAAAAAAAAAAACAGTAAGCATTTTATAATTACTGTGATCCCAGGGCTTTATTTGGAAGCCCGCTGTTTTGAATCCTAATAATTTTAATTGGGCAGATGTTATCATGGAATTAGTGAATGGTGGTATGAAGTTTTTATATTTGATTGTATCTAGACGCTAACTTAATGAAGCCGGAGTTCTTACTTAATCTAAAAGAGTGCATATCTAATTAGCAGATGTAATTAATCATTCCTACGAACTATTCTCTCTTCACTCTCCTAATAAATTGAGCTTATCTGTTGATTCATTTTTTTTCCCTTCCTTATAGCAAGATTACATTCTTGGACAAAGTTGGTTATTTAAGGAATACTTTCTTCCCAGCGTGTTTCAAACGTTTGATTGATAAAAATACGAGATTTACATATGTATAAATAGACAAAGAAACACCATAAAGAAGTCTCAAAAAGCCATAAAAGTCCCCTTTACTAATTGCGACCAATAAAAGCATCAAGCAAACCTTTAAAATGTGTATTAAAAAGAAATCATGATTGAAAGAGCGACTGTGATATAATATATACAGTATATACGCAACAATAACCCTGGCGTATATGAGGTCACACTGATTGTGATGCAGTCCAGTGACATCACTGCAGTTGCAGACATACAGATGCAGCCAAGTTACTTTACCATGTTGTCATGTTATGTATTTTCCATTTCAAGGAATACTGTCAGGGGAAAACATGTTTTTTTCAAAACCCATCAGTTAATAGAGCTTCTCCAGCAGAATCCTGCATTGTAATCTGTTTTTCAAAAACACAACAAACAGATTTTTTTATATTTAATTTTGAAATGTCACATTGTGCTAGTTATATTCTTGATTTCCCAGGGTGCCTCGGCCATTTGACCTGAGCTCTGATAAACTTCAGTCACACTTTACTGTGTATACCCCCCTCCCAGCAGCCGATCAGCAGAACAATGGGAAGGGAGCAAGAGAGCAGCTCCCAGTAGGTATCAGAATAGCACTCAATAGTAAGAAATCCAAGTCCGGCTTGGGACTCCTCCAGTTACATGGGAGTAAGAGAAATAATAGGTTACCTGAAAGCAGTTCTAATGTGTAGTGCTGGCTCCTTCTGAAAGCTCAGACTCAGGCACACTTTACTGCTGCGCTGCAAGTTGGGGTGATATCCCCCCCTCCCAGCAGCCAATCAGCAGAACAATGGGAGGGGAGCAAGATAGCAGCTCTCAGTAGGTATCAGAATAGCACTCAATAGTAAGAAATCCAAGTCCGGCTTGGGACTCCTCCAGTTACATGGGAGTAGGAGAAACAATAGGTTAGCTGAAAGCAGTTCTAATGTGTATCGCTGGCTCCTTCTGAAAGCTCAGACTCAGGCACAATGCACTGAGATGGCGCCTACACGCCAATATTACAGCTACAAATACATTTATTGGTTCAAGAATAAAATGTTAAATGGCAGAGGGAATTATTTGCTATGTAACAATGTCATTTAGAAATAAAAAGTAGCCTATAGAAATCACAACAGAATCCCTTCAAGAAAGGGAAAAAAAAAAACAAAATTCACCATCAGCGCACGGTCTATGACACTTTCTGTTGTGTTTTGCTTACAAGTCTTTGCACTCTAGCACCATCTAGAGACAGGATTTAACACTCAATGGTGTCTGGACATGGTGAGACAAAATGTGAAAACTTTGTGGCTGCATATATAATTGCTACAGAGCTGTTCCATCAATGTGCTAGTACTGGAGCCAAATTTGAAATATTTAGTATATGGAGCATGTTTCACCTCAGGCACTAAAGCAGGATACGTTGGAAAATCGGAGCATGTAAATGTTTTGTGTATTGCATTTCAATGGTACAGGAGCAATTCTGCACTGTTTTACACCTCATAATTATAAATGAGCCCTACAGAATCAAAACCATATAACTATCACTTATAGGGCAAACACTTCACAATATGCCAATTTACCTACAAAACTCAATTCCATACAGCAATATGGGATCTGCAAGGTAGCAGACACACTAAGCTGAAATACAAAATGGCAGCAGAGGTTACTAGTGCCAAACGTATTAGCAGTGCAGTTTTCACATCGTGATTATGTTACGTAATGACGCTAGGCCACCTTACTTACCGTACACCTCATTTTTTGTAAAAATTATTTTTAAAGGCAAACTAAGTGCTGGCAAACTTTCTTTCTCTTTGTGTATAATTTATGGCTTTTTATCGTTTATAGCAGCTGGTCAACTCCAGATTGTGGGTTAGACCGAGCGCTGGCACAATAGTGTGTTTCTAGCAGCTGGTCAACACTACAGCGTGGGTTAGACCGAGCGCTGGCGATTTCTTTCTGTGTTTACCCTGCTACTTTTGGCTGAGAAACGCACATCACCAGCCACATGTGGTTTAATTAGCATACTGTACCAGTTACCATATTGTTATATGCAGCCCTGTGCTTAATGAATTATACTTGTTCCTCAGATCATCCTCACACCTCTAACTTGGGAGTCAGGCGCACAGTTACGCTGTATAAACACATTTTTTGCGCATTACATTTTCAGTGCATGAGCTGTTACTTCAGTGACCGTAATAAAATCTTGTGCCATGGTATGGTAAACAAAATTAATTCTAAGAGCGTTGTAATGACAAAATTATAATTACCCCTTATTGGGGGCAGAACAGCCCTATTGGGTTTATTTAATGGTTAAATGATTCCCTTTTCTCTGTAATAATAAAACAGTACCTGTACTTGATCCCAACTAAGATATAATTACCCCTTATTGGGGGCAGAACAGCCCTATTGGGTTTATTTAATGGTTAAATGATTCCCTTTTCTCTGTAATAATAAAACAGTACCTGTACTTGATCCCAACTAAGATATAATTAATCCTTATTGGGGGCAGAACAGTCCTATTGGGTTTATTTCATGGTTAAATGATTCCCTTTTCTCTGTAACAATAAAACAGTACCTGTACTTGATCCCAACTAAGATATAATTACCCCTTATTGGGGGCAGAACAGCCCTATTGGGTTTATTTCATGGTTATATGATTCCCTTTTCTCTGTAATAATAAAACAGTACCTGTACTTGATCCCAACTAAGATATAATTACCCCTTATTGAGGGCAGAACAGTCCTATTGGGTTTATTTAATGGTTAAATGATTCCCTTTTCTCTGTAATAATAAAACAGTACCTGTACTTGATCCCAACTAAGATATAATTACCCCTTATTGGGGGCAGAACAGCCCTATTGGGTTTATTTAATGGTTAAATGATTCCCTTTTCTCTGTAATAATAAAACAGTACCTGTACTTGATCCCAACTAAGATATAATTACCCCTTATTGGGGGCAGAACAGTCCTATTGGGTTTATTTAATGGTTAAATGATTCCCTTTTCTCTGTAATAATAAAACAGTACCTGTACTTGATCCCAACTAAGATATAATTACCCCTTA
Organism: Xenopus tropicalis; assembly: GCF_000004195.4. NCBI lineage: Eukaryota > Metazoa > Chordata > Amphibia > Anura > Pipidae > Xenopus > Xenopus tropicalis. The sequence continues at coordinate 163,953,064 of NC_030678.2, read as the reverse complement.
TTGGGGGCAGAACAGCCCTATTGGGTTTATTTAACGGTTAAATGATTCCCTTTTCTCTGTAATAATAAAACAGTACCTGTACTTGATCCCAACTAAGATATAATTACCCCTTATTGGGGCAGAACAGCCCTATTGGGTTTATTTAATGGTTAAATGATTCCCTTTTCTCTGTAATAATAAAACAGTACCTGTACTTGATCCCAACTAAGATATAATTACCCCTTATTGGGGGCAGAACAGCCCTATTGGGTTTATTTAATGTTAAAATGATTCCCTTTTCTCTGTAATAATAAAACAGTACCTGTACTTGATCCCAACTAAGATATAATTACCCCTTATTGGGGGCAGAACAGCCCTATTGGGTTTATTTAATGGTTAAATGATTCCCTTTTCTCTGTAATAATAAAACAGTACCTGTACTTGATCCCAACTAAGATATAATTACCCCTTATTGGGGGCAGAACAGCCCTATTGGGTTTATTTAATGTTAAAATGATTCCCTTTTCTCTGTAATAATAAAACAGTACCTGTACTTGATCCCAACTAAGATATAAATAATCCTTATTGGATGCAAAACAATCCTATTGGGTTTAATTAAAGTTTTATTGATTTTTTTAGTAGTCTCACGGTATGCAGATCCAAATTATATATATCCGGAATACCCTTGGTCCCGAACATTCTGGATAATGGGTCCTATACCTGTATTTACTCTTGAATCTGTATTTTTAAAAATGCAACGTAAGAACGCCCCATTCTTATGTTGGTTTAAACTATCAGGAAAAGTAATTACTAAATTACTACCTCGTTATCTCTAGTAGACAAAACTGAATTCAGGTACCGAGATAACAAAACCTGCCTAACAGCAAACCTCATAAGGATAAAAAGGGTTAACAGCGAAATACAGTATAGGTGCCTTAATTTCCTAGGGGCTACATATTAAATAGCAATTACAAGAGGTTAATTATCCGTAATAACTGTAATATGTGAATTCAAACCTTATATGTCAGCGGCAATCAACAAAATGTATTTGTCAAGGTGTTTAAAATGAATTTCTTTCTAAAATAAATGATGAATAATTCAATTGTGCCTAGTTTTTCGAGAATATGTCAGGAAGGAGTAAACAAGGAAAATATTACCAGCACTTGTACCTTCCATAGTCTTTTGCAGAGATCAAACCATCAGCCACAGCTAAATGTCATTTGTGATAAGTTCTCTTGGGAATGGGGCTCATGCTAACAAATGAAAAGAAAATTTCTAAATGGCACTTGCATAGCAAATGTACAGGCTGCTCCCCTTAAAAATTATTTGGATGGTGACCTTTAGATTAATGGTATGTGACATTAATTTAATGTTACTCAGCACAAAACGAACGGACGTGTGTGCGGCAAAGCTGCTTCGGCGGTATTGTTAGCTTGCCCAGGAAGGCAGAAGTTATGGATAACAAGCAGATGATTATTCCAGCTGTATGTCATGTATATTACTCGGCCTCATTTATCAAATAAGCGGCAAAAATAAAGAGACAAGATCATCGAAATAGTTTGAATTTGTGCCAGATTATAAAGTATATTGTTTAGCCAAGTGTAAAGCTGACCAGACTGACCAGCTGATTTGAGCTGCTCATTGGGCCCCTTTAGAGTTGGTAGCTTACATGTCCATGTGTGGACCCTTCCAAACTGCCTCCTCAATAGATATCTGTCTGAAATCAGGAAAATCTATTGGGCAGGCCTACAATTATGATCCAATTGTTGGCCCAAGGACCAACTGATGGATCTGCTTGATTCCACCTAGAACAGGGGTCCCCAAACTTTCTTACTCGGTAGCCACAGGTAAATGTAAAAAGACTTGGAGAGCAACACAAGCACCATAAAAGTTCATGGAGGAGCCAAATAAGGGCTGTGATTGGCTATTAGGCAGCCTCTATGCACACTATCAGCTTACAGGGGGCTTTATTTGGTAGGAAATCTTGTTTTTATTCAACCAAAACTTGCCCCCAAGTCAGGAATTCAAAAATAACAACCTGGTTTGGGGGCACTGGGAGCAACATCCAAGGGGTTGGGGAGCAACATGTTCCCCCTGAGCCACTGGTTGTGGATCAATGACCTAGAATGTCCAAATCGGGCAATCATCTGCTTATTTGAAGTCTTGCCAAACGAGCAGATCTTAAAGTGTATGGCAGGTTAAGTCAGCAGCTTATAAGTCCATGTAAAGGGCCCTCAGCAGTTTTTTTTCTCAACCTGCCCACCAACATGGTGAGCCAAACTGGGATAATCAAGTGTAATGATCTACCTTGCAAGGGCCAAACATGGTGTTGCTTCAGTTTCCCTGTTTGCCATGAGTTTAGCTCAAGAAATGACAAAGAGGGCTGGATTTGTTAATGCGCCCCCAATACTCCCCCCGGTGTGCATAAAAATAATAATAGGCAATAAAATAATAGGCAAAAGTATGTTCAGCCCAAGCCCTGTGCATTAACCTCATACTAAATAAGGAATATATTGCCCCTTCAATGCCTGAAATAAGTTCTCTGTCACCTGAATGTGTCAGTAATTCAGTTTCAATTCACTTTATGATAAATGGGAGTCAAAATAAGATCATCATTAAGAAAAAAAAATATATATATGATATCCATCACTTTCTTCTCTAATTTTAACTACATCTCTAACACCCCCCTCTAACACCCCCCTCTTCCTATCCTGGGGTGATCAAGATTTGGTGATGAAAGTTTTGTCCATACTACAATGGTTGCATGGAAAATAATGAGACAAACCCGACATATTTCTTTGTTGCCCCCTGGACTGTCTGTGTCTCCTATTGGTGGTTTGAAGTTTCTGGGTCTCCTTCAAGCATTTTATCATTATAAGCGAGATCCATTCCTGAGCCGCTCGGCTGTATTTTACTATACTGTTTCCCATTGCCATTCATGTATCGATAATTACACCGCACATAACAGTCTGAAATGTAAACTCTGGCTGTTTGAGGTATGAAAAAAATGATCTGAACGGGAGAAATTGGCAGAATGTTTCCATTATTGTCTAACAAGAATATTTTGGAGTCCTGTGGGTACAAAATAATAGTATTTTCTGTGTTCTAACCAGCATCTTTTGTGGCAGATGATGATGGAACACGTGTATTTATAAATGCTGTTCCAATAGAAATGGCTTCATGTTGTATTTCAGAACCCAAAACCACATTGAAAAAAAAGCGTTCTTATAAAATGCTTGGAAATGGAAAAGAACTGATTTATCTGATTTAATTAAACATGACAAGCTGTGCCGTTTGATTGATGGACGCGGTAGGTAGGTACTACACAGATAGATAGGGTTGCCTGATTTTTAGGACATCTGTTCATTGTTTCCAAAATCAACACCTAAGCGTTGTTTTATAAATTATACCTTCAAATGGTCAGTTTCATGGGCAGAAAAGACATATAATTTACCCTTTGTCTCCGTTCCTACATATATTATGCACCCAACTACTGCAGGCAATCTGTATATTTCTAGATAAAGTAAAAGTAAAGTAAGCAGTGACCCTGCAAGCACTTTCCTCTTGTCTCTTTCTATATATATATATATATATATATATATATATATATATATATATATATATATATATAGCACCTATTTAGTACAGTTATGGTACAGTATATGTTATCCGGAAACCCATTATCCAGAAAGCTTCAAAGTACAGGAAGGCTTTTTTCTTTAGACTCAATTTGAATAAAATAATTCAAATTTTTGAAATCAGTTACTAATTATATCTTAGTTGGGATCAAGTACAGGTACTGTTTTATTATTACAGAGAAAAGGGAATCATTTAACCATTAAATAAACCCAATAGGGCTGTTCTGCCCCCAATAAGGGGTAATTATATCTTAGTTGGGATCAAGTACAGGTACTGTTTTATTATTACAGAGAAAAGGGAATCATTTAACCATGAAATAAACCCAATAGGGCTGTTCTGCCCCCAATAAGGGGTAATTATATCTTAGTTGGGATCAAGTACAGGTACTGTTTTATTATTACAGAGAAAAGGGAATCATTTAACCATTAAATAAACCCAATAGGGCTGTTCTGCCCCCAATAAGGGGTAATTATATCTTAGTTGGGATCAAGTACAGGTACTGTTTTATTATTACAGAGAAAAGGGAATCATTTAACCAATAAATAAACCCAATAGGGCTGTTCTGCCCCCAATAAGGGGTAATTATATCTTAGTTGGGATCAAGTACAGGTACTGTTTTATTATTACAGAGAAAAGGGAATCCTTTAAACATGAAATAAACCCAATAGGACTGTTCTGCCCCAATAAGGGGTAATTATATCTTAGTTGGGATTAAGTACAAGGAAATCATTTTTAAAAATTAGAATTATTTGCTTATAATGGAGTCTATGGGAGAAGGCCTTTCCGTAATTTGGAACTTTCTGGATAATGGGTTTCCGGATAAGGAAACCTCATACCTGTCTTAAGTACATATCTAGGTCTGTTAACAGAGCAGACAGTAACCCTTCCAACATCTTACTCCTTGGAAGATTTTCCATGGATCTTTATTACATTGTTATCAAAAGTCTTAGGGGCTTATAATAAAAAAGGCACTACTTTTGCCCAGAAGCAGTAACCCATAGCAACAAATCAGGAGGTAGAATTTACTGGTCACCTGTTAAATGCAAACATCTTGCTTGCTTATGGGTTACTGCTACTGGGCAAACTCAGTACCTTTTATTACATATGGGGGTTAAGGTTTAGTCTAGCCAGTGCTGCCATTTACTTATGCTGGTTGGCTATAGCTTTCCATATAACTTCCCTATCCCTCTTGTGGTTTTATCATTTTCATGGCAGGGAGCTGCAGGAATAATGTGAATAAGTACCCCTGTGGCACAATATGACATTATTAAGAGGTATGACCATCAGAAGAGGACCATAAATTAAATACCTCATAGTAGAGGCAACCATACAACTATTCAGAGTAGGTATTTCCTTGTACAGGTATAGGACCCATTATCCAGAATGCTCGGGACCAAGGGTATTCCGGATAAGGGGTCTTTCCGTTATTTGGATCTCAATACCTTAAGTCTACTAAAAAATCAATAAAACATTAATTAAACCCAATAGGATTGTTTTGCATCCCATAAGGATTATTTATATCTTAATTGGGATCCATTACAAGGTACAGTTTTATTTCTACATAGAAAAAGGAAATCAGTTTTAAAATTCTGAATTATTTGCTTATAATGGAGTCTATGGGAGACAGGCTTTCCGTAATTCGGAACTTTCTGGATAACGGGTTTCCGGATAAGGGGTCCGATACCTGTACTAAGTGTATTTCTTCAGGAACCACCCCCTAAATTTGCTTATAATCTGTACATATTCCCCTGCACTTAGGGCAATCCTGCAGGAACAGTTTGTTCAAAGAGCAGCACCATAATGCCCCTGTACAGGTATAGGACCCATTATCTAGAATGCTCGGGACCAAGGGTATTCCGGAAAAGTGGACTTTCCGTAATTTGGATCTCCATACCTTAAGTCCACTAAAAAATCAATTAAACATTAATTAAACCCCAATAGAACTGTTCTACCCCCAATAAGGGGTAATTATATCTTAGTTGGGATCAAGTACAGGTACTGTTTTAATTTTACAGAGAAAAGGGAATAATTTAAACATGAAATAAACCCAATAAGGCTGTTCTGCCCCCAATAAGGGGTAATTATATCTTAGTTGGGATCAAGTACAGGTACTGTTTTATTATTACAGAGAAAAGGGAATCATTTAACCATTAAATAAACCCAATAGGGCTGTTCTGCCCCAATAATGGGTAATTATATCTTAGTTGGGATCAAGTACAGGTACTGTTTTATTATTACAGAGAAAAGGGAATCATTTAACCATTAAATAAACCCAATAGGGCTGTTCTGCCCCCAATAAGGGGTAATTATATCTTAGTTGGGATCAAGTACAGGTACTGTTTTATTATTACAGAGAAAAGGGAATCATTTAACCATGAAATAAACCCAATAGGGCTGTTCTGCCCCAATAAGGGGTAATTATATCTTAGTTGGGATCAAGTACAGGTACTGTTTTATTATTACAGAGAAAAGGGAATCATTTAACCATTAAATAAACCCAATAGGATTGTTCTGCCCCCAATAAGGGGTAATTATATCTTAGTTGGGATCAAGTACAGGTACTGTTTTATTATTACAGAGAAAAGGGAATCATTTAACCATTAAATAAACCCAATAGGGCTGTTCTGCCCCAATAAGGGGTAATTATATCTTAGTTGGGATCAAGTACAGGTACTGTTTTATTATTACAGAGAAAAGGGAATCATTTAACCATTAAATAAACCCAATAGGGCTGTTCTGCCCCAATAAGGGGTAATTATATCTTAGTTGGGATCAAGTACAGGTACTGTTTTATTTCTACAGAGAAAAAGGAAATCAGTTTTAAAATTCTGAATTATTTGTTTAAAATGGAGTCTATGGGAGACAGGCTTTCCGTAATTCGAAGCTTTCTGGATAATGGGTTTCTGCATAAGGGATCCCATACGTGTACTAAACACTGATAAGTAGTAAATAGTACTAATGGTGATTTAAGTGGACAAAGATAATATCACCTCCCCTCTCACACTGTAACCAAAAGATCAGAACAGCTTCAAAAGTTTGGCATCAATGGGAATCTTGTCCTAATATCCATACTTTGGTTTTGAGGTTAATAAAGTATTCTTTTCTACTTCTTATAGAAGTGTTATTCATCAACTTCCAAAGATACACTAATTGCTAGCACCTTGCTCCCCTCAGAAAGCAAAAAAAGCTATTTTAGTATATCATTTATATTCCAGGTATTATAATATTACAACGATCAGCGAACTGCTGAGTAACTTAGAAGCTCAAAGTTGGTATAGAAAGTCCATTTTGTTGGCAGGTAACTCATCATCAGCAAAAAGTTGTGGGACTTTCTGCTTGAAAGTGGATTTTGAAATGAGGTGGCATAATGGGGTAGAGTTTCTAAGAGTCTTATGTTCCCTTAATTGTAAATGTGTCCCAATTTTGTCAAGATGTGTAATGTAAATACAACATACATTGAAAATGACCATTCTATTGAATACAATTTCTATTTATTTTTGGATGCAAAATTTAGGCATGAAATTATCCAGTATACTGTATGCCAGATAGTGGTTGAATACTGGTAAAAAATGTCTAAGGCAACTGGATTTAGATTGAGGATGGGGTCCATTTATCTCAGCTTAGCCAGTGAAAAAGAGGAGACACTACAGACAGATCAATATGTGGTTACTCCTATTACTGTTAATTGGAGCCTATGGAGTGGTGTTTCTACCATAGAACAACCCCGCTAATCTTCTTTGGTAAAACCTATCCTTTCTAAAGTATATTCATGGAGCAACTCAACAGAGGATTTAGTCCTATCACTGGCTTATCCTCATTTATAGGGGCTTCACTGATTTGTACTTCTCTTGGTCCTACCTACATGTGGCTTTGGATAGACACCTCCATATTAATGTGTTGCAAAAATCCAACATTCACTGCTTTATATAAAGTGTTAACAGACGTTTGCAATGTGAGACATACTGTATCGTATATCTATAAACCTGTGTAAAGAGAGGTGTTACAATACACCAGATGTCACCATATTAACAACACTGTACATGGGATAAATAATTATAAAGCTTTTAATGACTTTATGCAAGAGTGTAGCCAACTGGTTAATGTCACTAATGGACTATCCCCTCCTCCACAAAAATCAACCAGCCTCTTGCTCTCCACGTGCTTCAGCGATTGCATGGGAATTATACATTGACACCAAAATCTCCCTACTTCTGGGGTGATAATCCCATGTCAAAGAAAGAGTCGAAAAACTTATTTGCCTACAGAGAGATATTATTATTATTATTATTTATATAGTGCCATTAATTTACGCATCGCTTTACAAAATAGAGGGGTACAAAAGACATTAGAGTTAACATGTACATATAAACAATTCACAAAAATGTTTTGCAGTTGCATTTGGATGAGGATCGGAGACACTAGGGGGAGGGCCCTGCTCACAAGAGCTTACATTCTAAAAGAGAGGGCTGAGACATAAGGTCAGGGTAACTAGCATGGCGTTGGAGTTAATGTAGGTATGTAAAGTGACAGAGTGTTTGAGGGAAGATTAGGGGTGCTCAGCGGGTAATCTCATTTCTGAGGGTTTAGGTTATAGGCTTGAGTATAAAGGTGAGTTTTAAGAGACTTTTTAAAGGCTTGGAGAGTCTGGCAGTGCCTAATGGGACGGGGAAGAGCGTTCCAGAGGTTGGGTGCAGCGCGTGAGAAGTCCTGGATGCGAGAGTGAGAGGAGGCGATGAGTGAGGAGGAGAGAAGGAGGTCATGTGTAGAGCAAAGGTTATGTCTGTGGGTGTACTTGAGATCTGTCTTCCATCCAACTGAACATCTCTTGGATAAATTGGAGCACTGATGGCAAGCCAGTCCTGATTACCAACATCAGTGCCCAACCCCACTAATGCTTTTGTGGCTGAATGCAAATCCCAAAGCAAATCCCACCAACAGTGTTCCAATATCTAGTGGAAAGCCTTTCCAGAAGAGAAGTAGTTATGGCGGCAGCTTTATATTAGTACCCTTCATTTGGAAAGGAGATGTAGGACAGGCAGGTGTCATCATACTTAACCTAACAACTTAGCAGGCAATGTAGTGTTTATATACAATTTTATATAAAACTGTGCAGACTCAATGGTGCATTTAGCTCAGCTTTGTGAAACAGTTTTTTTTTACTGTATTCCTCTAGGACAGTGATCCCCAACCAGTGGCTCGGGGGCAACATGTTGCTCCCCAACCCCTTGGATGTTGCTCTCAGTGCCCCCAAACCAGGGAGTTATTTTTGAATTCCTGACTTGGGGGCAAGTTTTGGTTGAATAAAAACAAGATTTCCTACCAAATAAAGCCCCTGTAAGCTGATAGTGTGCATAGAGGCACCTAATAGCCAATCGCAGCCCTTATTTGGCTCCTCCATGAACTTTTATGGTGCTTGCTTTGCTCCCCAAGTCTTTTTACATTTGACTGTGGCTCAAGAGTAAGAAAGGTTGGGGATCCCTGCTCTAGGACATATTGTACAATACCAAGTCACCATTGAAGCCCACTATATTTGTAGCTGCACAATACATGCATTTATTTTATTGCAAATCAGCATTGGCAAGTAATTAATTAGACTATACTCCTGATAGTAGGTGTAACTTACATATAGTAACTAAAGATGTTGCTTCCGAGATGTTACTTCTGAGGATAGCACTCACATATACCCATCAATCGGGGTTGGTTTGATTAACATAAATGCTACCACCCTCCAACATATCTCTAAGGTGCTGGCCCATTTCTCTATTCCACCAGGGCACTGGTCTTGCATGAATATGCTGGATACCAAGGTTTTCCAGCATATAAGAGCCTTGCAGTAGCACAGTATTCGATGGGCCAGTACACAGATGGTTTAGAAAAAAAGACTTATTGACGTATTGTATTATCTCATATAAATCCAAGTTCCTTTTTGCAAGTGTCACTTTAACAGAGTAAGATGTGTTCCAAATACTGCTGGAGATTTTTATAGAGTAGCTATCATATATGTGCATGAAATAATTACTTTGACATTTAAACGTAAGGGTATTTTGTAGAAAGGCTTCCACTCTGAAATATTATGTGACATTCAAATTTACCTCTAATAGCTGGTGTTGTCTGACATTTTTCAAGAAAATAAAGAACATTGTATGATGCTGCATCATGCAATTAGTAGCAGGACGCTTCTCTTCCCTGTTGCTTTTGGTCCATAACTGTTGGTTCTGTTTAGAAAGTAAGAGAGAGAGAGATTTATCTTTCCCTTATTCTTTATCTACATAACATCCATGTAGGGTTATTACAGGAGTAATTAAAAGTATATTGTATTGTCTCTTGCCTTTATGACAACTCTAATCAGTCAGCTATAAGCTACTGTGTGGAAACCCAGCTTCTCAACTATGCTTAGCATTTCTAGCTTTAATTGCACTCTGATTGGGTTCCTTTAACTGGCTAAGTGGATGGGCATGTTGTGGGCACGCACTATGCTTCAGCTGAGAACAGTTGTAAGCTGTATTGGTGGAGAACTGGAGAAACCTGACCAATAGGCAATCACACTTCTGGGCAAGTGCACAGAGCATCAAACCATATACTGTATTTTTTTTTTTAATATGAGCTTCCACACTCTTTATATACAGTTTATGGTAAAATAAAACAAATATGGATATAGTCAACTGTGTGGTTTAGCCAACAACCATAAGTACTGGGTTTAGACAGACTACTGCTGGACTTGGATGTTGTTAGACTATTTCTGGGTTTATTTGGATGGGATTTGGATGGGATGAACTTTTTTCAACCCTGTGTAACTATGTAACTATCAGATGAATTAAGTCCCCATATATGGGTTTCCACCAGTGTGCTACCTATTAATACCTGCCTTTTATATAAACCATGCTTCCTAACAGTCTGAAAACCTGAATAAGATTACTTTACTTTGTTATACAGGTATAGGACCCATTATCCAGAATGCTCGGGACCAAGGGTATTCCGGATAAGGGGTCTTTCCGTAATTTGGATCTCAATACCTTAAGTCTACTAAAAAATCAATAAAACATTAATTAAACCCAATAGGATTGTTTTGCATCCAATAAGGGGTAATTATATCTTAGTTGGAATCAATTACAAGGTTCTGTTTTATTTCTACATAGAAAAAGGAAATCAGTTTTAAAATTCTGAATTATTTCATTAAAATGGAGTCTATGGGAGACGGGCATTCCGTAATTCGGAGCTTTCTGGATAACGGGTTTCCGGATAAGGGGTCCGATACCTGTACTTTGATATTTGACCATCTGCTCAGTGTCAGACTGGGCCGGCGGGGTCCTGGGAAAAAAACCTTGGGTGGCCCCTGCCCTCATGGCGCCACTGACAAAAGGATGGTATCCTGCCCGGGACTGGGGCGGGGGGTTAAATTTGCTGTGGCCGTGGTGGGAAAGAAGGCATCAGAGGGGGTACAGAGTAGAGGGGGCCTCATGGCTGGGGGGTTCTGAGATGGCATCTGGTGGGCCCGGCACATCCCAGTCCAAGACTGCATCTGCTTGTGATGAGTATTTGCCTATTATTTTGCCTTTTTATTTAGCAATGTAACCTTTTCTATTCCTTTCCTGGCCTGTTTGACTTTATTGTCTTCTCCATCTTAGTTCCTATATCTTTGTTTGCCACGTCTGGCCACTGGATATCTTTAGCTGTTGAGAAATGGGACTATATTGATATCTAGGTGAGCTTCCCAAAGAAGAAACCAACTGCTAAAGGCAAAAAGCACACTTACATTGGGTCCCCAATCCTAACCCTACTTTTTGGATAACAGAGGACTTGATTAAAATGTTGGCTGAAATGGTTTGCTTCTTGGTTCAGTATCTGGGGCTGAATTCCTGTTTGTTTCCAATTGGGATTTTTTCTGACTCTCTTGGGTTCAATGGTAACCAATGGGCATGTTGTTTAGCAATATCACAGTGCCATGAATATTACCAAATTAAAAAAACAGAACAATTGTTTCTAGTCGTTGTACAAATTATATAATTTAAAAACATCCTGTACATATTTTTTAAAAACTATTCTCTGAATACGTGTGGTAATCCTGAAATGTTTATTTCAATTAACAACCGTGCCCTATTTTATTTTGTTTTTCAGCTTGCGCACATCCTACAGTTCAGTTTCAATGTCTTTTCCTGAAGCAATACATTATGTAGAGTGTATATTACAAAGCAATGTTATTTAGCGAGGTATTGCCAGAAGGTATTTGAACCAATATGTCTGCTATTATTTATTTAATGCATAAGGGGATTAGTTCATTAGGCTGCAATATTTCTATCTCTGAGAAAAAAAGGCACATAATATCAGCCTTATATAATATGGAAGAAGCATTCCTCTGGTTAACCTGCATCGTGACTGCACTAATTTAGTGGGTCTGTGCTTGAGAATGAGGAGGAGGGAAAAATGTTATTTATTGCTGGGCAATGGCACTGATATGTGCAGGCTAAGTGCCTCTTTCAAACCTTATTTCAAGGTTTAATAAATTGAATATAAAAGAATAAATACCTTACATTAAGTAAATGATAATTGTGATGCAAAGTTTGGACGTCTAATATGATGGGTTGCTATGGGCAACACCCCCGGCGATGTGGGCTTACACACTCTAATAAATATGCCCATTATTACTGTCTCTCTAACTGGATGACTGGGTAGAAGGCCCATTGTTTATACCCAAGTATAAGTCTCTTATAGAGTGATTGACAGCTTTTCGTGTTCTCCAGTATCTCCACACTTTTAAAACCCCTCTTTTGTATGAGACTTGTGTTTCTATATATATATGTGATGTGACAAGTAGTGTTAACTGTACCAAGTAGGTGGGGTGTGTTGTCATTGGTCTAGAGTATTATGGGCTTTATGGGTATTCCCTCATTTATAAAGGATAGAGGGATTCCAATTTAAAGGAACAGTAACACCAAAAAATGAAAGTGTATAAAAGTAACTAAAATATAATGTGCTGCTGCCCTGCACTGGTAAAAGTTGTGTGTTTACTTCAGAAAGTCTACTATAATTTATATAAATAAGCTGCTATGTAGCCATGGGGGCAGCCATTCAAAGGAGAAAAGGCACAGGCACATAGCAGATAACAGATAAAACACTATTGTATTCTACAGAACTTATCTGTTATCTGCTATGTAACCTGTGCCTTTTCTCCTTTTTTCCAGCTTGAATGGCTGCCCCCGTGGCTACACAGCAGCTTATTACATAAACTATAGTAGTGTTACTGTAGCAAACACACCAGTTTTACCAGTGCAGGGCAACAGTGCATTATATTTTTATTACTTTAAAGCTCTTTCATTTTTTGGTGTTACTGTTCCTTTAAGCAGGGTGAGGGATCTGCTGGATACAGTAGCTTCACGGGAGGCCTCCGTAAAGGATCTAAACCCTAAAGCAGGTCAAACACCTTAGTAAACATCAGGGCCATTGACTAAGGGATTCAGCAAGTGTGAGTCTAGCAACATCTAGAAGAGTGTAACAGTCAGGAAAGCAAGTGTATGTGGTTATGCTCAACCAAAGTGCCACGATGAGGGGTTAGTACCCCAAGTGATGTCCGCCATAGTAGTGCCTGGGAAGCAACCACTGAAATAGTTGGTACTCTAAGGGCTGAACACAAATGCAGTTTCCACCTACCATAATCATATTCTTGGTTCTAAATTAAAATAAGTACCTAGGAAGTTGGTCTGACCATTCTAAAGGTACTAGACATGTACTTAAAAGGGAAATATAACAGAAATGAAAATGTAATATAAGCTACACCATACTCTAATAAGCATCACCATATAATCAATTAAAAATTCTGTGCCAGTTCTGAAATAATCAAGTTTATCTTCACTCTCCCCCTCTCAGCATCTGTTTTTCTTTATGCAGGAATTGGGTGTCACCTTTTTATTAATAGTTACATCCAATATATCTTTTTTTTGGGGGGGGGGGGGGCATATGTATTAGAGCTATAACAAGTAACTGATTCCAGCACAAACAAAACCTAGCAAAATAACTGACTCCGGCACAGATCCTGCATGTATAGAGACAGGAGGTTTGATTCACTAAAGTGCGTTAAAACAAGCGCTATTTGTAGCATGTGTTAAAAATGTTATCGCGTCTAATTTTTCGCGTTTTAACACACGATTCACTAAAAGTATATTTGCGTTAATTTAGACACGATGATGTGTTCGTTATTTAAGTAGTGAAGACTATTTTCATGCGGTATTTGACGCAACGCGCGCTAATCAATGCATTGCGCACAAATAGTCGCCGCGTGCGAAAAAACGCATGCCATATTAGCCATACATGCCATTACTTACGGAAAACTACTGTTCTGAAAATGCCAATTTCCCTGCAAACTGGCGGCTGCATCACTCTGGGGCCAACACAGACTTGAATAAATCCCACTGTAAGTCCATATTGTGTTGCCAAAAGCTCATGAACTGTACTTTTCTATAATTACCGCCTGCCCCAAGTAGGGGTTAATACTCACACAGACTAATGCGATATTTAGTGCGTCTAAGGGGCACATTTACTAATCCACGAACGTCCGAAAAAAGTCAGAATGCGTTTTTCCGTAATGATCGGTATTTTTGCGATTTTTCCGTTGCCGCCACGACTTTTTCGCAAATTTTTGTGACTTTTTCGCCGCCGTCGCGAAAAAATCAGATTTGGTTTTCCACCGTTTACAGTGGCACAATACGAAAAAAACGCGCCGGCGCCGAAAAAGTTGCACAATATAGGTTAAAGTCATGATGGCGCCGAAAAAATCGTGCAAAATACGAAAAAAACGCGACGGCGACAAAAAAGTCGCCAAATTTTCGTTTCCAATCCGATTTTTTCCCATTTGGGATTCGGATTTGTGGATTATTAAATGTGCCCCTAAGTGTTTGCGTTAGTATTATTTTGGCGCGGAAATTAACGCATGCGGTAGCGTGAAATTTAATGCACGCGATGCGTTAACGCATGCGTTAATACTTTAGCAAATCGTGCGTTTTTTTCACGTCAATTTTAACACAAAAAAGTGCAATAAAACTTATCGACCTTTAGTGAATCAACCCTAGGATTTCTTGTGATTTTAAAAGAGTGAGCTCTGATACATCTTCTAGGTGAAAGGAGCCCCCCAAAGGCTGTATCAGGTCTAACTGTCATTCAGAATCATACTCCTAACTCCTGTATGAAGAGACTAGATGCTAAGAGGGAGATAATGAAGATTAACTTAATTATTTCAGAATCGGGTCAGAATTTTTAATTACTAATAGACAATTTACTTATGAAACAGGGGACCAGGGAATGTGCATTGATCAATCCCCTTTTGTCTTTCTGTATGTTTGTAGTTAATTTGGCCAGATCAGTTGCACTTCCATTGTATTTGTATACTTTATTTAGCCTTGGAGTGCTCCCACAACCTCTTTTTGTGTATTTATGTATTTTAGCAGATTTAATTCTGCAGGAAGAATGGCCAAACTTCCATGTGGGTTCAGCACCCCCACACCCGTCCCTTTAATGGTGGTCTTATGCCTTTAAAAAGAATGGGTGTTGGTTAATGGGCAGTCTTCTCCTCTACAAGCCGCAAGCGGGGGAGGATTGGGCCTGGGGAACCAGGCAATCTCTCTCTATATAAGCAAAAGGCATGGGAGTGACTAAGCCCTCTGATTCAAACCAGCCCCCAGGTCAAGAATGGCAATAGTGCACGGGAGTGCCAGCATTTGAAAAATATGACCAGAGGTAAATAGATAGGACCACCATACGGGGTTTACCTTGACGTGGTATGGTGGCTTACCAATCTTCATCATAATTTTGTAACTAAAAACCCCTGTTTCTTGTCAATATACTGTATGCACTAGCATGAAACTAACAGACAATTTACTTATGAAACAGGGGACCAGGGAATGTGCATTGATCAATCCCTTTTGTCTTTCTGTATGTTTGTAGTTAATTTGGCCAGATCAGTTGCACTTCCATTGTATTT
Organism: Xenopus tropicalis; assembly: GCF_000004195.4. Classification (NCBI taxonomy): domain Eukaryota; kingdom Metazoa; phylum Chordata; class Amphibia; order Anura; family Pipidae; genus Xenopus; species Xenopus tropicalis. The sequence goes on along the minus strand of NC_030678.2, from coordinate 163,937,478 downwards.
GTATACTTTATTTAGCCTTGGAGTGCTCCCACAACCTCTTTTTCAGAATTTTTAATTGATTATATATAGAAAATGACTTAATTCAACATGGTGAAACTTGTATTAAATTTTTGTTATAGTTCCCCTTTAAATATCAATTGCCTATAATTGGCGTTTACAATACGTACTATCTACATCTACAGGAATATAATTGTAAATGTACAATAAGAAAGGTTTCCATTTGCCGATAAGGTCTGTGCCACTCTTCTTAACTCCTAATTAGCTTCTTTTGTGCTACCAGAAAGCCTTGTACAGCAATGTAGATCAACATCTCGCTATTATTTCTGGCAAAAATATGTTCTATTTAGAGACACTTTTATTTATATTCTGCACTGTGAAATAAGTGTGATGAAATGTCACTGGCAAAATCGTATGTCCTTCAACCTACACATCACTTATAAAAACACCTCTGTCCCTGAAAGTCCTATGGCTGAAAATAAACCTGCTATACTTTAATTGGTCCCTTCAAGCTTTGAAAATTGCTTAATCAAGCACCATGTGACTTGTTTAGCTTTGTGTTAGGTCCTATGTATAATGAAATTAAATTTATAGCAGAAGTAAAGGCATAATCACAGGGGGTGCCAAATGGTAGGCACCTTCCCCCATGGTTAAAGTGCTCACCTAATACCCCAGGCTGATGCCTGCTCTCTAAGAACTGTGCCGGTCTAAGGTAATACTCAAGGAGCACCACGGTGCAATCCTCTTTCTCTTTTTTTTTGGATCTTCTCTTCATCCCGGGCCAGGTTCTCATGTGAAGTAGAGTAAAAAACTGTTTTTTTGGTGCTAAGTTTGGCTTTTCAGTCTGTTTTGCAAATGCAAAACCAGACCCAGATCGGGCCATAGAGAAGATCCAGGAAAAAGAAAAAGCAGGCAATATGGTGCTTCAAATATTTGAAGCACCATATTGCCTTCTTTTTCTTTTTCTTCTCTATGGCCCGATATGGGTGCATTTGCAACCAGACTGCATTGCAGTCTGTTTCATAGAAGATAAAGATTGAAAGGCAGAACTTAAGGTGGCCATACACGGGCTGATTTAAGCTGCTGATTTGAGTCCTTCAGAGATATTCAGCATGTTATATGCCCAGGTATGAGGACCCCCGATGGGCCTCCCTGATAGTGATGGACGAAATGTTTCGCCAGGCATGGATTCGCGGCGAATATCCGCGTTTCACCATTGGCGGATTGTTTCACGAAACGGATGAAAAAATTTGCCACGGAAAAATTCGCTGCACATCCAAAAATTGTCGCCGGCGTCAAAAAAGAATAGTCACTGGCGTCAAAAGAATAGACGCGCGACAAAATAATAGCCGCGGGCGACAAAATAAAAGCCGTGCGACAAAATAATAGCCACGGGCGACAAAATAATAGCCGGGCGACAATGCCAACCTGTCGCTGGGCATATTGGGAGCAAGATCCGCTCGTTAGGCATCTGGATCTTAATATGTATGGGCCAAAATGCACTTAATGTAATACTTCCATATAAGCCCCATGAGTATATGAATTTAAAAGAAAGATCAAATCATTTTTTTTAAGTAGTAGAGCTTGACCAAGATAACCACCTCAGGGTCCCAAATCAGTTTTACAGAACCCAGAGAGCCTCAATCCCCTACTGCTCGCCCCATGATGTTCCAATAAATGTTGGCTGATTGATGTAAGGTGTCTCTCAGACTCCGCAATCCTGTTTAGCCTACTCAGTGTTTATACATGCTCCAATAATCTTGTCTTCAATTTGTGAAAAGTCTTCCCTACATAATATCTATTACATGAAGTGGTTATAAGATAGATTACACTCTTAGAACCACAATTAATTGTTTAATATAATGTTTGGTACAAATATGTCCTCAGCATAGGATAAATTGGGCATAAACTTACATGCCTTATGTTTGCTACATCCGTACCTTCCATAAATAGGACTTTTTGTACAAAAATTGGTAAAATGGCTCAAAATCTGTCATGAAGATTAGGGGATCTACAGTAGCAGCTTTTTGGGCTATTACTCATATATTTTTCTTGTCTTCACCCAAAATGTGCCAATGTTTCTGTAGAAATGATGCACTCATTGGCCATTGGTTATTGTATGTACTAATAAGGCATATAGTAAACATATTTGATAAGTGTTTTACTATACCCCCTTTGGTGGGAGTAGGTTTCCTAAAAGGTCAGTAGACAATCTACGATCTGTTGTTATAGATATGGTCACATCTAAAAAAAAAAATCAACCCTCTCTCTACTCTTAGTTTATGTCAATAAGCATAGCAATGAACTCCATTTGCTCTCAGTCTCCAAGAAATAATGCCATATAATACCTGTATATAGAAATACGCGGCGTTTTTTGCTATTTCGCACTATTAGCACCATGGAAACGGGATTTGCTGAAAAACGCCATGTGTGACTTGTGCAGCGTTTTTAGGCCGAGAAAAAACGCAGCAGAAAAACGCCACGCAAACCCACATTGCGAACATACGCAAAAAGTTTGTGAACTTCCGAACACCCGATGTTCGCGTGAATTAGTTCGCCGGCGAACAGTTCGCTACATCTCTAGTTGCACACCAGTCTTTGTTCCCGTGCAGTTTTTATGGTGTGGGAAGTGCAGTTCTACTATTAAAAGCGTGTCTGAGTAAAGTCTCTTAGAAATGATGTAGGATGAAGCCTAGAGGTTTACTTTTTGCGAGTAAGGCTAGATGACATATATTTTACCAATCACAGGAAATTCTCTGTTAAAAAGACTGGTGTTGCCCTTCAGTCTTACCTTATTCTTTTTCTCATTTGTGATAGAAGATTGCTTTGGCCTTCAAGAGACTAATCAGCTCTTCCATTTTGATATCTGCTCTTGACCCTGTGATGCCTTCATGATCCTGCCCTGACTTGAATCATTCTGTCTTCATATGGTTACTGTCTTTTCTGTGAGTCCTGGATCCAGGGGGCTTTAAGTTGAGATTGCTTTCAGCCCCCTTCCTACATTTTACACAACAGTATATCCATGTAGAAGAAAAAGAGTTCACATTAGATTGTTTGGCAAGTCAAATTAAAGACATCTAATCAATGTTTAAAAGAAAAACAAGTGGACCAGAAGTCACAGTACATAATTAATGGCTAGATTTGGGTGAACCAAAATGATCTGACCAACAATTATATTTATCTGTCTGGTTTGGTTCATCTATATTCCAGTCCCTTGTTCTACCCTTTATGTGGCAAGTAACACAATACTGCATGTAGATAATAATTGTGTTGGCATATGTGAGAGGCCAAATTGCATTGACAGCAATGAGACTATGATAAATATACTGCGTATATAAAAAGACAACTTACCAGTTTGATTTAAAGGTAGTCAGAGTAGCTGTTGACACAAGTACGAAGTGTGATCACACAGTCCTTTGAAATTAAGAGTGCTTGAACAGGTACTTTTTCCATTGATTTCCCATGTCCTCTTGTCTTTACAAGGTTACATGTTGCCCTTCAATGTATATCTATGGAGCTTCTCTATGCTTTAGTGTGACCTTGGTTTGATATGAACATTGGTTTTACAGTAATATAAACGCTCTATAAAAACATTTAATACTGTGAAGCTATCCATGTAGTATAAAATGTTATATTTTCCATTGGGAAAAAGAGGCAGATGCAATCAGGTAGAATTCTTTAGCAGATACTCTACAAATGGACAAGGACAAGTCATGACTATTTCTCTGTGAGGGGAGCCAAAATGCCAAGCTCTGCATTTGTGGCTTGCAGTAGAGGCAAATTTTTAGCATTAGGGATGTCTGGGAAAAGGTAGGCTGAGGGGACAGCCTTTTCTAAAAGGGGTACGAGCCCAAGGAAAAAATGTGGGTAAAAACTAAGTAAGCTTTATCAGAAAGGTCTATGTAAATACAGCCATTAGCACTCACAGAAACGCTGCACTAGAGAATCCTCTATCAAAAGAATCACAGGATTTCTTGTCTCCAATGTTGTAAACATGTTGTTCGGGTGTCTGACTTCCTCTCTCAGAAAAGTACTTATTTCCTGTGGCCAGATCCTGCACAGTTCTCTCTTCTCTCCCCTCTCCTGCTCCCCCCTCCTACAAGAATGCTAAGAACTCCCTCCCCCCTCCCTTAGAAATGTGTGATCTGAGCTACAACGAACTGCAGGAAAAAAGCTACTTAAAATGGCAGCTGCTGTCTTAAGCAAACGGAGAAAGCTTCTAGGGCTGTTTACTCAGGTATGGTAATGCTTACTGCAGAATAAATACAGTGTTCTAGGTGGCACTAATGTGGCAAATCTATTGGCAGTAAATGCCAAAATGACTTTCTTTCTCCTTGAAGGAAGGACCAGCAACGGGTGAAATTCAAAATGAGAGCTTAATTGCTGTTCTATATATTTTCTATATAGGCTCTTGGCCTGCATAGGTTGCCTAGGGTGGCAGCTTTAAGGGGGGGGGGGGTGACCCCTCGGCTGCCTGTAGAGAAAAAAGCAACAGCCCACTCTTGGGTAATTCTTCCATGATTGGCAAATTCACCAATGGTGCTATGCTGTATATGCCAATAAGTAGTCCTATATATCTCTAAATGTTTTCATGAGTTATGGGGGATCTGCAAAATTTGGAGTCCCAAAAAGTAATTCTGAACCCCTAATAGTCAGAAAAAGCTGCTCTTACTGGATATCTAGTTACGACACCTGATGGTCACGCTCCAGTTGAATGAGTTGAATCTCATTGCCCAGCCACGCACAACATACTCTACTTAAATGGGCTTTTAGATTATAGGTTCACCATCTGTGCACAATATTTATAATACTTTTCAGTGAAAGCAATTGGAAATGGAAAATGAAGCATTTTTTTTTTTTATCAAACTTCTGTTTATGATGAACAAAAAAAGGCATTGAGAATTAAAAGAACAAACTCAATGAAATTACACAAAATTTGTCTCAAACTACACATTGTAAAGGGCCCCTTTCAAAGGAACATATAACTGGGATTGTCCCAAATTCTCACTGTAACTGACCTTTAGACAGACCTGTAACTGACCTTTAGACAGAGCTTGTCACTGCTCTATGCCCCCAAGGGGTACCAGCCGCAGTTTTGTGACAACCAATACACTATGGGGACCCCTGGGAAAAACTTCAGGGGGACACATCTCTCTCCTCCTATTTTTTGGGACGTCCAGGGTCGGATTGGGGGGGTGCAGAGCTCACTGGGGCTGCCGCCCAAGAGGTTCCGCACCCCCCAAGGTGCCTTCTCCAGCTGCACACCCCTAACCCCCCCCCAGGGGCCCTGTCTGACGTCCTCCCCTGAACGCGTACGCGAAACGCGTCAGGGGAGGACATCGGAGGCCAGAGGAAGCAGCAATAGGGTTGGTTCTGGGCTACTGGGGCCCTCCAGGACCAGGGCCCACCAGGTATATTCCTGGTGTCCCAGTGGCCCAGTTCGTTCCTGGACGGGGGTCTAGTGTTATGCCTAGAGTTCGTGTATGAGCCCATTAATACGTCTTTAAATAGTATTTATCTTGAAGGGGGTTAATACCCCGAAACATATTCCGTAGCACCATTCTGGATAAAACAGCCTGTTCGGTTCTGTACCGGTGACGGGTTTGCTGTCCCAAAGCAGTAATCCAGGCCAGCAGGGGTTAATGCACCTGGCTTCGCCGCTCAACTCTGAATAGAAATTTTCATCCAAAAGAAAACTCTGCTCCTACAACTGCAGCTTTTGCATGATAAAGCAGTTTAATATTGATTTTAAAGTAGAACTTTTGTCTTTTCAGCATTTCTATTTATAGATTGATGTAGGATCCTTGGTAAAGGAGAAGGTGCTGGAGCTGAACAAAAAAAGAGAAAGTTGTTTCACTCCGATGAGGAATATATATATATTAACTGTGGATTTAACTGCCCAGTTTTCCATTATTCTTGGTATACTCACACAAACAAGGGTTTTTACTTAAATAAATGATTTATGACAAACAAATACTCTCTGTATTCATTTCGGGCCACAGATCCGGAACCCTTTCCTTTCCCTCCCAAACTTCTCACTAGTTCTATCTCTTTTATTTGTATCACCCCTTCATTCTCTTCTATTGGTTCTGGCCCTTTTCCTCTCTAACTTCTCCCGTCCATATAATGAACTATATAGTGAACCATATGTTGGGTGTTCATTGGCGGCCATCACAGCCCAGGCCTATGGTTGTAAGTTGTTGAACACGGGAGGCCCAGGGTTGGACTGGGCCAGCAGGACATTGGGGTTGTATATAGTAGATAAAACCTGGTGGGCCCAGGTCCTCATGGGCCCCACTGACCCTGACCCAATCCCTGATGCTGCCACTCCTCACTGTCCTCCCTCCCCATATTGCAGCAAGTATAAGGTACATACTAGCATACTATAAGGAAGAAGGGGCTTGTGGTGGATGAGCGGGTGGCTAAAGTAGCAAGCCCAGTGGGCCTCTCACACCCCAGTCTGACCATGGGCAGGCCACATTAATATTGAATGGTAGTCCAACTGCTGAAGACACCTTTGCTGGCCTTCTTGGATTGAAAACACACTGGGGACTGGGTGGGTTATTCGAATAGTTATTAAATCTTCTGCTCACCTAGTCCTCAGTGCCGCCCCCTTGTTTGTGACATGAGCAGGGGAGGCTGGGGGCTGAAGGGCTCTGTCAAATCTCCTGACCACCCAATCTAGATGGAGAGATAGGATAGAGTGGGTGCAGAGCAGTTGGGCCTTGGATGAGAAAAATGCAAATCTAGTCCTGCAACTGCCTGCAGTCAGCAAAGTAGCAAATCAACTGCTGGGCATTTCCATGAAGGAGACCAAGTTATAAATAGGGGATAATGTACCCCCTACTGTAATTTCCACTTTCAAGTCCCACTTTGTTATTCATCTGTTCATTTGTTATTCAACATCTGCTTGTTTCCACCCTACAGTATCAGTCCCAGCTCTGGTGACATCCACTCCTCATGGTTTCCTCTGCCAGTGCTGTCGCCCCGTTATCTTCCATCAACCCCTTTATTGATGCTGCCATCCACATCTCACACCGTCAGGTCGCCTCTGCTTGTCCTTTATAGGAAGCTTTCTAGATTTTCAGGTTTTTCCCCGCAATAGATCCGTAGACCATTAAGAAAGACTAATAATGACCAGGTGGGTTGGTGAGCAACATTGGGTTTAGCAAGTGGTACAGTAACACGCACTAATGTGTGCATGTCACTTTAAGTTATAAATGATGTGTTCTGATGCCAGAGAATGTCGTTTATAAGGATATAATTTACAGTTTGATCAATAGGAAATTGATCCAACTTAGATTATATATGTATGGACACTGTCGATTGCGGAAAAATGATGCAGAATGGCATGGTGGCAATACTGCCTAGCAGTAGAGAAGGCAACACATAGACTAATACCGTCCAATTTCACATGTCTGGGGGGCCAGATTATTACAAAACAATGATGTCAAATAAAGAAGTCTATGGAGTTCTTGGTCATGCTTGGGTGCAACAAATCTCAAAGAATGCAGATATATAAATATAATGGTTGAAAAGGGGTTAAGGCAGGCAGCACTTATCATGGTCTGGAGACGGGAAGATGATCTAGGAGGGAGCACAGTATGAAGCAACATACTGAGACTGAACGGCACAGGCTGCATCAGAATAAACAGAAGCACGCTGCTGGATGCAAGAATAATTTACAAGCAATAAACACAGCACTAAGCCAATTTCCCAGATGCTCAGTTGGACATTACATGTACTGTATGCCTTGTATGTGCTTGTATGAAAGCAAGGCTTGTGTATTCACTGCACAGAGCAACGTGGATGGTACCTGCCTATAGAGGGCACTTCAGCATTTGTAATCATTTTGTTATTCCGTTACAATGAATATTCTATACCCGCCTGTTTCATGAACATTAGGAATGAGGAAAGTATTAAATAACACACCAATAGCAGAATATTTGTGTCACATTTATAGGCTGGTTTCTACTCACATTAAAAACAACATGTAAAATTTGAAGTAAATGAAAAAGTCAATGAGGTGCTAAAATGCCAAAAACCTTTTCTGCAGTAGTTTATAAATAATCCCACATTTAAGAGCAGAGATCAGCATATTTCAGTTCTGTAGCAGAGGCAGGTTCTTAACTGGGTTCAATAAAGCTGAGCAGCTGGTAGGGACAGACGTTCCACTGTCCAGTTTGTGGGTTTCACGTACTGTATTCCATCTAGCCCTTGGGTTGCAGTGATAGTGGGATTTCTGGAAGCCAAGTACACTTTGAGGGGTAATTTATGTTTACCCCAAGGATACAGAGTACAGGGCTTTTAGGGGAAAGGCAGATAGCAAGTATTGGGGTCTGCTGCCCCCCATGCTCCCTAACTTGAGAGTCTTGATGCACAAGTTGGGGGTGGAATTAGGGTCGGACTGGGCCCCCTTCAAGATAAATACTATTTAAAGATGTATTAATGGGCTCATACACGAACTCTAGGCATAATACTAACCCCCCCCAGGGTGGGACTGGGCCACCGGGACACTGGCCTTGGTTGGCCCCAGCAGCCCAGACCTGACCCTATTGCCGCTTCCTCAGTCCTCCCCGACGTGTTTCACATACGCACGTTCAGGGAAGGATTTCAGACAGGGACCCCTGCGGGGGGAGGTTAGGGGTGCGCCACAGCGGGGGATGCGGCCGGTGGAGGCAACTTTGGGGGTGCGGGGCCCCTAGGGGGGAATAGAGATCACATACGCCCTGTCCCCAGCCTGCATAAAGTCCTGTATTTATGGGTGAATAGCACTCTAGAATGCCAAACCTGTGCCCAGGGTGTAAAGTGTGGAGCATGGTGCCAAATGGTGAAAAAAAAAGGTTTGAACGTGTTATTTGCAGTTTGCAGCCTCCCCTGCACTTTATAAATTATCACTTTGGTATGTTACAGGTGTAGTAGGTTGTATTCAGCCTTTACACTGGTGTAAATTTGTAGAATTTTTCAGTTATTTACCTGTTAAAGAGATATACCTTTAGAAGGAAAACAGGTAAGTTTTCTGATGTTGCTGTGCTCAGGAAAGAGATCAGAAGCTTTAGATGCACTTTCCCACCTCCTTCCTGAGCAGAGCAACATCAGAACAATTCTCTGATTTCCTTCTAAGGGTATATCTCTTTGACTGAACAGTTATAGGAACTGACCAACAGGTGGCACTGTTACAAAATTCCTAATATTGGAAGTTAATAAAAGCTCTGAAAAATCTGTAAAAAGTGTTTACTTATCCTTTAATAATTAAAAAAAAAGACCAGCTGCAAACTGGCCTTAAAATAGTATACCTTATACATTTTTCTTAAGTAAACTAACCTTTAAAAACTCACAAAGGCTTGAGGGGGTATCCTTTTTGACATTTTCATAGCAATTTCCACCATCCTTTAGTATTTACTGTGCAGGACTAACAGGCACCCTGAGGTTTTGCCTGGAGTTAAATGAGGCTGAAAAAAAAAAGGTAGCGAGATAATCATATATCTGAAGAAGCATCACAGGGGGTCTCTGTAATATATGGAAAAATGTATTCCTTAATGTAAAGCATAATGCCATAGCAAATCAGTTAGGGGCTCTGGAACCACACAGGACATTTTATAAAATCCCCAGAACTTCAATCAGACTAAAATGTTTAGCAGGGGATGTTATCCATTATAAGGCAAGGGTGCTTTTTTATTAGAAATAAAAGGAACTGCCAGCCTGCTGTGCATCAGAGGGGAGCATATTAAATGCAAAAATCTGCAATGAATGGCTCATTAAAGCATTAGTGTATGGGAGAGTTAGATAGCTGGCGTTAGGAGTTAAATATATATATATATATATATATATATATATATATATATACACACACACACACACATATTGAATATCCAATATTGAAGTCCTATTAAATAAACCCAATAGGGCTGTTCTGCCCCAATAAGGGGTAATTATATCTTAGTTGGGATCAAGTACAGGTACTGTTTTATTATTACAGAGAAAAGGGAATCATTTAACCATTAAATAAACCCAATAGGGCTGTTCTGCCCCCAATAAGGGGTAATTATATCTTAGTTGGGATCAAGTACAGGTACTGTTTTATTATTACAGAGAAAAGGGAATCATTTAACCATTAAATAAACCCAATAGGGCTGTTCTGCCCCCAATAAGGGGTAATTATATCTTAGTTGGGATCAAGTACAGGTACTGTTTTATTATTACAGAGAAAAGGGAATCATTTAACCATTAAATAAACCCAATAAGGATGTTCTGCCCCCAATAAGGGGTAATTATATCTTAGTTGGGATCAAGTACAGGTACTGTTTTATTATTACAGAGAAAAGGGAATCATTTAACCATTAAATAAACCCAATAGGGCTGTTCTGCCCCCAATAAGGGGTAATTATATATTAGTTGGGATCAAGTACAGGTACTGTTTTATTATTACAGAGAAAAGGGAATCATTTAACCATTAAATAAACCCAATAGGGCTGTTCTGCCCCCAATAAGGGGTAATTATATATTAGTTGGGATCAAGTACAGGTACTGTTTTATTATTACAGAGAAAAGGGAATCATTTAACCATTAAATAAACCCAATAGGGCTGTTCTGCCCCCAATAAGGGGTAATTATATATTAGTTGGGATCAAGTACAGGTACTGTTTTATTATTACAGAGAAAAGGGAATCATTTAACCATTAAATAAACCCAATAGGGCTGTTCTGCCCCCAATAAGGGGTAATTATATCTTAGTTGGGATCAAGTACAGGTACTGTTTTATTATTACAGAGAAAAGGGAATCATTTAACCATTAAATAAACCCAATAGGGCTGTTCTGCCCCCAATAAGGGGTAATTATATCTTAGTTGGGATCAAGTACAGGTACTGTTTTATTATTACAGAGAAAAGGGAAATCAGTTTCAAAATTATGAATTATTTGATTAAAATGGAGTCTATGGGAGACATGATTTCCGTAATTCGGAGCTTTGTGTGTGTGTGTGCTCATTACAGAGACAGAGCCGAACAATAAAGATTGCTCATTTCTGGGCTCAGTAGCCGTATACATTTTATTATAACCAGGGAACACAAATGCGCACACACATTACATAGAATAATGGAGACTAGAGAGTATATAAAATAACATTGAATGCCATGAAGGAATTATATGATACGGGGCCATGTTCTTGCGCAAAGGTCACTGAGCTTTAAGATGATGAGCAATGCGGTTATTGCATCCAACAGACACTTGTAATGAATGGGTTGATGAGTTTAAAGACAGCACAAATTAACTTTTATAATGGTGTAGTCTGTTGGTTGATGGATTTTTTTTGGAGACCCTATCTTTGGTCAGCGCTTTCTTTAGTTTATAACAGGGATACATGTATAGAACAATATCAATCATAGTTAAGAATAAGTTAAGATATATATATAAGTAAATATTTTTTCTCCTCAAATCACAACTTGACTCAAGATTGGCCATTCCAGAGTGTCTAATGTTATGTAGTGATGAGCGAATTTTTTTGCCAGGCATGGATTCGCAGCGAATTTCCACATTTCGCCATTGGCGAATTGCTTTGCAAAACTTCTGTGAAAAGTTCGCTGCGGGAAAATTTGTTGCACGGAATATTCTTTGTCGTGCGTCAAATTGGGCTCCGTCATGTCAAAAAAGGGCGCGTGCGCGTCAAATGGGATGTGGCTGTGTTAAAAAAGGGTGCTGTTGCAGCAAAATTGCTCGTGGTCGCGTAAAAAAGCATGTGCAACAAAAAAAGTCACAGACAACAAAAAAAAAATTGTGCGACAAATGCATTTCGCAAATTTTTCGCCGTTTCGCAAATTTTATGGCAAAGCGAAACGGGACAGATTCGCTCATCACTAGAGTTATGTAGGGCAGGTAGCATTTACTGGTCACCTGTTTAAAAGCAAACATTTTATTGGTTGCTATGGGTTTCTGCTCCTGGGCAAACTTAGTGCCTTTTATTACATATGGTGGTAAGAGAGCAAATAAGCATTGGGCCTAAAGCTTACCCTTTATTATTGCTTAACAATGTGTAGTCTTCATTATTCATTGGTAAAGCATATTAGTCAATCAGTTGTTTTGGGGCCCATTACCCTTCAGTTGCAGGCTGAAAAGAGAAAGAATAGGGGGCTAATAGATTAAAATCTATAAAGAAAATTGTGGTTAAATAAAGGGACATTTTACCCTGAAAGTTCCTACATAATTGAGCTTAGTACAGAGCAACAGTTAAACTAGCAGAATTTTATGGTGTTTATTTTTTTATGTCTCTTTTTATCTATAAAAAACAGTTGGTTGCTACGCTATGAAAAGTTTAGATACCTGCTCAGATGCTCATATAACAGTGATATCAGATAATGCCTGTAAATTTGCAAGGCCAAACTTTTGGCTTATTTGTAGGGGATTATAAAGAAATAGGAGGGTTATGGGTGGTGAAAAGGAAGGTTGTAATAAGCCAGCCTGAAAGACAGTGGTAACTTACCTAAGGCTAAATATTCAAAGACTGATGGGCACCGTTTTTGTTATGTCTGATACCATTATTATTTTATAAAATGAAATAAAATACCACTTTGGTACAGAAAAGTCTGAAAAGTCATTGCAAAAGGTGCCTTTATTTACACACATAGACTGATCAAAGCTAATTTTTGTTTGTTATGGTTAAACTAACCAGCTCCTCTTTGGCTGATCCACAAGCATAGCATAGGGTTGCCACCTCTTTACCAATACTTTACCGGCTGGGATGGTCTGTTACATAAAGGGCATAGAAATGACACAAACGGAGTGGGGCCATGTCATCAGGATCATTGTAAAAAGAGAATATGTCAATTGAGCAGGTAGAAGGGGAGTTAAGATAGGGCTTTAGGGTGTATCAGAAGGGGATTTGGGGTGGAGTAGGAGGGAAGGAGGACCAGTTATTATATTACTGGTAAATTTGTTATACCAGCCCTGTTCTTGGCTGGTATTTTATTGGCTATGCCGGTGAAATACTATCTAGGTGCTACATTGCACAAGTGCCGTTGCCTATTGCAACAAGTCAGGTCTTTACTTAGGACTCGTGGCCAAAACCTATTGGTCATTGATTGCAATTGCCAACTGCACTTGTTCAATTTAGCACCTATCACATAACTTGCATTTGTGGTGTATATGATATGGGAGGAAGGCCCCTTCTTTCCAAATAACCTGTTATATCTCCACAAATGTGCAGAGCAATGCGGCACCTTCTATGTTATATCCAATGAAAGTCCTTACACCTGAAAGTCAGTGTCACCCAGCTTCAAGGGCCATGGAAGGGGGGAAAGATATGCAAAGCATTATAAATATACAACTGAGAATTAAACATGTGCCATAATTGTAATTTATGACTCTACTGCATGTGTCCTGAAAAATAAACAGCTTCTGTGGTACTGGGAATCAGAGCGCTCCTGAGGGGCTCTTTATTGCATTGCAATGGCACAGCGTGATGAATTACTGTAGTATAATCAAGAACAAGAGGTGCGAGAAATGGCTTCTTAAAGAAATGCTTATAGTTCATATTGACTAGAGATATCCCCGCCATATTGGATCCAAAAATAAGCTTTGCCAATATGCCAATAACTGACATCTCTTGCTGTCCTATTAGAAGAGAAAGCATAAGTGAACATTTAACACATACGTTCCTAAGCTTAGGGAATTATCCACTTCTTGCATTTGTAGGGGAGATAATAGGGCGGGACCCTGATGTCCAGACTTTGAAATCCATTGCACATAGTGAGTAAAATAATAAAAAAATAAATAAAACATTTTGGAAAAAAAAAACCCAAAACATTGAAAAAACCATACAAGGTACGTAAGGGGTGCCCTGTGCCAGAATAAGGGGTGTTTATATTGTAGGGACCCATAGGGTTAATACATCTCTATGGCTTTAAGCCCTACTAGTTCCTTCTTTGTCCTGTTACTGGGAGAGGCCTATGTATCTAGTGTGCCATTAGCATTTGTACCTTATTGGCTAACAGGGAGACCACTCCCTTGGCACTCTGATACAGTGCTGGGTAAAGGGGTGGGGCTCCCTCTTTGGCTGCATGTGTGGAAGTTCCTGTGAGACCAGCAGGGCCCCAGTAGCCATTATACCCTACAGGCTGCATCTCGCCCTAGTGAAGTGGGGGACAGGGATCCTGTGAGTGAGGAGTAGTGAGTATCAGGATAATTTATAAGAGCACTTTCTAGGAAAGTCAGACAGTGAGATTAGTTAGAAAGAGCAATTTTGGCTCCAACCTGGAGAGATTAGCTGGAAGTACCTTCCTTACAGGCACTGTTGCCTTAGAGTAGGACCGCGGTTAAGACACAGGTATCAGGGTAGTTTGTATCCCTGATCCATAGTCGGCTGTGAGGGATCCTTGGCTGCTAAGGGACACCCTGAGGATACAGATATTGCCTAGGCTACTCTCCGCAGGGAGGCTGTGCTAGTTGGTGGTCCTTACCTTCTCCACCCTCGGCCGAGGTGGGCTAGACCGGTGGACACAACATTTTTCTACCATCTGTGACATTATCCGATATCTCCTTTGTGTGAGTATCGCTATAACCCCGTGGATCATTGTCTTGGACAATAAACAATTTACGTTCTGGTTTACCACAAAAGAACCTTCTGGCGTCCATTCTTTCGTTTGCTTGCACACAGCCTAAGTGAGTTGTAGTCGCACTACATCCCAAGGATATTTCCCATGTGTGCCCATGTTTAGAGTCCTATATACACCATGCTCTAAAGCCATTCTAGCTGGTGATGCCTGTTTTTACAGCCAAATAGGGGTTACAATAGTATACCATTTGATATGCGTTGAATAAAATTGTAAATTGCTGAAGTCTGCAATTAATGTCCCTCAAGTTGCACCTACTACAAATTGGGCATCACATGGTCAGACAGTGAGTGCATCGTTTAATACATTTGGGGAGCTCACTGGGCAAAAGAAGTCATGTACGGTCAACATCAGGTGCTGGAAAATGCCTCCCTTGCATCTTGGTACTTTGGTCTCAAAACCAAGGGGCACAATAAGGCAGGAAAATGTAGCAGCAACTGCTTGAAATGTGTAACATGCAAAGATGCATGCTAGTAAATGAGCCCATATGTCCCTTTAGATCTCATTATCAGGCCCTAGTGGTTGTTCAGGTTCATTCAGCAGCCACGTCTAAAACAGCTGGTATATTCACTGTGTATCTGAAGCTGTATATAAACCAAGGCATATATCAGAGAACTGGGTAAATAGCGGAGAACTAGGTAAATAGATTAAATATCAGAAAACTAGGTAAATAGATTAAAGGAAAACTATACCCCTGAACAATGTAGGTCTGTATAAAAATATATTGCATAAAACAGCTCATGTGTAAAGCCCTGCTTCATCTAAATAAACCATTTTCATAAAAATATGCTTTTTTAGTACAGGTATCGGACCCCTTATCCGGAAACCCTTTATCCAGAAAGTTCCAAATTACGGAAAGGCCAACTCCCGTAGACTCCATTGTAGTCAAATAATTCACATTTTTAAAAATGATTTCCTTTTTCTCTGTAATAATAAAACAAGTACCTGTACTTGATCCCAACTAAGATATAATTACCCCTTATTGGGGCAGAACAGCCCTATTGGGTTTATTTCATGGTTAAATGATTCCCTTTTCTCTGTAATAATAAAACAGTACCTGTACTTGATCCCAACTAAGATATAATTACCCCTTATTGGGGACAGAACAGCCCTATTGGGTTTATTTAATGGTTAAATGATTCCCTTTTCTCTGTAATAATAAAACAGTACCTGTACTTGATCCCAACTAAGATATAATTACCCCTTATTGGGGGCAGAACAGCCCTATTGGGTTTATTTCATGTTTAAATTATTCCCTTTTCTCTGTAATAATAAAACAGTACCTGTACTTGATCCCAACTAAGATATAATTACCCCTTATTGGGGCAGAACAGCCCTATTGGGTTTATTTAATGGTTAAATGATTCCCTTTTCTCTGTAATAATAAAACAGTACCTGTACTTGATCCCAACTAAGATATAATTACCCCTTATTGGGGGCAGAACAGCCCTATTGGGTTTATTTCATGTTTAAATTATTCCCTTTTCTCTGTAATAATAAAACAGTACCTGTACTTGATCCCAACTAAGATATAATTACCCCTTATTGGGGGCAGAACAGCCCTATTGGGTTTATTTCATGTTTAAATTATTCCCTTTTCTCTGTAATAATAAAACAGTACCTGTACTTGATCCCAACTAAGATATAATTACCCCTTATTGGGGACAGAACAGCCCTATTGGGTTTATTTAATGGTTAAATGATTCCCTTTTCTCTGTAATAATAAAACAGTACCTGTACTTGATCCCAACTAAGATATAATTACCCCTTATTGGGGCAGAACAGCCCTATTGGGTTTATTTAATGGTTAAATGATTCCCTTTTCTCTGTAATAATAAAACAGTACCTGTACTTGATCCCAACTAAGATATAATTAATCCTTACTGAAGCTTAAACAATCCTGTTGGGGTTAATTACTGTTTAAATAATTTTATTAGCAGACTTACGGTAGGAGATCCGAATTACGGAAAGACAACCTGAAAACCCCAGGTCCAGAGCATTCTGGATAACGGGTCCCATACCTGTAGTATGTGCCATCGGATAGAAAACCACCCGGAAAGGCCATCTCCCATAGACTCCATTTTAATCAAATAATTTGGAGTTTTAAAACTGATTTCCTTATCTAATTAATGTTTAATTAATGTTTTATTGATTTTTTAGTAGACTTAAGGTATGGAGATCCAAATTACAGAAAGATCCCTTATCCGGAATACCCTTGGCCCCGAGCATGCTGGATAAATGGGTCCTATACCTGTATTTGCTTATAATGGAGTCTATAAGAGACGGCCTTTCTGTAATTCAGAACTTTCTGGATAAGGGATCCCGTAACTGTACTAAAGGTTAATCCAAAGGCAAACCACCCCTTTAACCCTTTCACAACTGGATTGCTAATGTTAGAGGACCAGCGGAACTCAAATTATACCATTAGGCCAATTTTGTATATTTGTTAAATTTTTATATTGTTTTCAGAAATACACAGACTTCATTGTATCAAAGTTGCTTTCACATTAATCCCGAGTGAGCCGGATCAGATCCTTTATTAACGACAGAATGTGTCCTACGGGGTTGGCAAAGTGAACTAGCCCTAACACCTACATATAAACAAATAACTAAATACCCTGCTTCAGCTAAGCCTTGAAACGACACAAAAAAAAACAAAAAAACAATTCATAAAAAAATAATCTAATTACTGGAGTGAAACAAAAAGGAAATAAAAAAAGCACATTCTCAAACTAGGGACCATTAAATGTTTAAGAAAAAGTTGCGCTGCCTTTGGAATAAAAAGGAATACAATCAGCCCGGTTCCTGAGGGTAGCTATTAAAATCACATACTGAGTGTGCATTAGGTATATGGATGGATAGAAGTTAAAAAAGGAACATTTAAGGAGACCATAAAAAAAGTAATTTAAATTACCAGCAATGCAGTAATACAAAACAATTCTTGTTGACACTAGGATGCTTGAAGGGGAAAATCATACAGCGTGAGCCTTTCTCTGCCAATTAGGCCGAGTCCAAACACCATCTAGAGAATAAGTGAGCCAGAAGTACAAGTGTTGTGCCCTCTGAGACTGTCTTTAGTCAGCTGGCATGAAAAGAAGCATAAAAATATTGTGCAGAATCAGTAGAGGGAGATGATGCCAGGACTAATATATCTGTCAGCTGCTTACTGCACAGACAACTGTCTGCTCTGCCACAAAAAGGGTTAACACCTTCACAGCCAAACGTTGGCGGCACACCTAGGGACACATTTATCAGTACGACAGGTCCGATTACAAAAAATTTGCGCGACTTTCTCATACTTTGAGACAATTTCCGCGACAAAATCGTATTTGACGCAACGAGCAAGAAAGTTTGGGATTCAGTCAAGCTTCGGTAAGGTTTCCCCGCCGTTTACGATCGTTTAGATACGAAAATTCCCCGACTATCGGATCGCCATTTGCAAACGATCGCTTCAGTATGAAAATTTCGGAACTTTGGGATCGTAAGTACGAAATCTTCGTATTTAAACAAACTGAATTTTCGGGACTTTTGCAATCATCAGAAATTATCGGATTTTGTGATTCGGATTTGTATTTGAATCTGGCCTCTAGGGGTTAATGAGAGTGCATAATATAGGCCAGATTCATTAAATTACGAATCCGAATCACGAAATCCGATCATTTCTGATGCTCCAACCTGGCCCAAGGAAAGTCACGATAAGCTTGAATGAATCCGAAACCTACATACTTGTTGCGACAAATGCAATTGCATTTGTCGCAAAAATTGTAGCACAAATTGTCGGAAAGTACGAAAAAGTTGCGCAAATTTATGAAAATATCGCAGAAAATACACGAAAGTTGTAAACTTTAGAAAAAATACGATTTTTTTTGTGATCGGACCTGTCGTACTTTGATAAATGTGCCCCTATGTGTTCATTATGCACAAATGAAAATTAAATAAAATGTGTTAAGAACATAGGGAACCCATTTAAGTGTCCAATCTACAGGCTTATTTTCTTTATATGGTTGCCACCTCACCCCTTAATACTGGCGACATATTTAATGCACATCCTGCATGGCTAATTAGCAATTAATTATAGGGCTGTAGAGCCCCATTGCATTTTATCCTGCGCTTCCCAGTAGCGGAACACACTCCACCTCAGGGGAACCTTTAGAGCTAGGGAGCTGTGCCACCCATACCCCTCTACTAGAAGGGACAGTCCCAAATTGTAGATCCTAAAGGGGTGGGTCCTGCTAGGAAGTGGGTTAAGTTTTGAGGATTACAGGTGTGTCTGGGCATAATCGGGCATGGCCGGGCAGATAGGGAGTTGGTCAGATTTTTACTTACCTACAGAGTTTAGTTGCGCATTTCCATGTAGCTTTCTTAAATCCATTTCATCTCAAGGGAACTCAAAAGTTAATGGAGTACATTCTTTTTTATGTTGTCTGTACCCACTGCGGAAACGCACCACTCAGCATTTCATTTGCATTCGGTGGTTCTGGGCTGGGCCATGGGTACAGGCAACTTGGGGTAGAATGGGCATTCCCTTGCAGTGGAACGCATAAAAAATAGGAACACGTGCATAAGGGCCCTAATACAGGTATAGGACCCATTATCCAGAATGCTCAGGACCAAGGGTATTCCAGATAAGGGGTCTTTCCGTAATTTGGATCTCCATACCTTAAGTCTACTAAAAAATCAATAAAACATTAATTAAACCGATTGGGATTGTTTTGCATCCAATAAGGATTATTTATATCTTAGTTGGGATCAAGTACAGGTACTGTTTTATTATTACAGAGAAAAAGGAATCATTTAACCATTAAATAAACCCAATAGGGCTGTTCTGCCCCCAATAAGGGGTAATTATATCTTAGTTGGGATCAAGTACAGGTACTGTTTTATTATTACAGAGAAAAAGGAATCATTTAACCATTAAATAAACCCAATAGGGCTGTTCTGCCCCCAATAAGGGGTAATTATATCTTAGTTGGGATCAAGTACAGGCACTGTTTTATTATTACAGAGAAAAGGGAATCATTTAACCATGAAATAAACCCAATAGGGCTGTTCTGCCCCCAATAAGGGGTAATTATATCTTAGTTGGGATCAAGTACAGGTACTGTTTTATTATTACAGAGAAAAGGGAATCATTTAACCTTGAAATAAACCCAATAGGATTGTTCTGCCCCCAATAAGGGGTAATTATATCTTAGTTGGGATCAAGTACAGGTACTGTTTTATTATTACAGAGAAAAGGGAATCATTTAACCTTGAAATAAACCCAATAGGATTGTTCTGCCCCCAATAAGGGGTAATTATATCTTAGTTGGGATCAAGTACAGGTACTGTTTTATTATTACAGAGAAAAGGGAATCATTTAACCATGAAATAAACCCAATAGGGCTGTTCTGCCCCAATAAGGGGTAATTATATCTTAGTTGGGATCAAGTACAGGTACTGTTTTATTATTACAGAGAAAAGGGAATAATTTAAACATGAAATAAACCCAATAGGATTGTTCTGCCCCCAATAAGGGGTAATTATATCTTAGTTGGGATCAAGTACAGGTACTGTTTTATTATTACAGAGAAAAGGGAATCATTTAACCATGAAATAAACCCAATAGGGCTGTTCTGCCCCAATAAGGGGTAATTATATCTTAGTTGGGATCAAGTACAGGTACTGTTTTATTATTACAGAGAAAAGGGAATAATTTAAACATGAAATAAACCCAATAGGGCTGTTCTGCCCCCAATAAGGGGTAATTATATCTTAGTTGGGATCAAGTACAGGTACTGTTTTATTACTACAGAGAAAAAGAAAATCAGTTTTAAAATTCTGAATTATTTGATTAAAATGGAGTCAATGGGAGACAGACTTTCCGTACTTCGGAGCTTTCTGGATAACGGGTTTCCGGATAAGGGATCCTATACCTGTACTGTTAAGAGCCCAAGCACATGAATATATTTTGAACCCTGTTACAAGGATACATAACCTGTGGCACCATTTTAGCTGCCCTGCTTATTAAAAGATGAATGGAAACTGGTTAACATTGCCACACTGGGCCCAAGTGCACATACCCTATGGAAACCCCTTGTTCTGCCATATTCCAGATTAGGGTTGCCATCACATGCCTTTAAAGCTGAATGAGGAATTAACTATTAATTTACATTGTAATACATGTTTGCACAATAACCAGGTGTCAGGTCATCTAAACAACCCCTAGTAGGGCAGATCTGTAGCCTAGGGGCAAGTGAATCTGCAGGGCTCAGTAGGAAGCAACTCACATGCAGACTAAGGTCAGCTCTGGTCCTATACAGAATGATCCAAATACCAGGTCAGGGCAGGCAGCTGGTAACAGGCAGGCAACAGGCAGGCAAGAAGCAGACACAAAATCAGGCAGAAAATTAATAACAAAACCTCTAGAAACAAACGCCATAATGGTGAACCCTTATACCAGTATATTCAAATATTAACTAGGGTGTTATTTTGAGAGAGGGGTGAGGTGACAACCCTATTCCAGTCACCAACACACCCTGATCCGCCCAAGCAATGCCCAGTCACACCCATTGTACAGATGATATCCCAGAGGGTGACCTTCTTTTGAGGGTGATTGTCAAATTAAACCTAATATTCAGTGATGCCCCTCCCCTCTAGGGCAATACATGGGGGGGGGGGTTAAATCTGGCAGCAGTAATAGATAAAGGGCACTAAACTGCTCACTATCATATTTACTTGGAAGCATTATTTCCCAGTTATAGATATAATGTTTGAATATGATTTATACTTTCTTTATTATGATAAACAAAAGTGAGTATAAAAGAGAAAGTCCCTAATGAGGGCAGCGCAAGCGGGTTGTATTTTCCCAGGTGACAAGACATCTCCTGTAAGCCGGTTCCACGTCACACCAGAAAAGGGCAGGGCAAGACTTAACAATCCTTGAGTCGGATTAGAAATGTATAGCTGGTCGACCTTAATATGTTCCGTGCCAAACACTTCTTGCTTTGACAGCTGATTACACCTCAGAGAAATCTGGTTTTCGCTCTCTATCTCCAGCCGCTCCCCCCCTCCCTCCTTCATCTAATGGTTTCTCCCAGTCTTTTAAGACTCCGGGGCTCTGCGCTTTGCCCCTCAGTCAGCTCGGAGCTGGCGGCGGTCGTGCTGATGTTCTGTCTATTCACATAGAATGACCTGTAATAAATACCAGCAAGCAGGGAGGAAAATAAGCCATAATCACGCCAAGCTTCCTGCGTCTTCCTCACTGAGCTTCATAACGGCTTTTTCACGCCTAGAGGCTGCTTGCTGGATCTCTCCAAGCAAGTGCACAGCAGCCCAGGCAGCAATGATTGGCTGCAGATTAATGAAAAAATAATGAAGCGTGTAGAAAAATATGAAGAGAGCGCCGGCATCGCATCTCCTGCTCTTCCCCCTGTACAATTAGACCGTACGGCGAGACCACGTGGTGTCAGGGAGCGGGTTTGTGACAGGAAAGGGGGGGTTTTACAAAATCAGTGATATTGAGACAAAATAAAAGTAGATTTTCTAACTATATTCACAATTCTCTCTCACCACTTCTGTGAATTTGTCTTTTAAACAGACAATTTCTGGATTTTATTTTCCTCAACATTTCATTTTTCTGAATTTGACCTTAGCTCAACCTCAACCTGTCAGTCTGTCATCGGGTGACTCTCATTGGGGGTACGTCTGTCTTGTACTAATGATTGTGTACTGGTATTAAAGCTCAAAAATTACCAGAGAGGCTTTGCTTTCCCTTTAAATAAAGATTTATACAATATTTTCACCCAATGCTAATACAGAACAGCCTTATTGGGTTTATTTAATGGTTAAATGATTCCCTTTTCTCTGTAATAATAAAACAGTACCTGTACTTGATCCCAACTAAGATATAATTACCCCTTATTGGGGCAGAACAGTCCTATTGGGTTTATTTAATGGTTAAATGATTCCCTTTTCTCTGTAATAATAAAACAGTACCTGTACTTGATCCCAACTAAGATATAATTACCCCTTATTGGGGCAGAACAGCCCTATTGGGTATATTTAATGGTTAAATGATTCCCTTTTCTCTGTAATAATAAAACAGTACCTGTACTTGATCCCAACTAAGATATAATTACCCCTTATTGGGGGCAGAACAGCCCTATTGGGTTTATTTCATGGTTAAATGATTCCCTTTTCTCTGTAATAATAAAACAGTACCTGTACTTGATCCCAACTAAGATATAATTACCCCTTATTGGGGCAGAACAGCCCAGAGTGGCGCAAAGGAAGAAGGAAAATCATGATGGTTCATGATGGCTCTTTGCAATAAAATAGTTCAGGCTGGTGCATTTATACATTGAAGAGGTGCTGGGCCTGGGAAGAATGATAGCACTTGGGTTTATTGGGGATGGCCAAAAAATAGCAACCTCACAGGTTTTCACATACTCGTCAGTTAAAAATATTCAGCCTTTTCATGATTTTTAATGTAATAATACGGTTTGGAACAGTTCCCTAAGCCCCGCCCCCTGTTCCCCTGCTGATCTGGCTGACTACTTTGAGACTCAAATAAAATGTAACAATAGTCGCCTGTCCTCAGCCTGCCTCCTCCCAATCCCACAATTCCCTGCACATGTGACATCAATAAGAAAAGGAACATCCCAGTGCAATGCATTGTGGGTTATGTAGTTCCTGCATGCTGTCTGTAAGCTGTAGAGAAGTTGTTACAATTTGTAACATCAGTGTTTTAGTCCCTCCTCCCCTGCCAGGATTTCAAATGATGCAGAAAGAGAACTGTTTTAGTTCAGAAGCCAGAGTTCCCCTTTAAAAGTTAAAGGGGACAGTACCGTATTTTCTATATACAGGGCCCTCTTTTTTTCTTTAGAGGCCGATCTCTGAAATATACCATTTCTGTATTAAAAGTGATTAGATGTATATTTTCTCTGGCTGCACTATACTGTTAAAACACAGCAGTGCTCAGACCCCCCCCTCCCAAATATGAAAGAGTTTCTTTATAGCTCGCCACTTTAACTGCTTTTGCATTGATTGGCTGTCGGAGCAACTTCTGAGTTATGAAGTATTTTCCCTCCTAACAAAAAATATGCTTGGTGTGCACCCAGAATTGTCTTTAAAATCTAAACATATAGATAATTACAAATGCAGAATGTGCCTGGTAGTAAATAGAATTAGGGTTGCCACCTCACCCCTTCAAGGTTGAAGACACACAGAGCTACTTAGTAGCAGCTACTTGTCGTGGCTA
Organism: Xenopus tropicalis; assembly: GCF_000004195.4. Lineage (NCBI taxonomy): Eukaryota > Metazoa > Chordata > Amphibia > Anura > Pipidae > Xenopus > Xenopus tropicalis. The sequence continues at coordinate 163,913,636 of NC_030678.2, read as the reverse complement.
CTAAACTCTTGAAAATCACCTGCCATAGACAATACTGAGAATTGCCTCTGCTAAAACTCACATAGAGACAATTATAGGTATTCGGAAACCCATTATCCAGAAAGTTCCAAATTTTGAAAATGTTCTTCCTTTTTCTCTCTAATAATAAATCTGTACTTGATCCCAACTAAGATATAATTACCCCTTATTGGGGCAGAACAGTCCTGTTGGGTTTATTTAATGGTTAAATGATTCCCTTTTCTCTGTAATAATAAAACAGTACCTGTACTTGATCCCAACTAAGATATAATTACCCCTTATTGGGGGCAGAACAGCCCTATTGGGTTTATTTAATGGTTAAATGATTCCCTTTTCTCTGTAATAATAAAACAGTACCTGTACTTGATCCCAACTAAGATATAATTAATCCTTATTGGGGGCAGAACAGCCCTATTGGGTTTATTTCATGGTTAAATGATTCCCTTTTCTCTGTAATAATAAAACAGTACCTGTACTTGATCCCAACTAAGATATAATTACCCCTTATTGGGGGCAGAACAGCCCTATTGGGTTTATTTAATGGTTAAATGATTCCCTTTTCTCTGTAATAATAAAACAGTATCTGTACTTGATCCCAACTAAGATATAATTACCCCTTATTGGGGGCAGAACAGCCCTATTGGGTTTATTTAATGGTTAAATGATTCCCTTTTCTCTGTAATAATAAAACAGTACCTGTACTTGATCCCAACTAAGATATAATTACCCCTTATTGGGGGCAGAACAGCCCTATTGGGTTTATTTAATGGTTAAATGATTCCCTTTTCTCTGTAATAATAAAACAGTACCTGTACTTGATCCCAACTAAGATATAATGAATGCTTATTGGAGCCAAAACAATCATGTTGGGTTCCATTACTGTTTAAATCATTTTTTTAGCAGACGTAAGGTAGGAGATCTGAATTATGGAAAGATCCCTTATCCGGAAAACCCCAGGTTCCCAGCATTCTGGATAATGGGTCCCATACCTGTATCAGTAAATTATCAGCAAGTAGCTGCTACTAGTAACTCCGTGTGTCTTCACCCTAATACCGGCCACATTTTGAATCCGCATCCTGCATGGCTAATTAGCAATTTAGATGCTTGCTACTGAACTGATCTGTGTGCAGACATGCAGCATACATCTAAATTAATTGCTAATTAGCCATGCAGTATGTGGTGTTAATAAGTGGCTGGTATTAAAGGGCAACCCTAAATGGAAGGTGCCACACAATTCATAGCAAAATAAGTGTCATTGTTTCCTATGAGGAAAGCCACATAAACTATACATGCTGGAAGAGAATAAGACCATTGGAAACAATGGAATTTATTTTCAGTCTTTCATAAGGTGCTTACATGGCACACTCCTAAGGAGGCATAAATGATTAATTTACCTGGGGCCATCTCTGCACAGAGGAAGCAATTAACCTGTTTGTTTTCATGGCTGTTACCTGTCCACCTTCCGTTGCATGCACAGTCACTAGAGAGGGGACATTATTATATTCACCACCATGGTCACTCTGCTCGAGTATGCTGCAACACAACAAAAAGATTATTTACACCGCATACTGATTGTTATTGCAGCATTGCAGAAAACACAGGAAAAAAGGTTATTTTCTTACATTGAACTGCATTAGAACGATCCGTGCTAATGGGTGATTGGTTGTTGTAGAATTACAGATTGTAATTGCATATTAGACCTGTATTAGTGAATTATTAATTACATTGAAACATGGTGACATAATAATAACCCCCACTAAAGCCTTTTGCACTTCAACTTTAATATAAAAATGATCCACTACTAGGTGGTCAAAATATGTGGATTTCTGGGAAAAAAACATTGATGAATACACGACTAAACAATGTTATCTGTTCTTAATAATAAATAAATACTTTGCTAAGGGCCCATGAGTATTTGTATGTATGTATAACTTTATTTATAAAGCGCCACAAGGGTACGCAGCGCTCTACAATCTTACAATATACACAATTACACACAGGGAGGACAAGTGTTATAATAAATACAATAAATAAATACACAGGGAGTAAGTGCCATGTGGTATGAGACACAGTAGGAAGGAGGTCCCTGCCCCATAGAGCTTACAGTCTAAGTGGTGGGGTAACATACAGGCACAAATTGGCAGATAAAAGTGGCCATACAGGGGCCGATTGTAGCTGCCTTGGACCGATTCGGCAGCTTATTGGCCCGTGTAGGGGAAACAACGATGGGCCTGCTCGACCGATATCTGGCCTGAAATCGGGCAATATCTATCGGGCAGGTAAAAAGTTCAGATGGATCAGTGACCGCATTGGCTCGTTGATGTGGTCCCCGAACTAAATGCGCCTTTAACAGTTGTTACAATTCAATTGTTTGGCCCCAGGGCCAAACGGCCGAATTAGCCTAAATTCCCCCGATATAGCCCACCTGTAGGTGGGGATATCGGAAGAAGATCCGCTCGCTTGGCGACCTCGCCAGGCAAGCGGATCTTTACGTGTATGGGGCCCTTAAGAGTGCACCAAGTAGGGCATTTGCCCTTAAACGCAGGACTAGGCAAAATAATGTTTGTAAACAAACTTCAGCTGCCCCAAGATAATAACACGTTGGGGCAGATTTATCAAAATGTAGAATTAGAGCTTTATACTTAAAAACTCACCCACATTCTATTCATTCCTATGGGATTTTTTAGAAGTGTATTTATGAAATGGTGAACTTTCACCCATCGATAAATATTTTTCTAAAAATCTTATAGGAATAAATAGGATGTGGGTGAGTTTTTACGTATAAAGCTCTAATGTTACGTTTCGAAAAATCTGCCCCCAACATCCCAACGACTTGTTTAAAGAGGTGTAAAATGACTTCATATAAACATACACAGTAAATAAGCTGACCTTACCTTTAAACAGGTGTGCTGCCTGTTGAAGCTTCGGCACAGACCAGCAGTATGCACCAGTATGTATGTACAGTATGTATATCTTTATTTATAAATTACTACTTATGTACGCAGCGCTGTACAGTAGAATACATTAATACAAACAGGGGGTTATTAAGATAATAGATAAATACAAAGTATAACAATAAATACAGATAGATACAAGATACAGTTGCAATAAGTTAAGAGTCAAAGACACAAGAGGATGGAGGTCCCTGCCCCGTAGAGCTTACAATCTAATAACCTAATTGTAGAATTTCCCTATAATGAAGATTCACCACCATATTTGTGGTGAAGATAAAGATTTCACCACTTCCACTCAGATGGAAGTGTATTCCGTACACATTGATAAGAACTTTGCAGGATATATTTTATAGTGGTTGCCGGTTAGGGTCTGTCCACTCTGCCTTTAAGAGATAACAGAAAACCTTGTCTATGTCAGGGAATGCTTATAAAAAAATCCAAGAGCTGCAGTGATATATTGAAGTTGTAACTACCTCGCAGAATGTGTTTTTATTTTTGTCCCCTGTAAAGATAAGGTGTCATCGCCTTATCTTTAAGGGATCACTGAATAGATGCCTTTACAAGCGCTGCAGTGATTTAAGGAGAGAGCTGAAGGATATATTTAGATGGATATGTTGGCGGAACATGGTGGCGCTTTATAAATAAATGTTAATAATAATAATAATGTTAATAATGGATTTAGATGGTTCATCTAGTTAGGTATGTTGGATTGCATAAACCTATTAAATAGCACAAATGGTTAAAGGGGGATCTTCATCCCACCGTTAATGAGGACGGGCTGCTCCGGAGTCCAGTTTAGGTAGGCACTGCGCTTGTACCCGCAGAGTGCTAAATTAGGCAATATTTCCTTCATTCCGAAGGGGGCAATGTGGTGTGTGACATTGTGAGTCAAGCGGTGACTGAGCAAAGAGGAGAAAAACACCAACAAGCTTGGAACACACATACCAAGAGAGGGAGGTAAAGGAGAAGAAATTCACTTGCAATCACTCAGAGGAGAAATGAGAGCGAGCAGGGCTGCGAGAGAAGGAACGGGGAGAGAAGAATGAGCCAGAGGGAGGAGGGAGAGAGAAGCACACACAGCTCTCACAAGGAAGGACGCAGCCAGTGAGAGGCGCAAAGCACTACAGAAAAGAGAAAGCATTGGAGGAGAAATTGCTACACACAGACCAACAAGCACAGAAGGTGCATCACCTCTTCTCCAATCTCATCAGAGCCAGAGTAGGAGAAAGCATGGGCACAGACAGAAAGTGCCAGCATTAGCTGAACGCAGCCAAGGATACTAAACCTGCACTTGAGCACTGATTAAAACCAGTGGAGCCCCTCAGGACAACACAAACTCAACCCCCTCAAATCTTCTCTCTGACCAGAGGAATCACAGGGAGCCGGTGGATGTGACTTACCCAAGGCTCGTGGTGGGATCATGAGAGGCTGTGAGAGATAAAGACAGCAATCCTATGGCAGGCAACGAGGTAAGGAGCTGACATTTATCTTCCCTCTGATGGATTGGCTTGGGCTCTCACTTCTGAATTGGTGATCAGATGTACCAGATTTAAATAGACAGACTGACTCCTGACACAGTGCCTGAGTCAGTGTTATTTTTTTCCCCCCCGTGCTTGTATCCTATCTAGTCAGGGTAGATCAGTCGTCTCCCCTCCCCGGCTTGGGTTCGGGAAGTTCATTTTACAGCAGTATCATTTTATTACAAGACATCTGAAGACTGCTCCCAGAGCAATCAAGTACTTTACTGGAAAAAGAAAAAAGTCAGAGTGGTGGAATAGAAGAAATAATGATATTAGGGATAAAAAACTCAATTCTCATCCGCAGGCACACTCTCTGCAGATAAGGCACGATAAATTTGTAATGGGATTTCTCTCTTACCAAAAAATATGATCCATGCATGTTGTATCTCATAAAATGCCAGAGTGGAACCTTCTGTGGATTGAGTTATTAACTACATAGCTAGATAGGTTGACTTGAAGAAAGAATAATAAACTCTACCATTTATATATATATAACTTAGTGCCCATGATATAATGACCGCAGTACCTGAATAGATACATCACCCATAGCAAGCATATTAAATAGTGAACTAACAGGTGTGCCTGCTTGCAACAGGGTAATTAAAGTACTGCATCGTTACACTGAGGATAGGGATCCATTTGCCATAGTAAGTAAACTCCATCCATGAACCTTAACTACAGGCAATGTGTCTGTTAATTAGTAAAGTATGAGAAAAGTGTCTATGCTTAAAAACTAACTTCTCACCTGTTTGCAAATTTGGGAAGCCGGAAAATTGTATGTGTTATTTCGTGCATGTCTATGGATGCCCTTTATTCACTCATTGTACTTGGTACTTAAAAGTCTTTCTACGAGTCGTGCATGGGTGGTGTTCTTTGACTCAGCAGAAAAGTAACATATTCTCCTTGGTCTTTATGGTCTAAGTTCCTGGATAACTGTAGATACCACAAGAAGTTCTCACTGTCTTGAGTAAATTCATAATGAGGGACCATACACCTAGGAATGCAGTTCTGGCAGAGGAATCTATCCGTGATAGCCTTTGGCTACATCTGTATATTTACTTTACTTGGCTAGAGTAACTTGTACTCAGAGCAAAAGGGTATACTCAGAGAAGGCTAGATTTGGATAGTTGAAGCTAATAATGAGTTGGTTACTTAAATAAAGTTTTGTAATACATGGCAGTCTCTTGAGAAGGTTGAATTTACTTAGCCTTAATTCTTCATCTAAGATGCTCAGTTCTAAACTTGCTTATACTGTATGTGCCACATAATGAAATATAATGAAGAATCAAATAACAAGGGAGTTAGGGTTTGTGTGTGTTAACACCTCCTTAATGGTAGACCCTTAGAATGGCATACTGCTAGAAATTCCTATAGTTTCATGTGACCGGTGTTTTCTAGAGGAACTCGTTCTGTCTCTTGTAAGCTACGTGTGGAGTCATGTGTCCTGTCTGAAGGTTCATTTTTTAAAAATTGCAAATCCACATTAAACGTTTAATGCTATTATAAATAAAGGAATGGTCTTTATTCTTTATTCTTTGGATCTGGGCAGTTCTGTCACAAGGTCCATTTTTGCTACTGGAAAGCATAAGTAAAGCCCATAGTAATTAAGTCAGTAATATATATAAAAGGTATGTATATAAAAGGTGCACTTTTGTGACTAGACTACTCTGTTTAAAGATATTAAAAAACTTGCTCTTCTTCCGGATCAGAACTGAATTTATATTGCATAGTAAATAGTTTAATATCTTAAAGGGGCAGTCACCCAAGTCCTACCATCACCTAAGTCCTAAGAGCTAAACCTTGAATTCTGTAAGTGAAATGAAATAAATGCATTTTGTCCTGTGATTGACTTTAATAGGTTCTGATCCCCATGATCTCCTAGACTGAACCATTTTTTAATGCATGACGTGGAAATAAGGGATTCTTCCACATCTTTAATTTTTTTTCAAACTGTTCTCTACCCATAAAATGGAAATGACTTTTTAAATAGTAAAAGCTCATTCATGTTGTTTAGTAATAAATGGATTCTGGTTTTGTGAGCCTCCAAGGACTTACAGTAGCTAAAGTCAAATCTCACACTAAAATTTAATGGAAATATAAAGTTTGCCAATTAAACTGGGAAGCTTTCTAATTTTGATGGCATAATACATGATTACTTTTGTATCCAGAGCCAATTTTTTTTTTTTTCCAAGGGATTGTAGCTAGGGTGCTTAAAAGACACATTTATGGAAAGATGAATAAAACGGCCATTAAAGAAGAAGCTTTAATATCCTGTGCAAAGCAGAGAAGATACGTCAAACCATAAAGTGCTGTACTAAGATATTTATCTGAACTCTTCCCATAATGCCTACTTAGAATGGAAGATCAAGAACCCGTAGCGGCTAAATCGATTTTGCATATGATCGTGTAATGAACTCTAATGAAGGCAGTGACACAGTTGCTGCTTGCTACAGGTGAAAAAGATGATTGAACGCTCTAGCTCTTTCTTCTTTACAAATTTGGACTGCGAGCTTGTTACACGACTGTCATCGGATAATTTTACAGGCAAGTAAAAAAAGCTGTTGGGAAGGATGGTATTCACATGTTTTATTCTCTTTTCTTATATTCATAAGATCTGCGAATGGTTCCATAATTAGGCTATCTTCTCACCAAAGTAGGACATTGTTTTTAGAAGGACTCTCTAGTGTAACCCAGGAAACAACATTTCTCTCTCCAATGCATCCGTCTGCACTAAAAACCCAAGTTTCCAATTGGAAACGTAGGATATGCTGAGTTAACCCAATAACAACCTAAATGTTGCCGCGTCCTGGTACGGATTGATTGTAAAACCACCGTAGAGGAGTTGGGTCTGATTGGTGCTGTTAGGATATTACAGTTAAGACTTTTCAAGAAAAATCAATGTTTGTGATTGAAATGTTAAATTATTTCAAGGCTGCCACTTTTAAAGATTTTATCCTGAAAGATTAGTCTACTTTGCATATAACTGATTAACAAGGTGTTCAGCCGCCGAGAGGAAGGAGACGACAGATGCAACTGATTTCATTTATAGATTGGCTTATACAGGTATGGGATCTGTTATCCAGAATGCTTAGGACCTGGGGTCTTCAGGATAAGGGATCTTTCCGTAGTGTGCATCTCCACGCTTTAAGTTTACTAAAACATAATTTAACCATGAAATAAACCCAATAGGACTGTTCTGCCCCCAATAAGGGGTAATTATATCTTAGTTGGGATCAAGTACAGGTACTGTTTTATTATTACACAGAAAAGGGAATCATTTAACCATTAAATAAACCCAATAGGGCTGTTCTGCCCCAATAAGGGGTAATTATATCTTAGTTGGGATCAAGTACAGGTACTGTTTTATTATTACAGAGAAAAGGGAATCATTTAACCATGAAATAAACCCAATAGGGCTGTTCTGCCCCAATAAGGGGTAATTATATCTTAGTTGGGATCAAGTACAGGTACTGTTTTATTTTTACAGAGAAAAGGGAATCATTTAACCATGAAATAAACCCAATAGGGCTGTTCTGCCCCCAATAAGGGGTAATTATATCTTAGTTGGGATCAAGTACAGGTACTGTTTTATTATTACAGAGAAAAGGGAATCATTTAACCATGAAATAAACCCAATAGGGCTGTTCTGCCCCCAATAAGGGGTAATTATATCTTAGTTGGGATCAAGTACAGGTACTGTTTTATTATTACAGAGAAAAGGGAATCATTTAACCATGAAATAAACCCAATAGGGCTGTTCTGCCCCAATAAGGGGTAATTATATCTTAGTTGGGATCAAGTACAGGTACTGTTTTATTTTTACAGAGAAAAGGGAATCATTTAACCATGAAATAAACCCAATAGGGCTGTTCTGCCCCAATAAGGGGTAATTATATCTTAGTTGGGATCAAGTACAGGTACTGTTTTATTTTTACAGAGAAAAGGGAATCATTTAACCATGAAATAAACCCAATAGGGCTGTTCTGCCCCCAATAAGGGGTAATTATATCTTAGTTGGGATCAAGTACAGGTACTGTTTTATTATTACAGAGAAAAGGGAATCATTTAACCATTAAATAAACCCAATAGGGCTGTTCTGCCCCCAATAAGGGGTAATTATATCTTAGTTGGGATCAAGTACAGGTACTGTTTTATTATTACAGAGAAAAGGGAATCATTTAACCATTAAATAAACCCAATAGGACTGTTCTGCCCCCAATAAGGGGTAATTATATCTTAGTTGGGATCAAGTACAGGTACTGTTTTATTATTACAGAGAAAAGGGAATCATTTAACCATTAAATAAACCCAATAGGACTGTTCTGCCCCCAACAAGGGGTAATTATAATAATAATTTCTAAAAATAAGAATCATTTCTTTAAAATGGAGTCTATGGGAGATGGCCTTTCTGTAATTCGGAACTTTCTGGATAACGGGTTTCCGGATAAGGGGTCCGATACCTGTACTTTATTTGAGGGATTTTAGTAGAGCAAACACAGTTCCTTGGTGGATGCACTGGCTGGCAATGTTTGAGTGAGGGGAAGAGAAACCATTTGGACATTTTGAAATATTCTTGATCATGTTGTTTGGCTAAGGATAGTGAGAAGGTGCAAAAAAAGTTGATCACATTCAGAAGAATGCATATGTTCATCTAATGGGCTACTAGGAGGTAAGGGTATTTGTACAGTAGAGTTGAAAGAATATTTGTTGGCTGGTAGAAATAAAGACAAGGTTGGATTATGTTACAGTAAAGGCTTATTCAAATGTAATTAATCATCTATAGATATAGAGAGTATGATAAAGTGCAGATGTTTTATATATTGGTTTCCCATTATTTTCCCACTCAGTATTCCAAGTGGCTTCTACTTTAATTCAGATTGGAATATTAACCTTTTAGTCCACCCGGCTATGCCTATTATAAATCATTGTGTTAATCACTAAAGCAGAGGTATCTGCCCTTGCCATTTAGAAACACCACATGAATCATTTTGTAGAGGATGCCGCAATAAAGGAGGATAGCGAATCTCATTCAACGTATTTTGTCTTTAGTGTAGACTCTAAGCCTTAAGGCTAGGGTTTAGATCTGACCTACACATACGTATGTACAGAATCTTTATGTTCAAATAAACAATTTGGAAACATGATAGAAGCACTGTGGATGGCAAATCTCATATAATTTATGTTTGTGCATTTAATGAAGAGTCTAAGCCTAGAGCTTAGGTCTTACATACACTGTATCTTCATGATATAAATAATCTGTAACTGTTACTACCCATTCTCTTCCAAGGCTCCTCTTCAGTATGGAATCCTCTCTCAGCTGCCAGAACCTGGTGTTGCCAGAATTAGAACAGCCCAATACACTAATTAGGATTATGAAATTATTGCCACAGGGGGGTTCTGGGGTACATTATCGTGCAGCTAGTAAGTAATTCTGTAGGGGTTTAGTTGTAATAGTAATGCAGATCAAACCTGGCTTTTATATTCCCTGAACTGAGGAACTGGAGACCGTGTATCTCTTTAGTAAACAGAGTCCCTACTAAATCCCAAAAATCCCAGTAATACAGAAGAACCCATAAGACATTCTAAGGGGGGGGGGTGAAGTTTGTTCTTTTCGGAATCAATTTGTATAAGATGTTTACCTATAAGTGCTATGATAAAACTATTTGATAGATAATGGTTTTTATTAGGGCAACAGGGAGAAACCCCTATTTGAGAACCAAATACATTGTGGATGAGCTTTGGGATCTGATTGATTATCCTTTGTACATGCAATTAGGTCAGGCAGGAATCTGTGCTGAGGTGTTAACTATGGACTGCAGACTAGGATGGCCAGACTGATATATATGACCGAAATAGCTTATCAACCTGTGCAGTGAATTACTTTTATTCTGTCAGTTGACAGTTTGCTCAAGAAGGGCCAAACTGGCAGATAAAATCTCATATCTTTACACCTTATAAGATTGGACCGACTATATCTCACATAATGTACAACCCTGGAAAGCATAGGGTATATTGATTTATTACACGATGCGTGGAATTGTTTTCCTATTTAATACACATAGGCTCCTTTTCCAAACACCAGAACAATTGTTTGTTTTCTGCTATGCACCAGTTAACCTATTGTCATCTCTGGTCCCACCAGGATATATAATAAACCTTCAGGTGGTTCAGTAGTTATAGCACCTGCTCAATCATTTATAGTAGGGATTTTTCTGGAGAAATAGATCTGACTGCAATGGATCATAGGAGATTAGAGGAGTGCGATGCCATTAAAATCCTTTTGTATCCTGATTTTGTACTGGAACTAGCTCATAATAATGCATATACCATAGGTTTTAATGCAGTCAGAACTATATAACATTGAATATTTTTCTGTATATGAGATGTGGGTGACACAAGCTATTCAAAAAGTCTGGGGCCCCCATATTAGTTGGAAAAATGCTTTAACTTCACACTAGCCCTGTTTATATGTATATACAGTATGCATTTGATACAACATTGGTATAGATTGCTAAGTATAGGTTGTGTGTACTGAGTTTACTTGGAAGGGTTGAACTTGATGGACTCTGGTCTTTTTTCAACCCTATTTAACTATGTAACTGTGTTATGTATGCTTGTATGTATGTATGTGTGTATATATATATATGTATGTATATATGTATGTATCTGTAAACCAGAAAGGGGCAAATGAAGGTATTTCATATGTTATATAATCATAACTCCAAGCATGTAAGCCTTTAGCTGTCGGAACCCAGTATTGGGAATTGTACTGGGGGGGGGGAAGGGGTTTGCAGGTTGCATATATATATTTATCCAAGTCATAGCAAATTTCCAGCCCATAGCAAATCAGTCAGAGATGAACTTTTTTTTAGCCATCAGATGGAAGAATAGTTAAAGTTCAATTTGCTATGTTGCCATGGGTTACTGCACTAGTGCTGTAAGTGTTAATATTTAATTTTCCCCAAAGTCTGACTTGTAGGTTATTGCTGTGTAGGTACAACTGAGAAGGAAGATGCTGCAGACTGCTTTTCCTCTGAGAACCAACTGTCATCAATAATGGCAGATCATTCTTTGCCTTATTACCTACCATAATCCTACCCTGATGCATATTTTTCTTCGCCTTATTGCCTACAATAGTTTCACCCTGACTCTGTTCATAAAGGATTTGTGCTACAAGGAGCCACAGTGATTTCTTCATCATGTCTGTAAAAGCCATTTATGAAACATGTAACATTTAATTAAACATTTATCAGCCCTCAAACATAGAACTCCCATTAATTCCACAGCAGCTCATTAAAAATGAAGGTAGGTAATAAAGTCAATGTTCTAAAACCTGTAATGTATAAGATATAATAGAAAAGGAAGGATAAGAAGAGAACTAGCTCTTGCATAACTGTAACAGTGGGTTATATATCAGATGATTGTCACCCCATGTGACGTGATTTTACATAAGCCATCGATTCTCTTTCTCTCTCTCTACATATATATATATTTATTTATATATATATATATATATATATATATATATATATATATATATATATATATATATATATATATATAACAGTCCACACGACAGCACCAAATATCAAAATAAAACAGCCAGCACCAAGGGTCTTTGTGTTTCAAAAAATCTCTTGTGTATTATAATTGCATGTACAACCGACGTTTTGGTCCTTTTTGGGACCTTTTTCCAGGTTTCGAGTTGCTGTATGTATTTGCACCTTGAAAAAGGTCCCAAAAGGGACCGAAACGTCGGTTGTACATGCAATTATAATACACAAGAGATTTTTTGAAACACAAAGACCCTTGGTGCTGGCTGTTTTATTTTGATATATATATATATATATATATATATATATATATATATATATATATTCAAATCAACATCTAACGTTTCGGCTGCATCCACAGCCTTTCTCAAAGACAATGTGAAACAAACAATGGTGCACTGAAAAAACCGAATTTGGCGCCAAACAATGACGTCATAGGTGTGAATACATTAGCATACAGTGTGAAAAAAATACATGCTGCACAGAACAGCCATGTTAGTTACTCATTTTCAGCAACTCCTTGATGTATATTTACCCTACTGTCCCTCATTATTTCTTATTCCTTGGGCCAGTTCGATTTTGTACATTTATAAACTTATAACTTGGGGATGTCTTTGCGACATGTGTGAGTTGCAGTTCAGCACTAGATACATAAGCGGGCTTTTTTAATACACACCCACTTTTCCTTTCCCCTGACAGTCCTTTTGTTTGTGTTCTCTGCCTAATCCATATTATCTTAACATTTTTTGTTGATTCAATGTGTTTTGAGAGCGTTTTTTTCACACTGTATGCTAATGTATTCACACCTATGACGTCATTGTTTGGCGCCAAATTCGTTTTTTTCAGTGCACCATTGTTTGTTTCACATTGTCTTTGAGAAAGGCTGTGGATGCAGCCGAAACGTTAGATGTTGATTTGAATAAAACTTCTATATTTTCTTAAGACCTGTGAGTGCGGACTCTCTCTACAGCTACTCCATCTATTATTTTGGGACTGCACCCAGGCTCCCTTGGACCTACTTATACGTGAGTGCCTGTCTTCTTGCAACATATATATATAGATATATATATAGTGAAATGACCCCAGGTGCATACGTATATATAAATATATATATATAGTCATCTCTACATGCAACATGTTGCTCGTCAACTCACTAACCCCTTGAAAAAAAAACAAAAAAACACATGTATTGCTAAACAGAAACAGAGTATTGCCAGTCCACAAAGAGGCTTTTCACAGCCATCACTTATTTGCCAACCCTTTGCCAACTTTTGTACATTTGCACCTGGGGTCATTTGTAGGGGGTGAACTTGATAGCCTTTTTGGTTGAAAAATCGATGACTTATGTAAAGCCACACAGGGTGACAATAAAGCACCCACTGTCTTGGATGTTGGCAATATGTGATTCAATAAGTTGTTTAACTTTTTTAAAGTTATGGAAAACTGTAAATTTATGTTGACCGTGCACCTCAATTTAAAGTTAGTTAAATAGTGCAGACCCAATAAAAGCACTCATGGACCATGGATCTCTTGGTAGGGAAGAAACATTGACTGTAAAGAAGCAATTTTTGCTCAGTTCTACGTGTTCCTATTGTGTTTTGGATATGAACTATTTTTGATCTCCATATTCTGCCCTCCTTATGTGTTTCACGCCATTGGGCTCTTCTAAAGAGCATGGGGATCATGTGGCATTGGGATGCACCTTCTTGTCATTTGATGATTGATACATTTTGATTATTTGCAACCAATAAATGTTTTTGTGTGAGACACTACTAAATTAATTGTTTGTGAATTGTAAAAAATTAACCATGTCCCATCACAAGCATCTTTAGGGCAGTTAAATTACCCTGGAAAAATGTATTGTGTGTAAAGCCCTAATATAGTGAATGAAGTGAACTCCAGTATCATATCCACAAGCTTTTCCACCACTGATTTCAAATATATATATATATATATATATATATATATATATATATATATATATATATATATATATATATATATATATATATGTAATAGAAAGAGTGCCGCACACATAGGGACTTGATACAAAAGAAAAAGTGGTTTTATTGAAAAAATTTCAATGTTTCAAGCACAATCTGTGCTCTTCCTTTGGTTTGTCCCTGAGGAAGAGCACAGATTGTGCTCAAAACGTTGGAATTTTTTCAATAAAACCACTTTTTCTTTTGTATCATGTCCCTATGTGTGCGGCACTCTTTCTAGTATATTTTTCTTTTTGACCTGCACAAAGGGCATTTGGACTTGTATAGGGTGTGCTCCTCCCTGTATACTATATATATATATATATATAATATATATGATAAAGATCCTACTGAGGACCAATCTATATGTGACATAATACATTTTTACTTTTTAATTCTGGAAAATTAAGTAAAGCGTTTTAAAATCACTTTAGTACCCCTGGATTTGGTCTTAACCCATTGTTTACTTTCACTTGTTCTGGTTGCTTTTAAACATACTCCAGTCATCAATAGTTAGATTATTAGTCTTGAGTCTATTAAAGGAGACATATTGGATAAATGGGGAAAAACCCTAATTTTGTAGGCAATTTTGAATAATATACGGTGCTGGTTTCCCTTTCGGCTAAAAATGAATCCTTTCTGTAAAAATGGCCCCTTTATTGGAGTTCCCTATAGAGCCTATCACTTCTCTGTCCGTGATTGAAATGAAGGGTGGGTGTGTCCTAACGGTCCCTGCTAGAAGCACAGTAGGAGGGGGAGAGCCAATCATAGCCCTGCACTAACACAAGCAAAGACAGGCTTCAGTTCCCTATCAGGTCAGCCTAGCTGCTGATTGGTTCCTATTCTACAGTGCCCTGTACTGAGAGCCCCCGGCTCATCCAGAGAATTCAGCCAGCAGGAAGTGGAACAGATGGGCGGGACTACTGGGGTTTTGGTGGAATTTCTCAATAAATAAAAACATCTTTTTTTTTTAAGCACAATCCTTCTATATCTAGAGGAGTATAATTCACTGGTACATAGCAGTTCAAAATCTCTGCTCTCATCAACCTCCCTCTTATAACTAGGGTCCCTCCATTTCATATTGGAAATAACAAAAAATGACATATTTGTGTGCTTGTATCTATATATTTAGGGTACCTGCACCACTGATGCATTTCATGACAGAAACATCTGGGGGCTCGGTGCATCATCACAAAATGTCGTTTTAATCGTTTATCACGTTGAAATACATATTTGTAATGAAACATTTTTAAAAAATAGACTTTCCAAGGACAAGTTGGCAGTGAGCATGCCTCAGTTCTGTACAATGCCCTAGGTACCAAAGGCCCACAATGCTTCTATGCATGACACACAACAAATTATTCATTGCATATTATTTATTTAGGGGCATCTAAAGAACAGTTCACAGATCTGTCTGCAGATTTATCCCTGGTAATAGGGTTTGTGTACTAAGTATGTCTTGAGCTACAGCAGCACTCTTTAAAAAGGGTCAGTGGACAACCATATCAATCTGAGCTCCATTTGAACCCACTCTTCTCTCATATCACCCTTTCACATATGCAGAGCACTTATATCATCGCTAACATGATGCGCACATTTGACACGAGTTACATTATTCCAGTTTATGATTATTATAATATACAAAAAAACTCAACATAAGTATGGACATAGGAAAAAAGCACAGCACAATATGATTAAATACTCACAATACTGTGCAAAATGCATTGGCTAAATCAATAGGGTCTGCTTCATTTGTTGTCTTTTAGAAAAAGTGAGATCTCCTATAACAAGAGCAGTAAAGGTTAGCATATAGAGCAGGGATCCCCAACCTTTCTTACTTGTGAGCCACAGTCAAATTAGAAAAGACTTGGAGAGCAACACAAGCACCATAAAAGTTCATGGAGGTGCCAAATAAGGGCTGTGATTGGCTATTAGGCAGCCTCTATGCACACTATCAGCTTACAGGGGGCTTTATTTGGTAGGAAATCTTGTTTTCATTCAACCAAAACCTGGCCTCAAGTGAGGAATTCAAAAATAACTCCCTGGTTTGGGGGCACTGAGAGCAACATCCAAGGGGTTGGGGAGCAGCATGTTACCCCTGAGCCACTGGTTGGGGATCACTGATATAGAGAATGAAAGAGGTCCAAAATGTAGAGTTGTAGAAAGTCAGTTTTTGTGTGCAACATATGGAAAGGTGTGGAGGTGTAGCTAAAGGTAAAATAGAAGGACCTTACACCTGATAGTAGGTAAGAGTGAAAGCCAAGAAAGAGAATTTAGGAGAATGTGGGTTGATATGAGTTTTGGAAAGATTCAAATAATTCTGAATACATATATAGATGTGTTCTGAATAGTAATGAGCAAATTGGCGAAATTGTCGCGTGTCAAAAAAATTTGTCGCCAGCGACTATTCTTTTGTCGCCCGTGGCTATTCTTTTGTTGCGCGGCTATTCTTTTGTCGCCCTCGTTATTCTTTTGTTGCCCACGGCTATTCTTTTGTCGCGAGGCTATTCTTTTGTCACGCGGCTATTCTTTTGTCGCCCGCAGCTATTTTTTTGTCAAGCGGCTATTCTTTTGACGTGAAAAAATTTGTGAAATGGCGAAATTGTTGCGTGTCAAAAAAAATTGTTGCTAGCGACTATTATTTTGTCACCCGCGGCTATTCTTTTGTTGCGCGGCTATTCTTTTGTCGCCCTCGGTTATTCTTTTGTCGCCCACGGCTATTCTTTTCTCATGCGGCTATTCTTTTGTCGCCCTCGGCTATTCTTTTGTCGCGAGGCTATTCTTTTGTCACACGGCTATTCTTTTGTCACCAGTGGCTATTCTTTTGTTGCCCACGGCTATTCTTTTGTCACGCGGCTATTCTTTTGACGCCCAACTATTCTTTTTTGATGCGCGACTATTCTTTTGACACGGGCGGCTGATTTTTTCATCCGTTTTGCGAAACAATCTGCCGATGGCAAAACGTGGAAATTTGCCGTGAATCCATGCCTGTCTAAACATTTTGCCCATCACTAGTTCTGAACCAGAAAGAGTGTGTAGATGTGCAGGACCTTGCAGTAGAATTGGTAACATTGCCTGAAGTGCAGAATCAAAATAGACATAGTGGTGAGTGTAATTAAAAGCAGAAACAGGATTTAGAAAGATGATGACTCCAAACTTTCCTTTGATGCTTGTGAGCAGCCGTACTGATTGCTGTCTCACTTGACTGAGTGGCATGAAAGCCGGATACAAAGAGTCCAAAAGGTCACAGCAGCTAAAGTTAGAAATTAAAGAGTAGACATCAGGCAAGATGGATCAATGGTAGCTTTTTTTCCTTAAAGAATTGTCTTAGAGGTGACAATCGAAATACACTAGTGGAAAGAGATCAATTACAGAGTCATGTAAAGGTTGGGGCAATTACCTCACCTTTGCTAGATCCTACATCATTTTCCAGTGACTGAACCATCTACTGTACCTTCTTTCCTTCCCCTCACAGTTATTGGAGCAACATGTACACAATGAATAGCAACGCCAGCTCTCATCTGCCCCAAATTAGACCCCTACAACATAGTTTCCACTAGAACAGCTAATGATCTGTTTTCTTTTTAATTCAAAGGTCACTGCTCCTTATGGATTCTGCTGGACCTATCTCTTTGTATCCTGTTCTTTGCTTAAAACTTAACAAGAATAAAACTGAATGATCATCTTTCCACCATCTTCATCTGTTCCCCTAACATAACATCCCTATCACCACACTCCCTTTCTACTTAGGAATTATTTTCAGCTCTACTAATTTGCTCTCCCCTTCCAGATGGTTCTAAAATTCCTGCTGCATTCACATAAGGAACATCTCAGATATATACATTTTCTTTCTAGAATAGTAATGTCACAGACTTATTTGTGGATTCCTTTGTCCTAACGTCACCCTCCATCATGAATATTGTTGGCAGGATCTTGCTCTTCTCAGCCAGTCACGGCATTTGCTATCTACAGTATCATATATAAAATTCTTGCATTAACTTTAAAGGAGAAGGAAAGGTAAAAACTAAGTAAGCTTTATCAGAAAGGTCTATGTAAATACAGCCATAAGCACTCACAGAAATACTGCACTGAGTCCTCTATCAAAAGAAACACAGGATTTCTTGTCTCCTTTTTTGTTAACATGTTCTTCAGGTATCTGACTTCCTCTCTCAGAAACATCCTTCATTCCCGGGGCCAGAGTCTGCGCAGCTCTCTCCTCTCTCCCCTCTTCTGCTCCCCCCTCTAATAGGAATTTATAAAACTTACTACCCTCACCCTTAGGAATGTGTAATTTGAGCTATAAGGGCTAGAGCTGCAGCAGGAAGCTACAAAGACCAAGCTAAAATGGCAGCTGCAATCTTAAACAAACAGAGCTTTTAGGGCTGTTTACTCAGGTATGGTAATGGTTTCTGCAGAATAAATATAGTGTTCTAGGTGGTACTAATGTGGCAAATCTATTGGCAGTAAAATGCCAAAATGACTTTCCTTCTTCTTTAAACTCTTCAATCTCTAAGTACAGCTCTAGATGCACAAGATCTTTTCTCCTCCAACCTCATTACTTCTTCCCACTCCATGACTTTTCTTGGGCTGTAACCATTATCTAAAACTCCAGGCCTTTGAAGGGGACCTGACACCCTTTTGAAATAATTCCAAATTCTTTTCTATCATGTTAGTTGCACAAAAAAAAAATCTTGTTTCCTTCAGTCCTGAAATTCACAATCAGGGCAAGCAGGCAGGCGTCATTTTATGCATGCTGTTATTAATACAAATTTTGCATTACCCCAAAGAGCCTGTGTATTTGCTGCATGGGGGACCTTATGCCTGTGCACAGGACACACAATTATAGACTGTGAATGAGAGGAGTATAGTGTTATCTAGGAAGTGCTGAATGGAAAGTGAAAGTAATCGACTGCCTCACCCATATGCTTGAGGCATTTATAACAGGCATGGATGTTTTAATTAAAAAAAAAAAAAATGTAGGTTTTATGTTTAATTTGCAAAGGACTTGACAGCTTTTAACGTGTGGGTGACAGGTCCCTTTCAAAAACTTGCTTCAACGTGACACAAAGCTCCCTTTTAAAAATTATAGAAGCAGTAAACATATATTATTAACTATTTATTGATCATGATGAGCAAATCTCCCCCATTTTGCTTTATTGAAAAATTGGCAAACACATTAAATCAATGGGCATTTTTGGAAGCTACAACACAACTATTTATTTTGCAAGTCTATCCCAAGACTCCATTAATTATATGTATCATCATTATTTATCTAGATCATCTCCCACACTGCTTTCGAGTAAGTGGGCATAACTGTAAAAAAAGGACATATCCCACACATAAAGTGTCAACCACTTCTATAATTTTTAAAAATGAACTTTCCACCAAACGCTACTGAATATTTAAAAATATAATTCCCTCAATTTTTTTTTCTGCATATGTTGCTAATATCATAACAAGGCTAGTTAGTTGTACCATCACTGATTTCCCTGGTACAGGTATGGGACCTGTTATGCAGAATTCTTGGGACCCGGGGCTTTCCGGATAAGGAATATTTCCGTAATTTGAAGCTCCATACCTTAAGCCTACCAAAAAATCATTTAAACCCAATAGGATTGTTTTGCCTCCAATAAGGATTAATTATATCTTAGTTGGGATCAAGTACAGGTACTGTTTTATTATTACAGAGAAAAGGGAATCATTTAACCATTAAATAAACCCAATAGGACTGTTCTGCCCCAATAAGGGGTAATTATATCTTAGTTGGGATCAAGTACAGGTTCTGTTTTATTATTACAGAGAAAAGGGAATCATTTAACCATGAAATAAACCCAATAGGGCTGTTCTGCCCCCAATAAGGGGTAATTATATCTTAGTTGGGATCAAGTACAGGTACTGTTTTATTATTACAGAGAAAAGGGAATCATTTAACCATTAAATAAACCCAATAGGGCTGTTCTGCCCCCAATAAGGGGTAATTATATCTTAGTTGGGATCAAGTACAGGTACTGTTTTATTATTACAGAGAAAAGGGAATCTTTTAACCATTAAATAAACCCAATAGGGCTGTTCTGCCCCCAATAAGGGGTAATTATATCTTAGTTGGGATCAAGTACAGGTACTGTTTTATTATTACAGAGAAAAGGGAATCATTTAACCATTAAATAAACCCAATAGGGCTGTTCTGCCCCAATAAGGGGTAATTATATCTTAGTTGGGATCAAGTACAGGTACTGTTTTATTATTACAGAGAAAAGGGAATCATTTAACCATTAAATAAACCCAATAGGGCTGTTCTGCCCCCAATAAGGGGTAATTATATCTTAGTTGGGATCAAGTACAGGTACTCCTTTATTATAACAGAGAAAAGGGATATCATTTTTAAAAATTAGAATTATTTCCTTATAATGGAGTCTATGGGAAATGGCCTTTCCATAATTCGGAACTTTCTGGATAATGGGTTTCCGGATAACAGATCCTATCCCATAACCAACTGACTCCAGCACGATTCTGAAATTTCAAATGCTTAGCTGCAAACCACAATGATCCAAGAGGAAAACAATTAGGAGGCAAGAAATCACTAATAAACCTATTACTAGTTCAAATGTTATAGAAAAAAAATAAGTAAACTAGTAAAAGGGAGTAACGGATTTAGCATCCCCTACTCATTTTCAAACATTATTATTTTCACGAAAAAAACCGTCCGGCATGAATTATTTAGTGAAAATAAGTTGAATGCTCAGTAAAACCATTTTCAATTGCGCCTTTCTTAATTATAAGTACGGAACACCCACTGGGTGCAGAATGTTTGAATAAACATTTTACATTACGATCTTTGTTTGGGAGAGGTATGTATATCATCTATTCTCTGCAGAGTAGCGCACAACAAATAACCAGCACAAACAATGACTTGGTGCTATAAAAATCATAATATTCAGCAGAGTTCAGCTCACATAGGAATAAAGATAAAGGACCCTCCTGGATATTTCTGGCATCTGCTATAGGAGCATCCCAGAATAATCTGTATGAACATTGAGGAGATGTGTGCAAGCTGCCCTGGTATATGGATATACTAATGTTACTCAAGACAAGAGATATGTTCCTAGTTTTGAACATATGAAACCTAGTTAAGGGAAAACTATACCCCAGAACAGGGTAGGTCTCTATAAAATATATTGCATAAAACTGCTCATAAGTAAAACCCTGCTTCATCTAAATAAACCATTTTGATAAAAATATACTTTTGACGTAGTATGTGCCATTGGGTAATCCTAAATAGAAAACTGCCATTTTAAGTACTAAGGGCCGCCCCCTGGGATCATAGGATTCACAGTGCTCACAAACAAGCCAAGGCACACATACATGCTAGGCCCCATCAGCCAATGAATGGGCAGAGTTCTGCCTTTTACTCCCACACTACTTCCTGTTACAGTTAGAGTTGCATCACTTCCTGTCAGGTGATCTCTGAGGGAGCACACAGCCCATCACTAAATGGTGGATCAAGGGAAAAGATGTAAAAGGGCAATATTTACTGATATATATATATATATATATATTCCAGTTTGGTACAGGTATGGGACCCGTAATCCAGAATACTCAGGATCTGGGGTTTTCTGGATAAGGGGTCTTTCTGTAATTTGGATCTCCTACCTTAAGTCTGCTAAAAAAATATTTAAACAGCAATTAAACTTAATAGGATTGTTCTGCCCCCAATAAGGGGTAATTATATCTTAGTTGGGATCAAGTACAGGTACTGTTTTATTATTACAGAGAAAAGGGAATCATTTAACCATTAAATAAACCCAATAGGGCTGTTCTGCCCCCAATAAGGGGTAATTATATCTTAGTTGGGATCAAGTACAGGTACTGTTTTATTATTACAGAGAAAAGGGGAATCATTTAACCATGAAATAAACCCAATAGGGCTGTTCTGCCCCAATAAGGGGTAATTATATCTTAGTTGGGATCAGGTACTGTTTTATTATTACAGAGAAAATGGAATCATTTAACCATTAAATAAACCCAATAGGGCTGTTCTGCCCCCAATAAGGGGTAATTATATCTTAGTTGGGATCAGGTACTGTTTTATTATTACAGA
Source organism: Xenopus tropicalis (assembly GCF_000004195.4). Lineage (NCBI taxonomy): Eukaryota > Metazoa > Chordata > Amphibia > Anura > Pipidae > Xenopus > Xenopus tropicalis. The sequence continues at coordinate 163,891,511 of NC_030678.2, read as the reverse complement.
GAAAATGGAATCATTTAACCATTAAATAAACCCAATAGGGCTGTTCTGCCCCCAATAAGGGGTAATTATATCTTAGTTGGGATCAAGTACAGGTACTGTTTTATTATTACAGAGAAAAGGGAATCATTTAACCATTAAATAAACCCAATAGGGCTGTTCTGCCCCCAATAAGGGGTAATTATATCTTAGTTGGGATCAAGTACAGGTACTGTTTTATTATTACAAAGAAAAAGGAAATCAATTTTAAAAATGTGAATTATTTGATTAAAATGGAGTCTATGGGAGATGGCCTTTCCGTAATTCTGAACTTTCTGGATCATGGGTTTCCGGATAAGGGGTCCAATATTTGTAACATTCTTTAATAGGCCACTTAATATGATATAAACTAGCTGTATTCATTCTGGGGGTATAGTTTTCCTTTAAAAAGTGTCAGCTAAATGTAATGGATTTACACTAGGAAATTAATGAGGGAAGCGATACCTTTCTTGAAACCATCAGCAGGTATAAATACCCTATTGAGTAATATACCAGCAATATACACAATGAAAGACTTATGATATGTAAAGCCAATGATTGTATCTAAAACGTTTTTATACACATTAGGAATAATCAATTTCGTAAGCTTTTTTCCCCCCAATAATACCATACTATAGTTGGCTCTGTTTTGCACAAAACCTGGCGAAGACAAGATTGAAGAAAGCACTTTAAAGCAAATGCATGTGATATTATTAGCACTTTGTTAAAATAAGCCACTGCTTCACCGGAGCCTTTGTAAATCTTGGAAATAAGTACGCACTTGTTTCTTTTACTTCTCCTCCTGCATTGTTCCATTGACCTAGTTAGACCCAACCTCGGCTTCACGTTCTGTTTTCCAGCATAGCACTGGGCAAAAGCAATATTTCAGAATGCAGCAAGGGTACACTATTTTCTTTGGAGATATAACACAAACCAGAACACATTTCTAATGTACTTTTTTTTTGTTCAGCAGCCACTGCCTTCTCTGTCTCTTGGCATGAAAAGGAAAAGAAGAATTAATATTGTTTGCTAAACTGGTTATATTCACACACTTTGCCTCGGTGAAATAAAGCACTTTGTGATCTGCTTTTTGTTCTACTACTTACAGAATCTTTGGGTTCTTAAAAACAGAAGAGGTGAATAGCTAGAACGACAGAACAGAGTGAAACTTTCGGGTTAAAGGAACAGTAACACCAAGAAATGAAAGAGCTTTCAAGTAATAAAAATATAATGCACTGCTGCCCTGCACTGGTAAAACTGGTGTGTTTGCTACAGTAACACTACTATAATTTATATAATAAGCTGCTGTGTAGCCCCAGGGGCAGCCATTCAAGCTGGAAAAAAGGAGAAAAGGCACAGGTTACATAGCAGATAACAGACAAGTTCTGTAGAATACAATAGTGTTTTATCTGTTATCTGCTATGTACCTGTGCCTTTTCTCCTTTGAATGGCTGCCCCCGGGGCTACATAGCAGCTTATTTATATAAATTATAGTAGACTTTCTGAAGTAAACACACAACTTTTACCAGTGCAGGGCAGCAGAACATTATATTTTAGTTACTTTTATACACTTTCAGTTTTTGGTGTTACTGTTCCTTTAAGGGGTCTTTCTGTATGTGGAGCAGCACGGCTTAAAGATGTTGGAAAACAGGGAATTGGCCTTTACTTGTCCTTGCTTTGCAGAAAATGTACAGAGATTCTGTATTTTGTAGAAATGTACATTCTAACATAATATGAAGTTGGTTTTACCTTTTATTCTATAATATAGGAATTGTTTCATTTGTTTTGTTTAACTTTCTGTTTAGCATTTTCATCTAAACGACAGTTTGGCCTGAATACCAAATATAAAGTGCTGATAATGTCTAAAACCAGGGTCACTGATCCTAGCAACCAGAAACCATTTCAACTCCAGGTCGACTAGAAGCAGAATTTAAAGTCAAATATTGGGGAACTCCACCCAAACACAACTTAAGCTTTTTGAAAAGTAAACATAATTTCAAGCAACTTTGCAATATACATCAGTTAAAAATATGCAGCCTTTCCGTGATGTTTAATGTAATATAACATTGTAATCTAATGTAATCTGGTTTGGGACAGTCCCCTAAGCCCCGCCCCCTGTTGATCTGGCTGACTACTTTGTGACTCAAAATAAAAAACAGTAGTCGCCTGCCTTCAGCCTGCCTCCTCCCAATCCTACAATCCCCTGCTGCACCCTTGATGCCAATAAGGAAAGGAACATCCCAGTGCAATGCATTGTGGGTTATGTAGTTCCTGCAGGCTTCTTGTAAGATGTGGGGAAGTTGTTAAAATTTATAACATCAGTGTTTTAGTCCCTCCTCCCCTGCCAGGATTTCAAATGATGCAGACAGAGAAGAACTGTTTTGCAGCTGGATTTCAGTATATAAACATGGGATTGATTCCTACTGTTTGAAGGAACAGATTACAGTGATAGGTATATTAGGGGGCTGATTTACTAACCCACGAATCCGACCCGAATTGGAAAAGTTCCGACTTGAAAACGAACATTTTGCGACTTTTTCGTATGTTTTGCGATTTTTTCGGATTCTGTACGAATTTTTCGTTACCAATACGATTTTTGCGTAAAAACGCGAGTTTTTCGTATCCATTACGAAAGTTGCGTAAAAAGTTGCGCATTTTTCGTAGCGTTAAAACTTACGCGAAAAGTTGCGCATTTTTCGCGTAAGTTTTAACGCTACGAAAAATGCGCAACTTTTTACGCAACTTTCGTAATGGATACGAAAAACTCGCGTTTTTACGCAAAAATCGTATTGGTAACGAAAAATTCGTAAAGAATCCGAAAAAATCGCAAAATACCGATCATTACGAAAAAAACGCAATCGGACTCCATTCGACCCGTTCGTGGGTAAGTAAATCAGCCCCTAGGGGTTTCTGTGTTGTGTGGGGCTCTTTAACACATTTTGGTTTGGAAGCCAGAGTTCCCCTTTTGAAAAACAGCACACACAATAATAAATATATAATCCTGTGATTATGATATGTCCTCTGTTTACCAGATTTAAAGTTAATTTGGAGGAGAACATCTATTTTTTATTTCTGAGAGCTTATGAGCCACACCCCCAAAAGGTCCAATGTTGCCCATTTATGTCCTGGCCTCACTATATAAGCCTTGCCCCAGCCATTGTATATATCTGGATGACTACTGTAAAAATGTAGGTGGGTTTACCGCTCTGCATGGGCTACAGCATTGATATTTAGATAAACAATATTACACCTTAGGAGCAAATACAATTGTTTTCCCAGTTCGAGGTTGCAGTGCATTATATTTAAAATCATGCAGATCCCTTCAATGTTTTGGGGGGTACTAACCCCTTTAAATATGGGCGTTTGGGTGCATTTTTTGTGGTAGATAGTGATTATCCTATTTTTGTAACATTTATACCCAAATAGCCTGACTCTAAAAATAACCCTATAGCATTGTTTCTATTGGATATCTGTATAGCACTATGTTATAACTATAAGCCTGCAATCTCTCTGGATTAAGTCGGCTTTATGTATTATAGGACACATAGATTCAGATGTGAAATTAATTTCTGTGAGGTCAGTTATGTAATTTGATAGGTTATATGTGCCAGGGTATTTTACCGCGGATCATAGCATTGCATTATGGATATGGTTTCAGACCTGCATATAGAAATGTGCTTTTTATTTGCCTGTGAAATCCATTTTCTAATTGCTAAAACATCATTTAAACAGAAAAAAGTCCTATAAATACATAGAAATAAATGAAAACAATAATCATGTTCCTTTGGGGGGGTCATTAACTTACGTTCAGATTTTTCTTTTTTAATAATTTGGATTTTTTTAATGCCAAATAGGGATGAGCGAATCTGTCCCATTTCGCTTCTCCGAAAAATTCAAAACAACAGTAAAATTTGCAAAATATCAGCGAAACACCCATGACGCAACTTTTTTTGATGGGTGCATCTTTTTTTTTTTTGCCGCAATAGCGCCCATATTGACGTGAGCACACCCAATTTTACGTGACTGCACCCATTTTGATGTGACTGCGCCCAATGTGATGCGACCAAGTTCAATTTGACGTGACCTCCTTGACTTTTTTGACACGCAACAAATTTTTCCCCTGCAAATTTTTGCAGAAGTTTCGCGCAGGCCACCTCGCCCCTGCACCTCCCCCCCCCCCTAGCGTTTCAGCACGCATGCGCAGTTCCGGGGGAGGGGGGGGCGGCAGCTACGCGATAGTTCATTGCCCCCACCGCGTATTGACAAGCGGCGGGGGCAATGCAAAAGGAGCTAGGGGTAGGCAGGAGAGGCTGCTTGGCGCCCCCCAGTGTTTGCGCCCTAGGCAGCTGCCTCTTCTGCCTACCCCTAGTTCCGGCCCTGGTTTCGCGAAACAATTACCTTATAGTCACTAGTGCTACTAGTGTTGCAGAAAAAAGTTGCAACTTTTTATTATTATTTATATAGAGTTTACGCAGCGCTTTACAGAATAGAGGGGTACAAAAGACAGAACAGTGTACATATAAACAAATATTAACATGTACATATAAATAATTCACAAAAATGGTTTGCATTTAGCAATTAGAAAATGGATTTCACAGGCAAATAAAAAGTACATTTCTATATGCAGGTCTAATACCTTATCCATACATTTGGATGAGGATCGGAGACACTAGGGGGAGGGCCCTGCTCGCAAGAGCTTACATTCTAAAAGGGAGGGGTGAGACATAAGGTCAGGGTAACTAGCATGGCGTTAGAGTGTTACAGTGGTTAGTGAGTGTTTGAGGGAAGATTAGGGGAGCTCAGTGGGTTCTCATTTCTGAGGGTTTAGGTTATAGGTTTTTAGAGAGGCTTCAGATGGGGTTTTTTGCCTTCCTCTGGATCAACTAGTAGTTAGGCAGGTTATATATAGGCATTATGGTTGAACTTGGTGGACGTGTGTCTTTTTTCAACCTAACTTACTATGTTACTATGTTACTATGTTACTATGTTACGCATCAATATGGCTAAAACTCTGAATCCGACAATTTTCCAGCTAAAACTTGTCGAGATCGTGTATAAGTCAATGGCAGATTTCCCTTCCCTGGAGGAGCCTTCTTGGCAGGGAAACCTTAGAGGTTTTCTGATTATTGACGCTCGTTTTGTGTGCGACAATTCGAAAAAGTAGAGGTTTCGGTGCAATAATACAAGGTTTTGTGTCTTTTTTTTGTCTTTTTCAGTTCAGACAAGTTTATTCAAACTTTGAAATAAAAAATTAGAGTTTTAGCAAATCTGTCCCTTTATCATGGTATTTATTGCTCTATATGATATATGCATGAACACATCTCTTCCAAGAAGTCCTGTTTAGCTGAAGATTGTCTTCATCCTATGTATCCAAGCACAGAGCCATGAATCATTTCTGACCTCTCTCTGTTACCACTTCAGTAAGAAAACAATTGCATTGTAATTTATTCTAAATGGCTTATCGTGCATCTGTTGTGCAGCTCCAGTCCAAAAGCTCTGCCCGGTAACCTTTATATTCTGATAGGAGCTTATTTCTATGGATGATATTAGAGTTATTGAAGAAAAGACAGGATATAGATTGCAATGATGGGTCAGCAGTTCACTTGTGTGATGAGCAAAATGCAGTTTCAGGAGCATTTGTCATTTTTTCCCCCATAATGCAGCATTTTCCCCAGAATTTCAGCGAGTTTGTTTGCACCAAGGAGCATTGTGCCCTGACTAGTGATGAGCAAATTTTTGGCGAAATTTTGGCGAAATTTTTTTTTGTTGCACATCAAATAGGGATGTAGCGAACCTCAAAAAAAAATTTGCGAACCCGTTCACAAACTTACGCCAAAAAGTGTGAATATTTGCGAACTTTGCGAACCCCATAGACTTCAATGGGAAGGCGAACTTTAAAACCTAGAAAAGCCATTTCTGGCCAGAAAACTGATTGTTTAAAGGGTGCCACGACCTGGACAGTGGCATGCAGGAGGGGGATCAAGGGCAAAAATTTCTCTGAAAAATACTTTGTTGACACAGCGTTGTGTAAAACCGCAAAGGCAGCTGGCAGACCTAGCGGAAATACGCTGCGTTTTTTGCTATTTCGCACTATTAGCACCATGGAAACAGGATTTGGTGAAAAACGCCATGTGTGGCTTGTGCGGCGTTTTTAGGCCGAGAAAAAACGTAGCGGAAAAACGCCACGCGAACCCAAATTGCGAACATACGCGAAACGTTCGTGAACTTGCGAACACCCGATGTTCGCGTGAATTAGTTCACCGGCGAACAGTTCGCTACATCTCTACCGTCAAATTGGGAGTGGTCGCGTTAAAAAAAGGATGCGGTCGCATCACGTAAGGTGGTGTTGCATAAAAAAGGTTCGGTCTCATAAAACAACCACGGGCGACAAAAAAACGTGGGCAACAAAAAATAGATGCGAGTGACAAAAAAAGATGCGGGTGACAAAAAAAAAACAATTGCGCGACAAATGCGTTTTGTGAATTTTTTGCCGATTTGCGAATTTACTTGCTTCTCGCGAATTTTAGGGCGAAGTGGGACAGATTCGCTCATCACTAGCCCTGACGCTTCAAAATTAAACAACTGCGCTTGCACCTTTTTGTAAATGAAGAGCAATTGCACCAATGGGCAAGGCGTGCACTTTGACGAAATAACCTTTGATGAAAAAGAGGTTAAAGTGACTGAAAACAATGTGAATGTTTCAATAACTAATCATAAGTCTGAGAAAATTTATGGGGCATTTACTAAACTGCAATTTTTGGGGGTTTTAATGCAGGAAAAAAAATCGCAAACTCCGAAAAAGTTGCAACTTTTTAGAGATTTTATTTAATGTGTTTTTTTTCTGCAACAATTGCAAATCCAAAAACTCTCCACCTAAAACCTATTGAGGTCACGAAGTAGCCAATGGCACACGTCCCTTTTCGGGAAAATGTTTCTTTGCTTCAAACTCTTGGGATTTTTCAGATTTTTGTTGCTGGTTTTTGTGCAACAATTTGAAAAAGTTGCAGTCGTGTGGCAAGTCGAAAAGTTGCGCTTTTTTGTGACTCTTCTGTGACTTTTTCCTGCATGTGCTTTTTCACTGAGGACTTTTTGATAAATGTCTGACATTCGTGGGAAACAAGTTTATTCAGGGTTTGAAAAAAAAAATTGAACGGGATAAATTCGAGTTTTGGTAAATCTGCCCCTTAGATTTAGATTCATTTTAAAACATTCTAGCCAGTTTCTTTTTTCACGCTTTATCATATACCTGGAGGTGTCTGCATTTTCATGTGATTCTAGCTCAGTCTTACCCAAAAAATGAGTCAGAATGAGTCAAAATGGTTAGATATTATCTTATTCTCGTATCAAAAAATAATTTCTGATGGAATAGCGGATGAGGTAAGAAATAAAATGCAGTACTGTTCAAATAAATCATTTTTAAGAAAATGTGGTCATTACACATAACCGCATTAACTGTTGAACTGAATATGCAATATTAAATAAGATTGATTTAAAAACAGAAAGCTTTTACCTGCCTAGTTTCTTCTGGCAACGTTTTATGGTTTTTCATTGCTAAATTTCACTATTCAAGGTTTCAGAAAATACTAGTGTGCAGGGTTAGTCTGGGGGTGCAGGGCCCACTGGGGCTTCTGCCTCAGGGGCCCCTGCAACCCCCAATGGCCCCCGCCACCTTCACACCCCCCCCAGAGGCCACCAACACCCACTGACCCCTTCCCCCGAGTACGCCTAACTGAAACTTACCTGCAGCGCTTCGGGGGAGGGAGACCGAGGGATCGCGGGGTTCGGGTCTGGGCTGCTGGGGCCCACCCGTTTTTTTCCCGGTGCCCTGGTTGCCCAGTCCTGTGCTTGATCCCAACTAAGATATAATTACCCCTTATTGGGGGCAGAACAGCCCTATTGGGTTTATTTAATGGTTAAATGATTCCCTTTTCTCTGTAATAATAAAACAGTACCTGTACTTGATCCCAACTAAGATATAATTACCCCTTATTGGGGCAGAACAGCCCTATTGGGTTTATTTAATGGTTAAATGATTCCCTTTTCTCTGTAATAATAAAACAGTACCTGTACTTGATCCCAACTAAGATATAATTACCCCTTATTGGGGGCAGAACAGCCCTATTGGGTTTATTTAATGGTTAAATGATTCCCTTTTCTCTGTAATAATAAAACAGTACCTGTACTTGATCCCAACTAAGATATAATTACCCCTTATTGGGGGCAGAACAGCCCTATTGGGTTTATTTAATGGTTAAATGATTCCCTTTTCTCTGTAATAATAAAACAGTACCTGTACTTGATCCCAACTAAGATATAATTACCCCTTATTGGGGGCAGAACAGCCCTATTGGGTTTATTTAATGGTTAAATGATTCCCTTTTCTCTGTAATAATAAAACAGTACCTGTACTTGATCCCAACTAAGATATAATTACCCCTTATTGGGGGCAGAACAGCCCTATTGGGTTTATTTAATGGTTAAATGATTCCCTTTTCTCTGTAATAATAAAACAGTACCTGTACTTGATCCCAACTAAGATATAATTACCCCTTATTGGGGGCAGAACAGCCCTATTGGGTTTATTTAATGGTTAAATGATTCCCTTTTCTCTGTAATAATAAAACAGTACCTGTACTTGATCCCAACTAAGATATAATTACCCCTTATTGGGGCCAAAACAAATCGATTGGGTTTATTTACTGTTTAAATATTTTTTTTAGCAGACTTAAGGTAGGAGACCCCTTATTTGGAAAACCCTAGGTCTCGAGCATTCTGGATAACAAGTCCCATACCTGTACTTTCAAAATAATGCATTTAGCTATACATGTAAAGAGTGTTTTTATCATTTAGAGACCCATTACATTCTCTGCAGTTCAGTCGTTCTTTATCTCTGAGAATCTAGCTATCGTTTTTAATAGAATTTAGGCCACAGTGGTCTAAGATCCAATCAGAAACCTTTTTTTTTCATCACTATGGTTTTAAACCTTAACAGGATTAATTATCACAGTGATTGCAATAAGACAGCTTAGTAAGAAAAATAAATCTGTTCCGCAACTTTTTTTAAATATGCAGTTTCATGATAAGCGATACCTGCATAAACCAGAAAGCTGCCCATTGCTAACTAGAAATTCATAGACAATAAAATAGAAATATTTAGAAAAGCAAAATTCTGGAGTAAAGCTGGCCATTTAGGTGCACATTAATCAACATCTGAAATTAGATCCAACCAAAGAAACAATCACCTGCTCACTATTTATTCCTATTGGATTTTTTAGAAAAGTATTTATCGAAGGGCGAAGCGTTTGATAAATAGGCTTCTAAAAATCCTATAGGATTAAATAGAGAGTGGGGGATTTTTTTGTGTGGTGAGCTCTCATTTCACACTTCACATAGTATTTCCATTACTCTTTAATTTGCCTGGGTGAATGATTGTGCTGTATAAATAAGAACAATAGTACAGGTATAGGAACCATTATTCAGAATGCTTGGGACCAAGGGTATTCCGGATAAGGGGTCTTTCCGTAATTTGGATCTTCATACCTTAGGGGGCTGATTTACTAACCCACGAATCCGACCCGAATTGGAAAAGTTCCGACTTGAAAACGAACATTTTGCGACTTTTTCGTATGTTTTGCGATTTTTTCGGATTCTGTACGAATTTTTCGTTACCAATACGATTTTTGCGTAAAAACGCGAGTTTTTCGTATCCATTACGAAAGTTGCGTAAAAAGTTGCGCATTTTGCGTAGCGTTAAAACTTACGCGAAAAATGCGCAACTTTTCGCGTAAGTTTTAACGCTACGCAAAATGCGCAACTTTTTACGCAACTTTCGTAATGGATAGGAAAACTCGCGTTTTTACGCAAAAATCGTATTGGATCCGAAAAATTCGTAAAGAATCCGAAAAAATCGCAAAACATACGAAAAAATCGCAAAGTACCGATCATTACGAAAAAAACGCAATCGGACTCCATTCGACCCGTTCGTGGGTAAGTAAATCAGCCCCTAAGTCTACTAAAAATCAATAAAACATATATTAAACCCAATAGGACTGTTTTGCCCCCAATAAGGATTATTTATATCTTAGTTGGGATCAAGTACAGGTACTGTTTTATTATTACAGAGAAAAGGGAATCATTTAACCATTAAATAAACCCAATAGGACTGTTCTGCCCCCAATAAGGGGTAATTATATCTTAGTTGGGATCAAGTACAGGTACTGTTTTATTATTACAGAGAAAAGGGAATCATTTAACCATGAAATAAACCCAATAGGGCTGTTCTGCCCCAATAAGGGGTAATTATATCTTACTTGGGATCAAGTACAGGTACTGTTTTATTATTACAGAGAAAAAGGAATCATTTAACCATTAAATAAACCCAATAGGGCTGTTCTGCCCCAATAAGGGGTAATTATATCTTAGTTGGGATCAAGTACAGGTACTGTTTTATTATTACAGAGAAAAGGGAATAATTTAACCATTAAATAAACCCAATAGGGCTGTTCTGCCCCAATAAGGGGTAATTATATCTTACTTGGGATCAAATACAGGTACTGTTTTATTACTACAAAGAAAAAGGAAATTAGTTTTAAAATTCTGAATTATTTGAATTAAATGGAGTCTATGGGAGATGGGCTTTCTGTTATTGAGAGCTTTCTGGATAACGTGTTTCCGGATAAGGGATCCCATACCTGTAATTGTCTGGTTGAAAATTGCCAGATATCTATTGGACAGATTTGAAAATTTAGTCCTTGTGAGGACTGTGTCCTCTGACAATAGCCTGCATTAGTATCCATCATAATTTGATGTAAAGATTCAAGGTCCAAATGATCAGATTAGCCCAATATAGCCCAGAACATAGGAGGCCATATTGGGTAAACATCCACCTGTTTGACAACCTCATCAAAGTCTTCAGGTTTTAGGCCTCCTATTGATACCAATATGTCCCACAATTTTTTAATCAGTAATGAGTCCCAGCAGAAAGTATTGTTATAATTGCCCCTTGACATAGCAGTAGTGTTGCTGGTTAGTGATGGGCGAAAAGTTTCGCCAGGCATGGATTTGCGGCGAATTTCCACGTTTCGCCATTGGTGGATTGTTTCGCGAAACGTATGAAAAATTTCGCCGCGGAAAAATTCGGCGCACATCCAAAAATTGTCACCGGCGTCAAAAAAGAATAGTCGCGGGCGACAAAATAATAGCCACGCGACAAAATAATAGCCGCGTGCGACGAAACAATAGCCGTGCGACAAAATAATAGCCGCGGGCGACGAAACAATACCCGCGACAAAATAATAGCCGCGGGCGACAATTTTTTTTGTCGCATGACATTTTTGCCGTTTCGCAAATTTTTCGCCGATTCGCTCATCACTATTGCTGGTCCTGTAATCTGTAGTTATAATGAATACCAGAGAAATCTTTTGCTCTCCCAATGGACAATGGTTATTTGAGAGACAGTGGTACAGTTTTTCATGCTCTTTCTGTGGTTGTTGGTTGATGTTCACAGATATGAGATGCTATGTAGACATTTACCAAACAGATCAAGTTTACTCCCTTATGTGGCACAAATATACATCCATAGGCTGGTAGCCTCATATCCTTGGATGCTAAAGAGTTACATTTTGTTGGGGCTATTTTTACAACAATTTTAGTGAAAATATTGATCAAGAGACAAAGAAGGAAGGACACTGATTTTAACAGATCGGTAGCATAGATCATAGAGAACATCCATATGTCACTGTTACATTTCTAAAAACATGATGTATTTCTGGTCCAAGAAAACAGCAAAATAAATAGATTTTAGCTGTTTTAATTAGGCCAACACTGGTGCAAACATAAGAATATGAATTATTTCAATTTGATATTTAATGTTAATCTTTAAATACCCATTTTTGTCTGTACAAGGTGTAAGTTATTCAACATTATTATATGTGGAGAGGCATCAATTGGTGATTTAGGTATGATTGGGGGACGGTGAATGTTCCCTATCAGGAGGTCTGATCAGTTGCTTCCCCACAGACATTGTGTAGATGGTTATATACAGTATATATATATATATATATAGGATTTTTTTTTTTATATCCGGATTTTGGATGCTGCACCCAGGCAGAATTTGTGCTTTACACGTGAGTGCCAGTGATCTCTATTCTTGTGTATATATATATATATATATATATATATATTTATATATGTAAAAAATGCTGATGCACACCAGGAAAATTTAATCAAAAAAAGATACTTATTTTATTTAGATCGACGTTTCGGTCCTCACCAGGGACCTTTATCAAGATGTATATATATATATATATATATATTATATCGAGCTGAAACAAAGCTTAGCCATAAAATTACACAAAAAATATATAAGGCTTCAAAAACTCAGGGTTGTCTAATGATAAAATAAATGAATAGTTGTGAAGTTCAGTTATGAGATGAATTCTGATGAAATCAATTGGCAGATAATGTGGCTGTGACAATGGCAGTGCTTTGGCTTTACTAGTCCTTCCTACCTGTATTTACAGTACAGGTATAGGACCCATTATCCAGAATGCTCGGGCCCTTGGGTTTTCCGGATAAGGGATCTTTCTGTTATTTGGATCTCCATACCTTAAGTCTACTAAAAATAATTTAAAAATTAAATAAACCCAATAGGGCTGTTCTGCATCCAATAAGAATTAATTGTATCTTAGTTGGCATAAAGTAGAAAGTATTTTATTATTACAGAAAAAAAGGTAATCATTTTTAAAAATTAGAATTATTTGCTTACAATGGAGTCTATGGGAGATGGCCTTCCCGTAATTTGGAACTTTCTGGATAATGGTTTCCAGATAATGGATCCCATACCTGTACAATCAACGTTTTGTTATTAAGTTTTTAAATACCTTAAAGATTTTGCTTTGCTCATTGGAGTTGGAGATACAATTCCTTGCTTTTCCCCCAATACAGCAATGATGTATAATATAAAAATAATATTTCATACTGAGCCTCAGGCAGTCAGGTGCAACATGTGCTTAACTGCATAAGAATTCAGCCTCTCATACAGCTGAATAACTGGATAAAGCAGGGCTCAAGAGGGGTTCCATAGCCATATAGGACATGCTTTTTTTTTAATAAAAAGCCATAGCAGAATTAGAGTTAAACTCCAAAAAAATGTTGTGGCAGGAATGGTACACCGGAAGCCAGGAAGGAGGCCACATTCTACAATTCAGGACCAGTAGGAAAAATAATAGACAGACAAAAAAATGGAAAGCGGAACAGGACTGTGCAAACCTTGATCTACAGAAGCAGGAGGCCAGAGGAGTGGGAGGAAGAGGAATTATTGTAGGTAGTGATGGGCAAAATATTTCGGTGGACATGGATTAGCGGCAAATTTCCGCACTTCACCATTGGCGGATTTATTTGCGAAACAGGCAACAGAATAAGGCACAAAAATTGTCACCTGTGTCCAAAAAAATTGTTGCATGCTTAAAAAAATGACAAGTGTTAAATTTAGTTTTTTGCCCGAACAACATTTTTGCTGTTTAGCGTATCTATTGGCGAAGCAAAACAGGACAGATATATTATTATATACAGGTATGGGACCCCTTATCCGGAAACCCGTTATCCAGAAAGCTCTGAATTACGGAATGCCCGCCTCCCATAGACTCCATTTTAATCAAATAATTCAGAATTTTAAAACTGATTTCCTTTTTCTATGTAGAAATAAAACAGAACCTTGTAATTGATTCCAACGAAGATATAATTACCCCTTATTGGGGGCAGAACAGCCCTATTGGGTTTATTTCATGGTTAAATGATTCCCTTTTCTCTGTAATAATAAAACAGTACCTGTACTTGATCCCAACTAAGATATAATTACCCCTTATTGGGGGCAGAACAGCCCTATTGGGTTTATTTCATGGTTAAATGATTCCCTTTTCTCTGTAATAATAAAACAGTACCTGTACTTGATCCCAACTAAGATATAATTACCCCTTATTGGGGGCAGAACAGCCCTATTGGGTTTATTTCATGGTTAAATGATTCCCTTTTCTCTGTAATAATAAAACAGTACCTGTACTTGATCCCAACTAAGATATAATTACCCCTTATTGGGGCAGAACAGCCCTATTGGGTTTATTTCATGGTTAAATGATTCCCTTTTCTCTGTAATAATAAAACAGTACCTGTACTTCATACCAACTAAGATATAATTACCCCTTATTGGGGGCAGAACAGCCCTATTGGGTTTATTTAATGGTTAAATGATTCCCTTTTCTCTGTAATAATAAAACAGTACCTGTACTTCATACCAACTAAGATATAATTACCCCTTATTGGGGGCAGAACAGCCCTATTGGGTTTATTTAATGGTTAAATGATTCCCTTTTCTCTGTAATAATAAAACAGTACCTGTACTTGATCCCAACTAAGATATAATTACCCCTTATTGGGGGCAGAACAGCCCTGTTGGGTTTATTTAATGGTTAAATGATTCCCTTTTCTCTGTAATAATAAAACAGTACCTGTACTTGATCCCAACTAAGATATAATTAATCCTTATTGGATGCAAAACAATCCTATTGGGTTGAATTAATGTTTTATTGATTTTTTAGTAGACTTAAGGTATTGAGATCCAAATTACGGAAAGACCCCTTATTCGGAATACCCTTGGTCCCGAGCATTCTGGATAATGGGTCCTATACCTGTATTACATTAACAGAATCTTCAAGGCTGCTTATCAGTCTTCTGATTTTAGTGATTTTAGAGTTTTTTGAAACCACAACTACAGTAAGCACAAACGAATGTAAATGCAGAATGAAAACTAAACGAACATGAAAACCTTACGTGTTTTGTGTTTGTAAGAATCTTTATGGGCTTACAAATGAAAAAATCCCCCAAAAACTCCACAAATTCAACAAAGATTGTTACTATTTGCTAACGACAGCTCCCATTGACTTCTACATGACCTGGACCGCTTTTAGGTGGCAAACTTGTATATGAGTTGTGTTTTCTCTTCATCTTCTTGCTCAAGAAATATTTTTCCCATTACTGGAGATATTACTGGAAAGCTGGAGTTTCTCCGAAAATAGTCAATAGATGTACAGTAAATAAGAATCTAAAGCGAGAAATGCCACAATTCAGCCATCACTTAACCCCTGGCATTGTTGAGATGCAAAAAATACTTTCACTTTTTTTGCTTTTATTTCAGTAAAGGATTAACCTGATTTTGTGCGTATTAGCTCCTTGATGGGAGTTTTGTAATAAAAAGCTTGCCCAGTAGCAGTAACCCATAGCAACCAATCAGCAGGTAGAACGTACAGGTCACCTGTTTAAAAGAAAACATGGGTTGCTATGGGCATACACGGGCCGATTTTAGCTGCCGATATCGGTCCCTTGGACGGATTCGGCAGCTAATCGGCCCGTGTATGGGCAGAACCGAGGGGCCTGGCCGACCGATATCTGGCCTGAAATTGGCCAGATATCGATCGGCCAGGTTATAAAATCCAGTCGGATCGGGGACCGCATCGGCTCGTTGATGTGGTCCCTGAACCGACTGCCCCATTGCCGCGTGCAGAATTCGATCGTTTTCGATTCTATTTTTTTCTAAAACTTAGAAAAAATATGAAATTTTCCCATTTGGACCCAATCACAATTTGATAAATGTGCCCCTTGGGGAGTGAAAAAAAAGTTGCATGTAAAAAAAGTAGTGCGTCAAATTTGCCGCACGTGAAAGTTGCCTATTGACTTCAATATGTTTTGCAAATTTTTTAGCAGTTTTGCAGATTTTTCGGCTAATTATCATCAAAGTGTCAGCTTCACACACTCTTCCATGTCGTTAATAGCAATATTTGTATATTCAGAAAACCCTGTAAACTAAGTTAATATTTGATGGTGTATGTAAAAGTATTTTATACTGTGAAAGCTCTTTGGGCTCTAATAAAACTGCTTTATAGCCGTGTTTACAATGCATTGTCCCACCACACAGTCTAATAAAATTTTAATTGAAGAGTTGTAGATGAAAGGCCCTGCCTACAGTACAATGGCGCACCGTGAGCGAGTTGACTGGATACCGTATAACGGCGAATGGGCAAGGAGCCGCTCTGCGAGGTCCTGCGGATGGCCGGCAGCGTTCCTACAGCAATGCAAGTCGCTCTCCGTGCTGCTGAAGCTGCCTCGGCTTGGCCTTAGGCAAGAATAGCACACAGCAGGGCTCATTTGTAAAGTGTAAATTAGATCCATAGCAACAAGTCATCAGTTATATTTGATCTGCCTCGTGCCCCGTAAAGACGGGTTTGCTGCACAAGTCAGCAACTTTATGAAGTTAATGAGCCCTACATACTCCCGTTGCTGGATGGGATTTTGGAACACAAGTCCTGTTCGGTGAAGCCGGGAGTGCAAAAACCAATGAATAAATGTACAGGGAAAGTGTTCCTTACATACAGGCGCAGTGCAGCTACTGATTATGTGTGTGTCAGTGAGCTCTGCCATGTCTCTATTGGCAAACCATTTTCATATTAGCAGCCCCCTGCATATTATGTGCATTTAGCATCTGTACGAGGTCAGTGATCCCCGGGCACGCCAATATGTTCTACTAACGGTTCCTTTGTCTTACAAGTAAATGAGCCCCACACACTGTGGCTGCTGAATGCGACTCCGGAACACATGCTCATTACTCTAATGTGTGGCCTGAATAATTGTGAGAGTGCATAATCCCCTGGGAGATTCCCAGGCTTTCTACTTCATATCATTCCCATTAGCAGCAATGCTCACACAGTGCCCCTGTGTTTGTATGTTTATGTCAACTGTTATTTGGCTAAAACACACACACGTCTAGATAGATAGATAGATGGATACAGTAGATTAGATAGATAGATAGATAGATAGAGAGATGGTAGATAGATAGATAGATAGATAGATAGATAGATAGATAGGTTGATAGATAGGTTGATAGATAGATAGACTGATAGATACAGTAGATTAGATTGATATAGGTAGATAGATACAATTGATTAGAATGATAGATAGACGGATAGATAGATATGGAAGGATAGATAGATAGATAGATAGATAATTAGATAGCTAGACAGACATATAGATAGATAGACAGGCAGATAGATAATAGGTAGGTAGATATATTAGATAGATAGATAGATAGATAGATAGATACAGTAGGATAGATAAGATAGATAGATAATAGGTAGATAGAATATATTAGTATAGATAGATACAGTAGGATAGATAAGATAGATAGAGCAGATTAGATAGATAGATAGATAAATACAGTAGGATAGATAGATAGATAATTAAATAAATAGATAGACAGATAGATAATAGATAGCCAGATAGATAGAATAGGTAGATAGATAGATAGATAACAGATAGATAATTAGATAGACAGACATATAGATAATAGAATAAATAAATAGATAGATAATAGGTAGATAGAATACAGTAGATTAGATAGATACAGTAGGATAGATAGAGCAGATTAGATAGATACAGTAGGATAGATAGATAATTATATAGATAGACAGATAGATACATAGATAATAGATAGATAGATACATAGATGGATAGATAGATTGATAGATAGAATAGGTAGATAGATAATAGGTAGATAGAATGTCAACCAAGTGTGAAGCCATGTTCTAGAATAAACACCATATGTATATACAGATTGTGCCTAAATCATCTGATCGTACTCCCTTTTTCATAGTTGTTTTTTTTTTCCAAATTGATTTTGTTCCTTAAGAAGCAAATACTTTGTTTTTTTGTTTCATTCAATATGTTTCATTGTGCTTTTTAGATATAGGACTTATCTCAAAAATAACAGCTTATGCAGATAACTGAATGCGCCTATCCAACATTAAGGGGGGGGTTGGTTAGCTCTATAGTTAGTTTATGTATTTCTGCTTTATTTTTGTGCAGTGGAAGGGAATGTGCCGGGCACTCCTGTACATAGCGTGGGTTAGAGTGCATCCGGGGCCCTGACAGCCGGCAGCTACACTGGGATACAGATATGAAGCTTTTATGGAGGAATTGCTTTAATACCTGCTTTGCCGTTTAGGACCCCCTACTGTGCTCCGAATGCATAGACATGTCTTAGAGAATACTGAAGCGCGCTGGGTCGGCTAAGATATTTAAATCGGTTGTAATCTTCTTTAATTGGAAAATATTCCCTGTCTATAAATATGGATGATCCTCCATTCGGCTTCCCTCAAAGACATGAAGCTTTGAACCGTATTTTGATAACTCACAACTAGGGTTCCTCTAAGCTTTATTTGTCTTTTATTTTCTATGTCTATGTTGCATTCATTGTTCTACCTGCAGCTAGCTGAAAAAAGCCAATCACTTATTGGTTGCTATGGGCTACTGCCCATGGGCAAATTTGCCCAGTGTTGGTAAATGAGCCCCACTGTTCCTTCCCTACTGTCTACTTGTAGTCTCATTGTCTACCAGCAGTATGGTAGAAAAATGTGTAGGTTTTGGCCTCTAAAGGGGTTGTTCACCTTTCAATTAACCTTTAGTATTATTATTTATTATTATTTATATAGCGCCGTCAATTTACGCAGCGTTTTACAGAATAGAGGGGTACAAAAGACATAAGAGTTAACATGTACATATAAACAATTCACAAAAATGGTTTGCAGTTACACTGGATGAGGATCGGAGACACCAAGGGGAGGGCCCTGCTCGCAAGAGCTTACATTCTAAAAGGTATAGTATGCTGTACAGTGTGCTATTCTGCACAATTTGCAATTGATCTTTATTTTTTTTCATTATTTGTGTTTTTTGAATTACTTTGCTTGATCTTCTTCAACTCTCCAGTTGGGAATTTTCAGCAGCTATATGGTTGTTAGGGTCCAAATTACCCTAGCAACCAGGCAGTGGTTTGAATGAGAAACTGGAATAGAGTCGGAATAGAAGATAAGTAATAAAAAGTAACAATAACAATGAAGTTGTAGCCTCCAAGAGCAATAGTTTTTTGGCTGCCGGGGTCAGTGACCCCCATTTGAAAGCTGGAAAGAGTCACAGAAGAGGAAGGCAAATAATTCAAAAACAATTAAAAATGTAGACCAGCAGAAAATTTGCTTAGAACTGGCCATTCTATAACTTGCTAAGTGTTAACATGCTAAGGTTAAAGGTGAACCACTCATTTAAACTCATCAGTATTTAAGTGCTGAGTGTTTTCTCTGTGCATCTGCTTAAATCAGGGATCCCCAACCTTTCTTACTCGGGAGCCACAGGCAAATGTAAAAAGACTTGGGGAGCAACACAAGCACCATAAAAGTTCATGGAGGAGCCAAATAAGGGCTGTGATTGGCTATTAGGGGCCTCTATGCACACCATAAAATTCTCGAAACAGCAAAAAATTATCGAAAAGCATTTGTCGCACAATTTTTTTTCGTCGCCCACATCTTTTTTGTCGCCCGCGTCTTTTTTTCATCGCACTTTTTTGACGCAGCCGCGGGCAAATTGTGACGCGACCGCTGCCTTTTTTGACGCGCCCAATTTGACACGCAACAAAAAAAAATTTCATGCGTGGCAAATTTTCACAGAAGTTTGCGCAAAACAATTTTGCCAATGGCGAAATGAGGAAATTTGCTGCAAATCCATGCCTGGCGAAAAATTCACTCATCACTAGCTATAAGTCTAATGTTCAGTAGGACCCCTTGCCCAATAACCTGACATATTATTTAGAAGCTTGTTTTCACCATTACATTCCTGGCCATAGTTGAGACATAACAAGTGTAAAAATCAAAAAATCCCATCTTCCACATAATTTTAATCAGGGTAACCTCATCTATCTATCTATCTACAATATCTATCTATCATCTATCTATCTATCTATCTATCTATCTATCTATCTACAATATCTACAGTATATCTATCTATCTATCTATCATCTATCATCTATCTACCTATCTATCTATCATCTATCTATCTATCTATCTATCTACAATATCTACAGTATCTATCTATCTATCATCTATTTATCTATCTATCTATCATCTATCTATCTATCTATCTATCATCTATCTATCTATCTATCTATCTATCATCTATCTACAATATCTACAGTATCTATCTATCTATCTATCTATCTATCTATCTATCTATCTATCTATCTATCTATCTACAATATCTACAGTATCTATCTATCTATCATCTATCTATCTATCTATCTATCTATCTATCTATCTATCTATCTATCTATCATCTATCTATCTATCTATCTATCTATCTATCATCTATCTATCTATCTATCTATCTATCATCTATCTATCTATCTATCTATCTATCTATCTATCTATCTATCTATCATTTATCTACAATATCTACAGTATCTATCTATCTATCTATCTATCTATCTATCTATCTATCTATCTATCTATCTATCTATCTATCTATCTATCTATCATCTATCTACAATATCTACAGTATCTATCTATCTATCTATCTATCTATCTATCTATCTATCATCTATCATCTATCTACAATATCTACAGTATCTATCTATCTATCTATCTATCTATCTATCTATCTATCTATCTATCTATCTATCATCTATCTTATCTATCTATCCCTATACAATATAGTGTAATTCTAGATGTTACAATGGCTTTTGTCTATAAAACCGCGATTTATCCTTCATTTACAGTCCTTGCACGTTAGACATGGACCAGTACACTCCAGAGTTGGTTACCCAGTGTGAATAGCTGACCTCAGAAATACACCGATCAGACCAGCTTTATCAATCTAGACAAGACCTGAGCAAGGCAAAGCAAACAAAGATAATCAGGAAATCCATTGTGGAAATCAAAGGAGCTTGGGTGGTACATTGGATCAATGTGAATAGGGAGAGAAAGGAAACCGAAGAGTAAGACAACCCAGTCCATACTTGGTGGATATTTATCGGTTAAAGTATTTTTTATCCCTTCATTACAGTGTATGGATCAATGCAATGTATATATTGTTTGCCTTTAAAGCAGTTGTTCCCTTTAAAATCTTGTGTTAATCCGATTTGGGGACACCATGGTTCCGCTGAGATAGTTCTCTGCTATAATGATAATATGGATGTATTGTGTCTTCCCTGAAACATGATTTTACTCTTTCAAATTATAGTTTTCATAATCACGGGTTTCCTAATTTCTAGCTTCTAAAGTTTCTATAGTAACTTCACACTACGCTGGGCGTAGCAGACACATTTATTTACCCTTGCTTATCCATTGATAATTGTGTTTTAAGGACTTAATAAGCATTATCTGAGCAAAGATTCAGTGGAGGCGGAGATACCTAAGATACTAACACTTCCATTTGAGTTCTTACATTGCAGTTATGCTTATGCACCTGAAACAGTAGGGTGAGCAGCAAATCCACACAAATAAACACACAGATGTCTATCAGTTACATATACTCGATATACTGTGTATGCCATTGAGCATTCTATTATCAGTATAGGCCAGGGGTCCCTAACCTTTCCTACTCGTCAGTCAGTCAAATGTAGAAAGACTTGGGGAGCAACCATAAAAGTTCATGGAGGTGCCAAATAAGGGCTGTGATTGGCTATTAGGGGCCTCTATGCACCCTATCAGCTTACAGGGGCTTTATTTGGTAGGAAATCTTGTTTTTATTCAACCAAAACTTGCCCCCAAGTCAGGAATTCAAAAATAACTCCCTGGTTTGGGGGCACTGAGAGCAACATCCAAGGGGTTGGGGAGCAACATGTTGCCCCGGAGCCACTGGTTGGGGATCATTATAACAAAGAAAGAATAAGGACCACTAATGCATTATGTATTACATATTATATAAACTCTATTCTGCAGCAGTCGGTATAACCAATATACATACATTACAGGGAAATCTAATCAACTAGGGCTTTGCCATCTTTATTTTTATACAATTAAACTTCTGCACACCACTTGCTTGTAGAAACCTGTGATCCTCAATTCCCAGCCGCTCCATGCCCAGTATAGTCCAGGTACAAGAGGTACATGGAATTTCCTGTGGGCTGTCACAAGCTTTCAGGGACAATCCTCTTCCTTGGGTGAAAATCCATGACTTTGCATCTGATGAAGTTTGTTCCCAATTGCTTGTGCCTTCATTTCTGCTTCATAATAACTTTGTGTTCCTTCTCCCCTTTTTTCTTATAGTACAGGGATCCCTAACCCCCAACCCTAAAATGGAAAAAGTGTTGGGGAGCAACACAAGCATGGATAAAGTTCCTGGGGTGCAAATAAGGGCTGTGATTGGCTATCTGGTAGACCTATGTCCCTTTCTTTCTACTGCAACAGCTAGGCTGCTCATGCATGCT
Organism: Xenopus tropicalis; assembly: GCF_000004195.4. Classification (NCBI taxonomy): domain Eukaryota; kingdom Metazoa; phylum Chordata; class Amphibia; order Anura; family Pipidae; genus Xenopus; species Xenopus tropicalis. The sequence continues at coordinate 163,869,199 of NC_030678.2, read as the reverse complement.
CTCATCCTATCCCGACAACTACTGTAACCTGCTACTAATCGGCCTCCCTAACTCCCATCTTCCCCCCCTACAGTCTATATTAAACACTGCTGCCAGAATTCTCCTCCTCTCATCCAGGAGAGTTCAGGCCCTTCCCCTGCTAAAGTCCTTATCGTGGCTTCCTATTAAACAAAGAATATCCTACAAACTCCTTCTCTTAACCTTCAAGGCCCTCCATTTCTCTGCTCCTCACTACATCTCTTCCCTTATGTCTTCGTACGTTCCTGGCCGACTCCTTCGTTCCTCGCAGAGCAATCGCTTGGTTGCGCCCCCAACTACTACTGCTGTTTCCCGCCTTAAACCTTTCTGCCTTGCTGCCCCTTACATTGGGAATTCCCTCCCTGATTTCCTCCGGAGAGAATCCTCCCTCAGTCTTTTTAAAACTAAACTTAAAGACTCCCTATTGGAGCACTCACCCAGCACCTGATCTGGGAACTGGCACTTATATTGTAATTTCACCCACTGTGACCTACAGCACTTATATATGCCTATTTGTATCTGTAAGTTACCCTCCCATATAGATTGTAAGCTCTATGGGGCAGGGACCTCCATCCTCTTGTGTTTTTGACTCTTAACTTATTGCAACCGTATCTTTTATTTATTTGTATTTATTGTTATACTTTGTATTCATCTATTATCTTAATAACCCCCTGTTTGTATTAATGAATTCTACTGTACAGCGCTGCGTATATAAGTAGCGCTTTATAAATAAAGATATACAAATAAATACTGGCAGCTTACAGAAGGCTCTGTTTGGCTTTACACTGGGTTTTATGCAATCAACACTTGCCTCCAAGCCAGAAATTCAAAAATGGGCACCTACTTTGAGGCCACTGAGAGCAACATCCAAGGGGTTGGGGAGCAACATGTTGCCCCTGAGCCACTGGTTGGGGATCACTGCTTTAAGTTACAGGCTCCTCAACTGTTTGGCTGGGGGGGCCTAAGTTTGGCTTTGACTTCCCATGGGAGGTCAAAGTAGTAGATGTGAGGAACCCAGCCTGACACATGTGTTTTTAGAGGTTTTTGAAACCTAAACTCATTCCACAAATGTCTACTCATTTATTAAAAGCACAAACAAATTATACTGTGGAATGAAAAAAAGCCACAAAATGTTTGTGGTTTTTACTTTTCATAAAATTTGTTGTGGACTAACATGAAAAAAACCTCTAAAACCACTAATTAAATAAAGTTTGTTACAGTTTGCCTAGGACAGCTGCCATTGACGTCTACATGACCGCGACAGTTTACACAAAAAAAAAAATCACGATTAAGCGCCAAAAAAGAACTATGAGAAAAAAACGAATAGAAATATTAGTAAATAGACCCCTTAGATATTCTTGGGCCAAGATGTCTGACAAAACAATTCTTTGTATATCTGTAATATTTTTATGGGAAAAAAGTCAGGACCACCTAAATGGTGAACTATAAGTGGGGTCTAAATCCTAAATGTATCAAAACCTGCTTTGGCTTTGCGCTCAGTCCTTTATGGCTGGAAGCAAACTTTAGAGGTCAAAACCTCTTTTAAAGTAGTAATTGGTGGAGAGTGGTGATTAAGCAATCTGATAAAATACATAACGTGCAATATTTCTGACTTATACTTGTTTTAGGCAGCTTATTTAAGCAAAGTTTCCCTGTCTGTGATTTTTCTTGCAATTGGTGGACTGTACAGTCTAAGCTCAGTCTGCTAAAGGCTCGGAAGGCCAGTTGGTTTTGCATAGTAAAGACATCTAACCACCGGTTAATGTGCCCTTCTTGGCGTCAGCCTCTTCTGAGTGCATCCAACCGTGACAAATCTGAGAAAAAAGAACTTTAAAGAGCTTTTAAAGGAAATGAATTAAATGCCTTTAAAGAAATAGCACTGCCAAGTTTGCTGATAGGCCCACAGAGACATATCGAGTAATGAATAGCTTGTGATTCTATTGCAAGAATACGGTCAGTAGGAGCATTCTGGGCTTGTCTGGAGGTAACACACAGCAAGTTGCTCAGGGAGGGACAACTCAGCAATATATATAATAAAGACCATAGTACTTCGATGGTTATAGTTTCTCATTAAGAAGATTATTTAAGAATAAATTGTAACAGTAATATGGACATTTATAATTTGCATTATATGCATCCAGTATTTATGGGGTTATGGGCAACCTGAGGTGAGAGAGAGTGTCTAAGAGACTGCAAGATAGGCTTTATCACATTCTTCTTCAAGGACTTACCAGTCTTTCTCCTGGATACAAACCATGCTTACACATTGCAGAATCCTAGCCATTACTCAATCAGTATTATCTAGATGACAAGGAGACAGCAGGGGTCTCCTTAGTGTCTAGTTAAAGAGCACTTATGTCTGGGGTGAGTCAACGTATTTTGCCCCTTGCAACACATAAAAGAACCAGAGCACAATGTTGACAGGCACAGTCCTTGTCTTAGCCTAGGCGCCTATCCCTGAAGCCTCTTGTGTTACATCTATCTGGAGATTCCTAAAACTATTCATCAAAACCTTCAGTTGACAGGCACAGTCATTTCCATCAACCCTAATCATAGCCTAGGTGCCTATCCCCTTAACCTATTATTCATCAGAGCCATCTATAAGTTCAGTTATATCCAGGATCATAATGTACTATTGTATCCCCTTATACATGTAAGAATGAACTGGAAGCTGCATATTTTGCCCCTTCTAACAGGTAAACGATCCAGCTCAAAGTGCAGAGCGCAATGTTGATAGGCAGAGTCCTTTCCTCCAGCCATTGCCTAGGTGCCTATCCCCATAACATCTCATGTTACTTCTAGCTGGAGATTATTAAAACTATTCATCAGAACCATCTATAAGTTCAGTTATATCCAGGACCATCTACTTTTGTATACCCTTATACATGTAAGAACGAACGAGAAGTTTATAAATAAATAGATGGCTTGGCTGAAATATACATAGATGACGTTATTAGTAGCACTAATCCTTCATTGAATACAGGTATCAGACCCATTATCCAGAATGCTTGGGACCTGGGGTTTTCCGGATAAGGGGTCTTTCCGTAATTTGGATCTCCTACCTTAAGTCTACCAAAAGAATTATTTAAACAGTAATTAAACCCAAAAGGATTGTTTTGGCTCCAATCAGGATTATTTATATCTTTGTTGGGATCAAGTGAAAGGTACTGTTTTATTATTACAGAGAAAAGGGAATCATTTAACCATTAAATAAACCCAATAGGGCTGTTCTGCCCCAATAAGGGGTAATTATATCTTAGTTGGGATCAAGTACAGGTACTGTTTTATTATTACAGAGAAAAGGGAATCATTTAACCATTAAATAAACCCAATAGGGCTGTTCTGCCCCCAATAAGGGGTAATTATATCTTAGTTGGCATCAAGTACAGGTACTGTTTTATTATTACAGAGAAAAGGGAATCATTTAACCATTAAATAAACCCAATAGGGCTGTTCTGCCCCCAATAAGGGGTAATTATATCTTAGTTGGGATCAAGTACAGGTACTGTTTTATTATTACAGAGAAAAGGGAATCATTTAACCATTAAATAAACCCAATAGGGCTGTTCTGCCCCCAATAAGGGGTAATTATATCTTAGTTGGGATCAAGTACAGGTACTGTTTTATTATTACAGAGAAAAGGGAATCATTTAACCATGAAATAAACCCAATAGGGCTGTTCTGCCCCCAATAAGGGGTAATTATATCTTAGTTGGGATCAAGTACAGGTACTGTTTTATTATTACAGAGAAAAGGGAATCATTTAACCATTAAATAAACCCAATAGGGCTGTTCTGCCCCCAATAAGGGGTAATTATAACTTAGTTGGGATCAAGTACAGGTACTGTTTTATTATTACAGAGAAAAGGGAATCATTTAACCATTAAATAAACCCAATAGGGCTGTTCTGCCCCCAATAAGGGGTAATTATAACTTAGTTGGGATCAAGTACAGGTACTGTTTTATTATTACAGAGAAAAGGGAATCATTTTCAAAAATGTGAATTATTTGATTAAAATGGAGCCTATGGGAGATGGCCTTTCCGTAATTTGGAACTTTCTGGATAATGGATTTCCGGATAAGGGGTCCGATACCTGTATATGCTTACTGTATTTTTTTTTACCTTGCTGATGTTTCTGGCTTTCTCAGTTCAGGATGACCAGCGAAAAACACTCAAGTCCAGTTGCGTTGACTTATTACCATAGATATACCATGACATACTGTAGATGAATGAGAACCTCCACAAACAACACATGTCATTAAATCAGTAGTGGTTCTGCCTAAGTGTATCCTCGTCCTTATCACCTAGCTCTATGATTTTTTTCTTGCTTTTCCTTTTTTTTGCCATTTCCAATAAAAGGAAACTCTACAAAAATGATCAAGGCATGTCTTGTAATATGTATGGTTGAACGTGATGGACATACGTCTTTTCTCAACCTAACTTACTATGTTACTATGTAATCTGAAATAACATAGGAGGATGACAAGCCAGCTGAAATCGCTAATAAGCCAATGAGCTGACAGAAAACAGTTACTGAGTGCCTAATGACTAGTTAGCGACGGCATAAATATTGATTTTTTTTCTTCTTTCGTAGCTGTGAGCATACGTTCCCCATACATGAGGAATCTTGAGAAAATCCAATTGCTCATTATTTGCCTGTCTCTTTTAATTGCAATTTGCTTGCAATTAAAGCAACCAGGTTTGCGCTGGTAATGGCACCAAGCAATATTAGCTCACTGCCGCCTCAGAGCCTGTGCTGACATTTAGATGCCAATAATTCATTTCCATTGCGCTGAAATGTGGGAACGGCTATGTAAATGAACTGCTTTTCCACCTTAAATGCGCACTACATCGCCGTGATTTGGGTTGGGAAAAACTCTTCCAATTTGATTATAAAGAAACAAGGTTGGGGGGGGGGGAAAAATAGCTTTCATGGTTATTTATGCTTTTTAACAACTTATTTCCATACCTTCAATGGGCAACTTTGATTTTAAACATCTATGAAAGCTTCACTAATCGGAAGATTTTAATTTACAGGATGCCTCTTTTATCTTCCGCGAAATAACTTTCTCCGGCGTGTTTGTTCTGCTAGCTCGCAGAAAGGAGCATTAATCTCTTATTCTTGTTGTTAGATAGAATAATTAACCTGTAAAACATCTTTCTCTCTGTTGTGATGGCACTGTAATTGCATCAGAAACCTCATAGCTAAGATCCTGTTGATAAAAGTCATTCCTTTTCATTAACAACCTGGTTAGTTGATGTACACGCTCCCTTGGGGGAATATGTCAGCTTTGATATGTGGGAAGTTTTGACTAGACGGATACAATTAGAAGCTGTGTGTCTGTCTGTGTAATCATGGGGGGCACGGGGGGTAGGTAATTGCTGCCTTGTGTCTCGGGGGTCTTGGGTTTGATCTGAACAGGGAATTATCTTGGGGGATTTGGTATCTGTTGTATTTATATGGGTTTCCCTCCATTGGGTTCATATTTGCTCCTATACAGTAACCCACAGATAATAAGCTTTGATCAGTCTGCTGCTTAAAGGGGACCCGTCACCCCCACATATAATAAAAGTCCTTTACAAATTAAACATGAAACCCAATTTCTATTTTTTTTAATTAAATCATCTATGCCTGTTATAAATGCATTTAAAAATCTGAGCTGTCAATCATATATTGCCTGCCTGCCTCTATGCCGCAGGCATAGAGGCAGGGCAGGCAATTTATGATTGTCAGCTTAGATTTTTAATTACAATTACTTTTACTTTCCATTAAGCACTTCCTAGATGGCAAATGCATAGAGGCGGGGCAGGCAATATATGATTGTCAGCTTAGATTTTTAATTACAATTACTTTCATTTTCCATTAAGCACTTCCTAGATATCACCTAGATGGTAAATGCATAGAGGCGGGGCAGGCAATATATGATTGTCAGCTTAGATTTTTAATTACAATTACTTTCATTTTCCATTAAGCACTTCCTAGATATCACCTAAATCGCAAATGCATAGAGGTGGGGCAGGCAATATATGATTGTCAGCTTAGATTTTTAATTACAATTACTTTCATTTTCCATTAAGCACTTCCTAGATATCACCTAGATGGCAAATGCATAGAGGCGGGGCAGGCAATTTATGATTGTCAGCTTAGATTTTTAATTACAATTACTTTCATTTTCCATTAAGCACTTCCTAGATATCACCTAAATCGCAAATGCATAGAGGCGGGGCAGGCAATATATGATTGTCAGCATAGATTTTTAATTACAACTACTTTCACTTTCCATTAAGCACTTCCTAGATATCACCTAAATCGCAAATGCATAGAGGCGGGGCTGGCAATATATGATTGTCAGCTTAGATTTTTAATTACAATTACTTTCACTTTCCATTAGGCACTTCCTAGATATCACCTAGATGGCAAATGCATATGATTTTAGGGTGATACAAAGCTTTGCCTTAGTAACACTGTTTACAAAATGGCGCCAACCTGCTGGCTGTGATTGTAAATTCCAGGACTGAAGGGAAAAAAAATTAAATAGTTTATACAGTGTAAGTAAAGTTTATTTTGCTCAGCTAACATGATAGGAAGGGATTTGGAATTATTTTTTAGGGTGACAGGTTCCCTTTAAAGAAATAATTTCTGATTGGTTGCTATGGATCAATACACAGGGGCTAATTTGCCTAGTGTTTTTAAATGACCCCCACTGGCTGGCTAATTGATTCTGATTAGTGATGCTCCAAATCCAGGATTTGGTTCAGGATTCGGCTTATTAATCACACGTTTTGCAGGATTCATATTAAGCCCAATCCCAAGTGACATTTGCCAATCATTATCAATGGAATTCAACTGGTGTAATGGGGAGAAAAAGAAAATTCCAGCAATAACTTGCTTGAATACTAAAAATATACTTCCTAATGATTTCTATGGCATTTTTAAGGTTTTTATTTTTTCAATGTTGAGTTAAAAAAGTCAAGGATTTTTTTTTTCTTCACAAATCTGGGTCATAATATATAACTCAGATTTCAATGAGTCAGTCCCTGCATATCCAGCCAAACATAATGACACTTTTAAAGTGATGTGACTTTAAAGCTCTTAATGACTCAATTTGACATTTTTGTTCTTGATTGATGCAATTTTTTACATTTTTTCTTAAATATAAATGTGGCGTTAGGGTTCCGATTTAGTTTGCAAATTGGACAAATCATTTGTAGCGTATCTAGCTGCATCCAAAAATGATGGATTCGGTGCATCCCTACTTCTAATGGAACTCTTGTTGGGGGGAATTTTGTGTATCTGTGGTAGAGAAATTATATTGTAACCTTCCTTAGGGCAGGGAATGATTTAATTTTCCCTAGAATATCTTTTGTTATATGCTGTTACTGTAGGAGTAAACTATAATAAAATCATCTTTTAATGAATATGTATAGTTACTTTCATATAGTTGAAAATTGTAAGTTTGAAAATGCTACATTTACACAGGGATCCCACTGCTTATATGCCTGTAGTATTGCAGTACATAGTCCTTTTGGATGAGTTGGCTTTACTGACTTGGGCCATGCTATCTGGACATCAGGGGTTCTAAAGGTGGCCATACATGGGCTGATTCTAGCTGCTGATATCGGTTGGTCCCTTAGACAAATTCAGCAGCTTATCGGCCTGTGTATGAGCACTAATGACGGGCCTGCCCGGCCTGAAATTGTCCAGATCTTGATTGGGCAGGTTTAAAAATTAGACGGATCAGGGACTGCATCTGCTTGTTGATGCAGTCCCCAAACAGATGGACACCTATACCTATCGTTCTAATTTGATCATTTGGCCCCAGGGCCAAACAACCCAATTAGCCCAATAATGCCCACCTGTAGGTGGGGATATCGGGAGAAGATCCACTCGCATGGCGTGTATGGCCACCCTAAGTTATACTTCATGGCCACTTCTTGTAAGAGTCCTACAATACTACCTGAAGGATATGGAACCTAAAATGGAGCATTTTGATCAACCATTGTGATTCTAGCTGCTGATATTGGTTTGTCCCTTAGACAAATTCAGCAGCTTATTGGCCTGTGTATAAGCACTAATGACGGGCCTGCCCGGCCTGAAATTGTCCAGATCTTGATTGGGCAGGTTTAAAAATTAGACGGATCAGGGACTGTATCTGCTTGTTGATGCAGTCCCCAAACACATGGACACCTATACCCATCGTTCTAATTTGATCATTTGGCCCCAGGGCCAAACAACCCAATTAGCCCAATATCGCCCACCCGTAGGTGGGGATATCGGGAGAAGATCCACTCGCTTGGCGACCTCGCCAAGCAAGTGGATCATAGCGTGTATGGCCACCCTAAGTTATACTTCATGGCCACTTCTTGTAAGAGTCCCACAATACTACCTGAAGGATATGGAACCTAAAATGGAGCATTGTGATCAACCAGCCTGGGACAGTGGCATCTTGAATAGATCTCAGATTGCAAGTGGAGTCAGTAGCACTTAAGGGGGCCATACACAGGCAGATTAAAGCTGCTGATTTGGATCCTTCAGATCATTTCAGTATCTTATCTGCCAGTGTATGGGGCCCACTGACAGGTCTCCCCAACCGATATTTGGGCCAGATATTTGCAGGCTTGATTTTTCTGCGGGGTCAAGGACCCCATTGGCTCATCGATGCAGTCCTTGCTCTGATTCATCATTGTAATGTGATCGTTTGAACCAAGGGCCAAACATTAGCACAATACCACCCACCCAAGTTTGGCATATAGGGGGAAAGATTTGCATGCTTGCCAAACTTGCCAAACAAACAAATTACAATGGGTATGACCGCCTTTACATAGAGGCCAGGCAAGAAAAGTAAAATAAAAAATACATTTTAATGTAAATACTTTGATAGAATGACATTATCAAGATGGAAGGATAACGCATTGATTCTAATCAAAAGAATCTTGCTTAGAATTGTACTTGGCCACTTCATTAGCAGCTCATTAGTAAGTTGTAATACCTGAATATTACTTAACAAATTTAGAGTACCTCATAGAGGTAACCTTGCATAGACTGACGCATGAACCTTCCCCAGCGCGGGTGTCCCTACAGACCGTAGGCATCATCATGCTTCGTCTTTCCTTAATGCATAAATTACATCTTTCGTCCATTTGAATCACCAGACGTATAAAATATGCAACAATATTCTTCCCGTGTTCCTAGATGTTTCGTTTCCCCTCCGGAAAGTTAGATATTTATCTGGCAGAGGCTGCGATTGCTGTATTTTCTTTTTGCAGTGGAGCTATTAACATCTAAAAATGATTGAGGATCAGCAATACACAGACCCAAGGTTGTGTAAATGAAATTAATCCGGTCGGTTACAAGTCTGAACTTGTAAATTCTTTGTCAATTTTTTTTTCTCGGTGACTTCGGGGACCGTACGTGTATTTCAGTTCATATGGTATTAAAAAATGGCAGTGATAATTCAAGATTAGTCTATTCTACGGGATGGTGTAGGGTGCATAATGTGCCTAGTGGGTTCAGAGTCTCTTATTTATCCCTCACTCATTTGCAGCAGGCATGCAGGGTGTTGTAGTTGGGCTAGTGTTGGGATCTCATGCTTTTAAAGGAGAAGGAAAGGCTAATAAAGAGTTAATCCCAAGCTGCAGGCATACCTTCAGTTCTCTCAATAGTGCCCTTAAGTTTCCCCATATTTCACCTGTTCAGATGATCAGAAGCCAAACAGGAAGAAAAAGCTGTGTAAAGAAAGTTCCCATAATGCCTCACTCCTGCACTGGGACCCAGACCAGGGTACATGCTCAGTTAGTTAGACTGTGAGTCAGCTTCCTGCTGATTGGCTCAGATCCACATTCCTAAGGGGGGGAGTGAGTTCTTAGCATTCTTGAGCGGGGGGGGGGGGGGCAGGAGAGAGCAGAGGGGAGAGAGCTGCGTGTCTCTGGCACAGGAAAACAGATACAACAAATCTTTTGATAGAGAAGTCAGTGCAGCGTTTCTGTGAGCGCTTATGGCTGTGTTTACAGAGACCTTTCTGATAAAGCTTACTTAGTTTTTACCTTTATTCTCCTTTAAAAATAGACATCTGCAGAACAAATATGCAAGGATGTCGTAAAATCGAGTAGTGGCTCCCTGGGGCAGGGTCAGTAGGAGTGCTACTGGCAGACCCACTGCTTATGTAAGATCTCATTTAGAAGCCTAGTTAGAAAGCTGTTTAATTAAAGCACAGAAACATCCACACATCACTACATAATAAGCAGCAGACACTGTGTTGGAAATGGATCATCTGGATCACTTTTGCCTTTGAATTTCTTCTCTGACTGAAGACCAAAGAGATTCTCATCAGATTCCCAACTACAGACCGGTTTCACCCTTCTTGGGGCTCATCAGTGTAGCGCAGGGTTTTCTGATCAGCTTAGGGAGAGCCAGGAGTGGGGATTCACAAACAAGTCAAAAAGGTTGAGGAGACCGCCACATACGTATGCAAATAGACCAAAGGGATTCTGGGAACAAATTCCTTAAGGCTCCTAAAAAAAATCCCATTTACATGGGTTTATCCTATAGGCTAAAGCTCACCCACTGGGTTTAAAGCAGAAGCCAGGATAATAGCTGATCAGATTCCCAACTACAGACCGGTTTCACCCTTCTTGGGGCTCATCAGTGTAGTGCAGGGTTTTCTGATCAGCTTAGGGAGAGCCAGAACCTATAACATTTTTGTTTTTGCCAGGTCTGAGGTGGAATAATATAACAGTTTAGGTTTTGGTGTTCAGGAGTAGTGATGGGCATGGATGCGTTGTGAATTTCGCCATTGGAGGATTTTTTTACAAAACAGGGGGACAAAATTAGCATCCAAAAATTGTTGCCTGCATCAAAAGAATTGTCTCACATCAAAAGAACTGTCTCTCGCGTCAAAAAAAATTGTCTCTCATCAACAGAATTGTCTCTTTCGCCATCGAAACCTAGAGGCCTATTAGTCAAAATTGAATTGTGTGAATTTCCAAATTCTTTTTTTTTTTATTTCCAGAGAGAAAAATCATAAATCTCAAAAAAATGATCAATTAGAAAAGTTTGAAAAATTTGAAAAGAACGCAAACACAGCTCAGTTACATTCTAATCATCATTGTCAATGACTCAAGTGATTAGTGCTGTTGCAGTAAAAAGTAGCACCGAGTAGTGATGGGCGAAAAGTTTCACGAGGCATGGATTTGCGGTGAATTTCCGCGTTTCGCCATTGGCGGATTGTTTCACGAAACGGATGAAAAATTTTGCCGCGGAAAAATTCGCTGCACGTCCAAAAATTGGCGCGGGCGTCTAATAAGAATAGTCGCGGGCGATAAAATAATAGCCGTGCGACAAAACAATAGCCACGGGCGAAGGAACAATAGCCGCGCAACAAAATAATAGCCGCGGGCGACAGAACAATAGCCGCGGCCGACAAAATAATAGCCGCGGGGGACAAAATAATAGCCGCGCGACAAAATAATAGCCGTGGGCGACGAAACAATAGCCGCGGGCAACAAAATAATAGCCGCGCGAAAAACAATAGCAGCGGGCAACAATTTTTTTTGTCGCACGACATTTTCGCCGTTTCGCAAATTTTTCTCCGTTTCGCGGATCTTTTGAAAGATTCACAAATTTTTCGGCGAAATGGAACAGATTCGCTCATCACTAGCACCGAGGGTTGAATTTCTTGGTGAGCCGCAGCCCCCCCCCCGGCCTGCCCAGTTCTGGTGACTATGAAATTGCCTTTTTTCAGTCTTAGGGGTATATTTATCATGCTGTGTAAAAAGTGGAGTAAAACATCACCGGTGATGTTGCTCATAGCAGCCAATCAGATGCTTTGCTTTGGTTTTCTAAATCGAATTACTGATTGGTTGCCCTGGGCAACATCACCGGTAATGCAGCCCCGAGGTACAAAAATCTGTCTAAGAAATCAGGATTTTAAAAAAAAATTCAGCATAAAGGAATATAGAGAACCTTTGCCCGTTAAAATATGGCTGCAACTCTTGGAGCCATGATAAGAGGTTGAGAGGTTTCTCTCACTATGGAATAAGCTAGTGTCTAATAATAGCAATGTCGTTTATAATAAGTTTTATTAACATTTTGATTCCTCCGTGAGACCATAAATAAATATTCTGCATTTGATTCCCCCCAGGATAGCAGCGCGGGCGAGTTTCAGTAATTGAGAATATTTACGTGTCTTTATTTCCATGTAGTTTGCAAGCACAGTGGGAAACATCCTGTAATATGTGACCCATAAACCACAATGCAGAGAAGATCAGTTGCCTGTTAGGGATGCTCGGTTTATAATTCACTGTAATTCTATATTTGGTTTCTAATCCACCGTTAATTGAATTTGCTTGGTTACAGATTCCATGCACTGATAAGCATTTGGGCTGTGCAGAAATCTCATACATACATAAGCCTGTTTTAGTCTGGCATCTGCTTTCTCTGAAGATAGGGAGCATTTATCTTCATACTTCTTGGCTAGTCAAAATACGTTTATGGGAGATATTGGCGATCAGTTTTGCTGTGAACATTTTAGAAAGAATTTTGTTATTGTGTTAGGGGTCGGGGAATTGTTTGTCAGCCAGCGTTAAACCCAAGTCATTAACTAGGATGTTTAGGAAAATTTAGCTTTTTTTTGGAATGTGTCATCTTTTCTCCCCTCCTTCGGTAATCTTGGGTACATGTTGAAATGCGGGTACAGGTATGGGATCCCTTATCAGGAAACCCACTATCCAGAAAGTAACGAATTACGGAAAGCCCATCTCCCATATACTCCATTTTTAAGGAAATGGCAAGCCAAAATTTATAAATAGTACCAATGGATAGAGCTACAATTGCTAAAGAAAAACGCCACCCTTTTGGCTCAATTACAGCATAAAAAATGTTTAAAAACTTACTTCTAAGTTTGTGCTCTCTGCAAAGAATGGCGCGGCCATTTTGGAAATGGTAAGCCCACTTCCTAGCCTTCACTATCTACACTGCGCATGCGCAACCTTCTCTCCCCCTTCCCCCCCAGAGCGCACCCTCCTGTGCGCATGCACAAACTTTCCTTCCCCCAGCCTAGGCGCGCGTCCAAGCGCGCTTCTAGGGGCCGGCTCAGGGGATTTGATTGACAGGGAGCGCACCTGCTTGTGCGCGCCCCCAGAAGAGCCAACTGCGCATGTGCAACTTAAATTACAAGTCCTCAAGTCCGGCCAAGCGCGAGGGATCATGGGAAATTTTATCATACTGCTCCTAGGATTTCTTTGCGTTTCTGCTTCGGTTCTACTAAACTGTGGAGATATGGGGAGACTTAAGGGCACCTTTGACACAACAGATGGTAAGCCTGCAGCCTGAAATTAACTCTTATCTAGCCTTTCCTTCTCCTTTAATCAAATAATTCCAAATAACGGAAAGACCCCTTATCCGGAATACCCTTGGTCCCGAGCATTCTGGATAACGGGCCCTATACCTGGACCATATAACCTGCCAATGAACTCCATTCTAAGTAGGCAGCAGTCAACCTTCTGGCAGAATATAGGGGTCATTTATGAATGCAAATGCTGAGTGCACTTCGGATGCAAAGTGCCATGGGTTTTACCCATAATGCTGTGCTTGGAATTGAGTTCAACGCAAATGCATCAAAACAGACACAATTGCACTTCAAATGGGGGCGGGTGTGAGTTTTTTAAATGGTGATTGCATGCAATTTACGGGACGCGAGTCTCATGCCTCATGTGACCGACTGTAGGGATACAGACTGTAGAGATACATAAAGTTCACAGCCTCAGGAGGCACAGTCGGGCACCATTTATCAGAAAAAGAGCAAGACAGAGGCATTGGCAGCTTTGTGGAAGTGTCGGGACATGTTTGAATGAAAGTAGCTTCATGCATTGCATTAATATACACTCTCTGTTATATCCATATTACAGAACCCACAGTTGAGTGTGTCCATAACTGACCTATGTTTCCAGGTTTAAGTTAACGCCATGGGAAAACATTTCACTTACCAACGTTATGCCTGGGCAAAAGCTGTCAGGTAAAGGGTTAAACACATTAGTTTTTAGCAGGCAGCTCACTATTCAGAAGGTCTGGCCACGGGTCTCTGGCCTCCCAAACAGAGTTTAGCGGCATTGGCACAAAGCAATGGGCAGAGTGCAAAACAAAAAATTACCTTTTTTGTACTTTTTATTTTTTAACATATTCCCTTGAAATAAAGACAAAGTCCTGTTTTTCTGGTATGTTTGTGGCCCTGTCTTTTATAAAGAAATTATTATTATTATTGGGCTCATTTACTGTACGCCCGCAAGTGAAGTGAGAAACATTTGGAACAGGAGGCAGGGAGGACTAAGCGCAATGTCGGACTGGGGTGTCTGGCACTTACCTGGACTGACTGGGGGCCCCCCACCCCAGTCCGGAGCTGCTACACCCCCCTTCCCCCTCCCTCACACACGTACTTGCAGCTGTGATAGGAGATATGGCACCCACTGTTTTTTCAGGGGCCCAGTCTGACCCTGACTGAGCAGCACAGAGCACAACTATACAGAAGTGCAAGGAGCACTTTTTGAAGAATGGTTTTATGGACAGCTGATTGCAGGGAAATAGATGATCGTGAATGACCCCCTTATATTTTTAATGTAATCCCTGTAATATTCCATGTTAACAAATTCAAAGGAAAGGCAATCACTAAAGAGATCAACGTGCCTGTAATGATAGCAGATCATGTTCCTTTTAATTGTTTCAAAGTGGCCCTGGAATAAAAGGAAACAAGTACCTGTACTGAAGCAAGGAAGCAGAACCTGTTTTTCACTGAAACTCTCCGTATAGCGCCGGCCGGGTGGCGCACGTTCAATAAACCCCAATCCCATTTACAGTTCACAAATAAGTGTCTGTTCTTGCTCAGCCGTTGTTTTAGCTCGCTGCTGTCAGACTGACAAAAGATAATAACGTGTCTATTGATATTAGCAGAGAGGTTTCCTTTAGTGCTGGGGAAGCGAGGGGGCCGGGGAGAGTGACAAAACTTCCACTGGGTTATAGCTTCCTGTAACTGACTGTGACTAACGTACTACTTTGCCTCTCAGCGGGATACCTTTTTTTTTCCCCAACAGATATTAAAGGCTCAATGGTTTTATAGGACAATAGAAAGGGCAAAAAAGATTATCAGTGACAGTAAAGTTTTTCTATCGTTTTCAGCTTTTTGGATAAAGAAAAAATTGCCTATAGTTTTTAACAATATATAAGGAGATATAAATTAAAGATTTTTTCTCCCGTGCTTTATTTTAATTGGTAAATAGGAATACAGGTATCCGACCGATTATCAGAATGCCTGAGACCCAGCACTTCCAAATTCTTGGGACCTGTAATTTGCTTCTCCATACCTTAAGTCTATTAAAAAAACAGTTAAACATTAAATAAACCCATTAGCATTGTACTGCCCCCAATAAGGGGTAATTTTATCTTAGTTGGGATCAAGTACAGGTACTGTTTTATTATTACAGAGAAAAGGGAATCATTTAACCATTAAATAAACCCAATAGGACTGTTCTGCCCCCAATAAGGGGTAATTATATCTTAGTTGGGATCAAGTACAGGTACTGTTTTATTATTACAGAGAAAAGGGAATCATTTAACCATTAAATAAACCCAATAGGGCTGTTCTGCCCCAATAAGGGGTAATTATATCTTAGTTGGGATCAAGTACAGGTACTGTTTTATTATTACAGAGAAAAGGGAATCATTTAACCATTAAATAAACCCAATAGGACTGTTCTGCCCCCAATAAGGGGTAATTATATCTTAGTTGGGATCAATTACAGGTACTGTTTTATTATTACAGAGAAAAGGGAATCATTTAACCATTAAATAAACCCAATAGGGCTGTTCTGCCCCCAATAAGGGGTAATTATATCTTAGTTGGGATCAAGTACAGGTACTGTTTTATTATTACAGAGAAAAGGGAATCATTTAACCATGAAATAAACCCAATAGGGCTGTTCTGCCCCAATAAGGGGTAATTATATCTTAGTTGGGATCAAGTACAGGAACTGTTTTAGTATTATTATGGAGAAAAGGGAATCATTTAAACATGAAATAAACCCAATAGGGCTGTTCTGCCCCCAATAAGGGGTAATTATATCTTAGTTGGGATCAAGTACAGGTACTGTTTTATTATTACAGAGAAAAGGGAATCACCACAAGCTAAACAAGATGAGTGTGCCTTATTCCTGTAGTTAAATTAGTTTTGTTAGACTAAGGATAGACTTTATGCACAATGGATTCCCTTCTGCTGCCAACAGTTCTTTTAAGTGCAAATTCCTCTATCTTCAACTTTTTTTTATTTCTTCTACATTAGTGTCTATCAGTGCAGCCATTTTTTCTAAAAAGAGATTTTTTTTTTTCAAATGGAACTTCCAATCAATATTCTAATCATATTTAATAAATTACCTGTGTTTTTCCTGCTAGAAGCTCTCGGAAGCACAACGCTTGGCTGATAAAGTTCAGCTGAGGCTATATTCCTCTTCTCTCTTTGAGAGCGTCACGCACTACTTAGCCATTCTTAGGCTATCCTCCATCCTAAAAATAATGCAAGGTCATGGGCTTAAAAAAATCAACTCCATCTTATTTTTACCACTGTCAGGAAGTGTCTAACCATGTGCAAATGAACGAGCAGACTGTATCATTTCTTTTCTATATATTCATTTTCTGTCAACTTCTTTTATATAAATCAGTGCCTTCCATGTGGCACCATTGCCTATCATAAAGCCAGAGGCAATTCTCAGTACAGGTATGGGATCCCTTATCCAGAAACCAGTTATCCAGAAAGTTCCGAATTACGGAAAGGCCATCTCTCATAGACTCCATTATAAGCAAATAATTCTAATTTTTAAAAATAATTTACTTTTTCTTTGTAATAATAAAACAGTACCTGTACTTGATCCCAACTAAGATATAATTACCCCTTATTGGGGCAGAACAGCCCTATTGGGTTTATTTAATGGTTAAATGATTCCCTTTTCTCTGTAATAATAAAGCAGTACCTGTACTTGATCCCAACTAAGATATAATTACCCCTTATTGGGGGCAGAACAGCCCTATTGGGTTTATTTCATGGTTAAATGATTCCCTTTTCTCTGTAATAATAAAGCAGTACCTGTACTTGATCCCAACTAAGATATAATTACCCCTAATTGGGGGCAGAACAGCCCTATTGGGTTTATTTCATGGTTAAATGATTCCCTTTTCTCTGTAATAATAAAACAGTACCTGTACTTGATCCCAACTAATTACGCGTAATTATTATTCCCTTATCTGGAAAACCTCAGGTCCCGAGCATTCTGAATAACAGGTCCCATACCTGTACTACCATATGCAAGTATCAGTGTCTCTGTTCTCTGTCTTAAAGTACAGAGACTTGCTTCAGTGTTCAATGGGCATGGCTCAAATGCAAAAAACATGGATTGATGCCTTCCTCCCTGCACTAAGTAAGTGACCCCCATGGTTTATTCGTTTCTCTCCAGTTGAACGTGACTCTACACAACCTGCCAATTGTATCATTGTTTATTGCAGCTTCTTGATTTTCCACTTGGGGTTCTGTTTGTATTGTGCACATTTTGATCCAATTTCAAATATGCTCCTTTTCATCTTTATCTTTGTTACGAACTAAAGAATACACACTTGCCTTTGGTTATTGCTTTATATATTCACTTCTAAGGACTTAATGCATGATTCTTTTAAAGCTGTCTCTGGTGCAACTTATTGTCAAGGCTCGAGTGTTTTTGCCTTGTGTATTCTGCTCCATTGCTCCATTCGTGCTCGCTGGCAGTGTCTGAATACTATTTATACCTCTCTCTGTGTTATCAGGCTTAACATCAAGCTTGAATGGATTCCACTGTTAATGGTGTCTCCCTCCAGCTTGTTATCCATAAGGTCTTTCCTTTCAATGTAAGTGCAGAAACCAAAAACGTGCACTCTACTTTCTTCTGATTTATTAAAACCTCAAATAAATCACTGGGGGGGTGGCAGGTTTTTAAGCACCCCATCATTAATAACAGTTGCTTACCTGTTACCCATGGCTGGTTCTTATCCTCCTCAAGGGTTCTGCTTCCTAAGAACAATCTTCTGGTCCTCCAGGCATCTGCCAGTCTGGGTGAGCTCTTATGCCATATGGAACTTTTACTCCTTGTTAGAATTATCCAAGGGGACGCCAGGTAGAAGAAAAAGATGGTGCCACAGCTTTCAGCCAGAATTACCCCATGCTGGTGCATTTTTTAAACAAGAGCGCAAATCAAAAACAAGAATCCCTGGGGATAGGAGGCACTTGACAACACAGCACCCTCAATAGTACCCCCAAAAAGCTTTTCTTTTACATTAAAATTAAGAGGGCCATTTGCTAATCATCAGTATTTTTTGTGATTCTGATTTTTAGCACTAGAACTTGCAGGGGAAAAAAAAGCTGCAGCATTTTCAGGATTTAAAAGTCAATGGCTGATGTCCCTTCCTAGAGAGGTTTCAGATTTTTGACGCAGGTTTATCTGCAACAATTCGAAAAAAAAAAATTGAGTTTTTGGTGCAACAATTCGAAAAAAAATCTCAGTTTCGGCAACTTTTTACTGCAAAGGCTTTTTCAGTTTGGATTTTTTTGTAAATGCCAGGCATTTGTGGCAGTCAGTTTAGTCAAATTTTTAAAAATATAAACAAATTAGAAATTTTTTTAGTAAGACTTAGGGGCACATTTATCGCTTCCAAATACAAAAAATGTTATTTTGTTCTACATTTTCGCACTGTGCGTATTTCCTGTGTTTTTTTTTGTTAATTTCAGCGACTTTTTCGTACTTTGAGACAAAATTTGTGCAACAAAATTGTATTGTCTTGCCAAGTACGAAAGTTTCGGATTCAGTCAAGTTTCGTTATTGTGACTTTCCTTGGGCCGGGTTGGAGCTGCAGAGTGCCATTGAGCCCTATGGGAGACTTTCCTTGGGCCGGGTTGGAGCTGCAGAGTGCCATTGAGCCCTATGGGAGTGCCATTGAGCCCTATGGGAGACTTTCCTTGGGCCGGGTTGGAGCTGCAGAGTGCCATTGAGCCCTATGGGAGACTTTCCTTGGGCCGGGTTGGAGCTGCAGAGTGCCATTGAGCCCTATGGGAGACTTTCCTTGGGCCGGGTTGGAGCTGCAGAGTGCCATTGAGCCCTATGGGAGACTTTCCTTGGGCCAGGTTGGAGCTGCAGAGTGCCATTGAGCCCTATGGGAGACTTTCCTTGGGTCGGGTTGGAGCTGCAGAGTGCCATTGAGCCCTATGGGAGACTTTCCTTGGGCCGGGTTGGAGCTGCAGAGTGCCACTGAGCCCTATGGGAGACTTTCCTTGGGCCGGGTTGAAGCTGCAGAGTGCCATTGAGCCCTATGGGAGACTTTCCTTGGGCCGGGTTGGAGCTGCAGAGTGCCATTGAGCCCTATGGGAGACTTTCCTTGGGCCGGGTTGGAGCTGCAGAGTGCCATTGAGCCCTATGGGAGACTTTCCTTGGGCCAGGTTGGAGCTGCAGAGTGCCATTGAGCCCTATGGGAGACTTTCCTTGGGCCGGGTTGGAGCTGCAGAGTGCCATTGAGCCCTATGGGAGACTTTCCTTGGGCCGGGTTGGAGCTGCAGAGTGCCATTGAGCCCTATGGGAGACTTTCCTTGGGCCGGGTTGGAGCTGCAGAGTGCCATTGAGCCCTATGGGAGACTTTCCTTGGGCCAGGTTGGAGCTGCAGAATGCCATTGAGCCCTATAGGAGGCTTCCAAAATCATGCACTAAAGGTTCAAAATCAGAAAGGTTTTCCCGCCGTTTACGATCGTTCAATACGAAAATTTCGTTAGTTTCGGATGGCCAATACAATATTATCGTGACTATTCTGATTTTTTCATAAGCATTTTCTTGATATTTGCAAACATCAGAAATTATCGTATCTAATCCGAATTTTATCCATTTTGGGATTCGAACTCGCACTTTGATGAATGTGCCCATAGGACTTGGCTGTTGCTTATAGGTCTCTGCCATAGGCACTACTATGTGGCCAGCTGTCATCATCAGGTCATTGGTCATTGAGAAAATGCCATTTTCCCTACTTCCACCATGCTTTTTATGACAATACCTCCCCTGTTTTGCCAGGGATTGAAAAATATAAAGTAACTGTATTTTACCCTATAGCTGCTTTTTTTTATACTATATTTTAAAAGCTACATGTGACTAGTTAGAATTCATGTACTGGCAGTTTATTATTAGATAAAAAACACGTTAGCCGGTGTAATTTTGCTGACTCGGTTACATTAAATCTGTAATGTGCTACCATTATGTTTTAAGACCAAAAAGAAGAAAGAGAGAAAGTGGAAAGTGGAATAGCGATACAGTTTATAGCTAAGAATGCTGCGGTGCGGCTAGGCATTGAATAAAACGCTTTTGGAAGCCATATGTGATTGCATATTTGTGAGCAACATAAATCTTGGCAGTTACAATCACTGATATTTACTTAGTTGCTCCGGGGATTTAGAAAGTGTTGTCATTTCCACAGGAAAAGTACAGTGAAAATGGCATCATATCTAGATGGATATCTAATACAGCTGTATTCATACATTTTCAGTAAGCCCAGCTTTTTCAAATATTACTACTCTGAAAGCTATTAATATCTGAATCTGCAAGCTGAGAAGCCCCAGCGCTGCTAAACTATGTCTCCCAGCATCACGGGGCAGGCAGCGGCCAAGATTTTTTAGCTTAGCACCAGGTGGAAAAACCAAGATCCCTGTATTAAGTCATTAATATCATTTTATTTATCTTTGGCTTTAAGAGAATGTAAAAATATTGATGAAAAGAAAACAAATCAGTTGATATATGCCAAAAATTTGTGATGTACGACTTTATCTTGCTAAGTTTGCTAATGGCTTTTAGCCCATTTTGGATTATTGCACATTTGATGGGGAGGAATAATAATGAATCATGAAAACAATAAGCATTAGTAAATGTCGCCTCTAATATTATACTGTTCTACCTCTGCTCATTAGCTAGCTAATACAGGTATGGGATCCCTTATCCGGAAACCCGTTATCCAGAACGCTCCGAAAAAGCACCAATGAAAAAATACTTTTCGTCCCACAAAAACAAGCATTAAAAAAAACCCTGAAAACTTCTAAATCCATGAAGCAAAGAAAGATCTTCTAGCTGTAAACGGAACGCCTCCCATTGACTTTTAGATGGCGTATTTGCCGAGATCATTTAGAAACCAATGGCAGAGGATCCTTCTTTTGCTTCAAAACTTTAGAGGTTTCGATTTTTGATGCTAGTTTTCATGATTTTTCTCTGACTTTTCCCGCGCTGATTTTTTTCAGTTCAGACATTTGAGGAATCAAGTTTATTCCAATTTTAAATTTGACAAAAAGAGAAATGTTAGAGTTTTAGTAAAAATGCCCCTAAATGTCACTATGCTTGGAACCCATCTCCTACAGCAGTGATCCCCAATCAGTGGCTCGGGGGGACCATGTTGCTCCCCAACCCCTTGGATGTTGCTCTCAGTGCCCCCAAACCAGGGAGTTATTTTTCAATTCCTGACTTGGGGGCAAGTTTTGGTTGAATAAAAACAAGATTTCCTACCAAATAAAGCCCCTGTAAGCTGATAGAGTGCATAGAGGCCCCTAATAACCAATCACAGCCCTTATTTGGCTCCTCCATGTACTTTTATGGTGCTTGTGTTGCTCCCCAAGTCTTTTTACATTTGACTGTGGCTCCCGAGTAAGAAAGGTTGGGGACCCCTGATGTATAGCGTATAGAGCAGGGATCCCCAACCTTTTATACCGATGAGCCACAATCCAATTTGAAAAAGTGTTGGGGAGCAACACAAGGTTCCTGTGGGTGCAAATAAGAGCTATAATTGGACTGGCAGCCTACAGAAGGCTCTGTTTGGCATTATGCTTGGTTTTTATGCAACCAAAACTTGCCTCCTTACCAGACAAGACCACTGGTAGCAAAATCTAAGGGATTGGTGAGCAACATGTTGCCCCTTAGCCACTGGTTGGGGATCACTGGTATAGAGGAACAGAGGTGTATACTGAAGGTAATTAATGAAGCAAGAAAGTAATATTGATCCCTTTAGTGCAGTAATCCCCAACCAGTAGCTCAGGGGCAACATGTTCTTCCCCAACCCCTTGGATGTTGCTCTCAGTGCCCCCAAACCAGGGAGTTATTTTTGAATTCCTGACTTGAACAAGTTTTGGTTGGATAAAAACAAGATTTCCTACCAAATAAAGCCTCCTGTAAGCTGATAGGGTGCATAGAGGCCCCTAATAGCCAATCACAGCCCTTATTTGGCTCCTCCATGAACTTTTATGGTGCTTGTGTTGCTCCCCAAGTCTTTCTACATTTGACTGTGGCTCACGAGTAAGAAAGGTTGGGGATCCCTGGCCTACAGAGATAAAAGGGTTTAGCTGTAACTGTAGATTCCTTAACATTTCTCAGCAGTTTGAATTGCATCTTTAGACACTTTCCTGATGTTTTCCAATTTCCTGTGGGTAGAAATCTTGCAACGCCATGCAGAATTCTATCAGAAACCCAACTGGTAAAACAACAGCCATTGCAATACAACTCAATGCAATTCTACGGGGCCACATTTCAAATCTGTAAAACCTTTCCTGTGTTTTATTGATCTAGTAACAATGGAAAATGGTTCTAAAATCAAAATCTAACTATCGTTACGACTGGGGGGAAACCATATTTTGTAAATCTTCCCCATAGTAATTTATTGCATTAGCCAGACAAGTTTTTTTTGTGGTTTGTTCTGTTTCTCTCTTGCATCACAAATGAATTACACCAAAACGGATGTGAAAACACTCATCCCTACAAAAAAATGTAATGTTTATGAAACACTTGGCTTTAGGGGATAAATTCATGCTCATAAAAAGGATGCATTACTCTGAAATATGCAAGGTACTGGGGTTTTGCTGTTTAATTCTCATTCTCTGTAGGGATTAAGCTCTTCTGTCAGACGAGATGCGTTTGTGTTGAGATTGTGTTTGTTCTGTTCCAGATAACCTACCTTTTTACCTTATTTTATGTCTGCTTTGTAACTGTGCGACGGCCCTGTCCAGCTATTTTATAATTGTTATTTGACTACTCTGCAATGTATTAATCAATTCCCTGGTATTGACTGGATTGAAGGAGCTTGGTTTACAGGAGTGATTTATTGTGTCGGATAAAGGTTTACTCTTGCAAGATTTTCTTTTTATTTATCTTTCTTTGAGACCTGGCTGAACTCTGTTCAATTATTTTGTCAAATATAAAAGGCGAAGGTGGTTTTATTTCAAATGCACAGTATTTATGTAGCACATTACATTTACACACAATAAGAGCGAGGCGTAAATGTCGCTCACAAACTTTAATTGAAGTACATGTAAAGAAATATTGGGTACTGCATGTATAGTTGATTTGGAATTAAAATCCCTCAAGTCCAACTCTCCAAACAAACCCCAGTGCATATACACACACACACCTATACAGACCTATCTACTCTATAACATATATAAACAATGCTCGTTATGTAATTAATCACCTAAACAGAATACAGGTACCAAGGGCCCACCAGAAAACCTTAGGCCCACTCTCCCCTTCTCTGTTCACTCAATTTCTTTAGTCTCTTAATTACTTCTTTTTACATTCTATTATCTATCCTTTCCTCCATTTCTTCTGTTTCTTCTCACATAGAATTGAGTAATGTCTATGGTATAGGCTTACAAGGCAAATGGTTGGGTGAGCAGGAGGGTCCACTGACACCTGGGCCCACCGGGAGTTTTCCTGGTATCATGGTGGGCCGGTCCAACACTGTATGAGTGCCTACTCTGTTTTAGGTTCATGTATGAAATTCTGCTGCCCTTGCTGAGGGTCTGGGGCTGGGGCACCTGGACTGTGCCATATACTTCTGTGTTATATGCTTAATTACACATAGATATGATACCATATCCCCAAATTGTGCTTGGCTGAATCATTATTTTACTGAACATGACCCACTTCTATCCATCCAAGAGTATTAAATACAATAGATAAGTAAAAACTACTAAATACACACCTTGCTGAATCCCCTTGCTATCCTTGTGTGTTTCTGTTCAGAGCCTCTGTTTACTGTTTTCTCTCTGTGTGGGTCTTTTTGGCTTTCCTACGTGTTATGCTAACAGCTCTTGGCTTGCCTTCGTGGGCGTGGGTGCAGAAACGGTGGAATCATTCAGAAATCCTCTCTGAGTGCCTTAAGAGTAGACATTAAATACAGTTACATATATTGAACAGCTTTTCACTCAGTGTAATTGGGTTACTATCCCACGAGGCTGCCAGGCAGATACCTAACCACCTAGACAAGCAAAACTAATTGGCACATTACAATGTTCAGCTGAAAAGGAATCCCCCCCTTTTAAGCGGTGACTTCTTTCCTGAACGGTTTCCCACTGTTCTCATTATTCATGTATCAGAGCCCCAGTTTATGCACTGAATTTATCATAAATGTTCTTCCTGTTTGCTTGGGCCATAATCTGTTCAACTAGTGCCCACTGTAGTTGTTATTCCATTAAAATCAATTTTTATTGTCTAGTTAAAAAAACCTCTGGCGCCCTTTCCGGGTATTGATTATAGAGTCTGAACTATATAAAGTAAAAGGCCATTTTCCAAGCAAGTGGTGGCCTGCACTCTGAGTCAATTTTGTCTGCCAGTCAATCTTGGATCCTTCAGGGTTAACCTGTTCCAGGAATACTGCTAAAATTGGCCCATTATCTATCAATAGCACAACCTTATCAAACTCCGATATTGGCCTTTGTTCCAGAGTGAGAGAATTCCTACTTTAGAGACAGTCTTTCCGATTACGTGATATGGAATGATCTAAAACTTGGAAATACCATGTTAACCATAATGTTTATTTACTGTATATCCTTTTTACCATTACTCATGAAACATCTTAACCAAGATTATATTATCAAGGCAGTGAGGCACCACAAATGTTTGCTGAAAATGCTGTGTATGGTATATTGTGACTACCAACCTATAGCCAAAAATGAAGAAGACAGCAGCACTCCGGTTGTTTTGAAAAAGTGAATCTTTACTCAAGTGCCAAAGGCAACGTTTCGGGCTTCAATCCAGCCCTTTATCAAGCCCAAAACGTTGCCTTTGGCACTTGAGTAAAGACCCGAAACGTTACCTTTGGCACTTGAGTAAAGACCCGAAATGTTGCCTTTGGCACTTGAGTAAAGATTCACATTTTTCAAAACAACCGGAGTGCTGCTGTCTTCTTCATTTTTGTATTTATTTGCCGGGGCAGTGGGTAAAGTGTGCACCTGAGGCTGCAAGAAGCTATTTTCACTGTGTAAGCACATGTTAACAGATTCTACCAACCTATAGCCACATACAGTAAATTACTGTTAAATGAGACACTCACTGGCAAATAATCTTATAATTACTTATAATTAAGTTCCAAGTTTCTGAGAAAGCACCAAACTCCCTGAGTGCATTCCTGGCTTAGTCCAGATCCATATTAACTGATAATGTAGCAGTTTTTCTCTCCGTACTTGCTTTATGATGCTCTCTAGGCCAGTGATCCCCAACCAGTGGCTCAGGGGCAACATGTTGCTCACCAACCCCTTGGATGTCGCTCCCAGTGGCCTCAATGCTGGAGCTTATTTTTTAATTCCTGGCTTTGGGGCAAGTTTTAGTTGTAAAAAAAGATCATGTGTACTGCCAAACAGTCTCTTGTAGGCTACCAGGCTACACAGGGGCTACCAATAGCCAATCACAGCCCATATTTGGCACCCCTAGGAACATTTTTGCATGTTTTCATTGCTTTCCAACTTCTTTTGACATTTGAATGTTGAATATTGATAGAATTGTTGTATAACCCTCTTCCCTGAAGGCACCATGGCTATATTTAGACAACAAAAATGTCCTGGTAGTCAAATAAAACGTTACTTTGGAGACAAGTCAATCCATTATACTTTTTGATTGTCTAGTCTATTGAAGCAGCGCACAAAAACAAAATGTTGTTCATTTTTCATCTTTAAAAGATAGTTTTTTTTATAAAAATAGCATGTTCTGCTGAACTTCAGATGTTTAGAAACAATAATTTATATATGAAGTTCAATTTAATAAATCATGGCTTTGTATTTCTGGAATATTCTGTTATTTAGTATCTTTGTGAACTACCGTAACTCGTACAATATATATATTGACTAAGAAAATTGGGTTCATGAACTTTCATGACAGTGGTTCATTCCTCCTAGACTTATTTTCTGGAATGTTCAGAACGTGGAGTTCTCCAGAAGTGTTTTCTGCAATCAGTGCAGTACAGTGCTATTCTAAAAATCCACCAAAACATACTTACAAATAAAAAGCAATGCCAAATTGATGTTGTTTGTTATCAACAGTGACAAGAAATTGCCTTGTTCTTAGAGAAGAGCAATAACGTAAGTAAAATAGAAAATAGAATAAACTAGAATTAAAATAGAAGAAGTCCTTGTTTGGAGAATTCTGAACAATAGAGTAACCAAATAAACTCTATCCAAATTTGATACCTGTTTCTATTGTACTTGTATTCTTTATTGCAGTGATCCCCAACCAGTGGCTCAGGGGCAACGTGTTGCTCCCCAACCCCTTGGATGTTGCTCCCAGTGGCCTCAAAGCAGCTGCTGATTTTTAAATTATTGGCTTGAATGCAAGTTTTGGTTGGTTTTGGCACTACCAAACAGAACTTTTTTGTCATCCATGTCTGTTTTGGTTGCCCGCGTCTGGTTTTTTTGTCGCCGGCGCTTTTTTTGACGCGACCACGCCCAATTTGACACAAAATGAATTTTTCCGCGGCGAATTTTCACTGAAGTTGCGTGAAACAATTCGCCAATGATGAAATGTGGAAATTCGCTGCGAATCCATGCCTAGCGAAAAAATTCGCTCATCACTATTATTACATCACTGTTATTAAACAAGTATTCATAGGCCAATTTTAGGGGTTTATTAATCAATTTCCAAGTTTGTGATTTCTAAATCGATTAAACCTACCTATCAAATGTTCGTTTATTTATTAAAGTGGTAAACTTGTGCGATTAAAAAAAAACGTGAATTTCTGAGTTTTAAACTCGAATACAACTCGTAAACTCGAATTACAAAGTCGAATGTAACTTAGAAACTTAAATTGACAATATGGCTTGACTTTGCTTCAGACAACTTCAGACAACATTAACCTATAGAAACTTGCAAACTTTTAGATGGCGAAGTTTTACGTTCGAGTTTTTGTTTTTTTGCGTGTAATAATGCCAGACATACTAGTTTTCGAAAGTTAAAGGAGAAGGAAAGTCATTTTGGCATTTTACTGCCAATAGATTCGCCACATTAGTGCCACCTAGAATGCTATATTTATTCAGCAGAAAGCTTTACCATACCTGAGTAAAGAGCCATAGAAGCGTCCTCTGTTTGTTAAGATAGCAGCTGCCATTTTAGCTTGGCCTTGGTAGCTTCCTGCTGCTGTTATAGCCCTTGGAAGCTCAGATCACACATTCCTAAGGGAGGGGGCAGTGAGTTCTTATGCATTATTATGGGAGGGGGAGCAGGAGAAGGGAGGGAGAAAGGAGAGAACTGAGCAGACTCATGCCCCAAATATGAAGGAGCCCTAAAAGAGAGGAAGTCTGATACTGAAGAACATGTTCCCAAAAAAGGAGACAAGAAATCCTGTGTTTCTTTTGATAGAGGACTCAGTGCAGCGTTACTGTGAGTGCTTATGGCTGTATAGACCTTTCTGATAAAGCTTACTTAGTTTTTACCTTTCCTTCTCCTTTAAGAAACATAATTTTTTTTCAGCTTTTTTGGTAATGATTGTGACATGTAGATTGTTGATAATTTGACACGTCACTTATTTAAAGGCAATTACAAGCTGTCTCGTAGGACAACTCTGTATTTTGACAGGTTAAATGGCATGTTCTTTTCCTAAAGGTTTTTGCATATTCATCTGCAAATAGTCAAGTTGGTGATATGACTCGCAATTCCCACAGTAACTTTATAATGACACTGTGACATTTGCTGAAAGTACAGAATTTGAATATGATAGACATAAGTGTTTATGAGCAATAACGCAATGTGACAATTTATGCCAAAATCCACAAAACTCAAAACGGCATGAACTTCCATTGAATCCGATGACAGATATTGCCAGACTGAATAAAAATGTAGTATATGTAAATATTGCATAATGAATCACTTTTTGTTTCTACAAAATATTTTTCTAGGCTTGAACATTTCAAATAAAATTATTTATTGCTTTTTGTCCAATTTGTAACATATACATAAACACTGCATGCATAGCATACAGCAGCTGTTTAGCAGTATAAAACTGCAAATGAAAGTTCTATTAAGTTTTAGATTACCACGTGTTGTTATTTGCTTTTAAAAGCCAAGATATAATAATTAGCGATGAGCACATTTTTTCGGCAGGCATGGATTCGCATGCGATTCTGCATTTCGCCATTGGCGAATTGTTTTGCAAAACTTCCGTGAAAATTTGCAGCGGAAAAATTCATTGTGTGGAAATTTTTTTGTTGCGTGTCAAATTGGGCATGGTCGCGTCAGAAAAAGGCATGGTCGGGTCAAAATTGGGCGCGGTCGCATAAAAAAAAAGTGCGGGTGACAAAAAAAAAAATAGACGCGGACGACAAAAAAGATACGGGCAACAAAAAAATCACGTGACAAATGCGTATCGCGAATTTTTCACCAATTCACGAATTTTCTTGCCGTTTTGAGAATTTTATGGCGAAATGAAACGGGACAGATTCGCTCATAACTAATAATGATGCAAATAGCCAAATCCACACTTTTTCCCCAAAATCTCCCCTAAAGCTCCTTATTGTTGGCCTTCATTTTGAAGTCACTTGCTTGGGAATCGCAATGGATCAGTTCCAGGTTTCTTTATTGACTACAACAATATTTTCATGAGTGAAAACATTGATTCATAAAATGGAATTTGCCACAGATTGCAATAAATTAACAAACAAGGGTTACAGAGTCATTTAGGGGGCATGGAATGGGCTTCTTTAATCAAGTAGGTGTCCAGAGAGAGTTTAAAAGTTTTTAGAAAAAGGGATAGTGTGACAGGACACAGCAGGAAAAGTCAAAGAATGGCAAAATATCTAGTGAATTCTCAAATCGGAAATGGAATGAGGGAATGGGAGGCAAAAGTTAGAAGTAGAGCATAGTAACCCCCATAGTGTTAATATGCCCCTATGGCTTTAAACCCTACCATTTCCTTCTTTATCCTGTTACTGGGCAAAGACCCATGTACTAGTTTACCATTTGCATTCTGTACCTTGGTTTATAGGTAGACCACTCCCTTTGCTCTCTAATATAGTGCTTAACAAAGGGGTGGATCCTTCTCTTTGGCTGCATCTCAGTTCTACTGAGATAGTCAGTCATGTTAGAAAGAGCGGTTTATGGCTCCAACCAGGAGAGATTAGCTGGAAGTACCCTTCCCTACAGGGACTGTTGCCTTTGTGTAGGACCACGGTTAAGACGCAGGTATCAGGTTAGTTCCTATCCCTGATCCATAGTTGGCTGCTAAGGTATACATCCTGAGGATACAGATCCTTCCAATGTGCTTTTATCTGGTAACTCCTCTGAGTGAGTATTGCAATAACCCTGTGGAATATTTGTCTTGCACAATAAACAAGTTAAGTTCTGTTTTTCTGCAAAAAAAAACATCTGGCGCCCTTCTTTCAATTACTTTGCACACAGCCTAAGTGAGTTGTAGTTGTATTTTACCCCAAGGATATTTAGACATACTGTAGTAAAAGCCTATCTTGAATTTTAGAGTTCTATATACCCGTGCTCTAAAGCCTGTCTTATGAAAAAAAGGCAGGGAGCAACACAAGCACAAAATCTTTTCTGGTAGGTGACCAATAAGGACTTAGATTGGTCAATTAGTAGCCCAATGTGGATTCGCAGACTACTAGAGGTACTGTTTAGCAGTACAAATGGCCTTAATGCCTCTGAAACATGCCTCCAAATAAGAAATTCAAAAATGGGCACCAACTTTGAGGCCACTGGGAGCAACATCCAAGGGGTTGGGGAGCAATATGTTGTCCCCGAGCCACTGGTTGGGGATCACTGCCCTATTGCATAAAACTCACCTATTCTGTTTGATTACACAGTCAGGGAAGTTACTAATCAGATCTGGCCTACTGTTGGTTTTTACCCTAATAGGGGTATTCTGATATAGAGAGCCAATGATGTTGATTCACATTAAGAGCATTTATATGGAAAGCAGAAGGAATCCTGGGAAGGAAACCCATTTGCTTTTGTTTGTTTATTTTTGTGTTGTTTTTAATAATGTTAATTATTCATTCCTACATTTAAACAAATGACTGGTTGCTAAGTTGTTAATACCATCAACCTTGTAGCTATTTATATGCTAAAGCTGAAAGCCCCTGAACCAAACAAAATCATCCAGAAACACAGAAGTAATTAAAATGGAGGTATGACTAAGTTTTCTTCACAGTCACTGCCTAAATCATATTGAGGTGTAAATGTATCAAATTCTGAATTAAATAGTACAAGTGAACTGGGTTTGGGAAAGTTTTTAGACAGTTTTATAAAAAATAGACTTTTTGGTCTTTAATACAAAACAAAAACACAAATTCAAGAGTATTGTAGAAATTATGCCTATATTGGCTAACAATAAAAACACATTGCAAGCTTCCTGAAGAAGGGGCCTATAGCCTAGCCAATAGTGATGGGCAAAATGTTTCACCAGGCATGGATTCACGGCGAATTTCTGCGTTTCGCCATTGGTGGATTGTTTCGCGAAACGGATGAAAAAATTTGCAGCGGAAAAACTCACCATACGTCCAAAAATTGTCGCCGGTGTCAAAAAAGAATAGTCACGGGGGTCAAAAGAATAGCCACGGGTGATAAAATAATAGCCGTGTGACAAAATAATAGCTGCGGGCGACAAAATCATAGCCACGGGTGACAAAATAATAGCCGTGTGACAAAATAATAGCTGCGGGCGACAAAATTATAGCCGCGGGGGACAAAATTATAGCCGTGCGACAAAATAATAGCAGCGGGCGACAAAATAATAGCCGTGTGACAAAATAATAGCCGCGGGTGACAATTTTTTTTTGCCGCACAACATTTTCGCCGTTTCGCGAATTTTTCGCCATTTCGCGGATCTTTTGAAAGATTCACAAATTTTTCGGCGAAGCGAAACGGAACAGATTCGCTCATCACTATTAGCCAATATAGGTATCATTTCTACAATACTCTTGTATTTGTGTTTTTTTTTTAAATTATTTTTGGTCTTTAATAAACATTCTCCTAAAATTTAGTTTCACCTTCACCTTAAGACGATGTCATTGGAAATTGAAAGTTGTGATTTCTCTTCAGGCGAAGTGCCCTGCGGCAGTCCTAGAACATCTCTGTATTTGTAGGAGCTTTAATCCATCTGCATGGTTCCTTATGAATGCCCTATACCAATAAGATTCAGTCTACTTTATATTTTATATATATTTCCAAGTGATATTTGTACTGTTTGCCATGTCATCACATCGCTCCCATCCATGAATAATTCACACTGCTACAATTCATCACTCCATAGTGTGGGATATTCCACAGCAAACGCTGCCCTAGTTTGAGCTCCCTGACAAAGCGATAGCAAGACGGAGTAGCCGTTCCATTACTGTACCAGAGCTTAATTTATAACATTCTCCTACATACAATTGACAGTGTTTTTTTTAATTTTTTTTATTCCAAGATTGGGATTTGTTATTTCTTAGGAACCGACTCTTGGGATTCATTATCTGTAAAGAGACACATTTGTTGAGAAAATGAAATCTATCTTCCAGTCCATGTAAAAGGAGTTTATCTGCCCATTTCTAACAATCTAACCGTTTCTTTTTTATTCATTTTTTAATTGATAAAACCGTAACTCGGCGTATTTGAAAGGTCTCGACTGGACTTAGACCAAAGCATTCACTTAAATTGAGGCTGAAGGGCAGTGTTTCCTCTGCTGTGAGATTTACATGTGGCTTTTCATTTGCTGAAATGAAATGTACAATCTGATATTTATTGTAATGCTGGTTTTGTTGCATTTGCTTGATTTTTGAGGACTTGACTGGAAACAGCTGAAACGTTAAATAATTTACAAGATAATTAGAAAAAGCAAAAACCAGAGGTTTAGAAAAGATGAGAAGGCCTTTTACCGTATATACTCGAGTATAAGCCGATCCAAATATAAGCCGAGGTAACTAATTTTACCTAAGAAAACTGGAAAAACGTATTGACTCGAGTATAAGCCTAGGGTGGGAAATGCAGCCGCTACTGCTAAGTTTCATCAAAATAAATACCAATAAAATTACATTAATTGAGGCCTCAGTGGGGTATATGTTTCTAAATATTTATTTCAAAGAAAAACAGTAAACTAGCCCTGTAAGTGAAAGAGGGTCAACAAAAACAACAGACTGGACTGGAGGGTCTGGTTGTGGGTGGCCTAATTTGCACACAAAGGACAGAGGGTGCTAGTTTGGAGGGAACCTTGGCACCTGACTCGAGTATAAGCCGAGGGTGACTTTTTCAGCACATTTTGGGTGCTGAACAACTAGGCTTATACTCGAGTATATACAGTACTTCTTTTACTTGAAGAGACATCTAGGGGAGTAACTGAGATCTCAATGAGAACATATGCTGAAATGATTAATCAGTTAGTACCCCAGAGTGCCCTCTATACATTTGATTCCCTTACACTTTACACCCTAGGAAGCTCTAGCCTATCAGCTTGTTTTCACATATTTTGGTTATCAGTCATGTTTGCTCAGAGAATGAAGTGAGTTCTTGAATAGGGATGTAGCGAACTTCAAAAAAAGTGCCAAAAAGTGCAAAAATTCGCAAACTTTGCGAACCCCATAGACTTCAATGGGAAGGCGAACTTTAAAACCTAGAAAAGCCATTTCTGGCCAGAAAACTGATTTTAAAGTTGTTTAAAGGGTGCCACGACCTGGACAGTGGCATGCAGGAGGGGGATCAAGGGCAAAAATTCCTCTGAAAAATACTTTGTTGACACAGCGTTGCGTAAAACGCAAGCTATTCCTATGTATACGCAAAGGCAGCTGGCAGACCTAGCGGAAATACGTGGCGTTTTTTGCTATTTCGCACTATTAGCACCATGGAAATGGGATTTGCTGAAAAACGCCATGTGTGGCTTGTGCGGCGTTTTTAGGCCGAAAAAAAACGCAGTGGAAAAACGCCACGCAAACCCAAATTGCGAACATACGCGAAAAGTTTGCGAACTTGCGAATACCCGATGTTCGCGCGAATTAGTTCGCCGGCGAACAGTTCGCTACATCTCTATTCTTGAACGGTGGTACTGTTGGTATCCATTTGTTTAAGGTTGTGCCAATCAGCCTTTCCCACTTTATAGTACAGGTATGGGATCCCTTATCCAGAAACCCATTATACAGAAAGTTCCGAATTATGGAAAGGCCATCTACCATAGACTCCATTTTAATTAAATAATTCACATTTTTAAACATGGTTGAGCAAATCTGTTCCAAAATAGCGAAAATGTTGCATGTCAAAAAAAAAAAAATTGCCACGCACGTCATTTTTTGATGTGCGTGTAACAAAATGATGCGTGTGACTTTTTTGACGCAGGCGCCAATTTTTTTGATGCGGGCAACAATTTTTTTATGCAAGCACTATTTTTGGACGCACAGAAAATTTTTCCGCAGCAAATTTTGTCACCCATTTGTGAAAAAATCCACCAATGGCGAAATGCAGAAATTCGCCGCAAATCCATGCCTGCCGAATTATTTCGCCCATCACTATCTATAATCTTAAAGAGAAAAAAAAATGACTGCAATGGAACCTTGTGTAGCTATTTCCAAGATGTTTGAGCCAACGCATCAGGAATCAGATTGAGATTTTGAGTACAAGTTGGGAAGATTTACTGTAACTTTTGAAAAAGTAATTTTATTTTCGCCTCCCAAGGTGCAATGACCTAAGGGAAACCTGCTGTGTTTTCTGTTTACTTACCTTGAAGAGCTTCACAGAGACTTCCAGGGGCCTGATCCCAGGAGACTATGATGGAAATGAGCTTTTTTTTTTCAATTCTGTAAGAGGGGTCAACACCTCAACTAGTCAATCACAAAGCCACAGAACATAAAACAACATTCTTACTTCATGTTCTATAGGATAGGGTCAATGGATATTTGTTCTATTTTGTATTCTTCTGTTCCATACAGCTTGCTAGATATATGAATGGGCTCATGAAAAATAAAAACAGGTTTTAATGGTTTTACTTGTATACATGTGGGCAGCGAGGTGGATCAGTGGTGAGCACTGGTGCCGTATAGCTCCAGGGTCCTGAGTTCAATTTCACCCTGGTCACTTCATCTGGATTTTGTATGTTCTGCACATATATTCTTTAGGTTTGTCTCAGTAATCCTGTTTCCGCCTACTCCAATAACATGCAGGTTAATTGACTACCGATAAAGCCGACCCTATTATGTGTCATGAATGGAATTAGGGACCTTAGAATGGAAGCTCCACTCGGGCAGGGACTTGTGTACAATGGGTTACTGCCAATGAGTCAACATCTTACTGCTTTATAAATAAGAAATAATAGGGTTGATTCACTAAAGCGTTATCACATTCTTTTTTGTGTTAAAAAAACGCGCAATATCGCATGCCTTAAGTCGCATATCGCGTGCGTTAAATAGCGTGCAACTGAATGAGTTAATTTTAACGCATTGCGTTAATTCTCGTGCAGAAATAATACTATAATAACGCATGATTCACAAACACTTAGGGGCTGATTTACTAAGACACGAATTCCGACCGAATTGGAAAAATTCCGATTGGAAAACGAAAATTTTGCGACTTTTTCGTATTTTTTGCGATTTTTTTCGGCGCCTTTACGACTTTTCGGAAATTATCACGACTTTTTCGTTACCAATACGATTTGCGCGAAAAAACGCAA
Organism: Xenopus tropicalis; assembly: GCF_000004195.4. NCBI lineage: Eukaryota > Metazoa > Chordata > Amphibia > Anura > Pipidae > Xenopus > Xenopus tropicalis. Next base: position 163,834,208 of record NC_030678.2, on the reverse strand, counting down.
GTTTTTCGTAGCCATTCCGAAAGTTGCGATTTTTTCGTAGCGTTAAAACTTGCGCGAAAAGTTGCGCTTTTTTCATAGCGTTAAAACTTAAAAGGCGCAATGTTTTGCGCAAGTTTTAACGCTACGAAAAAATCGCAACTTTTTGCGAAAGTTTTAACGCTACGAAAAAATCGCAACTTTCGGAATGGCTACGAAAAACTCGCGTTTTTCCGCAAAAATCGTATTGGTAACGAAAAAGTCGCGATAATTTTCCGAAAAAATCGCAAAATACCGATCATTACGAGAAAAACGCAATCGGACGCATTCGGCCCGTTCGTGAGTAAGTAAATGGGCCCCTTAGATGCGCTAAATATCGCATTAGTCTGTGCGAAAATGAACCCCTACTTGGGGCAGGGGGTAATTATAGAAAAGTACAGTTAATGAGCTTTTGGCAACACAATAAGGACTTTGCAGTGGGATTTATTCAGTCTGTGTTGGCCCCAGAGTGTAGAGAGTAGAATGTGGGTGAGTTATTATGAATTAAACTCTAAGCTCACATTATGGTAAATTTCCTGCCAAGTCTAACCCAATGGGGCTTATTTATCAGTGTTTGAAATATTTTTCCCATGATTCAAGTTTTTTTACGCTAAAAATCCATGAATTTGAATAATGGTTAAGAAACCAAAAAATGAAAGTGTATAAAAGTAACTAAAATATAATGTGCTGCTGCCCTGCACTGGTAAAAGTTGTGTGTTTACTTCAGAAACCCTACTATAATTTATATAAATAAGCTGCTATGTAGCCATGGGGGCAGCCATTCAAAGGAGAAAAGGCACAGGCACATAGCAGATAACAGATAAAACACTATTGTATTCTACAGAGCTATTAGTTATCTGCTATGTAACCTGTGCCTTTTCTCCTTTTTTCCAGCTTGAATGGCTGCCCCCATGGCTACACAGCAGCTTATTATATAAATTATAGTAGTGTTACTGTAGCAAACACACCAGTTTTACCAGTGCGGGGCAACAGTGCATTATATTTTTATTACTTTAAAGCTCTTTCATTTTTTGGTGTTACTGTTCCTTTAAGCCAAAAAAAAACCTTTCACCATCCAGAAGTTTACAAGATCATGTAGAAATCCATGGGAGCTGGCTTGGGCAAAAGTTGAACTTTTTAGTCAATTCGAGTTTTTGGAGTTGTTCGATTTTTTTTGTCAGCTATTATGAATTTGAGTTTTTTTACGGTTTTATATTATCGCATTTTATAATTTGTATTTTTTAGTAAATAAGGTAACGTTTACATTTTTTTTTACATTTTAAGGTTATTTGAAGTAGAAAAAAAATCACGAAAATTACACAAATACAAGATTTTGATAAATAACCCCCATGTATTTGTTTTTAACTATAACGTGTTGCTAAATATGTATGCGCCATTATAATAGAGAAAACAAAGAGAAATTACAAATTATTACCCATTTTTGGTGTTGAGAGCAAGAGTAGTGATGGGCGAAATAATTTGGCAGATCCGCGACTAATTTCTGGGGTTCGCCATCGGCGGATTATTTTTCGAAATGGGCGAAAAATTTGAGCATAAAAATTTGCCGAATGCCAAAAAAAAAATGCATGAAGAAGAAATGGCGCGCATAAAAAAAATGTTGCATGCTAGTATGTGCCCGCAACTGACTCTAACCCACCCGCTCCCAACCCGAACAATACCCGACCCACTTTCCTTCCTCTATTTATAGACCCGCCCTGCAATGATGTCACAAAAGGGGTGGAGCTTCTGGGCCCCGCCTATAAATAGAGAACCCGGAAGAGAGCTGCCAGCAGTGTAAGGTTGCAGGCAGGGAGGGCAAGTGGAAGAGTTCAGCCTGAACCCACCCACAGGTGATGTGCCGAGGTCGGCCTGGGGTATCGGGTCGGCCCGATCGCTATCGCGCACGTCATTTTTTTTATGTCCAACATTGTCACCATTTAGCGGGTTTTTCGCGGGACGGATTCGCTCATCACTATGCAAGAGGGCTCTTTGCTCACATCTAGAAGGTGACAGTTGGGATCAATGCAGTAACCCCATTGCAGCCGCTCAATTACTTACTTCCATTTTGTAATTTTCAGGCGACAGATCAAAGATGAAAGAGTTTTGGTGAGTAGAATTTAAAAATAGTTTTCCTGTCTGGGTTGTGAAACTCTGGGCTATGCGTCTGATCAGAATCAGACATAAATGCTTCATTGTTGCCCTTAGGCTAACACTCTAGCCCTTCTGTATTTGTTATCCTGTAAATAATGTACTGAAGCTGCTGGCAGCTTAGCTATTCACATTTGATTTCTTAGGCTTCTAACAATGAATGTTCAAATGCACGGCTATGTGTTTCAATTGCTCTCAAAGCCGGGTCTGTCGAACTGCCTTCTGACTGTACTGACAAGGTAACAGCTTCTTGTTATTACGTAGGTAAGCAACATTCTCACCTCCTCCACAACTTCCGCCATTCAGTTAAACACACATACAGTACATTGCTGATATACATTATTTGGTCATCTGTGGTCCAAAACTATATTTTCAAGTCTTTTTCACATCAGTTGACGTGATATAATTGCGAAAAAGCAGTGTTTGCCTGTCCTTTTCTATTCCCTGCCCTGGTGGCTCTGACTGAAACAATGTAACCCAAGGCAGCAGCCTGACAGACCTGTCTTGCTGTAGGAGACTTTTGCAATATTGTTTAAAAAGTCAATAGCATATACCTATGTAATATGTTACATACAGGTATGGGACCTGTTATCCAGAAACCTGGGGGTTTCTGGATAAGGAGTCTTTCCATAATTTGGATCTCCATACCTTAAGTCTACTAGAAAATGATTGAATCATTAAATAAACCCAATATGATTGTTTTGCATCCAATAAAGTTAAATTCTATCTTAATTGGGATCAATTACAGGTACTGTTTTATTATTACAGAGAAAAGGGAATCATTTAACCATTAAATAAACCCAATAGGGCTGTTCTGCCCCAATAAGGGGTAATTATATCTTAGTTGGGATCAAGTACAGGTACTGTTTTATTATTACAGAGAAAAGGGAATCATTTAACCATTAAATAAACCCAATAGGGCTGTTCTGCCCCCAATAAGGGGTAATTATATCTTAGTTGGGATCAAGTACAGGTACTGTTTTATTATTACAGAGAAAAGGGAATCATTTAACCATTAAATAAACCCAATAGGGCTGTTCTGCCCCCAATAAGGGGTAATTATATCTTAGTTGGGATCAAGTACAGGTACTGTTTTATTATTACAGAGAAAAGGGAATCATTTAACCATTAAATAAACCCAATAGGGCTGTTCTGCCCCCAATAAGGGGTAATTATATCTTAGTTGGGATCAAGTACAGGTACTGTTTTATTATTACAGAGAAAAGGGAATCATTTAACCATGAAATAAACCCAATAGGGCTGTTCTGCCCCCTATAAGGGGTAATTATATCTTAGTTGGGATCAAGTACAGGTACTGTTTTATTATTACAGAGAAAAAGGGAATCATTTAACCATTAAATAAACCCAATAGGGCTGTTCTGCCCCCAATAAGGGGTAATTATATCTTAGTTGGGATCAAGTACAGGTACTGTTTTATTATTACAGAGAAAAGGGAATCATTTAACCATTAAATAAACCCAATAGGGCTGTTCTACCCCCAATAAGGGGTAATTATATCTTAGTTGGGATCAAGTGCAAAACAATCCTATTGGGTTTATTTCATGGTTTATTGATTTTTTAGTAGACTTAAGGTAGGGAGATCCAAATTACGGAAAGATCCCTTATCCGGAATACCCTTGGTCCCGAGCATTCTGGATAATGGGTCCTATACTTGTAGTTATATACATCAAATATTATTTTTTTAAACAGTAGGATGATTTTACTGACCAGATGGTTAAAATGTCACAGCAGGAGAAGACTAAGATTATAGGGGATTGTACTGTAATTTTCCCATCCCCCCCATTTCACTTTTATATCTTTTTGTGCCCAATTAGTGGTTTAACAGAATCTGAAAATGACTCCAACTTGTCCCCAATTAGTAGGGCTGCAGCAAATGAAATGATTCTCTAATGGCACACATCGGTGTGATTAACAAGGAACATAAGTGAAAAGGTGCCTGGCACTCTATCAGCTTCCAGTACATACAGGATTGAGTAGAACCTCGTTTTTTCTTTTTATATTTCTGAATCTCGGCGGCGAAGTACTGTATATAAAGTTTATTAACAAACCCCATTGTTATTCATAGATTGGAGCCAAGTGCTGAATTTAGATACAAATTTAGCATCACTGGAAGCATTCCTTGTGTGTGAGGGGTATTGGCAAAATGAATATGGAATTCCCTGCCTTCTTCTATATCATATTAGTTTGTCCTTTTGTTTTTGCTTATATAGCTTTGCATGGCATGAAGTGTTATTATGCCTTGCGTGGTACATTCAGAATCCATTTCATCCTAACAACTCCATTCCAGGAACAATGCACTTAGGTGTTGCTCTTACCCTCCGCGGATAATATTCTCCTACTTTATACCCTGAAGTAGTTTGTTGTTGTTGGTCAGGCTTGTGAGTCTTCCTTGTTCTCATTGTTCTGCGGTAATGGATATAATGATATTACTTTTGTCTCTTTATTACAGGGCTGTCACTTTCAATGACTCTCCTGAGACAGGAAGGTAGTTTGTCTAGAAATGCATGACATAACGGTGTGTGCTGCCAAGAATAGACAGCAAACCAAATGCTGTAGCCTATAGCCGAGACTGCGGGGTTTTGAGTTCATTATAAGACCAGATAGGAATGCAAAAGGAGATCTCATATTGAGCTTTAGTAGCGCTGTCTAGAGTTAGATATTAATAAAACAGAGACTCCCCAGAGAAGGCGAACTAAAATGGTTGATAGTCTAAATACCAAAACCTATTCCGAACGACTTGTTGACCTTAATATGGACATGATTAAGGACAGAAAGTATAGAGGGACTATGATGGGAACATTGAATTATATAACAGAGTTCACCAGGGACACATTTTTCAGAAGAAGAATATGGCTGGTACACAACATTAAGTTACTGGCAATATAAGAAAACCCTGCTTTGCAGAAAGTACATCACATACATCACATAATCAGGGTAACGGCTTTCAGCTTCCAGACACTTTACATCCAGGGAGCAGCACTTTGTATTTAGGTAGGGACGTTTTACATTCAGGGGAAGACACTTTGCATCCAAACTGGATCACTTGATGTCCAAGGGACAATATTTTGCATCTCAGGAGGTCCACTTAACATTCATGGGCTACACTTGATATCCAGGGAGCAAAATATTTCCAGTCAGAGTGATTATCTATGGGTAGATAGGGGGGAAGAAAGTGTTTCTGATACAGATAGGGTAGACTAAAAGGGTATCCTTTACCCTGACAACACTCTACAATGACTTTCTACCCATTTTTTTGCCTTTGGTGGACTCTGTGACAAGGGCCAGAGCCCAAGGGAAGCCATGTTGTTCCTGCAGTTCTTTAACTGTAAACTAATTATCCAGCAGATTGAAGAAAGGTAAACAAACTATACAACTCATAGGCCAGTGATGTAGTAACAGTTCAAATATATATGTGAATTTTACTGAGCACATTCGTAGGGGCACATTTATCAAAGTACGAATTTCGGACATTAAAAAGCACGATGCAAAAAATTTGTATTAAATCCAATCTTTTCTGATAAAATACAAATACAATTTTGTTGCAGAAAATTGTCACAAAGTACCAAAAAATCACGCAAATTAACGAAAAAAAAAAAAACCGCAGAAAATGCGCACAGTTCTAAGATTTTGAAAAAATACAAATTTTTAGTATTCGGACTCAATCGTACATTGATGAATGTGCCCCTAAAAGTAAAACCCAAGTCAAATGAAACAGAATACAGTTCCCATTCTGACCTATGGCTGATATATACCTATTACCATGTTCCTTCTTATGTCGAATGCAAACAATACATTTATTACACCCATACTTTCCAAACAGGTGGGATATAGAACACATCTGATTTCCAGAATTCTATATGAAAATAAACTTCGGTTCCCCCCTTTATCCATGGTTGGAGTTGCCATTTTTTTAAAATGATTTTTTGTGGCTGTCAGGGTGTGGTAATAAAAGGGGGCAGGCCATAGTGTAAATTGGGGTGTGGATGATGCAAAAAGGGGCGGTGCTATGACATGATGGACAGCTAGAGGTTGGATTGAAGGGAGATCAGGAAAGGGAAAAGATAGGGTTGGTGCAGGTCGAGGGCTTTGGTGGGTGGGCTAGGTGCTACATTTAAGGATATTGCTGTTAAATTTGTAATAACGACCCTGATTTTGAGGGCATTCTTGAGGGAAGGGGGTGCAGGAGAGAGCTGCGTGTCTCTGGCACAGGAATTACAGACACAAGAAATCTTTTGACAGAGAAGTCAGTGCAGTGTTTCTGTGAGTGCTTTCTGATAAAGCTTACTGAGTTTTTACTTTTCCTTCTCCTTTAAGAGACCAGTACTAAGATAAGAAAGCCTTGGCCATATTCTTGGAGTATTTTGGGACAGGAATGAAGACACTGCCTAAAATATACTCATTCCAGCCCCTTGTCATAAGAAGCAGCCGGACTGACGGGCCCGTTTCTGTGTCACTTCAGAAATTATTTAGATTTACATTGTATAGTTAGTATTCATCACATATTATGACCTAAAAATTGTGATCTACCTTCTTTACCAACTGCTAATATGCATATTTATACATTCTACATATTTATACATTCATACATATTTATGACTTTGGGCCATTCCAGCTTGTTAGCACATATCTCGCTATTTCATAATGCCTCCTACATGATAAATGCATGCATTCCGGGGTGATTTGTATGATTAGCAGTTGCATATGGCGGACACCAATCTCATGCGAGCCTCCGTAACTGGCCAATATGACAGTAGCACTGACATAGGAAACAAGATGTACGGATAAAAGCTGACAAGGACTTTTGAAGCAGAAAAGTATATGCATGCCAATTAACCATTTTAATGCATATAAAGGCGAGATATGTTAATATATAAAAGCAACTGCCTTTATGTAGAATTTCACAATCATGTTTGTCATTTTATTCTATATTAGAAGTGAATAAATAACCAAGGTTATCGAAAGAGTGATCTGCCTCCAGTTCCTCACTGTTATGCCTGGCACTTGTATTATAATATACAGGTATCAGACCCCTTATTCGGAAACCTGTTATCCAGAAAGCTCCGAATTACGGAAAGCCTGTCTCCCATAGACTCCATTTTAATCAAATAATTCAGAATTTTAAAACTGATTTCCTTTTTCTATGTAGAAATAAAACAGAACCTTGTAATTGATTCCAACTAAGATATAATTAATCCTTATTGGGGGCAGAACAGCCCTATTGGGTTTATTTCATGTTTAAATGATTCCCTTTTCTCTGTAATAATAAAACAGTACCTGTACTTGATCCCAACTAAGATATAATTACCCCTTATTGGGGGCAGAACAGCCCTATTGGGTTTATTTAATGGTTAAATGATTCCCTTTTCTCTGTAATAATAAAACAGCACCTGTACTTGATCCCAACTAAGATATAATTACCCCTTATTGGGGGCAGAACAGCCCTATTGGGGTTATTTAATGGTTAAATTATTCCCTTTTCTCTGTAATAATAAAACAGTACCTGTACTTGATCCCAACTAAGATATAATTACCCCTTATTGGGGGCAGAACAGTCCTATTGGGTTTATTTAATGGTTAAATGATTCCCTTTTCTCTGTAATAATAAAACAGTACCTGTACTTGATCCCAACTAAGATATAATTACCCCTTATTGGATGCAAAACAATCCTATTGGGTTTAATTAATGTTTTATTGATTTTTTAGTAGACTTAAGGTATGGAGATCCAAATTACGGAAAGACCCCTTATCCGGAATACCCTTGGTCCCGAGCATTCTGGATAATGGGTCCTATACCTGTATGTATGTGTATATATTTGTACAAAGCCACTATAGACAGCTCTATACCCTGAAGTGCTACGCTCTTATTGGCCACCTTACAATGCTACTATCAAGACCATAGGGGTCATTTACGTAGTCCCAGGTAGAAGTGCAAGAGCAAGTGTTTGCTCTGGGAATGGGCAGGACTCTGCACCTTGCACAAGTTAAAAAAAAAAAGAAAAAAGATCCATTGTGAGCTACAGGGCACAGGGTTGGTGGGCACAGGCAAGTCCTGCCCTTCCCTGCTGCCATAGGGCAGGGAAGAACTACAGGGCCAAATTTCTGCATTTCTCCATTGGTGAAAATTCGCTACGGAAAAATTAATTGCACAGAATTTTTTTTGTCGCTCATCAAATTGGGTACGGTCGCGACAAAAAAGGGCACAGTCTTGTCAAAAAAAGGGCGCGGTTGCATCATAAAAAGCGCGGGTGACAAACAAATAGACGCGAGCGATAAAAATTGACGCAGGCAACAAAAAAAGACGCGGGCGGAAAAAAAATTGTGCAACAATTGCTTTTTGCTAAATTTTTGCCGTTTCGCGAATATAATGGCGAAGCAAAATGGGACAGATTCGCTCATCACTACTCCCTACCTTGCGTATCTGAATGTGCCTCCTTCCCCTCATAAAAACATTGCTGAACAGAAACAACTCTGTATTCATGGGACGGACGCAGGTCTCTACAATCGAAAAAATTGAAAGGCTCGAATTGAATGAATCGCTCAAATTTTGACAAGGACAACTCCCCTTGACTTCTACTTGAAATCACAAGCTTTTAGATGCCAAGTTTTTGGATCTTTTTGTATTTAATAAATATCTAACATTCACATTTTGGAAGCCATAATTCAATTTTGGAGTTTTGGGGCAAAACAAGTTGAATCAGAAAAAAAAATGATTTCAAACTTTGACAAATCAGGTCATTATTCTACTGTAATTGGTACTAAAGAGACAATGGGGCATTTTTATTGCAGCAGTAATTGGTTACATTCCAAAATGAAAACAAACTGCTTGATGGGCAGGATGGTGGCTTGGTGGGTATCACTTCTGCCTTTCAGTGCTGGGGTCTATGTTTGATTCCAGCCAGGAGTTTTCTCCCATTTTTCAGAACATACAGGCAGGTTAATTGGCTTCTGATAAAGACATTGACCCTTGTGCATATGATAGGGGCCTTAGATTGTAAGCTCACTGGGGCAGGGACTAATGGGAATGTGATAGGGGCCTTAGATTGTAAACTCCACTGGGGCAGGGACTGATGGGAATGTGATAGGGGCCTTAGATTGTAAGCTCACTGGGGCAGGGACTGATGGGAATGTGATAGGGGCCTTAGATTGTAATCTCACTGGGGCATGGACTGATGGGAATGTGATAGGGGCCTTAGATTGTAAGCTCACTGGGGCAGGGACTGATGGGAATGTGATAGGGGCCTTAGATTGTAAGCTCACTGGGGCATGGACTGATGGGAATGTGATAGGGACCTTAGATTGTAAGCTCACTGGGGCAGGGACTGCTGGGAATGGGATAGGGACCTTAGATTGTAAGCTCACTGGGGCAGGGACTGATGGGAATGGGATAGGGACCTTAGATTGTAAGCTCACTGGGGCAGGGACTGATGGGAATGTTATAGGGACCTTAGACTGTAAGCTCCACTGGGGAAGGGACTGATGGGAATGTGATAGGGACCTTAGATTGTAAGCTCCACTGGGGCAGGGACTGATGGGAATGTGATAGGGACCTTAGACTGTAAGCTCACTGGGGCAGGGACTGATGGGAATGGGATAGGGACCTTAGATTGTAAGCTCCACTGAAGCAGGGACTGATGGGAATGTGATAGGGACCTTAGCCTGTAAGCTCACTGGGGCAGGGGCTGATGGGAATGTGATAGGGACCTTAGATTGTAAGCTCCACTGGGGCAGGGACTGATGGGAATGATGTATAATCTCTGTAAATGTTTAGATGTGTTGGAGATATATAAATACCAGGAAATACAAATTGTCTTCCACTGACAACAATGAGAAGAGAAGTATCTCAACTTCAGGCATTTTAATTGGGTGCAGTTTCCCTGTGAAATTCACGCTGCTCAGGACACCCTTTAAACCACCGACCAAAGACTGAAATATAAAGAAATTTATCCCATACTTGATCCATTTCACATTTTACAGCACTTTCCATAACAAAGATCCTCCTTCTTTATTTTCCCACAACCAATGGATCATTTCACGAGCGCAACGTTTGCAAATTTGCCCGCGCCGGGGGAATCCATTGTAATACTTGACATTTATATTATTTAGCCTATTTTTCATCAGCAATTAATATGTTTACTGTATCCCATGCATTCCCTAAGGGTCAGCATCCAATGGCAGATGTTCCGTTCCTGAATTAATTAAGATATAGAAGCAGGCATTCGCAGCAAATCACAGACGAATACACAACTGGTATTGCCATGCTTGTATTTATTTTATCATCTGCCTTTCACCCCCCTAAGCCTAAGGACTATTTAAACCATGGAGCTTTAGTGCTTTCATTCATAGTGAATTAAAAACGTCATTAATCTGTTTCTGCCAAACTGAATCATTAATAGTTGCCGCCACTCGCTCACCAACCCCCAAAAATATTTTGCGCGCTGTCGGATCACACCTGCTGCCCCTTGCGGGGTTCCTCTGGTCTCCTTCATGGAGCAGCTGTTACTTCCAGGTGGAATTCAATGGCCTCTCTTTATTAAAGTGTCCAGAAAATAGAGCACATAAAAGAGTGCGCCGACTGCGAATCTCTCATTCTAAAGGAATTGATGGATGAGCCCAAACTAGTATTATATTGCTTTGTAGTCCTAAAAGTCTCAGCGAAAACAAAAAAAAAGGCCTTTTTTTTGTTTTCATTTTTCCGTGTTATTTAAATAAATACTTAATGTCAACAAATGGAACTCTCCGTGGGCTTAGTTCTAACTACAGAAAGGCCGTTTTATTCTCTTTGTAATCTAAAAAGCATGCCGTACATAATTCTAGACATTGAAATACAATTTCATGGTGACAGTTTGTTACTCCTAATGGAAGATGGCTGCTTTCCCTGAGTTTGTTTTTCCCAGTAGCAAAATGATGCTTCTGCTGCCTCTCCCCGAAATCGTAAATACTGTTGATTCCAATAAAAGTGTCATTTTGTGCGAAAAGGTTTTGGGGATTTTGAGTGATTTGCCAATTTGTAAAACAGTGTTAACCGGTTCTGTTCAGCACAACTTTACTCTATTGGGTCGCAGAACTTGGAATTTGTATGCGATGAATATGTTAGGGTTTGTTTACCTTTCTGTTCGTATCATTATTGTACATTAGGCTATTATTTTTATTATTTTTCCCATTATGGAAGATTGAAGACCATGATGGAAGAATAGGCCTGTGGTCATTTACAACCCCAGGGGTTGGGGGGGGGCACAAGTGCAATAGCACTTAAGGATAGTAGTGAGCAAATCTGTCCTGGCAAGAAAATTCACGAAACAGCGAAAAATTTGCGAAACGCATTTGTCGCCCATATCTATTTTTTTGTCGCAACCATTTTGACGCGGCTGCAGCCAAATTGACACGTACCAAAAAAAAATTCTGCGTGACTAATTTTCTTTGCGTTGAATTTTCACTGAAGTATCGCGAAACAATTCGCCAGTGGCGAAATGCAGCAATTCGCGGCGAATCCATGCCTGGCGAAAAAATTTGCTCATCACTACTAAAGGTCTTTTGCCCCTGGGTAGTTTCTTTCTGAATGGAAATCCAGTGCTAAATGCAGAGAACAGTGGCAGGATACACAGCTCAGCCCAGGACCCCAATGTGGGTTCACTTCCCCTGGCCCCCAATGTAACGAGGTCTAACACAGGCCGCAATAGGTTCAATCAGCAGTCCACGGGTCTTAGACGGTCTCTTCAAAGGTCTGGTTTGGCAGTGTCTTCTACTTTTTTACATAAATGTTCCATCCACCTAGGAAAGTCTGAGCACACAGCACTAATTGGCAGGTTGGGAAACCTAGTCTTCCTAGTCTTGCCCTTTGGAAGCCTGAAATTGCACACTTCGGCAAATCAGGCTTGCACTGTGAAGAAATTTAATGGCACTTAAGAGCGTTGGTTGTGCTACAATGTTATAAGTGTAGGGGACTGGTAAGAGGTCTACCTCTTTTCTCAGCCAGTCTCCTAGTGACTTAGGGTGAAGAGCTACTTAGTAGCAGCTACTTGTCACGGCTACTAAACGCCAGAAAATCCCCTGCCATAGACAATACTGGGAATTGCCTCTGCTAAAACACACGTAGAGACAATTATCAGTAAATGATCAGCATTGACTATTTTTGTAGCCGTGACAAGTAGCTGCTACTAATAGCTCTGTGTGTCTTCACCCTTAGACAGCTAAGGGGGATCCTTAGTTAAGAAGAAAGTCAAAGTATGACCTTTTGCTGTTCTCTAATTTGGTCACTAGGTGGTGTTTTGCTAAAGTATATAAGCTGGAGAAGTGCTCTGGGTCCATTTCCAGAGGAATCCCACCTGAGCAGGCAACTGAGGGAGAAGTAAAACCCAAAGTTAAGTTCAGGCCTAGTCAGTGTTAGGATATACAAATAGATCACGCTCGGCTTAGCTAGAAGACCAGCCTGATGCTACGCCAAGGAGATTTAGTGAGATTAGAGTAGGGACCAGAGTAGGGACCATGGGGTATGTTTACTAAGAATGGAGATAAATATCACCGGTGATGTTGCCTGTAGCAACCAATTAGGTCTTTGCTTTGATTTCTAACTTGTAGGAGACTGTTCAAATCTTATTGCTGATTGGTTGCTATGGGCAACATCACCGGAGATATTTATTTCCAATCTTGGTAAACATGCCCCTATGTGTATAAACCTAGGGCCAAAGACAATATGCCTGGGTTCCACTTGAAGGAAGGTCCTGAAAGCTGGGGGGGACCCATTATTAAAGAGCTAATCCTGTGTTCATTGATTGACCCTGAAGGGGAGAGTATTGTGTGAAGACATAGCTGTGGCTACACCCCTGTGCATTGTATATATTCTGCTACATTGATATACAATTACGCTTATGGGATCTAGTTTAAAGCCTTGTTGTTTGAGTTAAAGAACCGCTCATTATTGCTATTTTTACCCAAGAGATTTAGTTGCACTACACCCTGGTCTCCACTATATGTGAGGGCCCACACCTGAGAAAGAGTTTTATCCCAGACAATTATTGGTAATGCAACTTTTTACAGAAAGATGTATATTCCACCTAATAGTGCTTTGTGTGGGCTGGTCAGGCCATGGAGGCCACTGGAGTTGGGAACATTTGCTTTTGCATTGAGTCTAACTTCTCAGTCAGCTGAAATACCCAGAACGAAGTTAAATCTATCATTGTATAGCACATAGAACAGCAAATTGACTTTGGCACCATTGAATCAGTTTCCAGTCATCTGCCGCAGCAGCCTGATTGGCCAACTAAATTGATAGCCAATCAGCTGGCCATATTAGACTTAATTTTTCAGGATCCTGGAAACTGAATGTCATTCCCTTGAGCGAGCGCTTAAGTATAGGTGAAAATACGCGATTGTGCGACACTTGACAATAATGGTGGGAGGTAATTTGCAGAGTGTGGTAAAAACACGTCTAGCAGGTGAAAATGAAACGCAATGCAATTAAACGAATCTACAACCCTTCCGGCCTGTATGGGTCTGTTAAGTTATTCGGAAACTCAACACAAAACACCTCGTTGCACTTTAATCATTGTCTAATTATTAAGGAATAAATAGAAATTCTGCCAAAATGCGAATGTGTTTCAAGAGTCATCTGCAGACAGAAAGAAAAAAATGTATATTGTTTGCGCCTATCTACAGAGAGTGGGTTATTAAACTCACTGGGAAATATAATTTTAAAAAAATTAGTTTCACGATAGTGTTAAAGGAAAACTATACCCCTAAAATGAATACTTTAGTTTATATCATATAAAGTGGCCTATTAATCAATCTTACCATATATATATATATATATAATCAGTAAATATTGCCATTTTCCATTGAGCCACCATTTTGTGTGCTCCCTCAGAGATCAGCTGACAGGAAGTAAAGCAGCTCTGACTGTAACAGGAAGTAGTGTGGGAGCAAAAGGCAGAACTCTGCCCATTCATTGGCTGATGGGGCCTAGCATGTATGTGTGCCTTGGTTTGTTTGTGTGCACTGTGAAACCTATGATCCCAGGGGGCGGCACTTAGTAGGTAAAATGGCAGATTTCTATTTAGGATTACCCAATGGCACATACTACTAAAAAAGTATATTTTTATGAAAATGGTTTGTTTACAACCATTTTACATATGAGCTGTTTTATGTGATATATTTTTATGGAGACCTACATTGTTTAGGGGTATCATTTTCCTTTAAACAATTTGCCATACCATGATTGTCTAAGGACCAATATTATATGGCAAAATGCACTTATTCATTCTTAATTGCACGAGTTTGTATTATATAAACCTCTTGTTTTGCATTTCCACTATATACTCTATTTATTGTCACCCCCCCCCTTTCATTTTTTTTTCTTATAGAATTGACATAAGTCTGTCATCTTAAAACATGAAACAGGATTAGATGTTAATGTGATTCCGTGTGATCTGTTATCAAGTTGGCAGCGCCGCTCCCGCGCTATTATTGTAACTGATTTCATGGCAATCCTGTTATCGCCACTTTGCATATGTTTCTGCCATGTGTTTTTCATCACATGTAATTATGCTCAGCTAGTTTATAAATACTCCCATCCCTGGGGCTTCTTCTATGGTGTCTACCAAGGACTCAAAAGTAGACATGTACATCAATCCTGCTGCATTAATGCTTCTACTCTTGCTCTGGTGCATGGAGAGTTGGCTTTCTGAGACTTTAGAAGTGGTATCAGTATTAGTGATGAGCGAATTTTTCCGCCAGGCATGGATTCGCAGTTCGCAGCGAATTGCTTTGCAAAACTTCTGTGAAAAGTCGCTGTGGAAAAATTCGTCGCGCACATTTTTTTTCTTGCGTCAAATTAGGCGTGGTCGCATCAAAAAAGGGCGCGGCCACGTTAAAAAAAGGGCATTGACGTGTCAAAAAAGGGCGCAGTCATATCGAAATTGGGTGCAGTCGCGTAAAAAAAATGCGGCCGACAAAAAAATAGATGCAGGTGACAAAAAAATAGATGGGGGCGACAAAAAAAACGCAGGCGACAAATCCACTTCGCAAATTTTTCGCCATTTTACTAATTTTCTTGCCGTTTCGCGAATTTTATGGCGAAGCGAAATGGGACAGATTCGCTCATCACTAATCAGTATTGGTACCTTTGTTTATGTAGCACACCTTTGAGCGGGTGTGCTATTTGCGCTGTGAGGTATTATGTAGGCCTCAACTGACAACTCCCGGCAAGTCCCGGGACCTTTCTGCCCCTTGGGTGAGTTCTTACCAGTTTGTTGTGGATCCACCTAGAGAGGAATTGACCAGGAGACTGGAAGTTGCTGCTTAACCAAATGAACTTCTTTATTCAATCCAAATAGTATTCGGTAATATGATATGCAGGTTCAGGTATCTCTCTCCCTTTATCCAAACCAGAAGTTTCTCTTTCTCCAGATAATCTCCCCTCTTTGGGAATATGCTGTGACCTGAGCTAGCCACTGAATTTCCCTGAACTACGGCCAGTAATCCCGGGAGGAGATAACCTTACTGATTTCCTCGGAGGGGCTTCAGACTGCCCAACTAACTAACACTATCTATTCTTTCACTCCTTGAGTGACTATAAAATATCTAACTGATTTGTCTAACTGGATCCTGTAGCTAGCCTTTGAAAGAGGTGATGATCTTTGTTCATGGTATATCTTTAGTAGGTCAAATCAACTGGGCTTGCTGTGTTTTTTCTTGAAGACACTTCGTTAGTTATCATTTTTCAGATTTCAGAATTGAGAAGACCACTTGGATGACTGGCGAAACATCTTCAAGAAAAACACAGCAAGTCCAGTCGATTTGACGTATCCCTACAGATATGCAGGTGAAACAATTGTGGTTTTAGGGAAAAGTTGTGCTTACTTATAAATAAGCATCGTGTCATTAAAGGGACAGTAACACCAAAAAATGAAAGTGTATAAAAGTAATTAGTATATAATGTAATGCTGCCCTGCACTGGTACAACTGGTGTGTTTTCCTTAGAAAGACTACTATAGTTTATATAAGTAAGCTGCTGTGTAGCCATGGGGGCAGCCATTTACAGGAGAAAAGGCACAGGTTACTTAGCAGATAACAGATAAAACCCCATTATATTCTACAAAGCTTATCTGTTATCTGCTATGTGCCTGTGCCTTTTCTCCTTTTTCCCAGCTTCAATGGCTGCCCCCGTGTCGACATAGCAGCTCATTTATATAAACTATAGTAGCGTTTCTGTTGCAAACGTATAAGTTTTATCAGCGCAGGGCAACTGTACATTATATTTTAATTACTTTAAAACACTTTTATTTTTTGGTGTTACTGTTCCTTTAACAACAATCATTTTGTACGCCTTAATTTCCAAGCCTGTACTTACAAGGCCAAGGGGCTCTTCTAGATTTGCTGCAGTTTGAGGTAGAGGACCTGATACTACAGCTTTTTGCGCCTGTGCTTAGCTCCTAAGCTCTGAGAGACCCAAGGTGGCAGAATCAGTAGTGTAGAAAGCCTAATAGATCTCGCTACACTAAAACAAAAGTTTGGTTTCCTAGTTTGAACTTTTTTACTGCCCCTGGTTAAGTGCCACCTAAAGAAAGACTCGTGGCAAGGCTTAGATTGGCAATCTCTTCTGCTCTTCTGGCAAATGCCAGAGGGGCTGCTGTAAGATGCCATAGACAGTCACTATTTATTGGGTTAGTGGGGGCTGTTTGGGACTCTGTGTACCTGAAATGCCAGGGCCTATTCTGAAGTCCTTGACTTGTTGTCACCTTCAGTGATGAGCGAATCTGTCCCATTTCGCTTCGCCAAAAAATTTGCAAAACGGCGAAAAATTTGCGAAACACATTTGTCGCACGCTTTTTTTGTCACACGATTCTTTTTTTCGCCTGCGTCTATTTTTTGGTCGTCTGCATCTATTTTTTGGTCACCTGTGTCTATTTTTTGGTCGCCTGCGTCTATTTTTTGGTCACCTGTGTCTATTTTTTGGTCGCCTGCGTCTATTTTTTGGTCACCTGTGTCTATTTTTTGGTTGTCTGCGTCTGTTTTTTGGTCGTTTGTATCTATTTTTTGGTCGCCTGCGTCTATTCTTTGGTCACCTGCGTCTATTTTTTGGTCACCTGTGTCTATTTTTTGGTTGTCTGCGTCTGTTTTTTGGTCGTTTGTATCTATTTTTTGGTCGCCTGCGTCTATTCTTTGGTCACCTGCGTCTATTCTTTGGTCACCTGTGTCTATTTTTTGGTTGTCTCGTCTATTTTTTCGTTGCCTGCGTCTATTTTTTTTTTGACGCGACCACACCCAATTTTGACGCACCAAAAAAATTTACGCGCCAATGGTGAAATGCAAAAATTTGCTGCAAATCCATGCCTGGTGAAAAAATTCGCTCATCCCTAGTCACCTTATCTCATGGAAGAAATATCACTAATAAGGCCAAGTAAATAGTAATAGCTACAAAACTCTGGACTCTTTTTGGACCACCTACTACTCCATTATACCCTGTACTTCAATCCATGACCAGCTCCAGGGTTTGAGGACCTATGCTTCAAAAGCTCACAGCCACATATAGACATATTAAACATGTTAAACAAATATTGGTATTGTAGTTCTGCAGTATTATCAGATGTTTCTGAACTGGACTTTATTATGTGATACTGGCGGTTGTCACTACCTCCCTGTACATGTGGTTTATGTACCTAATCCCACTCCCAACAACTCTTTAATGGTGTATCAAAAGTATGAAGTGCTCCCAGTGTTGCTGTGCCATCATATTTTACTGCATGTTTATTGGAATCTATGCCAGCTGCAGTTGTAATAAGGATTTATCTTGAATACAGGGAGTCCCAGAGCAGTGGCAGACCCACAAACACATTAAGGCCATTTGTCAAATGATCTCTGACAAATGGTAAAATCAACACATAAATCCATTACATATCCAAATGCCAAATGCATTTTCAGCCAGATGTACAGGTGGTTGGAAAGTGTATTGGCAGTTGGTATTGTTTTTATTTTATCTCTCTCTCTCTCTCGTGCTCACACACTGAAACACAATTACGTATAAATAACATTTCTGAACGCAAGACAGAAATGATTCACAGACTTTGATGATTTTACATTACTGGCATAGAATCTCCGAGGTCACTGGCATATAGCACAGGTTCTGGAACTTAGTAATCTAAACATATGAAGGGAAGAATGTGCAAAACCATTGCTATACAACTGACTGTATGAAAACCCTCACAAAAAAACTGTGGAAAACCAAAGGTTTAGTTACCCTTTACTTAGGTAGTTCTCTGTCCAGCCAAGTAGGCTAAGAGTTTTGACACCTAAGTGTGGTCCTGAATTTATCTGAGTAGCTATCTATTTATCTGTCCTGGGTCAAAGTAAATTTCTGCCTTGTAGATGTCAGTGTTTTATTATATCAAAAGGAGAACACACATGTACTCCGATATCTTGGGATTTCGCCTTCCTGGAAGGGTGCAGGACTGGGCCTAGGAAGAGGCAGGCCTAGTAGGAGAAACTAGTGCCAGACTAGTTCTGTAACAGTCACTCTAGAGGTGGCCATACATGTATGTATGTATATCTTTATTTATAAAGCGCTACTTATGTACGCAGCGCTGTACAGTAGAATACATTAATACAAACAGGGGGTTATTAAGATAGCAGATAAATACAACAATAAATACAGATAAATACAAGATAAATACATTTGCAATAAGTTAAGAGTCAAAGACACAAGAGGATGGAGGTCCCTGCCCCGTAGAGCTTACAGTCTATATGTATAGAGATGTAGCGAACTGTTCGCCGGCGAACTAATTTGCGTGAACATCGGGTGTTCGCAAGTCCGCAAATTCGCGAACTTTCGGCGATGTTCGCCATTTTGGGTTCGCCGCGTTTTTTTTTGCCATTATTTTTTGGCGTTTTTTTTTTCATTATTTTTTGGCGTTTTTTTTGGCGTTATTTTTTGGCGTTTTTTTTGGCGTTTTTTTTTGGCGTTTTTTTTACAAAGTATTTTTCAGAGAAATTTTTGCTTGATCCCCCTCCTGCATGCCACTGTCCAGGTCGTGGCACCCTTTAAACAACTTTAAAATCAGTTTTCTGGCCAGAAATGGCTTTTCTAGGTTTTAAAGTTCGCCTTCCCATTGAAGTCTATGGGGTTCGCAAAGTTCGCGAATATTCGTGAGTTTTGCCGAAAGTCTGCGAACGGGTCTGCGAACATTTTTGGCGATGTTCGCTACATCCCTATATATGTACATGTATATATACATGGTGGGATCCACTTGTTTGACGAAGTCACCAAATGAGCAGATCATTTCCCGATATATACCCATCCACAGTTGCCGATATCGGGCTTATTCAATCAATTGGCCCTGGGGACTTTCTTAAAGCAGCAGCAAATGAGGTAGGTCTGGGACTGCCTTTGGCACTTCAGTAAAGATTCGCATTTTTCAAAACAACCGGAGTGCTGCTGTTTTCTTCATTTTTGTATTTATCTGGCCGGGCAGTGGGTACAGTGTGCACCTGGGGCTGCAAGAAGCTATTTTCACTGTGTAAGCACATGTTAACTGATTCTATTTGTAGGTCTGGGACGGGTTACCAGTAGTAATAAGCAATTTTTTCGGTAGACATGGATTTGCAGCGAATTTTCGCACTTTGGCAGTGTCCACGTGTCAAAAAAAAGTCACGGTCACGGCAAAATAGGCGCAGTCGCGTCAAATTGCCCATTGTCACGTCAAATTGAGCAGGGTCGCGTATAAAAGAAAAGTGCGTGCGTCAAAAAAAGTTGCGCGCCAAATGCATTTTGCCGTTACGAGAGTTTGTTGGTCTTTTCTCGAGACTGTGGAGACTTCTTCCCTCCCTACCAAAATTGTCCCCCTTGAATGTAACGCCTAGTCAAGAAAAACACGATGACCATAGCTTTTGTGGGTGGAGTTCGGCCACAGCTTTATTACAGAAATCCAACATCAGAGAAAATAGTCCTTGCCATGTATTACAAACTTTACCAAACACCGCAACAACATTTTTTATAACTGTTTATAACGAATGCCGGCCACTGCAAACACAGTGGGCATGTGAAAAGCATCACCACCAGAGATTAAATGGCCAAGGACTATCCCCCGCCATTTGCTGTGACAAACCGAAATGTAAAATATATATATAAGACTTTGAAAAACGTTTTTTTCAGAGCCTGTAAGGAAAATATATAAAACTTACCGCCCTATGGGTACTGGCTATTTGCTCTTAAACAGGGAGGGGGGGAGGGAGATGCTGCTCCGTGCCTGCCGAGTGACACTGCAGAGAAGAGCTGACAGGCAAAAAAGGGGAGGGGGAGAGTATAGCTGCTTTTTCTTCCCGCCCAAAGCTAAGCTCTTTAACTCCTTGCTTGCTGGAGGGGAATTAAGTACCGACCGGCTCCCCAGTCCCTCAGCGCTTTCTTTAGGCATTTCAGCGCCCTCCAATATTTCGGCAAAGCGAAACGGGACAGATTCGCTCACTAATTACTAGTCAGCGGATTCAAGGTGCACAGGTCTCATCTACTAATAGTTGGATTAGTTTCATCTAATGCTTGGGTTAGTTCCGTCCTTTGTTCCTTCTATTACATTACCCTTAAAAAATACCCTACAAAATGGAAATGGAAATGCCAGTTTTGGCCTCCGTGGGTAGCGGAATTGAACGGGTGAATAAAATATGGCTGATATTGTCCTTTAAAGCTCTTTCTCCCTTTACTTAGCTGCAGTGCTTTGATGGTTATTCTGCATGGGGCCACAGTTTCCAGTCATAAAGCTTCCAAATCCCTTTAGCATCTTTTTAAAAGAAACACTTTCATATGGATTCCCTTTGTATATCATAAGCACTCCACACTGTAACGGAAAGGAATACCTTTCCGCAGACTTTTTTTTTTTTACATATTCTTTTTTGCCTTTATTTATTTTTGCCTGATTGATTTTGGATTATCCTTGCTTACAAAACAGGGTGATAAACAGCAGCTGTGCAAGCAAATGACATGTTTTAGGTTCTGAAGCCAAAGATACGATTAAATACAGTAAACATTAAGAATTAAAATGAATTATTTAAATGGCTGTAAACAAAAAAACAAAAAAAAACGACAGAGAAGTCAAATGGTGATATGCATGAAATATTCTGTGATTATTCCTCGGTGATATTTCTCTGTTCTTGTCTATGTACATTTGAAAAATGATTTGGTTAAAGATAATGTAAAAAAAAAAAAAAGAAAAACATGAAACAATATATTTCAGTGTAATGAAATAAATATCTTTTTGTCTTCTGTTTTACATTGGAATAATATCTCTGCTGGTCTCCCATAATGTAATTTTTTTTTATTTTTACAAATTATTTTAATGCTTTACCAAATTAAGGCATTCATTTCTGAAAATGAGTCTAGAGCCCATCATTTAATGGGCTGCTACACCCTCAAATATTTCTGAAGAATTTCGAAATTAGAAGTTTATTATAGGGATTAGGGATGAGCGAATCTGTCCCGTTTTGGTTCGCCAGAAAATTCGCAAAACGGCAAGAAAATTTGCCAAACAACGAAAAATTCAACGCATTTTTTTTGTTGCCCGCATCTATTTTTTGTCACCCGCGCTTTTTTGATGCGACCGTGCCCAATTTGATGCGACTGCAACCTTTTTTTTGACGCAACCACTCCAAATTTGACGCGGGACAAAAAAAAATTCTGTGCAACAAATTTTTCCATGGCTAATTTTCACAGAAGTTTCGCAAAACAATTTGCCGATGGCGAAATGCGGAAATTCGCTGCGAATCCATGCCTGGAGAAAAAATTTGCTCATCAATAATTGGGATAGCTATTATTTTATATTATTTGGCCAACCAAGACTCCATTGTCCTCAGGTCATGCACCCTGGGCTGCAAATCCAAGCCCCCTACTTTTTCATTAATATACTAGGGCAGGGATAAGTTGGGGAGCAACACAAGCATGGAAAAAGTTCCTAGGGGAGGACCAATGTGGACTGCTGGCCTACAGGAGGCTCGTCTTGGAGAAAAACCGTCTCTGGGCTTCCAAAACTTTCTCCAAGCCAGAAATGTAAAAATGGGCACCTACTTTGAGGCCACTGGGAGCAACGTCAAAGGGGGTGGGGAGCAACGTGTTTCCCCCTGAGCCACTGGTTGGGGATCACTGCACTAGGAGATTATAATATAAGAATAAAGGGCAGAGATAATTAAACTATAGTAAAACTAAAGTTGGTTTTGTTTTATCTAGGGAAGAGGTGCTGTACTTGGGGGTGGGGCATAATAACAAGAGTCCATGCCTTTAGACATGAAGAACAGTCTCTTGAAGCAACACAAATGGTTCTTCTCCATGAGGATATGAAATGCTTTGCCACATGATGATATAATGGCAGGTCTCTGGGTGTAATTGTATGTTTGATACTGTTGGATACATAGTAGGGTTGAACTGATGGAGAGCTGAGTATTCAACTCAATTTAAGATGAATCAAAGAAAACATATTTAAAGACAACTGAAAATGGTGGGATTCAGCAAATTTAGTAAAGGAAACAATAAAGTTACAGATGTTGGGATCTAAGGGTTGGGTGTGAATGATATATAAAATTATTTCCCCCTGCACTCAAAACCCCTTCCCCCTCTGTAGCTGCACTAACCCCCTGGTGGCCCGCACCAACCTCCATCTGCTCGCAATACCTTCACCAGTCGGCAGTCCCTCACCCCTCTGCCATTAGTTCGAATGGAACCTTCTCCTCTTGGATTCAAGTGAATGTCAAAATCTCCCACACATTTCCAGTAAAATTGCCATGGCGCCCCCAGATCCCTGCCTCCCTAGGCCCCAGCCCATAATTCCGGTCATGATTCCATTGTGTTGCTTTGTAAAAAGTGCTATTATCATGTTGGCTAAAGTCATACAATTCAGTTAAGGTATACGGACGCCCTGGGTTATCCATTTATCTACAGAACAAAACAAACACAATGCAGCTTCATGTACAACTTAATGCTGTTTTTCAACATGGGAATCAATGCGCTGTGATTATATAATGTGAGTCAATTCGCAAGTATCTGTGCAAGTCTAGAGTGTTATTTTCTATAATGATCAGAATGTTTTCCCTTCAATGTAATGCGACAAAGAGAACACTTATACCTGTTAGAGGAACTGCCCATTTGCAGGATTATGTTTAATGTATTTGCTTAGTTAATCGAGCGAATTGCTTCATGGCGAGAAGGCCTGTTATATCTCTGAGTGCTTTGCAATTGGTACGTTGGTAAGAAGCTGCCTGGTTGGGATCCTATTGAATTAATTTCATGCCCATTAATTAAAACATTTGCCGTTCTAAAATGTCACCGCAAATCACTATGGGGCCCATTCATTAAACCACAATTTTTTGAGAAAAGATCGTATATTTCTTAGTTTATAGAACTCCACCTTCGCTCCCCCACTGCCCTCCCCCCCCCCCCCCAATCAGGTCAAAGTAAGTATTGCATGCATAGGTGGGAGTAGGGGCCCCTGGGCAACAGCCCCGGAGGGCCTCGTACACCCCAGTTTGACCCTGTTTGTACCCAAGTGTGCCACAGGATGCTGCACTGATGTGGGTGCACCATCAACAACGTAATTTGTTTGTGATTCATATGGGGCAAGGGGGAGTGCTTGTAGGGGTGATGTGCAAAAAGGAGCCATTTATTTACAACCTGGTCAATGTAGCTCTAAAGTAAGAATTTTGCAACCAATGGTGTGCCAATGTGAATGAAATAAGCCCTCTTGTTTCTCTACATGACTAAAGGGAACAATACATAACGCTAGTCAATTAATCTCCTGTTAGTCACATGATTTAGTAGCCATATTCAGATTTACGGAAAGATCTCTTATTGGGAAAACCCCAAGTCTAGTGATGTGTGGGCCGGCCCGATACTCGCAGATTAGTCGTGTCCGGACTGACCTTGGCACATCACCTCCAGGTTGCGGGCAGGGAGAGCAAGCGGAAGAGCTCAGCCTGAGACCTTACACTGCTGGCAGCTCTCTTCCAGCTTCTCTGTTTAGCTGTGGAAGCCCCACCCCTTTTGGGACGTCAGTGCAGGGCGGGCGTGGGTCCATAAATAGAGAAAGGAAGCCGGGTCGGGTTGGGAACGGGCAGGTTAGGGCTGGGTAATAGATCCTAGACATGTAGAAGTTTCTTAGAATTCCATCTGCTTTCCTTTAGGAATCCTTATTTGAATTCGGCAGGATTCAGAATCTTCCATGATGGATTTTGCTAAACCCAAACCTTAAGTTGCATATACAAATGAGCAAAATCCCAGAGTACTAAATCTAAACAGTAGCGATGAGTGAATTTTTTGCCAGGCACGGATTTGCAGTGAAATTCGGCTTTTCGTCATTGACGCATTTTTACGCGAGACTGGCGCAAATATTTGCAGCAACAAAAATTCCCTGAGTGAGGAAAAAGTCATGGTCATGGCAAACAAGTCATGAGCATCAAAAAAGGGATACAGTCAGGGTCGGACTGGGCCGGGACACCGGAAAAAATCCTAGTGGGCCCCGGCAGCCCAGACTCGACCCTTGCCAGCGCTCCCCCTGCCCGACTGTTCCTTCCCTGATGCTTTAATGCGCACTCAGGGAGGACGTCTGGTCGGAGACCCTGCTGGAGGTTAGGGGGGCGCCTGCAGGGGGGATTAGGGGACGTGGCTGGGGGGCCCCTGCGGGGGGGATTAGGGGACACAGATGACAGGGACCCCTGGGGCAGTAGCCGCATTTCATGATTTTTTTGTTGTTTTGCAAATTTTTTTGCAGTTGCGCAAATTTTTCAGCAAAGCGAAAATGGACAGATTCGCTCATCACTACTAAACAGATATGTAGAAAGTTGCTGCGCAGAATTCCCAGAATCCCTCCAGGTACTAATAGGCATGTAGTACCGGGAATGGGGAGAATTGCTTATTAAGCTTTTCTATTGACTTGTACCAACGTGTTATCGTTATTGTCACTGACTACGGAAACGGTGTTGTTTGTGGCCTGAGGGTTTATAGCACAAAGTAATTTGTGTGTGTCCTACAGAAAGAACATGCTTACGCCAACATAGCAAATGATTTTATTACATGACTTGTATTGCTTTGGGCATAATAGGCTTTACTGTTTAAAGAGACAAAGACTGCATTCTGTATAGAAATTTCCATTCTTACCAAGCCTGAAAGGTTGTTTTTTTTTGCATTTGTGCCAATGGCTGTCTCAGCGTGCCCGTGCCAAATCCATGCTCTCAGTAAATGCAAGCAGTTTTCTCTAGCGGCCAGTTAAATGCCCGGCCGGCTCCACGGAACTGACATAAATAGAAGTGAAATGGAGTCTGTTAATTACGGGTGCCCATTTGCCGTCAGAATGTTGTCAAAGCTCCTTGGCGGTCGCGGTGGGTTTTTTTTTTCCTTTTATTCATTTTTTATACAAAATATCAGGAATAAAATGATTAGGCTTAGCGGAACACAGTGACAGTCATGCAGAGAAAAATAAGGGGTTTCCAAGAACGCCATTGTGCCGGTCTTTCCATTCCAGTTTGCTTTGCTAGGTATCCATTTGTAGTTTCCATTTATCTGAAAAACTGAATGGTCAAAATTGTTTCTAAAAGCTTTTTTTTTCCCTGTGGCAGATTTTTGAAATATGAAAATGATGGGTTGAGTGTATAAGTTTCACTTTTTATACTTTTTTCTCTCACCCAGTAGCTATCTAGCACCCAACACAGACCTTAAAATTGTTCTCTTCAGTTGGCAAAAGTTTGTATCGTTCCCCTAACTTGGCTTTGTTCTTCACTACTGGGCTCAATCAGCTCACACAAGCTGTTCTTTCCTTCCCAGGCACCTCATGAGGAGTTCTCTTCCCTACTCAGTACCACAGCCAGGCCTCACAAGCTGTGCCAGATAGCCAGAAGTCATTGCATGTATGGGACGTCAAGATATACAGTTAGTTATATTAGTACAGGTATGGGACCTGTTATCCAGAATGCTCAGGACCTGGGGCTTTCTAGTTAAGAGCTCTGTCCATAATATGAATATATAAATAACCATACTTCAAGACTACTCATTTAAATGTTAAATAAACAATAAGGGGTAATTACATCTTAGTTGGGATCAAGTACAGGTACTGTTTTATTATTACAGAGAAAAGGGAATCATTTAACCATTAAATAAACCCAATAGGGCTGTTCTGCCCCCAATAAGGGGTAATTATATCTTAGTTGGGATCAAGTACAGGTACTGTTTTATTATTACAGAGAAAAGGGAATCATTTAACCATTAAATAAACCCAATAGGGCTGTTCTGCCCCCAATAAGGGGTAATTACATCTTAGTTGGGATCAAGTACAGGTACTGTTTTATTATTACAGAGAAAAGGGAATCATTTAACCATTAAATAAACCCAATAGGGCTGTTCTGCCCCCAATAAGGGGTAATTATATCTTAGTTGGGATCAAGTACAGGTACTGTTTTATTATTACAGAGAAAAGAGAATCATTTAACCATTAAATAAACCCAATAGGGCTGTTCTGCCCCAATAAGGGGTAATTATATCTTAGTTGGGATCAAGTACAGGTACTGTTTTATTATTACAGAGAAAAGGGAATCATTTAACCATTAAATAAACCCAATAGGGCTGTTCTGCCCCAATAAGGGGTAATTATATCTTAGTTGGGATCAAGTACAGGTACTGTTTTATTATTACAGAGAAAAGGGAATCATTTAACCATGGAATAAACCCAATAGGACTGTTCTGCCCCCAATAAGGGGTAATTATATCTTAGTTGGGATCAAGTACAGGTACTGTTTTATTATTACAGAAAAAAGGGAATCATTTAACCATTAAATAAACCCAATAGGGCTGTTCTGCCCCAATAAGGGGTAATTATATCTTAGTTGGGATCAAGTACAGGTACTGTTTTATTATTACAGAGAAAAGGGAATCATTTAACCATTAAATAAACCCAATTGGGCTGTTCTGCCCCAATAAGGGGTAATTATATCTTAGTTGGGATCAAGTACAGGTACTGTTTTATTATTACAGAAAAAAGGGAATCATTTAACCATTAAATAAACCCAATAGGGCTGTTCTGCCCCAATAAGGGGTAATTATATCTTAGTTGTGATCAAGTACAGGTACTGTTTTATTATTACAGAAAAAAGGGAATCATTTAACCATTAAATAAACCCAATAGGGCTGTTCTGCCCCAATAAGGGGTAATTATATCTTAGTTGGGATCAAGTACAGGTACTGTTTTATTATTACAGAGAAAAGGGAATCATTTAACCATTAAATAAACCCAATAGGGCTGTTCTGCCCCAATAAGGATTAATTATATCTTTGTTGAGATCAGTTACAAGGTAATGTTTTATTATTACAGAGAAAAAATAATTATGCTTTAAAACATTGGATTATTTGATTAAAATTGAGTCTATGGGAGACAGACTTCCCCTAATTTGGAGATTTCTGGATAATGGATCCCATACCGGTATAGGTATTATCCAGAAACCCATTATCCAGAAATCTCTGAATTCCATCACCCATAGACTTGGAGGGGTTGACTGATGGACTTTTGTCTTTTTTCAACTCAAACTATATATGTAGTTATATGATGAGCAAAATCTAAAGACTGATATGACTGATCCAATAAAAATCTGGAATTTAATTAGGTGGTAAGTTTTTTCTCCCTGAATTGATTGTGTTCCCATATGTCATCATTTTCCAGCCGTGTACCCCAAACAGATCAACTTTTCCGATACCCCACTTTGAGCAGGTCGGTTTCTGAAGTGACATATCTCTATCATCCATGTTAGCTGCTGAGACAATAGATATCGTGAAAACATCAGCAGTCCGGGGTCACGCAGAGCAAGGTTGAGCAAGATCTCCTCCCTCCCGAGGGGATACTACTTCATAAACATGAGTCTACATCCTATATTGTGTGCTGCAATGCACCAGAAGACCCTTGTTGGCTTTGCAATCTATCAAACATTTAAACAACTGCCATTTTTCTTCATAAGGAGTCATACATCTTCCTTCATTGAATTAACCCCGTTTCCAGATGTACCTGCGTCTGAAACAAAACAGATTAAATGATTGAGAAACAGGATCTCCCGAACCAATTCATCATTAAATTATCACGGGGAGTCCTACATTAACAGCCCTGGAATTTATTCAGGCTCAATTCCATCTTCATTTTTTTTTTAAAGATATGAACCAATGTTTACAAAGCTGGGATTATCATTTTCTAAAGTGTAAATTTCATCTTTTTTATGAGAGCAGAGGCTCGCTATGGAATAAGGCAGAGGGGATAAGGAAATTTGGATTTATCCGGCCTTAAGTAATGAAGAAGAAGACGTGTAAATAACGTATTCCGCGGCCAAAAGCGCCACAATAAATGGGAAGAACAAAACAGATCATGACTGACAGCACAATTTTTTTGTCAGCTGGAAATGTCCTCTTTCTTGTCATCAGTGATGAATCACCGTGATGAGATTTTAAATGTCCCCTTGTCTGCCGAAATCGTGCTTCTAGATTAAGACTGAGTTTTTGAAGAGCATGAGAGGAAAAAAAAAAAAAACCCACGGAATTCAATTTATCCTCATAGCAATGTATAACTGAGATAGTCTACAGTCACAGAATGATATAAATGGAAAGATGCCTCTGAAGTGGGGAGGGAAGAGCGGTTCGGAATCACACATGCATTCATATATTCCCAGCGAGAAGCTCTTGACTTGATTCCTATTTGATTTTCATAATCGGTAATAAAGGACATTCAGTGTTGTCTAATTGTGTCTGATTGCCGCGCCGGCTACGCAAACAAACTTCAGCCAAGTCAGATTTGTATCAAATTAAGTGCGTTTGTTCCAGGCAGAAAGAAGTTTAATTTTTTCGTTCATTTACTGTAAGTCGGTTTGTTTCAGTGTTGTATGCGGCTAGATGAGACTGCTTAGTAGGGGGTATAATCAACTAAGACAATTACGCTCACTTGCAATGTAGATTGTGCTCGCCAGAAAAAAAAAAGAATTGTGCGTTCAATTGAGTGTTCAAATGTATTTGTGCGTTCAATTGAGTGTTCAAATGTAATACTTTTTCATCCTACAAGAGAAAAGGGGCCAGATCTTGTAAAATAAAACGCACGAATACTGTAAACGGCCCAATACAGAGTATAAACACTTTTCTTTTGTACCAATCTTTCACACAATAGCCACATTCAATTGTAAAGATAAATGGGGAGCAACACAAATATGGGCTGTGATTGGCTATTTGGTAGCCCCTAAGTCAAATCTCAGCCTACAGGAGGCTCTGGTTGGCAGTACATCTGTTTTTATTCAACCAAAACTTGCCCCCAAGTCAGGAATTCAAAAATAACTCCCTGGTTTGGGGGCACTGAGAGCAACATCCAAGGGGTTGGGGAGCAACATGTTACCCCTGAGCTACTGGTTGGGAATCACTGCTGTACACCATACACAAATATGATGCATCTACTGAATAGCTTTTTAAACACAGCTGATCACCAACACAAAATGTCCATAGTATATAGATATCAGTTGGGATTGGCATGCTCAGCTGTAGCCTTGCCCAAGAAGTGAAAATAGCCCAACTTTAAAATTTGTTTTTCGTAATAATAATATTTAAGAGTGGTTTGGATGACTTCTTGGACAATCATATAACATGACCCATAAATCATAGAGAACACAGAGGTCATGACTTGATTCATATTTGATTTTAAAAGATGGCCAGACTCAGGTCAATGGCGTACAATTTGTATTCAAAACAAATGAATGCTATTAGGTCAGGGGCAGCCACAGTTGGGGGGCTGGCAGGTAGGAGCATATATGCTGTGTAATATGGAGACAAAGGGTACTTTGCTTGTTAGTAGGCCAGAAACATGTTGAGATGCTGAGACATGATTTATTATGAGGATTGAGCAAAAAGAAATACAAAGTCCATACAACAGGCCAGTGGTTAGAGGCAGACAACAACACAACACAAGTCCGTGTAGCAGGCAGGGGGTCTGGGCTGGCAGCAAACAAGGAGGGTCCGAATAACAGGCAGTGGTCAGGGGCAGGCTGAGGACAGGGAGAAGTCAAATAAATAGGCTGAGGTCAATACCGGGAAATCCAACAGAGGTCAGGGACAGGAACAGAGGGACAGGGTAAGGTGAACGGAACTATGCAGGAATCGGGCAGGAACACGGGCAGGAGTCAGGCAGGAACACGGGCAGGAACCAAGCAGGAATCAGGTGGGTAAGGTCACTGGATCACAAAAAAGGCTTAATGATCAAGCAACCAGGGGTTGCCTTGCCCAAGAAACCATTGTCCTTGAGTGGCCTTAATCATTTTATTAACATTAAAGAAGTCCTTATTATGACTGTATTGCCATTACACAAAGTGGGGGACAGCAGAACCTGATGGCCAAGGAGCCTTTACAGCATGTCGACCTGGGCCACATACGGTATGGTGCTTTTGATTCCAGTGATAACTCTTTGGGATTTATGTATCCAGTACAGAGAAACCATAAGGCTTTAACAAGGCTATAGTGGTACTTAATATCCATACACAGCTGATTAATGATAGATGAGGCTTATGGGCAAGGAAAGGAGTTCTGATACACATTATACCTATGTGTTTCAAAGTAGTGTGTAGACATTAGCCAAATAATTCATATATCTATAGCATATGATATGGATCTTTTAAATAATTTATCTTTTCTGTGTATCCCTTGATGAATACTGATTCAGTATGAAAATATGTCTAACGAATGTTTCATCTCAATGATATGCAGGTGAGACATCTTTATTATCAGAGGAGAGCTTGATTACTGTTCACATAAAAGGTTTTCTTTCTAAACAAGGAGTTTGCTTTTTTTTTATTTCATGGGAGTTTGTTAAAAATTGATTTGTATAATTTTCTAGAGTATAAAGGCATTTATTATTGTGATGGGCAGCACAATGGGTCATTGTTTAGAACTGCACACCTTGCAGCTTTGGATTTAAGTTTTAATGTCCTTTTTTAATGGCATGCTGCTTTGGCTCCACCCCCAAGGTGACCAGGGTCCTCCCACTGTTCAAAAATATGTTGGTTTACTATTGTCTGACCAAATAGCCCCAAATTGTATGTGTATTATGTGTAGTATTAAGGATATAAGAGTGTAAACCCCAGTGGGAAAGGGGATGGTGTGAATGATGGGACATTCTCTGTGCATTTCGGTTCCATTATAATATAGAAATAGACAATAAGTCCTTACTAATTAACTATCAAATACAGTACTTCATAAGGTATGGTTCCAGAAAATTGAATTGTTTGGGGTCAGGAATGAGCTGAAATGTAGGAAATCCAATGAATCATTGTTTTCCAGAGGAGACCATGGTAGACCTACTGTAGGAATAGGTCTAATAGATTGTAAGCTCTTTTGGGCAGGGCTCTCTTCACCTCCTGTATCGGTTATTGATTGCTTTATATGTTACTCTGTATGTCCAATGTATGAAATGCAGTAATTCCTTGTAGAGTGTAAGCTTTTGGGCAGGGCTCCCTTCCCCTCCTGTATCGGTTACTGACTGCTTTATATGTTACTCTGTATGTCCAATGTATGAAATGCAGTAATTCCTTGTAGATTGTAAGCTCTTTTGGGCAGGGCTCCCTTCCCCTCCTGTATCGGTTACTGATTGCTTTATATGTTACTCTGTATGTCCAATGTATGAAATGCAGTAATTCCTTGTAGAGTGTAAGCTCTTTTGGGCAGGGCTCCCTTCCCCTCCTGTATCGGTTACTGATTGCTTTATATGTTACTCTGTATGCCCAATGTATGAAACCCACTTATTGTACAGCGCTGCGGGATATGTTGGCGCTTTATAAATAAATGTTGATAATAATAATATGTTGGTATAATTAAAAGGTATCTCAATACCTCTGTACATTGTAATTGTGCAAAATAATCTACTTTGTAGTTGTTGATTTTAATATAAGTGGTTAACATTTTCTCAGTTGAGCATTTATCTCTCAGTAGGATAAACGATCAACAAGTGTTTGGAGTTATTTAACTAACTGAACATAACGTGAGTGTTTTTGAGCCATAAAAGCCCATTTCTCCGTGTTTTAATTAGTGCAGATGGCTTAACGTGGTTTACACGCCTACTGTAAGGTCACAGAGAAACAACTGCCTCACCTGCCATTTGTCTGATACCAAATGAAGCGCTAATAATTGAGCGTTATTGACACGAGCACTAACCATGAGCAAGGAAACTACAATCATTAGACAATCATCTACACAAACAGGGAAACTGATGGAGATGACATTTATATACTGTTCATTGGATATTGAGATGAAGCAAGAGGTAAAGAATAAAGCTGGCCATACATGCACCGATAATATCGTATGAAACCTCGTTTCGTACGATATTCGGTGCGTGTATGGCAAGTCGGCGAGTTGACCGATATCGCAGGAGGCTGCTGATATCGGTCGACTCGCCGATCGGGCAGGTTAAAAGATTTTGATCGGGCGCCATTGAAGGCGTCTGAGCAAAATCTGCCGTCAGGGCTGAATCGGCAGAAGGAGGTAGAAATCCTATTGTTTCTACCTCCTTATCTGCCGTTTCAGCCCTGAACGGTTTGTGGCTGATTGTGCGATCGCCACGTGTGTGGCCACCTTAAGAGGTACATGGGATAATAAGCCTTGTAATTCTGCTGTATGTAAAGGTTTGGTCCTCACCTTGGCTTTGTCTCTGTATAAAGATCTTCAGTTTGTGGCCTTCAGTTTTCCTCTCAACTGCATTAGGGAGGGGGGTGCAAGATCAGACTTCACTTATAAATGATTAAAACAGATGAACGAAATATTATCGACAGTGACTAATCCGAGGCTGAAATTGCCAAAATTTGCTTCATTGAGATTCACCAGCAGAGCTGAGAATCACAGGTAAATACTGTACAAAAACCCTACACAGTGATCCATGCCCAGGCATGATTGTGTGATCTGCACACTGCTATCATGTATTTGCACAAATACAACTTGGCAAGGGTGAGCTCAAACACATCTCAACAATATGGATTTCAAGTACAGATATCAGACACCTTATCTAGAAACCCATTATCCAGAAAGTTCCTAATTACGGAAAGGCCGTCTCCCATAGACTCCCATTTTAATCAAATAATTCACATTTTTAAAAATGGTTTCCTTAATCCCCAGCAGCAGCCAGTATCTAGTAGAATTAAAGGAACAGTAACACCAAAAAAATGAAAGAGCTTTAAAGTAATAAAAATATAATGCACTGTTGCCCTGCACTGGTAAAACTGGTGTGTTTGCTACAGTAACACTACTATTTATTATTAGTATTATTAGTATTATTTATATAATAAGCTGCTGTGTAGCCACGGGGGCAGCCATTCAAGCTGGAAAAAAGGAGAAAAGGCACAGGTTACATAGCAGATAACAGATAAGCTCTGTAGAATACAATAGTGTTTTATCTGTTATCTGCTATGTACCTGTGCCTTTTCTCCTTTGAATGGCTGCCCCCATGGCTACATAGCAGCTTATTTATATAAATTATAGTAGACTTTCTGAAGTAAACACACAACTTTTACCAGTGCAGGGCAGCAGCACATTATATTTTAGTTGCTTCTATTCACGTTCATTTTTTGGTGTTACTGTTCCTTTAAGTCTAAAACAACTGGACTTTTCTCACCACTCATCCAAGTGGCTTCTATAGTCAGAGAGTCCCCTATGTTTTATTAGGAAGAGACAACAGGGGATTGAGGAGCACGGCGGTGATCAGAATGCCACTTGTGTCCTTCTTGTGTAACACAAGCTGTCAAGGATAGGGTTAAAAGACTTGCTGAAACATAATGGAAAGAAAATAGAACTATGTTTTGTGTGTAATTTTTTTTTACCTCCTTTTTGTTGCAGAAGCACAGTGTGTGTGATACCTAAGCACAACAATTGACATTCTCTGGTTTCTCCAATAACGTATTAAGTGAGACCCTGGCTTTGTTAGGGAGTCATTCCGTTATTGTGTTGGGAATGTGTATTTTACATTATGATCCGCCGTGTATCTCTGCTTTTCTTTATTAAATCATAGCAGTCGGGTAAAAGATTATCATCTGCATTTGTCATAGAAAGAGCGATGTAAATCCAAGGACACCGATAAGACAGATCTGCTTACATCTCCCCTTGGTTTAAAAAGAAAAAAAAAGAATATTAAGCTCGGGGCCTGCGGATGGATAAGGAAGCCTCTGACAGATATTCCTAAGTAGATTTTGGAGAATAGAGTTACACCGATGCTTATCTGTGAAGAGGCGCGGGAAGAAGGATTTTTATAGCCATTCACACAAATGAGCTTGAGCAGATGATGCCCAAAATGGGACTGGATATTGAATTAGGCAAGTCGGCCATTTGTATTACTGGCTGATGTATTTGCTTGTGTTTTTGTGCGCTGTAGTTTATTGCATCTTCTCCTTGTTAGCGCTGCAAACAAATGGACTCGGGCGATGCTCATTCTAAGACAAGAAACTAGTAGTAAGAGTTATAAGAACAGCATTGTAGATGGGTGCGATTGTA
Organism: Xenopus tropicalis; assembly: GCF_000004195.4. NCBI lineage: Eukaryota > Metazoa > Chordata > Amphibia > Anura > Pipidae > Xenopus > Xenopus tropicalis. The sequence goes on along the minus strand of NC_030678.2, from coordinate 163,799,533 downwards.
AAGCTGATTTATAAAGGTAGGTGCATTCAGTAGGCACAATAATGTGTGTACAATTGCCTCCCTATATAAACTCTATTCACATTGCACTAATAATGGGTGCAACCTGGGCTCTTATGTCACTTTCTATCCTGCACAAACTGTAGCTCTGAAATCCCTCCTTAAAGGAGAAGGAAAGGTAAAAACTAAGTAAGCTTTATCAGAAGAGTCTATGTAAATACAGCCATAATACAGATAGAGTCCTCTGTCAAAAGAAACACAGGATTTCTTGTCTACATTTTTGTAAACATGTTGTTCGGGTGTCTGACTTCCTCTCTCAGAAAAGTCCTTAATTCCCATGGCCAGAGTCTGCACTCTTCCCTCTCCTGCTCACCCCTCCCACCAGAATGCTAGGAACTCCCTCCCCCCTCCCTTAGAAATGTGTGATCTCAGCTATGACGGCTAGACTGCAGGCAGGAAGCTACTTAAAATGGCAGCTGCTATCTTAAGCAAAGGGAGAAAGCTTCTAGGGCTGTTTACTCAGGTATGGCAATGGTTTCTGCAGAATAAATATAACGTTCTAGGTGGCACTAATGTGGCAAATCTATTGGCAGTAAAATGCCAAAATGACTTTCCTTCTCCTTTAAAGGAGACCTGTTACCCTACCAAATAATTCTAAGTCCTTTACTGTTATGTTTAAGCAAAATAAATTTTACTTACATCTGAAAATTACTTACATTTTATTTCTTTCAGTTTTGGAAATCACAATCACAGCAAGCAGGCAGGCGCCATTTTGTGGACACTGTTATTATTAATGCAAGTTTTGTATTTCCCCAAATGCATGCATTAGAATGGTGGACCAATGCCCATGCACAGGCTACACTGTTAGAGACCAGGGATACCCAGAATCCACTTTTATGGATTCGGCCGAACCCCCGAATACCAAACTGAATCCTAATTAGCATATCGCGTGCGGTGAAAAGTTTTCAACTTCCGTGTTTACGTGACAAAAAGTCATGTGATTTTTAGGATTCGGATTTGGTTCAGCCAGGACCCTTTGCATTTTTGCATTCCAATATGCAAAAGACTTTCACACAGAGCATATTGGGCAGGTTTTGGCCAGAAAATGCAAACACTGTCCAATCCAGCCATGTCCTCAGGTGGCAAGTGGCTCCTCCTACAATCCTGTCACTGCCTTTTCACCTCTGGAATTTTTGTGCCAGCGAAGAAAACTTAGGGGGGGATTTTTCAACATTCGAGTCAATGGGAGTTGTCCTAGGCAAAGTCAATATTGTTTATTCGAAGCTACAAAAATGACATAAAGAGGAATTTCTCACCAATCCCTTGGATGTTGCTCCCAGGGGCCTCAAAGCTGGGGCTTATTTTTGATTTCCTGGCTTGGAGTCAAGTTTTGGTTGCACAAAAACCAGGTGTACTGCCAAACAGAGCCTCCTGTAGGCTGCCAGTACACATAGGGGCTACCAAATAGCCAATCACAGCCCCTATTTGTAACCCCAGGAACATTTTTCATGCTTGTGTTGCTCCCCAACTCTTTTTGCATTTGAATGTGGCTCAGGGGTTAAAAAGGTTGGGGGCCCCTGCTCTAAGGGGGACATTTACTAATCCTCGAATCCGAATGGGAAAAAAACGAATTGGAAACGAAAATTTTGCGATTTTTCTTTCGTCACGATTGTTTCGTATTTGTCCCAACTTTTTCAGAGCCATTGCAACTTTATCGTATTTTGCGCGATTATTTTGTCGCCGTGGCGATTTTTTTGTATTGTGTTATAGTAAACGGCGGAAAAACTGAATTTTCGTGACGCCGACGAAAAAGTTGCAGAAAATATACGATAAAGTTGTAACGGCGACAAAAAAGTTGCACCAAATACGAAACAATCGCGATGGCGACGGAAAAATCGCAAAAATACCGATCATTACGAAAAAATCGCATTTGGGCGCTTTTCGGACGTTCGTCTATTTGCATACATATGAGGCAGTCTCCTCAACCCTTTTGACTTGTTCTTGAATCCCCACTCCTGGCTCTACCTAACGTCCGAAAAGCGCCCGAATGCGTTTTTTTTGTAATGATCGGTATTTTGCGACTTTTTCGAGCGCTCAATATGAAAAAGTCGCGACAATTCGCAAAAGTCGTAATGGCTATAAAAAAGTCGCGACAATTCACGAAAGGCATAATGGCTGTGAAAAAGTCATGACAATTCACGAAAGGCATAATGGCTATGAAAAAGTTGCGACAATTCACGAAATTTGCAATGGCTATGAAAAAGTCGCGACAATTCGCGCAAGTCGTAATGGCTACGAAAAAGTCGCAAAAAATACGAAAAAGTCGCAAAATGTTCGTTTTCCAATCCGAATTTTTCCCATTCGGATTCGTGGATTGGTAAATGTGCCCCTAAGTGTTGCTTTAGGCCACCTTAGGAGGGGAGGAGACAGTCTTACAGTAATTACTGCTGTACAAGGGAAGTATAGGATCCATCTCTGGGTTGTTTCTTTGAACAAGTCACCTACCAGATGATTATTGGACTATACAATTTACCAGCCTTAATAATTAATAAAGGTATCAGTCTCCAGCTTGACTACAAGTTGCGGCAGGTAATTACTCTATACAAACCCTATTTTTTCACTTTTTGCATGTTAAAAAAAAAAGAATGTTGGCACTTGCAGTAAAATTGGAAAAAAAGCTCTGCATCCCTTTCAATAAATTCTCTAAAGTCCTTTTAACCTTCTGTGCCTTTTTGTATTTTACCTTCCAAAAAATAATCGGTAATAAAAAGTGGATTGTGAGGCTAGTGAGGATGTCAGTAGGATTCCATATCAAACGGATTTCTTGCATATTCCGGTGTCGCTGTAGCAGCGGATTGACTCTATCTACCCTTAAGTAATTTGACTTCATTTCATATTTCCAGTGGCTTCAGCACTAAATTTAATCAGAAACCCTTCCCGTTTGTGGACAAAACCGCTTTTCTACATTTTTGTTTTTCTCTGTGGTTATTTTCAAAGGAACGCGATTGTTTTATACGAGAAGGGGCCGCGCTTGTTCCTCAGAACGGATCTTTAAATGACCAGCCGGAAGCCAAAATACGTTTGAAGTCACGAGAATTGTAATTACTAAGGAGCAATGTATTTCTTTCCCGATTACCGAAGACTCAGATTCCTGCTCTGTTTTACATTCCGTGCCAGTTGTTTCGGCAAATGTTAACATAAAAGAGCACAAATGCAAAGTTACAGTTTGTACAGCAAATTAATTCGAGCAGATGGAAATTCTCCGAATTCACAAATTGGCAGAAAATTTCAGCTTGTTGAGAAATCAGCGCAAATTACGAGTGGTGTTTGTGTATATAGATTTTGTGTGCTGCTAATTATGAACCGGTTTACAATTAATTAACGTTGATTGATCTGTATTAGTAAAAATTCCTAGTTATTTGAATAATTTTGAAATCATTGGAAGTGGCAGTTATGCACAATTGGGTTTGCCACTCGCAATGCCGTACTGAATAAACTGCAGCTCGGGGACTTGGCAATAATGATAAGCACATTTTTTCTGCAGCCATGGATTTGAAGCGAATTTCCGTATTTCGCCATTGGCAAATTGTTTCGGGAAACTTCAGCGGAAATTTGCTGCAAAAAATTAGTTGCGTGTCAAAAAAAGTCACGGCCGGGTCAGAATGGACTTGATCGGGTCAAAAATGATGCACGCAACAAAAGAAAGACGTGTGTGACAAAAAAGTCACGCAACAAACGCGTTTCGCAGATTTTTGGGTCGTTTCGCTAATATTTCAGCAAAGCAAAACGGGGCAGATTCGCTCATCACTACTTAGCAAGTTAAATGATATACAGGTATGGGATTTGTTATACAGAATGCTTGGGACATGGGTAATAATGACAGATCTTTTTTGCCAGAAATGGATTCATGGAGAAATTTCTCATTTCACCATCTGCAAATTTTTGCGTAAAACTGCAGAAAAAAATTGCCACAAAAAACATGAGTAATAATGACAGATATTTTTTTTGCCAGATATGGATTCATGGAGAAATTTCTCATTTCACTATCTGCAAATTTTTTTTGTTAAACCACACGGTGACTCTGCGTAAGCTGATCAGAAAACCCTGCGCTACACTGATGAGCCCCAAAAAAAGGCAAAACAGGTCTGTAGTTGGGAATCTAATCAGCTATTATCCTGGCTTCTGCTTTAAAAACCCAGTGGGTGAGCTTTAGCCTATAGGATAAACCCATGTAAATGGGATTCTTTTAGGAGCCTTAAGGAATTTGTTCCCAGAATCCCTTTGGTCTATTTGCATACATATGAGGCAGTCTCCTCAACCCTTTTGACTTGTTCTTGAATCCCCACTCCTGGCTCTACCTAAGCTGATCAGAAAACCCTGCACTACACTGATGAGCCCCAAGAAGAGCGAAACTGGTCTGTAGTTGGGAATCTGATCAGCTATTATCCTGCCTTTTGCTTTAAACCCAGTGGGTGAGCTTTAGCCTATAGGATAAACCCATGTAAATGGGATTTTTTTGTTTGGAATTCATTCCCAGAATTCCTTTTGTTTATTTGTATCTGTATGAGGCAGTCTCCTCAACCTTAATGATTCTCAACAAATACAAGAATTCTATAAGCAGAGACTGAATTTGTACATATCATGTCATTTGCTTCTGCTTTCTAGAGAGTCTGGGTACAGTATAATAAAGCTTTCGGTTGGTATTTATGTCACTATCTTCTATGTCAGCCAATTACTGTGATGCCAAGATGTTTCATCAGCTTGCATATAATAACACTGACTGTTCCTCTCTATGTTTTTAGTCACAACTGTTTTATTTGTAAACCAGGTTGGACGTGAATGTAGCTTATTTTGCTTTTTGACTTACCAGGCAAAACGCTACACACTTCTTATTGAAATGAATGATGTCCCATGTGGGCCATGGAAACAAGATGAAGAAGTAGACTGTGCTCCATGGGGACAAACAAAATATTTGTATATACATTTTTTTAAATGATATAATAACTTTTGGGCTTGCAAAGGGAATTCTTGCAAGCCCAGATAAGAGACCTTTCCACACAACACCTTAACAAAATAATTTAGACATTAAACAAACCCAAGAGAATTTTTGCCATCAATATGGGTTCATGCACCTTAGTTACCATAAATTACAAGGTACTATTTTCTTGTAGATTGTAAGCTCTTTTGGGCAGGGCCCTCTTCACCTCTTGTATCGGTTATTGATTGCTTTATATGTTACTCTGTATGTCCAGTCTATGAAACCCACCTATTGTACAGCGCTGCGGGATATGTTGGCGTTTTATAAATAAATGTTAATAATAATAATAAATAAAAAATCATTTTTAAAAATTAGAATTATTAGCTTAAAATGGGCTCTACTAAAGACGGACTTCCCATAATTTGGCACTTTCTGGATAACAGATTTCCAGATAATACATACATCTCTCATTCCCTTGTTCTCACTTTTTTACTCTAAAGCCCTGCATTATCCCAGGGGAAAAGGTGAGAACCTTGCGTCAGGCAGCAGAGAGTGGCTAATTACCAGGGGGCGGCTAAAAGCCACCTCTGGTAACTGTAAAAGTCGAATTTTGCATTTTTGAAATGGAAATTCAGCTCTTCTAGTGCAGAGAGCATAATAGCGACGCGTTCCCCCCAGGACCCGCTCCGATGTAGAAGAGGTACGCGCCAGAAACGCCACTGACAATATAGCTATAGATATACATCTATACATACATACATTGGCTTCTATTTCATCTGGGCATCTTTTTTTTAAGATTTCCATTTGATAAACCTCACAAAGTAAGTGGAAAACAATGAATGAGTTGTATTGAGATTCTCCACTTCAATTTTTTTTTTTTTTGTGAAAAACAATAAAATATAAACCCTTGCACCCCAGAGCCCCTTTTTTCTTGCTCAAAGCAGACCCACCATTCTTTCTGCCATGGCTGTTTTCCCAAGTATAGGTATGGGATCCCTTATCCGGAAACCCGTTATCCAGAAAGTTCCGAATTACGGAAAGGCCATCTCTCATAGACTCCATTGTATAAAATGATTTCCTTTTTCTCAGTAATTAAACACAATACCTTAATCCCAACTAAGATAATTATACCCCTTATTGGGGGCAGAACAGCCCTATTGGGTTTATTTTATGGTTAAATGATTCCCTTTTCTCTGTAATAATAAAACAGTACCTGTACTTGATCCCAACTAAGATATAATTACCCCTTATTGGGGGCAGAACAGCCCTATTGGGTTTATTTAATGGTTAAATGATTCCCTTGTCTCTGTAATAATAAAACAATACCTGTACTTGATCCCAACTAAGATATAATTACCCCTTATTGGGGGCAGAACAGCCCTATTGGGTTTATTTAATGGTTAAATGATTCCCTTTTCTCTGTAATAATAAAACAGTACCTGTACTTGATCCCAACTAAGATATAATTACCCCTTATTGGGGGCAGAACAGCCCTATTGGGTTTATTTAATGGTTAAATGATTCCTTTTTCTCTGTAATAATAAAACAGTACCTGTACTTGATCCCAACTAAGATATAATTACCCCTTATTGGAGGCAAAACAAGCCTATTGGGTTTATTCAATATTTAAATGATTTTCAGCAGACTTAAGTTACGGAGATCCAAATTACGGAAAGATCCCTTATCCGGAAAACCCCAGGTCCCGAGCATTCTGGGTAGCAGGTCCCATACCTGTACTTATGCTGGGACCCTAAGAAGTGACGCACATAGCCAAAAGCCCAGCCTTTCCCAAATTCCCCGCCCAAAAATGAAACGGTTTTATTTCCAGTTAATTGAGTTCTGGAAATTATTTTTTAATGTATTAATGACTCTATATCTTTCTTATTTATTCACATTAACTGCCTTTGGAGCGTAGAACAACAGTAAATCATCCCCCTCATCCCCCTGGGTTTCCTCTGTGGCTCTTTTTTTTCCCCCAAAAAAAGCTTTTATAACATGAAGGAGCCGCTCTGTTTGTATTTCGCGCAGCAGTTTCCATTTATTAGAGGAGTTTAATGACAAGCAATCTAAATGAGTTTTCAGTTTGTACATATTTTATCTGCTGGGGTGGAAAGTGTGATGTTCCCACTTGGAAAAGAAAGTTTATCAATGTTTGTGGAACGGCACATTTGTTTAGCGTAGAGGAGCGTTGGTCTTCCGAGACTACACGGGGGCTCACGTAGCGGAATTAATGATGCCTGAATCATCCATTAACCTATTTGTGGTTTTACACGGGTTATTTATAGAGTCCAGCCTGTTGTCGTCATTTGACAATTAGATATGCTGATGAGGGTTAGTTGGATAAAAATAGCTCCGGTTTTGGGGGGAAACAATCCGGTTTTGGTTAAAGCTTTCATTAACCATTTCAAATGTTTATGTATCTTATGGAAAAACTAGGAGGCAACTATCCTTCTGTGAAGGTATTGTTATCTACAGTGGCTGTTTTTGTCTTCCTGAAATATCATTGTCTCAGGTGGTTTGACCACAGCCTTCCTTTTCATCTTCCATAGCCATCTTAAGGTCCCCATACACGGGCCGATTGTAGCTGCCAATATTGGTCCTTGGACCGATTCGGCAGCTTATCGGCCCGTGTAGGGGCAGAACCAAGGGGCCTGGCCGACCGATATCTGGCCTGAAATTGGGCAGATATCGATCACCCAGGTTAGAAAATTCAGTCGGATCGGGGACCGCATCAACAAGCCAAGGCGGTCCCCGATCCAACTGAATTTTCTAACCTGGCCAATTGCCGCCCAAAATAATTCGATCGATTTAGCCTACACCAGGGGTGGGCAAAGTTTTTGGCTCGGGGGCCACATTGACTCACAGGCGGGCCAGGCCGGGCCAACGTCCCCGACCTGCGGCTCCCTCCATCGTTCGGCTGCGTCTGTTTCCCGGCTCCCCGCTGCATCCTATTTTATGGTTGCGCCCCCTGCGTATACAGCACGCATGAAGCGCAACCAATCAGGGCCCAGAAATTATTTAAAGGGACCCGGAGTCGGCGGGCCGGATTAAAAAGGCCAACGGGCCGGATGTGGCCCGCGGGCCGTAGTTTGCCCACCCCTGGCCTACACGCTCCCCATATATCGGGTGAAGATCTGCTTGCTTGGCGATCTCGCCAAGCGAGCAAATCTTAACGTGTATGGGGACCTTTAGTGTGTTTCAAAGATCCCAATAAGGGGTGTGGCTTGATATGGGGTTGTGACCAATTTGCAGGGCTGCTCATTGAGCTCTCCACAGCAAGGGCAACATTCTAGGTTAGTTCTGTCCAACTTTCCATGTAGTATCCAGTTTTCTACTGCACCCCATGTTGTGGGACCAGATTTAATACAATTATCCCATACAAAGAAGACATTGGGCAGGTTGGACACAATAGAAATCTCATGGAGGTCCACAAGTGTTTAGTTGAACAGCCCTATCAAAGGTTTTTTTGGCCTGTATAGAGAAATATCACAAATAAATGTCAGTAAAGGATTTTCTATTTGATTTTGGAGTGTGAAAAGTCAATATTTTTTTTATTATAATCTACAGTGGTTTCACAGATTGAAAATCAGAGGGTTTGCTCCTTCCTAAAATGAATATGTCACTGTGTAGAGTTTTTTATCAGGTTAAATGGAAGTCGCTGAGTAGCCAGTTTTGGAAAGTTCCATGGAACTTTATTTTCGTAAGGCTCAATATGCTCAGCATTCAACTTTCACCCCTGTATGTGTCTGGAAATGAATAAGGAGTATTTCTGTTCTAATCTGGCTTGATATGTATGTTTCACAAATGGTAATGGTCCTTGTTGTGTTGCTGTTACACCGTGAAAGCCAGTGATCCCCAACCAGTGGCTCAGGGGCACCATGTTGCTCCCCAACCCCTTGGATGTTGCTCTCAGTGCCCCCAAACCAGGTAGTTATTTTTGAATTCCTGACTTGGGGGCAAGTTTTGGTTGAATAAAAACAAGATTTCCTACCAAATAAAGCCCCCTGTAAGCTGATAGGGTGCATAGAGGCCCCTAATAGCCAATCACAGCCCTTATTTGGCTCCTCCATGAACTTTTATGGTGCTTGTGTCGCTCCCCAAGTCTTTTTACATTTGACTGTGGCTCGAGTAAGAAAGGTTGGGGAGCCCTGGTGTAATGTATATGCTATATAGGAAGATTTTAATGCTGCATACTGGAAATGACTATACTGGGAATGGCTATCCCCTGCTTGACAAGGCTATGGTACAATCCAATTATAATAACATTCTTGCTTCCTTGAAAATCAAGGGGGTAAAAAGGTATGAACCACACTAATTCTAAAGGGCCGTAACTGAGTTTATAAAACTCCAAAAGGATATTTATTACTGATTGAATTTAAAATGAATACCAATTTACTGAGTTGAAAGCAATTTTTTGTAAAAATGACCAAAAAAATATTCCAAGTATTGGTGACTAAGCTAATAGATATACAGTGTTCCTAAAATAATGGCATTTTGGCATTTTAAAAGGTTTTGTAACACAAAATATAACTCCCAGGAGCACAGTTATCACCTCCTAAATCCGTACAGGTGGCAAGTGCGATGAATAAGAGCAACGTGGGAGTCACACTTGCATTTTTAAGAGGTTTAAACTGTTTTAAAGGTTGTGTGGTTGATCTCATGGAAAATCACAGAAGTGAATACAATAAATAGGGCTTACAATTCGATTCTACCTATTCTTTTAGTTTTCCAAATGTTATGCCATTATAAAGTGCTAAATTGGACATTGGGTTATTTTCACTAAACTTTGCCAACACCCTACCTTGATAAACCTGACAGTTAGTTCAGAGCTACCTACCTACCTTTCAACAAACAAATCCCTTTCTTTTCTAAGCAGCAGCCTTTGAGCAGCTCATTATTAGGGGCTTCTCAGTGGACTGGTAAATAATTTTAGCAGCTTTTCTTGTGCTCTGTGGGATCAGGCTGCTAGAGTTTAACTTTTTGTTTAGTGTCAGAAACAATAGGTATTCACTATTTACAACAATAGGCAAAAAGTATGTTCGGCGCAAACCCTACTCATTGAGCTCATGTTGAAAAGGGCTGTACACTGTCTCTTTAAGTGATTTACTAAAACCTATATTTTGCAGACTACGGGAATTCAACTAGGTATTTTTTATTTCCATAATTTGCCAATAAACCTTATTGACTAACTTCAACAGGGCAATTCTCACCTTTGTCCAACATAAGCCAAATAAATAGGGCTGGTATTGAAAACATCTTCTGCCTATTCTTTTAATTAAAAAAAAATCTATAAATGAATTTATCTTTTATAATTATAAAGTCTATCCACTATCCTATTAACTTCCAACCTTTCCCTTACAGAACTATTTAAGTCTCATAATGAACACAGCCATCTCACATCTTGCTCATTCTATCTTTGCTTAATTGTGTTCCTCCATGAACCTAATGGCCGCCCAGCTATTTTCCCACCATAAACTTTTCCACACTGCATTGTAGATCCTTCCGGAACTTGACCATCATTATTTGTGGTCTTAGTTTGTGTGTATGTTGATTGCTATGTATCCGTTTGTACATCTCTGATGAATAGTTTATTATAATGATAATGAAAATGGATCAAAGTAGTTTTTATGGAAAACATGAGATGATGTATAAACAGGCGCTTTCTTACCCAAGTTCCAGGTCACTATATTTGTCCCAAATTTACAGATTATGAGGAGTTCATTACTCCACCACCCATAATTTCATTGAAGAACCAAGAAAGTGGGAAAATAAAATTAGTCAGAATGCATGTCTAGCATAAAGGCTTGGCAATATCCAATTACCTTTCTGGCAATAAGAAGAATGGTAATTTAAGTGGTGACTAAAGAAGTTTCTATATTATTATGCTTGGCCAGTTATGTCCAAAGTATGGTTCTCTCTGAACTTTGCTAAATATAGAGCAAGCACAAAGAGTCCTTTGCCAGGCAGTGGAAACATGGAAGAAAGGATGGGCAGACTTTTATGTACTCTGAGCTCGATGGTGCAAAACGTGCACAGAAAATAGTGTCGTTAGCGGCTCAATTCCTATTGATTTCAATGGAAGTCCAGGGTGGTGTAAAATATATATCTGCATCAATTTTAGTTTCTGGGTGCAAGAATGAATAAGTCTGTTCTATACAGGTATGGGACCCCTTATCCGGAAACCCATTATCCAGAAAGTTCCGAATTACAGAAAGGCCATCTCCCATCTCCAATAATTACCCCTTATTGGGGGCAGAACAGTCCTATCGGGTTTATTTAATGGTTAAATTATTCCCTTTTCTCTGTAATAATAAAACAGTACCTGTACTTGATCCCAACTAAGATATAATTACCCCTTATTGGGGCAGAACAGCCCTATTGGGTTTATTTAATGGTTAAATGATTCCCTTTTCTCTGTAATAATAAAACAGTACCTGTACTTGATCCCAACTAAGATATAATTACCCCTTATTGGGGGCAGAACAGCCCTATTGGGTTTATTTAATGGTTAAATGATTCCCTTTTCTCTGTAATAATAAAACAGTACCTGTACTTGATCCCAACTAAGATATAATTACCCCTTATTGGGGGCAGAACAGCCCTATTGGGTTTATTTCATGGTTAAATGATTCCCTTTTCTCTGTAATAATAAAACAGTACCTGTACTTGATCCCAACTAAGATATAATTACCCCTTATTGGGGGCAGAACAGTCCTATTGGGTTTATTTAATGGTTAAATGATTCCCTTTTCTCTGTAATAATAAAACAGTACCTGTACTTGATCCCAACTAAGATATAATTACCACTTAAATGATTTTTAGCAGACTTATGGAGATCAAAATTACGGAAGGATCCCTTATCCGGAAAACCCCAGGTCCCGAGCATTCTGAATAACAGGTCCCATACCTGTATTTTATTTAACCTCTTTGTTGCTATGTTACATTTTTAAAAAGTAAGACTTTGGAGGAAACTTCTGTGACATTCAAATCAATTCTAAAGACTCAATTAAACTCACAGGTCACAGGTCTGCAAAATATATCATTAAATGTAGAATGAACTGTATCAAAAAGAGAACGGGCTAAACTTTCAGGTTTTCAGTTTTGTTTTGTTTTTTTTCATTCAATGAGCTCTAAAAATGCTAATTGCAATCCCGTTCGGTATCATGCATATTGCTTTAAAATGCCTTCATCTCATTTCACTCTTGGTTTCGGTTGAAAACAATGAAAATGAATCTCTGGAAGAAAAAAAAAAACAACAAAAATGTCATGATTTGATAGAGATGGCAAAGCAAAACAAATGTGTTGATGTGCAAATGGCCTTTAGATGTCAGCAAGCACAGACAGGTTGGTAATAAAGTTATTCTCAGGATTAGTCTCTGACGTCCATTAAAGATGGCTACCTCTTTCATTCTGAATACACATGAACCTCGGGAAATAACCTTTTTAGCTCATGTGCAAATTATTGTATTATGGATGTTCTAAAGGCCTGATGGAATTGCCAGATAGGGGATAATCTATTTCCATTTACAGCTGATTTGATAGAATCTGAAGTTCTAAAAGTGAGGTGAAGAATCTAAAAAACTTTTCTCTTATTCATAGCAGTAACCTAGAAACTGTCCTTCCACCCAAAGATATATTTAACCCAGTGATCCCCAACCAGTAGCTCAGGGGCAACATGTTGCTCCCCAACCCCTTGGGTGTTGCTCACAGTGGTCTCAAAGTAGGTGCCAATTTTTACATTTCTGGCTTGGAGGCAAGTTATGGTAACACAGAGAAACAGTTTTACTCCAAGCAGAGCCTCCTGCAGGCCAGCAGTCCCCATGGGGCTACCAAATCACCAATCACAGCCCCTATTTGCCATCCCCAAAGAACGTTTTTTATGCTTGTGTGGCTCCCCAACACTTTTTACATCTGAGTGTGGTTCACAAGTATAAAAGATTGGGGATCCCTTTTTGTTCTATATTCTATACATGTTGCACTTTCATTGCCAGGGAGAGCATTAACCAACATGCAAGGTGCTCCAGAAAATTGCATATGCCAAGATGATTGAAGGGATTCATCATGTAATCTCAGACTTAACCCCATATGTAATTAAAGGCACTAAGATTCCCAAGTAGCAGTAACCAAAACTTAGTGTATTTTATCACATAAAACAGTGATCCCCAATCAGTGGCTCAGGGCAACATGTTACTCCCCAACCCCTTGGGTGTTGCTCTCAGTGCCCCCAAACCAGGGAGTTATTTTTGAATTCCTGACTTGGGGGCAAGTTTTGGTTGAATAAAAACAAGATTTCCTACCAAATAAAGGCCCTGTAAGCTGATAGGGTGCATAGAGGCTGCCTAATAGCCAATCACAGACCTTATTTGGCTCCTCCATGAACTTTTATGGTGCTTGTGTTGCTCCCCAAGTCTTTTGACATTTGACTGTTTGACTGTGGCTCACAAGTAAGAAAGGTTGGGGACACCTGACATAAATTTCTCTTTGACCAAAAATTTGCACAACTGAGAAAAGTTTAGGAAATGAAGAAATGTTGCCATAATTTGGCAAATGTATTGGAGTCAATGGGCATTTAATTGATTTTTTCCAGTGCAAAATATTTTTTTTTTCAGCAAAAATAAAATGCATGGAGAAATGCTAATAATGCAGTTGCCTTTTACTTGTCTTTTCCTCCACTAATAAAAATATTTTTTTTCTAGTGAAACAAAACACACGAGGGGTCATTTTTTTTTTTGTAACTTGAATTTTTTATTGAAAAGACATTTCAGTGGTTTGCATACATAAAAGAAAAAAGAAACAGTAAAAGAAGAGGTGAGAGAGAAGGAAAGGAGATAGGTAGTAGATCAGTATAACATTCGTGTTACTTTTAAGTTTCAATGGCAATTTTAGTGTTGATGTTGTTATCCATGGAGACTCAGAGGTTTGAGGCTAACATTTCCCAAGGGGATTATATTTGGAGAAAATTTGGGGTCTTGTTTTGCAGCCGGGCAATACTTGAATCAAATAGTTTGTTACTTTCCACTCTGCATTTGATTTCCGCTAACGTTGGTGGGGTGGAAGATTTCCACTTTGCCGCAATAGCGAGACTTGTGGCCATTGAGGGGTCATCCTTGACCCCAGGGGACGCTCTACTCTTTGCACCAGATGGAAAATCCGTCCCTCAGTACAGAGAGCAGTGTCCTGCCACTCAATACCTGATGTGTCTGAATGATGCACAAGGTAGGGGTGGGAAGGGGCAGGAGAGGGGAAGCCTATGTGCCTCTCCCCACCCCCCTCTCTTGGAATATGTGGCCACTATTACAGTCAGTGCTGGATCCAAAGGCTGTGGGGAAGGTCTCTGTGCTCCGAATATGCCAATGGCCACAGGCAGCCGTTGGCAGACAAGTGAAGGTATCGAGCAAAGTGCAAAAAAATTGGTGATTGCAGCCTTTCTCTTGCACTTTGCATGCTGCATTTGGCTTCACTAAAGAGAAAATATGGAGAAATACTAATAATGCCATTGGCATACTTCCTGTGTTTAAAACTATTTTTTTTCCCAGTGAAACAAAACACATAGAGAACTGTTCATAATGTCATTGTTGTAGTCTCCAGAACACAAAAAATAAGTTTTTATTTTTTTTTTCTGGATAAACAAAAAATGGCAAAAAACTGTACCAAGCAAAAAAAACTTGCTCATCCCTAGTGATAATCCTTGTTACTGATGGACAAAATAAAGGAGAAAGCAAGGTATAATGACAAGCAGAGATGTGGCGGTAGAATTACTCTTCTTCTAATAATATGTTATTCACTTGGACAAACAAGTTCCAAAAAAAACCTTAAATTGTCAGTGTCTTTGTTCTTTCTACACTTAATTATCAGATAAACTTCTCCGTTAATAAGTGCACTTTAAAATATTTGGAATATTTCATGTCATGTTGTGTAATGTACAGGTTGGGTAAACAAATATCAGTCACTGGAGACATTTTGGAATCATTACTTCTTTGGGTGGTTGACTAGTCATTAATCTTTAATGAATCCTGCCCTCTGTGTGATATTGAACACATCTACTTATATTTTAATGGGAAAAATTGCATTATTGAAGATGAAACATAGAGCGGCAATAATGAAAAATAGCCATGGAAAACAAAGAGAAGCACTTTGGACTTAATGACCTTTCCTGTTCATGAAATGGCTTATAGACTTTAATTGGAAAAGCTGTCATTTCATTAGCAGTATGTAGTATTGCTGCTTGTATTGATTGGAACACTGTCATCTCTCTGTTGCAGTGCCTTGATTTAAAATGAGCGTTTAATTGTTCCGTTTATATTTATAGCTTTTCTTGGACCACACGAGAAGGTTTATGCACGGACTGGCTTTTCTAATTCAGCAAGCGATTCTGGGAACGATCATTTTCAGAGTTAAGGATTATACTATAATGTAATGATCAGGATGTCTCTTTGGGTATTGACTGTACTGTTACAGGAGCTTCAGCAAACATACATGGTTTTTATATATATAACGTTGAGAGTTTAGGTTATAATTATAGAGAGGGTGGAACTGGGACTGGCCTTGGCCTTGAACAAAGGCTGTGGAGGTTCAGCAACGTAGGTGAGATTAGGAGTTCTAGATACTCTTGAAGATCAATAATGGTAGTTTTTTTGGACCGAGGACCATAAAAGGGCGATTGAACAAAAAGTGTCTGAATACTATAGGGTTAAAAGCAAAAACATCAAAGACTTGCCTTCAGGCACTTATCTGCTGGGCCAAATCGACTAATCTGATCATTTGGCCTTCTGGCCAACCATCGCATTATAACGGAGGCCTGTGCGGGGTCATTAGAGAAGAAGCACATCAAAACACTGATGAGATTCTCTTCCTATAGGATGTTCCACATTAGGGGAAGCCTATTTATCAAAATGTGAATTTTTGAGGTTTACGTCTACTTTAAATAAACTCAGAATGTTAAAAAAAAACTCAAATACCTTGAATTTGGGAGTTTACAAGTTCAAAACAGGCAAATGTATGTGTACAGGAACATAGACTTCTGTAGGTCGAGTTCCCAGACCTCTCTACGGGGCCCATTTATCAAAGTCTGAATTTCGGACATTTAAAAGTACAATAGAAAAAATTTGGATTAAATCCGATAATTTCTGATGTGCGTTAAAAGAACGAAAATTTTGCATCGTGGTCGTACGAAAATATTGTGGTACAATCCGAAAGTTCTAAAATGTTTGTATCCAAATGATTGTAAACAGTGCGAAAAACTTTCTGACTTTGATCCTCCAGTGCACGATTTTGGAAACCTTCCATAGGACTCAATGGCAGCTCCAACCCGGCCCAAGGAAAGTCCCCATACCGAAGCTTAAATGAATCCGAAGTACGAAAATGTCGTGGAAATTAACGAAAAAATTGCAGAAAATTGCACAGTTCTAAAACTTAGAAAAAATACAAATTTGTCCTATTCGGACCCAATAAATGTGCCCCTACATGTTTATCACAGTCAGAGACTCTGTGGAACTGACCAGACCATTTAAGGCTAATCAGGCCCAACTGGTCAGTCTCTTGCTCTACTCCAGTCCCGATTTTTGGGTTAGATATCTGTTAGGGAGGAAGTCAAGGAAGGCCCATAGATGAACAGGCCAGCTTAAATCTGCTTTATTTGTTTCACTACTACTCTGACATGGCTGTAGGAATCAGGGTCGGACTGGGGGGGGTGCAGGGCCCACTGGGGCTCCTGCCCCAGGGGCCGTGCAGGTGTCCTCGCCGGCCACGTCCCCTAACCCCCCCTCTTCCACAGGGGCCCCCACCCGACGTCCTCCCCTGAGCTTGTGTAAATTTAACGTGTCAGGGGAGGAACGGTCGGGCAGAGGGAGCACCGTAAGGGTTGGGTCTGGGTGGCCCAGTCCGACCCTGGTAGGAATACATGGAAGAACTATTCATAGGTTTTTTTTTTTTAGTATCATAAGTAAATATATTAATACACAATACAATGGGGTTAAAAAAAAATAAGGACAATACATAAAAACATGAATATCTGATCACATTGCTGAGAAAGCTGTTGAGGAATAATGAGCGATTCCGCATACTCCGTATATTCTGTACCTGATGCCTAAAGTGTTTTGCCAGATTTTCTGTTCCTAGAGATAGAAAAGCTGACCCTTGAATTTAAAGCAGGGTCCTTCATAATACCCACAGGATTAGCATTAAGCCATTTCTCCAGCCTGTTGAGGCCTTCCCTCTGGGGCACAAACAAAAGATAACCATTGTGAGTGAAACGCGTAGGGTGCACTTGGCAACGGCTATCCCTGACTTATTCTACTTTCCATCGTGATTATAATAAAAATGAGCCTTATTCCATGGGGGATTACACCGTGGACTCTTTGCCTTACAGTTATGAGCTAGAATGCATTGTTCCTGTATTGTTGCTCTGTGCTATTCTTAAATCAGAAACATCGACCTATAGGCTTTACATCCACAATATTGTGCAATAAACTATTAGAGAATATAATTGCTTATAGCATAAC
The DNA here is from genome assembly GCF_000004195.4 of Xenopus tropicalis. Taxonomy (NCBI): domain Eukaryota; kingdom Metazoa; phylum Chordata; class Amphibia; order Anura; family Pipidae; genus Xenopus; species Xenopus tropicalis. Next base: position 163,782,058 of record NC_030678.2, on the reverse strand, counting down.
GCTTTCTATAGGCAATTATAATCATTTTGAAAACTAGAAAAGTTACCATATAAAACTTGGCATGGTAGAGTTGGCTGTACATGTAACTTGTGTGTGACTTACAGGGACAATATACTTATTTAAAGATGTATACACAGTTATATATAGTAACATCTTGACAACGGGTGAAGACCTACTGTGTCTGCATGAGTGCTTCCAGATTGTGGCATTACAGTTATATACTGTATAGCTATATATATATGTATTTATATAGAGTGGGAATGTGTGCAACAAAAAATAAAGACATAAATAAGGGAAATATCATTATGAGACCAAAAATGAAAGTCCACAATGAAAGGAATGTAATGTCGATCCTGAAGGAGTGATAAGGGAGACATGTTTATAGTGTTTGATATATTGCTTTTATTTCTCCCCCAATTATATAGTGAAGTAGGAAAGATAGCTTATTGTGTGGAAGGACCAGCCTTTCCCATATTTTCATATATACTTAAGGGAGAAGGAAAGGTAAAAACTAAGTAAGCTAAAATGCTGCACTGAGTCCTCTATCAAAAGAAACAGGATTTCTTGACTCCTATTTTGTAAACATGTTCTTAGGGATCTGACTTCCTCTCTCAGAAACATCCTTCATTTCTGGGGCCAGAGTCTGCAGCGTTGTTTCCTCTCTCCTGCTCCCCCCTCCCGTAAGAATTCATAAAACTCACTCCCTCCTCCCTTAGGAATGTGTATTCTGAGCTATAACGGCTAGACTGCATGCAGGAAGCTCTGAAGACCAAGCTAAAATGGCAGCTGCTATCTTAAACAAACAGAGAAAACTTCTAGGGCTGTATACTCAGGTATGGTAAAGCTTTCTGCAGAATAAATATAGCGTTCTAGGTGGCACTAATGTGCCTTCTTCTTTAATGGGAAACAGCAGAAAAAGCATGATTTATGCATGTGAAATGATAAAGTGCTACTGAAGTGTCCCAGGAAGCTTCCTTGCACAAGTCCAACAAAGTCATGAAACTCATTAACTTGCTATTCTATTGCATAGCTACATATGTGCAAGTGAGTAGGGAAACTTGTAAGCATCCTCACTCCATCTGTAGGCAACTGATGCTAAATGTCTCAGCGTGTTGTCTAGGCACTGTAGATTAAATATAAATAGTGGTAACAATAATTAGGGAGAAAATTGCATTGTACCCTATTATATACAGTAGCTACTGGACACATTTATAAAGACAAAGATGGAGCAGGAGATGCAACAGCTTGGAGATACCAGTTGTAACTAAGGGAAGCAAAAATATCATATTTTGTGTGACATTAGGAGAGTCACCGCACTTCCTCTGTGCAGCTGTGATGGGGGGAGATGGTGGCACCCGCAAATGGCGTAGGGAGTTGACTGGGTCAGCCCAGTCTGACCCTGCTGCCTACATCTGCCTCATTTTACTAATCTGTATCAGCCAATAAGAGAAGTTCTTTCACTATTCTCACTGCAATAGACAATTCAAACTGCTTATATGAATAATATACGGTGCTGGTTTCCCTTTGGGCTAAACATTAATCCTATCTGTAACAATGGCCCCTTTATTGGAGCTCCCTATAGATCCTATCACTTCTCTGTCAGAGTTTTAGTGGGCGTGTCCTAACGGTCCCTGCCAGAAGCACAGTAGGAGGGGGAGAGCCAATCACAGCCCTGCAGTCACACAAGCACAGACAGGCTTCAGTTCCCTATCCGGTCAGCCTAGCTGCTGATTGGTTCCTATCCTACAGTGCAGTGTACAGAGGGCCGCCGGCTCCCCAGCTCATCCAGAGAATTCAGCCAGCAGGAAGTGGAACAGAGGGGCGGGGCTAGTGGGGTTTTTGTGGAATTTCTCAATAAATCAGCAGGAAACACAACTTTTTAAAGCATAATCCTTCTATATCTAGAGGAGTATAATTCACTGGTACATTCATAGTTTTTATAGGATATGTCTCCTTTAAGTAGTTTATGTTCCTCCAACAATACACAGATGACAAAGGTTATGTGTTGATCATTTGGGCAACAAATAAATAAATAGAGGAGCCCTGAGCCACGCACAGGCAAAGCATAGACGCCAGCAATGTGTCAAAAGAACTCATCTGGAAACTCTGCTAATAGTGCTGATCCCGGCAGCTTGGCGGTAGCGAAAGCGCAACCCTCTGATGCCCAAGGCTCCCTGAGCGCCTCACAGCCACATATTCGGAGGTGTGAGAGCTAAGCGAAGAAAAACAATCTCAACTAAAGCACCCAGGATTTATTGCTGCTTGGCAGGCGGATTCTCTATGTGCAGTAATGCTCCACAGTTCACACAAATCAGAGTTAATTAAATGGGATTTCTTTGATGTAATGAAGACACAAAATGCACGCCAGCTTCAGCTTCTGGATCGACACGTGTGCGCTACAGTGTTAATGGCATCTGCCCCTGTGAGGAAATGGCAAGCCGTTATCCACAATCCTCACGTGGAAATGTGTTGCAACCGGGTTCTGTTTAATGCTCGCGCCGTACAGAGCTCATATTGCAGTGTCAGTGGAAACTTAGGGCTTGTAGTTATTGTGTGTATGCCGATAATTGCACTTCAGATAGAAAACTGATGTTTTGTAAAAGGCAGAGATAGAAAATGTATTTGGCAGAGAGCAGACCTTTGTCTTTATTTGTCTTCTGTGTTTGTTCTGGATGTGCCAATTGCCCTACCCTGTCTGATCCAAGTATCTACGTGGTTATTTATTCTGTACCACTTGTCTTGGTCTTGCCATGCCCTCTGTCTGGGCACTGGGCACTCATTCTCTGTATGGACATGATGCATCTGTAGTTACTTATTCTAAATGTACCACTCGCCTTGCCCTCTGTCTGGGCACTGGGCACTCATTCTCTGTATGGACATGATGCATCTGTAGTTACTTATTCTGAATGTACCACTCGCCTTGCCCTCTGTCTGGGCACTGGGCACTCAGTCTCTGTATGGACATGATGCATCTGTAGTTACTTATTCTAAATGTACCACTCGCCTTGCCCTCTGTCTGGGCACTGGGCACTCATTCTCTGTATGGACATGATGCATCTGTAGTTACTTATTCTCAATGTACCACTCGCCTTGCCCTCTGTCTGGGCACTGGGCACTCATTCTCTGTATGGACATGATGCATCTGTAGTTACTTATTCTGAATGTACCACTTGCCTTGCCCTCTGTCTGGGAATTGTGCTTTCATATTTTGTATGTGCCACTTACCTTGCCCTCTATCTATACATGTCCATTTTCCATTCGTGTACAAATAAAACTCACATTCACTCTCAGAAATAGCAAATGGAAGAAACACCATGCAGATAAATCCCGATGTAAACTCTACTTTTTAGGGCTCATTTATGTCCACAGTGGGCAACTTGACCTTTTCCCTACAGTCATTTGCGCGTAAAACTTTTATCAAAAGTACTTGTGTCAAAATGCGCTCCTTGCTCTTCCGTATAGTTGCGGTGCTTAGTCCTTCCTGCTCTCCTTCCTGCAGCTACCACTACCTCATGACCAGGCAGTACCTCCAGGGTTCCCTCAGTGCCCTGAATCAATAGGCACAGCACAATTGCACCAAAAGAATTGGGGCGCGCAAGTCACTAGAATGAAAAACACTGGGAATGAGCCCAAAAAGACCCCTAACTCATGTGCACCCCATACACTAACTACTTGCACTTACCCATAGCATAGCACTCAGGTACTAAGGTACTGTAATTAATATTTGCTCCAGTGCTCCTTGCTTGCAACTCCTTATTGATGTAAAAGGAAAAGGCGTACAACATGGCACCCATCTCTAACCCATGTGTTGCCTCTTTTGTCCTCTCCATACACTAACTTACTCCATACACTAACTTACTCCATACACTAACTATTTGCTCCATACACTCACTACTTGCTCCATACACTAACTTCTTGCACTTACCCATAGCATAGCACTCAGGTACAATAGGTACTGTAATTAATATTTGCTCCAGAGCACTTTGCATCCCCGGTGCTCCTTGCTTGCAACTCCTTATTGATGTAAAGGAAAAGGCGTACAACATGGCACCCATCTCTAACCCATGTGTTGCCTCTTTTGTCCTCTCCATACACTAACTACTTACTCCATACACTAACTACTTGCTCTTACTTTGCATCCTCAGGTGCCCCTTACTTGCCCCTTACTAGGGATGCACCAAATCCAGATTTTGGTTTGTTATTCGGCCAGGATTTGGTCTTTTTCGGCAGGGTTCAGATTTGGCCGAATCCACGGTCCTGGCCGAACTGAATCCGGATCCTAATTTGGATAATTAGGATTTGTAAGGGTTGAATGTTAGGGGGGGGGGAATAGTGCGTGCATGCAGTCAAAATACTTTGTACTCTAAAGAGACAACTCCAGCTGCATTGTGGGAAAAAAGCATGTTGCACCCATACTGACAAACGTGCCCATGTAACATCTGAGAGAGAGACAGGACGGGAGCGCCAGTGTGCATATACGAGTAGTTTCTATTGGCTGCTAAGGAAGAAACTAAACACTAGCAATAAGCATTAGGAAGCAATGCGGTTGAGCTCTATGTCCCTTTTCTTTAGGTCTGTTAATTGGATTGCGAAAGAGAAAATGGCAGTTAACAGAACGGAGTAGGTTTTCTTCCCTTACTCACTATAAAAATATGCTGCTTTAATGGAGACTTCCTGCATATTTCATGAGGCACGTATTCTCTTTAGCGTGTTTCAGTAGCAAAGGTGTAAAATGATGCCCCGATGGATGTAGGTAAAGGTTGGCGCAATAAGAAATAAACCTTCCCACAAATCAGATGAACATGTGAGGTGCCATCTCTATTAAGAAGTAATGGGATGGCGGTTTCTTGTGTTTATTGTTCTTATTGCACTTAGTGACTGTTGTCATTTCAATGCACTCCCCTTGTGCTGGATATTCAGCATTTCAATCAATGTTAAGTAGCCTTTTGTGCATCTGAACATATTACACATTTAGGGATTTAAGGGGTAAAACAGTACCTTGTTATTGATCCCAACTAAGATATAAATAATCCTTATTGGGGGCAGAACAGTCCTATTGGGTTTATTTAATGGTTAAATGATTCCCTTTTCTCTGTAATAATAAAACAGTACCTGTACTTGATCCCAACTAAGATATAATTACCCCTTATTGGGGGCAGAACAGCCCTATTGGGTTTATTTAATGGTTAAATGATTCCCTTTTCTCTGTAATAATAAAACAGTACCTGTACTTGATCCCAACTAAGATATAATTACCCCTTATTGGAGGCAGAACAGTCCTATTGGGTTTATTTCATGGTTAAATGATTCCCTTTTCTCTGTAATAATAAAACAGTACCTGTACTTGATCCCAACTAAGATATAATTACCCCTTATTGGGGGCAGAACAGTCCTATTGGGTTTATTTCATGGTTAAATGATTCCCTTTTCTCTGTAATAATAAAACAGTACCTGTACTTGATCCCAACTAAGATATAATTACCCCTTATTGGGGCAGAACAGCCCTATTGGGTTTATTTAATGGTTAAATTATTCCCTTTTCTCTGTAATAATAAAACAGTACCTGTACTTGATCCCAACTAAGAAATAAATAATCCTTATTGGATGCAAAACAATCCTGTTGAGTTCAATTAATGTTTTATTGATTTTTTAGTAGACTTAAGGTATGGAGATCCAAATTACAGAAAGACCCCTTATCCGGAATACCCTTGAGCATTCTGGATAATGGATCCTATACCTGTACATGTCTCTTACAATCCCTTCCTCACCTTTTCCTCACACCATTGTATTGGTAGGCAGCTCTTCTCCAGCCTTTTCCCACAATGCCTTGCATGTTCTGTGATTAACATGCTGGGAAGAAGGAGAAAAACAGTATGCAAGGCATTATGGGATCTGGAGCCTTGGATGGAGGAGAGCAATCACAATGCCATGTTTTTTTCCCATAATTCCAGTATGACTGCAGTCACCAGGAGGAGATGCACCTGATGATCATTAGTTGCAGTTTCATGGAAAATTTGCTAAGTCCAGTTGCCAAGTGCAACTATCTGGAACTATAGGTATGGGATCTGTTATCCAGAATCCAGGGTTTTCCAGATAAGTCATTTTGATCTCCATACTTTAAGTGGGAGAGAGGCTCCAGCGGGTGGGGGGCAGGTAGTGGGCTGGCAGGGGTCATGACTAGTGATGAGCACATCAGTCCTGTTTCCTTTATATGGTTGAGGTGACGTACAATATCCATATATTTTACAATAGGGGGTATATTATTCACTAGATAGATAGATAGATAGATAGATGATAGATTAATAAAGTAGATAGATGATAGATAGATAGAAATACAAACACACCATAAATAAATATATATATATATATATATATATATAATATATATATATATAATCTATAATATACTTGGAATACATACATACGCACACAGGGGTTATAACTTTATTTTTGTTAATTACAGCAGGAATATTATTCAGTGAAACATTTTCTCAAAAAAGAAACCAAGCAATCACTCCGAGGTCTCGGGGGATCACTTAATAATTAATATATTTTGCAATTAATATGATTTGTCATACTATCCTACATTTCATGTTAATGTTAATTAATCATGACTTACACTGTCAGGGCTGATAGGACTGAAATTAGCCTGACCCAGGGCTCGGTTCTGCAGACCGGGGAAGTCTAAAAAAAGAGCAGCCAGAAGAGCTCCATTCAGTACAATGGGGCAGGACCTTGTCTGCTCTTTCTGTGTTCAACCAACCGCACTTGTTTTAACTAGTTCTTACCAGCCAGGCTTTTCATCTACTGTCTGTTGATTTTTTTCAGTGAAATAGCGCTAAAATGGTGTCTTCTTTTGCTTTAGAGATTTCATTTAGAGATTTCATTTAGACACATCCAACCTGTAGCTCCCTAGGTGTTGCAGACTAATCTCCAGCTGTTGCTGAACTAAAACAGTAGCTGAGCAGACTGACCTACCAGAGTACCTACGGATTTCCCAGCAGGCCTTGGCCCTAGGTGGCCTCAGCAAGTTTCACTTGTGGTTGAGTATGTCAGGTTCCCTGGTGTACCCTAGGAAGCCCATTATGACATGAAGGTCCACATTTTTGAATGAGACTTTTGAACAATACAGAATGAAATCCCAAGTTGGATATCAGTCCCAAGTTGGATATCAGTCCCAAGTTTGACATCAGTCTAAGTTGGATATCAGTCCCAAGTTGGACATCAGTCCCAAGTTGAACATCAGTCCCAAGTTGAATATCAGTCCCAAGTTGGATATCAGTCCCAAGTTGGATATCAGTCCCAAGTTGGATATCAGTCCCAAGTTAGATATCACCCAAGTGTTTGCCCCAAAAGCTAACCCTCCCCTCATTCTTATTTTTATAGGAGACCAACATGTGTTTTTATGGGCAAGTTGAGGAGCTGTTTGGCCTCAAAACAGACCTGTATGTAGAATTTTGCTTGCAACTATTTCTACTTGTGAAGATGGGATAATAGCAATGACATGCAAACCATAGGTACATTACATAGCAGATACATTAGATGGATTCAAGAAGTGGTTAGATGGCTTTTTAGCAAGTGAGGGCTATGGGAGATAGCTCTTAGTACAAGTTGATCCAGGGACTGGTCCAATTGCCATCTTGGGTTCAGGAAGGAATTTTTTCCCCTCTGCGGCAAATTAGAGAGGCTTCAGATGGGGTTTTTGCCTTCCTCTGGATCAACTAGACATAAAAGGTTGAACTTGATTGATGTGTATCGTTTTTCAGCCTTACTTACTATGATACAAGATGTGAAGATGTGCTGGAAGATGTGCTCTTTGCTATATCATGGCTTGAGCAAACAGTTTCTTGTTGGGTGCAAACTCATAGAATATCTGCACTGGAATAACTTGGCATCTATTTTAGTACCCCCTGGTGTCAAAATGCATTTGGTGGGCTGTGGGGCATAATTTGATGTCAAGTACTAGTCATCCTTATATCCGCCTCCTGTTCCTTGTCATTTTGCTAGGTTATATTTTGGTTTTCCATTTTGCACCCCATTGTGTCCATCGTTGGCCCTAAGGCTAGGGTTGCCACCTTACCCCATTAATACCGGCCACATATTAAATGCACATTCTGCATGGATTATTGGCAACTAATTAAGATGCAGTCTAAGATTTGCTAATCAGCCTTCCAGGATGTATACAGGTAGGGGACCTGTTATCCAGAATGCTTGGGACCTGGGGTTGTCTGGATAAGGGGTCTTTCTGTAATTGGATCTCCATACCTTTAAGACTACTAAAAAATTGTAAACATTAAATAAACCCAATAGGATGGTTTTGCATCCAATAAGGGGTAATTATATCTTAGTTGGGATCAAGTACAGGTACTGTTTTATTATTACAGAGAAAAGGGAATCATTTAACCATTAAATAAACCCAATAGGGCTGTTCTGCCCCAATAAGGGGTAATTATATCTTAGTTGGGATCAAGTACAGGTACTGTTTTATTATTACAGAGAAAAGGGAATCATTTAACCATTAAATAAACCCAATAGGGCTGTTCTGCCCCCAATAAGGGGTAATTATATCCTAGTTGGGATCAAGTACAGGTACTGTTTTATTATTACTGAGAAAAGGGAATCATTTAACCATTAAATAAACCCAATAGGGCTGTTCTGCCCCCAATAAGGGGTAATTATATCTTAGTTGGGATCAAGTACAGGTACTGTTTTATTATTACAGAGAAAAGGGAATCATTTAACCATTAAATAAACCCAATAGGGCTGTTCTGCCCCCAATAAGGGGTAATTATATCTTAGTTGGGATCAAGTACAGGTACTGTTTTATTATTACAGAGAAAAGGGAATCATTTAACCATGAAATAAACCCAATAAGGCTGTTCTGCCCCAATAAGGGGTAATTATATCTTAGTTGGGATCAAGTACAGGTACTGTTTTATTATTACAGAGAAAAGGGAATCATTTAACCATGAAATAAACCCAATAGGGCTGTTCTGCCCCAATAAGGGGTAATTATATCTTAGTTGGGATCAAGTACAGGTACTGTTTTATTATTACAGAGAAAAGGGAATTATTTAAACATTAAAAAAAATAACTGGTTTCCAAATAAGGGATCCCATACCTGTACATAGTAATGTTTTATTAAATCAGTAAAGTAAATCAATTTAAAAAAATTCATTTATTTGCAAGGGAGATGGTCAATCTGTAATTTGAAGCTTTCTGGATAACTGGTTTCCAAATAACAGATCCCATACCTATATTTAATATGTGGGTGGTATTAAAGGGGTGAGGTGGTAGCCCTACCCAGGGCCCTGGGGGTTTAGTCCCTGTAATTACATTTCTGTAAAACAACAACAAAAAGATCCCAAACACAGCAACAATTTTGTGTGCGACGTTTCGCTACCCTCAGCCAATTTGATGAGTGACTCCCAATATGAGCCTAAAATATAAAAATGGGCCGAGGGAAAAATGATCTTCAAAAGCCAAACAAACAAACAAAAAAAAAGGTTATTTGTTTTCCTTTTTTTTTTCCACAATACACATTCCCTGCAGAAACTGTGTTCATTCTGTCCAATTTAGTGAGGAGAAAAGCAGGTTAGTTCAGCCGTTCGGAAATAAATTGCAAGATAGCCTTGCGCTTCGCTCTGGATTAGAACAAGTCATTTGCGGCCTGGCTCCGAGCCCACGCCGGCTGCCCAGATCACCTGCAACCGAAAGTGACTGAAAGCATTACTTATGGCTCCCGAAATTCCTAATGGAGAAAGGCAATATGAATTTGTCAGCGACCCTTTTGCTGACGCGCATATCTTTGCTGAAACTTACACTTTAATTGACCTGAGTCAGAATTCAGGCCAGGTGACAGCCAGTCTACCCATCACCGCTATCATTAAACAATCAGGTCGTACATCACGGAACTTTCACGCCGGTGGCTGCACTTCAGGAAACTTGCAGAGACTTATAGGAGACTCTGGGCCGCGGAACATTCTATTATCTGGCAAATGCATCTGAGAGGGGGGCTTCAGACATCCGCACAGTCACTTTGGTGTGTCGGCCTTTGTGGGATTGTGTTAAAATGGAAACAAACCTCCCTATATCCTTAGCCCTGTCTTTATTTTGGTATATTTTCCCATTTGTGGTACTGAACAAGGTGCATTTGTTTTTATTCTACTATTTCCAGAGACATGGATCTCCTTTGCCAGGCCCGGATTTCTGGCGAGGCCACAATGGCCCGGGACCGGGACCATTAAATAAACCCAATAGGACTGTTTTGCCCCCAATAAGGGGTAATTATATCTTAGTTGGGATCAAGTACAGGTACTGTTTTATTATTACAGAGAAAAGGGAATCATTTAACCATTAAATAAACCCAATAGGGCTGTTCTGCCCCCAATAAGGGGTAATTATATCTTAGTTGGGATCAAGTACAGGTACTGTTTTATTATTACAGAGAAAAGGGATTCATTTAACCATTAAATAAACCCAATAGGGCTGTTCTGCCCCAATAAGGGGTAATTATATCTTAGTTGGGATCAAGTACAGGTACTGTTTTATTATTACAGAGAAAAGGGAATCATTTAACCATTAAATAAACCCAATAGGATTGTTCTGCCCCCAATAAGGGGTAATTATATCTTAGTTGGGATCAAGTGCAGGTACTGTTTTATTATTACATAGAAAAGGGAATCATTTAACCATGAAATAAACCCAATAGGGCTGTTCTGCCCCCAATAAGGGGTAATTATATCTTAGTTGGGATCAAGTACAGGTACTGTTTTATTATTACAGAGAAAAGGGAATCATTTAACCATTAAATAAACCCAATAGGGCTGTTCTGCCCCCAATAAGGGGTAATTATATCTTAGTTGGGATCAAGTAGAGATACTGTTTTATTCTTTCACTTGTGAAAGAATCCAATGAAACATTTTCCAATCCATAATGCACCCAAATCATTGCCCTCGTCTCTTCTCGCCAAAGACTCAGCATGTCCGGAGACAGTCGAATTGAGAATCGTATGGAGCCAGAGCAACACATTTCATCTTAGGGGAAAACAAAAGAACTTGCCAGAGGTTACAACAATCAATGTTCTGAGATCTAATGGTCCCACCTTAACGATGCAACAAAGCCTCCATTTACTCCTTATCGTTGGCGTATTGATGCCTCGCTGAAACCAAACATCAGGCAGCAGGAAATAGTTCCGCTAGAGGATTAATTTCTGCGCTTCATCAGCAATGCGGCTGGGTACGTGTTAACAATCTGTTCTTGTTTCCCAATAATTAAAACATAATTTTTGTAGCAGTTTCGCTACATGCCTGCAGATTTGGAGTGCTCGCCGAGAGTGGATTGACAAAATGCTTTCAGCGCCGAAGCCAGTCAGGATAAGCCAATAACCGGTCTGCTCCTTACAGACGCTTTGATTAATTTAGTATGACTGCAATTAGTCGAACGAGCAAGAAAATGTCATATTTACAGATCGCGTCTGAACTTAAAGAAGTAGCAAACTTCCATTAAAAATGGCATTCTCGCATAAGTAAAATGATTATGGCTGAGCATTATGGTCATTAGAGACCTCTAGAATAGCCCTTATTATGCCTTCCCAATCATGTTACCGGTATATTACCTTGCAGAGGGAGCCTTAAAGTCTACAGACATTTAGACTAAAGACATTAAAACTGCTATGAAAGAGAAAAATGAAGCATGCACTTTTTTTTGGGCTTTTATTGCTCGGATAGAAAATGTGTATGGCATCTAGCGGGATGAACATCATTTTAATGCGCCGCGTATTAATCTTTATTGCCGTGCCTTGGTCTGCTTTTTAGGGAAGATCTGTAGCGCCCTATTAAAGTGACAAAAAAAGTATAGATTATTTATTTAGTTTAACAACACCGTCAAGTTTACCCACTCATAGCATTAAGATAATGCATTTTTCATCATTGGCCAATTTATCTTCTTATCTACGGCGGATATTAAATGTCAGAAGCCTTATCCTGGATCTAACAGAATATTGGAAAGGAATAGAATCAATACGCCTTTTGCCTTGGCCTTTGTGCTCTATCAGATAAAATCACCGGCTAATGTAGGTACGCCCTCTCCAACTATAGCACCTATTGGACATTGATAATGATAACATTTTGTGAAGTTATAATTATTAATGGGGCATTTACCTTGGTTTCTTTTCATTTGTTAACTACAATATGAAGAGGTGAAGGAGTAGTCATGTTCCTGTTGCAGGGCTTTCCCCATGAGCTATTGGATGCTCTCCGCCATGGCAAAGGAAAACTATACCCCCAAACAATGTAGGTTTATATAAAAACATAAACAGCTCATATGTAAAACCCTGCTTCATCTAAACAATTTTCATAAAAATATACTTTTTTAGTAGTATGTTCCATTGGGTTATCCTAAATAGAAAACTGCCATTTAAGGTACTAAAGGCCGCCCCCTGGGATCATAGGATTCACAGTGCACACAAACAAACCAAGGCACACATACATGCTAGGCCCCATCAGCCAATGAATGGGCAGAGTTCTGCCTTTTGCTCCCACACTACTTCTTGTTACAGTTAGAGCTGCATCACTTCCTGTCAGCTGATCTCTGAGGGAGCACACAGCCCATCACTAAATGGCAGCTCAAGGGAAAGGATGTAAAAGGGCAATATTTACTGATATATATATATATATATATATATTCTAGTTTAGTAAGGTTTTTTAATAGGCCACTAAATATGATATAAACTTTCTGTTGGTTAAGTATTCATTCTGTCCCAGCAAGCAACTGCTACCGTACTCAGGTATTCAAAAGGTCACCTCTTTAAGGATTAGTTCACCTTTAAATTAACTTTAAGTATTGTAACATGGTTGGAAAAGTCATAGATGTAAAGTACAGGTATGGGACCTGCTATCCAGAATGCTCGGGACCTGGGGTTTTCTGGATAAGGGGTCTTTCCGTAATTTGAATCTCCATAAGTTGTCTGCTAAAAATCATTGTAAAAATGAATAAACCCAATAGGATTGTTCTGCCCCAATAAGGGGTAATTATATCTTAGTTGGGATCAAGTACAGGTACTGTTTTATTATTACAGAGAAAAGGGAATCATTTAACCATTAAATAAACCCAATAGGGCTGTTCTGCCCCAATAAGGGGTAATTATATCTTAGTTGGGATCAAATACAGGTACGTTTTTATTATTACAGAGAAAAGGGAATCATTTAACCATTAAATAAACCCAATAGGGCTGTTCTGCCCCAATAAGGGGTAATTATATCTTAGTTGGGATCAAGTACAGGTACTGTTTTATTATTACAGAGAAAAGGGAATCATTTAACCATTAAATAAACCCAATAGGGCTGTTCTGCCCCCAATAAGGGGTAATTATATCTTAGTTGGGATCAAGTACAGGTACTGTTTTATTATTACAGAGAAAAGGGAATCATTTAACCATTAAATAAACCCAATGGGGCTGTTCTGCCCCCAATAAGGGGTAATTATATCTTAGTTGGGATCAAGTAAAGGTACTGTTTTATTATTACAGAGAAAAGGGAATCATTTAACCATTAAATAAACCCAATAGGACTGTTCTGCCCCCAATAAGGGGTAATTATATCTTAGTTGGGAGCAAGTACAGGTACTGTTTTATTATTACAGAACTTTCTGTATAACGGGTTTCCGGATAAATGATCCCATACCTGTATATCCCTCCCAGAATCCTCTATGAAGCAGCACAGAGGGCTGTGAAATTGAGGGTCTGTGCAGCTGTGAGGGCTGATTAGCCTCACCTGTAGTTAAAAGCTGCTCTCTGCTCTCTGCTCTATTCTGGGAGAGGTGAGACACTTGAGCTGGAGGGTAGAACGTATCCTGTTTGGGGAAAATATGTGTTTGGGACCTGTTGGGACCTGGTGGCTGCACAGTTATCTCTGAGCCTGAGGAATAATTATCCACAAGGGGTGGATTTCCTAGTAGCAAGGCCCAGCTACTATATTCTGCCCTAAACACTTGGGACTGAAGTGGAGCCGCTTCTGAGGAAGCGCAGGAATCCTACAAAAGACTGTGAGTGTAACCTGCATTTACTTATATTGGTTTAATCTGCCCAAGTGTGTCTGTGTGTCCCCCCCTGAGAAGGACCGGTTCAGTTTAAGCAAGACTGCTACTTATTTGTTATATTTGGATATCAGCTGTATGAACTTATATTTTCTGCCCAAACTGCTGTGATAAATAAAGTCACACCAGAATTCAGCTTGAAATCGTATATACCTGTCTCTGATCGTGAGACAGTTTGCAATAAAACTATACAAAATGAAGAATCATTGAAAAGTTGCTACCGATAGGCCATTCTATAACATACTACAAGTTAATCTGAAAGTGAAGCACCCTTATAATGGTCTGGCTCTGCTCTGCACCTATTGGGCAGGAAACATGTGCATCTGAATGAAGTGAATGGGAGGAGGGATGCCTAAGTGCCTACAAATGTCTACCCCTCATGAATAGAGCATTGCTGAACACAAGCAATAATGTATACATGGGGTACATGCAGGTCTCTAGACCTGTGGCCCTCACTACCTGCCATAGGGTTGTAAGCACAGAGCTCTGTTTAGCCTGTACCCACTAGAGCTTCCTAAATTTCATGTCTTGGTGATATCGTCATGTCTTCATCCACCTGCACCTCATGAATACAGTAGATCTAAAGGCAGGTAGTTATGTATTCATGGGGCATATACTGGTTTTTACTCCATTTCAAAGCAGTGTAAGGCAGGCAGTTTGTATACAAAAACATGGCAGATTGTACCCATTGTTTGTATTTTTCACCCAGCCCTGAACTTCATAATTGCACTTTTTATTTGAGTGTATACCCAATGGAAGTGTATTATATATAGGGACCTATTTTATAATGGTGTAAAAACAATGGTTTCTACAAACTTCAAGATCTGCAACATTTTGACATTCAGAAGTTTATGAATTACTATGAAAATCATCTAAAATCTATTGTTCTTGCTCTCTGTTCAGTATAGCAGGAGCATCACTTCATAATCTCAAATATCCAACACAATAGAATGAGTCAGTAACAAAAGAGACTTTAGCCAGCTGGAATGTTTTGTGGGATTGGTAGGATCTCCGTATTACTCAGGAGATTTTCTTCTTGCAAAATTAATGGAAAGGCTTAATCCCTATACCCTTACTACAGTAAAAAGTCACTTAGGGCATAGGATCAGATGGGCACTTTCTAGTTTGTATGTAAAATACCCAGTGCCAAGATAAAATATATTTTGTAACAGATCAACGGAATTTGCTGTGTTCACCTGAATCAGAAAATCCATCTGGGTTCTATTTTGGATTTGTCGAAATCTGTACTTTCCAAAAGTATATGGTTTTCTGGGGTCATCTTGGTGATAGAGCTTTTTATCACACTAAAATGTCAGGCAATGTACTGATTTTCCAGAAGCAGAAATGTAAGCCATGAAAATTCATATATATACTGTATATAAAATATATATACTCCTCATACACTATATATATATATATATATATATATATATATATATATATATATATGCACTAGATATATACTCTATATTTAGATTTTGGGGCTTCTACATGCCACATGCTATGGTATTCTTTGCATATTGACCCATGGCATTCTAAATTAGGATGGTTTTATTTAGTGCCTAATAATACAAGGAAAATAAGATGCTGTAAGTTGCAAAGTTTGAAAGAATTGCCATACATTTCACAATTTGCTGACTTAGTAAAGGCTTGCACTTTGGTAATTTGGAGTATAAAGACATTTTTGCCCATTTTGGATTCATCAAAAATATATTGTTTTCCTTGGTTAGCGTACAGCTAACTTAACAGCAGTGGGAATGTACTGTAACCCCAAATAGTGTGCTGAAAGGAATGGTCTGAGTTTGGGTTTTGTTGGCGAAATAAAATACCAAATTTATTATATGGCAAGGGATTTTAGTGAGTGTAGGTTCTTTGGAAAGGTGCTAAAAACAAGAGGAGACATAAAGAGCTATGAATAAATAGTGTAGAGAGAATGGCTTTTAAAGCTAGACATATTTTGAAAAAAATATAGAAAGCAGCCAGAAGCTTGAAGTTTTTAAAAAAATACTTTGTTGTGTCCCTAGGTCACTCTCTAAAGACACGACTAAAAAAATAAAGACAAATAATGTACAGTACGTTGGTCAGACTGTAATTTTGCAGCCATTTAAGCTTTACTGTAAGGCGATGATAGACATTTTCTGAGTTTTAACTTAGAAACGATTTTGAAAGTGCCATATGATATAAATGAAAGGATAGGGACTAAGATAAAATCACAGAATAAAGGTCTGTCAGGAACTGGCAGAACTCAATGATCACAAATGATAGACAGAAATAAGGTAAATGTCTTTTTCTGCTGCAGCTTAATACTAATATTTTATATGTGTCACAGGTTAGTGCTTGACAGTTTTAACTCTTGTACCACTTTTACTCCTACCTTAGCTAAAGATATAAAAGCGGCATTTACTGTGTGCAGGGCAGAGTGCAAAGTGCAAAAAACAGGTGCAGTCTGCCATGTGTTTGCACCTTGTGTCCTGCCATCCATTCAGAAGAATTGCCACCGGTCTATGGACTCAGTTTTTGACATTCGCTCCATGAATACAGCACTGTGACTTTCAGCAGCACTGTGTTCATGACTGACCCCCTAACGTCTTTAAGACACTCAAGTTAGTGCAGTATTGTCTATATACAGTAGGGGTCAGGTTTTAAATAATTAAATAATGTTTGGATTGAACTTATAAATATATCACTAACTTATTATATTTTACCAGCATCATGCACACTCAGGCATGAGTAGAGAGCTATGAAAAGTAATGGCAACTGGACCTCTTGAGTGAAGCACATGCACTACACATACACAATGGGACTCAATTAACATTACTTGGGGGGCACAAATTTCAGCCTTCAGTCAAGCAAAAAATAGTTGACCATCACAACGGTCAACTATTTTTTGCTGCACTGTGCTGGGAGTGCCGACTCTCTGGGCTGTGTACCGAGTAAGAATTGTTGGAGGAGGTAAGGGTGTGCTGGGTGAACTTTCTTTGTTGTATAGCTTTCAGTCAGTAATCGGTTTTGGTCTCTCACAGTTATTCAAGAGTTTTGGGGAGCAGATTTATGATTGCTCAAGCCTTTCAACTCAAGCAAGCAAAACGGCATCCCTACGTGAGTTAAGGAATTTTTTTGTTGGTTAAGGTATTTTTCTCCAAGTGGGTTTTCTTGAATAAAAATAGTTTGCCACCTGAAAGCTCATAGGCTTAAGGAATTATAAATCTGTGACGTGTGCCGCAAAATTACAGGGTTTTGTGGGGAAGCTAGATAGAAGTACAAAGACTGGACAAAATATTGTGTATCTCCATGAGGGGTTATGTTGAGTCTTGCTGTTCAAACAACAGCTAGAGGACTTGAGGATGGACTTTCCTACCTTATGTAATTCTCCCAAACACAGATTGAGCTCCCAGTAGTGATGAGCGAATCTGTCCTGTTTCGCTTTGCTGAAAAATTCGTGAAACGTGTTTGTCGCACGTTTTTTTTGTCACCCGTGTCTTTTTTTGTCGCCCTCGCCCATTTTACCGCAACCACGCCCTTTTTTACAACTTTTTGAGGCTTTTTTTTTGACACGAGACAAATTTTTCGCCGGCTAATTTTCTCAGAAGTTTCGCGAAACATTTCGCCAATGGCGAAATGGAGAAATTCGCTGCAAATCTATGCCTGTCAAAAAAATTCGCTCATCACTACTTCCCAGCCTTCCTTCATGCCTATGATATTGCCAGTCATAATTTACAATATATAGTACTGTGTCACCATTGGTAACCCAAAACCCAGAACAATTGCCAAGGTCCCGGTCACAGCTCACATTTTGGCTTTGGGTGGAGCCCTCCACTACTCGGGTGCCGCCAGGTCTTAAAGTGAGAGGACCAGGGCAAAGGTTCAGGATAAGCAACGGAACCAGATCTTTTGAAAATGACTGGAGGAGCTTACTAGAATTAGTCAGAGTCAGGCAGGCCAGGTTAAAACCAGAACAGTAGTGCGGTACAGAATCAGGATCCAGAAGAGAAGTCAAAGGCAGGGTCAGTCCAGGTGGAGTTCACTCAAAGTTAGGATATGGGCAAGGATTAAAACCAAATACATGGCATAGCAGCACACCCAGGAACTTTACTAGAAAGGCCTTGACTGAGTGCAGAGCAACGGGTTATATAGGCAGGTTAATGGTTAACATACTGTTACACAATTTAGCATCTCTGCTCAAGTTAGGATTTGCCAAAAAAAACCCATACACACACACACACCTAAAAAAAGCATTTTGGGAAAGCAGCCTTCCCTTCCTGAGAGTCTAAGCTGTATGTAGTGCATTAATATTTACCAATAACTTCCTTTTATCCTGAAAAGCCAAAACGAAGCTGTGAAGCGCGGCAACACGAGCTGAACTTTTCAGAGATTTCCATAAATGCTAAAGCTGAACCTTTAGATCTTTGCAAGCTTTTGTTTCTCTGGGTCGTTTTTTTAAATTTTATATAAAGTTTTCCAAGCATGGCGAAGTTTTTTCATCTCGAGAATCGCAAATGTCTTTCTTGAAAGATTTCCGAGCTGAAAAGAGCATTGCTGAAATTCTCAGAAGCCAATAAATATTTTAATGCCTTTTCTGAAGGGTGCTTGATATTTTCAGCATTCACAAGACATCTAGAGAAAATGATAATATTTTGCATGTTGTTTTTTTGTTTTTTTTTCTGGCCTATTACTTCATATCATTTGTTCAATTAGTCGTAAGGTGGATGCTTTAAAGCTACAGCTAGAGACAGAACGCCTCATATATTAATGAACCTAGTGTGGTCCTTCCCAGCTTATGTCTGTATGATTTTTGGACATTGGATATTGGATATTAGATAGTGGATATTGGTCAGACAGAGCCAATGGTGTGCCTCATACACAGACCAATAAGCTGCTGTCTTGTCCTGGATGGTCCGAGTTAGTCTTTTTTATCTGCCCATTTATGGCCAGAGGAAGACTATAACCCCAGAATGATAGTTTATATCAGGGATCCCCAACCTTTTATACCTGTGAGCCACATTTAAATGTAAAAAGTGTTGGGGAGCAACACAAGCATGAAAATGGTTCCTGGGGGTGCCAATAAGAGCTATAAATTGGCTACTTAATAGGACCTATGTGTACTGGCAGCCTACAGAAGACTCTGTTTGGCATTATACCTGGTTTTTATGCAACCAAAACTTGCCTCCTAACCAGAAATTCAAAAATGAGCACTTGCTTTTAGGCCACTGGGAGCAACATCCAAGGGGTTGGGGAGCAACATGTTGCCCAGGAGCCACTGGTTGGGGATCACTGGTTTATATTATGTTAAGGGACCTATGAAAGAATCTCTCCAGTTTGGACTATACTGTACTACACAAAGAAAGTGGTAATACTAAATTGGATGGGAAAACAATGCACCCTCAATAAAAACATGGCAAACCCTTATCAACACATCTCTCCCTTCTATTAGACTCGCATATGAAGCCTGGGACTGTCCAGCAAAATTAAAAAAAACTGGTCCCCATGGCTGGAGCTAAATCCTGCTATACCGGAGGTGGCATAAGGCTATCAGACAACCAATTTAGGCATCTTAAACCAACGGGTATATCACCCTAGTACAAGGTATACAGTATGGAAATCACGGCAAATGTCTATTAACATGCAAACTATGGGAAATACGCTCAACTTGTGCCAAAACCACTGTGTATCCATATGTATATCAATGTATGTAATCTTGTCATGTACTATACAATTGAATCTTCCGTTGCTCCCCCTTTTTTTTTTCTCCCTTTTCCCTTCTTTCTATGTTTCTTAAAATAATAAAGATGATACTTAAAAAAAAAAAAAAAGAATCTCTCCAAACTTGAATATATTTATATACTGTATATATATATATCGGTAAAATATTTTTTTTTGCTCTGCAAATTTTTCAAGGGAAATTTTGACGCCCGTTTTGCAAAACAATCCGCAGATGGCGAAACATGGAAATTCACTTCAAATCCATGCCTGCCGAATAATTGCGCCCATCACTCCTTGCTAGTAACCGCTTTCAGTGCAGTATTGTTCTTTTGCCGAACGGTGTACACTGCCCACTGGCCTTTGGATATTAAGACTATAAAGCAGGGGTCCCCAACCTTTTTTACTCATGAGCCACAGTCAAATGTAAAAAGACTTGGGGAGCAACACAAGCACCATAAAAGTTCATGGAGGAGCCAAATAAGGGCTGTGATTGGCTATTAGGGGCCTCTATGCACCCTATCAGCTTACAGGGGCTTTATTTGGTAGGAAATCTTGTTTTTATTCAACCAAAACTTGCCCCCAAGTCAGGAATTCAAAAATAACTCCCTGGTTTGGGGGCACCGAGAGCAACATCCAAGGGGTTGGGGAGCAACATGTTGCCCCCAAGCCACTGGATTAGCTTACAACTAATCCCATTGGCTTTCAAACTCTTCTGAAGTCTAGGTATCTGAGAAAGCAATTAATGGAAATGATGACTATGACACGGAAATGGGAGTGACCTCAGTCTAGAATTTAACTGTGAGCCTTGAGTATATTGTTACTTTTATATATTGTTTAGTAGACAAAGTTAGATGGAGCTAAGGGCATTGGTACCAGGAACCTTTTGATGTTGGCAGCTTTGTTATAAAGAATTGGGGTGCTCAAAATGTTCTCACCCACTGGCAGCTCTTTTGTATTCATTAGTGTGGGAGAACCATGGTCTCAAGTCAGGGTCGGACTGGGCCGCCGGGACACCGGGAAAAATCCCAGTGGGCCCCAGCGGCCCAGACCCGACCCTTGCTGGCACTCCCCCTGCCCAACCGCTCCTCCCCTGACTTGTTAAATTTACATGCTCTGGGGAGGACGTCGAGTGGGGGGCCCTGTGAGGGGGGTTAGGGGGGCCCCTGTGGTTAGGTTAGGGGACGCGGCCGGTGGGGGCACCTTCAGGGCCCCTGGGGTGGGAGCACCGGTGGGCTCTTTACCCCCCAGTCCAACCCTGTCTCAAGTGATTGGACGTACTGTCGGTCATTTATGGTACGTTTGCCACTCTACTGAAAAGGTGACAGATGATAGGAGAGAAGATTATTTTGATGGGTCTCCTTTAGGGGACCAGGGTGATTAAACAGCATGTGTACCAGTTCTGCAGGGGAAAAAAATATTTTCTTTAGACTGTTTTAGTCAAAGTTTATTTTCTTTTCATCGGCAGGAAGCAAGTTCCTGGTTTTCAGATAATGTCACACAGGTTCCGTGGGTCATATAAAGATACAGCCACAATTACCTCTGCAGCTTCAGTGAGTAATGGCTTTTATGCACGAGTCAGAGAGATCAATTCCCGTGTCATCTCCTTATGTCCTTTAATACATGGGGTTAATCTCCATGCGCGTCAGACTCTAAAACATAAAATGAAAACACTATAAAGGCAAGCGGCCTGCAAGAGAAATCTCTGTATAGTAACGTGGGAAATTAGCAGTTCTGTATAAAAATGATTATACCAAAAGGTGCATATTTTTTGCTCTCAAACATTATATTTTATTGGATTTAGCATGAGAATAGGGTATAGATAAACAACCACCTATTTTTTTAATGATTCAATATGGGATAATTTGCTAACAGTACGATAACACAGCAACATATCAGCATTCTGTACAAGTACATTAGAGGGGATTATAGGCAGATGGGGGATGTTCTTTTTACCCATAAAACGATCAACGCACCAGAGGCCCCCCCTTTAGATTAGAGGAATGGAGCTTCCATTTGAAGCAGCGTAGGGGGTTCCTCAGGGTGAGGGCAGTGAGGGGGTTGGGGAATGCCCTGCCGGGGGATGTTGGGTAGGGGGTTCCTCACAGTGAGGGCAGTGAGGGGGTTGGGGAATGCCCTGCCGGGGGATGTTGGGTAGGGGGTTCCTCACGGTGAGGGCAGTAAGGTTGGGGAATGCCCTGCCGGGGGATGTTGAGTAGGGGTTTCCTCATGTTGAGGGCAGTGAGGTTGGGGAATGTCCTGCCGGGGGATGTTGGGTAGGGGGTTCCTCACGGTGAGGGCAGTGAGGTTGGGGAATGCCCTTCCTAGTGATGCTGTAATGGCAGATTCTGTTAATGCCTTTAAGAGGGGCCTGGATGAGTTCTTGAACAAGCATAGTATTCAAGGCTATTGTGATACTAATATCTACAGTTAGTATTACTGGTTGTATATATAGTTTATGTATGTGAGTGTATAGATTGGTAAGTATAGGTGTGTGGGTGCTGGGTTTACAAAGTACTTGGATGGGTTGAACTTGATGGTCTTTTTTTCAACCCTATGAAACTATGTAACTTAACTTTGATTGGTCTTCTTCTGTTAGAATGTTGAATGCAAGCTCTTTATTGGTTACTTGGTCACGTGGCCTTTTCTAATACATTAGCTTAATACCTCTTCATCCTTATTTAATCTTATTGTAAACCACCAATGATGGACTTATAAAGCCAACTACCCATATATATACCACTTCTCTTCCTACAGGTCCAAATTTGCAAGAGTAAATAAAGTTTAAAGAAAAAGCAATTCTTTATGATTTAGGATGTCTTTTCTAACACAAACTGCAACTCATTAACTTCCTTATCTAGCATGACTTCCTTCCCTTTAAATTATAGAGTTTTCCTTCTACATTGACCGAGAAGTTAAGAGATATCTACTGTCCATGCCTGAGTGAACTACGCTCAAGCCAGAGCCAACAAGCATGTGCAGTAAACCAACTTCCTGGTCAATGGCTCAGTAAACCAAAGGGGTGGAGCTTCACGCTGGGTGAGGAAGTTGCTGATCTGAACAGCAGTTTTGAGCTTCTGTGTTTGGAAAGACATCCCACTAAGGGGAATGGGGATTTACTTCAACTCGTTTTTTTCAGATTTATATTTGTTTGAAACCATGAAAAATCTCATTTCCAAAAGATCCATCTGAAAAACCACAAAAAAAAAAAATCGAAAAGTCTTCCACTTGTTGCACAATAACCACAACTTGTTGGTATTATTGCACAAATCCAGCATCTGCCATTGACATCTACCTAATCTTGACAGGTTTTATCAATTCTGAGATTTATCAATTGAAAAAAAAAAACTAGAGAATTCTAAGGCTGATGCCACACGTGGTATAGGGCTGATTTTTTCGGCAAGCGGAAAAACGCTTGCCGAAAATTCAACCCTACTCCTGCTACTTGTGCCTGCACTGGAATGAATAAGATACGCTCGGGTGCAGGCACATGTAGCCGATATACGCATGAAAACGCGAGACTTTGCATTCTCTCGCGTTTTCATGCGTATATCGGCTACATGTGCCTGCACCCGAGCGTATCCCATTCATTCGGGTGCAGGCACAAGTAGCAGGCGTAGGGCTGAATTTTCGCCAAGCATTTTTCCGCTTGCCAAAAAAATCAGCCCTACGCCACGTGTGGCATCAGCCTAATAAAAATCTTGACAACTGAAACCTGGTGAGCTTCTATATAAGCCAACGGGAGGTATATTTTCAACACTGAAGCACTGAAGTCCTTTTTTTTTTTTTTAATGAATGGAAAAATGTAAAATTGAGGTTTTCAAATTCAAATTCATACATAGATAGTAATTAAAAAAAATTAGAAAAATAATTTGCATTTGTGATTAAACCTTACGATTGATTTTTCTTTCATTCTTCACAACTAGAAATAGAAAATGAATAAATTGCCCTCTTTGTTATAATAGCGTGAAATAAATAGAAGTACAGTATATCTGTAGTAATAAGTCTGATCAACTGGAATTGAGAACTGAGAGACTTGAGTCGGCGAAAGGTCCTTAGGAAAAACACAACAAGTCCAGTTGATTTGACTTAATACTACAGATATACCATGACCTGGATGAATGGTAACCTTACATAGTTACATAGTTACATAGGGTTGAAAAAAGACCTGTGTCCATCAAGTTCAACCCATCCAAGTAAACCCAGCACACCTAACCCACACCTACCAATCTATACACTCACATACATAAACTATAAATACAACCACTAGTACTAACTGTAGATATTAGTATCACAATAGCCTTGGATATTCTGATTGATCAAGAACTCATCCAGGCCCCTCTTAAAGGCATTAACAGAATCTGCCATTACCACATCACTAGGAAGGGCATTCCCCAACCTCACTGCCCTCACCGTGAAAAACCACCTACGCTGCTTCAAATGGAAGCTCCGTTCCTCTAATCTAAAGGGGGGGTCTCTGGTGCGTTGATTGTTTTTATGGGAAAAAAGAACATCCCCCAACTGCCTATAATCCCCTCTAATGTACTTGTACAGAGTAATCATGTCCCCTCACAAGCGCCTCTTTTCCAGAGAAAACAACCCCAACCTCGACAGTCTCACCTCATAGTTTAAATCTTCCATCCCCTTTACCAGTTTAGTTGCAGTCTCTGCACTCTCTCCAGCTCATTAATATCCTTCTTAAGGACTGGAGCCCAAAACTGCCCCCCATACTCAAGGTGAGGCCTTACCAGGGACCTATAAAGGGGCAAAATTATGTTCTCATCCCTTGAGTCAATGCCCTTTTTTATACAAGACAGCACTTTATTTGCTTTAGTAGCCACAGAATGACACTGCCTGGAATTAGACAACTTGTTATCAACAAAAACCCCTAGATCCTTCTCCATTAAGGATACCCCCAACACACTACCATTCAGTAGATAGTTTGCGTTTATATTATTTCTACCAAAGTGCATAACTTTGCACTTATCAACATTGAACCTCATTTTCCAGTTTGCTGCCCAGTTTTCCAATTTTGTCAAATCGCTCTGCAAAGCGGCAGCATCCTGCATGGAACTTATAGTTTTGCACAATTTAGTGTCATCAGCAAAAATAGAAACAGTACTGTCTATGCCCACCTCCAGGTCATTAATAAACAAGTTAAAAAGCAAAGGCCCAAGGACTGACCCCTGCGGTACTCCACTAACCACACTGGTCCAATTAGAAAATGTTCCATTTCCCCCCACTCTTTGTACTCTATCCTTCAGCCAGTTCTCTATCCTTCATTTTATTTTTTTTAAAAATCCGGCATAAATTTTCAAGACAGAATTTCTGGCTTGCTTTGTTCCACTCACTTAGATAGCAATGTGTAGAGACTGTTCGCCGGCAAACTAATTCGCACGAAAATCTGGTGTTCGCAAGTTCACAAGTTCACGAACTTTTAGCGATGTTCGCAATTTTGGGTTTGCCTTAGCTGGAGCCAAATTTTGACCTCTCACCCCAGAGCCAGCAGATACATGGCAGCCAATCAGGCAGCTCTCCCTCCTGGGCCACCTCCAGACCATTCCCTTCCATATATAAACCGAAGCCCAGCAGCCATTTTACATTCTGCCTGTGTGTGCTTGATGAGTTAGCATAGGGAGAGAGCTGTGCAGGGGTTTGAGGGACAGTTTAGGTAGCTTTGGTGACTAGTAATCTAATTTCTACTGCTCTGTATGTAGCTGCTGGGGACAGCTGTCCTGCTGATCTCATCTGCTGTAACCCAATAGTCCTTTTTATTTGTTTTTATTTTCTGATTACTGATTACAACAACGTATTTTTCAGAGAAAAGTTTGCCCTTGATCCCCCTCCTGCATGCCACTGTCCAGGTCGTGGCACCCTTTAAAATCAGTTTTCTGGCCATAAATGGCTTTTCTAGGTTTCAAAGTTCGCCTTCTCATTGAAGTCTATGGGGTTCGCAAAAGTTCGCACTTTTTGGCAGAAGTTCGCGAATGGGTTCACGAACTTTTTTTGTGAGGTTCGCTACATCTCTAGCAATGTGATACTTCAGGTCTGAGGGGGTATAAATAATGGCATACAGTATATGCTTGCCTTAGTGCGGCATAAAATGAATTACACAACTTTATAAATACCATAATTACATAGACGATTCATGAGGCATCAGTTAATGACCAGTACAGTGTTTAGTTAAACCTCAGGACAACTAATTTTGTTTTACGAAACTTTTTTTTTCATCCTTTTTACATTTTCCTGGAAGAAATCATTAAACATAATTCACATTCATGATCTTTGGCTTAACACTATTTCTTATTCAAAAGATTGGATTTTTACGTTAAAAAATATATATATATTTTTTGTCCCAGGTTTGACCAAACTCAAATTTCATTATACTCAGTCAAGTGATGGTTGAATCTGTATATCTTTGTTCTCTCTCTATGCAAGAACCTTGTCATGAATTCAGAAAGTTCCATCTGTACAAAGTGCATGTTATACAATGGCACAGCCAATAGAAAGATCATGCAATTATATCTCGCACCATTATCCCAGGTGTGCAGGATTGTGAAGGTCATTATTTGCATTTTTAGTTATGCTAAATCAATACAAAAAAAAGACAATTCAATTTTTATCAAACAAAATGAAGCAACTGATTGATCTTTCTTCCTTTGCATAACTTATCAGCTGTGAGAGTTTGGCACTCTTGCTTGGATCTGTTGTTGCTTTGCACTGTATATAAGCAAAGATGATACGGATAAGGAATGAAGTTGAATGCCTCATGTTGGAGTGATTCCTTTTATACCGTATTGACATTATTCTCAATCCCTCTTCATGGCCAAAAGTTCAAGTTTGCTTTAAAGGAGCAGCCTAATCAATAATCTAAAGATTTCCAGTTCTTCAGATTTAGAGTTAACACTTTTTTCCTCAGGAGATTTTGCTCTCTTTAGTCATGTAAATGAAATATTGTAATACATTTGCATGTTTCCAAGGAAGAGTCTCCTGATAAAACTACCCCAGAGTCTGCAGGAGATTGCTATAGAAATGGGAAAGACCAAGGTGACCAGGGCTTATCTCCAAGGGAAAGGAAACTCAAAATCTACCCTTGTTGGGATGGAAACCAATTCTGGGTTAGGCTGATGCCACACGTGGCGTTTTTACGCTGTGTATTTTCTCCACCTAAAAACGCCGCACAAGCCACACAGCCCCTGACTATGGCGTTTTTCAGCCTAGTACTGGTGATGTAGCAAATCCCGTTTCCATGGAGCTAATAGTGGGAAATAATAAAAAACGCCGCGTATTTCCGCAAGGTCTGGCAGATGCCTTAGTGTATACATAGGAATAGCTTGCTGTGCAAATAACGGCGTATTTCAGCAAACGAATGAAAAGTCCGTGGTAACGCGCTTTCTAGCGTATTTACGCAAAGGGGCACATTTACTAATCCGAAAAGCGTCCGAATGCGTTTCTTTTGTAATGATTGGTATTTCGCGACTTTTTCGCGAATTGTCACGACAATTGCATAGCCATTACGACAATTCGCGAAAGTCGTAATGGCTATGCAAAAGTCGCGACAATTCACGAAAGTCATAATGGCTATACAAAAGTCGCGACAATTCACGAAATTTGTAATGGCTATGAAAAAATCGCAAAAAATACGAAAAAGTCGCAAAATGTTCGTTTTCCAATCCGAATTTTTCTCATTCAGATTCATGGATGAGTAAAGCAGCCCCATAGTGTGTTTTCCATCGAGACTGTAAGTTATTTCTATGGATGATGATATCGTGCGTTTTTCAGCCGCCGAGAGAATTAGAAAATACGCAGCGTAAAAACGCCACGTCTGGCATCAGCCTTAAACCATCATTTGTAAACAATGGTGATAATTTCTTGTAAAACTCAAAAGTTCTCTAGATGCACCACACATTGCTACAAGATCCTACACAACTGGTAACTAAACCCTTGAACATTATCCAAAATATACCTTGGCACTTCTGCTCAATGTTTTGGAGAATGTGGAGAAGAAGGAGCTATAGGCCCTAACATAACAAGTTCTTCAAATAATGTTAATGTTCTGAAGGTTTTGCCAAAAACAATGATACCTTTAGGAGATATCAATAAACTTTACAGTCTATGATTTATCTGGTGTATGGTTTTTCTTTTGTAAGTATATGCTATTAGAAAACAAATATGGGGAAAAGTTAAACTGATGCATTTGGCACACACAGCCACATTTTTAAAAAACTGAAACAAATGGGGAAATCAGGGCTTATAATCGAGGGAAAGGAAACTTAAAATCTACCCTTGTTGGTATGTCCAATTCTGGGTAACACTTTCCTTTGTAAACAATGGTGATCATTTTTCGTAAAACTCAAAAGTTCTCCAGATGCACCACAGATCGTTACAAGATCCTACACAACTGGTACCTAAGCCCTTGAACATTATCCAATATATACCTTGGCACTTCTGCTTAATGTTTTGGAGAATGTGGAGAAGGAGATACAGCCCCTAATATAACATTTCAAGTTCTTCAAATAATGTTAATGTTCTGAAGGTTTTGCCAAAACAATGATAACTTTAGGAGATATCAATAAACTTTACAGTCTATGATTTCTCTGTATGCTTTCTCTATTGTAGGTATATGCTATTCGAAAACAAACATGGGGGCAAGTTAATCTGATGTATTTAGCACACACAACCTCATTTTTTTCCAAACTGAAATAAATGGGGAAATCAGGGCTTATAATTGAGGGAAAGGAAACTCAAAATCTACCCTTGTTGGTATAAAACCAATTCTGGGTAAAACTTTGTAAACAATGGTGATAATTTTTCATAAAACTCAAAAAGTTCTCCAGATGCACCACACATCGCTTCAAGATCCTACACAACTGGTACCCAAGCCCTTGAACATTATCCAAAATATACCTGTAGTATATAATACACTCCTTGTCAAGTAATAGTGTATGGTGCTCTCAGCAGGGGTTCCCTGGAGGACTTTCATGAAAGATAATCAAGTATAATTGCAAGGAACTCCAAATTAATTAACAAAAATAGTGTATTTACATAAAGTACACATAAGATGATTAGGGGTCTTCATCAGGGGCACGATGAAAAATGCAGGCCTGCTTTTTTCTTTGTGGCCTGATGAAGACCCCCCAAATATGTTTGGGCTTAAGTGCATTATGATAAAATGCCCTTCAACTACTTGATTATCCTAAAATAAATGGGAAGCTGTGAGCACCAAATGTGATCTGTCCGTATATTATAATTAAAAACCCAAGAACCAAGTATGGTTCATTTTTTCTATGTGACTGAGAACTTAATCCACACTTTCCTTGGATTTAAAGTTCAAATTTCACTGAATAAATTGGTTTCCTCTATCATTTTTTCATGTTTTCAGCCTCACATCTTCGTTAGATATGAAGTGCTCTCATTATATAATGATTGGAAATGTCACTTTATAATAATAGGCTCTGAAATCTGATCAAATTGCTCTATGACGTGCACAGAAATCACTTAAGAAACATTTGGACAGGTTCCAGCACCGACTAAAGTAGGATTGGTTCATTAAACTCCTCTATAATGACTGGGAGTCCATCAAGCTCAGTTGGAGATGGAACTGTGCATGGGAGTTGGCTTTGCCTTTGGGGCAGATGCACATTTAACAAAATTACTTACTGTAAAATGAAAATGAAGTGAAAGGCACATTTCACTTTAGGTCATCTAATGAGAAGTCCTTTCAACTGAAGGTCTGTAAAATAATATCATTGGCAGCATGCACATTTATTGTAAAGTGGATGAGAGATATATATAAAAAGCAAACATACAGAATATTCTTCTATACAAAATCTTTTGTGCTGTTATATTGTTTGGCATTCTGTGTAGGTTTTACTGACAGTCAGGGGGCAGACAAGTACAGTGTTATTAAATAGAACACAGGAAGAGAAAGGCATTAGTCAACCTGTACAAAGTTGCAGTACTTCTTGCAACATACCTGCTGCTGTAACAACAGCCTTATACATTAGTGATGGGCGAAAAAATTTGCCTGGCATGAATTTGCAGCGAATTTCCATGTTTCCATGTTTCGCCAAACGGGCAGGAAAATTTGCTGCACGTCCAAAAATTGTCACCCGCATCAAACTAATTGTTGCAAGCATCAAAAGAATTGTCACGCGTGACAATTTTTTTTTTTTTGACATGCGCCATTTTCATTGTTTCGCAAATCTTTTGGTGAAGGGAAAACGGTACAGATTCGCTCATCACTACTCATGAGCTGTGCATTAAGAAGCAATTAGAAAAAGAAGCATTATACCATGGGGCAGTGTTTTTCAGGCTTATTTAGTTCAAGCCCTCTTTTCAAAACAAACATCTGGCCAGGAACCTGCTTTAGCTCATAACAATCATTCAAACATATTAAAAAAATATTGACTAAGCCATTCAGCAATAGTTCCAAAAATAGAACTATTACCCTCAAATCTTGCTCTAATCAACCTCTCAGATGGGCTTCCAGGGGTATCTAGGATAGAAAACAGCTATTTTCCTACAAATCCCTCCCATGGTTTTGGAACCACTGCCATAGAGAAAGTGTTTATAAGTATTTGAAAAGGGATAAGGAAATGAGTAGTGATGAGTGATTTTTTTTTTCACCAGGCATGGATTTGCAACGAATTTCAGCATTTCACCATTGGCGAATTGTTTCGCGAAACATCAGTGAAAATTTGCTGCGGAAAAATTTGCTGCACGTCAAAAAGTCACGGTCACATCAAATTGGGCACGGTCGCGGTAAAATGGACCCCAAAAAAAAATAGGCGCGACAAAAAAAAGATGCAGACTACAAAAAAAAAAGACGCGGGCATCAAAGACGCGACAAATGTGTTTCACAGATTTTCCTCAGTTTCGCGAATTTTCCTGTCCTTTCGCAAAGCAAAACAGGACAGGTTCGCTCATCACTAGACATGAGCACTACTACAGGTAGGGCAGGTCTACCTGTTAGAAATGAGTATCAAACTTTACAGTTTGACTGGGCATGCTTGTAATACTTTTATGAACGTGGATCTAATGTGGCCCAAAAGTGAGTTGTGACCAGAATGTTGTCATGTCAACAGTTCTTCCATGTAAAGAGAAACGGCAAGTTGAATGACCCGGCAGCAAACAACAGGCCACTTATAATGAATGGTTAACGAATGGAACTGTGCCTGTGTTGTTTCAAGATGGGTTTCAAGTAACCATTGAGTGTTTTGGTAGGTCCTCCAATCAAATTTATTTCCTACAGTTATATTAGGGGAAAAATGTGCTAATGGGGCCATACCAACATTTCTTAACTTACACCCTTATAGTCCAATTTTTTCAGTGGTTGACTCTCATGGGTTTTTCATTACCAAGACAAAAGCAATGGTTTTCTAAACAGTCTGTTATCCGGGCTAAACATAACTAGTCAAGATGTACTCTGGAGTTTTTGCCTGTTTTGGGCAGGAACTACTGTAGTCTCTATAGATTATTGCAGTGGCTCATGGGATGCATTTGTAGCAACTCGCTTGGAAAGTAAAAATCAAGTGGAGAAACCTCAGGGATGCCTTGCTGCAAATAGCTTGGTTACTGATGGTAACAGATGGTATTTCCTCAGCAGATCCCAGTGCAAGCATCATCTTAGACACTACATTGTGACACCGGCACACTGAGCAGCCTTCCCTATACTCGACCCTCTGCGTTTAAATGTATAATATCAGGATTTGTTCACTATACTACTTAACCCTAATTAGTTAGGTGTCACTGTTTTAATTCCGTATTAAAAGGAGCTCACTCTGACCCCTGATATGTGCCAAATGAAATGATCATTTAGATAAAACCCACTGGCACTAGAGAGTTGAAGGCCTTGCAGTCTTATTGCTCAATCTTTGTGCCAAAGCTTCATAGTTTTGTCCTTTCCTGGTGCTTGGAGATATTGGCAGATCTTCAAGGGATTCTTGACTTTTCTCTTGCCTCGTTCCTCCAAATATCAGAAAAATGCCAGCAATTAATGGATCAAATTGCAAGACTGGATCTGTTACAGACTTTGGTAAAGAGAAATATATACACAAAACATTTGATATCAAAAACCTAAATGGGATATTTTTTTATTGAGTTTTATAAAGAAGGGAAAGGGGGGGGGGGTTAATACAAACAAAATATAAAGGCATACAGAAGATGTAAGACACATTCACTGCATTGTTTATTTTGCTGATGGTTGTTCTGCTGGCATGTTTGTTGGTGTTTGTAGATAGTGGTGTATGGAGCTTACTCTCATATCTTGGGGGGGAATATCGTTCTGTGGAGCCTTGGGGTGGTGTATTAGGGGTAGGTGATGTATCCTTTTAGTTCCCATAGGGGACCAGATGTTTAAATAGGTGGGATACTATTATTCTTTAAGCTGCAGAAGACAACTATTTAGATAAGTTGTTCTGTACCAACACAACAAATAAATACATACATTTGCTGTGCATTGATGGCATTATAATGTATTGCAACCATTGTCACCTTAATATTCTTAAGTTTCTTGAGTTTTCGTGAAACTATAGAATTATGTTGATATACATTTCAGAAGCATCTGCCATATACAGGTATGGGACCCGTTATCCAGAATGCTCGGGACCTGGGGGTTTTCTGGATAAGGGGTCTTTCTGTAATTTGGATCTCCATAACTTAAGTCTGCTAAAAATAATATAAATATTGAATAAACCCAACAGGCTTGTTTTGCCTCCAATAAGGGGTAATTATATCTTAGTTGGGATCAAGTACAGGTACTGTTTTATTATTACAGAGAAAAGGGAATCATTTAACCATTAAATAAACCCAATAGGGCTGTTCTGCCCCAATAAGGGGTAATTATATCTTAGTTGGGATCAAGTACAGGTACTGTTTTATTATTACAGAGAAAAGGGAATCATTTAACCATTAAATAAACCCAATAGGGCTGTTCTGCCCCCAATAAGGGGTAATTATATCTTAGTTGGGATCAAGTACAGGTACTGTTTTATTATTACAGAGAAAAGGGAATCATTTAACCATTAAATAAACCCAATAGGGCTGTTCTGCCCCCAATAAGGGGTAATTGTATCTTAGTTGGGATCAAGTACAGGTACTGTTTTATTATTACAGAGAAAAGGGAATCATTTAACCATTAAATAAACCCAATAGGACGGTTCTGCACCCAATAAGGGGGCGGCCTCCACCAGCAACAGCCCCAGAATCGCCACTGCCTAAAGCACATGCTTTTACTTGTAGATATGATGATTCTTTAATAATACATATTCATTGTAGAATCCCAAACACTTATTTTTTAACCTACTACTTAAATCTTTCATAATCCTACAGATGTTTTGCTTATGAATTCAAAATTGCTCTCATTTTACTCTCTCAAGAAAAAAAAATCAATATTTCTGTTTCCTTGATTCCGTATTTATGATTATGGGGCTATTAAACGCCTACAGTTGCTTCCGCGGTAATGCCGAGTATTTTGACTTAGTTTTAGTGGATTTTGGTAGCTGGTGGCTCCATTAAGCACATTAGTTGCCTGCATTTTACCAAGACTAGTTAATTATCCTAATGCAGTCTATGCTTTTAGATAGGAGACGGCATTCATTAATACCAATTGTACGCGGGAGCAATGACTACAAGTGGCAGAGATAAGAGGCAGCTATTATTGCTAATAAGGGGAAATTATAACATTTCCAAGTATTACATGATTTATTGGGTTATGCAGTAAATATGGATTTTCATTTCACTTGCTTATTTCAATACAGCTATGGGATCCCTTATCTGGAAGCCCGTTATCCAGAAATCTCCGAATTACGGAAAGCCTGTCTCCCATAGACTCCATTTTAATCAAATAATTAAGAATTGTAAAACTGATTTCCTTTTTCTCTGTAATAATAAAACAGTACCTAGTTATTGATCCCAACTAAGATATAATTACCCCTTATTGGGGGCAGAACAGCCCTATTGGGTTTATTTCATGGTTAAATGATTCCCTTTTCTCTGTAATAATAAAACAGTACCTGTACTTGATCCCAACTAAGATATAATTACCCCTTATTGGGGGCAGAACAGCCCTATTGGGTTTATTTAATGGTTAAATGATTCCCTTTTCTCTGTAATAATAAAACAGTACCTGTACTTGATCCCAACTAAGATATAATTGCCCCTTATTGGGGGCAGAACAGCCCTATTGGGTTTATTTCATGGTTAAATGATTCCCTTTTCTCTGTAATAATAAAACAGTACCTGTACTTGATCCCAACTAAGATATAATTACCTCTTATTGGGGCAGAACAGCCCTATTGGGTTTATTTCATGGTTAAATGATTCCCTTTTCTCTGTAATAATAAAACAGTACCTGTACTTGATCCCAACTAAGATATAATTACCCCTTATTGGGGGCAGAACAGCCCTATTGGGTTTATTTCATGGTTAAATGATTCCCTTTTCTCTGTAATAATAAAACAGTACCTGTACTTGATCCCAACTAAGATATAATAATTCTTATTGGATGCAAAACAATCCTATTGGGTTTAATTAATGTTTTATTGATTTTTTTAGTAGACTTGAGGTATGGAGATCCAAATTAGGGCAAGACCCCTTATCCGGAATACCCTTGGTCCCGAGCATTCTGGATAACGAGTCCTATACCTGTACTTAGGACACAAATAAGGGACAAATAAAGATATATATACATGCAGATCATTTTTATGTCTTAACAGAAAGTAGGTGCCATCGATGAGAGCCTTCAAGAGGAGAACAACCTGCCCCCAGGTTGTTCAAGGACTTATACAGTAAATGCATATATAAGTAATAGATTTCCATTCACAGTGAGAGGCTAAGAACTGGGCTTTCAGAATACACTGACATGAAGGACCATACTTAACCCTTTTCTAAATGGCTTAGAACGTCCTTCCTAGTTGTGGAAGACGCACTGCAGATTGACCCATGACAATATAAGTGTACATACTGTGTCTCAAAATATATGGTAGGATGATATCATGCTAGCATTCCTGAAAGCTTATGTATAAGGTTTGAATTTTAGTTGAAAGTTATGAAAGAAGTCAAAGATAAGGGTTAGAAGAAACAACACTTTAAAGGGTAACCACCAAGAAAACCATTTTTTTCTATGTTGTTAATGATCCCATTTTAAGAGTTTTTGGAAATATAAAGTGGTGAGAAACATGAAATGTTCTGAAGAATCTTGGTATTAATTCCTCCTTCTCCAGCACCAATACTGAACTGCAAAGATGCTCTGCTACTGGGGTTGTACTGGAGTTTTTTGTAAGCTGGTACAGGAAGCAGAGAAGGTTTCTCCTAAACCTACCAGATTCAGTTCAGCAAGAAAAAGGTTTCTCATGTGCTCATGAGAAACTTGAAATGTTCTGAAATCTCCTTCCCCAGTAGCAATACTGAACTCCAAAGGAGCTCTGCTACTGGCGTTGTACTGGAGTCCTTTGACCAGACCAGAAGAAGGTGTCTCCAAAACCTACCCCACCAGAGACAGTTCACTTTGGGTCAGATTCAGTTCAGTGAGGAACAGATTGATGGACCTGCTTGTCCATTATCTCATTAATATGAAGTTGGTCTTCCTTTGCTGTTATACCAACTTCTACTCTTGGGGGCAGAACAGCCTTATTGGGTTTATTTAATGGTTAAATGATTCCCTTTTCTCTGTAATAATAAAACAGTACCTGTACTTGATCCCAACTAAGATATAATTACCCCTTATTGGGAGCAGAACAGCCTTATTGGGTTTATTTAATGGTTAAATGATTCCCTTTTCTCTGTAATAATAAAACAGTACCTGTACTTGATCCCAACTAAGATATAATTACCCCTTATTGGGGGCAGAACAGCCCTATTGGGTTTATTTAATGGTTAAATGATTCCCTTTTCTCTGTAATAATAAAACAGTACCTGTACTTGATCCCAACTAAGATATAATTACCCCTTATTGGGGGCAGAACAGCCCTATTGGGTTTAATTAATGTTGTATTAATTTTTTAGTAGACTTAAGGTATGAAGATCGACATTAAGAAAAGACCCCTTATCCAGAATACCCTTGGTCCCAAGCATTCTGGATAACGGGTCCTATACCTGTATTCCAGTTTAAAGATTCTTTAATAGGCCACTTAATATGATATAAACTGTTGGTATTGAGGGTATTCTTTCCCTTTAAGAAACAAACTCTCTCCCAAGATGCGTGTGTCTCTGTGTATGGGGGGAGTGGGGCAGTCCCGGTGGGAGTGCTGCAGTCAGCAAATCCTGCTTGTGTGCGAGGGAAGTGATAGGAGCTGCACGTCGGCAGATTCCCCCATTCCCAGCGGTGATACCGGGGCCCTGTTATTCTGCTGGAGACGGCCCTCATAAAAAATGCAGCTGCGGATATTATCTCAACGTCTTCCTTGCTATGTTATCATGGTTCGTTTAATCAATACTCATTTTGCTCTTTAGTCGTTTGAATATTATTCACTTGCGCGCTCTCGCTGCTTATAGTATTAACCGTATTAGCAGCCATTATTGGGAGAATCATCGGCATTTATTGCTATCCTGCTGCAATCGGTCCCTGCGCTTTTTACAATTCACTGAGCACAATTTGTACCAATTCAGTGGGAAAGGGAAGACTGAATGGAACATTTGATGTATTTTGTAAAAATGTGCATTTAAACTCCAAAGTGCATATTATTATATTGCTTACAAGACACCAGCCATAAAGCGAAGCGTGTACAGGTATGGGATCCCTTATCCGGAAACCCATTATCCAGAAAGTTCCGAATTACAGAAAGGCCATCTCCCATAGACTCCATTATAAGCAAATAATTCTAATTTTAAAAAATGATTTCCTTTTTCTCTATAATAATAAAACAGTACCTGTACTTGATCCCAACTAAGATATAATTACCCCTTATTGGGGGCAGAACAGCCCTATTGGGTTTATTTAATGGTTAAATGATTCCCTTTTCTCTGTAATAATAAAACAGTACCTGTACTTGATCCCAACTAAGATATAAATAATCCTTATTGGAGGCAAAATAAGCCTATAGGGTTTATTCAATATATACATTTTTAGCAGACTTACGTTATGGAGATCCAAATTACGGAAAGATCCCTTATCATGAAAACCCCAGGTCCCAAGCATTCTGGATAACAGGTCCCATACCTGTACTAATATAAGTCCCAACCCAAACCGAGCGGATGTACCAGAAACTCAATATGCCAAGGAGTCCTGTGCCCACCAACACTCCCTAATGTGCCCAGGAGGTGGCCATTTATGTGCCTCCCCCCACCATACACTTATGAATACATCACTTCTGGACATCAGGCAGCACTGTATTCATAGGGCAAATGAGAATCTATCCAAAATGGAGCACAGAGACCTGCGGCAACCCCAATAAATCATGGCGGATTGCACCTTGTTTTGGTGCTTTGCATCCTCCCTGGCAGGTAGTAAATGACCCTTAGAGTCGCGGCTATAACCTGTGGTAAATTGTGTTGCTGCAAAGGTCCCAGATGTTAAGAGAACCTGTTCTCTAGGCATGTGTATCCCTCCCAAGTAGAT
The DNA here is from genome assembly GCF_000004195.4 of Xenopus tropicalis. Classification (NCBI taxonomy): domain Eukaryota; kingdom Metazoa; phylum Chordata; class Amphibia; order Anura; family Pipidae; genus Xenopus; species Xenopus tropicalis. Next base: position 163,744,710 of record NC_030678.2, on the reverse strand, counting down.
ATACTATAGTTAGGTGAGATCAGTATGCTCAGAATTGCTTCTATATTGGACATGATGTCAGAATGTGACCTGAGGGAGTTCATAGGGAGAATACAGATAAGGGGGGTCTGGCTGCTGTGTTTACAGATAGCTGGGCTCAGTTTGGCAGACCCCTCAAGCAACAGAAATACTGTTTGTTACTGAATAAAAGATAATGTTCTCGCTATATTTTCTTGAAGACTGGGTAGACTAATACTGGGTATGGGCATATATATACAGATACAGGGTATGGCCATGAATAAAGATACAGGGTGTGGGCATGCATACAAATACTGGGTACAGATACAGGGTATAGGGATGGATACAAGTACTGGGTATGGCCATAGATACAGATACAGGGTATAGGGATGGATACAAGTACTGGGTATGGCCATAGATACAGATACAGGGTATAGGGATGGATACAAGTACTGGGTATGGCCATAGATACTGATACAGGGTATAGGGACGGATACAAGTACTGAGTATGGCCATAGATACAGATACAGGGTATATGGACGGATACAAGTACTGGGTATGGCCATAGATACAGATACAGGGTATATGGACAGATACAAGTATTGGGTATGGCCATAGATACAGATACAGGGTATAGGGATGGATACAAGTACTGGGTATGGCCATAGATACTGATACAGGGTATAGGGATGGATACAAGTACTGGGTATGGCCATAGATACTGATACAGAGTATAGGGACGGATACAAGTACTGAGTATGGCCATAGATACAGATACAGGGTATAGGGACGGATACAAGTACTGGGTATGGCCATAGATACAGATACAGGGTATAGGGACGGATACAAGTATTGGGTATGGCCATAGATACAGATACAGGGTATAGGGACGGATACAAGTATTGGGTATGGCCATAGATACAGATACAGGGTATAGGGATGGATACAAGTACTGGGTATGGCCATAGATACAGATACAGGGTATAGGGATGGATACAAGTACTGGGTATGGCCATAGATACATATACAGGGTATAGGGACGGATGCAAGTACTGGGTATGGCCATAGATACAGATAATGGGTATAGGAATGCATACAAGTAGTAGGTATCGGCATGATATCAAGTAGTGTGTATGAACTTGCATACAAGTACTGGGTATGGGCATGCATAGAAGCAGTGGGTATGGGCATGTATGAAAGTACTGGGAATGGGCATGCATAAAAGTACTGGGTATGGGCGTGTATACAAGTACTGGGTATGGGCGTGTATACAAGTACTGGGTATGGGCGTGTATACAAGTACTGGGTATGGGCGTGTATACAAGTACTGGGTATGGGCGTGCATACAAGTACTGGGTATGGGCGTGCATACAAGTACTGGGTATGGGCGTGCATACAAGTACTGGGTATGGGCGTGCATACAAGTACTGGGTATGGGCGTGCATACAAGTACTGGGTATGGGCGTGTATACAAGTACTGGGTATGGGAGTGAATACAAGTACTGGGTATGGGCGTGCATACAAGTACTGGGTATGGGAGTGCATACAAGTACTGGGTATGGGAGTGAATACAAGTACTGGGTATGGGCGTGCATACAAGTACTGGGTATGGGCGTGCATACAAGTACTGGGTATGGGCGTGCATACAAGTACTGGGTATGGGAGTGCATACAAGTACTGGGTATGGGAGTGAATACAAGTACTGGGTATGGGCGTGCATACAAGTACTGGGTATGGGAGTGAATACAAGTACTGGGTATGGGCATGCATAGAAGCAGTGGGTATGGGCATGTATGAAAGTACTGGATATGGGCGTGTATACAAGTAGTGATCATGCAGACAAATTGGTGTGTGCCCACCATACTTTCCAGTGGGAGTAGTGTAGAAGTAATGCAATTGTTTTTAATGCATGTATTTTTGTTTCTTTCTCTTTAAGCTTTTATTATAGAAAAAAAAGTGACTAGAGCAATTCAAAAGCAGAGTAAAACCTGCACTAATCATGCGTGTGATAGTCTGTGCTCTGGCAGTATTCTCCTGTATAATTCATGGGAGGGGACAGGAGATGCATTAGCTCCTTGGTCTGTCCCCTACTGTGCTTCCAACTGCTGCTAAAGCTTCGGCTAAGAAGACTTGGAAGTGGTAAGTCGGCAGAGGCCGAAACAGGATTACTTACTAACCGCTGGAATCATACGGTATAACCCCACGCACAGCCACTGGCGTCTCCAACCAGACTCCTAAATGCATAGAAAGAAAGGAACACCTTGGGTGCAGGATAAATCAACAGAGGGGTTTCTGGCTCCTAGAAATCTGCAGCCTAATGTATATGTATATCACAAAAATATATACATTTACCAATACAGGTATAGGACCTGTTATCGGGACCCAGGGCTTTCCAGATAAGGGACCTTTCCGTAATTTGGATCTCCATACCTTAAGTCTGCTAAAAAAATCATTTAAACATCATTTAAACCCAATAGGATTGTTTTGCTTCCAATAAGGGGTAATTATATCTTAGTTGGGATCAAGTACAGGTACTGTTTTATTATTACAGAGAAAAGGGAATCATTTAACCATTAAATAAACCCAATAGGGCTGTTCTGCCCCCAATAAGGGGTAATTATATCTTAGTTGGGATCAAGTACAGGTACTGTTTTATTACAGAGAAAAGGGAATCATTTAACCATTAAATAAACCCAATAGGGCTGTTCTGCCCCCAATAAGGGGTAATTATATCTTAGTTGGGATCAAGTACAGGTACTGTTTTATTATTACAGAGAAAAGGGAATCATTTAACCATTAAATAAACCCAATAGGGCTGTTCTGCCCCAATAAGGGGTAATTATATCTTAGTTGGGATCAAGTACAGGTACTGTTTTATTATTACAGAGAAAAGGGAATCATTTAACCATTAAATAAACCCAATAGGGCTGTTCTGCCCCCAATAAGGGGTAATTATATCTTAGTTGGGATCAAGTACAGGTACTGTTTTATTATTACAGAGAAAAGGGAATCATTTAACCATTAAATAAACCCAATAGGATTGCTTTGCCCCCAATAAGGGGTAATTATATCTTAGTTGGGATCAAGTACAGGTACTGTTTTATTATTACAGAGAAAAGGGAATCATTTAACCATTAAATAAACCCAATAGGGCTGTTCTGCCCCCAATAAGGGGTAATTATATCTTAGTTGGGATCAAGTACAGGTACTGTTTTATTATTACAGAGAAAAGGGAATCATTTAACCATTAAATAAACCCAATAGGATTTGAGTCCAATGCAATTACACTGAAAGTTTTGCAGTTGGGGTTACGTCATTACCAACATTTGTCATCAAAGTGCCATCGGCAACTGATTCTATAGGCAAAAGTCTGCAGTCAACTGTAGGAATCATTGCCAACTTGAGGGTGGCAGTAGCTCCAGGGTTCTCCTAAATCAATAGACCCATGCATACAATTTGAAATAGGAACCCACTTGCGCCAAGAACAACTATAGGGAAGTAGAAAGAGCAAGTTTGGTGTTAATATGTGTAACTACTGCATGTTTGTAAAACAGCAACTATGGGTGCGGTGGTAAATGAGCCCTCTTGTCTTTTTTGTAACTGACCCCCCCCCCACCACAATTCCCATTATGATGTATTCTGCTTCCTCTTCTGCATTACTAGAAGATATTAGAGATCCTTTATGACCCTGGGGGGCTGCGTTGTACTGATTTCCAGATGACCAGCACAACATCAGTAGGGGCAACTAGCCTACGTGCCCACCCCCCCTCACCTGCCTGAACCCATTGCTGCCTACATCAGCCAGTTTTCCATTTAAAGCACTTTGCTCAGTGTGTGAGCCATTGTACATAAAGCCTATATAAAAGTTACTCATTAGAAATATACCACACTATTAAATTCATGCCCATGGCTTTCCATGGTTGAGCATGATGGCAGCACCAGCTAGCATGGAAAAGCAGTAAATAAAGGCTGCAGGCAAAAACATCTTATGCCTCTTTTGTTGAATGTCTTTTAAAGGAAATTAACCTGGAGACGCTTTCCCATTAATTTCTATGTTGCTGCACATTATTACTTTAGACACATACTGAATAAACACAGCATAATAGTCACCGAGCAAGAGCTTTTTCCAGTCTACTTGCTTCATTTTCCCATTACAGTCCGTCGCCACCCGTCCCTTTACTTAATCTTCAAGCGCTTAGCATAATTGCAACATTTTCGGCATAAAAATCATTGTCGTTACCCTGCTATTTAATTAAGGCCAATATGTAACCATTCTATTCCCCCCATGTCCCGTCCATACTCAAGTCATATAGTAAACTGCCATGTTCAACCCAAAGGAAGGTCAAATCAGTTGGACTGGGTTTTATAAAAGAAAGAAAAAAAAAATCATATATTTTACTTCTAATAAGTAGGGAGGCACCGAATCCAGGATTCGGTTTGGTATTCAGCCAGGATTCGGGCTTTTTGGGCCTTTTTTTTCCCCGAGCGCTGCATTTTTTAACCCTTCTCTATGCTAATTAGAATTCGGTTTGGTATTTGCCCGAATGCATCGGGGTGGATTCGGGGTTTCGGCTGAACCTAAAAAAACTGGGTTCAGTGCATCCCTACTAATAGGCAAACTGGAAGATGTATCATTTTTTTTTAAACGCAAATGTTTGCTTATTTATAAAAAAAAATTGAATATAAAAAACTCTCAAAAGAATTCAAAACATTTGCTCTTAAGAAACATTGAACATTTTTGTTTTGGAAACTATAAATTAAATTTTTGCCCAAAAAAAATTTGAAACGTGGAAAAAATTCTGATTATAATGTTGATAAAGCAGCCCCCCAAGATGTTGAGCTCCATCAGCAGGATGCTTGGGAAATCTGTTGTTGCCCATATTATCATAAGATAATGGTCAGTTTAAGAGTCTATGGTAGATGGGTGGGATAATAGGGCTTAAGCTGACAATGGTGAACTGGGATATGGTTCAGAGACCAATGGGAAATCATAGGGTATCACAGAATGGAGGGGGGGATCCAAATAAAAAGCACAGCTGCAATGTTGTGTGCACCACAAAAGAAAGTAGGGGTGCTTCTCTGCACTTTAGGGACAATTAGGATAAAAAGGTTAACTGGAAGGAGCACTTTGTGAAGAAGTTGTCCTTTTTATTTAAAATGGAGTATGTACTGTATGGCCAATGATACAGAGATGTGTGTAGTTGGGTTTGTGTAAGTTTACTGTACTATAGATTGCTTTTTATCCATAATTATCAAAAAGCTAATTTTATTAATAGCAGTAACCTCTGCTCTTTAGCAGGACTGGTGGGTGCAAGGCAGCCCTGTCCTTGCCTCCACTGGGCCCACTGGTGTTCCCAAAGGTGAATATCTGAATAATGCTGAGTTAGGAAACAGATAGGGGACAGGGACAGAGTGGGCTGGAGGGATACTGGGGAAAAAACCTGGTGGGCCCCACCAACCCAGGCCCACTCACCTAGGATGCTGCAGATGCTCCCCAGTCCAGGGCCACCCCCTCACCCAGTTGTAGATGCAGGTTAAAGAGGAGGAAGTTGGTAAGAGGTACACTGTACTGCGCATATGAGGAGCGGACCTTGCTAGGTCGGAACCTTGAGTTGGCAAGGAGGGCCCTTAGGGTCACAGCCCTGGTAGGCCTTGGACACCCCAGTCTGATGCTGTATGGGGAACATTACCAGCCTACTCTGCATGAATACAGCAATGGTAAATAAAGGCAGCACTGTATTCATGAGGAAAAGTGAAGGCTAGGTATTTAAGTCCAACTTATCGTAGGTGCAGAAATTCATCAAAGAAATCCAGGCAATTGTTTGGAAGTCAGATGGATAAAAAGAAGAGAGTAGAAAAGAAGGCAATAAATATAAAAACAATCAGAATTAAAATGAAGATGAACTGAAAGCTGGCTTAAACATTGGTCTGTCTATAACAACCTTTTTATACCCATGAGCCACATTCAAATGGAAAAAGAGTTGGGGAGCAACACAAGCATGGAAAAAGTTCCTGGGGGAGCAAATAAAAGCTATAATTGGCTATTTGGTAGACTGGCAGCCTACAGAAGGCTCTGTTTGGCATTATACTTGGTATTTTGCCTCCAAAACTTGCCTCCAGGCCAGGAATTCAAAAATAAGCCCCTGCTTTGAGGCCACTGGGAGCAACATCCAAGGGGTTGGTGAGCAACATGTTGCCCCCGAGCCACTGGTTGGGGATCACTGGTCTATAACATGCTAAAAATGCATTTAAATGAATTGTAAACTTCCCCTTTAATAAGTCTAGCCTTGTATTTTCTTGCTTCTATATCTATTTTACCTACCAGCACATTTACCCTGACTGTATGACAGAATTTCCGTGGTACATTGTGTGCACTCAGCCGTTACATCCCGCTCACTTATTGTTTTGGAACAAAATATTTGTATTTGTTTTGTTTTTCTGGGAGATGTAATGTTCAGCGCCATGCTTTGACTAAATTCGGCCATCTGGAATAGCTTGAATGATTTGCTGATATGGTGGAATCTGAACAAAACTACATCTGCTCTGCAATTAATTCAAGACTATCAGAAATTGACACGTCTCGCGTTTCAGCCAGGAATAATAGCCTCGAATTTCAGGTATTTCTGCCGTTGTTACGATGTGCCTACAGAATCAATCTGAGGATTAGTGGTGGCATTTAGGGCAAGCTCTTTTTAACTGTCAGCTACATTCAGATGTAAAATGGGCTGGGGAGCAACACAAGCATAAAAGAATTCCTAGGGGTGCCAAATTAGAGTCATGATTGGCTATCTGTTAGATCCTATATTGACTGGCAGCCTACAGAAGGTTGTTATTGTCAGTACACCTGGTTTTTGTGCAATGAGCCCCAGCTTTGAGGCCACTGGGAGCAAAACCCAACCAAGGGGTTGGTGAGCAACATGTTGCCCCCGAGCCACTGGTTGGGGATCACTGCTTTAGATTATAAGGAGCTGTTGAATTTTTTTACACCTACCCCAAAAAACTAACCTTATTGCCTAAAGGTTGCTTTGGATGATGCACTTAACTGAGTTTTATTTTCTTTCTGACTTTTCTGACTTTCTTTACAGTATTAATTCTGTTTTTCTGTAATTTTGTACTTATCTTACTGATTCTGGTTATAATTTGTGCTCAGCAAATAAATCATGAAACCATTTCTATTCTTATTAGCCATTATCAGAAATGGAGGTGGAAACAAAAGGGGGTTACGGGGGCCCAGTTGACCATCTCTGACTCTCCTCTCTTATATCTGCTCTCATCTCTACATACACTCCTCCCAGGCCCTGTGCTCAGCTCAGAACAATCTCTTTACAACAATATAGGCACCAAAACAGCTGAACTGTGCTCAAAATCTTTTTGCTCTACCTCCTTGCATCAGGAAAGCCCCCCACTAGTCTAGTCTTCATTGTAAGCTCTTTGGGGTAGGGACCTCATCCCAACTGGTTATTGAGAAACCTAAGCACTTTTGTAAAGCACTGCATACATTTGCGGTACAGGAATGGGACCTGTTATCCAGAATGCTCTGGACATGGGGTTTTCCGGATAAGGGGTCTTTTCGTAATTTAGATCTCCACACCTTAAGTCTACAAAAAATCATATAAATGTTAAATAAACCCAATAGGATTGTTTTGTCTTCAATAAGGATTAATCCTATCTAGGTTGGAATTACATACAATGTACTGTTTTATTACTATAGAGAAAAAGGAAATCAATTTTAAAAATTAGAATTACTTGTTTATAATGGAGTCTATGGGAGATGGCCTTTCTATAATTCAGAACTTTCTGCATAATGGGTTTCCAAATAAGCGGTCCAATACCTGTACTATATAAAAAAGTTTTCAATATAAAAAATAGAAAAAAGTTCAAAATTTGGCTCATTGCAAATGGGAAGTAAAATGTGATTTTACTGCATTTGAGTTTTTTTTAATGTTATTAAGTAAGGTTTTTTAATTTTTTTTTTTTCTATCATAAATAACTCGAGTTTCTGACTTGGTTGTAGAACCAAGTCATTAATAAGCCTGTGTCAGCTATCGCAGTGAGACCCTCATTCTTTACAATGCAACCATAGCATCTGCTGAATTACCCATGGGAATTTCAACCTAAACCCCACTGTGCCCTACAAACTATAGGGGGTCATTTACAATTTACTTAATTCATGATTTTTGCAATTATGGTTATTTTTTTTCTGTCCCCGTTAACAGAAAAACGACAACATTTTTCCATTCAGTTTATATGAATATGACTTTAATATAATTCAAGTTTTTATTAATTAGTAATGAGCGAATCTGTCCCATTTTGCTTTACCCAAAAATGAGTGAAACCGCAAAAAATCCGTGAAATGCATTTGTCGCATGTGTCTTTTTTTGCCACGGATGCACCTACTTTTGACACGACCGCCACTTTTTTTGATGTGCGCCAAATTTTTTGCGACGGATTTTTGTTGAAGTTTCTCAACACAATTCACCAATGGCGGAAATTCGTATGGCGAAAATATTTGCTCATCACTAATTATTAGTGATGAGCGAATTTTTTTGGCAGGCATGAAATTTGCAGCGAATTTCTGCATTTCGCCATTGGCGAATTGTTTCAGAAAACTTCAGTATAAATTCGCAACGGAAAAAAAAGTCGCGGTCGTGCCAAAAAAAGACGCGGGCGACAAAAAGAAAGACCTAGGCTTCAAAAAAGTCGTTTGACAAATGCTTTTCGCGGGTTGTTCGCCATTCTGCAAATTTTCTGTTTTTTTCACGAATTTTATGGCAAAGCGGAATGGGAATGGGATTTGCTCATTGCTACTAATTATAATTCAGCACTGAAAATTAACCTACTATTATCTTTAATAGAAGCTCCCCGGGTATTAGTTCCTGATTTTTTTCATTTGAACTTTCACGTTTTTTTTTTTCCACTTATAAATCAAAAAACTTGAATAAAAAAATAGTTGGATTTGCAATTTTTTGCTGCGATTTTCTCTACAATGGGTCAGTGGCTACCGGCAGGGACTGCATTGTGTAACCTATGATTGCGGAGTCTTTGCTCTTCATTCTAATTTAGAAACGGAGAAAAATGAGAAACACAGCAAAGACTCAATTACGGAATAAAGAAATATAATTTGACAGCATGTCTTTTACATTTATACTAAATTACTGCACAAACGAGTAAGTGATTCAAACGTTGCCAAATGACTGCAGGCCGGGTACCGGTGCCTTCTGTGACACATGTAATTCTACTTAATCATTATCGGGCCCATTGTTATTATTCACTGCTTTCTTGGTACCAACTTAATACTTTTTGTATTATTGGAATTTAAATATATTATAAATATTCTGATTTTATTATGAAAATAGATTTCTTCTATTCTTTATACCTATTCTAATTGATTGCAGTCTTTTTATGGTCAAGTACAGGAATGGCATCCATTATACAGAAACCCATTTTCCAGAAAAGCTCAGAATTATGGGAAGGTCATCTCCCATAGACTCCATTTTAATCAAATTATTCAGATTTTTTTTTCCTTTTCTCTGTATTAATAAAACAGTACGGTAGATATATATATATACAGGTAAGGGATCCCTTATCCGGAAACCCGATATCCAGAAAGCTCCGAATTACGGAAAGCTTGTCTCCCATAGACTCCATTTTAATCAAATAATTAATAATTTGAAAATTGATTTCCTTTTTCTCTGTAATAATAAAACAGTACCTGTACTTGATCCCAACTAAGATATAATTACCCCTTATTGGGGGCAGAACAGCCCTATTGGGTTTATTTCATGGTTAAATGATTCCCTTTTCTCTGTAATAATAAAACAGTATCTGTACTTGATCCCAACTAAGATATAATTACCCCTTATTGGGGGCAGAACAGCCCTATTGGGTTTATTTAATGGTTAAATGGTTCCCTTTTCTCTGTAATAATAAAACAGTACCTGTACTTGATCCCAACTAAGATATAATTACCCCTTATTGGGGGCAGAACAGCCCTATTGGGTTTATTTCATGGTTAAATGATTCCCTTTTCTCTGTAATAATAAAACAGTTCTTTGTATTTGATCCCAACTAAGATATAATTAATCCTTACTGGAAACAAAATAATCCTATTGGGTTTAATTAATGTTTTATTGTTTTTTTTAGTAGACTTAAGGTATGAAGATCCAAATTATGGAAAGACCCCTTATCCGGAATACCCTTGGTCCCAAACATTCTGGATAACGGGTCCTATACCTGTATATAGGTTTGGGGTATCACTAATAAACATACCACATTAATCTGAGGGGTAAAACTTTAATGAGTCCATTGGGTAAGACTTAAGTGAGTCTCCAATGTGTAAGACTTCAATGAGTCCATTTGTTAAGGCTTCAATGAGTCTCCAATGGGTCTGGCTTTAATGAGTAAAATGGGTAAAACTTCAATGAGTCTCCAATGGGTCAGGCTTTAATGAGTCCAATGGCTAAAACTTCAATGAGTCTCCAATGGGTCAGGCTTTAATGAGTCCAAAGTGTAAAACTTCAAGGAGTCTCCAATGGGTCTGGCTTCAATGAGTCCAATGGGTTAGCCTTCAGTGAGTCGAATGTGTAAGACTTCAATCAGTCCATTCTCCATTCGTTGAGACTTCAACGAGTCTCCAATGGCTAAGGCTTCAGTGAGTCCAATGTGTAAGACTTCAATCAGTCCATTCATTAAGAATTCTAGGAGTCTCCAATGGGTCAGGTTTCAATGAGTTCTATGGGTAAGACTTGTTTAAATCCTATAGGTATGGTTCTGCCTGCATTCAGCAGCACTGTATTCATGAGAGCTAGGTGGGGGGGAGACACTTATGCACCCCCTTCTGTCCCCCACATGTCATTCAAACACACAAGTTAGGGATGGAACATTGAATCTGGCATATGGGATGCCTTGTATCTGGTAGCACTGTGATCTGTACCTAGTGCCACAATTCCACTCCGGTTCTAGGTGCAGAGCATATCCAGACTCCAGTAACAAGTTTTTTAATGAGCATTAAGGGGGGGCATTCTGGGAACCTTAGTGATTTTGTACTTCCATCCTAACAATATGAAGTCAAAAGTTAATGACCCCAACCTGAACAGACATACCTGTATTCATGTTTTACCTGTGACAGTTGTTCGTACATGTAATATGCGCCATAATTGTAAATGAAAAGATAAGATAAAATCAGATTTTCTTATGAGAAAAATAATGGAAACAAAACCCTCTAAATGTGACACTACCCTAAAGGTACCGGATAAGAATAGCAAAAATGTCAGTGTAAATAAATTTCTTTTATATTTGACACTTCTGTTCCATTAAAATGACCTTGCTTTTATACTATGGCACGGGGTTGCTAAGCTCACGATCCCCAGCTGATGAATTATGTGACAAATGGCTCCAGGAGAGTTAGCCGCTGCCCCCCCAGCCTGTTTAGCTAAGCCAAATGCAGCTTAGTTGACAGGGAGAAAAGAAAACTGCATGCAATATGGGATTACTGAGCATAGAGGAAGGGAAAACGGAAAGAAATATTGGCTTCTCGCTCTCGTTTTTAGCTGATTTCCTAATACTGCTTAGCTTTCTTGGCCCCCATTGGTTTTCTGCTCACTGAACTGCATCCAATATTCCCAGTTTATTTAAAAGCCATAGACCTATTCTCAATTTCAACTAATATTCTATTTTTTTTTTCCTTCAGTTTAATGCACACTCATCTTCCAGCTCATTGAAAAACAAAGTAGATTATTGGTTGTGTTTCAGATTCCCATTGCATGTAGCCGGCTCTGTTTGGCTTGAAATCTTTTACTTTATTTATCATTTCTGCTTGAGGACACAGAGCATTTCTAATGTGATGTTCTATTGTTTCCCTAGTTTCCGCTCCGTGCAAGTCTATCTTTATTTACATGGGCTTACTTATCCATTAAAAGCTGAGATTGGAAAAATAGCATAATATATATTGAGTCTTTAAAACTATGAGCATAATCCAAAAGAATTGCATTCAATTTAGGTCTTTAATTGTTTTTTTTTCAGAAGATGCTGCCTCGCCTGGTTTTTTTTTCCTTTCTATGCCATGATCAAAATAAGGGCTATCTTAATTGAATGCATAAACAGGTATGGGATCCATTATCGAGAAACCCATAAACAAGATCAAAATTGGGCCATCTCCTTCAGACTCCATTCCAAAATTAACATCTTTTAAAATGATTCCCTTTTCTCTGTAATAATAAAACAGTACCTGTACTTGATCCAAACTAAGATATAATTACCCCTTATTGGGGGCAGAACAGCCCTATTGGGTTTATTTAATGGTTAAATGATTCCCTTTTCTCTGTAATAATAAAACAGTACCTGTACTTGATCCCAACTAAGATATAATTACCCCTTATTGGGGGCAGAACAGCCCTATTGGGTTTATTTAATGGTTAAATGATTCCCTTTTCTCTGTAATAATAAAACAGTACCTGTACTTGATCCCAACTAAGATATAATTACCCCTTATTGGGGGCAGAACAGTCCTATTGGGTTTATTTCATGGTTAAATGATTCCCTTTTCTCTGTAATAATAAAACAGTACCTGTACTTGATCCCAACTAAGATATAATTACCCCTTATTGGGGGCAGAACAGCCCTATTGGGTTTATTTCATGGTTAAATGATTCCCTTTTCTCTGTAATAATAAAACAGTACCTGTACTTGATGACAACTAAGATATAATTACCCCTTATTGGGGGCAGAACAGCCCTATTGGGTTTATTTCATGGTTAAATGATTCCCTTTTCTCTGTAATAATAAAACAGTACCTGTACTTGATGACAACTAAGATATATTCCTTATTGAAGGTAATGAAATGACAATGACAATGAATTTTTAGCACACTTAAGGTATGGAGTTCCAAATGACAAACAGGCCCCTTACCCTGAAAATGCAGGTCCCGAGAATTTTGGATATATAATTAAATATAACTGATTAAGGTACTTGCACCTTAACATGTGTTTGCATTTCCACATGGTTGCCAAAGCTTCTTCTAACTGCACAACTGTCCTTATTTATAGTGGAACACCCTGGAGCTACCAGCACCCTAGACCTCATGGTATCTCCAGGGTTCCCACAGTGAACTACATCAATACATGCTCGGATGAGTGGAGAAATGGTTTCAAGAATACTCACAAAGTCCAGTTTCTTTAGACTGATCCCTACTAGAAACTGTATATCATGACCTGGATGAATGAAAACCTCCACAGATGTCAACTTAGAATGATGCTCTTTTTGGCTCTCATAACCATTTACTGTAATATGAAGCAGATATGAGCACTTCCAGGAGTTTTTATTGCTGAAGCTTTTATTAACAGGACTGTGGCTATTCCAGTACTTACCTTAACTACCTACATTTGAGCTTGGGGTGGGGGGGAACAAAAGTGACCCTGGTGCAATGAAAGAAAAAAAAAGTTCTTTGTAAGTGCGTAAGTGCGATAACTCTTTAAATGCGAGACGATTGTGTATATTTATTGCAGTGTATAACATTGGTCGTAATTACCTGCCTTATTATTACTATGAAGAATGGGAAACTTGACAATAGTAATTCGTTAATGCTAATCCCTATGGCAATTTGCAGATAGAGCATTTGTTACTGTCCACTCTGGTGCATCATTAAGTTATGTCTCTAGACTCTGCAGTAGCTTATAACTCTCTCAGCAATGTTGTTTGGAGTTCACTGCTTCCCTCTAACTTTTACCTACAATATATACGCACAACGTTGGTGGAAAGTTTTCAATCCCAATGTGTACTGCATTTTTTTATACCCTTACTTATTCTGTGGCATTTGACTGAAGTGATATCCTTGGGGTCATAATAGGCTATAAACAAAGCATGTATTAAACACAGTATTGGGTTACACACAGGCACAACTCATAAATGCCAAGACAAGTGTTTTTTGAACAGTACCCAATGGTCAACACTGGTGACCAAACTTTGGAAAATATGGGGCCTCATTTACTAATGCCCCTGTCACAAGTGCAAGAGTTCTAAGGGGTGCTAAACCCTACAATTTGGACTTGCAGCAGGCAGTGCTGTGCTCCCTGAGAGTGCACCCTTGGGACCTGCACCTTTGGCTACCTTCTACTTTGGGTGCCTTAATGATCTGCAAGTTTGGAGATGGAGGGGGGCACATACCTCCCCACACCTGTCTCTCATGAATACAGGACTGCTAAAAGCAACAGCACTGTATTCATGGATCAGACACAGGTTTGCATCTGTCAGGCCTGGCTACTGGCTCCATTTGCAGCACCCCTAATAAACAACCTTATGACCTATTAGAGAGTAAGTAGAGTCTTGCGACATCGGCATTGGGCTGAAAGGTTGTTATCACATATTGCCCCCTGAAAACAATGCATAAATGTCAAAAATAATATCTATAGGCCTTAAGGATCCTTACTTGCTCCCCGAGAGTGCTCCATTGGGACCTGTACCTTTGGCTACCTTCTACTTTGGGTGCCTTAATGATCTGCAAGTTTGGAGATGGAGGGGGGCACATACCTCCCCACACCTGTCTCTCATGAATACAGGACTGCTAAAAGCAGACAGCACTGTATTCATGGATCAGATGCAGGTTTGCATCTGTCAGGCCTGGCTACTGGCTCCATTAGCAGCACCCCTAATAAACAACTGTGTGACCTATTAGAGAGTAAGTAGAGTCTGGCGACATCTGCATTGGGCTGAATGGGTGTTATCACATATTGTCCCCTGAAAACGATGGATAAATGTCCAAAATAATATCTATGGGCATCAAGGATCATTACTTGCTCCCTGAGAGTGCTCCCTTGGGACCAGCACCTTTGGCTACCCTCTACTTTGGTTGCCTTAATGATCTGCAAGTTTGGAGATGGGAGGGGGCATTCACCTCCCCACACCTGGCTCTCATGAATACAGTACTGCTAAAAGCAGACAGCACTGTATTCATGGACCAGATGCAGGTTTGCATCTGTCAGGCCTGGCTACTGGCTCCATATGCAGCACCCCTAAACTGTATGACCTATTAGAGGGTAAGTAGAGTCTGTATTTGGGATGAAAGGCTGTTATCACATATTGTCCCCTGAAAACAATGGATAAATGTCCAAAATAATATCTATGGGCCTCAATGATAATTACTACTAAAAAATCTTGATATTCTGTTTCTACATTATTAGAATCTGATTCAAGTACCCTTGGGAACCTGGACAACTTATCTCATATTTCTGAAAGGTTGAGGATGTCCGAAGGGCTCTAGTGTAATCACTCCTGCTTTGGTCATGACTTTTTGTTGTGCAGATCTCAATATAGTTGAAAACTGCTGCCCTAAAGGAGTCCTGTTGACTATGGAACAGGTTAATAACCACAAGGAAGATGGTCTAGATCAGTGATCCCCAACCAGTGGCTCGTGAGCAACATGTTGCTCCCCAACCCCTTGGATGTTGCTCCCAGGGGCCTCAAAGTAGGTGCCCATTTTTGAATTTCTGGCTTGGAGGCAAGTTTTGGTTGAATAAAACCCAGCGTAAAGCCAAACAGAGCCTTCTGTAGGCTGCCAGTCAACATAGAGGCTACCAAATAGCCAATTATAGCTTATTTGCACCCCAAAGAACTTTTTCCATGCTTGTGTTGCTCCCCAATACTTTTTCCATTTGAATGTGGCTCACAGGTATAAAAGGTTGGGGACCCCTGGTCTAGATTCTGCCTCTATTTCCTTCCATCTACCACAGGAAGTTCAGTCCCCTCCCAGCACTTGTACCTGAGAATCCCACAACTGTCAGTGCTTTGCTTGCTTTATGCTTTAATTAAAAAGCTCAGTTCTACTTCATTTCATACATTTCAAAGTGATTATTCTTAACTTGGTTGAGTAATTGTTTTCTCTGAATAACATCTGTTTTTTTTTTACCGAGAAAAGAGAGACCCAGGTCTTTTAAATGATATCCAAGGCAGGCTATTTAAATAGGTTTCAGAATAGTAATAGAATTGAATGTATGACAACAGCCGCCGAGGACCCGTCTAATCGCTCTCCAACAGGTCATAAAGTGCTCAGGAACATGATCATGATCTATCTTAGGCAGCCATTATGTATTTCTAACAAAGATAAATGTATATAATTTTTTATTTTTGGCACATTTATCCCTTAGCTTTCTAGTTAACAGTTGATGAGTATATTTGATTCCTTTACAGTGTCTGTAGTAATAAGTTAAATCAACTGGAGTTGCTGAGGTTTTTCTTGAAGATGTGAAAATGAATTATGTGAATTATTTGATTTAAATGGAGTCTATGGGAGATGGCCTTTCTGTAATTCGGAACTTTCTGGATAACGAGTTTTCAGATAATGGGCCCCATACTTGTATGTGTTGTACACTTATCTGGCTATCGCCCCTGTGTTGCTCCAACCTCCCAATTTGGTGCATACTCTTCAAGCTTTGTGCCATTTACTTCAAATATTAACCTAATGCAACCCTGTGGAGCTAGGGCTGAGAAACCAAAGTTCAGACCTGAGGGTAAAGGGTGAGGTTATGGCATGTAACAAGAGTGGATTCTCTATGGTTCCCTATGTCTGGATTGAGAGGGACAAGAGATCCTCTGCAGTCACCCATTATCATTATATATAAGACATTAAGTCATTTTATGCATTAAGCTATCAAGAAATGCCCTCCCATTTAAGCAAAACAGGGATTGTTTGCCCATATATTGCAATATATTCAAGTTGGCTACGTCACAGTCACCCCTGGTCTGGCCAGTCCTACACTCACTCACCCCCGGTCTGGCCAGTCCTACACTCACTCACCCCCGGTCTGGCCAGTCCTACACTCACTCACCCCCGGTCTGGCCAGTCCTACACTCACTCACCCCCGGTCTGGCCTGTCCTACACTCACTCACCCCCGGTCTGGCCAGTCCTACACTCACTCACCCCCGGTCTGGCCAGTCCTACACTCACTCACCCTCGGTCTGGCCAGTCCTACACTCACTCACCCCCGGTCTGGCCAGTCCTACACTCACTCACCCCCGGTCTGGCCAGTCCTACACTCACTCACCCCCGGTCTGGCCAGTCCTACACTCACTCACCCCCGGTCTGGCCAGTCCTACACTCACTCACCCCCGGTCTGGCCAGTCCTACACTCACTCACCCCCGGTCTGGCCAGTCCTACACTCACTCATCCCCGGTCTGGCCAGTCCTACACTCACCCACCCCCGGTCTGGCCAGTGCTACACTCACTCACCCCCGGTCTGGCCAGTGCTACACTCACTCACCCCCGGTCTGGCCAGTGCTACACTCACTCACCCCCGGTCTGGCCATTCCTACACTCACTCACCCCCAGTCTGACCAGTCCTACACTCACTCACCCCCGGTCTGGCCAGTCCTACACTCACTCACCCCCGGTCTGGCCAGTCCTACACTCACTCACCCCCGGTCTGGCCAGTGCTACACTCACTCACCCCCGGTCTGGCCAGTGCTACACTCACTCACCCCCGGTCTGGCCAGTGCTACACTCACTCACCCCCGGTCTGGCCATTCCTACACTCACTCACCCCCAGTCTGACCAGTCCTACACTCACTCACCCCCGGTCTGGCCAGTGCTACACTCACTCACCCCTGGTCTGGCCAGTCCTACACTCACCCCCGGTCTGGCCAGTCCTACACTCACCCCCGGTCTGGCAAGTCCTACATTCATTCACCCCCAGTCTGGCCTGTCTTACACTCACCCCTGGTCTGGCCAGTCCTACACTCACTCTCCCCCGGTCTGGCCAGTCCTTCACTCACTCACCCCCGGTCTGGCCAGTCCTACACTCACTCACCCCCGGTCTGGCCTGTCCTACACTTACTTACTTTACAAAGGGACTGAGTTTTAACTGCAACATCACTGTTTTTTGCTATAGTGTATACTGGAATGACGGTGGTCCTAGTGTAGTAATAAGTGAGTTGACCTTAAACTCACTATTAGGGAGAACTTATGCTTGCAAGGTTGGTAGGATGGTGGATGCAGACTGCTTTATGACAATGTGTGGGCACTGTAGCATTTTAGTATCTCCCTAGTGTTACCTTCTGTGAGTTAGACATAATTGCTCACTTCATGTAAGTTTGTTTTTATAGATTAGAAGCTTGTGTTTTCATTGGTTCTTGATTGGGATGTTGATTAAGCCATTAACATCCCAGAATATTTAGGGCTATGAATAAAATCATGGAAGTAGTATTATTATTTTTATCAGAGTACAGAAGCCCAGATGGGTTCTTGAATCATGGACAGTTTCATTTTATGTATGTAGAGTTTTCCACCAAGGGTTGGTGGTGGTGGCTACCTTTGGGGACCTGTAAAATCCAGTTTGAGTTAAATTGAATAAAGTAACAATAGGCAAAAAAATGGACTGAATGAGAGAATGAAAAAAATAGAATGAGAAGAAAATGAATGGGCAGAAGTGCCCCTGGTTTCCGATTGCCTAACGGCCCTGCCTTAACTGATAGGACCTCATGATCTTTTTTTTTTTATTTGTATTTTTCCATCCCACAATTTCACTTTCCTCCACCAAACTGAATTTCTAGCAGTACATTTCCCAGAACATTTTGTTACATATCTCAGAGCCATGAATATTTAAGAGGTGCTCACTTTAATATCTTTTATTTTTACACGCATTGTTTTTATCTGCAATTTCCATGCCACCGCATATCCTTCTTTGACCCTTCGAGATACCCAGATCGTTGCAGCCTCACGCTGCGCTGGAATTGGCATATCCTTTCAATGGTCTGACTTAAGCGATTGAGGCAGAATACTAAATATTCTCATTATATACTAGAACACACATTAGATTTGAAACATGCTCATAGGTCAGAGGCTTTTGCTTAATACTTTAATAGACATATTGAATAAGCACTCCAGGGAAATACGTGGGTACAAGCACTACAAACACATCATTTTCAAGCTCGGCCCAGCCTTTAAATACATTTTGCATTGAGCTTGGTGCAGAAAACATTTATTTCTGTTGCATAAATAGCCGACAGATGTGCCGTTTGGAGACCAAAGTCTTTCTTCTTACTTTACAAAAGGCACTGCATGCAGTTCATTCAAAAGTAGCCTCGTCGGGTCTCATAGATTGGTTTATGTTTTATTTAATTACTGTTCTTCTTCGGCCACATTGGGGGTTGCAAATAGAGATGTAGCGAACTGTTCGCCGGAAAACTAATTCGCGTGAACATTGGGTGTTCACGAACGCGCAAGTTCGCGAACTTTCCGCGTATGTTCGCAATTAGAGATGTAGCGAACTGTTCGCCGGCGAACTAATTCGTGCAAACATCGGGTGTTCGCGAAGGCGGAAATTTGCGAACTTTTGGCGATGTTCGCCATTTTGGGTTCGCCGCGGGTTTTTTTGGCGTTTTTTTTTTGGCGTTTTTTTTTTTTCCTTTCGTTATTTTTTGGCGGGTTTTTTTGGGCGTTATTTTTTGGCGTTTTTTTTGGCGTTTTTTTTGGCGTTTTTTTTACAAAGTATTTTTCAGAGAAATTTTTGCTTGATCCCCCTCCTGCATGCCACTGTCCAGGTTGTGGCACCCTTTAAACAACTTTAAAATCAGTTTTCTGGCCAGAAATGGCTTTTCTAGGTTTTAAAGTTCGCCTTCCCATTGAAGTCTATGGGGTTCGCAAAGTTCGCGAATATTCGCAAGTTTTGCCGAAAGTCCGTGAACGGGTCCGCGAACATTTTTGGCGATCTTCGCTACATCCCTATTCGCAATTTGGGTTCGCGTGGTGTTTTTCCGCTGCGTTTTTTCTCGGCCTAAAAACGCCGCGCAAGCCACACATGGCGTTTTTCAGCAAATCCAGTTTCCATGGTGGTAATAGCGCGAAATAGCAAAAAACGCCGCGTATTTCCGCTAGGTCTGCCAGCTGCTTTTGCGATTTTACGCAACGCTGTGTCAACAAAGAATTTTTCAGCTAAATTTTTGCCCTTGATCCCCCTCCTGCATGTCACTGTCCAGGTCGTGGCACCCTTTAAACAACTTTAAAATTAGTTTTCTGGCCAAAAATGACTTTTCTAGGTTTTAAAGTTCGCCTTCCTATTGAAGTCTGTGTGGTTCGCAAAGTTCGCAAATATTCGCGCTTTTTTTTGAGGTTCGCTACATCTCTAGTTGCAAATTAGCAGGCAACTCAAACGACTGGTATCTGGGATACAAAAATACTCACGGAAGTTCATATTTGAGTCATGTAGCAGACTCACTCGCTTCATAACTGTGTGTTGTTGCCCTGCTGCTTTCAATATCTAAGGGGTCCAAATCATGACTTGCACCATAGGGATTAGCAGAGCAGGCACTCCGTTCTGCATATAACTAGTGATGGGCGAAATGTTTCGCCAGGCATAGATTCACGGTGAATTTCCGCTTTTCACCATTGGTGGATTGTTTCGCGAAACGGATGAAAAAATTTGCAGCGCGTCCTAAAATTGTCACAAGTATAGTCGCAGACGTCAAAAGAATAATCGCTCGTCCAAAAATTGTCGCAAGAATAGTTGCAGGCGTCAAAAGAATAGTCGCAGGCATCAAAAGAATAGTCGCGCGTCCAAAAATTGTCACAAGAATAGTCGCAGATGTCAAAAGAATAGTCGCGCGTCCAAAAATTGTCGCAAGAATAGTTGCGTGTCCAAAAGTTGTCGCAAGAATAGTCGCAGACGTCAAAAGAATAGTCGCGCGTCCAAAAATTGTTGCAAGAATAGTCGCGGGCGGCAAAAGAATAGTTGCGCGGCAAAAGAATTGTCAAGGGCGACAATTTTTTTTTTTTTTTGCTGCGCGACATTTTCGCTGTTTCGCAAATTTTTCAGGAATTTTTCTGGCAAATCAAAATGGGACAGATTCGCTCATCTTTACATATAACCTAAGATTCTGATGGGAATGGATGTAACTGCTAAATTTCTCTATGGTTCACAGAAAATGTCAAAAAAAATAACAAGGGCTGTGTTCACTAAGGCTAAATAAGCCAGTATAGGTGAATACTGATGGGTGAAATAATTCGGCAGGCATGGCTTTGTGGCTAATTTTCGCGTTTTGCCATTGGTGGGTTGTTTCACGAAATGGGCGACAAAATTTGCAGCTAAAAAAAAATTTTTGTTGTTTTTTGGTGAAGCGAAACGGGACAGATTTGTTCATCACTACAGGTCAAGGGCTTGATGGCTCATCATCTGAGGAAAAGATGTATAGCGGATTGGGGGTTCAGAGGGGCTCCCCTGTATTTTGTGGGCTCTACAGAGTAAAAGGGGGGCTTTTGTGTGTGAGCTCTCTAACCAGGAAGTAAATAGGTGCAGCTGAGAAAAGCTATTGGTCATTTTCCTGTATGTATGTATATATACAGGTATATATATATGTATGTATGTATAACTGTATTTATAAAGCGCCACAAGGGTACGCAGCGCTGTACAATCTTACAGAATACAGAATTACACACAGGGAGGACAAGTGTTATAATAAATAAATATAATAAATATATATAAATGTTCAGGGAGTAAGTGCCAAGTGGTATGAGACACAGTAGGAAGGAGGTCCCTGCCCCGTAGAGCTTACAATCTAAGTGGTTGGGTAACATACAGGCACAAACTGGAAGGTAAGAGTGCACCAGGTATGGGCATTTGCCCTTGTTCTGTATTAAGATGCTCTAATAGTGGCTGAGGCACTGTTTCAAATCTGCTCAAGTGTCAGAAAAATTAGTTTATTTTCTTATGTTTTATAAATTGAAGAGTACCCTGTTTGTGGGAAAACTCTGCTGTGATTAAAAAGACATATACCTACTTGAAAATTACATTGGGGCTGTCGCTGTCTCTTCTTTCTGGCATTTAAAGGTGGCCATACACGTAAAGATCTGCTCGGGGGAATTTAGGCTAATTCGGTTGTTTGGCCCTGGGGCGAAACAATTGAATTCTAACAACTGGGATAGGCACAGTCGTTAGGGGAACGCATCGGCTCGTTGATGCGACTGTGCCCGATCCGAATGAATTTTTTACCCTGCCCGATCGATATGTGCCCAATTTCAGGCCAGATATCGGTCGGGCAGGCCAGTCGTTGTTTCCCCTACGCGGGCCGATAGGCTGCCGAATCGGTCCAAGGGACTGATATTGGCAGCTATAATCGGCCCGTGTATGGGGACCTTTAGTCTATTCCCACAATGTTAATAGAAATGACCACAAGAATGTAACAACTGATTTATATTCTATGCTCGGATAATCGCACTAATTTTCCCTATCGAATCTATGCTTTTTAATTTTTTTATCTTGTGTAATGTAAAGACCGCTCCTCTCAATGAAGAGAACATTTACAATGAAAACCATTGAGAGCAAATAAACTATTAGCTACTCTATTACACAGGAGAATGCAGAATCCCCGTGGGACTGGCTCTCAGAAGGATACATTAATGAGCAGTGTAATGATTATTTCATAGACGCATAATCTGTGCTGGGCTCGGTGTAGGGAACGTAATGTTTACTTTTCCCGCTGCCGACCCATTTGTATCTGCTACACGTCAGGAATGATGTTGCTGTTAAATCATAAATTCACTTTGGAGTCTAAGAGGCTGCCTCAACCAGGTAATAGATTTATAAACATCGTGGCTTGATGATCTTCCCCACTCTCCATTTGTGTTTTTTTTTTTACGTTTTATTGATTTTATGACTCACAGTAAAGACCTTTGTGACATGATTATATTTTAAGAAGGACTGTGGGTTTGTCGGAGGTGTCACAGATTCCTGCCCACGGCCATACTTTTTATATATTGGCTAACTGTTGCTATATGGTTTGGTTTCCACATAATTCAATTTGATTAGCAAAAGAAAACTGTAGTCAGCGGAGCATAGCATTATAAACCATTGGTCCCGGCTAGACACTAGCATGTTATTCCATAGACCAGCATGTTAACCTATTTCTGAGCCTTGTGCTGGGGCCTTATTGTGTTTCCAAACAGAGATGTATGGGCATATAGTGTATATACTAGTGATGGGAGAAATGTTTCACCAGGCATAGATTTGCGGCAAATTTCTGCGTTTTACCATTGACAGATTGATTCGTGAAATGGATGAAAAAATTGGCAAGAATAGACGTGGACGTCAAAAAGAATAGCTGCGTGTCCAAAATTGTCACAAGAATAGTCGCGCGTCCAAAAATTGACACATGAAAAGTCGCAGGCGTCAAAAAAATAGTTGCGCAGCAAAAGAATAGTCCCAGGCAACAATTTTTTTTCCGTGCGACATTTTCACCATTTTACAATTTTTTTTTGCAAAACTGTCACAAAAATTGGGTGCAACAGAAATTTGCAGAGTGAGTTGCACATTTTGCAAATTTTTTGCCACAACAGATATAATTACCCCTTATTGGGGGCAGAACAGCCCTATTGGGTTTATTTCATGGTTAAATGATTCCCTTTTCTCTGTAATAATAAAACAGTACCTGTACTTGATCCCAACTAAGATATAATTACCCCTTATTGGGGCAGAACAGCCCTATTGGGTTTATTTAATGTTTAAATGATTCCCTTTTCTCTGTAATAATAAAACAGTACCTGTACTTGATCCCAACTAAGATATAATTACCCCTTATTGGGGCAGAACAGCCCTATTGGGTTTATTTAATGTTTAAATGATTCCCTTTTCTCTGTAATAATAAAACAGTACCTGTACTTGATCCCAACTAAGATATAATTACCCCTTATTGGGGGCAGAACAGCCCTATTGGGTTTATTTCATGGTTAAATGATTCCCTTTTCCCTGTAATAATAAAACAGTACCTGTACTTGATCCCAACTAAGATACAATTACCCCTTATTGGGGGCAGAACAGCCCTATTGGGTTTATTTCATGGTTAAATGATTCCCTTTTCTCTGTAATAATAAAACAGTACCTGTACTTGATCCCAACTAAGATATAATTACCCTTTATTGGGGGCAGAACATCCCTATTGGGTTTATTTAATGGTTAAATATTCCCTTTTCTCTGTAATAATAAAACAGTACCTGTACTTGATCCCAACTAAGATATTATTAATCCTTATTGGGGGCAAAACAATCCTGTAGGGTTTATTTCATGTTTGAATATTTTTTTTGGTAGATTTAAGCAATGGAGATACAAAGTACGGAAAGATAACAAGTGCCTGTACTAACTAAGCTGGAATAAGGTCCCAATGAAAATTCTTTGTGACTTCTAAAACCCCTTCTACACAAGACTCTTGGCTGGACAAGATGGTCACCAATTTAATTGTATTTTTAGACCTTTTAAAAGTTCCATTTACAATTTCAGTATAAACCTCTATTTACAGACATAATAATAACAGACCTCGACTTTACTATTGTTAATAACAACTCAAAGGAATTGCAAGCGGCATCTCCAAGAGCTCTGGCATTGCTAAGTGAAGTACAGTGAGCTCTACAGAGACGACGTTTCAGAAAATAAAAGATTTAATAGCTCGGGGAGTTTTATGTATTATGGTTTAGATGAATGCAGGTGTCTCCATAAAACATAAGCCCTTTCAAGAAAAGAAGAAAACGCTCAAAATACAAGTTATTTCTCAAGTTCTAAAGTAATATGCAGAAATATGGATTTAGACATTGTGTCTATGGAAAAAACCTCAATAAATACTCAATGGATTAACCTTGAGCTTTGAGCCATAATTGCTTCTGAAGTAATTAAAATTATGACTTTTCTCTGTGGTTATTAGAAAATGGCTTTTATTCTGGTTCCCGTCTAAGAAAAGAAATAGTTTGTACAAAGTAATGTGCGTTTCTTGAGGTGGTTCTTCATTATCAAAATTTACATTCTCAGAAAGATTTAATGAATCTGATCATTTCTATTGCAAACGGTAAATGCGATATAGTAAGGAGATTGGATTCTGTGCTATTCTGAAGCTAGCCACATAGGCCAATGGTTCTGGTCGGCTGTTTTCTACAAAATAGGCATCCTGCCCTTTGTTTCAGGATTTTACCATTCATGTACAATGAATAAAGGTGCCCATATACAAGATGATAGTGGTTAATTGTTCTTCCTTTCTTGGCCGAATTGGTACCCTATGGGCCTGTTTATGGGACTAAAACAGTCTTGGTATCTGTCAAGTCTCATCAGGACCTTACATAGACCACATATGTCCAGCTATGTGGCCCACCACCATTTATGATTTTGGCCAACCAAGTATGTGTGAATACTAACACCATTACATATATGAAGAGCTAAAGTGGGAATCCCAGCAATGCTTCTGCTTGTGTATGATATGGGAGCTCTGATTGTACAAAATATATTTGTTGTTGACCATATGCATGGAAAACTGGCTACCTATCTGGTCAGTTTCCAGGCAGAAACTAATGGTTTTGCATATACACCAGTTATTACAATGCAGTAGAAATGTAAGGATGGTAATATTTGTGGGTAGTGTTAATAATAGACTGAATAATTCAGGATGTCAGGGTTGGATTGGCCCATCGAAATACTGGGAAAAACCCTGGTGGGCTCAGATCATTTTAAGCCCTTTGCCTGCCTACATGCCAGCAATCCACACACAATTTGACATCCTTCTTTATTTTTTTTCACTTGAGGTATAGTCTGATTAGAGTCAGGCAGTATGCAGCACAAAGTAAAAATGTTGAGTTCAGATATGCCAGAAAAGCAGTAGGCAAAATTTTGATGAAGTGGCAGGGTGGTGGGTCCTTGACCCAGATACCTGGTGGGCCCTAGATACCCTAGTCCGACACTGCAGGAAGTTGTCTATTATATCAGTATATGGCAGTTACTCTCTTTTGGGAGATGGAAATTCTTCTCAAGCCATTCTTATTTATCTGTCATGATTGGGACTGACTTCTCCAGAGTCTGATTCAGCTGACCCAACATCAACCGCCTATAAGTGCAACATGGAAAGACAGCCCTGTGCTTATCATGTAGTCATGTCAGTGTTAAATAAAGGGGTTACTGCTAGGGTTGCCACCTGTCTGGTTTTGACCCTGACAGCCCAGTTTTTCAAGGAGCTGTCTGGGTCAAAACCTTCTACCCAGTTTTCAACCAGTTAAAAATCCTCCAACTTGTGGACATCATAACCCCTCATGTCATCATGCGGCCAGAAATGTCATCATGTAATGATACAGTGTGATGACAAAAGTGGCTTGCACAATGGCCTTGGTGATGCACGGCACTAACATCATCACGCACTTCCCTTTGTCCAGGCTTATAACCCAGCAAAGATATCCACCCTATTTACTCAATCAGTGTATAGGCATGCCAGGATTCTGTTGCATTTCTACTTTCAGCTGCAGGTTGCACTCCTTTGCATGCAATTTAAAAGTAGTTTAAACATTTTGGCACATGGTGTGTGTATAGAAGAGTGCAAGTTACAGCAAACACATTGTGTATTGGTGGACTAGTGATCTAAAATAAGTCCTCCATAATCCAATGACTTCTAGAATGTTCTGTCTAATAATGGCCTTGCAATGCGGTGATAGAGAAACACATTTTGCATAATGTTCCAGTTCCTTCATATTGACTTTAAAGCAGGGATCCCTCAAACTTCTTTTACCTATGAGCCATATTCAAATACAGAACAGTACATGTGGTTTTTATGCCTCCAACATTTGCCTCCTAGGCAGGAATTCAAAAATAAGCACCTGCTTTGAGGCCACTGGGAGCAACATCCAAGGGGTTACATAGGGTTGAAAAAAGACCATCTAGTTCAACCCTTCCAATTAAACCCAATTTATGGGAAAAAAGAACATGCCCTATCTGCCTATAATCCCCTCTAATGTACTTGTACAGAGTAATCATGTCCCCTCGCAAGCGCCTCTTTTCCAGAGAAAACAACCCCAACTTCAACAGTCTCATCTCATAGTTTAACCCTTCCATCCCCTTTACCAGTTTAGTTGCAGTCTCTGCACTCTCTCCAGCTCATTAATATCCTTCTTAAGGACTGGAGCCCAAAAATGCCCCCCATACTCAAGGTGAGGCCTTACCAGGGACCTATAAAGGAGCAAAATTATGTTCTCATCCCTTGAGTCAATTCCCTTTTTATACAAGACAGCACTTTATTTGCTTTAGTAGCCACAGAATGACACTGCCTGGAATTAGACAACTTGTTATCTACAAAAACCCCTAGATCCTTCTCCATTAAGGAAACCCCCAACACACTACCATTCAGTAGATAGTTTGCGTTTATATTATTCCTACCAAAATGCATAACTTTGCACTTATCAACATTGAACCTCATTTTCCAGTTTGCTGCCCAGTTTTCCAATTTTGTCAAATCGCTCTGCAAAGCGGCAGCATCCTGCATGGAACTTATAGTTTTGCACAATTTAGTGTCATCAGCAAAAATAGAAACAGTACTGTCTATGCCCACCTCCAGGTCATTAATAAACAAGTTAAACAGCAAAGGACCAAGGACTGACCCCTGCGGTACCCACTAACCACACTGGCCCAATTAGAAAATGTTCCATTTCCCCCCACTCTTTGTACTCTATCCTTCAGCCAGTTCTCTATCCAATTACAAATATTATGTTCTAGGCCAATATTCCTCAATTTGATCATTAACCTTCTGTGAGGTACTGTATCAAACGCTATAGCAAAGTCCAAGTAGATCCCATCAACTGCCATTCCAGCATCGAGGTTCCTGCTCACCTCCTCATAAAAGGCGACTAAATTAGTCTGGCAAGATCTGTTGGTGAGGAACATGTTGGTGAGGAGCCACTGGTTGGGGATGACCTCATAAACCTCATAAAAACTTTATATCCTGGAACACTGTTGAGAAATGTACAGTATATTGTCCTTCAAGTCTTAATATAGATCCATATTAGCAATGCAAAATGTACTCAACCTGTTCATAGGGCACTTGTTAAATGACTCAAGAATGACTTGATGGCAACCCACAGGCCCTCTGAAGTCTGCTTTATTCCATGCTAGACACTAAAATGATAGATTTGATGTGTATCTGGCACAGCTGGCAGCACAAAGGAGCATCCCCCCTGCAATCTGGCTGATGGCACTTAGCATGGTATCTGATATTTACAGATTTACAATCCATTATCAAATCCAGAGTTGCCTTTTACTGTACATAGCAGCAGCTCTACTTTCCCTTAATCATCAGTGCCAGCTGTCATATCTGTCATTCAGATTATATAATCCCAACCCGTTATGTATTCTATTTTATTTATCCCTGTAGTTTTTAGCCGTAGCCCTTGATACTGTCTCTCCGTCCTATAAGAATCATTCTTTCCTTTGCCACTAACAACATTATCATCTGGGAACGGCTGGGACTCGGTGTCGGAGGTCCGGGAAATGTGAGTCAATTGAGGCTTTGGGTTTCGTGTATTTAGTTAAGTGATTGTCGATGCCCTTGCAGCGCGCAGACACAATTCTGTGGTCAACCTTTTACAGGTCACAAGAGGATTTATATAAGGATCCAAATAGCACCTAATTACTGGGCCATATGGAACCCAGCAGGAAGAACTGCTCTTGCCTACAATGACTATAAATAGGAGAATCTGTCATTGCTTCTGGTGTACAATGTATTCTATATCTGGCTTTGGAACTGGACTTGGCATCGCAGAGTTGCCGTTTCTATTTCGGGTGGAGAAGTGAAGCTTCTTGGGAAAAGCGGAATTTAAAATCTATAAAAACTATATTATTGCCCTATATTAATACATATGAAAAAAACTAGTTGCATGTGGATTAAAAGATGAAAAGGAGGCCAGCTGAGCTAAAGGTAATGTGACTTGTATGTATGCACTGTATGTATGTATGTATGTACAGGTATGGGATCCCTTATCCGGAAACCCATTATCCAGAAAGTTATGAATTACTGAAAGCTCCATTTTAATCAAATAATTCAGAATTTTAAAATTGATTCCCTTTTTCTCTGTAGTAATAAAACAGTACCTGTATTTGATCCCAACTAAGATATAATTACCCCTTATTGGGGGCAGAACAGCCCTATTGGGTTTATTTCATGGTTAAATGATTCCTTTTTCTCTGTAATAATAAAACAGTACCTGTACTTGATCCCAACTAAGATATAATTACCCCTTATTGGGGGCAGAACAGCCCTATTGGGTTTATTTCATGGTTAAATGATTCCCTTTTCTCTGTAATAATAAAACAGTACCTGTACTTGATCCCAACTAAGATATAATTACCCCTTATTGGGGGCAGAACAGCCCTATTGGGTTTATTTAATGGTTAAATGATTCCCTTTTCTCTGTAATAATAAAACAGTACCTGTACTTGATCCCAACTAAGATATAATTACCCCTTATTGGGGCAGAACAGCCCTATTGGGTTTATTTCATGGTTAAATGATTCCCTTTTCTCTGTAATAATAAAACAGTACCTGTACTTGATCCCAACTAAGATATAATTACCCCTTATTGGGGCAGAACAGTCCTATTGGGTTTATTTAATGGTTAAATGATTCCCTTTTCTCTGTAATAATAAAACAGTACCTGTACTTGATCCCATCTCAGATATAAATAATCCTTATTGGGTGCAAAACAATCCTATTGGTTTAATTAAAGGTCTATTGATTTTTTAGTAGACTTAAGGTATGGAGATCCAAATTACGGAAAGACCCCTTATCCGGAATACCCTTGGTCCCAAGCATTCTGAATAACGGGTCCTATACCTGTACTGTATGTATGTATGTATGTATGTATGTATAATGGGTGTCTGTGTGATGGGGGGGGGCAGAATAGTCTGGCTTCCATAAACCAGCGATTTCTTCACATTGCAGGGAGCCTACAGCAGTAGTGGTTACTTTTCCAATGTTTTTCCAAGCTTTTAACTCTGCTTTTATTCAGCAGCCCTGTAGCTCAAACATTCTACATAATAATACATCATCAGGCATCCTGTAAAAAATTCAAATAGTATTGAGCATAGAAACCAGTTACCAGTAGCACAATATGTCCCCTCAGCCTTTAGTTTGGGCACTATGGGCTAGACCAATGCTGCTCAGCCAATTGTATATAATGGGCCAGTTATTCACTATACTACACACTGAGATCATAATAAAATGATGCTGTCGCCATAATAGGTCAGTGGAGATCGTAAGCAGGCTGGGAGGGGGGGGCATTTGTCTTTGGGTTATCATTATTTAATATATTTCAATTGGTCTTTATTTGTTATAGTTTTTAAACAATTTGCCTTCCTTATCTGACTCTTTCCAGCTTTCAAAGCTGGAAGAGCTCAGCAGCCAAAACACACTTCCTATTTGATACTACAGTATTATTGTTATATTTACTTTATATTACTTATCTTTCTATTTAGGCCCTTTTCTATTCATATATTCCTGTCTCTCTTTCAAACCACTGTCTGGTTGCTAGATTACATTGAGCCCTAGCAACCAGATAGAGCTGGTGAACAAAAAATGCAAGGTGCAAAAAGTGGCGAATTGCCTGCGTTTCTTTGCACTTTGCACCCTGTGTAAATGAGATGTTTTAGATCAGTCTCCAGCAGTGCATTAGCCTAGCACTATGTTGATATAATAAATACACCGTGCTGTCTATCTGTAGGAAACAGGGCTGTTGCTCTGCGACGGCCTCTTGGATACGCTGGCAGTACGGCAGCAAAGGACAAGTTTGCCTCACAGATAATAAGCTATAGAGGCTACAAGGATAAAAGGAAGAAAGGAAAGAAAACTACTTTAAAATAAAACTTTCCAAAATAAACATGACAAAGAATTGTGAACATTGCCTAGAATTAAAAGGTTCCTTCAACTGTAGCCATTGATATTATGAGACAATTTGCAGTTGGTTTTCATGTTTTATTTTTTTTTGTGCTTTTTAAGTTATTTAGCTTTTTGTTCAGTTCGGAATCTCATTTAAACCATCTGGAATCTCATATAAACCATTGTCTGGTTTACCTTAGCAACCAGACAATGGTTTAAATGAGAAACTTGAATATAAATAGGAGAGGGGCTACATAGAAAGATAAGTAATAAAAAGTAACAATAAGAATACAATTGTAAGCTCTCAGAGCAATCGTTTTTGGCAGTTGGGGTCAGTGACCCCCTATATGAAAGATGGGGGAAGGCAAATAATTTAAAGAAAAACTATATACAGGTATATCTAGTATAAATAAATCGAAAGCAACTGGACTTGTTAAGTAATCATATACAGGTATAGAACCCCTTATCCTGAATGCTCGGGACCAAGGGGTCTTTCCATAATTTGGATCTCCATACCTAAAGTCTACTAAAAAATCAATAAAACATGCAATAAACCCAATAGGATTGCTCTGCCCCCAATAAGGGGTAATTATATCTTAGTTGGGATCAAGTACAGGTACTGTTTTATTATTACAGAGAAAAGGGAATCATTTAACCATGAAATAAACCCAATAGGGCTGTTCTGCCCCCAATAAGGGGTAATTATATCTTAGTTGGGATCAAGTACAGGTACTGTTTTATTATTACAGAGAAAAGGGAATCATTTAACCATTAAATAAACCCAATAGGGCTGTTCTGCCCCCAATAAGGGGTAATTATATCTTAGTTGGGATCAAGTACAGGTACTGTTTTATTATTACAGAGAAAAGGGAATCATTTAAACATGAAATAAACCCCAATAGGGCTGTTCTGCCCCCAATAAGGATAAATTATATCTTAGTTTGGATCAATTACAAGGTACTGTTTTATTACTGTGGAGAAAAAGGAAATCAGATGGAGTCTATGGGAGCCAGCCTTTCCGTAATGGGTTTCTGGATAAGGGATCCCATATCTGTATAATAAATAATGAAAACCAATTGCAAAGTTGTTAGGAATTGAAAAAGTGAACCACCCTATCCTAGAGTGTTTACCTTGGATGACAATAACAATTGGACTGAAATATCTATACGGGGCGATAAGGAAATATAAAACTTTCTCTGTTTCTACAAGCTATAGCTCAGTGAAATTAAGAAGGATCAGAAGACAAAATGTTTACTCATTTGGAAAGCATTCTGCCTGCTATATATATATATATATATATATATATATATATACAATTCCATCTGCGTACTAGGAGATACAAAATCAAACACAATCTTCGGGAAGTGATGAAAAACTATTACCTAGGGCACGCTTCCACTTAAAACAAACATCTCTGTGTAAAGTTGTCTACTGTTTGCAGATCTGGGGCACAACTGGCACAAATAAACAACAACAGATTCATCAAAAAAGGAATGGGTTGTTTGTCGATAGATCTTTCAGCAGAGCTGGGAAATGCTCAGAGCTTTGTGCACATCTGGCCAAATGTCACAACAAAGCGAAGGCACAGACTATGCGCATCAGAGTTACGTTTGCTCCGTGACTTGTTTCCTTCTGGGAGCAGAGGATGGGGAATGAGTGCAGAGCCGGGACCTGCAAGTACGGAACTGGATTTAATTCCTCTGAAGCTTTTGATGGAAATAATTGGAACATGTTTGTAAAGGGAGAGCCCGGGAGAGTTAACTTTGGGGTGTTTGTCTTGTAATTCGCCCACCTGCGCAACTATCAACACCACTTCCAAAATCAGATCAAAGGTAAAGAAATTCTAGAGAAATCAAGATGAACAGAAAAGCAGAAGCGAATGACTATTTGCATTTGGGCAAGTCGCTCCTGTTTGCCACAGTGATAATAAGGCTGTACTTTTTCTTATTTATGTTCTTTTGTTTTCTAGTTCATCAGATTACTGTTAGAAGTAATGTCAGTTAGAAATAATAATCATTACAATTTAAGATATAAATTGTAATTATACAATGGAATTTAATAAAAAATGACAGAAAATCTGTAGGTAAAATTGTAGTTTTATCCCTCCACTGTATAAATATAAAGTTACAAAAATATGATTGAAGATTATAGATAGTGATGAGCGAATCTGTCTGTTTCGTTCAAATGTTTTCAAAGATTCAATTTCTCGATGGGTACGCACTGCAGACACGGGTGAAGGTGGTTAAGAAATGGATTTATTCACAATAATCCTCACGCGTTTTATGTCTTTCAACACGTAGTCATAGGTGAAAGACACAAAACGCGTCAGGATTATTGTGGATAAAGCTATTTCTTAACCACCTTCACCCGTGTCTGGAATGCGTACCCCCCACTTTCCCCACTTGCAAAAATGCAAAAAAAAGTCTGCATCAAGCAAAAAAGAAAATGCTTATCCAAGTTATAGGGGCTGATTTACTAACCCACGAATCCGACCCGAATTGGAAAAGTTCCGACTTGAAAACGAACATTTTGCGACTTTTTCGTATGTTTTGCGATTTTTTCGGATTCTTTACGAATTTTTCGTTACCAATACGATTTTTGCATAAAAACGCGAGTTTTTCGTATCCATTACGAAAGTTGCGTAAAAAGTTGCGCATTTTTCGTAGCGTTAAAACTTACGCGAAAAGTTGCGCATTTTTCGTAGCGTTAAAACTTAACGCTACGAAAAATGCGCAACTTTTCGCGTAAGTTTTAACGCTACGAAAAATGTGCAACTTTTCGCGTAAGTTTTAACGCTACGAAAAATGCGCAACTTTTTACGCAACTTTCGTAATGGATACAAAAAACTCGCGTTTTTACGCAAAAATCGTATTGGTAATGAAAAATTCGTAAAGAATCCGAAAAAATCGCAAAACATACGAAAAAATCGCAAAATACCGATCATTACGAAAAAAACGCAATCGGACTCATTTCGACCCGTTCGTGGGTAAGTAAATCAGCCCCATAGACTTTATTCTCTAATTTAAAGCTTAAAATATCTAAAAAGATTAAAGGATAAGGAAGGATTAATGTAGGGGGGGGGGTGCATATTATACGGTATCTGATTGCCTACTTTGAGCCACTGGGTGATTTATAAACTATTAATCTTCCCCGTGACTTTGTCTGCTACTTGTGGTTCAAACAGAAAAGTTGTAATAAAATGTTTAAAAATAACAATTATCTTTTAAATTCCTTACATTTAACGGAAAGCATGCCAACACCATTTTCTTCCAATGTCACTCACATCATAGAAGCCCCCCCCCCCCAATGTTGAGGCTTAACAATGGAGGAACCAGAGCTTCCAGCAACATCTCACTCAGGGTCAGACTGGACTGTCTGGACACCGGAAAATAACCTGGTGGGCCCCAGTGGCCCAGACCCGATCCCTGTAGCCTCTTCCCCTGATGCATTTCACTAATGCGCGCTCAGGGGAGGATGTTGGGCAGGTGGCAGGGGCCCCTGCAGGGATAAGGGGGGCATGGTGGGGGCCCCTGCAGGGGTTAGGGGGCGTGGCGGGGGCCCATGTGAGGGGTGCAGGTGACGTTGGGTGCGGGGGGTCCTTGGGGGGTGCGGGGCCCGTGGGACACCCGCCAGTCAGACCCTGATCTCACTCCCAACTGCAAAGTCATTTTCACACAGCAAATTGTTTCAATGAGCGAAAAAACAAGAAGGGAATGTTCATTGGTCCTATATATTCTTCTGACATTCGTGTCCCACCAATGTAAGGGGTCCATTGTTAGCAGTTTGAATAGACCTTATCACAAGAATAAAATTATACACATTGGTCTATGTATTGAGTGTACAGCGCTGCAGAATATGTTGGCACTTTATAAATAAATGTTAATAATAATAATTGTAATTGTAAGCCTCCAAGGATTCAAAGTAGGGCAACACTCACTTCCTTTCTGTTTTTAGAATAAGGAAGTGCATTTAAACATAAGCCTGGATAGTGCATCGTTGTCCATCCCACTAACAGCCCTTTATGGATTAGATTTAATGAGGATGTGTATTTTACATTTGCAGCCATTACATTTGAGTAATGGGTTGTACAGATTTATTGTTCATGGATGTTACTAGTGCATATATGTGTATGAGCCTCCGCCTCCCTTTTTTTGGTGGCGATTATCATTGAAATACCTTTTAGCTAAACAATGTGATCATTTTGTATTTTATTTCAGCACTTGGCCTTTGCATTAAAGAGTAGATCTATTTTTGTTCTAATGAACTTTTCTTCCTTTTGTAAAGGTTGATTACAGGTATTAAGAATCCGAGTATGTTTCCTCCTTATTATTTATTTATTAATGAATAAATAATCTGTAGATGGAAATATGATGTGTCTATGGAAAATATCAGGATAATAACCCACAGACAGGGGCGGACTGGTCAGTCAGACGCAATCCCTGTTGCCGCTTCCCCGGCCACCGACGTCCTCCCCTGACTCATTTTACTTATGCACGCTCAGGGGGGGATGTTGGGCAGGGGATTATGGGGGGGTGCGGCGGGGGCCCCTACAGTGGGTGCAGGTGACACGGGCCCCGGTGGACCCTGCACCCCCCAGTACGACCCTTCCCACAGAGGATTATAATAGAGTCTTGTTTCTCCAGCTAACTTTTAGGTCCTACTTTCTTTTGGACG
The DNA here is from genome assembly GCF_000004195.4 of Xenopus tropicalis. Classification (NCBI taxonomy): domain Eukaryota; kingdom Metazoa; phylum Chordata; class Amphibia; order Anura; family Pipidae; genus Xenopus; species Xenopus tropicalis. The sequence goes on along the minus strand of NC_030678.2, from coordinate 163,709,395 downwards.
GAGAGGGCACTAGAGGGTTGTTGTTCCCCCTGCTAGGCATGCATAACATTTGGGGGGAGATTTATTAAGACACGAACAGTCCGACCGTATTTTCGCCGTTTTTTTTGCGCTTGCACAATTTTTGAGCGAAAAATTCGTAAAGGTTCTGCCGCTGTTTACAATTGTTCGGTGCAAAAATTCTGTGACTTTCGGAATCGCCAATACGATATTATCATGACTGATACGATTTTTTCCTAAGCATTTTTGTGATATTTGCGATCTTCAGAAATTATTGTATCCAATCCGTGTTTTAATGAATCGGCCCCTTTGTGTTCATGCTAAACGTTGGCCATCTCCATTTTTTTTGTTTGAGCTGCCAGTTGTAGCGAAGATATTCAGCCCTAGGGATGAAGCGAACCTCAAAAAAAAAGTTTGCCAACCCCATAGACTTCAATGGGAAGGCGAACTTTAAATCCTAGAAAAGCCATTTCTGGCCAGAAAACTGATTTTACAGTTGTTTAAAGGGTGCCACAACCTGGACAGTGGCATGCAGGAGGGAGATCAAGGGCAAAAATTTCTCTGAAAAATACTTTGTTGACACAGCGTTGCGTAAAAACGCAAGCTATTCCTATGTATACGCAAAGGCAGCTGGCAGACCTAGCGGAAATACGCGGCGTTTTTTGCTACTTCGCACTATTAGCACCATGGAAACGGGATTTGCTTACACCAGTACTAGGCTGAAAAACGCCTTGTGTGGCGTTTTTAGGCCGAGAAAACACGCAGTGGAAAAACGCCTAAGGCGAACCCAAATTGCGAACATCGCAAAAAGTTTGCGGACTTGCGAACACCCGATGTTCACACGAATTAGTTCGTCGGCGAACAGTTCGCTACATCTCTATTCAGCCCCATTCCTATATGTCCTATGTTGTAGTGGTAGATTCTAGACCTTTTCATACTTAAAAGGTATAACTGGGCTTCTCTATGGCTGGGAGGTTACTGTAGAAACCATCTTTGATTTTCAGTGTTGTACATGGGCCAACTTCATGGCAGAGTTCTGGGACTGAATAGAGACTGTTGCAAGGGAAGGCTGGGATTGCATTTATTGCATGCATGTGTATCTAATGAACTCTTCTTCCCTTTGTTGAAGTGTTGAGTAATATTGCAGCATTATAAATATATGGCAAGCTCTGTCTAATAGCAAGCTCAGCCTTTAGAAGTAGCCGTGTAATCATTTTAGACCATTAAGAAAGCTGTTTGGGGCCCTCATTAAGGCTACTTGGGTCAGCCTCTGACTAATCGCAGGGTTTCCTTCCAGGAACAGATCTGTGATTAGAATGTCACAGGGAATGACAGAGGTTACTCAAATACATTACTAGCAATCACTTCTGAAAGTTAATACTTGCGCTGTTTAATGAACCGGAGATTTATTGTTAATGATAAATGAATTTCCATACAGCAGAAAGTTTCAACTTTGCAGAAATGGGCATCGCACTACCAGATCATCTATACAATAAAGAGCTTGATTTAAACATGCTTTGGTGATTTTAGCCACTAGCCAAGGCTGGTAAACATTGCTTTTTATGAGTAGTACAACGTTGACATTCCTTTTATAGTTCTATCATATAAAAAGAATACCAATACACTATCATACTCGTTTAATGGACAATTATGTTGCTTGATAGACTCTTCAAAGCAGAGTATTCAGCCAAGTTCAAAATTAGAGTCTAAAATGCATCAGTAAGAATAGCCAGTTTATAGTGTTCAAAATGCAAAATGTTCTAGAAAGGTATAAAAATGATACTGGCAATAAGAACGGAGCTTCGGGTTTTTTGGTTGCCGGGGTCAAGACAGGGATAGTATTACAAAATGCATTCTTTTAAGAGACAAATAGAGAGGCAAATAATTCAAAAACAATAACCATATGAAAAAATCAGCTTTCAGTTCTGTTACTTAGTAACATAGTAACATAGTAAGTTAGGTTGAAAAAAGACCAAGTTCCAAGTTTTCGTGGAAGATACGGAGAGTTAAACAGAGATTGTGCCGACAGACACAATATACTTGTAGGTATGTCAATATTTATTGGGCCATCTTTCCTCATAAATCACAGTGGCAATAGATTTGTCAATTGACTTTTTATTGGGTCCATGAGTAAATCTTGACTTCTCAACAAATGCAAACAAAATGGTGTATTCGAACATGACAGGAAATCACTTTGCTGCCATCGAAGAAAAACTGTTATGAGTGGGAAAATGTCACTCTTACCAGTCAAGGAAGCCAATGAGGAAAGTCTGATTGTTTACATGTGTTTTTTTCTTCCTGCTTTACTTCTTGCAGGTTGGCTTAAAGGCTGTAATCGGATTATATTGTATTAAAACTTCTACTGGCCCCTGTTTCATGCTTTAGTAAGCCAGGCCACTGAGGATACATTGGCTAATGCATTTCACCGAGACTAATATCTCATTCATTCTAGTAGAGTTATATATTACAGGTATGGGATCCGTTGTCTGGAAACCTATTATCCAGTGAGCTCCAAATTACAGAAAGGCCAACTCCCATAGACTCCATAGTATTCAAATAATATGAATTTTCAAAATTCCTTTTTCTGTGTAATAATAAAAGAGTACCTTGTACTTGAGACCAGCAAAGATATAATTACCCCTTATTGGGGGCAGAACAGCCCTATTGGGTTTATTTAATGGTTAAATGATTCCCTTTTCTCTGTAATAATAAAACAGTACCTGTACTTGATCCCAACTAAGATATAATTACCCCTTATTGGGGGCAGAACAGCCCTATTGGGTTTATTTAATGGTTAAATGATTCCCTTTTCTCTGTAATAATAAAACAGTACCTGTACTTGATCCCAACTAAGATATAATTACCCCTTATTGGGGGCAGAACAGCCCTATTGGGTTTATTTAATGGTTAAATGATTCCCTTTTCTCTGTAATAATAAAACAGTACCTGTACTTGATCCCAACTAAGATATAATTACCCCTTATTGGGGGCAGAACAGCCCTATTGGGTTTATTTCATGGTTAAATGATTCCCTTTTCTCTGTAATAATAAAACAGTACCTGTACTTGATCCCAACTAAGATATAATTACCCCTTATTGGAGGCAAAACAATCCTATTGGGTTTATGTAATGTTTTAATGATTTTTAGTAGACAAAATATGGAGACCAAAATTATGGAAAGATCCCTTATCTGGAAAATCCCAGGTCCCAAGCATTCTGGATAACACGTCCCATACCATTAATACTATTAATACTTGTAGTGGTGACCCAGAGCTTTTTCTGCCTGTTTAGACTTCATTTTTATTACCCTAGCATTACTCATTGGTCCCTTTTCTTGCGTTTCATGTTCAGTTGGAAGGTGTATAAAGAACAACCCAATCTAACTTATCCCTTGCTATTATATTGTACATGGCAGCATTTCACATGATGTCATCATGGTGCCTTTCGGCAAGAATTCAAATAAAAAGACGCCCAGAGACCCCCAATGCCTGAATGCCCCAAATTCAATTGCCTTCCTGATGCCCCAAATTCAATTGCCTTCCTGATGCCCCAAAGTCAATTGCCTTCCTGATGCCCCAAAGTCAATTGCCTTCCCGATGCCCCAAAGTCAATTGCCTTCCTGATGCCCCAAAGTCAGTTGCCTTCCTGATGCCCCAAAGTCAATTGCCTTCCTGATGCCCCAAAGTCAATTGCCTTCCTGATGCCCCAAAGTCAGTTGCCTTCCTGATGCCCCAAAGTCAGTTGCCTTCCTGATGCCCCAAAGTCAATTGCCTTCCTGATGCCCCAAAGTCAATTGCCTTCCTGATCTGATCTACCCATTCCTGGCTCAGCTATCCTGTTCTGACTATCCTGACCTGTGCCTAAAATTGACTCTCTAAACGCTTTGGACTCCTAGTTTGTTCTAGGTGTTGCCTGCCAGTACTCCGCATCCTCCTTGGTCCCGATTCCAACCCGTTAAAGGCCCAGCAGGACCCGAAAGATTTGCTTTTTCTCTGAATTGATAATGCAGGGTTTATATTTGATGTTGTGTTGATGTTAGCTGCCATAAATCCATGTGTATTACAAAACAAGTCTAGAACTGTTCTTTCATCAAAGCCTTAGGCATGGAGTTTGAAGCCACAGAAAGACATCTTATGCAGAAAACCCAAAGTCCCAAAAATTCTTGATAATAGAAATGCCTGTGTTTGTTCATGTGTTTTAAATTTGTAGGTAGACTTCACATTTTATGGGGTCTTGTGACATCCTGGCCTTTTTTTAAATGAAACCCACCCTATGACCATCCCATTGACACAGATAAGTGTTTAAATCATCTTGCTCACTCAAGCATTCCTTCTAATAGGAAACTGTCTTTTATACCAGTAACATGATTAATCATGATAGAATATTCATCTACGGGAAGCAGCCGGGAATTTATCTGCAAAATGTCTTGATTTGATATACTAATTTATTAATTAAGATTTATGCACTTGTGCTTTTCTCATCAGAAAAATAAAACAAATAAGATTAAATAGCTTGTTTTTGCCTCTTTCCCAGGGGGCACATTGCAGGTTGTTCTAAGTAAAGAATTTTTGTTTTCAAATTTAAGAAGTAAATCTGATCTGTAACTATATTGTGTCTCTTCACTCCATTTTCACACACCCAACTCCAGACATAAAGTTTGTTTTGGACCCTAAAACCAAGTACAGGTATAGGACCCGTTATCCAGAACGCTCAGGACCAAGGGTATTCCGGATAAGGGGTCTTTCCGTAATCTTCATACCTTAAGTCTACTAAAAAATCAATAAAACAGTAATTAAACCCAATAGGATTGTTTTGCATCCATTAAGGATTATTTATATCTTAGTTGGGATCAAGTACAGGTACTGTTTTATTATTACAGAGAAAAGGGAATCATTTAACCATGAAATAAACCCAATAGGGCTGTTCTGCCCCAATAAGGGGTAATTATATCTTAGTTGGGATCAAGTACAGGTACTGTTTTATTATTACAGAGAAAAGGGAATCATTTAACCATTAAATAAACCCAATAGGGCTGTTCTGCCCCAATAAGGGGTAATTATATCTTAGTTGGGATCAAGTACAGGTACTGTTTTATTATTACAGAGAAAAGGGAATCATTTAACCATTAAATAAACCCAATAAGGCTGTTCTGCCCTCAATAAGGGGTAATTATATCTTAGTTGGGATCAAGTACAGGTACTGTTTTATTATTACAGAGAAAAGGGAATCATTTAACCATTAAATAAACCCAATAGGGCTGTTCTGCCCCCAATAAGGGGTAATTATATCTTAGTTGGGATCAAGTACAGGTACTGTTTTATTATTACAGAGAAAAGGGAATCATTTAACCATGAAATAAACCCAATAGGGCTGTTCTGCCCCCAATAAGGGGTAATTATATCTTAGTTGGGATCAAGTACAGGTACTGTTTTATTATTACAGAGAAAAGGGAATCATTTAACCATTAAATAAACCCAATAGGACTGTTCTGCCCCCAATAAGGGGTAATTATATCTTAGTTGGGATCAAGTACAGGTACTGTTTTATTATTATAGAGAAAAGGGAATCATTTAACCATGAAATAAACCCAATAGGGCTGTTCTGCCCCAATAAGGACTGATTATATCTTAGTTGGGATCAAGTACAGGTACTGTTTTATTATTACAGAGAAAAAGGAAATCATTTTAAAAATTCTGAATTATTTGATTAAAATGGAGTCTATGGGAGACAGGCTTAATGTAATTCGGAGCTTTCTGGATAATGGGTTTCCTGATAAGGGATCCCATACCTGTACAATGCTTATTAAAAGAGAGATATTTCAAATCTTACAGTCAGTTTCCCTACCTACACTTGTTTTATATTCTTTTGTGGTTTATTGGTGCGGTTTTTAGCTCTATTTGCAGGGCATTCTGTTCAAGCAATCAGACATCCCATCTGAAATCAATTTTTAGGCCACTGAATTATTTAGATCCCTTAACAACAATATTTAAATATTTTAATGATAGTGATGATTGCTTCAAGTATTGCTCATTCTGCAGATGAAGAAGCTCAAAGTCATTTAGTTGACTGCAAAAAAGCAATAAAACCGAGAGAGTTGCTACCCATTGCTGAAATGGTACTAATATGCAATAGCAACTGTGCACGAGTCTATGAAGATGATGTTCCATAGAACAAAACATGTTAATGTAACCATAGCTTATTATTTTCACAGCAATGCATATGATATTGTGACTAGGGGAGAAGTATAAAGTTCTGTTTCAATACAGTACAGTCACAGTCAGGCATGTTGTAATGTTTCCAGGCTCAGGCTCTAAGCAACGAGATGGCCCATCAGGCTCTATAAGCCTAGAGCAGATGGAGACCAAACCAAGGCCTCACCAAGCCCATTCAACTCACCCACCATCTGTAATACTTGCTAAGTTTTATTACCAGTGACTAGGGATGAGCGAATGTTTTCGCCAGGCATGGATTCGCAACGAATTTCCGCATTTCGCCATTGGCGAATTGTTTTGCGAAACTTCCATGAACATTGCGGAAAATTCGTTGCATGGAATTTTTTTGTTGTGCGGCAAATTGGGCGTGGTTGTGGCAAATCAGGCGCGGTTGTGGCAAATTGGGCACGGTCGTGTCAAAAAAGTGCGGGTGACAATAAAAATAGACAGAAAATAGACGCAGGCGACAAAGACGCGGGCTACAAAAAAAATTGTGCCACAAATGCGTTTCATGAATTTTTCACCATTTCACAAATTTTCTTGGCGTTTCGCGGATGTTATGGCAAAATGGGACAGATTCGCTCATCACTACTAGTGACACTTACATTTGGTTCTTCTAGTTCAACCAGCTGCTAGCAACATGTAGAGTAATATGTCCTCAGCCATATAGTCCTGAGCCCTGATGAAAGATTAAATGCTTGTATGTTGATATTTATGTGGATTACCCTGGCTGTAGTTTCTCTGGAGAAACTTCTAGTGCCTTCCCCTTCACAAGCAAGTGTCTAATGCCTCCAATCTATAGGGGAAACTATACCCGCAAACAATGTAGGTCTCTAGAAAATCATATTGCATAAACAGCTCAAATGTAAAACCCTGCTTCATCAAATAAACCATTTTCATAAAAATATACTTTTTGTAGCATGTGCCAATACTCCTAAATACAAAATTGCCATTTTAAGAATTAAGGGCCGCCTCCTGGGATCATAGGATTCACAGTGCACACGAACAAGCCAAGGCACACATACATGCTAGGCCCCATCAGCCAATGAACGGACACTACTTCCTGTTACAGTTAGAGCTGCATCACTTCCTGTCAGCTGATCTCTGAGGGAGCACACAGCCCATCACAAAATGGCAGCTCAAGGCAAAGGATGTAAAAGGGCAATATTTACTGATATATATATTCCAGTTTGGCGAGATTCTGTAATAGGTCACTTAACATAGTATGAACTTTCTGTTGGCTAAGAATTCATTCTGGGGGTATAGTTTTCCTTTAATACAACTCTTCTTATGAGACAGTAAGAATAAAATATACTGTATGTTTGTATCCATTGACAGTGGGTTTCTTATATAAATGTACGGTATCTGTGGTGCTAGATGAATAGAGAAAGCATCTCATAAACAAGTGGATCGCAATGTGTATGCCACCTTTAGGGGCACATTTACTAACCCACGAATCCGAATTGGAAAAATTCCGACTGGAAAACGAACATTTTGCGACTTTTTCGTATCTTTTGCGGTTTTTTTCGGCGCCTTTACGACTTTTCGGAAATTGTCGCGACTTTTTCATTACCAATACGATTTGCGCGAAAAAACGCGAGTTTTTCGTAGCCATTACGATGCGCTTGTATCTTGTCGCGACTTTTTCGTATTGAGCGCATGTAAGCGGCGGGCGAAACTTTCAGACTTAGCATGATTTTGGAAGCCCCCCATAGGACTCAATGGCACCCTGCAGCTCCAACCTGGCCCAAGAAAAGTCACCATACTGAAGCTTGAATGAATCCGAATCTTTCGTACTCGGCGTGAAGGCTACGAAAAAGTCACGACTTTTTGCGCAAGTAGTAACGCTACGAAAAAATCGCCAAATTTTGCACAACATTCGGAATGGCAACGAAAAAGTTGCGACAATTTTCTGAAAAATCGCCAAATACCGATCATTACGAAAAAAACGCAATCGGACGCATACGGTCCGTTCGTGGGTAAGTAAATGTGCCCCTTAGTCTCTTAAAAAATAAGCTCAAAGGCTACCTCTTTGGGCACTCACATAATATCTGACTCAGTATGGGCACATATAATCCCATAACAACTGTTATATATTGCAGCAATTATTAAATTCATATTTGTGCCTATATGGTACCCACCAACTTAGACTATAAAGCTTACAGTGTAAGTGGCACAAATGAGTATAATAATTCATATTTATTTGTATTATATTATTGTATTGACTTCTGTTGGATTACCTGTCTAAATACCTGTCTAAATGGCTACCAATAGTTGCCTGGATAGTCGTGCGGTATAGTTCATATCAGCCAAACTCCCCAACCCAATCTGGGCATGTACAGTCAGCTTATGAATGAAGAAATCTTCTATATACAAAATAAGAAATGTCTCCATTAAGTTTCACTTTCATTTTTGTTTTATAAAACAACATTTATATATACTTTAGATTCTATATTCTGGCTTTAAGTTTATAATTATAATGATAAAAAATCACGAGAAGAATATTCTTGATAAGTAATGTCTTGATAAGAATGAAATTACTATTAGCTAGATTAAACTATATTTTTAAACCTTGTTGCCTCCTTTTCACCATCTGTGCCATATTGTTCCCGTGAGATTATTCCCTATATATAAGATTTTTAAAAATAGTCATAATTATTAGAGTAAAAATAAAGTAATTTTTGAAAAAATCCATACGCTAAGGTTAATACTGATGGACCTATAGTGACAGCTTAATCTAACCTGTTTCCTGAGTTCTCAGTATGTAATTAGGGAGAAACTATATTAATTGCATTTATTCTAGGTTTAAGGCTAAGATTATACCACAGATTTTATACTATATATATATTTCCTATAAAAATATAAGAAAAATAGTCTTGACGGATAATGTGTTGCTAAGAATGGCGATAATAGTCGATTAAAGAAGCCATTTAATGATAGCCTGTTGCTGTATTGTTCTATTTATTATCCATATCGGAACCATGACTGTGAGACTATTCATAGGGGCACATTTACTAAGACACGAATCTGAACCGAATTGGAAAAATTCCGATTTGAAAACGAACATTTTGAGACTTTTTCGTATTTTTTGCGATTTTTTTCGGCGTCTTTACGACTTTTCGGAAATTGTCGCGACTTTTTCGTTACCAATACGATTTGCGCGAAAAAACGCGAGTTTTTCGTAGCCATTCCGAAAGTCGCAAAATCTGGCGATTTTTTCGTAGCGTTAAAACTTGAGCGAAAAGTTGCGCCTTTTTTGTAGTGTTAAAACTTAAAAGGTGCGATGTTTTGCGCAAGTTTTAACGCTACGAAAAATCGCCAGATTTTGCGCAACTTTCAGAATGGCTACGAAAAACTCACGACATTTTTCCGAAAAAATCGCAAAATACCGATCATTATGAAAAAAACGCAATTGGACGCATTCGGCCCGTTCGTGGGTTAGTAAATGTGCCCCATAGACTTTTTAAAACCTTATCACGTAATAAAAAGGGCATTTATATAAAATCCATATCCTTAAGGTTAATATTGACAGAGCCAAAGCTCAGTGGGCAGGTAATAGGAACATAAGGGAAGATAGATGGTAAAAAAAAAATAAAGTTTTACTCATCAAATTGAATTTTGGAAGTTCAGAGTTAGAATATATGGTTAATAATTGTGACTTCTTTTTCTCCTTCCCTATCTGGTACTTAGCAAAAGCTCACCACCAAGGCTGGACCTATAATAGGGGGTTTTTGGTTCTCTTCTGGTTAAATGATTTAGGTTAAAATTGCAGCATTGTGCAACTAGGTTGAACTCCTTGGGCTGTAATAAGGTTCATTAACATATGATAATATAGATTTGACAAGTTTCTACTTTTTAATTAACACAGCCCGTAAAATCTAGCACTTCATCTACAAGATGGTTTTCTGATCCCCGTGTGGAGTTAAAGACCGTACAAAGTTGTCCCACTTGGAAAGGTGATTCCTCATTCTGTGATTTTTAACCTATTGAAGTGGAGACAGAGTTATTTGGATATAGTAAAGAGTGGTCTAATAGGCTAATTGAACCTGTAGGCTATAACATGGAAAGTCTTAGTTGGGATCAAGTACAGGTACTGTTTTATTATTATAAGTTAGGATCAATTACAGGTACTGTTTTATTATTATTATTACTGATAAAACAGTACCTGTACTTGATCCCAACTAGGCTATAATTACCCCTTATTGGGGGCAGAACAGCCCTATTGGGTTTATTTAATGGTTAAATGGTTCTCTTTTCTCTGTAATAATAAAACAGTACCTTGTACTTGATCCCAACTAAGATATAATTACCCCTTATTGGGGGCAGAACAGCCCTATTGGGTTTATTTAATGGTTAAATGATTCCCTTTTCTCTGTAATAATAAAACAGTACCTGTACTTGATCCCAACTAAGATATAATTACCCCTTATTGGGGCAGAACAGCCCTATTGGGTTTATTTAATGGTTAAATGATTCCCTTTTCTCTGTAATAATAAAACAGTACCTGTACTTGATCCCAACTAAGATATAATTACCCCTTATTGGGGGCAGAACAGCCCTATTGGGTTTATTTCATGGTTAAATGATTCCCTTTTCTCTGTAATAATAAAACAGCACCTGTACTTGATCCCAACTAAGATATAATTACCCCTTATTGGGGCAGAACAGCCCTATTGGGTTTATTTAATGGTTAAATGATTCCCTTTTCTCTGTAATAATAAAACAGTACCTGTACTTGATCCCAACTAAGATACAATTAATCCTTATTGGAAGCAAAACAAGCCTATTTGGTTTAATAACCGTTTAAATATTTTTTTAGCAGACTTAATGTAGGAAAAAGAACCCGTATCCGGAAAACCCCAGGTCCCGAGCATTCTGGATAGCGGGTCCCATACATGTACATGTTACTGCTTTACAATAACAGAGAAAAGGGAAATAATTTTTCAAAAATTGAATAATTTGCTTAAAATGAAGTCTATGAGAGATAGTCTTTCTGGATAACAAGTTTCTGGATAACAGGTCCCATACCTGTGTAGTGGAAACATAAGCACTTAAGCAGGCTTTATTTAGAAGTTAAATTCAGCCTGAATTTAAAGTCTTAGGAATCAATAACACAAAGTTGTTTTGTGCTATAGAAATGTTTGTTTATGCAGTTTATACTTATTGGCACATCCGTATATTGTGCTTGCTTTACAAAGTCAAAATTGTATTGGGTAATGTTTCAAAGTGATTATTTTGTTATAAATTCCCCAGAACCCTGCCAGGGTTAGCGGTGCCGTCCTCCTCTGTAACTTGTGGGAAAATATGACAGGTACCATTTGATTTATGAAAAATAATATTGGCTGTGCCGATATATATCTCTCTTGTGTGCGCGTCTGCCGCGGCAGAAACTAATTCTGTCAGTCAATGATCCTTCAGAACAATATAAAAGTAAATGTAAACAAAGACTGGACTTCCAAAATCATTTTCATTAAAAGCTGCAATCCGAAATATTTCCCTTAAGACCAGAATTGCTGATATAATTCATTTCAACACAAATAAAACATATAGGCCAGAGGCTCTTGCTATAGAATGATAATGAATAATTTGCTCGCTGAACCGGTGGCAATGTGATCTGGAGGTTCCTAGGCGGCCCATAATATCACAATGGATGGCCACCTTTTGTAAATAGAAAATAGTACATAGAAAGGGTTAATTATGAGTAAGTGCAATGTGTGACATTTTGTCAGGGCCTGCTTGGCCTTTTCTGGGTTGAAATTGGGACCAAGGATGAAGTGGAGAACTGTCAGGCAACACAAACAAGGTATCTGAAAGGTTTAGAGCAAGGGTGGCCAATACGTCGATGGCGGTCCACCAGTGGATTTCTGGTGGACCGCGATCAAGCCGGGAATGCAGAAGTGCTGCGCAAATGCGTATGTACGATGCGTTGCATCGATCGTGACCGGGGAAAGTCTGGCCACCCCTGGTTTATAGAGTTTCTTGGTCAATTTCTGGCTAAGGTTGTGCTAGCATTGATCAGGATAGCAGGGTCAGGAACCGGTAGATCAGATCAGAAAAGCAATTTAGGACACACCCAGGCACTTATGGGATAAGTCCTATATTCAGGCATTGAACTCAGGTCTCTGGTGTCTTTTTATTTTGAATTCTTCACGCAGAAACGTGACACGAGTGCTGCCATCTTGGTACAGAACCAGAGCACTCCTGGCTCATTTGTAAGCAGCCACCCATGTATTTTAGCCACAACGCAGTATTATTTTGCAGAATTCCATATACAAAGAGGACAATGCAACTTGCCCATAATTTTCCAATGTGTTCCTCCAGAATTAGCGCAACGTCCAAAGGGAACTCTGGCTCCACCTCTTGTGTTGTTAATTCAGCCTCCCTTGTATCCTTACACTGTGTACTTTTTGCCTTGAACCTAATATTACAAAATAAGTGCACTGGGCATTTCAGAGCAATGTGTAAGTATCTAAGAGCATGTATTACCCAACTGCAATTGATTTAATATCACCGAGACTGGAAAGTGTTTAGCAACCATTTCTGATAGTGGAAAAAAGAGTTCACGCAAAAAATTACGTTTGTTCCGGAAGAGTTACAACACCTTCAAGTACATCTTAAAAGTGCATTATGTGCAATTACAATTTGAAATGCAATAACAGTCTGAAGAAGGATATTACATTGTGAAATGCAAATTTGTATTCTTATACATACACATTTTTCCCTGTTTACAACTTTTATTACATATCCCTTTATAGCTTTGGTATTAAAGAAGCTGCATTAGAATATATACCATAAAACAAATCTGGAAATTGTTTGATTGCATTGTATCACTGTTTTGTGTGGGTTACTATGTGTACAACTGTAGTATATTGAATTATTAGATAACAGTGAAAAAGATCTGTGGCTGAGACAATGTGTAGGTGTGGCTAAAAAGGGAGTGGCCAAAAAGGGGGCATGGCTTAGATAAAAATTATTGCTGCCCCTCTGCAAAGCAAACTCGTCCCTGGATTTTACTTTTAGTATCTAGTAATCTTAACAGAGAAGAAAAGGTACAATCACTTGGGGGTACCAAATGTTAGGCACCCCCCAGTAATTGTAATTACTGATGGGAGAAATAATTTGCCAGGCATGGATTCGCGGTGAATCTCCACGTTTCGCCATTGGCGGCTTATTTCTCGCAACAGGCGTCAAAATTTGCTGCAATAAAATTTGTCGTGCAACGTTTTTGCCGTTCCATGAATCTGAAATTTTTGCTAAAGCGAAATGGGACAGATTCGCTCATCATTAATTGCTTACCTGATACCCCAGGCTGGTGCTCCTGTTAGAAGAAAACTGCCCCAGCCCAGGGTACCTACGAGTGACATACCCTCTTCCTTGTTTCTTCGAGATCCCAGGGCCAACAAATGTGCAGAAGAGTGAAAAAGAAGTTTTTTGTAAAAGTTTGGCTTTTCACTCTATTGAGCATATTCAAACCCTGCGAAGACGGAAGAAGTGGGATACTCCGGGGAAATACCTACCTGGGGTATCAGTGAGGGGTGCCTGATATTTTGCCACCCCCTAGTAATTGCACCTTTCCTTCTTCTTTAATTTTGTTATGGCAAGTTTGTACTTGATTGACTATTTTCTATCTCCATGTAACTCATTTGGATAAAAGAAAACAATGTATAAATTGGATAAAAAGCTAAAATATAACAATGTATAAGGCAGCTTCCCCATAAACCCCATGAAATTCTCTTTAAGAGACTATTTTTTATTTCAGCCGGAATGTGAAGCTCTGTGATATTACAAACTATGGATTCATATTGGTGATCGTAATTAAGTTGCAATTCATTATTCTTCTTGTCAATGGGGAGTTCTACTGAGCATTCAAGTATGTTATCTGCAAAATTGCACTCCATTTATCAAAGAAAAATAATATTCATGGGATTTGAGTGTTTTGGAAAAACACATTTTGTTCATCTGTTTAGAAGTTTGCCATATTTATAGACTTTGCCTTTTTATAGACTTCCACACAATGAAAAGATCAACGCAACTTTATTAATTAATTAATACACATTTGTATATCTAATAAAGAACCGCATCTAGCTGCATTGTTTACCGTCTGAGCCACATTCTTGTGCTTTTCAACCTCAGGAAAATCAGATAAATGTAAATACTGTAGATTGGCTATTTAGCCAATCCACATCCGCCACAAGGCAGGTTTTAAGAAAGGGGCAAAACGTATTCTTTGCACTTTTTAATGAGTTCCTGAATAGTGATATGTGAAATAATTCGGCAGGCATGGATTTGGGTGGTGAATTTCCGTGTTTCGCAACCTATCTGTCCCTGTGCCTGACTGCTTGAGTCCTTATGATGGCAGAATTAACACCAGAGGGTACTAACCCTTACTAGCCTCCTCGTTGGAACCTCTGACTGCTCTACAAACTATGCTGATCCTGGTTCTCACTCCTAGAGAGATCATTTACAAATCTTTCTGGGCACTTAATTCACCTACTGGAACCTACCTCCATTCAAGACCCTATATGCACTACAACACTCCCTCCAGCAAATGGGCAGACCAGAAGCAACCAAGCTTTTTATAACCTAGGGGAAACCTGACAGCCCATTGCCGAACACTGAACTGCCAAGGGACTACTCCCAATCTCAACTGTAATTTAGGACCAAACCTAGCTGAACCCCCTTGGGAAAATTATATAAAAAGTTGTCGAAACCTATACCCTCTTCCATATAAATTAAAAAAAATCTACCAAATGAGTCTTTACAAGCATTACTGAACCCAAGAATGTAATAGTGTTGCAAATGGTTAGCTCTATGGGGCAGGGACCTCCATCCTCTTGTGTCTTTGGGGCCGATTCACTAAAGGTCGATACCGCTTATCGCATGCTTTTTTGAGTTAAAAAGCACGCAATAATTAAGTACCGGTTCATCAAAGTCATTTTGCATGCGTTAAGACTCATATCGCATGTGATAAAAAATGCAGTTATTTCTATCATATTGCGTTAATTAGCGAATAGAAATAGTACTAACGAATGATTCACAAACACACATGAAGCGTTAAATACGCTAAATATCGCATTAGTCTGTGTGAATATTAACCCCTACTTGTGGCAGGCGGTAATTATAGAAAAGTACAGTTAATGAGCTTTTGGCAACACAATATGGACTTTGCAGTGGGATTTATTCAAGTCTGTGTTGGCCCCAGAGTGATGCAGCCGCCAGTTTGCAGCGAAATCGTCAGAAAAGTAGTTTTCCAAAAGTAAAGGTTACGTGCGTAATACCGTGCGCTAATATGGCACAAGGCAAAATATATTGCGCGCAGCGGGAAGTAACACACGCGGCGGAAAATAACGCATGACGTGAGCAACGTCGGATCTTGACCCGCCTTTCTCCCAACCCTGACCCCTTTACCCCTTAATAAACACACGGACACCAATTCTTGGGATAAAATGGCCGCAGAACATTTATTAATAACAATCAACATTTTAATTTAAAACATATTATAAAGAACAAATAAGATACAAAACATCTCATGAACACAATACAAATGTTTGTATAACAAACAACCAACTTTGAATAACCATAAACCGTAACAAGCCAATAACTGCGCAGCGCAACTGGTGCTGCCAGCTGCCCTTCCAGCCCGGAACCCCCTACCCAACAAAACTCACCTCCTGATCCACTTACTTACCCCTGAGGTTCCAGGCATGCCAGCCCCAATCAACTATAAAACTCCCCTCCTAACCCAACCATTGTTTTCCCCCAACTCAATCACCCAACAACCACTCGTTGCCTCCACCTCTATTGAGGAGCGGGAACGGTTTCCACTATTTATACCTACTACAAACCAACCAATCACCCACAACTGGGAGTGGCTATGTCTGCCCTACGGCTCCGTCATGCCCGTGCTTCCCTACGTTTCCCTACGGGTCATTGGGCTACTAGAAACATGCTCAGTGCAACTTAAATAACGCAAAGAACATCACGTCTTAATTATGACACCTGTCCTTTTAGTGAATCGTCAAGTCGCAAAAAATAAGAAGTGATAACATTTTTAATACATGCTATAAATACCACTCATTTTATCGACCTTTAGTGAATCAGCCCCTTTGACTCTTAACTTATTGCAACTGTATCTTGTATTTATTTATACTTATTGTTATACTTTGTATTGATCTATTATTATCTTAATAACCCCCTCTTTGTATTAATGAATTCTACTGTACAGCACTGCGTACATAACTAGCGCTTTATAAATAAATATATACATACAGATATACATACAAATGATTCAGGTTTTTGAACCACTGGCTTTATTTATTATTTTTCTTTTTTTTTTTGCTTACCTTTGCCACTTCTGATCTATCGGCCTACAGTTATAATTTGTATTAAATAATTGTCTTTCATTTTCTAAAGAGGCACCTTTCTATCTTATCCCTGAAGGAATGGTGTTCCAGACAAAGTCCAGTCGTCATAAAAAAAAAAAATATATGATGTGTGTGAAAATGTGTTAGTAAAGAAAAAGTGTTAGTTCTTAGCTGTGAATTTTACACATCGGAAGACAATCATTTGGCTGGGAATGGGCTGTCAGTAAATCTGTATATACACAATGGCAGGATGCAGTAATGTATAAGATAAAAACAGGTTCTACTTACACTGTATTCAGTGAGCAGCGGCACTTACAAAGCTGGCGGATAACAGTCTAAGCAGCCGCTGCTCGGTATCACAGACTGATTATATTGTTTGAGGGATAACTAGTACCTCCATAGGGCTGTTGTCAGGTAGAGGAAATATATGTGGTGGCTAAGGAGTAATCTGTACAAAAGCACTGCCAAATATATGTTTTCTATCCATAATATCCTTTCAAAGAACACATAATCGTACTGGAAGCGCAGGCACAGGGAAAGACGTATGCTATTTTTATTTCTTTCCATGGCCAACAAAGGTGCAGTCCCAGCAGACTTTCATATACTGATGATGAAAAAAATAACCGTGTATATCTCTGTGCCTAAAAAAAATCAATGCCGGCAGGATTATTTGCGGCAAATATTCGCCGTAAATATATGTTTTTGAAGAAAAGGAAAAACGGGGATAAACTGGTGACCGGTCAATTTATGGGCTACTGGGATTCCGGCTAAATTGCTATTTGGTAGCAGTAAGGGAATGGTATTGTGTAGTTGTACCTTGTTGCAGAAGAAAAGGAAGGGTGTATTCTATCACTGATTATTTAACTGGTCATTTTGCAATTAAATAAGACCCCTCTACCTTGGAAATACGATCAAATTAAAGATATTCTATTATAATATTACATCAATATATGGAACGGTTTCATAAGCCCCACCCCCTATTCCCCTGCTGATCTGGCTGACTACTTTGTGACTCAAATAAAATGTAACAGTAGTCGCCTGTCCTCAGCCTGCCTTCAGCCTGCCTCCTCCCAGTCCCACAATTCCCTGCACACGTGATGTCAATAAGGAAAGGAACATCCCAGTGCAATGCATTGTGG
The DNA here is from genome assembly GCF_000004195.4 of Xenopus tropicalis. NCBI lineage: Eukaryota > Metazoa > Chordata > Amphibia > Anura > Pipidae > Xenopus > Xenopus tropicalis. Next base: position 163,691,683 of record NC_030678.2, on the reverse strand, counting down.
GTTATGTAGTTCCTGCATGCTGTCTGTAAGCTGTGGAGAAGTTGTTATAATTTGTAACATCAATGTTTTAGTCCCTCCTCCCTTGCCAGGATTTCAAATGATGCAGAAAGAGAAGAACTGGTTTGCAGCTGGATTTTGGCATATACAAAATGGTATTTATTCATACTTTTTGAAGGAACAGATTACAATGATAGGTTTAATAGGGGTTTCTTTGTGTGTGGGGCTCTTTAACAAATTTTGGTTTGGAAGCCGGAATTCCCCTTAATATTAACATGGTGATATCTATATCTTTGTTACTCCTGGCCACTAAAACCAGGGGTCCCTTTAAAAATTCTATACTGTGTCTAAAATAATTAAGTTAATTTCCATTATCCCCCTCCAAAGCAATCTCTGTCTCTTTATGCAAGAGTCGGAGTCAGATTTCTATTGACAGTCAGGTCGAACACACCAACAGGTTATTAGAACTTACTATTTCAAAATAACCAACTCCAGCATAGACCCTGCATGTAGAGAGAGTCAGGGTATGTGTCAAAGTCAGATATTCTGTTAGTCGTTTTGCGAAACTTCAGCAAAAATTTGCCATGAAAAAAGATGTGCAGAGACAAAAAAGCTGCAGTGACAAAAAATGGCGAAATGCGAATCCACGCCTAGTGAAAACATTCGCTCATCACTAATAAACACGTGCAAATGTTGGAATTGAGGGAACAAACATAGGTAAATAGCATGGTGATCCGAGCCAAGTTTTCTGCTTTGCTACATGTCGCCCTTGTGTTCCTACTTTATATCTAGAGATTTGCGAAACGGCGTAAAGTTTGTGCGTCAAAAAAAATTGTCACCTGCGACTATTCTTTTGTCGCGTGGCTATTCTTTCGTCACCCGTGGCTATTCTTTCATCTTGTGGCTATTATTTTGTCGCACGGCTATTCCTTCGTTGCCTGCGGCTATTCTTTCGCCGCCCGCGGCTATTATTTTGTTGTCCGCGACTATTGTTTTGTCGCCCGCAAAATTTTTTGTCGTGCAGCAAATTTTTCCAAGCCAAATTTTTTCATCCGTTTCGCAAAAAAATACGCCAAAGGCAGGGGTGCTTCTGCCATTAGGCGAGTTGAGAAACTCGCCTCAGGCGGCAGAAGCGCCCCAGTTACCAGGGGCGGCAAAAAGCCGCTCCTGGTAACTTTAAGAGCCGAATTTCTGGTTTTTAAACCGGAAATTCGGCTCTTCTAGTGCAGAGAGCGCAATTGCGCTCTCTGCACTAGCGATCTCACCGCCCCCGGACCCGCTCCTGCGCTCAGAAGGTAAGCGCTGGGGAGCTGGGGGGGGGGGGGCGGCATCCAGGAGCCGCCTCAGGAGGCGATATGTTCAGAATCGCCCCTGGCCAAAGGCGAAATGCGGAATCCATGCCTGGTGAAACATTTCGCCCATCACTACTTATATCTCCTTTTTCTTGGATCTGACAATGAGCAATTACCGCTACGTTCCCTCTAATTTGCCGCTGATATTATAATGAGCTATCGCCATTTCAACTATTTCTAGAGCGCTTTCAATTTGTCCATAGAATCAAAAGCAACGGCCGCAAGATGACAAGGACGTCCTGGAGACGAGAGTGTGGATTTCACCGTGACGATCTTCTTCTGAAATGACATTTGCTCTGTTTTCTTCCCGTGACCCCTGAAGTAATTAAGTACAATGGCGCAAACAGACTCGCTCTTTAAGGCTCGGATGATTATCTTTATAAAAATGTCACATTCAAGAGATTTTAAAAAGGCTTTGAAGTTTGCCTCTGCCGTCTGAGACGAGATCTGAAAAATAACTGTAGGCTTATTGATTAATCAATTGCTTGCTGTGTTTTTACCTTGTTAAAAGGAACGCGTTGAACCACTGAGTTCCAAGTTCTGCTTAAATTCTTTTCAGAATGAATGGAACGCTGGGGATAAATGTATTTCGGACACTATCACCGCCATGGCTCCCGTCCCTTGTCTCTGGCTTTGGAACCAAAATTTATTAAAGAGCCCCACACAACACAGAAACCCCTAATATCCCTATCCCTGTAATATGTTCCTTCAAACAGTAGGAATAAATACCATTTGTATATGCTGAAATCCAGCTGCAAACCAGTTCTTCTCTTTCTGCATCATTTGAAATCCTGGCAGGGGAGGAGGGACTCAAACACTGATGTTACAAATTGTAACAACTTCTCCACAGCTTACAGACAGCATGCAGGAACTACATAACCCACAATGCATTGCACTGGGATGCTCCTTTCCTTATTGACATCACGTGTGCAGGGAATTGTGGGATTGGGAGGAGGCAGGATGAAGGCAGGCTGAGGGCAGGCGACTACTGTTACATTTTATTTGAGTAACAAAGTAGTCAGCCAGATCAGCAGGGGAACAGGGGGCGGGGCTTAGGGAACTGTTCCAAACCATATTATTACAATAAACATCACGGAAAGGCTGCATATTGTTTAATTGATGTATATTGAAAAGTTGCTTGAAATTATGTTTACTTTTCAAAAGGCTTAAGTTGTGTTTGGGTGGAGTTCCCCTTTAGGTGATCAGCACTGCTATTTTCTATAAGATACTGTTAACCTTTGCTATGGAGAAAGTTAATGCTAATAGGGTTGTTCATCTTAACTTAAACTGTTAGTGTGATGTAGAAAGGGATATTCTGACACAATATGCAATTTTTCATTTGATTTTCAAATTTGAAATCATTATTGAATTATCTGGTCAAAACTGAGTCTATGGGAGATGGATTTCCCATAATTCTGAGCTTTCTGGATTTGTGGTTTTTGTGCCCTTTTCTTTTTTGTTCTGCAGTTTAATTAGTTTGTGCTTTTTCAATTTGGATCTTTTCATAAATGACTAGACATTCGTGGTTTTAGTGGAAATGAGTTTAGTTGTGGTTTTGAAAACCTCTAAAACCACGAAAATCAGAATGTTAATAAATCTGCCTCTAAAGGAGAGCTGCTAAAGCTGAAGCCTGGTTTAAGCATTAGTGATGAGCATTTTTTTTTCGGCCGGCATTGATTCGCAGTGAATATCCGCATTTCGCCATTGGTGAATTGTTTTTCGAAACTTGTGAAAAATTGCCGCCTAGCAAAAAAAGTCACGGTTGCGTCAAATTAGACATGGTTGTGTCAAAATGGGCACGGTTGTGTAAAAAAAAGCTGTGCGTGACAAAATGGTTGTGCGACACCTGTGTATTTACAATTTTTTTGGTAGTTTCGCAGTCTAGTTTTTTAGCAGTCTAAAACTGCAAATATCACAGAAACCACTAAAAACTGAAAGTGAATGTTAATTACAAATATGCCCAGGGAAGCAAACACATTTTCAGACAGGGGAAAGCACAGCTGAAACAGGCAACCCTGGCTTTCCCTCTTTTATACATTTTTATGAATTCCAAAACAGAAGCTGCTAATATTATGCAAACCTTTTGAGACTCAAAGGCAAATGTTGAAATATTTGCTATTTTGTGGGAATTCTATCACATATTTGTAAACTGTTAATGCCCTTTGGCACTGCGATGTTGGCAGGGCACACTAATTCAGTGGTAGAGGATAAACAGAATTCAGAGATGATGAATAGAATCAGTACAAAGAAGGTAAATGTTTCAGCAGCACATTATAGCATTTCAATACTCTTTCTTGCTCACAGTTTAGTTATTTATTTAAGAGTAAATTGCTGGTTTGCAAAGACAATAATTATAGACACATTCCCTGCTCTGTACCATAATATCTCTGCTGCCTCGAGAGCTCTGCAATTTTTTGGCTAATGTGATTTGTTCAGAATGAAATGACTACACGGAGATGGGGATTTCTTTAGCTTGGAAAAGACTATATAATATAGGGGTATTTGAAGTCACCATTAGTGATGAGCACATTTTTTTGGCAGGCATGGATTTGCAGCGAATTTCCGCATTTCCCCATTGGCAAATTGTTTCACGAAATTTCCGGAAAAATTCACCCCAGATAATTGTCGCGCGTTGTGTAAAAAAAGGCGTGGGCACTTCAAAATTGGGCGCGGTCGCGTTTTGTCATGGGCGAATAGTTTTGCAAAACTTCCGCGAAAATTTGTCAAAAAAAGTTGCGTCAAATTGGGTGTGGGCGACAAAAAAATATGGAGGCGACAAAAAAGTTGCACAACAAATGTGTTTTGTGGATTTTTCACTGTTTTGTGAATTTTCTTGTCGTTTTGTGAATTTTACTGCGAAGCAAAATGGGACAGATTCACTCATCACTGGTCACCATGGTTTGTCCTGGGCAAAGTTGCGTAAGTATGTGGAAATGTAAGAAACAGCTAAAGTACCTGTAATGAATGGAAACCATGCCAATGAGTCCTATCTAGTCTAAAGTAGCAATGGGTGAAATCTGTTCGCTTAGTTGAGAAATTTGCAAAGCTGCTAAAAATGTGCGAAATGGCAGAAACTTCACAAAATGTATTGAAGTCATTTAGGTTATTTTTATTCAAGGCCACCACATAAGTTTATTCCCACGTGCAACTTTTTTTTCTCACTTCAAATGATTAGTGATGAGGACATTTCATGTAACCATTAAGTAAACCCAATAGGGCTGTTCTGCCCCAATAAGGGGTAATTATATCTTAGTTGGGATCAAGTACAGGTACTGTTTTATTATTACAGAGAAAAGGGAATCATTTAACCATTAAGTAAACCCAATAGGGCTGTTCTGCCCCCAATAAGGGGTAATTATATCTTAGTTGGGATCAAGTACAGGTACTGTTTTATTATTACAGAGAAAAGGGAATCATTTAACCATTAAATAAACCCAATAGGGCTGTTCTGCCCCAATAAGGGGTAATTATATCTTAGTTGGGATCAAGTACAGGTACTGTTTTATTATTACAGAGAAAAGGGAATCATTTAACCATTAAATAAACCCAATAGGGCTGTTCTGCCCCCAATAAGGGGTAATTATATCTTAGTTGGGATCAAGTACAGGTTCTGTTTAATTATTACAGAGAAAAGGGAATCATTTAACCATTAAATAAACCCAATAGGGCTGTTCTGCCCCAATAAGGGGTAATTATATCTTAGTTTGGATCAAGTACAGGTACTGTTTTATTATTACAGAGAAAAGGGAATCATTTAACCATTAAATAAACCCAATAGGGCTGTTCTGCCCCCAATAAGGGGTAATTATATCTTAGTTGGGATCAAGTACAGGTACTGTTTTATTATTACAGAGAAAAGGGAATCATTTAACCATTAAATAAACCCAATAGGACTGTTCTGCCCCAATAAGGGGTAATTATATCTTAGTTGGGATCAATTACAAGGTTCTGTTTTATTATTACAGAGAAAAAAAAATCAGTTTTAAAATTTTGAATTATTTGATTAAAATGGAGTCTATGGGAGACAGGCTTTCCGTAATTCGGAGCTTTCTGGATAACGGGTTTCCGGATAAGGGATCCCATACCTGTATTGTGTTATCTGCACTAGCTATGTGCCATTCCTTGGCCCCCTCCGATGTGAAAAAAAAAATGTGCTGAGGGGCAAAGGGCAAACGCCCCTGTATTTGGTTATGATTATTAAATTGGCAGGCCAACTAGTCAAAAGAAATATGGTGGTCATGCCTATTTACCATTGGTCATATTTTAAAACAGTTGGCACCTCCCTTCATGGTTGTTTTCCTTGGAATAAAGTCTCTTGTCCAAAGCATTGGTCTCACAACTTGATCCTTACTGCTGTAACTTTTATAACGGAGAGATTTCCAAGACCAACAACCATTAAACCACCATTAAAGGGATGAGTGAAGAAATGCTGCCATTTGAAAGTTTGTACAAGTTGTGCACCAACTTTTAAACAAAAAAAAGTGCAAAAATACACAAAAAGGGTTTTAGAAACATGTAAGTAAAATACAATGGCGGTGCCACAGCATCCCTGTGCGTATTTTAAGATGACAGAACCATTTTGTATACTTTATGTGGGTGCGACTCTTGATTAATGTGTTTAAATTCTCTTTTTTGGAAGAAGAAATAAAAAGAAAACGTTAATTTAGCTTTTTTGATGTATAATCACGCCATACAGTTGAGGTTAACCAATGATGCATCAATAAAAAAAACATGTAAAGTGATTTCTACAGTTGAATTGAATGCATGTACCAATCACATTAACCAACCAACAGTACATAGAGGCAACCTCACTAAGGCGGTTTTGTGCAACTGATTGCTGCTTGTCTGCTAAGGCTCAACTTGGACATTATGTTTCATTGCTAGAATACCGGGAGCTTAGATTACAGCCTGTTTATTGGCACCCAGAAAAAGACACCTGATTGAAAGTTTACATATTATAGAAAGCTGTTATCATCATGAATGTGAACATAATTTCTTATATATGGAAACTAATGGAAATTACTAGCAAACAGAGTTTTGTTCAATGTCTGGTCTGGAGTATGGGTTGGGGTAGGCAAAATTGTTTATCGGTGAACTATGTGCCTTTGATGCTTTTATATTATCTACTGTATATTATCTGTATTGTGCACTCTTGTTTTATTCTGATGACTCCAATAATACAGTGATAGTATGGCATATACAGTATAACGTTAATGGCTGGTAGGTGAAGTACAATTAGCTTCAAGGCCATGAGTTAAGGTCCCCATACACGGGCGAGGTCGCCAAGTGAGCGCATCTTCTCCCGATATCCCCACCTACAGGTGGGCGATATCGGCGGAATCCAGGCTAATTCGATTGTTTGGCCCTGGTATAGGCAAAGTTGGTCCCGGGACTGCATCAACGAGCCGATGCGGCCCCCGAACTGACTAGATTTTTTAACCTGTCCGATCGAGATCTGCCCGATTTCAGGCCAGATATCGGTTGGGTAGGCCCGTCGGTACTGCCCATACATGGGCCGATTAGCTGGTGAATCGGTCTAAGGGACTGATATGGGCAGCTAGAATCGGCCCGTGTATAGGGACCTTTAGACAGCTTTAATCTACACCAACAGAGGCCACTTACATTTGTGTCAAGCTTGATATAGGTTTCGAAGTGTTTAACTACAGTTGCATCAAACTCAAAACGTACGTGAAGATCTATATTTTGTATTGGAACTTGCATTTCCTTGGGTGAAGATGTACATTTTATCTGTAGAATTTGTATCTGACAGTGAACAAAGGAATTCTGGGAATGAATTCCAAACTCCTAAAAAAAAAATAAAAAAATCCCATTTACATGGGTTTATCCTATAGGCTAAAGCTCACCCACTGGGTAACCAGTGATAACCTATAGGATAAAGTCTATAAATTTTGAGTCTATAAATTGTGACTATTCCAGATATTTCATAATGTTATTACAGGTATGGGATCCCTTATCCGGAAACCAGTTATCCAGAAAATTCAGAATTACGGGAAGGTCATCTCCCATAGACTCCATTATAAGCAAATAATTCTAATTTTTAAAAAGGATTTCCTTTTTCTCTGTAATAATAAAACAGTACCTGTACTTGATCCCAACTAAGATATAATTACCCCTTATTGGGGGCAGAACAGCCCTATTGGGTTTATTTCATGGTTAAATGATTCCCTTTTCTCTGTAATAATAAAACAGTACCTGTACTTGATCCCAACTAAGATATAATTACCCCTTATTGGGGCAGAACAGTCCTATTGGGGTTATTTAATGGTTAAATGATTCCCTTTTCTCTGTAATAATAAAACAGTACCTGTACTTGATCCCAACTAAGATATAATTACCCCTTATTGGGGGCAGAACAGCCCTATTGGGTTTATTTAATGGTTAAATGATTCCCTTTTCTCTGTAATAATAAAACAGTACCTGTACTTGATCCCAACTAAGATATAATTACCCCTTATTGGGGGCAGAACAGTCCTATTGGGTTTATTTCATGGTTAAATGATTCCCTTTTCTCTGTAATAATAAAACAGTACCTGTACTTGATCCCAACTAAGATATAATTACCCCTTATTGGGGGCAAAACCATTCTATTGGGTTAATTTCATGTTTAAATGATTTTTAGCAGGCTTAAGTTATGGAGATCCAAACTACGGAAAGATCCCTTATCCGGAAAACTCCAAGTCCCGAGCATTCTGGATAACAGGTCCCATACCTGTAATAAGAAAACTTTATAGAAAACCATAATAATGAAACATATCATGGAGTCTGTTTGCCTTTGGCAGAGATTTCACTAATTGTATGTTTGTATTTTAGATTTTTTCAGATGAAATGCCTGGCGTATCCTTACTGCGTTCTGGATTTCAGTGGAAACTCTCTTGCTAAAAAGAAAACTGGTGTAAAGGTAAGACGTTTGTTTTTATCTTTTTTTGTAAGAATTATAAATACAATGAAATTAAATATAATAAATTTCTTTGTATGAACAATTTTTCATTTGAAAGTTGGTTACCGCTCAGTTAAAAAAATCACGGCCAATTTTATCTTGTCTTTGATGGAGTGATTCTTGAAAGAGTTGCTTGAATCTTTCCTTCCCCTGTGCAATTTGCAGTTGGTCCTGTTTGCTTTGGATTTTATTGTGATTGAAACAAATACTGTAAAGCCGTTTCACTATGAAAGACCTGGATTCTATATTGAGGGAGAAACAAACTACACATATATAAATGCTGAATGGGCAGTCATCCATTTTCAGCTCCCATTAACAAAAGTTAAACCAAGGCTTGTAGTATAAAGGGGGCTATAAATTAAATACCCCTGGTTTAAAGCCTACCCTGTGTTAGATAATAATTATTGGCCATTTTAGCTTTATCAGGAATATTTTTAGCTTTGAAATATCCCTTAAGGATAGAGGCCTATGAAAAATGTCCGACGTCCGCTGCTGTGATGTTGGTGTAGCTATTGGCTGTGATTTCCAGTGACTTCTTTATGTAGCAGCAAGTAGGCCAGCAACTGAATAGTGGGGTTTGGAGACTGATCTACAGTTGTATAATTTATTGAACATTGCTGTTTGATTTGTTGACCATTCCATTTCATAAAGAGCAAATTAAAGAGCCCATATACTCTATAGCAGGGGTGGGCAAACTTTTTGGCTCAGGGGCCACATTGATTTACCGACAGGCCGAGCCAGCGTCACAAATCACGGGGCCTCTCAGCTCCCCACAGCATCCCACCCAGCATTCTCCAGCTCCGCTCCCCAGCATCCTGCAGCTCCCCACCCCAGCATTCTCCAGCTCTGCTCCTCAGCATCCTCCCCAGCATCCTGCAGCTCCCCACCCCAGCATCCTCCAGCTTCACTCCCCAGCATCCTCCAGCTCCCTCCCAGCATCCTCCAACTCCACCCCCAGCATCCTCCAGCTCTCTCCAGTTCCCACCCAGCATCCTACAGCTCCACCCCCAGCATCTTCCAGCTCCCTCCCAGCATCCTCCAGCTCCACCAGCTCCATTCCCCAGCTCCTCCCCAGCTTCCTTCCCTGCATCCTCCACCCCCCCCCACCCCCCCTCCAGCTACGTCCGGCTCTGTCCATCCTCTGGCTGCTTCTGACCCCGGCTCCCGCGCTGCATCCTTTTATATGGTTGGGCGCAACCAATCGGGGGCCATAATTCTTTTAAGGGGGCACGAGTCGGTGGGCCAGATTGAAAAGGGGCCGGATATGGCCCGCGGGCTGTAGTTTGCCCACCCCTGCTCTATAACCAAGTCTAACCCCAGTGGGGGTGTAGGTTAGAAGCTCATTTACCAGTTTAATGGTTGACTCTGGGAAAGAAGGGGAGCTACAGTAGATGAAATATGGGGTACAAACAGATTAGTTGGGTGAATATATCTCAATAATTGAGTGTTTGATTTGATTCCTCATTTCAAACATAAACCAAGACTCTTTAAGTACAGAAGGAATACATTTTTTGCTGTGGTCAGAGAATGGTCTTTTCAATTTGGATTGTATGGTTTATATATTCCCCATAGACTAAGGCACTATTATGTCCACTAGTAGAGATGTAGCGAACTGTTCGCCGGAGAACTAATTCGCACGAAAATCGGGTGTTCGCAAGTTCGCAAGTTCGCGAACTTTTAGCGATGTTCGCAATTTTGGGTTCGCCTTAGCTGGAGCCAAATTTTGACCTCTCACCCCAGAGCCAGCAGATACATGGCAGCCAATCAGGCAGCTCTCCCTCCTGGACCACCCCCGGACCACTCCCTTCCATATATAAACCGAAGCCCAGCAGCCATTTTACATTCTGCGTGTGCTTGATGAGTTAGCATAGGGAGAGAGCTGTGCAGTGATTTGAGGGACAGTTTAGGTAGCTTTGCTGACTAGTAATCTACTTTCTACTGCTCTGTATGTAGCTGCTGTGGGCAGCTGTCCTACTGATCATCTGCTGTAACCCAATAGTCCTTGTAAAAGCAGTTTATTACACAAGTTTAGAAATGTAGTGTGATTTCTGCCCTTTACAGCACAAAACGCAACGCTGTGTCAACAACGTATTTTTCAGAGAAATTTTTGCCCTTGATCCCCCTCCTGCATGCCACTGTCCAGGTCGTGGCACCCTTTAAACAACTTTAAAATCAGTTTTCTGGCCAGAAATGGCTTTTCTAGGTTTTAAAGTTCGCCTTCCCATTGAAGTCTATGGGGTTCGCAAAGTTCGCAAAAGTTCGCACTTTTTGGCAGAAGTTCGCGAACTTTTTTTGTGAGGTTCGCTACATCTCTATCCACTAGGAGTGATGTGGCTCAAAGCTGTGGTCCCTATGAGCTGGGTTTAATACAATTAGGCTACAAACACAGAAAGCCAATCTCCACTCATCTGACAGTCCTACAAAATTTAAGTTAATGAAAAGCTTCTGTAGACAGGTGAATCTCATATTTACCCCAGTTAATGTGCTCCAGATGAGAAATCAGGCTCTTGAGTATTGGTGAAATCTGTGTAAATAATAAGCTATTTCCTCCTAAACATTCAAAACATATTTGCCTGAATCTGGGTTACTGAATGGAACATGCAGTGATCAGGCTAGTGGATCACGACTCAAAGGGAAACTTCAGCTTCTGAACCAAAATTTGTTAAAGAGCCCCCACACAACACAGAAACCCCTAATATCCCTATCCCTGTAATCTGTTCCTTCAAACAGTAGGAATAAATATCATTTTTATATGCTGAAATCCAGCTGCAAATCAGTTCTTCTCTTTCTGCATCATTTGAAATCCTGGCAGGGGAGGAGGGACTAAAACACTGATGTTACAAATTGTAACAACTTCACCACAGCTTACAGACAGCATGCAGGAACTACATAACCCACAATGCATTGCACTGGGATGCTCCTTTCCTTATTGACATCACGTGTGCAGCAGGGGATTGTGGGATTGGGAGGATGCAGGCTGAAGGCAGGCTGAGGACAGGCGACTACTGTTACATATTATTTGAGTCACAAAGTAGTCAACCAATCAGCAGGGGAACAGGGGGCGGGGCTTAGGGAACTGTTCCAAACCAGATTATTACATTAAACATCATGAAAAGGCTGCATATTTTTTAATTGAGAGAAAGCATTATTTTTGTCTTAGCTTGATGGGAACGATACTTTGCGGTATGCCCGAGCTGATCTTGCTAGTTAGTTGCTTCGTGAACCGGCTGCTCCTAACAACTCGCGTCCCCATGATATGGACTATGATCTTGTTTGCCGCAGTTATTACTGTGTGAATCATGCTGCTTTTTCATCGTGATCTTTTGCCATTTTGTAAATGTGCCATGTTGTATGCGAGAGGGAGAACGTCAACTCGCGACAATAGCGGAGGTGATAGAACAAGCATCTGGAGGTGCTGGTTAGGGCAGATTATGGTTTCATCAAGGACAAAAGGAAAAAGAAATAATGACACGAGAAGAAAGCGATGAGGGTTAAAGTGGCTTTAGAACTGTGCTTGAGCTAATGGATAATGAAATGCTGTATGTGATGAAGAAAAAAAAGAGGGAGAGGAATAGAAAAATGGCTACATGAAATCTACTTCATATGTTGTGAGTAAAGCTGGCAATGCAGGTTGAGATACACTTGAAGTCGCCCCATTGAGCAGATATCTCCCCCATTTGGACAACCATGTGTTGGGCCAAATGGGGTTGATACAATTGTTGGACAAGGATCATGCAACAGGTCTACACAGATTGCTCAACAAGGGCTACACCAATACCCACACCTAAGCTGCCAGACTGAAGGGCACTGCCTTGACACCTTCTATTGGCCCTATGTGGCCAACGTTAGGGAATTTGCTGACGGGTCATGGTTTGAGTTTGACGAGGATGGAGATTTCTTGGAAACTGAAATTCGCAACTTCAAAACATCATAAAATATAGCATTACTGGGGATTGAAGAAGTATCATTGAGAGAGAAGGGAAAAGAGAGAAAGGAGAAGGAAAGTCATTTCGGCATTTTATTGCCAATAGATTCATCACATTAGTGCCACCTAGAACACTATATTTATTCTGCAGTAAGCTTTACCATACCTGAGTAAAGAGCCTAGAATCTCCCTCTGTTTGTTTAAGATTGCAGCTGCCATTTTAGCTTGGTCTTCATAGCTTCCTGCTACAGCTTTAGAAGCTGGTAGCTCAGATTACACATTCCTAAGGGAGGAGGTAGTGAGTTTCATGAAGAGAGGAGAGAGCTGCACAAACTCTGGCCCCAGAAATGAAGGATGTTTCTGAGAGAGGAAGTCTGATACCGAAGAACATGTTTACAAAAAAGGAGACAAGAAATCCTGTGTTTCTTTTGATAGAGGACTCAGTGCAGCGTTTCTGTGAGTGCTTATGGCTGTATTTACATAGACCTTTGTGATAAAGCTTACTTACTGTAGTTTTTACCTTTCCTTCAATATATAAATTGCCTATTTGTAAAGTATGGGGCAAAGTGCAAAGAATTTTCTTCCTTTGTCTGTTCTTTTGGCACTCTTACTCTTGTTCAGTTCTAGGAGCCCTACAGGTGGTTGTGCTGCATACAGGCGGAGCTGTAGGGGGCAGCATGTGGGCATCTCATAGAAAATCCCCTTCATTCAGACACACAAGCTAGGGAAAGCAGGGGTCATAAAGTCCTGTTGGGTTTACTTAATTTTTAAATCATTTTTAGCAGACTTATGGTATGGAGATCCACATTATGGAAATACCCCTTATCCAGAAAACCCCAGGCCTTGAGCATTCTGGATAACAGGTCCCACACCTGTAATAAAATATATAAAAAATCTCCAGGCCACAGATGTCAGTTTATATATGTGATGACATTGCCATGTATACTGTTTCCAGCACTGTATATTGATTTTTCACTGTTCCATCTTACACCGTATACATAATTCATCTTTCTTAAAATGTATGTATAATTCATAGCACACATGTAACATTTTTGTTTAGAGGTTTTGTACATTTTTTTTTTTTTTTAGATGCGACATAGTGCTATATATTTAGCTTTTGCTCGTTTGTGTGTTCCATAGCAGCATTGATAGGTAGGTGCTAATTGTGTTGCTACGCGGCTGCCATCACCTCAGTGTGAGTGTGAGCACCATGCAAGTTTTCATTTGTCTTTTATGGTATCTTGGACAAATCTGAATAGTACATGTACTTTCCTATTATTCAGCCCTGGCTTAGTTTAAAGGAAAAGTAGTGCTGAAATAAGTGCATCTTTTTCATTGCTGCAGGGAAACTCATTATCCAGAAAGGTCCAAAGGACAGGAAGGCCATGTACCATAGACTCCATTTCAATATAAAAAAAAATCAGATTTTTAAAAATGATTTCCTATTTTTTTGTACCTTTGTAAATAAAATAAGGATTAATTATATCTTAGTTGGAATCAAGTACAGGTACTGTTTTATTATTACAGAGAAAAGGGAATCATTTAACCATTAAATAAACCCAATAGGGCTGTTCTGCCCCAATAAGGGGTAATTATATCTTAGTTGGGATCAAGTACAGGTACTGTTTTATTATTACAGAGAAAAGGGAATCATTTAACCATTAAATAAACCCAATAGGGCTGTTCTGCCCCCAATAAGGGGTAATTATATCTTAGTTGGGATCAAGTACAGGTACTGTTTTATTATTACAGAGAAAAGGGAATCATTTAACCATTAAATAAACCCAATAGGGCTGTTCTGCCCCCAATAAGGGGTAATTATATCTTAGTTGGGATCAAGTACAGGTACTGTTTTATTATTACAGAGAAAAGGGAATCATTTAACCATGAAATAAACCCAATAGGGCTGTTCTGCCCCAATAAGGGGTAATTATATCTTAGTTGGGATCAAGTACAGGTACTGTTTTATTATTACAGAGAAAAGGGAATCATTTAACCATGAAATAAACCCAATAGGGCTGTTCTGCCCCCAATAAGGGGTAATTATATCTTAGTTGGGATCAAGTACAGGTACTGTTTTATTATTACAGAGAAAAGGGAATCATTTAACCATTAAATAAACCCAATAGGGCTGTTCTGCCCCCAATAAGGGGTAATTATATCAGTGGGATGTGCTGCCCCCGTTGCTCCTTACCCATACTGTACCAGTTATACACTGGGAACGCTACAGTTAATGCTACTGGGTACCTGGGGCACCATCCAACCCCCTCCAAAGTACAAGCAGGATATAATATTTAGACAAGCTGCTATTTTAAAAACACGTATAAACAAATCTGAAAATTCCAAACAGTTTAAATGTTCTTTTCAGGAGGCATTCTAAAGAATAAACAGCCTCGCATTGCTTAGAATAAACCATTCCCTGAAGACTAAAGGTGTTACATAAAATCCCACTTTCAAATTTACCACCAGACAGGACTTTGATTGGAAGAATTAAACGCTACCAGCATCTCACTTGATTTCCCGAAGATCTGAGCAGGAGAGTAAGAGAAATTCAGATTAAAGAAGTACAAGAGCACCCACAGTCATCATAATGAAAGATTGTAACTTTAGGCGACGTGATAGCAGGTGTTGGAGCTCCCCAGCAAAACGAGTTCCTTGCTCCAAATAAATTAGTGGCTAAATTTCCACATTGCTTTAGGCTATTTTTCACAAAGTAAACTGCAAGATAGTGCCATAAAGGAGAAAGTATTTAACGTGCCTTATACGTTGCTTGGTTTTGGATAGCGACATCATTTCTATGTTAAAGCTCATAAAGACGTGCTGCATTCTCTTGGCCTCAGTAGAAATGTTCCAGGTTTACAAGTCATTGTAGAATGATAGAATGATAGAATGAAATGTGCAGTTTATATACTAAAGTGATAACTATGGATGGAGATGAGCTCAGGAGGGAGCCTCAAATTGGAATAGTAAGAGGATGTTTCGGGAGTCACACAAAACATTGTAAAACATCAATCAAACCCAGTAGGAGATATACCAGAGAGATCCAAATGGAAACTGCAGGTTTTCAATAGGCAAATCTTTCATTCAATTCTGTCAGCTTTCTAACTATTCCAGCTCACTATATTATATGTTAATCAGCAATCATAGTTATCAGATTAGATAGGTAGGTAGATAGATAGATAGATGCAGTAGGTAGATAGATAGATACAGTAGGTAGATACAGTAGATAGATAGAAGGTAGGTAGGTAGATACAGTAGGTAGATAGATACAGTAGGTAGATACAGTAGGTAGATAGATACAGTAGGTAGATAGATAAATAGACAGATAAATAGATGAATTAAACTATAGCGCAATATGGAGCCTCCATAATGTAACCAAATATAAGGGTTTGTACCACCTCCTGTCTAGCACTAGAAGCTGAAC
This sequence comes from Xenopus tropicalis, assembly GCF_000004195.4. Taxonomy (NCBI): domain Eukaryota; kingdom Metazoa; phylum Chordata; class Amphibia; order Anura; family Pipidae; genus Xenopus; species Xenopus tropicalis. Next base: position 163,676,027 of record NC_030678.2, on the reverse strand, counting down.
AACAACATGCAAAATGCATCCTAAATATATCAAGTCCTAAATATATCAAGAAGGAAAGCCATGAGGTGCCATACAGGTTGTCGCCAAATGAGCAGATCTTGAGGTGGGCCAAATCGGGGATTGATTGGATTGTTTGGCCTAAGGGCCATTGTTGACAGGATACAGGCTGCTGGGATGAGGACTGTATCAATGCACTAATGTGCTCTTCATTCTGCCCGATCAACATCTGCCCAACAGATATCGGTTGGGTAGGCCTGTCTGAGGGCCCTATACTCGGACTGTCGGCAGCTTTTATTGGCCTGTGTATGACTACTGTTACATGTTTCATGCTTTGGCACTTAGTCAGGAGGGTTTGTGTGTCCACAAGTACAGTGAGCAAAGTGCAATTTCAAGCTCAATTGCCACAATGCAGCATTTTATCCTAGAATTCTGGCATTACTGCCATTGCAAAGTGGGCGATGCACTTGACACAATTGTGCTACACCTACTGCAGGTACATCCGATTCATCAGAATTAATACAACTGCAAGTATGCTTCATTGTAATATTTTGGTTTTCGTTGGCATAATTTCTGTGTGAGTAAAGTGTGCCCCTATTGGCAAGTGAATTGCAGTAATTGACACAGGCCGCTAAGGGAACACTAGCACTGCAGCCTGGTCAAGAGGTTGGGGTAGCTCCCAGGTTTCCCTAAGTCAGTGATCCCCAACCAGTGACTCGGGGGCAACATGTTGCTCCCCAACCCCAAGTTTTTGTTGCATAAAAACCCATTATAATGCCAAACAGAGCCTTCTGTAGGCTGCCAGTCCACATAGGGGCTATTAAATAGCCAGTTATAGCTCTTATTGGCACCCCCAGGAACCTTTTTCAGGGTTGTGTTGCTCCCCAACACTTTTTCCACTTGAATGTGTCTCACGGGTATAAATGGTTGGGGATCCCTGCCCTAAGTCAATAGGCACAGCAGGACTCAATTTGGAATGGAAGGCACAATAGACTAAGTGGCTCATAGTTCAACTACTATATAGGAAAGTAAATGAGTCCTACAGGCTAGGAACCAATATAATACTGAAGCAAATGTGATTAAATTGTTGTCATCATTGTGTGTTGATTGTCTATTTAGCACTTCCTGCAATGTGACAAAGGTGCAGGGGGAACGGGAGACCTTTTTTGATCCTGCTTTGGACTGTTAATCACAGGTGCAAGGGAATGCACTTTGTCCCCACGTGGGGCCACCATCAGTAGATGAGGTCCACCATGTCATTACCAAAAGGTGGTCATGAAGCAAGAAGCTTGGTATTTCTTTACAATGTTGTGCAATAACCCTGAAACTCCTTCACAATACAACATATGCTCGCAAACTTCCGCCCTTCTGTCGTATATATCCCCCCATATATCTTTCACTAACTACCTATATCAATCTTGCTATGTGGCAGAGGATGTGTGCTTGATGAGCTGCATAGGAACGGAGGCGGCGTCCATAATGAACTGGAACAGTAACAGTCTGCTGAGAGAAAGGACACTTGACAGCTGCTAAGGCCACACATAAGAGACTGGATTAAAATATTGGCAGCATCATGTGTGAGAAGCATTTCTCTAGGTGGGAACAATAGAATTCTCTGAGTGACTGCTTTCCACATTGCAGGAATGAAAGCGTGATGGTACATTGGGCAAGTAGATGGTGTATTAATGCCGTAACTATCTGAGATCTGGAATTGGATCAGTAGAAAAAGACAGATTGATGCAATATATTATATCTGCCCGATTACGTTTCTGTGTTAGAACGGTGAGTTCCATTTGCCTTATAATTTCCTGTAGTGACGAAATTAAGAGAATTAAGAAACTTACTATGATACATTACGCTCAAGGGACATTCTGTTATTATGATATCTGGCTGGAAAGTCTTCAGCCCACCGGACCTTCAAGTCAAGACACCCAACAGTATTGAAAACAAGTAAAAAGTTGCCTTAGGTTGGCTGCATATGGTTAACAGTTGGCAAAACCTAAGATTAGTAAATTTAATTTTTCAGCACAGGAGGCTTTAAAGCAGTAATACAGCCATTGGTCCCATATACAAGCCAGGGGTACTATCAGACATCACTTCTGGTAATTGACTATGGTGCCCCTTGGTACAACATGGCTTCACTAGTGATGGGCGAAAAGTTTCGCCAGGCATGGATTCGCAGCAAATTTCCGCGTTTCGCCATTGGCGGATTGTTTCGTGAAAAGGATGAAAAATTTAGCCGCGGAAAAATTCGCCGCACGTCCAAAAATAGCGGCGGGCGACGAAACAATAGCCGTGCGACAAAATAATTGCCGCGGGTGACAAAATAATAGCAGCGGGCGACGAAACAATAGCCGCGTGACAAAATAAGCCGCGTGACAAAATAATAGCCGCGGGCGATGAAACAATAGCCGCGAGACAAAATAATAGCCGCGGGCGACAAAACAATAGCCGCGCGACAAAATAATAGCCGCGGGCGATGAAACAATAGGCGCGCAACAAAATAATAGCCGCGGGCGACAAATTTTTTTTGTCGCACGACATTTTCGCCGTTTCGCGATTTTTTTGCCATTTCGCGGATCTTTCCAAAGATTCGCGGATTTTTCGGCGGAGCGAAACGGAACAGATTCGCTCATCACTAGGCTTCACACATGGCTCTTGTTCTAATCACATCTCTAGTTAATCAGTAGAATCATTGCAATTTAGCTAGAGATGTGATTAGAAGTGTGAAGCCATATTGTTTCAGGGTGCACCATAAACTTGTATGTGGTTTGGTCAACTTTAAAGGAACAGTTAAGTGTAAATGCAAAATAAAAAAAAGATTTCAAAAAATGTAATCTATAAAGGCTGGAGTGGGCAGATGTATAACATAATAGCAAGAACACTACTTCCTGCTTTCAGCTCTCTAATCTCTTAGTCAGTGACTTTGGGGGGGGGGGCCACATGGGACATAACTGTTCAGTTAGTTTGTGAGAACGCAGGTCAGATTGAAAAGCAAACTTCCCCCTCAAGCCACTGATTGGTTACTGAATGCTAACAGCTTAGAGAGCTGTAAAGAAGAAAGTAGTGTTCTGGCTATTGTGTTAGGCATCTGCTCACTCCAGCCTTTATAGATTACATTTTTGCCCAACTAACTATTCTGAAAACATTTTTTTTTTATTTTGTGCAGTCTGTCTATTTTACCCAGTTTCATTTTTACACCGAACTGTTCCTTTAAAACTTATGCACAGTAAATATTCTGGTCTGACGGTAACCTTTCAATGACAAGTTGATCATTTGAACATTTGTTCAAAGAAGGAGTGATTTATTTTACATAGGTAGGATGGAGGGATGAGGACTTATGTTCTTTCCCCGTGAATACAGTGTTGCCTGTGCACAGAGACCTGTGACTTCCTTTATTTAAGTGGGGGGGATGCTTGTAGGCTTTTTTAAGATAGGGGGGGGGGGCTTCTAAAACCCTACTACAGTTTATATAAATTAGCTGCTGTATAGCCAGGGGGGCAGCCAAAGGAGAAAATGCACAGGCTACATAGTAGATAACAGATAAGCTCTATAGTTTCTCGGATCTTTTCAAAGATTCGCGAATTTTTCGGCGAAGCGAAACGGAACAGATTCGCTCATCACTAGTTATCTGCTATGTAACCTGTGCTATTTCTCCATTTTTTTTCATTTTAAATAGCTATCGCCATGGCTACAAAGAAGCTTTCTTTATATCAACTATAGTAGGGTTTCCGAAGCAAACACACATCTTTTAACTTTGCAGGACAATAGTACATAATATATTAAATACTTTCATTTTTGGGTGTTACTGTTCCTTTTAACAACCCTTATAATGTATATTATTACCACATTGGCCTCTGACGTACAGTACGACTTTATATTTATTGGATGAGCGCAGCGCAACCTCTAAACATATTCATAACTACAGATATTAAACCATTTGCCACTAACAACAAAGTTAAGGGTAATGTGCACCAAAAAGCTTTAATTGCGATGTAGATTGATGGTGTATTAGAAAGAGAGTATAGCCTGCAGGTAAGTGCATACTATAAAACATTTATTATACTTTCTATGTTTATAGTCAAGATTTTACCGCATAAGAAAACAAATATATATGAAGAAATGAAATGAAATTATGTTTCTCTTTATTTACGCATATGAATTGTTTTCCCCCCCGTTTAGCCAATTACACTGATACGCTGATTATGGTTCTTGCTAAGTAGAATAAGAGACACTGGTCCTATAAGAGTCTCTTATTGCCGTTTACTGTAGGCGAGCGACTGTAGATCATAAAGATAGAATTCAGTTCATGTAGGTCATTTACCAGCTTCACCCCAGGCCTCCCGAGCCGCAGTCTGGTATAATTCTCCAACATGTTGGAAATGTCACCTTGATTAGGATTCTTCACAAATACGGCGCCGCTCAACCTTTAATATTTTATCAAGCTATGAATTAAAGTCTCCTGTAAGTACAGGCTGCTTGCTTTTCTCTCTGTGTGAGCGTTTTATTCTGTGAATGTTGTAATCGCTCGGCGTTGCAGTAAGTACATGGAATGAATGCCGGCCTATCAGTCAGAGCGAGGGTTCCGAGGTATTAAATGCAAAGTGGCGCAGGGACTGCAATTAGTTATTGGGGGGGGTTCGTGTTGTTGTTTCCATTTAGCAGCCAAGCAGGGAAATGTACATTTAGAAAAATACTCAGGAAAAATAATAATAAGAGTCCTTATTAGGGAAAAAGGAGGCTTGGGCAATGCAGGAATGCTGGGATGTGAATGGGCATACATTATACAGATGAGTAGTGATGAGCGAATTTTTTCGCCAGGCATGGATTCGCAGGGAATGTCCTCATTCCGTCATTGGCCAATGGTTTTGCGTAAGTGAAAATTTGCAGCGGAAAAATTTGTTACGCGTCAAAAAACTTCGTTGTGTGTCAAATCGGGGTCACGTAAAAAATGGGCGTAGTCATGGGCAACAAAAAAATTGCATTTTGCGAATTTTTACCCAGTTCGCGAATTTTCTTTCCGTTTTATGGTGAAATGGCACAGATTCACTCATCACTACTGACGAGGCATATCCAACCTGAAACTACCCCATTGTTGTTCTAGAGCAGGGATCCCCACCCAGTGACTCGGGTGCAACATGTTGCTCACCAGCACTTTGATGTCAGTGTCTGTAAAATAGGAGCCCATTTTTACATTTCTGGCTTGGAGAAGCACTGAGAAGCAGTTTTACTCCAAACAGAGCCTCCTGTAGGCCAGTAGTTCACATGGGGCTACCAAATAGCCAATCACAGCCCTTATTTGGCACCCTCAAGTAACTTTTTTCATGCTTGTGTGGCTCACAAAAGGTTGTTCTACAGTTTCCAGGACATTTATTTCAATTTCCACCATATTTCTTTTCTTATTGGCGCCCCCTGCTGGGAGTCTAGAGAAAAATCTAATCTTGTTCCAGTGGAGCCTACAAATCCAATTTGCCAAGCACATGCAACCTAACGTGTGCAGGTTTAGGTCGATTTCACAAGAAGCCATTTAAACTACCATCAGGGCTCATTTACAACTGCAAGTGTAAGAGTACAAAGCACCATGTTTTCCCCACAGTTCCAGCATCATTGTCGTCAAGCATAGCAATTTTCATAGTGGGGATTCTGGTGTTAAAACAGCATTAGCTGGGATTCTTGGGCAAGCCTGTTGTGCCTATTGACACAACCAGCTGTGGGAGTTCTGGAATTATCCCCATGTTGAGGGTGGTGACAGCTTCATGGTTCCCTTGGTGTCAGTAGATGCATTTAAGGAGGCCCTACATGGTTAGATTTCTCCTGATACGCTCACCTTGGCACCGTATCGGCTCATTGGTGTGGTCCTAGCTCTGACTTTTCCTATAACCTTCATTGCAAACTAAATAAACAAAAGAAAACATAAACTGAATCAAAAAGTTAAACACAAATTCATATAACAAACAAAATTCGCTATTAATGCTGGGTTAATCAATTAAGTTCGTGCCAAGTAAAAAGGGAGGTACACACCCCGGGTCTATCACTAGTTCATAGAAAGTCAGAAACACAGCAAAATTAGTCATTAGCTTGAATCAATAAAGGCTCACCATGTTCCAAGATTGCTCCAGCCGCTTAAACCATATACGAAATGAAGACTCCAAGGAAAAACGGCAACGAGGATATCTGCTTTATTCATCCATTAAGAACATCACTCCTGACGCATTTCGTGTAGTCATAGGCAAGAAACAGGTAAGTTACATCACATTTAAATAGCACCACACTAATGATATGCATCAAAAAGCACACACCCACTCCTAAATAAAATAAAGAAAAATAAGTCGAAAAGGAATATCCTCAATAGGCCCCACTAGAGAGCCAAACCATTAGGGTGACGCATGCCCAGGACAAAAACAGGACTATAACCTTCATTGCAACCCTAGGGCCAAACAATCTTATTGCAATGAAGGTTATAGGAAAAGTCGGAGCGAGGACCACATCAATGAGCTGATGCAGTGCCTGATCCAATGGAAAATCAAGCCTTTCTGATCAACATCTCACCAAATTTTGGCCAGATATCCGTCAAGGAGGCCTGTTGGAGGGACCCAAATCGGCAGCTGAAATCTGCACGTGTATGGCCACATTTATGCATGACAGGCACTCAGTGCAACAATGCTGAGCGTGTATGAATGCAAGTACCTTTAATAATTAGCTTCAATACATTCTAAATTCATCCTTCATTAGCAACTTATTACAAAAAGAGTCCTGGGCAGATTTGAACCCAAGCCAAGGTGGGAGTCTACAATTCTAACCAGTGGATTGCCATGCTATCTGTTAGTGCCAGCACACTATTGCACTTATAGTTCAATGCAGAGCTGATATTACTCATTTGTTGCCATTTAGGGGGTCAGTTGGTGAAGGAACAGACAAATTATGGGTCTTCCTGGAAGTTATGGAAGATATGTTGGCTTCAAGGTGTGTGTTGCTTTAAATGCTGGTTTTTATTCCTTCCCAAAAACCTGTCAAAATCACATTCAGTCCGAGCCTGGAAAAACAACAGTTTTAATATGTGCCGGTAACAAATAGCGCTCATGTGGGGAACCGAGAGCCCGAGTCTCAGAGGATTTTGCCGGAGGTTTTAGACAAAGTAATGGCAGAGACAGTAGGAGGCAGACAAGTGACTTACAGCTGAGGAATTTACTAGGTGAAAGTGAACAGAATGTGCAGGCTAGCTGGAATTTACACAGCTCAGTGGCTGGATCCATATTTTAGAGACAATCATTTTGCTTGGCTTTGTGACTTAAAGGGCCACAGCACAAGTTTTCCTGGAGAATTGTGTGTGCTACAGAGGAATAACTCACTGTATAAACCTATGGCTGTATAATAACAATACTGCCTGTGTCTATATCCATAATATCTCAGAGACAAATTCATACTGCATGCTGCTTAAACGTCTCTCATCCAGATTATCTTACCCTCTTTATTCTTCCAACCCTCCTTCCTAGTGATGGGCGAAATGGTTCGCCAGGCATGGATTCGCAGCGAATTTACGCATTTCCCCATTGGTGGATTGTTTCGCGAAATGGATGAAAACGCGCATCCAAAAATTGTCACAAGAATAGTCACGCATCCAAAAATTGTCACAAGAATAGTCACGCATCCAAAAATTGTCACAAGAATAGTCACACATCCAAAAATAGTTGCAAGAATAGTCGTGCATCCAAAAATTGTTGCAAGAATAGTCACGCATCCAAAAATTGTCACAAGAATAGTCACACATCCAAAAATAGTTGTAAGAATAGTCGTGCATCCAAAAATTGTTGCAAGAATAGTCGTGCATCCAAAAATTGTTGCAAGAATAGTCGCAGGTGTCAAAAGAATAGTTACGCATCCAAAAATTGTCGCAAGAATAGTCACGCAACCAAAAATTGTCACAAGAATAGTCGCGCATCCAAAAATTGTCGCAAGAATAGTCACAGCTGTCAAAAGAATAGTCACGCGGGCGACAATTTTTTTTGCCGTGCAACATTTTCGCCGTTTTCCGAATTTTTCGGCAAATGCGAACCAGGACAGATTCGCTCATCACTGCTCCTTCCCCAAATCCAATGCACTTGCAGTTGCGGCTGTCAGTAATCAGAGTAAGGCTACGGTAAAATAGGGCCACCGGGGCTCCAAAAACTTCTCCCAGATGAGACTCTCTTCCTGGCATATATTGGAGGCCAGGGTGTAGTGGAACTATACCTCTCACCTGAGGTAAAAATAAGGGTGTGCGTTGTTCTTGAACTTAAACAGGGACAGCTTTATTCAGCTTGATCCACATAGTAGTGCTTAATCATTAGAATAGCAGGGCATATATATATATATATATATATATATATATATATATATATATATATATATACATAGAAGCCGTCGGCACTCCCGTATAATGGGATATTAGTACGCCTGGGTGCAGTCCTCAAAGGGATAATGGATCCTAAAGACTCGATGCGGTCCCCAATCCGACTAAATTTTTCTTTAATTTGTGGACATCTTCTCAATGGGTAGGGATTCTCCTAGGGCCAGTTGGTGTCTCCATTGTTTGTTTGTCCTCTGAGAAACACAAATATATATATTTTAACTTTGCTATTATACTAAAAAGGTATATGTAACATTTTCCTCTAGCAGCGACTGTAAAATCCGCATATGTTCTCAGTCACAGCCAATTCCCTCAAGCGGCTTTTTATGGTCCAATCCACAGATGAGAGCATCTGGATTAGATTTATTGATTGTGCGGTCATTTTCTCGGCGAGGCTGGTGCGTTTAGTACCTGTGCCGATCTGCACTACAAACCTTTTTTTCCTGTAATTAGCTGTGTTTTCTACACCTCGGGGTCACAGAGGGCTTCGCCGATGGTAGATCAGAAGATAAGTCTCGGATAAACTCCGCAATCTGTGCATCAGCCGTTCTTAGCATCCCTGCAGGAAAAATAGGGAATAAGCTGATCCGTATGTGCTTACATTAACGCTCAGGCCTGTAATGTACACTGTTCTTATAGCACTGAGTAATACAAAGTCTGCTGATTATCTATAGAAGCAAAGGAACCACTACGGTTAGGGTGAGAAGAACTACAAAAACTCAAATAGCCCTCTATAATGCAAGACTAGCACTGAGAGCCTTCTTAAAACAGAAGGTATTGTGCTGCACACACAGCATTACCTGAAAACCAAAAATGAGAGACTTTAATCCTTTTTTTATAGAATTTGGGGCGGGGACATGCAAATGACTCCTCCATGTCCCTGAGGCAAACTATGCATCTACAACTGCGGGTTTAATAGCTTATATTTACTGATTTTCTACAGTGATATTTGCCGAGTGTAATGAAGTGGAACCTGCAATAGATGGGAAGGTGTTAGAACTTACCCAGAGGCAGCTCTCAGCCAGGAAACGCATTTTGTGCTCCATTTACCTGTAACGGTTCCCAGTTTAGGAACAATTAATGAACTTATCTGTCCCCAAGTAAGAAAATCTTCCCTTTGTGAAGAGTTCAAGGCCTTGAGCTAAGAAATGTAACCTTTTACCTCCACAGTTTAAATTCTAGATGGCAATGGTCACATTACTTTTACTGGGCTATCTATCTATCTATCTATCTATCTATCTATCTATCTATCTATCTATCTATCTATCATCTATCTATCTATCTATCTATCTATCTATCTATCTATCATCATCCAATATTTATCTATCTATTATCTAGCTATCTATCTATCTATCTATCTATCTATCATCTCTATCTATCTATCATCTATCTATCTATCTATCTATCTATCTATCATCATCCAATATCTATCTATCTATCATCAAATATCTATCTCTCTATCTTTCGCTCTAGCTCTCTATCTACAGTATCTGTCTATCTATCTATCTATCTATCATCTATCTATCTATCATCATCATCCAATATCTATCTATCTATCTATCTATCATCAAATATCTAGCGCTCTATCTCTCTATCATCGCTCTATCTATCTCTCTATCTACAGTATCTATCGATCGATCGATCGATCTATATCTATCTATCTATCTCTATCGTATCTATCTATCTATCGTATCTATCTACTGTATCTATCTACTGTATCTATCTATCTATCTATCTATCATCTACTGTATCTATCTGTCAGGAATCGGCGACGCTCCCTACCTGGCGTGCGGCGGCGTCCTTCCTCCCGGCGCGGCGAATCCAAGATGGCGGCGCCCAGGGCTCCACGTGGGCGCAAGGACGCCGGCGCGATGACGTCACGCGCTATGGCGCCAAATTCAAACTTAAAAGAACGCCAGAGACCCAGGTTCAATGCCCGAGGATAGCTCAATTTACCTATTGTGTTCCTGGGCTTCTAATATTCCTATCTGCTTTACGGTTGCTGTCTATTTGCCTGTTCCTGACCTTGAACCTTGCTGCCTGCCTTAAGTGACCTTTGCCTGAACCGGACCTCGCTATTGGGTTATCCTGCATCTGTACTTCGCTCGGACTCGCTGGAAGCGGCCTTCCTCCTTGATCCTGACTTCTCCCCTCCCGTGGGTGCCGGAGGCCCCCGCTGACATTATACTCGGGCCATGGATCCCGAGGAAGCGGTACCGGACGTCGGAAGAGCCCTTCGCGGGCTGGCGTCCCGTATGGAGGCGTATGAATCCCAGCAAGTCAGAATTGGGCAAGTACTTGATTCCATTTTGTCCCGTTTGCCCGTTACTCCCGCTGTCGCGGAAATTCCTCCTGCTGTGGTGGTGCCTCTGCCAGCGATGCCGCCAGCTCGTGAGCCACGAATACCTCCTCCTCCGCGCTACAGTGGCAATCCGCAGGCCTGCAGGGGATTCGTGACTCAATGCCAGATTCAGTTTGAGTTCCAACCTTCCCAATTCTCCTGTGAGCGAGCGAAGGTGGGCTACGTTATGTCTCGTCTGGAGGGCAAACCACTGGAATGGGCAACTTCTCTCTGGGAGAGTCAGTCACCCCTGACATTTGATGTGAAGGAATTTCTTCTGATGTTCAGAACCATCTTTGATGCCCCTGGTCGGGTCGCTACTGCCTCTTCACGCCTGCTGCAAATCCGCCAGGGCAGTCTCGGTGCCAGTGAGTATGCCATAGACTTTAGAACCCTCATGGCGGAAACTTCCTGGAATGAGGAGGCTTATAAGGCAGTCTTCTATCAAGGCCTATCGTCCCGTCTGAAGGATGACCTGGTATCCAGAGATCTACCTGACTCCCTTGAAGATTTGATTGCTCTCGCTATTAAGGTAGACACTCGCCTTAAAGAACATCAGGCTGATAAAGAGCGGAGTAAAAAGTCTCATCCAGTCCTGGCTCCGCGCTTCCAGAACCCTATGATGCCACCGTCTTCCCCGCAGTTTACCTCTTCCCCTTCGGAGGAACCCATGCAACTTGGGAAGGCTCGACTATCTGCACAAGAGAAGCTTCGGAGACGCCTTTCCGGCCTATGTCTATACTGCGGCGGACAATCCCACTTAGCGGTTTCCTGCCCTGTCAAGCTGGGGAATACTCCTGCTTCAAGTAAGACTATTGTTTCTTTTGCTGGTAGTATTGTTCCTAAGTCAGCGGAACAATCTCACCAATTTCATGTTCCTGTGCAGATCCGGTTGCCCTCCCAGGCAATTCCAGTCTCAGCTTTCCTTGATTCCGGAGCTGCAGGAAACTTTATGGACTTGGCATTCGCGAAAAAGGTTGGCATTTCCCTCTTTCCAGTGACTCCTCCTATTCGGGTCCTCGCCATCGATGACAGACCTCTCTCCACGGACACCATTACTTTAACCACCGGTGAACTATCTGTCCAGATTGGAGCACTACATCTGGAAAAGATGTCATTCCTGATCATTCCATGTCCTTCGTCTCCTGTTGTGCTGGGGTTGCCATGGCTACGACTCCATAACCCCTCCATTGACTGGTCATCGGGTCAAATCTCCCGTTGGAGTCAGTATTGCCAAAGACATTGTTTAATTCTTCGGCCACTCCAGCGGGTTACAGTCTCCTCTACGAGTCTTTCAGCTCTGCCCTCCGTCTACAGGGACTTCTCTGATGTCTTTTGTAAAAAATCAGCAGAGTTTCTTCCCCCGCATCGGCGGTATGACTGCCCTATTGATCTCCTTCCTGGAATCATGCCACCCCGTGGGCGGACCTATCCCTTATCCCCTGCAGAGACGGCTGCCATGAAGGAGTATATCTCTGAGAATCTCCAGCGTGGATTTATCCGTCCTTCTACCTCTCCAGCAGGAGCTGGCTTCTTTTTTGTCGAAAAGAAGGACGGTGGACTCCGCCCCTGTATTGACTACCGGGGTCTCAATAAAATAACTGTTAAGAACAGATACCCTTTACCCCTTATTTCAGAACTTTTTGACCAACTAAAAGGGGCCAAGATTTTCTCTAAGTTGGATCTCCGTGGGGCCTATAATCTCATCAGGATCCGAGAGGGCGATGAGTGGAAGACGGCTTTCAATACCCGTGATGGGCATTACGAGTACCTCGTGATGCCCTTCGGCCTCTGCAACGCTCCAGCCGTCTTCCAAGAGTTCGTAAACGATATTTTTCGGGACCTCCTGGGGAAGTCTGTTGTCGTGTACCTGGATGACATCCTTATCTTCTCTCAGGATTTGGAGACCCATCGCTCCCAAGTCAAAGAAGCCCTTTCTCGCCTTAGAGAAAATTCTCTTTTCGCCAAGTTGGATAAATGCACTTTTGAAGTACCAAAGATCTCCTTCCTGGGCTACATTATCTCGTCTAGGGGCTTCGAAATGGATCCTGCCAAGGTATCTGCTATCCAGAAGTGGCCACTCCCCCAGAGTACTAAAGCAATCCAGAGGTTTATAGGATTTGCGAACTATTACCGCCAGTTCATTAAAGGCTTTTCTTCACGCATTGCTCCTATCCTTTCCCTCATCCGCAAAGGAGGGAGACCCAATTGTTGGCCTCCTGTGGCCCTTGAAGCCTTTCAGTCCCTGAAGGATGCCTTCATTTCGGCCTCTGTTCTTCGACACCCAGAGCCTCATCTACCCTTCTTTATTGAAGTCGACGCCTCTGATGTAGGAGCAGGTGCTATTCTTTCCCAGAGACATTCTGCAGATGGTAAGCTCCATCCATGTGCATACTTCTCCAAGAAGTTTTCCTCCGCCGAGCAGAATTACGACATTGGGAATCGTGAACTCCTGGCTGTCAAACTCGCCCTCGAGGAATGGCGACACCTCTTAGAGGGAGCATCTCATCCGGTCACGATCTATACCGATCATAAGAACCTAGAATTTCTACAGTCTCTAAAGAGACAGAATCCCCGTCAGGCGAGGTGGTCGCTTTTCTTCTCCCGTTTCCATTTTGTCCTGACGTATCGTCCTGGGACCAAGAATCGGAAGGCAGACGCCCTGTCCCGAAGTTTCTCCCCAGAGGATCGTCTACCTATAGAGCGAGAGCCTATCATTCCTCCATCCAGGATCATTGCCTCTGTATTGCCCCAATTCGCTGAACAAATATTGCTAAGCCAGTCTGCCGCTCCTCCAGATACTCCCATAGGGATGGCATTTGTACCTCCTGAGTTACGCCTTCCTATTCTCCAGCAGACTCATAGCTCCAAACAAGCTGGCCACCCTGGTTCTGAAAAAACTCTTGAACTTCTTCAACGCCTAGTTTGGTGGCCGACCATCCGTAAGGATGTCCGAGACTTTGTCGCAGCTTGTACTGTATGTGCCACCACTAAAGCCAGCCACTCCCGACCCTGCGGTCTTCTGCATCCATTGCCAGTACCCTCTCGCCCATGGACGCATTTGGGTATGGACTTTATTGTGGAGTTGCCGCCCTCCTGTGGTAACACTGTCATTTGGGTAGTGATAGACCGCTTCAGCAAGATGGCACACTTCGTACCCCTGAGGAAACTCCCCTCGGCTGTAGAACTGGCTCAACTCTTCATACAGCATATCTTTCGTTTGCATGGTTTCCCTGTGGAAATTGTCTCCGATAGGGGGTCTCAGTTTGTGTCCAGATTTTGGCGCTCCTTGTGCAAGTCTCTGGGAGTGTCTCTTCAGTTCTCCTCAGCCTATCACCCTCAGACCAATGGGGCAGCAGAGCGTGTAAACCAAGCTCTTGAACAATTTCTGCGAAACCATGTTTCCCTTTGCCAAGACGACTGGTCAGATTTACTCCCGTGGGCAGAATTCGCTCACAACAATGCCAGTCATTCCTCCACTGGAAGATCTCCTTTTTTGTCAGTGTATGGTCAACATCCTTTGGCCTTCCCTCAAGATTTTCTCCTCTCCGAAGTTCCCGCTGCAGATGACTTGGCGGCTCACATGTCTGTTATCTGGGCTGCCACCAAGTCTAATTTGGAGAAAAGTTCCCTGGTACACAAAACCTTCGCTGATCGTCGGAGGAAGCCTTCCCCTCCATACAAGGTTGGTGAAAAAGTCTGGCTTTCTTCCAAGAACATCCGCTTGAAGGTACCTTCTCCGAAACTGGGTCCCAAGTTCCTAGGTCCCTTCTCCATCTCTGAGGTGATCAATCCCGTGGCAGTCCGGCTACAACTTCCCCCAGAGATGCGGATTCCTAACGTGTTCCACGTCTCCTTGTTGAAACCAGTGGTGCTCAATCACTTCTCTTCTGCTCAGTCCCCTCCTTCTGCCGTCCTCGTGGATGGTCAGCAAGAGTACGAAGTTGAAAAGATTCTGGATTCTAGGCTCTCCAGGGGATCACTTCAATACCTCGTCCAATGGAAGGGATTCGGCCCTGAGGAATGCTCCTGGGAGAAAGACTCTGATGTACATGCTTCTCGTCTTGTGAAGGCATTCCATGGTCAATTTCCTCAGAAGCCTCGGCCTAGTGGTCCAGTGGCCCCCCGTGGGGGGGGGGGTACTGTCAGGAATCGGCGACGCTCCCTACCTGGCGTGCGGCGGCGTCCTTCCTCCCGGCGCGGCGAATCCAAGATGGCGGCGCCCAGGGCTCCACGTGGGCGCAAGGACGCCGGCGCGATGACGTCACGCGCTATGGCGCCAAATTCAAACTTAAAAGAACGCCAGAGACCCAGGTTCAATGCCCGAGTATAGCTCAATTTACCTATTGTGTTCCTGGGCTTCTAATATTCCTATCTGCTTTACGGTTGCTGTCTATTTGCCTGTTCCTGACCTTGAACCTTGCTGCCTGCCTTAAGTGACCTTTGCCTGAACCGGACCTCGCTATTGGGTTATCCTGCATCTGTACTTCGCTCGGACTCGCTGGAAGCGGCCTTCCTCCTTGATCCTGACTTCTCCCCTCCCGTGGGTGCCGGAGGCCCCCGCTGACACTATCTATCTATCTATCTATCTATCTATCTATCTATCTATCTATCATCTACTGTATCTATCTATCTATCTATCTATCTATCATCTACTGTATCTATCTATCTATCTATCTATCTATCTATCTATTATGTAGGCAGCAATACTGTGAATAATCTCTTTCTTACAATCAGCTCTAGAATTCCCATTAACACTTTCCCCCTCTAATTTCCTTCATTTTGGTGAAATCCACAGCTTGGCATGTACAAAGGAATAATAACAGTAGATGCTCCTAATGTAGCAATAATATATGTGTTTGCATTAATATTAGAAAACAGGGCTTTTGGCAATTCATTCCAGCGGCTTGGAAGGAGCTTCATAAATATGGATCAGGAATGGGAGAAAACAATCTGTCAGGAGACTCCTTCTGAAGCTTCTGCCCCTCTAAAAGAATAAGTGATGATAATGACAATCCCGGTTTCCCATGATACGTGTATGTATGTATGTATGTATGTATGTATAATGCTCGGTATGTATGGAGGAGGTCATTCCTTGAGGATGCGCGGGGCTAATTTACATGATTACTGTATCTGCTCGCCAATACGTTATTATCTCCTGATAAAGCAAAACAGCGGCTACGTCTAATCCATTGCCACTTACTGGGAGCCCACTTAGCCCCCTCCTAAGCAAAAAGACATTCCAAGATTTATGGTGGAACAAACTGGGGAAACATCTGAACTACATTGTGCACAGAGTCATAATAAAATGGTAACATAGTAACATAGTAACATAGTAAGTTGGGTTGAAAAAAGACATACGTCCATCACGTTCAACCATAATGCCTATATATAACCTGCCTAACTACTAGTTGATCCAGAGGAAGGCAAAAACCCCCATCTGAAGCCTCTCTAATTTGCCACAGAGGGGAAAAAATTCCTTCCTGACTCCAAGATGGCAATCGGACCAGTCCCTGGTTCAACTAGTACTAAGAGCTATCTCCCATAACCCTGTATTCCCTCACTTGCTAAGAATCCATCCAGCCCCTTCTTAAAGTTATATAATGTATCAGCCAGCACGACTGATTCAGGGAGGGAATTCCAGAACCTCACAGCTCTCACTGTAAAAAATCCTTTCCGAATGTTTAAATGGAACCTCCCTTCTTCTAAACGGAGTGGTAGATCTAGAGAAAGGAGCATAATCCTAATTAATTACATACAAAATGAAATGGACCCTGATACATTGCACATTTCTCAAAGGTAAATGTACTGCTGTTTCATTCAACAACAAGCATAGCAACTGAGCTGCCTTTGGTTATGGGGGGTTGAGGGTAAAAAAGCAACTTGTGAGCCCGATGATTATGAAGAACCTACGGCTCTTTAGCTATATTTGAACCAGGACCGGAACTAGGAGTAGGCAGAGAAACGGCCCTAGGGCACAATGTTGGTAGTGGGGCACACGTACCTCTTCTGCACCCCCAGTCCAGTTCCGTGTCCCCCCACCACAGGCACCTCAACATGCTCATGTGGGGGGTTGGGCAAGGAAGCCGTCCGGGTTGTCTAGGACACACCACCATTTTGGCCCCCATCATCCCTCTGCCAGAGCTGGATTGTGCTCTAGGCTCCATAGACTCTTATTCTGGGGGTGTTTCTCTGGGAGAGACACTACACTTCAAAAGTCGAGCATACTGGGCCGATGGAGTACCGGGAAAAACTCCAATTGGCCCCGGCCCTCGTGGGCCCAGACCCGATCCCCAGAGCTCCACACGGCTGCTGTTCTCCCCCCCCCGGGTGCTTGGGGAAGGGGGTTGAACAGGCAGAGAGCGGGTCCCTTGGGGGGGTACATGGGTCATGATGGGAGAGTGTGGGGGCCCCTGGGATGGCAGTCCTGGTGGCCTTGCACCCCCCTGATACTAGGCAAGAGGCAAGTGCTGAAGCCTTAAGGCAGGGATCCCCAACCTTTTATACCCATGAGCCACATTCAAATGGAGAAAGTTTTGGAGAGCAACACAAGCATGAAAAATGTTCTGGAGGTGCCAATTAGAGCTATATTTGGCTATTTGATAGCCCCTATGTTGACTGGCAGCCTACGGAAGGCTGTGTTTGTTACACTGGGTTTTGTGCAAATTCAAAAATAAACACCTGCTTTGAGGCCACTGGGAGCAACATCCAAGGGGTTGGGGAGCAACATGTTGCCCCTGAGCCACTGGTTGGGGATCACTGCATTAAGGGACCACAAATTGCACTTAAAACAAAAGGGGTCATTTATGAATGACCCCTTATGCACAAAAACAGGTGCAATTGCTGCAGGTCTGTGCAATCCCTCCATGAATACAGCACTGGCTTTTGGTTTTCATGAGGGTTGGGAGAGGCATGTAGGCATCTCCTTCTCATCCCCTACCTGTCCCCTAACTTGTAATTCAAAATGTACAAGGGAGATGTGGTGGGAATGGCCTCAACTGGGCCCTGTACTTACTTCCTGCCCTTGGCAATGCTTTGCCCTGTACCTTGTGTTGGATTTTCTATCTGCCAGACCCTAGGCCTCTGTAAATGACCCCCATAGACCAACACTTGTGCCCCTTGCACTTACTGCATTAGTTGCCTTGAGTCCTGTGGGCCCCTGCCTTGTGTGTCCTGAATGAGGCCCCAGTAGGCAGTGCCGCCAAGCCCAGACAGTGCTTTACACAGAGACAGAGGTGCAACAAGTTGCCTAGCAGGGTGCACTGTTTAAATAACCTATGCATCTTGCTACCCTTAGTAAATGAGTCCTATTCTTATCTCTCTCTGGCTTTTCCAACAGACCATTGTAACATATAAACAAACGGCGCTACAGTGCCACCAAAGCTTCTTGCCTATGCCCGTTCCAATGCACCGCGTAGCTTCTTTCCTAAATAATATAGTTGTACCAAGGGATCGGATGTAATTAAACCATCTATTTCATTCAGCCAAGAGAATCCCTGTCAGTTTAATTGATACTCAGTCTAAGTAATATTGATTTGATAAAAGCAAATCCATTTCTCTTCCACCAATTAAAACATTTTAAATAGGCTCCATCTCATGTTTGATGAAAGGAGATAAAACTTCTGGCGGCTCTCCGGGCCGTCGATACCAATCGTTAATAAATATGTGAGAGTCCATTTGTGTTCCGACCTGTTCTAACATCATCATATTTTACTGCTTTAGCATTTATCAGAGCAGTGTTGTCAAATGCCAGCCATTTAACTCAAATGCCTTTATGATATCTAGAAGTTTTATGGACTAGAACGGTTTCGTCGCAGCACAGTTCCGAAGCTCCCATTGTGCTCTATAGAAACTCATTAGTGGTCATTTACTAAGGCATTAAGGGGTGCAAGAGCATTCTCCATAGCACTCGTGTTTTCTTTAGGGTCTGTCTGCGTCCTGCACTTCATGCCTGATAAGAAACTTGGCGCAAGGGGCAGAGTACAGCATTGGTGGGTATATACCAGCCATACCCACCTTACTGCTTGCTGTAGGGCGGATGGTAAATACAGGCTCTGTGTCTGATGCTACTACCTAATTTTCATGTCTAAATGAAGTTTCCGGGACAAATAAGAGGGTGAGATGCGTACACTGGTCCATTTCCTGATATCACAACCTGGACCCTCAATCTATTATTTGATCTGCATGGACCTGATATCGGTACCCAACCTGATTCCTATGTCCAACCTGCAGTTGAGGCCAAGCAGCTGATACAGAAACTGGTAGAGACAATCAGGGATCCCCAATCTTTCTTACTCGTGAGCCACAGTCAAATGTAAAAAGACTTGGGGAGCAACACAAGCACCATAAAAGTTCATGGAGGAGCCAAATAAGGGCTGTGATTGGCTATTAGGGGCCTCTATGCACACTATCAGCTTACAGGGGCTTTATTTGGTAGTAAGTCTTGTTTTTATTCAGCCAAAACTTGCCCCCAAGTCAGGAATTCAAAAATAACTCCCTGGTTTGGGGGCACTGAGAGCAACATCCAAGGGGTTGGGGAGCAACATGGGGAGCAACCCCCAAGCCACTGGTTGGGGATCACTGCTCTAAATACACAGTAGTCACCTGCCTGAATCAGATCCAAATTAAATAGTGATGGTCCAACCCATGGTCAGACTGGGCCAGCAGGACGCCAACTCTTATGGGCCCAGCTGACCCAGGTCCATTCCCCTGTTCTGGCCACACTCGTCAAAGTCAGGGTGGAGGTATGTGGCGGGCAGTGAGTGGGTCCAGGGTTCTTCTCAGTGAGTACCATGGGCTGATCTTCTTGCTTCTTCTCCCTCCATAGAAAAAGACAAACTTTAAAATCAAGCTTGCTAAGAAGAACCCTAGGACAGGGCAGTTTTCTGCTAACAGGAGCACCGGTGCCTTTTGGCACACCCCAGCGATTTTCTTCTTTAAATTACCCCAATTAAATAAGAAACCTCAAACAATAGAATCCAATCCAGCACCAAGTGCAGAGCGCAGCTAGACCCTTGGACGCACCTGTTTATTTGAATAAGCCCTAAGGGGCGAGGAGTGATGAGCAAATCTGTCCTGCTTCACCGAAAAATTGGCGAAATGGCAAAAAAATGGTGAAACCTGACTTTTTTGACTCGTCTTTTTTTTTATGCGGCCTATACATATGTAACAATGGCGGTGTATTAAGCCTGGTGTTGAACATAGGACTACAATGGGAACCTTAATACTCATTCTGTAATATTTCAGGGATCATTGCTCTAAAGAAGAGATATGCGGCAGTAATGCCTCCTCCTTCTGTAGTCGGAACAATCTCTTAAGATTTGTAACCGCCGTACGTGTTGTTAAGTACAGACGGCAGAAATACGAAGTCTGTATAACAAATATAGACTTAAGTGACACTTCGATACGTATTAATTTACCAATTCTCACAGTCATTTTGTATCGCAGTTTATAATCTTTTTTTTTCCCCCTTATTTCTCTTTATTATCTTTTCACTTTGACATTTTAATTTCTAACTCGCTCCTTAGTTTGCGGCGTGTTTTTGTGTACTTTACTCAATTATACGCTGTAAGGACAATGCTGTAGAAATCAATTCCCTAATGCGTCGTGTTTGTATTGCTTATATGTGAATGTGACAGGATAAAAGCACATATTGTGGGACTCGCTAAGCAACAACCGCACTCAATTCAATTCCGCACTCCGGCACTTACAGTAAAGAAAGGAAAACATCATGTCACCTAACGCTTCAAAATAAAATTACATTTTCTGTTACATTCTTGAGTTTGAAAAACAGCTGTTTTGCTTAAGGAGCAGATTAATAAATATGTATGAGGCCAACGAGAAGGAAATCAGGAAACCTTGCGAGTGAAACTGCTACAAACAGAGGCTAATGGTTTCCAGACTGTAGCTTGTTCCCTTTCCCTCCCCTAATCCTCCTTCTTGTTCTCTGTCCATCAAGGACATACAATAGTAAAACCTAATAAAATAGTAGGTCACAAAATAAGTGTTCCCTCCAAGCCCTCTGCAAAAAAAATCTTCTGGGGGCCCGGTGCGCACAATGGAGCCGAAACCTCCCTTCCCTAGGGTAGCCACCTATCTGGTTTTGACCTGGACAGCCCGGTTTTTGGAAGGGCTGCCTGGGTCAAAACCCCCTGCCCGGTTTTCCTAAGAAAAGACAGGCAGGACTCGCTAACATTTATGCGGCGATCGGCCAATTGCTGATTGCCGTATCATAGCCCCACCCCCTGATGTCCCAGTCTGCCTCCTCTCCACCCCGCAATTCCACAGCCCCACCTCCTCCCCACCCCATGATGTCACCCCCACCCCCTGCCTGGCTTTCTTAGGCCCTCAGTCCTGGTCCATTTCCAGGTCCCCCTGGACCTCCCTCTGCTAGGGTTGCCACCAAGCTGGTATTTGACCAGCCTAGCTGGCAAATTGCCAACTAGGGCCAGTGCTGGTACAGGTATGGGATCCCTTATCCGGAAACCAGTTATCCAGAAAGTTACGAATTAAGGAAAGGCCATCTCCCATAGACTCCATTATAAGCAAATAATTCTAATTTTTAAAAACTATTTCTTTTTTCTCTGTAATTATTTAGGCAAAACAAGCCTATTGGGTTCCAAGATCCATTATCCAGTTTCCATTGGGTCCCGAGCATTCTGGATAAAAGGTCCCATACCTGTATTACAAATTTACCAGCAATATATTTGGCAGTAAATTTGTAAGGGCAGCAACCCTTCCTATAGATCCCTCCCTTTCCTGACCCTCTCTTTGGCAATCATTCCCCTTTTAAGTAGATGTCCACCTCTGCCCTGCCCTTTCCCCTACCCAGCTCACCCATTTGCCCAAGTTGTGGTTGCATCAAATAAGCATTCATGTCGAATTTGCTGTTTTGCGAATTTTTCAGCAGTTTTGCAAAATTTTTGCCAAATCAATGCTTCCCACAATCTCTGCTATTGTCTCCTAAGTATTTACCTGTACACAGACAGTGAGAAGAGACTCCTGGAGCTTTTTATGTTGGTTTTCTGGAGGAGAGTGACTGAAACAAGCCATTGCCGCTACAAATACTGAAATGGAATGCAATTGTGTCATTAGATAATTGAATTACATGTGGCAGGTGTTGGGCCACGGATGTAAATGGCTCTGTCATGGTTACAAATACAGTGGTGTGAAAAACTATTTGCCCCCTTCCTCATTTCTTATTCTTTTGCATGTTTGTCACACAAAATGTTTCTGATCATCAAACACATTTAACTATTAGTCAAAGATAACACAAGTAAACACAAAATGCAGTTTTTAAATGAGGGTTTTTATTATTTAGGGAGAAAAAAAATCCAAACCTACATGGCCCTGTGTGAAAAAGTAATTGCCCCCTGAACCTAATAACTGGTTGGGCCACCCTTAGCAGCAATAACTGCAATCAAGCGTTTGCGATAACTTGCAACGAGTCTTTTACAGCGCTCTGGAGGAATTTTGGCCCACTCATCTTTGCAGAATTGTTGTAATTCAGCTTTATTTGAGGGTTTTCTAGCATGAACCGCCTTTTTAAGGTCATGCCACAACATCTCAATAGGATTCAGGTCAGGACTTTGACTAGGCCACTCCAAAGTCTTCATTTTGTTTTTCTTCAGCCATTCAGAGGTGGATTTGCTGGTGTGTTTTGGGTCATTGTCCTGCTGCAGCACCCAAGATCGCTTCAGCTTGAGTTGATGAACAGATGGCCGGACATTCTCCTTCAGGATTTTTTGGTAGACAGTAGAATTCATGGTTCCATCTATCACAGCAAGCCTTCCAGGTCCTGAAGCAGCAAAACAACCCCAGACCATCACACTACCGCCACCATATTTTACTGTTGGTATGATGTTCTTTTTCTGAAATGCTGTGTTACTTTTACGCCAGATGTAACGGGACACGCACCTTCCAAAAAGTTCAACTTTTGTCTCGTCGGTCCACAAGATATTTTCCCAAAAGTCTTGGCAATCATTGAGATGTTTTTTAGCAAAATTGAGATGAGCCATAATGTTCTTTTTGCATAAAAGTGGTTTGCGCCTTGGAAATCTGCCATGCAGGCCGTTTTTGCCCAGTCTCTTTCTTATGGTGGAGTCGTGAACACTGACCTTAATTGAGGCAAGTGAGGCCTGCAGTTCTTTAGATGTTGTCCTGGGGTCTTTTGTGGCCTCTCGGATGAGTTGTCTCTGCGCTCTTGGGGTAATTTTGGTCGGCCGGCCACTCCTGGGAAGGTTCACCACTGTTCCATGTTTTTGCCATTTGTGGATAATGGCTCTCACTGTGGTTCGCTGGAGTCCCAAAGCTTTAGAAATGGCTTTATAACCTTTACCAGACTGATAGATCTCAATTACTTTTGTTCTCATTTGTTCCTGAATTTCTTTGGATCTTGGCATGATGTCTAGCTTTTGAGGTGCTTTTGGTCTACTTCTCTGTGTCAGGTAGCTCCTATTTAAGTGATTTCTTGATTGAAACAGGTGTGGCAGTAATCAGGCCTGGGGGTGACTACAGAAATTGATATTGAAATTGAAAATTGAAATTGATAAACCACGGTTAAGTTATTTTTTAACAAGGGGGGCAATCACTTTTTCACACAGGGCCATGTAGATTTGGAGTTTTTTTTCTCCCTTAATAACGTAAACCTTCATTTAAAAACTGCATTTTGTGTTCAATTATGTTATCTTTGACTAATAGTTAACGGTTTTTGATGATCAGAAACATTTAAGTGTGACAAACATGCAAAAGAATAAGAAATCAGGAAGGGGGCAAATAGTTTTTCACACCACTGTATGGTGCAGATGGTATGTCGTATATTCAGAGTAAATCATGCTAATTAATAACCAAATAGGAATGTAAATATTAGAGGTTCAGACTTGGGACTGGCAGTGAGGATTATGGATAGATAAGTCATAACAAGCAAAGGTCTATTTATTAGAGAAGATTTGTGTGTGTGATTCTTCTGAGGAAGAGGTGAGATAAGGAGTATTTCCAGGATTTAGCTGTATGTTGCACCGAGAGATAAGAAAGGAACATTAACAAGCGATAAACCCCTTTTCTATAATCATTATGTGGCAGATGTTTTCTTCTCTGTATGAGATGTCCCCTCAAGCTGTGATTTCCGCCAGCAGTGAGCTGATTAGCCACTGTATCCTGAGGGACCATAATCATGAGGCACAAGAAGTCTCAAGATACCTTGAGCTGGAAGGGTGGCATAGGAAACCCCTCGCGGAGTTACATGAGGCTTTTGACCCTCAAGTGGACATCACATTGGTTCATGGGGGTCAGTTTCAAAAGTGCCTTTCTTCAATGCGTTGCCTTTCTTTCGTTCATATTGTTAGCCGTAGACAGGTACATAGTTATTTCACCTTCAGACTCATTAAAATTCTTCAGGAGAAGGATAGCTTAACCAACATAATAATATCTCATTATCTTATCTGATATCTGGGGATTTGTAATTATATGCTTTTGTTCCTACGGCTGCACAGAGAGCTACGCTAGGGCATCCAAAGCGTGTGTATTTGTGCAAGTTATTCTGCACCATGGCTTGGAATATCTGTGGGACATCTGTACAGCCCAATCAAGGATGAACCTTCGGCACTGACCCATTTGTGAGAAGCACTTGGGTTTCTCTGGTATCATTGATATATTTCTGCACAAGGACATTCCTTACAACTGCAAAGCTGATACTTGTATTTTGTTACAGATTAGACAGGCAGCATGGTGGGTCCTAGGTTTGACTCCAGCCAGGGCATTATCTATAACAGGGGTGGGCAAACTACGGCCCACGGGCCACATCCGGCCCGCTGGCCTTATCAATCCGGCCCGCCGACTCATTCCCCCTTAAAAGAATTATGGCCCCTGATTGATTGCATCCAACCATATAAAAGGATGCAGCAGGGAGCTGGGGTCAGAAGCAGCCAGAGGATGGAGCGAGCCACACATAGCTAGGGGGGGAGATGGAGGATGCAGGGAAGGATGCTGGGGAGGAGCTGCGGAATGGAGCTGGAGGATGCTGGGGGTGGAGCTGGAGGATGGTGGGAGGGAGCTGAAGGATGCTGGGTGGGACCTGGAGGGAGCTGTAGGATGCTGGGGGTGGAGTTGGAGAATGCTGGGGGTGGAGTTGGAGGATGCTGGGAGGGAGCTGGAGGATGCTGGGGGGATGCTGGGGTGGGGAGCTGCAGGGTGCTGGGGAGCGGAGCTGTAGAATGCTAGGTGGGATGCTGGGGGGAGTTGAGAGGGCCCGTGATTTGTGATGCTGCCCCGGCCCATCGGTAAGTCAATGTGGCTCCTGAGCCAAAATGTTTGCCCATCCCTGATCTATAAGGAATATGCGTCTTCTCCTCATTTGTGTGGGTTTCCTCCAGGTACTACAGTTTCCCTTTGCCTTTAAAACACACAGGCTTATTTTGCCTTATTTGGTAAACATTTACTGAAGTATGAGTGTGGGAACAGGAAGGGGACTGATGTGATTGGTTTAAGTGCTTTAGAATGTGTTGGTATGGCAAAAGTAAAATAATAATAATGATAACTGACTAAAAGCCGCTAGAGATCTTGATGTTCTCTGTTTCAAAAAAGGGAATCAAAATATTTCCCAAACTCTGCTATCCCTTTGTAGGTTTATTCTACAATATCATCTAGAAAAAAATCTATGTGGTAGTAATATACGCATGATGTGTATAGGTAAAAAAAAAAAAAAATCTAAAAGAATATACTGAGCTCTGGATCCCTCTGGGTGCACCAGCTTCTAGGCTCAGAGCTCAGTACATGTTGAATTGACATCTTCTGGTAGATTCATAATGAAGCCATTAAAGGTGCAGATATTTTGTACTTGCTTGACCTTTACCATATGGTGATTAATTACTGTACTACATATTTTAGGGCTAGATCATAATGAAGTCATCCAAAGAGGTTGGTGAAGTTTTTGAACAGGCCATAAACATCTCTCGGAGTGTTTCCAGTTGGGCAGCCCTCACATACCTAACACCATAGGGTCCATTTGCTTTGACCCCCAGATACAAGTGCAAGAGCAGTAAAGGGTGCAAAAGCATGCCCCATAAAAGAACATGTAAAGCCTACATTTTCCTACCATGAGTATAAGTTGGGCACATTTCTCCCTCACCACATTATCGGTACTGCATATATCCCCTCTGTTTGCCAGCACCATAACATTTTCCTAAAATAAATAGCAGCTTTCATCCGGCGGCCATTTTCCCTCTGACATCATAAGTGACATTTACATCTGCAAACAGCACATGTGCCCTGTAAAGTCCATGAAATGAAGAATGCAGGCTTACACAGGCAGAAATTACTTTGATAAAAAGTTATGCTTGGATCGATCACTCAGGAGAGAAGGTTAGGGGGAAAACATGTTTCTCCAGCACAGCTAGAGCAAAGTTTCTATGGAAACCAGCCAGGGTCGGACTGGGGGGTGCAGGGCCCACCGGGGCTCCCGCCCCAGGGGCCCTGCAGGTGCCCCAGCCGCGTCGCCTAACCCCCCCCAGGGGCCCCCCTAACCCCCCCGCCTGATGTCCTCCCCGAGCGCGTATAAATTGAACACGTCGGGGAGGAACAGTCAGTAGGGGGAGCGCCGGCAAAGGTCGGACTGGGCCGCTGGGGCCCACTAGGGCCGGGCCCACCGAGATTTTTCCCGGTGTCCCGGCGGCCCAGTCCGACCCTGAAACCAGCAATGCCATCTCTTCATTGGCTGCTAGACTGGAGGGTTTGTTTGGTAACTGTTTGGTAGTTGAGAAGGACTGAGCATGCTCATTTAGCCAAGAGCAGCTTAGATACCCAAACACAATGCATTACAGTTTTCTGAATCTTATTTACACATCTGCTGTGCAAAAACATCCAAGTGTTTGTAAATGATCTGAAATAGACTTTTTTGGAGCAAAAAATCAAAAATAATTATAAAAAGAGGCCTACAGAGTGAGCTTTGTGTAAATAAAGAGAACCTAGACGGGGCTCCTTCTCCTGCAATTCAATGCTGCCCCATAAGGTTTCATTTCCACCGTATATGTGATTAGAGCCAAGCGTATATATAAATACAGTACAATTATTGTGAGCCAGATAGCTAGGACTTGTCTTACAAATATGCTATGCCTGTAGTTTTAATTAAAAAATGCTGTATATTAAAGCGAATGCAAAATGAAAAATATGTTCATTTCACACATGCTCCTTCCTGCCATCATTTTTTTTGAGGCTCTTCCACGGCAAAATGGTATTTAAATGCTAATCTATATTAGTACTTATTAATTATGTATTATTTAATCAGTGCATTTATTACTTACATGCAGTAAGTGTATGTAACAGCAACTGCTTTGTATACTGTAAGCGCAATGGATATTTATTTGATCACGTTGATGGGCTGATCACATGTGGGTTATTGTATTCATTTTACATAGGAATTCCGGTTCTAGGTGTGCCAAAACAGGGATGCTCAACATGGGGTCCTCAGATGTCACTAAAACTCCCAGCATGTTGTAGTCTTTTATTATTTGCTGGCAGATGCTCCAATTTAACATCAATCCGCTAGACTCATACCATCTATGCTTCAAAGGGAAAGCCAACGGAACAGCTAGAGACCAACTGATGGAAGAAAGTACATAGGGATGATGTAGAGGATGATACACGGTTACTGTAAATAAGAAGGATAATAGAGGTCACCAAGGACTTCTGTTGCTAAATAAAATAGGAGGTTAGCTGCTTTTATACAGTTCATAGAACCCTAAGGTGGCTTCTTATATCCTTCACAATCTTCTGGAGGAGATGCATTCCACCTTGTAAAAAGAAAATGGTAAGGGAACAACAAAATCTCAAGCAATCGGGTTTCCATAGTGATTAGCAGGGGAGATACCAAGCAGTAGGCTAGAAAGAATGTTCTTTTGCTGGGTGATCTTACCCTTAATGAGTTACCATTAATTATAGCCTTATCTGTAGCTGTGATTAGGGATGAGTGAGGTTTTTCACCAGGCATGGATTCGCAGCGAATTTCCGCATTTCACCATTGGCAAATTGTTTCTCGGAACTTGCGAAAAAATTTGCCACGGAAAAATTAGTTGTGTGGAAATTTTCTTTGTTGGGCGTCAAATTGGGCACAGTCACGTCAAAATTGGGCGCGGTCACGTAAAAAAGCGCAGGTGACAAAAAAAATAGATGCGGGTGACAAAAAAAATGCGTGACAAATGTGTTTCGCGATTTTTTCGTCGTGTTTAGCAAGGAGTAGCTCTTCCTTCTTCAGCCTACAGCAGTTGATCTGTGTGGAATTCCTGCAGGATCCACACGGCCCAGTGTTTGGCCCTGGGGGAAACTATCACCTCTAGAGAAGTTGGGGAGTAGAGGCCCCATGAAATAGGATTAGTTAAAAAAGCAGGTCAGTTCTTGTAATAACACGTTCGAGGAGTGTGAGTTTAGTAATAGCTAGTAGAGCACCTTGTTTTCTCCAACCAGGAGAGGTAGCAGGGAGTAGGGACCGCAGTAGTTACAAGGGTATCAGGCTTAGCTTATTCTCCCTGATCCCTGGGATCCGAGCCATTTAAGGTAGAAACCCTAATAGTGATGAGCGAATTTTTTCACCAGACATTTCACCATAGGTAAATTGTTTTGCGAAACTTCCAAGAAAATTTGCTGCAGATTTTTTTTTTGTTGCGTCGAATTGGCCGTCAAATCGGGTGCAGTCGCATCAGATTGGGCGCAGTCACGTCAAAAAAAGACGCGGGCGTGTAAAAAAAGCATGGTCGCGACAAATAGCAGCCAAGTGCTTTTTTAGAAGAAACCATGAACTGTAGGAGAAAGAGCTAAGAAGTGGGTGGACCTTTAGATTAAGTCCCTAGAAATGTTTGTTTATGCAATTTTCAGGCATGTTGGGGTTAAAGCGGAGGCTTTCATTAACCTTGACACTTATGTACAACAGAACGCCTACTATTGTATGTTTGCTGACTTGCTATACTATAAACTCATAAATGTCACCTTGCGAGCCATTTGCTGCAGGTTTTTTTTTGTTGCGCCAAATTGGCCGTCAAATCGGGCGCAGTCACGTCAAAAAAAGACGCTGGCGTGTAAAAAAAGCGCGGTCGCGACAAAAAACGCGGGCGACAAAAAAATACATGCGGGTGACACAAAAATCGTGCAACAAATGCGTTTTGCGAATATTTCAGAGACAGATTCGCTCATCACTAAACCCTAAGGACATTCTTTTACTGCCCATACTCCTCTCCACAATGCTGCATCCCTACTGTGGCTTTAAATCTGTCAACGTATTTTCTACGTCTGTATTGTGAGTATTGACAACCCTGCCTTGCATTATCTTCCACATAACAAAGTCCCATCCTTGTGTGTTACAGTCCAGTGTACCCCATGCTCTATAGTCAGCCTAGCTGGACATTGTCTGTTTTACAGCCAAAAAGAGGTTACACATATTTTTCCTAGACTGCAACAATGCAATAAGGGCCAACTGGGTCATTGTGTGGGGTTCAAACTCCATCTCCAGTTCGATACAGTTCCCAAAAGCTTTCCAATAGCAGCCAAGTGCTTTTTTTTTTTTTTTTTCTCCTCCAGTTGTAGGAGGAAGAACTAAGAAGTGGGTGGACCTTTAGATTAACTCCCTAGAAACAATTTTTGGGGGCTTTATAGTTTGTATGCAATTTTTGGGGTTAAAGCAGAGGCATTCACTAACCTTGACACTTTGTTGTGTTCTATGTACAACAGAACACCTACTATTGTATGTTTGCTGACTTGCTATACTATAAACTCATAAATGTCACCTTGCGAGCCATAGTCCTTAGAATTCATATAACTGGGCTGCTCAGCCACAATAAACACTGCAATTCAGCCCTAGTTTACATGAGCTTGGGTTGCAGCTATGATTTTGTCCAGGGAATTATGTCTGGCCAAGTCACTCAGCATGGTTTTATAGGATATAGGTATATAGATAATTTTACAGTTTTGCAATTAGCTGCTAGGAGTGGGCAAGGAAAATTCAGCAATGAAAGCTCATAAAGATGGGCAGGCCAACAGCAGTACCACTAATTAATGCAGAATTCTAATTGTTATGGGCTACTAGAGAGCCTTTTGCAATTGGGTTTTACTGCCTAAAGGGGGTTGTTGTAAAGGTGGACAGTTCATAGTCTGATATTCATAGGGTAGGTGCAATTTAAAGGATAGTTCTATGATGTAGTGATGAGCGAATATGTCTCGTTCCGTTTCGCTGAAAAATTCACAAATCTTTTAAAAGATTTGCGAAATGGCAGAAAACCTGTGAAACAGCGAAAATGTTGCGTATAACTTTTTTTTTGACGTGTGTCATTCTTTTTTTAAGTGCGCAACAATTTTTTTTTTACGCGAGCGGCATTTTTTGATGCACAGCAAATTTTCAGCCAGATATCAGTACGGTGGGTTTAAAATCCTGTCGGGACGAGGAGGGCATTGGTGCATTCATACAATGCTTATACTGATGGACTTCAGATCCTTCTAGATCCGAATGGGTGGATGCCACCATTTAATTTAACCAAAACTGCAATATAAATGGCAAAACCAAAAGGGACAAGTTTGCCAAACTAGTCCACAAAGTCTTGCAAAGATTGCCCCAAGCTCTAGTTTAGCCTTTCCGAACAACTCTTGAGAAAGGGTCCGGAGGCGCCCAAAACGTTGCTCATGTTTTTTGTATGTACTTGGGCAAATAAAACACTTTTTTACACGGCTTGCAACTTCAGTGTGCTACTGGATTGTTTTGCTTTTAGATATTGACCCCCATGTTCTTCCAGTATTTGCACCTGATACCCGTTTGGGTAAGTTAACAGGTAGTTGAGCTCCCCAATACTGCTATTTCCGAACAACTCTTGTCTTGACCTTAAGCACTGAATTCCAATTATAATCCATAAGGGCTTCTGACCCCCAGAAGGTCAAATAAAACTTGCTCAAAATGCTGTTGTTTAGGACATATAGTTACGAATTCTATTTAGTTTTTTTTCTAGTAGTTAAGATTTTAATTTGAATGAGACCGAGAACACATTATTGGAAAAACATAAGATGCCAAAAGGTAAAATATTAAAGTGCAAGCCTACTGTTTGTTTCAGAATTCCTGTTCCTTCCACCTCTAGCAGCCTATCGGTATGAAAGGTTTTAATATGTACTAAAGGGATTTAGAGGTTTTGTTCAATGTCCATACTCAGGTATTTATTATTCT
Organism: Xenopus tropicalis; assembly: GCF_000004195.4. NCBI lineage: Eukaryota > Metazoa > Chordata > Amphibia > Anura > Pipidae > Xenopus > Xenopus tropicalis. The sequence continues at coordinate 163,645,115 of NC_030678.2, read as the reverse complement.
ATTTTGTTGCTCTTTTTACATGGGTAGGATAGGTATCCCCCACTGGTAATTATTTGTCAAAGACCCTTAAATGATTGAAGGAAACTTCAACTGTGTGTTCCTTATAAACCTGTTCTTCCCAGTACAGGTAATGTCTGAGGTGAGTGTGTCTTGGCAAATACTGCAGTTATTAATGTTAAATAGGTGGCATTTGACATTTTTATGTAGATTACTGCATTGGCCAAACATAATCACACATAGTATTGTTTCAGTATGGACAGACATCAAAAGAATGAACTTTGAATACATTTCCACAATTCTGTTTGTTAAATGAATGCTGAGTGCCTGCAAATATAGAGTTGTGCTAATTATGTTGTTTTGTTCTTGGCTATTAATAAGAGGGAAATTTATAGAGCTCCTATTGGAAAGAAAGTACCTGGTGTATTTATAGCTATTGGTGGAGAGGAGGTTGGCAGACAGCCCAGATGCCACTGCTGAGTATGTCATATCATGGGGCTCAAACTTATTAAAAAGGAAGGGCCCTGACTGTGTGAGAGAGGGTAGGGTGAGGGAGGGTAGGCAGGATAAGAAACGTGGGGGCAATGGAGGATTAAAGGCAAGGCAGCTAGGGAGGAAGGGCTGGACCAGGAGGAGGGGATAGTGAAATATAGGGAGGGCAGGAAAGGGAGTACCTGGTACAGCAGGGAAAGAGCAACATTTCACCTGTCCTCCCTTGTTTTTCAAGTTATGTTATGGGGGGGATCAAGTTTAGTGTGGGTCAAGTTACTTGTCACAGCTGCAGAGCAATGGTTGCCAGGGGTGGGGCTTAAGTCCCAGTTTTATGAATAAGGGGCACATTTACTAAAATTAGTTCTTTTGATATGGTATAAATTAACCACGATAATTTCTGAAGTTATAAAATGCCTCGACAATGCTTTTATCATTCCTACAACAATTTTGTAATTGCGTTCCAAAAGTCACAAAATTTTAGTGCCGAAATGTTTGTAAATGCCACAAAAACCTTTCTGGCTTTGATGACTCAATGGCACTCGCCAGATCAAACCTGGCGAAAAGATAGTCCCGATGAAAGTGTAACCAAAGCGTTAATGAATTCCGAAATGTTTGTATTCTTTGTGCAAAATAGTTTTTTTCCGTGGAAATTTACAGAAAACCACAAAAACCTTGTAAAATTTTAACAAACTTTTGGCATACATTCCGTTTCTATAATTTAGAAAAAATATGAATTTATCTCAAAATTGTTTAGTAAATGGGCCCCTAAGTGTGCAAAGGTTCATTATGGTCTTCTTGGACAAGGTTCCCAGTATGGTGGTGTCCTGGTTGACTGCTCCCACTTGCCCACCTATTGCTCTTGTGAAAGGTGGCTGGCATGGCAGGTAGCCGGTTGGTGTTTTTTTTCTGGGTGGGCAAGCATTCTGTGTGGGGGTGTATAATATTCATGGATGTTAGACTATTATTCTAATATTGCTATTTGGTAAAATGTAAAGATTAACAAGTTTGTTAAAAAAGCTGTGGCCTGTTATATCCCCGACTAGTTGTCTTCATATGTTTGTGGATGTTGGTGAATAGACTGAGGGATAAAAGGGTCAGCACACCGGCTTGATAATACACAGTCCTGCACCCAGAGTGAAGGAGCAAAGTACATGGTGTTCTTCAGTGATTCTTTAGTCATTAAAGGGGACCAGTCACACTAAGAAAAAATTCCAAATTCCCTTTGTTTATACAGTATATATGTGTTACTTTTCTAGTACTAGAGATGTAGCGAACTGTTCGCCGGCGTACTAATTCGCACAAACATCGGGTGTTCGCAAGTTCGGAAGTTAGCAAACTTTTTGCGTATGTTCGCAATTTGGGTTCGCGTGGCGTTTTTCCGCTGCGTTTTTTCTCGGCCTAAAAACACCGCACAAGCCACACATGGCGTTTTTCAGCAAATCCCGTTTCCATGGTGCTAATAGTGCGAAATAGCAAAAAACGCCACATATTTCCACTAGGTCTGCCAGCTGCCTTTGCGTTTTTACGCAACGCTGTGTCAACAAAGTATTTTTCAGAGAAATTTTTGCCCTTGATCCCCCTCCTGCATGCCACTGTCCAGGTCGTGGCACCCTTTAAACAACTTTAAAATCAATTTTCTGGCCAGAAATGGCTTTTCTAGGTTTTAAAGTTCGCCTTCCCATTGAAGTCTATGGGGTTCGCAAAGTTCGCGACTATTCGCACTTTTTTGCATAAGTTCGCGAACGGGTTCGCAAATTTTTTTTTTGAGGTTCGCTACATCCCTATCTAGTACCTATTTCTTCAGGGAAAATGATAGCATAACAGGTTGAGTAACACTTTCAACACTTTCCTCTTGTCGGTTGTAAAATATGAGATATTAGAAGTCAACAGGGAGTCCCATGGTCATGGACCTCGTTTGTGACTTCTAATATCCCCATGTTTTACGTAAATTATTCCCTATATATTTACAGTTATATTTGAAATTTATATATTTGATATATTTCTCTTTGGGTGTTTGTACAGTATATTTAGACGTACTCAAATGAAAAACATTTCCGTTGTAACTAAACCTCCGTTTTCTCAATGACTGAAGTTCTAAACGCCGTGTTGACATTCTCACTATGTAGAATGATAGAAATTTGAATGTAATGGATGAACGTCTTCCTTCAATAACTAAAAAAAGATACTTTATAATGTTTCTCGTGGGAATCCAAAGTGGCTTTCAATGCTTAAATATTCTTTGTGCATGATACAGAGGCGCTACGTTTGCAAACACCGTAACCAAAAGCCACTTTCATCTGTGTATAAAGGCAAAGATGGAATTAATGCAAAATGCGAGTAAATAAAATCAACACAAAACCCAATGTCTTAGGCTTCCATATGCAGGCAGCAACTAAATGAGAGTAATGTGTCAATGAAACCAAATAAAAACAAAGTTAAACAAAACTGACAGCTGTGAGGAAGTAGAGTAAAACTTACAAAGCAGGGAAATGTCTGTTTTACATGGTAAAGTAACTGCCTCGCTGGGACCCAGCAAATACTATGCATTTCATTTTAGGCAGCCCCTGCCCTGTGTAACACCAGGTCCTCCACTGAACCTTTGGCAATGCTCACAAATCATGGAAAGGAAAATGCTTTTTCAGGGTCGGACTTGGGCCACTGGGAAAAAACCCGGTGGGCGCCGGCGGCCCAGACCCAACCCTTGCCGGTGCTCCCCCGCCCAACCTGTGGGGGGGTTAGGGATGCTCGGGGGGGTTAGGGGGTGTGTGGTACATGGCATCTGCAGGGCCCCTGGGGTATGCCCCCCCAGCAAAATTCTAATTTTAAAAAATGATTTTTCTCTGTAATTGTAAAACACTAAGATATAATTACCCCTTATTGGGGGCAGAACAGCCCTATTGGGTTTATTTCATGGTTAAATGATTCCCTTTTCTCTGTAATAATAAAACAGTACCTGTACTTGATCCCAACTAAGATATAATTACCCCTTATTGGGGGCAGAACAGCCCTATTGGGTTTATTTAATGGTTAAATGATTCCCTTTTCTCTGTAATAATAAAACAGTACCTGTACTTGATCCCAACTAAGATATATAATTACCCCTTATTGGGGGCAGAACAGCCCTATTGGGTTTATTCAATGGTTAAATGATTCCCTTGTCTCTGTAATAATAAAACAGTACCTGTACTTGATCCCAACTAAATATAATTACCCCTTATTGGGGCAGAACAGTCCTATTGGGTTTATTTAATGGTTAAATGATTCCCTTTTCTCTGTAATAATAAAACAGTACCTGCACTTGATCCCAACTAAGATATAATTACCCCTTATTGGAGGCAAAACAGTCCTATTGGGTTTATTCAATATTTCAATGATTTTTAGCAGACTCAAGCTATGGAGATCTAAATTATGGAAAGATCCCTTATGCGGAAAACCCCAGATCCCGAGCATTCTGGATAACAGGTCCCATACCTGTACAACATAAAGATAAAAAATGTTGTAAGCCAATTAAATGGACTTTTATTATGGCTAATACTCATTGCTAGACTTTACATACCTTTTTATTCTAAAAAAACAGAAGTTTGTAAAGAGCCTAATAATGTGGAATTTGTATTTTTTTACAAGAGCCATTAATAGCCAGTCAGGGTACAGTGGCCCTGAGGTCTCATAATGCATTGGCAAGCAGCATTCACAAATACTAAACTAATATCAAAATCCAATCATCTAGATAATATATCCTTCTCTGGGCACTTTATCTCTCCGCTAACAGTAGGCTCCGAGAGGTAACGACCTTCTATTTGTCTGCGGAGAAATCACAGTCTTATTATGTTGTCTCTAAAGTAACCACTTTAAAATATCTTTGTGGGAGCCATTAAAATAGTTTCATTTTGTCTGTTGCATTTCATAAATGGATAATAAATGACAGTGTCGGATATAAAATCTTTATGAAAGGATGGGAGATGCGGAGGAATGTTTTATTAAAATGCATGGCTCCGATGTCAGTTCCATCAGTTAACAGTTATTTTTTGTGTAAACAAAGAGCTCTGTCCTGTGCTACAATCATAGTTTTCTTCTGGAAGTACATCATCTACTGCTTAGAACAAGAAACGCTTAAACAACATACAACATACTTAATTTGTATGTATGTATGTATAACTTTATTTATAAAGCGCCACAAGGGTACGCAGCGCTGTACAATCTTACAATATACACAATTACACACAGGGAGGACAAGTGTTATAATAAATACAACACCTTAAGTAGAATAGTAGGGTATTAAATTTCAGGGTCTATATCAGGGGTCCCCAACCTTTCTTACTCGGGAGCCACAGTCAAATGTAAAAAGACTTGGGGAGCAACACAAGCACCATAAAAGTTCATGGAGGAGCCAAATAAGGGCTGTGATTGGCTATTAGGCAGCCTCTATGCACCCTATCAGCTTACAGGGGGCTTTATTTGGTAGGAAATCTTGTTTTTATTCAACCAAAACTTGCCCCCAAGTCAGGAATTCAAAAATAACTCCCTGGTTTGGGGGCACTGGGAGCAACATCCAAGGGGTTGGGGAGCAACATGTTGCCCCTGAGCTACTGGTTGGGGATCACTGGTCTATATCAACCCACTTTTCCCAAACTTTGTTAAATTTCTCCAGGCAACCTCTTTTCATGTAGGTAATTTTGTAAAGGGGGATGTTCTTTTCTATTAATAACTCCCAGGACCTTAGGGTAGGCCTTGTTTGAGATTTCAAGTTTACGGCTATGTTCTTTTTTGCATAAAGGCACAACATAGACAATAAGGTTCGATCTGCCCTTATGGGTGATACGTCCGCCATCTGATTTAGTAGCAATACCTTGGGATCTAGTGGTAGTTGTACTAATACTGTGTATTACCTGTTGCCAAACGGTCTGGACTTGTGCCTATATCCAGCTTGGTTATGACTGCAACGTGGGCATTTTGGGATTAGGGTTGGGTTCATTTTGTGTAATCTCAGCAGAGTAAAATATACTCTGTGCAGGAAGTTTATTTGGGTCATTTTATCTTTGCTGCTTATAACCCCAGCTGTCCTTTTTTAATTGGTTAGTCTTCTTTGCCTCATGGTTTTAGAGGTTTTCCAGGTTTCTCCATTTTTTCGTGGCAAATTTTTGCACCCGTTTCGTGAAACAGTCCCCTAAGTACGAAATGCAGAAATTTGCTATGAATCCATGCTTGTCAAAACAATTTTACTTACCGCTAGTGAGGAGCAGGTCAGTAGAGGAGCGTAACACATGGGTTGGTTGGTTGATATCTAGAGATGAGTTCAGAGATGTACGGTGGGGCAGAGTTATGAATTGCTTTGAGTCATTAGTTTGAATTTCATTCTGGATGGTAGGGGAAGCCAGTGCAGGGATTGGTTAGAGTGGCACGGCAGAGGGATTGGCAGAGTGGCACGGCAGAGGGATTGGCAGAGTGGCACGGCAGAGGCATTGGCAGAGTGGCACGGCAGAGGCATTGGCAGAGTGGCACGGCAGAGGCATTGGCAGAGTGGCACGGCAGAGGCATTGGCAGAGTGGCACGGCAGAGGGATTAGCAGAGTGGCACGGCAGAGGCATTGGCAGAGTGGCACGGCAGAGGCATTGGCAGGCAGAGGGTGGCAGGGCACGGCAGAGGCATTGGCAGAGTGGCACGGCAGAGGCATTGGCAGAGTGGCACGGCAGAGGCATTGGCAGAGTGGCACGGCAGAGGCATTGGCAGAGTGGCACGGCAGAGGCATTGGCAGAGTGGCACGGCAGAGGCATTGGCAGAGTGGCACGGCAGAGGCATTGGCAGAGTGGCACGGCAGAGGCATTGGCAGAGTGGCACGGCAGAGGCATTGGCAGAGTGGCACGGCAGAGGCATTGGCAGAGTGGCACGGCAGAGGCATTGGCAGAGTGGCACGGCAGAGGCATTGGCAGAGTGGCACGGCAGAGGCATTGGCAGAGTGGCACGGCAGAGGCATTGGCAGAGTGGCACGCAAGAGCGATTGGCAGAGTGGCACGCAAGAGCGATTGGCAGAGTGGCACGGCAGAGGAGGAGCGGTTGGAGAGGTGTATGAGCCTGGCAGCAGTATTCATTATGGACTGGAGAGGGATTAAAAAATGAGCTGCTAAACTCAGAAAAAAAATATTACTATAAAACTAAAAATAATTAAATAAAAATCTGCAAACTTCCACAGCATTAATGGGTGACGAGTGATAGACAATTGAATTATCTTTAATAAATTGTTGCATTCTGTCTACAGACTCATCTTAAAATTTAGAAATCAATACTGAATAGGGACTCTGTGTATGAATGGTTATAATAATGTGCATAAATAACCCAGTCAGGCTTTGCATTGAGTTGATCAGTTTAAAGACTTTTCTGCAGATAGTGAATGCTGAGTGAGGTTACAGTAGATAGAGCTGATCCAAGTAGCACAATGTACCGTATGAAGGTTCAATTGGAGGGGATTGAATATTGAGAAATAGAAACCAAATTCTTGCTATTTATATAAGAAGTTTTGGACTGGGGTACCAGGGGCCCACCAGAAAACTTTAGATTGTGGGCCCAAACAATTTTTTTTTCTCTCTTCACTCACATTTATTTATTATTAATTATTTATTCTCACTTCTATTTAATTTCCTTGTTCTCATATAGAAATGAGAAATGACCACGGTAAAGGCATACAAGGCAAATGGTTGGGTGAGCCTGAGGGCCCAGTGGGATTTTCCTGGTGGGCCAGTCTGACACTGTATATAAGGTATTCTTAACCATCTGTCAGTCAAACTATTTTCTTCTAATCCAGTCTGAATTGACCTTCTCAGACACAAGTGTAGGCTTCTCCATATGCTAACACTGGACTTTGTACATTGGCACATTGGTAGCCTTTGGACTATTCCCTCAGATCACACCGAAATGAGTTCATACAAAATAGCTTTCTGTTTTATATTACATAATGTGCGTGTAGTCGGGATAAAATGGGAAACTCGGAACCTGTAGGAAAACCCATTTAAATAGAACGATAGCAGTAAAATAGCGGGACTTGGCACATGTTGTATTTTTCACCAATTACCGCCGTCAAAAACATTGTGTTTTTTTTTTTATCCTGTTAACAAGCCTTAACGGCGCTTGTGCCACTGATGCTGACAAACTCATTAGCTGGCAAGTTTACATAGCAACACTGCAGGCAATTGGATTGATTCCTTCTCTCAGTTCACCCAAATACTAAACAAATCATCCATCAAGCACCCAGCTATATCAGTGTGTGGCTTCTTACTGCTAACGTGTGTGATCCTGCAGCAAATGTGCTTTTAATGAAATACCCAGGTAAGGGACCTGAGGAAATTCCCAAAAACACCTCAAAGGAGAGAGTTGTAGTCTTTCTTTAGCATGTTTGCATAAAAGGCCGCTATATTTCACTTTGTATTTGTACATTAAAAAAAAAACTTGATCAAATAAAACCGTAGACCTCAAATTTATAATTTTCTCATCATTTGTAACGGGTCGGCAAGCACAAAAAATAGTTGGAAAAACTTGAATAAATAGTCGAAAGTTTGCTTCGGTCAGCTCCCATTTACTTTTATATGAACTTGCAAGCTTTCAGATGCTGATGGATTACATTCCAGTTTTTCACGGTTTTTCTCTGCTGAATAAATATTGAAAATTCAAGTTTTTTTTTTAACAATTAGTGAAAGTGAAATGAATCAAGGAAAGAATTAAAATATGAATTTTGATAAATGAACCCCCTAAGTCATGTGTATCCTCCTTTATTCTCAAGCTGACTAGCAGCAATCTTCCTATTCAGCTGCCATATGCAGTGTGGGACTGGCCCCCCAGACTACCAGGAAAACTCCCAGTGGGCCCAGGTGTCAGTGGACCCTCCTGATCCTGACTATTTGGCCTGTTTCATGGTTATTTCCTGTTTCTGAATGGGAAGAAAGAGGAGAAATAGATGGAAGAATAGATGCTAGTACGTAAATAAAAGAGACTAGGAGAATGAAGAGGTTGGGCAAGGAAATGAGGAAAAATAATTTGGAAAGTGGGCCTAGGGTCTAAGGATTTCTGGTGGGCCCCTGGGTTCCGAGTCCGACACTGGCCATATGCCTTCTATGCTGTTATCATCCAATTACAATTAATAACTGATTCAGGGATACTTTACGCCAGTGGTTCTCAACGTCCCTAATGCCACGATCCTTTAATACAGTTCCTCATGTTGTGGTGACCCCCAACCAAAAAATTATTCCTGAGATCATTGGAAATATGTGTTTTCCAATGGTCTCAGACAAGCCCTGTGAAAGGGTTGTTCCAACCCCAAAGGGGTCCCGACAGGTTAAAAACCGCTGCTTTACATATAGAATTTGCAAGAAAAAACTCCAAAAAAGCCTCCTTAGAAGATAATACCAAGATACTAAGCACATTATAGAGAATATTGGTCAATTAAACTCCCCTCTTTCCTGTCCTGCTCACCCCTATATAGACATAAAACCCACATTTCTATGGACCAATCAGATCTCCCATGAGATGTACTGTAATTACTCCTACACACATTAAACATATAAATTGGTTTTATATAGAACTACTTTGAGTTTGGCCATGTCTAGCAGATGCGGCCTTCAGGTGTTATTGTCGATATAATTATAGCAGATTCAAGTTTATGAAGAGATTATATATTTTCACTTAAAAGGTTTTTAATGAAAGTTCAACCCCAGAATATATTTTTTTCTGTGAATTAGTTGTTGATATCTGAAATTAAATAAAAATAGAATGAAGAAATGGATAAAAAAAAAGATAACTCATGTTTATGTAGGGATCCCAAAGATTTGGGCCCCTTAGGTGGGTTCCCCTTTAGACAGGCACCAGAGGGTGGCCTTATGGGTTATGGACACCTAATGGTGGTCTTGCTGTTTATGTGTGAAAAGGGAGTTTCCCTGTTATTCAGCAGCAACCACTAGGTGGCAGTGTGCTGAAGTATAAAATGGGTAATTGTGCAAGGTTTTAGTCCTGGAACCCCTCCTCTGTGAAGAGGTTATCTACAGGCTCTAGAGAGTTCTAGCGTAGGAGTTTATATTATAGTTGGCTCTAGGAGTGACAGACAGGAATATCTAGAAAGGGCAGACGAAAGCCCCACAAGGAGGTAGCGAGGTTAAGATCTCCCGGCAGGAGTACCGAGGAGAGCCCTTAGAGAGGGTCTTCTGGCGTGAGTACTGGGGGAGCTCCCAAAGAGGGTCTTCTGGCGTGAGTACTGGGGGGGAGGTCCTAAAGAGGGTCTTCAGGCGGGAGTACCAGGGGTAAGTCCAAGTGAGAGGGTCTTCAGAGAGAAGTAAAGGAGAATACCTGAACTGCATGTTACACTCTTGAATGTCCTGTGTGCACTAATAAACAAGTTATTTGGGTAATCAGCACATCCTGTCTCCTGGTCTGTTCCTCACAGTGTGGATCCTCCACTGCCTGGAAAGGGGGGCAAGGTACCGGGAGTTGCAGGGAGTCCCTGTCCAAGGAGGACAATACAGAGTTTCCCAGGGAGGGGTGTTACAGTTGAACCTCTCTCTACCCTGGGTGGAGGCACACCAAGTAACAGCAATATTATACCTTCCCCCCATAGTAAGTGGACTTGGGGCTCCTGTAGTCGGGGCTCTAAATGCGCGGTAAAAGTAGCAGCACCATATAAAGTGGGCTAAATTTACAATAAGGTTAGCAGACTTCCAAAGTAAAATCTGGGGACAGAAATGCTGGCCGTGCAACGCCCACTTTTTGGCCAATCTCCAATTGCCATTCACCTACTCAACATTGCAGTCACATATATTAATCTTAACATATTTCGCTAGAAAATTTAAAAAAAAAATAGGTAAACATATTCCTTCCATCAGCAACAGAAAAACTAGAGTGGGAAATTTGGAGGATGTAGGAGGAGGGAAAGGGGGCAGGAAACAGAGGATCCCTCCTTCCTTCTTCCTGTCCTGAAATGGCACCAATTGGCTTGGGGGATGGCTCTGTTACCACGGAGAAAGCTGGGGATGCTTGTCGGGGTTAATTTTCCACAATGACGGAATCTCAAACAGGGTCAGTCCCTCTGCAATGGGGACTGAAGGCAACTTTTGTTTACAAGAAACTTATTGTATTTTTTCTGGATTTCTTTATAATTGTTAGCATCTTCCATTAGTATATTCTCAAAACAGGAAAGTAACAAAGCCTACATTTTTTTCTTCCAGAGGCTTTTTCTTAATCTGATATATGAGTGCACTCGGCTGGCTTGGCAAACTGAAGTTCATGTGAATTAAGCTGATTAGTTTTTTTTATATACCGACAAACACAATTACAATGAATTTAATCAGACAGAAGTGAGCCACTCTCAGACCTGGAATCAGAGCATATCATTTCTGGTATTAAATATCTTTGCTTTTTAATGGTTTCTTAATTAAAAAAAAAAAAACTTATATCAATTAAACTAAAAACAGAACTAGTTTTATGTTATTATGACTGGAAGATAATTTGAAAACCACGATGAACCATAAGTCTCAACTAGACCTTTATGGATTTAGAAACAATCTTTGTACTACATTTCCTTTACATTTGGCAAAATCCACTTGTGATTTGAGCACACAGGAGGTTTGTAGTATATAAAGTAAAATATCATAATATATTACAATATAGCATTATGATTGGTTTATAATATCTTAATTTAATTGTTTTGTCCTACTCAAGCTTTATCTACATTTCCTGTATTTCTATATTAAATGGGGCACCTACAGACTTTCTGGTTGGGAAGTGGTATAAAGTCACTTGGGTTCAGATTTAGTTCTGCTGAACAGATAGTATTTAGCCAAGTCTCATCCTATGTGTAGTGATGAGTGAATCTGTCCCGTTTTGCTTGTCCGAAAAATCCGCTAAACACGTTTGTCGACTTTTTCGCTCAGTGTCTTTTTTCGATGCCCATGTCTTTTTTTGTTACCTGCGTCTTTATTTCCTTGTGCACGTCTTTTTTTGCCACGACCGTGCCCATTTTGATGCGACCGCATCCGTTTTTTAATGGCAAAATGCGGAAATTCCATGCCTGGTGAAAATAATCACTCATCACTACCTATGTGCTGAGATTTGGCTGAATCATTTATTGAATCCTGTATTTAATACATCCCTGCTTTAAGTATATTCTCCTTTACATCTGAGTAGTGATGAGTGAATCTGGCCTGTTTTGCTTTGGCGAAAAATCCACGAAACGGGGAAAATGCAAAGATTTTTTGTATGTGGGCAACACGTTTTGGTTGCACAGTGAATTTTTCCTCTGCAAATTTTGTTCCCTGTTTTGCAAAAACATCAACCAATGGCAAAATTCCGAAATTCACCCCGAAGCCATGCCTGGCAAAAAACTTTGCCCATCACTAGTCAGGATTTGTTTTGTATATCAATGTATATCAACATTGGGGGGGTTAAATAAAGCGTGAAGTCCACCATATTTTATGCACTTTGCCTCTCTAAGATGGATTGCAGAGACCTATGTTCTCTAGTGAATACAGTGCTACCTGCATTTGGCAGTGCTGTATTCATAAGGAACATGCAGAGGCACATAGGTGTAATCCTCCCGCCTCATACCCATCTCCGCACTTATTCATCATTTTGAAATGCAGCTTAGGGAGCGCTGTTGGGCAGAGGGCGCAACAAAGCCACGTGATTTATTAAAACAGCCTTTTAGAAAAAATCATGAACAAAAACAGTGCAGAAATTTTTTTTTTGTGTTTTGTAGCACAAATGAGAGCTTCAAAAAAACTTCCCAAAAACCTCTAAAACCACAAAGCAAAGAAAGAAAGTCAACTGAAAAAAGACAGTTGCCATTGTCTTCTACATGACCTCGACAGCTTTTAGATGGCGTATTTTTACATTCAGATTTGTCACAGTTTTACATAATAAATCAGGGGTCCTCCAACTTCTGTCCAAAGGGGCCGTATCAAGCCCCTCAGACTGTTGGAGGGCCGGACCGCCATCACCAGCACCTGCCCCCCCCCCCCACCGTCGGCAGACTGTGGCATTCCTTCTCTTTACCTGCCATGATCAATGCTGAATGTTTTTCTCTTCCTCCGACTTTTGTTTTCTGTCTTTAGAAAGGAATTAGCCCACACCCTCTTTCATATACCGCCCAGCCCCCCCCCGCCGCCATCATCAAACTGTGGCCCAGACTGTTCGCATTGCCCCCCAACCCCTCTCCCCCGGCGCTCAGTTCATTAATGCTGCGCCCTACCTGTATCAGTTCCCCCCCTGGTCTGCAGTCCGTCCTCCATCTCAGCTCCCCTGTGCCTCTCCATGCTGAGTCCTCTCTTTCCACTGCCAGGGGTGAGGACACAGCGGGGGGCCCCTCTCCCCTGGCGCTCAGTTCATTAATGCTGCGCCTTACCTGTATCAGTTCCCCCCCGGTCTGCAGTCCGTCCTCCATCTCAGCTCCCCTGTGCCTCTCCCTGCTGAGCCCTCTCTTTCCACTGCCAGGGGTGAGGACACAGCGGGGGGCCCCTCTCCCCTGGCGCTCAGTTCATTAACACTGCCCCCTACCTGTATCAGTTCCCCCCCGGTCTGCAGTCCGTCCTCCATCTCAGCTCCCCTGTGCCTCTCCATGCTGAGTCCTCTCTTTCCACTGCCAAGGGTGAGGACACAGCGGGGGGCCCCTCTCCCCTGGCGCTCAGTTCATTAACACTGCCCCCTACCTGTATCGGTTCCCCCCCGGTCTGCAGTCCGTCCTCCATCTCAGCTCCCCTGTGCCTCTCCATGCTGAGTCCTCTCTTTCCACTGCCAAGGGTGAGGACGCACCGGGGGCCCGGGTAAATTCCTCTGGGGGGCCGGATCCGGCCTGCGGGCCATAGTTTGGGGACCGCTGTAAGAAATGGTGAAAATATCACGCTTTTCATGAAAAAAATTGTTTTTGCAAAAAAAAATACGAATCATGAATGTCCCCCATTGTGTATATTTGATTGACCTCCCTGATATTTTTTTTGATGCTCCAGGGAATATGCTGTCTCTTTTTCTAATATTATTATTAATATAGTGCTGATTATATATTGGCCTGCCTATCTACAGAGGGACTTTGCCATAACTCACGTAATTGTATAGATCTACGTGGCTGCCAAGTTTCTGCTATATTTTCTCGTCAGTAGCGAAGACCAAGGTGAGTAAGCGAAGGTCGTTGGTTAGAACGCTATTCCTGAGCCGTAAATACATTCACATTATGCATTGAAATGATCAGTGCTTAACCCCATGCTGTGTATTTCCACTTCCCTTGATGTATATATTTTTATTTTCGCTCGGCGCCTTATTCCAGTATTTACATCTGACTGTGAAATGCGCGCATAATGCAGCGTACTGCTATGTGATTGAGTCCGACTTCGTGAATGATTACCTCGAAGGGCCATCAAGGTGAATGCAGATGCGAGTAAGGGTCCTGGAGCATTAAGGCTTTCTGCTGATTGATAACTACATTTAAGCGAAACCAATAATCAGACTTTAATGTTCCGGCAACGCAGGGATTTTAAACAAAATGAAAAACCATGAACATCTGGGGTAAATCTGTTTCCTTTTTTTTTTACAGTTCAATAATTGGTATCTCTTCTGTACCTCATTTATGCAATATAAAACATTTGAAAACAGATGGAGATTACATGGACGGCAGCACTCCTATTGAACACATGCTACGGAGAAACAAAAGAGCATATTTTAATCTTTTTATCAAACACCTTGGAACATCTTGCCATCGGAATTGTGTTGCGTCGTGAAAATAAAGAGTAGGTTTAGGCTCCTCGGGTTAAACAATTAGAGTCTGACTTAGACGAATGAAAGAAGATGCCGGCATACATTTTTCAGAATATTCTGTAATGGTTGAATAGGCCAGAGTGGAGAGGGAGTCACGTGTATAAGCGATTGTACTAAATAGATTAAAAGAAAACACCAACACTCCATTTTCCTTTGAGTGGGTGGAGGTCGGCCACAGCTTTATTGATACTAATGATATTAAACCGGTAAACGTCCTTGCCCTATTTTAAACAAAATAGTATACGCCCATATGCCAGCTACCACAACCGCGGGGGGCATGTAACCTACAATCTCTCATACCCGAAAGGGCAAGGACCAAATTCAAAAAAATACCCGCCCGCAGCTGTGACAATATAAACAAAGTAGCCATAAACAAATACAGGTATCGGACCCCTTATACAGAAACCCATTATCCAGAAAGTTCCAAATTACAGAAAGGCCATCTTCCCATAGACTCCAATGTAATCAAATAATTCACATTTTTAAAAATGATTTCCTTTTTCTCTGTAATAATAAAACAGTACCTTATACTTGATCCCAACTAAGATATAATTACCCCTTATTGGGGGCAGAACAGCCCTATTGGGTTTATTTAATGGTTAAATGATTCCCTTTTCTCTGTAATAATAAAACAGTACCTGTACTTGATCCCAACTAAGATATAATTACCCCTTATTGGGGCAGAACAGCCCTATTGGGTTTATTTAATGGTTAAATGATTCCCTTTTCTCTGTAATAATAAAACAGTACCTGTACTTGATCCCAACTAAGATATAATTACCACTTATTGGAGTCAAAACGATCCTATTGGGTTTAATTACTGTTTAAATACCTGTAATTTTTTTGTAGACTTAAGTTAGGAGATCTGAATTACGGAAAGACCCCTTATACGGAAAACCACAGGTCCCATACCTGTAGTATAAAAACAAGATAATTGTGCAAGAAACAATATATACAGTATGTACTTTTAACCAGAAACACACAGGAAAAAAGGGGGTTGGTGGATGTTAAGATCGGTTGCCATTACTGGGTGCTAGATGGGACAGGTGCCCGTGATGTGAGGGAAAAGACGGGTAAGCGTCTCCTCTTTTAACTACCACCCCCCCCTAAAACCTCCAACCAATCCTGTACTCCCTCGTAATAGCTCCCAGGGGTCCTCACAGCTCCCAGCACCTCCCCACAGTCCGAGGCACGCTTCGTTAGCCACTTTGGTGCCTGAAAGACTGTAGCTAAAAACCTGGACTTGTCACTTGAGACAAAGGTATTCTTTCTTTCTAGTAACCAACATTTCATGGGAATTAGTAGAACATTAGCTGAGGTTGGCATTGGTTAAAAAAATGTGCCATGGTAGGGCAATATTGTAGGGCTCTAAAATGGACACAAATCAAAAGTGTTGATTTGCATCCAAAATAGCACTTTGCACTGATATAAATAGACATGGCCATAGTAAAAAAGGGTAATTTACACAGTGCAAAGTGCAATTTTCTGATGCAAAACACCATCTGCAAAGCAGTGGTTTTCTGGCCTAATTGGAGCCCCATGACAAGTTGCACATTTTCAGCATGGCTTTGCAGTTATAATAGCATCAGCATGCAATTATTTTCCTGCAAGTCTGCTGTGCCAAACAACACAACCCAACATGGGAATTCTCTAATCACTGCCATGTTCAGGGTGGAGGTGGCTCCATAGTTCCCCAGCATCAATAGACACACTTGGGCACAATTCAGCAGAAGAGGCAGATAGGATGCAATAGTACTTTGCACAACTATAGGGAAGTACAAGCAGTGTGTTGGGACACAAGCACCTTTAATAAATGACATATACCCCTAATATCCCTATCCCTGTAATCTGTTCCTTCAAAAAGTATGAATAAATACCATTTTTATATGCTGAAATCCAGCTGCAAACCAGTTCTTCTCTTTCTGCATCATTTGAAATCCTGTCAGGGGAGGAGGGACTCAAACACTGATGTTACAAGTTGTAACAACTTCTCCACAGCTTACAGACAGCATGCAGGAACTACATAACCCACAATGCATTGCACTGGGATGTTCCTTTTCTTTATTGACATCTCGTGTGCAGGGAATTGTGGGATTGGGAGGAGGCAGGCTGAAGGCAGGCTGAGGGACAGGCGACTACTGTTACATTTTATTTGAGTCACAAAGTAGTCAGCCAGATCAGCAGGGGAACAGGGGGCGGGGCTTAGGGAACTGTTCCAAACCTTATTACATTAAAAATCATTAAAACAGGGCTGCATATTTTTTAATTGATGAATTTTGATTGAAATTATGTTTCCTTTGTTTAATTTGTGTTTGGGTGGAGTTCCCCTTTACTACATGCAACATTTGAGACACTTGCAGTATTAAACGACTCTTTAAAAATCTTCTATGCAGTTGGTCAATTTTTAAAACCTGGGACGGATGGACATTTTATGAGGAATACAGTCAGGCATACAGAATGTCCATGGCCAGTGTCAGACTGGCCCACCAGGATGCCAGGAAAACTCCCGGTGGGCCCAGGTGTGAGTGGGCCCTCCTGCTCTTGAACATTCAGCCTGTTTCATGGTCATTCCCTATCTCTGAATGGGAACAAAGAGGAGAAATGGATGGAAGAATATATGCTGGCATATAAATAAAAGAGTGTAGGAGAATAAAGAGGTTGGGTGAGGAAAAATAGTTTGGAAAGCGGGCCTAGGGTCTAAGGTTTTGTGGTGGGCCCCTGGGTTCCCAGTCCGACACTGTCCATGGCTATTTAAAGACTAGGGTCAAACAACCAACTGTGAGTTTATTGTGTAATTATATGTGTATTACTTGTATTCAGTACAATAAAAGAAAATGAAAACATTTGGGGGCTAAAGTGAATAAATGCTAACCCCCTGCTCCCCCTCTGTGTCAGTAAGAGAACTCCAACAGGGTAAACCCTGGCATGTCTTCTCTACAGTTGGACCAGAAACGCTGTCATTAACATGGAATTTGAACAACAAAGAATGCAATTAAATTGTAAATACAGGACAAATGGTGTTTGAGTGCAATTAGTTCAGACACTGACAATGAGTAATCATTACAAAATGAATCCTGGCTTCTCGTAATGAACAAATATGAAAGGAAGTTTCGCTTTACACAAAGATCTCCAGGAGACCAACCGAGCTTCTAATCAACAAGTTAAGTGCATGTTTCATGTACAGGGTGTGCAGCAAATCTATGGTGCCGAATTGTGTTGCCCATTCTGCGAAACAATCTGCCAATGGCGAAATGCGGAAATTTCACCGTGAAACCATGCCTGGGGAATTATTTCACCCATCACTACTGGCTAGTGATGAGTGATGAATTTTTTGCCTGGCATGTAGAGATGTAGCGAACTGTTCGCCGGAGAACTAATTCGCACGAAAATCGGGTGTTCGCAAGTTCGCGAACTTTTAGCGAAGTTCGCAATTTTGGGTTCGCCTTAGCTGGAGCCAAATTCTGACCTCTCACCCCAGAGCCAGCAGATACATGGCAGCCAATCAGGCAGCTCTCCCTCCTGGACCACCCCCAGACCACTCCATATATAAACCGAAGCCCAGCAGCCATTTTACATTCTGCCTGTGTGTACTTGATGAGTTAGCATAGGGAGAGAGCTGTGCAGGGGTTTGAGGGACAGTTTAGGTAGCTTTGCTGGCTAGTAATCTACTTTCTACTGCTCTGTATGTAGCTGCTGTGGGCAGCTGTCCTGCTGATCTGCTGTAACCCAATAGTCCTTGTAAGGACTGCTTTTATTTTCTGATAACTGTTACTCTAGTCTTCTTTTCATTGTGTACTGCAGCTCCGTCTGTGTGTGTTGGAGACAGGTGTGCTGCACATAGTAGTGCACTAAGCACCAACCACACATTGAACCGGCTGTAACCTTTACACGACTTGATTGGCATGTAGACCCCGGACGTTTTAAAGCAATTTATTACACAAGTTTAGAAATGTAGTGTGATTTCTGCCCTTTACAGCACAAAACGCAACGCTGTGTCAACAACGTATTTTTCAGATACATTTTTGCGAACTTTTTTTGTGAGGTTCGCTACATCTCTACTGGCATGGTTTCACAGCGAAATTCCTCATTTCGCTGTTGGCGGATTTTTTTCGTGAAACGGGAGCAAAAAGTGAGGTAAAAGTTGCAGTCCCATTGTCAAAAAAAGGCAGTCGCGTCAAATACATTCCCATAAAATTTGAAAAAAAATAGAGATCATGTTTTTTTGCTGCATTTTAGTTGAATTGGGGATAAAATGGATTTTTTTTTTTTATACATTTGTCCCTGAGTAGTGATGGGTGAAATAATTTACCAGGAATGGATTCATGGTGAACTTGCTTTTGCCATTGGTGGATTCTTTCACAAAACAGGTGACAAAATTCGCTGCAGAAAATTTGCCGCACATCAAAAATTTGTCGCCCGTGTCAAAAAATTGTCGCACACATAAAAAAAAAAAATATTCTTTTTGACACGGGCAATCATTTTTGACAGCCTATTCAAAACGCGGAAATTCACCACGTCATTTTCACCATTTCGTGAATTTTTCGCGAAAACGGGACAGATTCGCTCATCACTATCCCTAAGTTGTTTTTAAAGCTTCCTGCTACTGTACTTTTTTTAGGCATGGATTTGTGGCGAATTTCCACGTTTTGCCACTGGTGGATTTTTTCACGAAACAGGTAACAAAATTCGGCGCACGTCAAAAAAATTGTTGCACGTGTAAAAAACAAAATTCAATTTTTTTTTTACACGGGTGACAATTTTTTTACACCGACTACAATTTTTTGACGTGCAGTGAATTTTGTCACCTGTTTTGTGATAAAATCTGCCAATGGTGAAATACGGAAATTCGCCATGTCATTTTTGCCATTTCATGAATTTTTAAGCGAAGCGAAACGGGACATATTCGCTCATCACTATCCCTGAGTTAATGTTTTTAAAGCTTCCTGCTACTGTACCTTTTTATTATCTACTGGTTGCTGGCAATGGAATATTTGATTATTTTTGCTCCTGTTGGGAATCGTTGTTGATGTTACTATGCAGGGAGCTAATAGCAAGCCTGTAGGCAAAGGAACCGATATTTAATATATGTTTATTTGAATTGCAGTTTATGATGTTTACTTTTCCCACTTTATCTAAAACATAAACCTTGAAAAGACAAAGGTTTAAACACTTATGTATCAGGTTACTTTGAAAGCAAAGGGATCGCTGCCACTTATAAGTGATAATACAGATTTCTGCTTTTGCCTCTGGGTATTTACAATATGGAACCCGCCATTAGAAGCTGCTTGCGCTAATTGCATCACACCGATGGAACAATACCATTTGATTTGACTGATTAAACCTTTGTAGATATGCTTCCGCCATATTTCTACAACGATTTTCTTCTTTATAATGACGGATAAGTGTTTCGGAGATAGGAACCCACAATCAAACATAATTGGAAAATTCTTGTTAAAGCATAAACTAATGAATAGAACTGCTGCTTCTGTACATTTTCATCACTGGAACTTTATGTACCTAAATAACATAAAAATGCAACTGCCTAACTTTCATGTCTGGCTGGATCATGTTTGGGTTTGGGAGGTGCCTTCACCAAGCTTCCTTTTAAATACTGTATAGATCAGGGATCCCCAACCTTGTTTACTTGTGAGCCACACTCAGACATGAAAAGTGTTGGTGATCCTCACAAGCATGGGAAAAGTTATTTGGGGGTGCCAAATAAGGGCTGTGATTGGCTATTTGGTAGCCCCATAGGGACTGCTGGCCTGCAGGAGGCTCTGCTTGAAGTAAAACTGTCTCTGTGGTTCCAAAACTTGTCTCCAAGCCACAAATGTAAAAATGGCACCTACTGTCAGGCCACTGAGAGCAACACCCAAGGGGTTGGTGAGCAACATGTTGCCCCGGAGCCACTGGTTGGGGATCACTGGTATACTGTAGATTAACGCAAATGAGGTAAGAAAAGAGTTTAGACAGCTAGGTCCAAGATTGATCACTTCAAATGTTCCTATCCTGCTTTGGTATTATTAAGGCTTGTTCCCCAATAACTGGAAATTATTTAATACTTGGAATGTGAAAAAATGTATTTTTAAGCTGTAATATTGGTGTGTAGGCGCCATCTCAGTGCATTGTGCCTGAGTCTGAGCTTTCAGCCAGCGCTACACATTAGAACTGCTTTCAGCTAACCTATTGTTTCTCCTACTCCCATGTAACTGGAGGAGTCCCTTGGATTTCTTACTATTGAGTGCTATTATGATACCTACTGGGAGCTGCTATCTTGCTCCCTTCCCATTGTTCTGCTGATCGGCTGCTGGGAGGGGGGGATATCACTCCAACTTGCAGCATAGCAGTAAAGTGTGCCTGAGTCTGAGCTTTCAGAAGGAGCTAGCGCTACACATTAGAACTGCTTTCAGCTAACCTATTGTTTCTCCTACTCCCATGTAACTGGAGGAGTCCCAAGCCGGACTTGGAGTTCTTACTATTGAGTGCTATTATGATACCTACTGGGAGCTGCTATCTTGCTCCCTTCCCATTGTTCTGCTGATCGGCTGCTGGGAGGGGGGGTGGATATCACTCCAACTTGCAGCGCAGCAGTAAAGTGTCACTGAAGTTTATCAGAGCACAGGTCACATGACTGTGGCACCCTGGGAAATGAAACATATGGCTATGCCCATGGGAAATTTCAAAATTAAATATAAATATATCTGTTTGTACTTTTGAAAAACTCTATGGTTTGTACATGTCAATAACAAATGATAAAACTAAATATCTGGTGGAGGTAACAGCCTATATAGAGTTAATTCACTATATAGAAAAACAAATAACAGCTGGAATGGAATATGCAGTAGGGTTTACTCAAGTATAAAACCAGCGGATTCATTTGATAGACAGCAAATGTGACATCTGCTTCAGTCCCTCCATGGGAAGTGTGAAAAACAAGAGCTATATCCACTCGTTCTCACTGAGGTTTTTAACGCCATTGTATAAGGTGATTTCGTGCCCTTTAAAATTGCAATCACACATAGTTGCACTTATGGAGAAATGTTATTTGTAAGGATTTACGACAGAGAGCTATAACAAGTATTTAACCCCCTCTCCTGCCGCCGAGACCTATCATATTATAAATACCTGCCGATACTTTATCCGTCATGTTTGAGATACCTGAGCTAAATACAGGCCAAGTGCCACTGATACCGGCATATTGTCTCTCTTCTACTGTAAGTTTGTTGCTTTTATCATTTTTTTTAAAGAAGTATTAAAAACAAATTCAACTCAGAAACTACAATTCGAGTCACATTAAAGATGTCTGTCTTCATTTGCTTTCAAACCCAGATCTCAGGAATGAACAGATTTGTACTTAACTATATGCACATATCTTCCTGGGCCCACGCACACTTCTGAATATATGCAAGTACAATCGTCTGGACGGATATCATTGAAGAAATAGGCTGAAAATAGATATTACGGGTATGGGATCTGTTATCCAGAAAGCTTCGAGTTATGGAAAGGCCATCTTCCCATAGACTCCATTATAAGCAAATAATTGTAATTTTTAAAAATGATTTTGTTTTCCTCTGTAATAATAAAACAGTACCTGTACTTGATCCCAACTAAGATATAATTACCCCTTATTGGGGCAGAACAGCCCTATTGGGTTTATTTAATGGTTAAATGATTCCCTTTTCTCTGTAATAATAAAACAGTACCTGTACTTGATCCCAACTAAGATATAATTACCCCTTATTGGGGGTAGAACTGTCCTATTGGGTTTATTTAATGGTTAAATGATTCCCTTTTCTCTGTAATAATAAAACAGTACCTGTACTTGATCCCAACTAAGATATAATTACCCCTTATTGGGGGCAGAACAGCCCTATTGGGTTTATTTAATGGTTAAATGATTCCCTTTTCTCTGTAATAATAAAACAGTACCTGTACTTGATCCCAACTAAGATATAATTACCCCTTATTGGGGGCAGAACAGCCTTATTGGGTTTATTTAATGGTTAAATGATTCCCTTTTCTCTATAATAATAAAACAGTAACTGTACTTGATCCCAACTAAGATATAATTACCCCTTATTGGGGGCAGAACAGCCCTATTGGGTTTATTTAATGGTTAAATGATTCCCTTTTCTCTGTAATAATAAAACAGTACCTGTACTTGATCCCAACTAAGATATAATTACCCCTTATTGGGGGCAGAACAGCCTTATTGGGTTTATTTAATGGTTAAATGATTCCCTTTTCTCTGTAATAATAAAACAGTACCTGTACTTGATCCCAACTAAGATATAATTGCCCCTTATTGGGGGCAGAACAGCCCTATTGGGTTTATTTCATGTTTAAATTATTTTTTTACTAGATCGAGATAGACATTATGGAAAAATCCCTAATCCGGAAAACCCCAGGTCCCGAACATTCTGGATAACAGGTTCCATACCTGTATTAGACATTAATTATTAGATGTTAGATATGTTTGATTCTACGTGCTTATTAGAAATAAAGCATATTTGAGTCTTTAGATGTTGCTTTTTTTCAAATTGTAAAACTTTTGTGGCACAAAATTCAGACATTTTCTTCCATATTTATCTTAACATAAATATATATAAACTGCATGATTGTAGTGATGGGTGAAATAATCCACCAAGCGCCACAAGGATTGGCAGCGCTGTACAATCTTACAAAATTACACACAAGGAGGACAAGTGTTATAATAAATACAATAAATAAGTATAAATACACAGGGAATAAGTGCCATGTGGTATGAGACACAGTAGGAAGGAGGTTCCTGCCCCGTAGAGCTTACAGTCTAAGTAAAAATATATGGTATGGATCAGTTCCATAAGCCCCACCCCCTGTTCTACTGTTGTTGATGTCCCTGCTCCTATATGAAAGAGCCCAATACGACCATGTTTTCAGTTTGAGGCAACATTCTTGTGAGTTAAGGAGAAACTAAATGTTTGACTGCAAAAGGGGGACCTGTACCTAAAAAAAAAAAAAAATCTGGACTTATACCCGAAAAAAAGACGTCTGCTGTAACTCTTAATTCTATATCAGATGCACGGTAAATGGAAAAAGCGAATGAGTTCTGCAAGATCATTGTGCAGGATGAATATAGATGATAATGGCATTTGTGCCTTGGCATATGACTGCATATTTCAGAGACTCATCCATCTGTACCACTTGAATCAAAT
This sequence comes from Xenopus tropicalis, assembly GCF_000004195.4. NCBI lineage: Eukaryota > Metazoa > Chordata > Amphibia > Anura > Pipidae > Xenopus > Xenopus tropicalis. Next base: position 163,621,656 of record NC_030678.2, on the reverse strand, counting down.
AACTGATCCAAAACTGGGCTACAGAGTGATGTATTTGATACAAAGAAGATGTGAAATGTGATTGAACTAATGGTCCAACCAGCCAACCAAATAGACCTTTAAAATATACATTATAATAATAGTCAACGTGGTCTCCATGACTGCAAGATCTAAGAGGCTTGAAGAAGTTAAACACTACAGCTCAGCATACAAATGCGGCCAACTTCCATAAGATGTGAGCCTTCCAGTAAAGCACCAGCTGGATTTGTTACAACTAGATACTTAGGGCAGGAGAAGAGCTTATCATCATAAACCTCCTATCAGAGCGGCCCATTCCCATTAGTTCATTATATGGCAATTCCAGAGACGCCAACGCAAAGCTATTTTCATAACATAATGTTTATATTATTTACAAAGCAGCAGACGTCCTCTCCAAATATATATACTAGCTCCCATAATAAATACGGGCTGTATAACCACAGTCTCCCAACTGCATTTTAGCCTCATTGATTGGCACTGAGAATTATGTTTTTGGCTTTGCGTTATCCCAGGGAATCCCTGTAGGGCTTTGCTAAGTGTAATAAGAGTGAGCTGATGATCTGAATTCCTTTTTGGGTAAAGATGGCCTTACAAGTCCAAATGTAGTCGAGTAATTTGGTTAATTTCACTCATACTGTCCGGCCAACTGGGGGCCATTTATACAGATAATCCTGTGATTCTGGTGGATGGAGAATTATCTTTCCTGGTGGAAGCTCCTCTTTGCTTCCAGCTGTTTCGCCTGAATAAAAAATGTATACTCATATGGCCCCTTGTACAGTATCCATTTATTAGACCCTCGGGAGATTATTTAGAATACTGTATGTGCACCTTCACTCTAATTCCGTTTGAAACAACTTGTTCGCTCATGTTGCATTTATTTCCCAAGGGGCCAACAGTGATCCTTCAGCCTTTCAGCCCTACCCTACAATTGCCAGCAGATGTTCTAGAACAGGGCTGTCCAACTGGAGACCTGTTGTTTGGATCTGGCCCTCAAAAGGATTTTTATGGCCCTCAGTTATCCCAGGGAATCCCTGTAGTGCTTTGCTAAGTGTAATATTAGTGAGCTGATGATCTGAATTCCTTTTTGGGTAAAGATGTCCTTACAAGTCGAAATTTAGTTGAGTAATTTGATGAATTTCACTCATACTGTCCAGCCAACTGGGGGCCATTTATACCGATAATCCTGTGATTCTGGTGGATGGAGAATTATCTGTCCTGGTGGAGGTTCCTCTTGCTTCCAGCAGTTTTGTTCATTTGCACAGTTGGCCTGAATGAACAACACATATATGGCCCCTCGTACAGTATCCATTTATTAGACCCTCGGGAGATTATTTAGAATACTGTATGTGCACCTTCACTCTTATTCCGTTTGAAACAACTTGCTTGCTCATGTTGCATTAATTTCCCAAGGGGCCAACAGTGATCTTTCAGCCTTTTCAGCCCTACCCTACAATTGCCAGCAGATGTTCTAGAACAGGGCTGTCCAACTGGAGGCCTGTGGTCCAGATGTGGCCCTCCAAAGGATTTTTATGGCCCTTAGTTAAATGTAATAAGAGTGAGCTGATGATCTGAATTCCTTTTTGGTAAAGATGTCCTTACAAGTCCAAATTTAGTTGAGTAATTTGGTGAATTTCACTCATACTGTCCGGCCAACTGGGGGCCATTTATACAGATAACCCTATGATTCTGGTGGATGGAGAATTATCTGTCATGTTGGAAGCTTCTCTTTGCTTCCACCTAAGGGGCCAACAGGGATCCTACAGCCCTTTCAGCCCTACCCTACAATTGCCAGCAGATGTTCTAGAACAGGGCTGTCCAAATGGAGGCCTGTGGTCTGGATCTGGCCCTCCAAAGAATTTTTATGGCCCTCAGTTACCCCAGGGAATCCCTGTAGTGCTTTGCTAAGTGTAAAAAGAGTGAGCTGATGATCTGAATTCCTTTTTGTGTAAAGATGTCCTTACAAGTCCAAATTTAGTTGAGTAATTTGGTGAATTTCACTCATACTGTCCGGCCAACTGGGGGCCATTTATACAGATAACCCTGTGATTCTGGTGGATGGAGAATTATCTGTCATGTTGGAAGCTTCAACAGTGATCCTACAGCCCTTTCAGCCCTACCCTACAATTGGCAGCAGATGTTCTAGAACACGGCTGTCCAACTTGTGGGCCAGATGTGGCCCTCCAAAGGATTTTTATGGCCCTCCAGTTGCTCAAAGGTTCCATAAACTTCACTTTATGAAATCATAATTTTATTATAGTCTAGCCCTTGGACATGCTATAGGAGAAGCAATCATCCCACTACATGTAATAAGTTGGACAGCACTGCTCTAGAACATACGGAAATAATTCACTTATCAACACTATGGCAACGTGCTCCTTTATGCCATGGAAAAAAAAAGTTGTTTTGAATTTAATAAATGAGCAGGTGGCTTCAGAAAGCATGTTGACTGAGCATAGTGGCTTCACACTGAGGCTAACAACGCCTTTTATTGATAATCTTCAGCCATCTGTTCTGATGATTTATTCATGCTACTGGAAGTGCAGGTGAGGGGAGAGAATGCAAATATACAGAAGATCTGATTCAGCCTGTGATTGCACAGCAGATCAATGCTATGGAAACCCTTCAGGGCAATTATAAAACTCCAACCAGGATATTGGTCTCAGCATTCTGACATTTCTCGCAGGTATCTCCCACTTTGAACTCAGCATGTCTGTTGCACATTAACAAGGCTGCAAAATGTCTGGATCGACTGAAGCGTGGAGCCAAAAATAAATATTCACACAAATATATACACTGCCAAAGATATACCGACACACACATACAGACCCACATACCCTCCTACACTTGTGCACACACACCAGCATACATATACACAAACACAGTACATATGCAAGTTATATAAATATATATAGCAGGAGTCTCCAACCTTTTTGACCGGTGAGCCTCATTTAAATGTAAAAAGAGCAACACAAGCATTCAAATGTACTTGGGGTGCCAAATAAGGGCTGTGATTAGCTATTTGGTACCCCCTATGTGGACTGGCAGCCTACAGACGGCTCTGTTTCCCAGTACACCTGGTTTTTATGCAACCAAAACTTGCCCCCAAGCCAGGAATTTAAAAATGGGCACTGACTTTGAGGCCGCTGGGAGCAACATCTAAGGGGTCATTGAGCAACATGTTGCCCCCGAGCCACTGGTTGGGGATCACAGATATATAGTTATGGCAATGGCAGATGTCCCTCCCCTGGAGGATCCTTCTTTTGCTTTGAAACTTTAGAGGTTTCGGAATTTTGAAAAAGTAAAGGTTTTGGTGTGACAATTCAAAAAATTCCAAGTTTCGCAACTTTTCTGCAACTTTGGGAAATGTTACTTTTAGTAAATGGGGCCCTAAGTAAACCCAGGATTGTTTTGCCTCAAATAAGGGTTAATTATATCTTAGGGGCAGAATTATCAAAATCGAGTTTGTGGGGGGGGAAAAAGACGACAAAAAGCCAAAGAAATAACAACACTTGTGCAACTTCTTCTTGAACACTTATTTAGGAAAAAAAAACCATGACATATTCTCTTCATCAATGAGGCTAAAAAAACCTGAATGCTTAAACTGGGAAAATAAATAAAGTTGCGGATTTTCCATTCTGATGTCCCTTCACTTCCCTGGAGGATCTTTCTTTGCTTTAAAACTTTAGAGGTTTTTGGATTGATGCTGTTTTTTAATGTGGCTATTCGGAAAAGTAGAGGTTTCAGTGCAAAAATTCAAAAAAGACTTTTTCCCTGTGCGTACTTTTTCAGTTCAGGCTTTTTTAGTAAATGTCAGACATTCGTGGAAATTAGTTTCTTCAAATTAAACAAAAAAAAATAGAAATTTTAAGCATTTTGGTAAATCTGCCTCATGAATATAGTTATATAGATATACATAGTTATAGATATGATCTTCGAACAGCGTTGGACTGGGGTGCCAAGGGCCCACCAGAAAACCTTAGCCCAGTGATCCCCAACCAGTGGCTCAGGGGTAACATGTTGCTCCCCAACCCCTTGGATGTTGCTCTCAGTGCCCCCAAACCAGGGAGTTATTTTTGAATTCCTGACTTGGGGGCAAGATTTGGTTAAATAAAAACAAGATTTCCTACCAAATAAAGGCCCTGTAAGCTGATAGGGTGCATAGAGGCCCCTAATAGCCAATCACAGCCCTTATTTGGCTTCTCCATGAACTTTTATGGTGCTTGTGTTGCTCCCCAAGACTTTTTACATCTGACTGTGGCTCACAAGTAAGAAAGGTTGGGGACCCCTGCCTTAGACCTTAGGCCCACTCTCCAGATCACCTTTCCTTCTCTATTCACTCACTTTCTTTAATTTCTTAATTACTTTTTACATTCTATTATCTATCCTTTGCTCCATTTCTTCTGTTTCTTCTTATATAGAATAGAGTAATGTCTATGGTGTAGGCATACAAGGCAAATGGTTGGGTGAGCAGGAGGGTCCACTGACACCTGGGCCCATTGGGAGTTTTCCTGGTATCCTGGTGGGCCAGTCCGACACTCTTTATTAAATGTTTTATTAATGATTTATATTATCTATTTACTAGTGCTTAGTGATGAGCAAATTTTTTCACCAGGCGTGGATTCGCAGCAAATTTCCACATTTCGCCATTGGCGAATTGTTTAGCGAAACTTCAGAGAAAATTTGCAGCAGAAAAATTTGTTGCGTGGTCGTGTCAAAATAGGCACGTGTGATAGTTCTGGTTGGTAAATAAAGTATAATTTTGGTAGGGAGACAAGTTGGTGGGGTGAAAGCATCCACTTACATGGCCTTCTGTTTCCTATGTTCTTAAAATTGTGTATGGGTGGGAGCAATGTACTCTGGGACACTATGGGGAAATAGGATTTCCTTCTTTGCAGGCCTAGTGAGTAGCAATGGGCGAAATATTCCCAGTCATGGTTTCACTGTGATTTTCCACGTTTTGCGATTGGCGGATTTTTTCGCCAAACAGGTCACAAATTTTGTCGCCGAAAAATTGTGCATTCTACGTTTTTTTTCGGCGTTCGAAACAATTTTTTTGACGAACATTTTCGCCATTTCGCGAATTTTTCAACGGGACAGATTCACTCGTCACTACTAGTGAGCCTTTGTGCTCAGACCTGCAGTAGTAACTGATATGCTTTGAATTTTACAGAACTAGAAATGTTACAAGGCTGCTTTATTTTCTGATATTTTTTGCTCTAACAAATACCTTATATCTAGGTGCTTTTTTCTGTCTTAAAAAAAACCCAAAACATTAAAATAAATAGTAAAACTGTTTTGTTAGTGATTTGGCTGCGTGAAGTTGTTAGTTTTAGATGTTTGTATTATTCTTCTGCTATTCATCAAAGTTCCATCTACCTGTGCTGAAATCAATGAAGAAGTCCAGGTCTGTTGGATCCGAGCCTTGATATCATTACTCACTCTGCTAGCTGTTCCCTATTAGAATCAATGAGAGGCCGAAAAGGTCTTGACAGACTATATTTTTCTCCTATTGATTTGATGACCAAACTGGTGCCCTAGAGTCTAACAATTGATTTCAAAAGGGAGAGCTGTCACGGTGGAGGCCAATTTGATACTATTAAACACATCAAGGCTTGTAATTAAAGCAAATGTCAGGTTGTCATATTTTACGAAATAAGCCTGGAGATAATTTTGTACACTTTAAAGCAATTAAAAACTGTGCAGACAGGCTGGAACCACAGTCGTGACTAGGTATAGACAGATTTAAGACTAGTTGCTCTACAAAAAAGATGCAAGTGTATCTGGGAAAAGAATTCATTAAGAGATCCCAAGCTTTCTGAAATTACTAACAGTACAAAATGACTTTATATAATATTTCTCATATCTAAGCACTTTACTAGATTTATGGTACTGAACTAAACAGAGTTTGGGCTCCTAGTCCATAAAATGGATTTTCATATAATTCTGTTCTAGTCTTGGATGAAGTAAGCGTTCCAGATCACACTGTCATCAATAAATAGATGAAATATAATCATATTTTGAAATAAATGAGAGTGAAACTAGAGGTTTTTTTCAGGATGGTTGCTGATCACTGAGATCTTTAACTGGCCAACGAAAATCGCTCAGTGCAACTAAGAAGGCAGCTTTAAAGGAGACATATTGGATAAATGGGAAAAACCTTAATATTGTAGGCAATTATGAATAATATACGGTGCTGGTTTCCCTTTGTTCTTAAAATGAATCCTATCTGTAACAATGGCCCCTTTATTGGAGCTCCCTATAGATCCTCTCACTTCTCTGACCATGTTTGAAATGAAGAGTGGGCGTGTACTAACGGTCCCTGCCAGAACCACAGTAGGATGGGGAGAGCCAATCACAGCCCTGCAGTCACACAAGCACAGACAGGCTTCAGTTCCCTATCAGGTCAGCCTAGTTGCTGATTGGTTCCTGTCCTACAGTGCCCTGTACTGAGAGCCGGCGGCTCCCCAGCTCATGCAGAGAACTCAGCCAGCAGGAAGTGGAACAGATGGGAGGGGCTAGTGGGGTTTTGGTGGAATTTCTCAATAAATAAGTCTGAGACACAACTTTTTTAAGCACAATCCTTCTATATTTAGAGGAGTATAATTTTTTATAGGATATGTCTCCTTTAAAACATATTACTAGTCTTGAATAACATTTTTAGTTGCAATTGCAGTAAAATACGTATACAATATGTCTAATGCATTGCAGATGTGGATGTAGTGGTTATTTCCTTGGCTCAGGAGATCCTGGTTCTGTCACCAATGCCGTGTGGGAGGGAGGTTTTTCCAACTGGACCAGGGATTTTGGGACCAGTTCCTGTTCATTGGTTGTATAATTGGAGGGTACATATGGCTCTTTATCTCTCCTGGACTCCACTCTAGCAGGAGGTCTGTCTGTCAGAGGGTCCGAGTTACATAGTAACATAGTAAGTTGGGTTGAAAAAAGACATACGTCCATCAAGTTCAACCATAATGCCTATATATAACCTGCCTAACTACTAGTTGATCCAGAGGAAGGCAAAAACCCCATCTGAAGCCTCTCTAATTTGCCACAGAGGGGAAAAAATTCCTTCCTGACTCCAAGATGGCAATCGGACCAGTCCCTGGTTCAACTAGTACTAAGAGCTATCTCCCATAACCCTGTATTCCCTCACTTGCTAAGAATCCATCCAGTTGTGAGAAGTGAATCAAATGCTTAAACGTCAAAGCACTTTAAACAATGCTTACAAAACCAAAGCCATCTGGTTATGTCTCTGTGATTTGCAATAACCTCCATGTTAAACCTAACCACAAGATCCATGTGATTTTGCCATAACCTACATGGCAAACCTAACCACAAAATCCATCCTGATGTTTTATGGGTTGAGGCTTTAGTAGACCTTATGGTAGGCATTCCATAGTGATCAACTCTAATGGAAAGCAATACTTTATTGAAATATATTAATTTTAGAGATAATCCAAATACCAAATAATCAAGAGCCATGTTATGGGCACTAGTTTAGAGCTGTTGATGTTCAAATTGGTGTTGGGGGGGTGATTTTTATATTAATATTGTTTTTGCATGGAAACTTCATTGTGGTGGCTGGCCACATTAAAATTAAAAAGGGCAATCTGATATTGTTCCTGTTATTCTATGACCATTGGTTTTTAGTTGTTGTCTCCAAATAATCGAAACCTTCATAAAGATGGAACTTAAACTGAATCAGAATCTTACTAAATGTTCTCTGCTCTGACATCATATTGGCAACATCTTCACACATCCCACTCTTGCTTTGAGTTACATTTGATGACTGTGTCCTTTACTTTGCATTTCTTAATCATGCTGTCTACACCTTTGTGGCATTTACTCCTTTCCAACTTTTTTTTCCATGAGAGTGTTAAAAAAAAAAAAAAATCTTTATGTTAGAGAGGTAGATCAGCAGATGGTATTCGTAAGTATCTAGAAAGAGCTTTCTTTATTTTCCAATATGTATTATAAATAACATGCTCCTCAGGTGTGCTCTGCTCTTCAAGTAGAAGAAGAATTGATAAGTGGTAGATTTCAATACTCGCCACAGTATGCCGAATGGCCAAGTGCTCCCGACCTGAGCCCCCACCATAATGGAGCAGAGGAACCCTATACGAAACAGAGTTAGCATACTGTCCAGTTAGGATAGGAAAATACTTATTTTAATTTGGTTTAAAAGGAAATGTATCCCTATATAGTTACATAGGATTGAAAAAAGACCAGAGTCCAGCAAGTTCAACCCTTCCAAGTAAACCCAGCACCCACACCCTATACACTGACATACATAAACTATATATAATATATATACCATATGCCAGACATAACTTGTTTTTGTCCTTAATTTTGTAAATATAAATAAGCTACATTAGGATTTCACACTTGGGGCAGATCTACTAAAACTCTAGCATTTAACTTATTTGCTCTTTAAAAATTGAACAAACTTCCGTTAGTGATGAGTGAATCCATCCCATTTCAATGTGATTCGATTCGCGAAACGCGTTTGTCGCGCAGCTATTTAGTATTTTTTTTAGTTGCCCACGGTCTTTTTTTTTTTTTGTTGCCACACATCTTCTTTTGATGCTACCACGCCCAATTTGATGCGACTGCAACCATTTTGCCATGACCGCACCCATTTCAATGCGACCGGGCCTATTTTGATGCGCCCAATTTGATGTGACTTTTTTTGACACGTTACTATTTTTTCCACGGGCAATTGTTGCATAACTTTCGCCAATAGCAAAATGCAGATCCATGCCTGGCGGAAAAATTCGCTCTTTACTAATTTCCACGATTGTCTGACATTTCTTAAAAAGTCTGAACTGAAAAGGAAAAAAGTAGCAGAAAAGTTGTGAAACTGAAAAAAAAAAAATCATAAATCTATGATACATTTTCTGCCATTTTAGCACATTTTTCTGAAGTTTGGCAAATTTTTAGCAAACAAAGCGGGACAGATTTGCTTATCACTACTAGTGAATTTTTGGATTGTTGTTATTATTTTTTTTTGGCCTATAAAAATAGAGGATATGGCCTAGAATAATGGAGCATAGCTAATAGCTCAGTTTATGTTGGTAAGTCTAGTAAACTGTTCATCAGTGGGACAACAGGGAAGGGTGTGGAGCAATCCCAAGGAATGAGAACCTTACTGCAGAGGAATAAGAGTTTCCATCAACAGAGAACCTTGTGGAACACTCTCTTCCCTCAGTAGTTTCCAGATCTAATATGATATAATTGTTTGTGGCATTATAACTAACTTTTTATATTGTAATAAAGAGAAACTTGATCCTTCAGCCCGGGTCACAAATTATTCTCCCGTCTTATACTCGACTGGCCACTGTACCGCTTCCACCTGGAGCAAATACAGTCATTTATCAAGTCTGCCTCATGATTTCCCAGATTACTTCACTTTCTCCTTGTAAACGAATTGAGGTCACTGATTCATCATTATTCTGTATAAGACTAATAGGGATTAATCTATTAACCTGGAATGGTCATCATGGTTGTCAGGGTGCAGCTGTATGTCTGTTAATAGCCGGAGTGATACAGAGTGACAGCCAGAAGGGGGGTTATTCCATCTGCAAAAAGTTAATTACAAGTCACAAGAGAGAGAAGTGAGACGAAATTTATATATATATATAGATAGATTTTTAATATATCAATGCCTCTTAAATCTGTAGAGAATGAAAAATGGCACATTCTTCAGAGCTCTTAAACCATATCAAATATAGTTATACTTGTGTGTGTGGGTGTATCTTTTTTTAGCTTTAATTGCACATAGAATTAAAACTAGATAAATTGAGTCCATTGAAGGAACATCTGGACTATTCTGTTGCTGCCCCCCAAGTTTCATCTCCTGCTGCTTCCACCTCTGCTTTGAAGACAGATAGGGACATGGGGCATTTGCTAATGCAGAGAGCTTTACTGCACTAATAAGCCAAATAGGTTGTTAAAATACTGTCTAAACACAGTAAGGTGGTATTTGTCACCAGGGTCGGATTGGGGGGGCGCGTCCCCCGCCACGTTCCCCCAATGCGCCCCCCTAACCCCCCGCAATGGTCCCCTCCCGACGTGCATAAGTGAAACACGTCAGGGGAGGACACCGGTGGCTGAGGGAGCGACAACAGGCATCAGGTCTGGTACTCTGGGGCACACTAGGGTTTTTTCCCAGTGTCCCAGCAGCCCAGTCCGACCCTGTTTGTCACCAAATCCATTTCTCATTAAATAAAACTCATTAAATAAATAACTACACTCTTTGAGTCTTCTGCAAAACTCTACTGTTTCTTTACATATGCTCTTCATGTCATCTCATTGCCAGGGCCCTTCTTAGCTCATGTATTACTCAGTCATTGCCTCTTCATCAGTCAGAAGATTTGCTAAATCTGCCTCTATGATTTGTAAAAGTGAACTCTATCTGTTCTCTACCTGTTCTCATTCAAAAGCTGGTGTTTTTTATTATTTGAAATGTGTAGTTTCTAGGCTGGTATGTGGCCAAGATGTTGTTTGTTTGAACAGTTAGGGTACTGTTGACTAATTAAACCCTAGGTTTAGTGAATTTGCTCTGTAATGGGGTAATATGTTGCAGTGCATGTGTACCTTATGCTTGCCTGGGTATTGTGCCCAGGTGGGTTCTTGTTTTGCTCAATAACATCACATGCAATCGAAGGGGGTTTAACTGTATGCTGCCCATTTACACTGTTGGCACAACTTTGTCTTAGTTGGGATCAAGTACAGGTACTGTTTTATTATTACAGAGAAAAGGGGATCATTTAACCATTAAATAAACCCAATAGGATTGTTCTGCCCCCAATAAGGGGTAATTATATCTTAGTTGGGATCAAGTACAGGTACTGTTTTATTATTACAGAGAAAAGGGAATCATTTAACCATGAAATAAACCCAATAGGGCTGTTCTGCCCCCAATAAGGGGTAATTATATCTTAGTTGGGATCAAGTACAGGTACTGTTTTATTATTACAGAGAAAAGGGAATCATTTAACCATGAAATAAACCCAATAGGGCTGTTCTGCCCCCAATAAGGGGTAATTATATCTTAGTTGGGATCAAGTACAGGTACTGTTTTATTATTACACAGAAAAGGGAATCATTTAACCATTAAATAAACCCAATAGGGCTGTTCTGCCCCAATAAGGGGTAATTATATCTTAGTTGGGATCAAGTACAGGTACTGTTTTATTATTACAGAGAAAAGGGGATCATTTAACCATTAAATAAACCCAATAGGATTGTTCTGCCCCCAATAAGGGGTAATTATATCTTAGTTGGGATCAAGTACAGGTACTGTTTTATTATTACAGAGAAAAGGGAATCATTTAACCATGAAATAAACCCAATAGGGCTGTTCTGCCCCCAATAAGGGGTAATTATATCTTAGTTGGGATCAAGTACAGGTACTGTTTTATTATTACAGAGAAAAGGGAATCATTTAACCATGAAATAAACCCAATAGGGCTGTTCTGCCCCCAATAAGGGGTAATTATATCTTAGTTGGGATCAAGTACAGGTACTGTTTTATTATTACACAGAAAAGGGAATCATTTAACCATTAAATAAACCCAATAGGGCTGTTCTGCCCCAATAAGGGGTAATTATATCTTAGTTGGGATCAAGTACAGGTACTGTTTTATTATTACAGAGAAAAGGGGATCATTTAACCATTAAATAAACCCAATAGGGCCTTTCTGCCCCAATAAGGGGTAATTATATCTTAGTTGGGATCAAGTACAGGTACTGTTTTATTATTACAGAGGTAAAGGAAGTCGTTTTTTTTTTAAATGTAAATGATTGGCTTATAAGAAAGTCTATGGGGGGTGGCCTTTCTATTATTTGGAGGTTTCTGGATAATGGGTTTTCAGATAACCATCCTTGTATCTGGTGAAAAAAAGTTTCCCGCTCCACTATTAAACTGGGAATGTGTTGCATTATGGGTAGACATGATAGTCTGATTTATTCTCTTATACGAGAGCTTGCCAGAAACTTTACAGAAAAGTTTTTTTCTCTTGCTGTAGAAGTCTCTCTTCTTTACCAACATTTCATCACAGTTTTAGTTCCATGATTTAGAGACTAATAAATGCTTGCCTTAGAAACAATTACTTTTTATTGCTCTCCACAGTGTCAGCAAAAGCTGTATTTACAGCATGCCCATAATAGTTCCTCGGTAACCAATTAATAATAAGAATTTATTCGTATGTAGGATACAAGTCTGGCACATTACAGTGGGAAATGGAACAACAGTAAAATATATATATCATCTGCACCTATACAGGGCAATAAAGTCTAGCAGTTGGGATGTATCCCTAGAGAGGCCGAGTGATAAATCACTTCCAGGGTTTGATTTATGTCGTACGGGGAGCTCTAAAATGCAGCTCCCCAGCTGTTGCTGAACTCTACCTTCCAACAATAGCCGGTTTCAGAGATCCCTGACTTATACTTTTATAAATTAGTTTATACAAGGTCCCATATTTAAGCTAATGAACTAGTTATCAAGTGATACATTGTGCACTAGCAGCCATGTAGAAGCTCGGTGCTAATAGGTTTTCTATGAAAAGAATCTTCCATTTTCAGTGGTTAGGTGAAGTCATTCAACACCATCAGCAGCCATAACAATATCAGATATGAGGAATGCATATGGAAGAGATGGGCAGATTGAGAAGACCCAGAAACACCTGACAGCACAGCTATGTCCCCTTCACCCTTTCTTGTGATTGGAAAGGATTCCCAAACTGTAGCTCTGGACTCTCTGAGGGAACCTGCAGCAGTGGTGGCTGCGGTGGTGGTGCGGGTTAGTGGGCTGAGTCTGAAGACCACTTAGGGTGAGATATTTGCAATATCATAAGTTTGACTTACTTGTGATTGGAAAGGATTCAGGGCAGTAATTCCCAAACTGTAGGTCTGAACTCTCTGAGGGAACCTGTAGCAGTGGCGGCTGCGGTGGTGATGCAGGTTGGTGGGCTGAGTCTGAAGACAACTTAGGGTGAGATATTTGCAATATCATAAGTTTGACTTTCTTGTGATTGGAAAGGATTCAGGACAGTAATTCCCAAAATGTAGGTCTGGACTCTCTGAGGGAACCTGTAGCAGTGGGGGCTGCGGTGGTGGTGCGGGTTGGTGGGCTGAGTCTGAAGACCACTTATGGTGAGATATTTGTAATATCATAAGTTTGACTTTCTTGTGATTGGAAAGGATTCAGGACAGTAATTCCCAAACTGTAGGTCTGAACTCTCTGAGGGAACCTGTAGCAGTGGGGGCTGCGGTGGTGGTGCGGGTTGGTGGGCTGAGTCTGAAGACCACTTAGGGTGAGATATTTGCAATATCATAAGTTTAACTTTCTTGTGATTGGAAAGGATTCAGGACAGTAATTCCCAAACTGTAGGTCTGGACTCTCTGAGGGAACCTGTAGCAGTGGGGGCTGCGGTGGTGGTGCAGGTTGGTGGGCTGAGTCTGAAGACCACTTAGGGTGAGATATTTGTAATATCATAAGTTTGACTTTCTTGTGATTGGAAAGGATTCAGGACAGTAATTCCCAAACTGTAGGTCTGAACTCTCTGAGGGAACCTGTAGCAGTGGGGGCTGCGGTGGTGGTGCGGGTTGGTGGGCTGAGTCTGAAGACCACTTAGGGTGAGATATTTGCAATATCATAAGTTTGACTTTCTTGTGATTGGAAAGGATTCAGGACAGTAATTCCCAAACTGTAGGTCTGGACTCTCTGAGGGAACCTGTAGCAGTGGGGGCTGCGGTGGTGGTGCGGGTTGGTGGGCTGAGTCTGAAGACCACTTAGGGTGAGATATTCGCACTCTCAGATACACCTGAAAACCCAGCTTGAAGGTCAATTGGGGTGAGATTCAGAGTGAAAAATAATTAGCTCACATAGATATTTTTGAAACTATGATTTAAAGACTGAGATATCAATGCTTTCCTGTGTCTGTAACCTTCTTATGATCTAAAGAGGGTCTCCACCAAAGGTTGATCCTGCAAAGGAAGTTAAAACTGAGAAAAATCTGACTTATTATATATATATACAGTATGTATATATATATATATATATATATATATATATATATATAAGGTGTGATATATGAAATAATAAGAGACCGTGGGGGTCATCTAAAAAGTACACTCAGCGCATATTTTTCACAAATGGTTGTTTTAAATATGTTTCCCATAAATGCTTCCATTTTGTACTTCTGTGCCCGTCTTTCCTTTTTATCCGAATCACAGTGTAATGTGAATTGCACACACAAATTCACAAATCACATTGCGAATTGCATGATGATGCCTCTGTGCGTGTTTATTGTGTGTGAATATAGCACCAATTTTCACTTTGGGAATATAAATGCGCAGTGGACGCAGAGTGCGAGCATAAATACTTGCGAAATATGCCATATTTAAAAAGCTTTTGTGGACATTCTTGTCCAACTTTATAGATATAAACATGGGCAGGGAAAATATGTTCACTGTGAGAATAATTCTGTACTGCGCAGACTTTATAAATGACCCCGTAACTAAATAAAATGGTACAACCCACCATCAATGCCTTCTGTGAATCAAAGGCTTTAGTTCAAAGTTTCCCTTGATACTACAAATTACTTCATAATATCCAAAAGGACAATTTGGTTCACAAGCGATTCAATTGTTTGCTAACAATATTCTGCACTAAATTTAGAATTAAGTGTCCATACACACAATAAAGCCTTTTTCATTAAGTCCTTGGATATAAGTCTAAACCATATGTATATCAAAGTTTGGTTTGGAGTATCCTAACGATTATCGTTTTATGTGTGTTCTTCTTAATGCTTTGTTCTTATGAGAGATAGCTGCATTATTAAAATTGTCATTGTAGTAAAATGCCAAAAAAATTGCTACACCCGCTGCTACCCTCCAAAAGGAACCCCGTGACATCAACATTTTAACAGTAACCATCCCTGTTATGCCCATTGGAATGCTTGCCCACTCCAAACCACCAACCATGGCTGCCTGCCATACCGGCCACCCTCCCGCAGCAGCTTCAGGTGGGCAAGTGAGAGCAGGTAACCAGAATCCACTACTCTCCTGGGACCCTTGTCCAAGGAGATTACCATCCACCTTTTGACACCCATCTGCCAAAACTGGGGCTTAGCCCCCACCTTCCAGCAAGCATTCCTACCGCAAGCTGTGACAGCATAAACGAACCCCTCCCCAACCCGGTCCACCTTGCTTATATTCAAGGGCGGGTGGGAGGGACTTTCCACAAGGTAATGGTACCGCCTCTTCCTGCTGTTACTTTCCCTATCCTGGTCCCTCCTCTTACTTTACCAACCCTCCTTCCCTCCAGTCTTAAGGTGCCCATACACGGGCCGATAGTAGCTGCCGATATCGGTCCCTTGGACCGATTTGGCAGCTTATCGGCCCATGTAGGGGCAGAAACGAGGGGCCTGCCCGACCAATATCTGGCCTGAAATTGGCCAGATATCGATTGGCCAGGTTAAAAGATTCTGTTGGATCAGGGACTGCATTGGCTCATTGATGCAGTCCCCGAACCGACTGCCCCATTGCCACCTATATAATTCGATCGTTTGGCCCCAGGGCCAATTGATCGAATTTAGCCTACACGTTCCCCGATATCGCCCACCTGTAGGTGGGGATATCGTGTGAAGATCCGCTCACTTGCCGATCTCGCCAAGCGAGCGAATCTTAACGTGTATGGGGACCTTTGGCCTGTATTAATTAACCCCTCCCACTCCCCCTGCTGTTCCTAGCACCATCAAGACTCCTGCTACCTTATAGGTACAGAGCATCCCTCTCTTTCTAATGTACTGTATGCTACACTATATTTAACAACACAAAATAACTTTAATGTCTCTTGGCGATTGACCCACAGAGCCAGTCCTTAATGAATTCTCTCTTGTTGACCCAATCACTGTACCCAAAGAGTGTCAAAGGTCAAAAATGATCACAGTATATCCTGTTTAGTGGGTCAGAAAATGTTATTCAGCAGTCCCTCATTAGATCTCTACACCAGTCCCTTACTGGAAAGCAGCCAGTACCAATGTGGTTTCTAAAGCATGACCATGCGTTCGAAATGTTAATATCAAGAAAGGACAAGACCTTTTTTTTTTTAATATTAATGCCCGGTGCTGGTATTACAGGATCGTGGAGAAGATTGAAAAACCCTTGTTTTACATGTCAGCACTTTAGGAAAGTATTCCACTTGTATTTCATTGCTACTTGATGTTTTTAAGCAGCAAAATACATTTCATTTTCTGGCAGGGCTTACAGTTAAAGCCCTTGTCCGTTTAATATACAGGTCCTTTTCAAAAAATTAGCATATTGTGATAAAGTTCATTATTTTCTGTAATGTACTGATAAACATTAGACTTTCATATATTTTAGATTCATTACACACAACTGAAGTAGTCCAAGCCTTTTCTTGTTTTAATATTGATGATTGTGGCATACAGCTCATGAAAACCCAAAATTCCTATCTCAAAAAATTAGCATATCATGAAAAGGTTCTCTAAACGAGCTATTAACCTAATCATCTGAATCAACTAATTAACTCTAAAAACCTTAAAAAGATTCCTGAGGCTTTTAAAAACTCCCAGCCTGGTTCATTACTCAAAACCGCAATCATGGGTAAGACTGCCGACCTGACTGCTGTCCAGAAGGCCATCATTGACACCCTCAAGCAAGAGGGTAAGACACAGAAAGAAATTTCTGAACGAATAGGCTGTTCCCAGAGTGCTGTATCAAGGCACCTCAGTGGGAAGTCTGTGGGAAGGAAAAAGTGTGGTAGAAAATGCTGCACAACGAGAAGAGGTGACTGGGCCCTGAGGAAGATTGTGGAGAAGGACCGATTCCTGACCTTGGGGGACCTGCGGAAGCAGTGGACTGAGTCTGGAGTAGAAACATCCAGAGCCACCGTGTACAGGCGCGTGCAGGAAATGGGCTACAGGTGCCGCATTCCCCAGGTCAAGCCACTTTTGAACCAGAAACAGCGGCAGAAGCGCCTGACCTGGGCTACAGAGAAGCAGCACTGGACTGTTGCTCAGTGGTCCAAAGTATGTCATTCGGAAATCAAGGTGCCAGAGTCTGGAGGAAGACTGGGGAGAGGGAAATGCCAAAATGCCTGAAGTCCAGTGTCAAGAACCCACAGTCAGTGATGGTCTGGGGTGCCATGTCAGCTGCTGGTGTTGGTCCACTGTGTTTTATCAAGGGCAGGGTCAATGCAGCTAGCTATCAGGAGATTTTGGAGCACTTCATGCTTCCATCTGCTGAAAAGCTTTATGGAGATGAAGATTTCATTTTTCAGCATGACCTGGCACCTGCTCACAGTGCCAAAACCACTGGTAAATGGTTTACTGACCATGGTATTACTGTGCTCAATTGGCCTGCCAACTCTCCTGACCTGAACCCCATAGAGAATCTGTGGGATATTGTGAAGAGAAAGTTGAGAGACACAAGACCCAACACTCTGGATGAGCTTAAGGCCGCTATTGAAGCATCCTGGGCCTCCATAACACCTGAGCAGTGCCACAGGCTGATTGCCTCCATGCCACGCCACATTGCAGCAGTCATTTCTGCAAAAGGATTCCCGACCAAGTATTGAGTGCATAAGTGAACATAATTATTTGAAGGTTGACTTTTTTTGTATTAAAAACACTTTTCTTTTATTGGTCGGATGAAATATGCTAATTTTTTGAGATAGGAATTTTGGGTTTTCATGAGCTGTATGCCACAATCATCAATATTAAAACAAGAAAAGGCTTGAACTACTTCAGTTGTGTGTAATGAATCTAAAATATATGAAAGTCTAATGTTTATCAGTACATTACAGAAAATAATGAACTTTATCACAATATGCTAATTTTTTGAAAAGGACCTGTAGCTTCTACTAATTCTCACCGCTTTCGGCCGTGCTCAAAATGCACTAGATGCAAAAAAGTTGTATCCAGTTGCTATATCCATTCCTATAGTTGATTATATATTATATGACAATTGCAGTATTTTCACTCAACCATTTTTATAAAATGCATCTGATGTCTGTAGACTGGAATATGAACTGGATTATGGGGCGTGACATCATTTATCTTTTTTGCCACCACGGTAACATGGAGTAAGAAAAAGAGACGGAATAAATGTGCGTTGTATTCATGAATCGCCAAAGCATGGCATGTTGTTCCTAAGTTACGGCGAAGTACCGCAATGGAAATATAGTCGCGGAATACAATAGAGTTCTGCTTAGACTGAATTTTCCAGGTCATTTAATTCTTTCTAGCGCCTTCAGAACCTTCCCAGCAGAGCTAATGATAACTGATTGTGATATTATCTGCCTCGTGGTAACCTGCTTTGAAGGATGACTGAAAGTCTACCCATTCTGAGTTATAGATAAAATACTGTGTCAAGTGAATCCTTTGATCAGTAGCTCTTCCTAAAGAAGTCTCAAACAATACCCTGGTGTTACTGAATGTTATACCTGTAACGCATTCCGGTCATTATTTTTTTTTTTCTATGGCTTGTGGTCAAGATATCATCTCATCATTGTTCACAAAATGTGCTACATTTTTATATATTAAATGAAAGCTACTTGGAGTGATCGTGTAGATTCGGTGGCTGTTACTATCATATTCGGTTATGTCTTTTTCTAATTCAAATTTTTGCTGAATGGTCTGGAAGTAAAGTTGGGGTGAGTTCAATTTGTGACTTACTAGTAAGGCTGGAACCCTGAAGTAGGACTGCTGGCACAATTCTGACTCCTTCGTAAAGCAGGGGAGTAGAGATGTAGTGAACCTCACAAAAAAAGTTCGCGAACCCGTTCGCGAACTTCTGCCAAAAAGTGCGAACTTTTGCGAACTTTGCGAACCCCATAGACTTCAATGGGAAGGCGAACTTTAAAACCTAGAAAAGCCATTTATGGCCAGAAAACTGATTTTAAAGTTGTTTAAATGGTGCCACGACCTGGACAGTGGCATGCAGGAGGGGGATCAAGGGCAAAAATTTCTCTGAAAAATACGTTGTTGACACAGCGTTGCGTTTTGTGCTGTAAAGGGCAGAAATCACACTAATTTCTAAACTTGTGTAATAAACTGCTTTAAAACGTCCGGCGTCTACATGCCAATCAAGTCGTGTAAAGGTTACGGCCGGTTCACACGCAAAGACAAAACGCCGCAGTAGTGGATACGGAATATATTATTGCTGGTGGAAAAACGTCGCTCAGGGGATTTTATTGCAATGCAATGTCACTACTATGTGTAACGTGTTTGGTGCACTACTATGAATAACAGCAAACAGCACTGGACACGTTAAAGAAGAGTAAGTTAAATTAAAAAAAAAAAAAAAATTAATAATAAAAAAAAAGTGATCTCTGGTTGGTGCTGCGGGTGAACTACTAGGAGCAGCACACCAGTCCCCAACACAGCTAGACTAATAGCACTGGGCTCTATAAATTACAGTAGCAAAGTAAAAAAACACAATAAAAAAAAATGATGTGAATGTGCGGTTGGTGCTTAGTGCACTACTATGAGCAGCACAGCTGTCTCCAACACACACAGACGGAGCTGCAGTACACAATGAAAAGAAGAGTAACAGTAATCAGAAAATAAAAGCAGTCCTTACAAGGACTATTGGGTTACAGCAGATGAGATCAGCAGGACAGCTGCCCACAGCAGCTACATACAGAGCAGTAGAAAGTAGATCACTAGTCAGCAAAGCTACCTAAACTGTCCCTCAAACCCCTGCACAGCTCTCTCCCTATGCTAACTCATCAAGCACACACAGACAGAATGTAAAATGGCTGCTGGGCTTCGGTTTATATATGGAAGGGAGTGGTCCGGGGGTGGTCCAGGAGGGAGAGCTGCCTGATTGGCTGCCATGTATATGCTGGCTCTGGGGTGAGAGGTCAAAAATTGGCTCCTGCTAAGGCGAACCCAAAATTGCGAACATCGCTAAAAGTTTGCGAACTTGCGAACACCCGATTTTCGTGCGAATTAGTTCTCTGGCGAACCGTTTGCTACATCTCTACAGGGGAGCCCAACTAGTCCCAGTCTTCGCCAATGTCCTATGATTAAGTACCCCCAGGTACGAAATGCGTAAGGCTTTTGTCTGTTTTTTATGGATTGAATAAACTATGACTTTTTATAAATACTATTAGCTGCTTCCTATGACTTTTTGATGCATTGTGGATACCAGAAGTGCCTGCCTGCGGTTTTTTTCCTGTGGTCTCAAGGACCAACACCGATTTTTAAAAATCATAAGGGCACCATATCCCACTATTACTTTACTTACTGTATATAAATCTATATAAATAATTATTCTACTCTTTTATCCATTGAATGAATACTACAACATGTTCTTTGGTGCACTCTGTGTGAAAACAAAGTTTGCTCCATCTGTTTACATAGCTCCAGATTTACGATTGTTCTTCTGGCTCGAGCAATCATAAAGGGAAGCACAACAACAACAACAACAAACATTTGTAAAGCGCTTTTCTCCCGTAGGACCCAAAGCGCAATACAAGTGTATTTAGGACCCCATCCAGGGTTTTGGGCAAAAATGCCTCATTAGTTCAGGTTTTTTCCCTGAACAGTCTTTCTAACTAGCTAACAAGGTATTTTTGCCCAAAACACTGAGTGAGTTCCTTAACTCACGGGGGTTTTATTTATGATTGCTCTGGCCCATAATCCTCCTTATACATACCAAAATCCTTGTTGATGGGTGCAGCTAATCACAAGCACCCTCTTTACCCCACATACTATTCTTTGGAATAGCACATATGTACCACAAATGAATATCCTATAACCTATTATTGCACTGTATATCGAAGGAAAATAAATAAGAGAAAACCTTCTTATAAATACCTTTTACTTTGCATTTAAATGGGCTTTAATATACCATAAATTGAAAAAGCTTTGAACCACCAGAATGATTACACCAGGAAATGAAAAAATCCGTAAACTCTATACCTATATATAGGGCTTATTTTCACTTTAATGAGCCCCTCTCATTTTTTTTTTAGATATTGTACGGACGTGTAATCCTTGTGCTAGATGCAAATATTCTTACGGCTTTTGAATTACATTTCTGGGCTTTTATAAGAAGCACATCAAGGGTTTTGCTCTTCTGCAACATTATTTCTGCATGAATTGAGAAGTAGAGAGCAGATAATAACCAAATGGTCTGTCTTTGCTGTTATAATTTGCAGCTGCATTTCTCAAAACCCGCTTCAATTAAGGAAGTTTTCGTTTTTTCGTTATTAACTTCTCACATACTGAAAGCAAACTATTCATTGGCCAAATGTGCCTAATTTTCAGCAGAAGCAAAGCTTGTAGTAATGCTGTACAACAATCAGTTATACATAATGGATGTTTGTAGTGTATAGATCAAGAAACAACTCAAATTGGAGTCTGAAATCATTTAGAAAAGTTAAGAGGCAGATTTATCAGCATTCAGATTTTAGCGGTTATTAGTACAGGTATGGGATCCCTTATCCGGAAATCCCGTTATCCAGAAAGCTCCGAATTACGGAATGCCCATCTCCCATAGACTCCATTTTAATCAAATAATTCAGAATTTTAAAACTGATTTCCTTTTTCGTTGTAGAACCCAATAGGATTGTTTTGCCTCTAATAAGGGGTAATTATATCTTAGTTGGGATCAAGTACAGGTACTGTTTTATTATTACAGAGAAAAGGGAATCATTTAACCATGAAATAAACCCAATAGGGCTGTTCTGCCCCAATAAGGGGTAATTATATCTTAGTTGGGATCAAGTACAGGTACTGTTTTATTATTACAGAGAAAAGGGAATCATTTAACCATTAAATAAACCCAATAGGGCTGTTCTGCCCCCAATAAGGGGTAATTATATCTTAGTTGGGATCAAGTACAGGTACTGTTTTATTATTACAGAGAAAAGGGAATCATTTAACCATTAAATAACCCAATAGGGCTGTTCTGCCCCCAATAAGGGGTAATTATATCTTAGTTGGGATCAAGTACAGGTACTGTTTTATTATTACAGAGAAAAGGGAATCATTTAACCATTAAATAAACCCAATAGGATTGTTCTGCCCCCAATAAGGGGTAATTATATCTTAGTTGGGATCAAGTACAGGTACTGTTTTATTATTACAGAGAAAAGGGAATCATTTAACCATTAAATAAACCCAATAGGGCTGTTCTGCCCCCAATAAGGGGTAATTATATCTTAGTTGGGATCAAGTACAGGTACTGTTTTATTATTACAGAGAAAAGGGAATCATTTAACCATTAAATAAACCCAATAGGACTGTTCTGCCCCCAATAAGGGGTAATTATATCTTAGTTGGGATCAAGTACAGGTACTGTTTTATTATTACAGAGAAAAGGGAATCATTTAACCATTAAATAAACCCAATAGGACTGTTCTGCCCCCAATAAGGGGTAATTATATCTTAGTTGGGATCAAGTACAGGTACTGTTTTATTATTACAGAGAAAAAGGAAATCCTTTATAAAAGGTCTATGGGAGATGACCTTCCTTTTTTGGAGCTTTCTGGATAATGGGTTTTGGGATAACAGATCCCATACCTGAATTTCTAATGAATAAAAAAATACAAGACAGGGAAAGTGAATATTATTTTGTTTTCAGATATAGGTGCCTCTTCCGAATAAAATAATTGAGCAAAGTATCCAACCCAAAGTTTAGGAGAAGTCATGAGCAGCTGGTGTTCCCATCTGGCCTATCCATCTGTATTTCTCGCGCATTTGCTTTTACGGGAAAAAAAGATCTAATATTAATTGGGTACACATACCTTTCTGTGTAGTTTAGCCCTTGAGGCCATGTTTCACGAAAAGCAAAATGTTAATATCAGTATTTTACGAGTACCGATTTCATTTCTTTAAATTTTTAATGGCTCTCTTTACGGCTACTTATTTACAGTGCGGATAACTCTCAGCTGTCCAGTTTTTAGTACATGGGTAATGGAAAGTGGGCCGTTGGCTTGCCCTGTATAGCCAGTTTGGGTTGTGGCACTTATGGTGCTTTGATCACCACTCATGAGAAACAGCGACCAAAACACAATTTCTTCAGGCAATTTTACTTTCTTTCCTCTTTATACAATATCAGCCCATTCATTGAACGGAACATTGTTATTCTTTATCCTTCCATTTCCATGGGATCTTGTAGATTGTAAGCTCTTTTGGGCAGGGCTCTCTTCACTAGTGATGAGCCAATCTGTTCCATTTCGCTTCGCTGACAAATTCGCGAATCTTTCAAAAGATCCGCGAAACGGCGAAAAATTCTCGAAATGGCGAAAATGCTGTGCGAAAAAAAAAATTGTCGCCTGCGGCTATTATTTTGTCGCCCGGCTATTGTTTCGTCGCCCGCGGCTATTATTTTGTCACGCGGCTATTGTTTCGTCGCCCGCGGCTATTATTTTGTCGCGCAGCTATTATTTTGTCGTGCGGCTATTATTTCGTCTCGCGGCTATTCTTTTGACACCTGCGACCATTCTTTTTTGACGCCGGCGACAAATTTTGGACGTGCGGCGAATTTTTCCACAGCAAATTTTTTCATCCGTTTCGCGAAACAATCTGCCAATGGCGAAACGCGAAAATTCGGCGCAAATCCATGCCTGCCGAAACATTTCGCCCATCACTACTCTTCACCTCTTGTATTGGTTATTGATTGCTTTATATGTTACTCTGTATGCCCAATGTATGAAATGCAGTAATTTCTTGTAGAGTGTAAGCTCTTTTGGGCAGGGCTCCCTTCCCCTCCTGTATCGGTTACTGATTGCTTTATATGTTACTCTGTATGTCCAATGTATGAAATGCAGTAATTCCTTGTAGAGTGTAAGCTCTTTTGGGCAGGGCTCCCTTCCCCTCCTGTATCGGTTATTGATTGCTTTATATGTTACTCTGTATGTCCAATGTATGAAATGCAGTAATTCCCTGTAGAGTGTAAGCTCTTTTGGGCAGGGCTCCCTTCCCCTCCTGTATCGGTTATTGATTGCTTTATATGTTACTCTGTATGTCCAATGTATGAAATGCAGTAATTCCCTGTAGAGTGTAAGCTCTTTTGGGCAGGGCTCCCTTCCCCTCCTGTATCGGTTACTGATTGCTTTATATGTTACTCTGTATGCCCAATGTATGAAATGCAGTAATTCCTTGTGGATTGTAAGCTCTTTTGGGCAGGGCTCTCTTCCCCTCCTGTATCGGTTATTGATTGCTTTATATGTTACTCTGTATGTCCAATGTATGAAATGCAGTAATTCCTTGTGGATTGTAAGCTCTTTTGGGCAGGGCTCTCTTCCCCTCCTGTATCGGTTACTGATTGCTTTATATGTTACTCTGTATGTCCAATGTATGAAATGCAGTAATTCCTCGTAGAGTGTAAGCTCTTTTGGGCAGGGCTCCCTTCCCCTCCTGTATCGGTTACTGATTGCTTTATATGTTACTCTGTATGCCCAATGTATGAAATGCAGTAATTCCTTGTAGAGTGTAAGCTCTTTTGGGCAGGGCTCCCTTCCCCTCCTGTATCGGTTATTGATTGCTTTATATGTTACTCTGTATGTCCAATGTATGAAACCCACTTATTGTACAGCGCTGCGGGATATGTTGGCGCTTTATAAATAAATGTTAATAATAATAATAATCTTTACCCTGCCATTATCTTTCACCAACAGCGGCTGATTTCTCCACAGGCATAGGAGCCCTGTATTGCACATTGCACCCTCTTAGAAAACTTGGAGACAATGTAATTAATATTGAACATGTACAGATAATTGGTATTATTACTCTAGAGTTAACTTGCTATAGTATTCAACCCCCTATGTAGTAAAAGGCACTACGTTTGCCCAGGAGTAGTAACCAGTAGCAACCGATACGATGTTTGCTTTCAAACAGGTGACCAGTAAATGCTTCCTGCTGACTGGTTGCTATGGGTTACTGCTCCTGGGCAAACTTAGAGACAGATTTGTTAAATTTCTAACTTTTCTCATTTAGTTCTTTCAAAAAATTCAAATAAACTCGTTTTCACGAATGTCTGGCATTTATAGCAAATCTGAAATGAAAAAACGAGGGAAAATGTCGCAGAAAAGTTAAGAAAAACATTTTCTGCTTGTTGCACAATAACTTTTTGAACTGTCACACAAAAACCTGCGCCAAAAATCTAAAACAGGGGGGAAATTATGCATCATTTCTTACACCTAGTGCTGAACCTAGCAGTTGCTATAGAGCAGAGACCCCCAACCTTTTTTACTCAGATGTAAAAAGTGTTGGGGAGCAACACAAGCATGAAAAAAGTTCTTTAGGGGTGCCAAATAAGGGCTGTGATTGGCTGTTTGTTAGCCCAATGTGGACTGCTGACCCTACAGGAGGCTTTGCTTAGGGAAAACCGTGTCTCTGTTCTTCCAAAACTTGCCTCCAGGCCAGAAATGTAAAAATGGCACCTACTTTGAGGCCACTGAGAGCAACATCCAAGGGGGTGGGGAGCAACATGTTTCCCCCGAGCCACTGGTTGGGGATCACTGCCATAGAGCATCTCTTTTTGTTCAGAGACTAATTTTTCTATTTTTCTGAAGGTAAATGAACTTATTGAAATGAACACGTTTCAGGTTTATTTTCCTATTTCTACATGCGAGTACGTAGCATTTTTTTTCTCCCAGCTTTAGAAAAGAAGATTTCAGAGGTCACTTTGAGCAATGGAAATGTTGTTAGACACGACTATTAATTATATATGATGTTACCTTCCTCGTTTCCTTTAAGTCTTCACTTTCTTTTCAGTTTCAAAACTATCTGTTAGCCATATGCTATCTGTTTATACCATACATGATATAGATATATTGTAAAAGTAAAAGTCTATATCATAGTCACAAAACACTGAAACTGACGGCCCTGAGCAACAAATGACGGGAGCCGTGTACCTTGAACTGCAATCAGGTATGAGTGGTAAATTTCTATTTCAGGTTCCATGGGCATCCAAGGAGTGTTGTTTCAGTTGCCTACCCTTTGGTAGTCCATATGGTGAGATGCTACAAGGACTGTTGCCAATTTACAAAGATGATGTTAATGGGCCTCCTTCCAGCATTTCTTACTGACTCTTTTGGTTCAAGCCTGGCTTGTGTTCCAACATCTGTTCAGCTGCCCCTCAGGTAGGGTGAAGTTACATGAGAGACAAAGAGTGATGCTTGAAACGATGATGCCATGAATTCATTGAAAGCGAGATTGTTTTGTGGATTGTGTTCACAATAATAAATGTAATAGGCATTTTAGTAAGGATAAGTCTAAATCAGTGATCCCCAACCAATGGCTCGCGAGCGTCTGGAGCCCTTACCTGTTGCTCCTGGTAGTCTCAAACCAGATGCTTATTGTTTGAATTCCTGGCTTAAAAGGAAATTTTTGGTTGCACAAACACCAGGGGGCTGATTTACTTACCCACGAACGGGTCGAATGGAGTCCGATTGCGTTTTTTTCGTAATGATCGGTACTTTGCGATTTTTTCGTATGTTTTGCGATTTTTTCGGATTCTGTACGAATTTTTCGGATCCAATACGATTTTTGTGTAAAAACGCGAGTTTTCCTATCCATTACGAAAGTTGCGTAAAAAGTTGCGCATTTTGCGTAGCGTTAAAACTTACGCGAAAAGTTGCGCATTTTTCGCGTAAGTTTTAACGCTACGCAAAATGCGCAACTTTTTACGCAACTTTCGTAATGGATACGAAAAACTCGCGTTTTTACGCAAAAATCGTATTGGATCCGAAAAATTCATACAGAATCCGAAAAAATCGCAAAACATACGAAAAAGTCGCAAAATATTCGTTTTCAAGTCGGAACTTTTCCAATTCGGGTCGGATTCGTGGGTTAGTAAATCAGCCCCCAGGTGTACTGCCAAGCAGGGCATCCCCCAGGAACTTTTTTCATGCTTGTGTTGCCCCCCAACTCTATTTATGTTTGAATGTGATTCATGGGTCAAAGGTTGGCAACGTAATTTGGAAAATGTTTCACTGCACATCCAAGTGAATTCTTCAGTTCATGAGTGCTAGGGAATACCCTGTCATTTAAAACTCATACTCATAGGTAATACAGTCACCGACACACAATCACAATGAACTTATTATGGTAAGTGTTCGCTAATCAGAAAATCCAATGGCTTTAGATTCTTCATTATTAGATAGGATATATTATGGCGTAGGAGAATGGAAATCTCCATAGGATTTATAGATAGGCTATATCATGGCATGGGAAAATGAAAATCTCCATAGGATCTATAGCTAGGATATATCATGGCGTGGGAGAATGAAAATAACCATAGGATCTATAGATAGGATATATCATGGCGTGGGAGAATGGAAATATCCATAGGATCTATAGATAGGATATATCATGGCGTGGGAGAATGGAAATATCCATAGGATCTATAGATAGGATATATCATGGCATGGGAAAATAAAAATCTCCATAGGATCTATAGCTAGGATATATCATGGCGTGGGAGAATGAAAATAACCATAGGATCTATAGATAGGATATATCATGGCGTGGGAGAATGGAAATCTCCATAGGATCTATAGATAGGATATATCA
Organism: Xenopus tropicalis; assembly: GCF_000004195.4. NCBI lineage: Eukaryota > Metazoa > Chordata > Amphibia > Anura > Pipidae > Xenopus > Xenopus tropicalis. The sequence continues at coordinate 163,594,078 of NC_030678.2, read as the reverse complement.
TGGCGTGGGAGAATGGAAATCTCCATAGGATCTATAGATAGGATATATCATGGCATGGGAAAATAAAAATCTCCATAGGATCTATAGCTAGGATATATCATGGCGTGGGAGAATGAAAATAACCATAGGATCTATAGATAGGATATATCATGGCGTGGGAGAATGAAAATCTCCATAGGATCTATGCCTTCTAGTACAGGTATAGGATCTCTAATCCAGAAACCCGGTATCCAGAAAGCCCTGAATTATGGAAAGCCCAACCCCCCATAGAATCCATTTTTAACAAATAATTATTTTCCCCCTTTTTCTCTATAATAATAAAACAGTAGCTTGTACCTAAAGGTAAATAAGCTGCACAAATCCATATTGGTGGCAGGAATCCACACTGTTGGCAATACAGTTCTATTGGGTTTATTTCATGTCTAGAAGAGTTTTAGAAGAATAATAAAGGCATGGTGATCCAAATTACAGAAAGATCCCTTGTAGGGAAAACTTCAGGTCCTAAGCATTCTGCATAATGGATCTTACACGGTGTTCTTTGAAAATAATTATACAGGTATGGGATCCCTTATCCGGAAGCCCGTTATCCAGAAAGCCTGTCTCCCATAGACTCCATTTTAATCAAATAATACAGAATTTTGAAACTGATTTCCTTTTTCTCCAATAATAAAACAGTACCTTGTACTTGATCCCAACTAAGATATAATTACCCCTTATTGGGGGCAGAACAGTCCTATTGGGTTTATTTAATGGTTAAATGTTTCCCTTTTCTCTGTAATAATAAAACAGTACCTGTACTTGATCCCAACTAAGATATAATTACCCCTTATTGGGGGCAGAACAGCCCTATTGGGTTTATTTAATGGTTAAATGATTCCCTTTTCTCTGTAATAATAAAACAGTACCTGTACTTGATCCCAACTAAGATATAATTACCCCTTATTGGGGCAGAACAGCCCTATTGGGTTTATTTCATGGTTAAATGATTCCCTTTTCTCTGTAATAATAAAACAGTACCTGTACTTGATCCCAACTAAGATATAATTACCCCTTATTGGGGGCAGAACAGCCCTATTGGGTTTATTTCATGGTTAAATGATTCCCTTTTCTCTGTAATAATAAAACAGTACCTGTACTTGATCCCAACTAAGATATAATTACCCCTTATTGGGGGCAGAACAGCCCTATTGGGTTTATTTAATGGTTAAATGATTCCCTTTTCTCTGTAATAATAAAACAGTACCTGTACTTGATCCCAACTAAGATATAATTACCCCTTATTGGATGCAAAACAATCCTATTGGGTTTATTTAATGTTTGATTGATTTTTTAGTAGACTTAAGGTATGGAGATCCCAAGCATTCTGGATAACAGATCCTATACCTGTACAATATTAACTAGGACAAGCTTAAGTTTCTGTTAGAAATAGGAACTGCAAATAATGGTTTCCAGTTTCCCCTTAATAAGCAGCTTTCTATTTGTTTTCACCAACAAATCCCATTCCACCTCTTAAACCAACTCCTTATTTTGGGATCTGTCCAATCCGCTATAGATTTTATTTGCCGCTGACTCATTTTGGAGTTTTTTTTTTTGCTATCCTGTTCATTTAATACACTTGGGATCGGTGCAAGTTTCTCCGAGACACTGTAAAGGTGTTTTGTCTGAATCCAACTGATTAGCAGTCACGGGGAGTAGAAAGCTGTTAAAGAGTTTTCGAATTTTCTCTCAGCGCCGCGTGTCACCAGGGTGTTAAATGCTACCAGTTTTATGTCTTAGTTGTCTTGGACCTGCTTTGCTTTACATCTTTTTTGATAGTTTTATCATAAGCCCAGGTGAAAAATACACATGGGTAAACAGGTGTCATATACCGCGAGCTAGCGGAATGCTATTATAGTAATCCTGAAAGTGTCGCTTAGCCTTGTAAATCGGCTTTAGAAAATACAAGCATCTTACATCAAGTACTTTCACATTCAGCCACTTACAAGGGAAAATATACACTATTTATAAGTGAGGCTTACGCCTTTATCTTTTCATTATATGGAGATTGAGAAGTTACGGTTATAAATATGAAAAGCTAGAATACTATGCGGGTAGGGTTCCTTCTTATTTGCATTTATTAAGGGGTGGAGTCAGATTGTCGCTAATCACTAATAACGAATGGCTGCACAAACACCTGTGGGGATACCGTTCTAAAAGATTATAATTAGTGGGCGAAATGTTTCGCCAGGCATGGATTCGCAGCCAATTTCTGCGTTTCGCCATTGGTGGATTGTTTCGTGAAACGGATGAAAAAAATTTGCCGCAGAAAAATTTGCCGTGCATCCAAAAATTGTCGCAAGAATAGCTGCAGGCATCAAAAGAATAGTTGTGCATCCAAAAATTGTCACTAGAATAGTCGCGGCCGTCAAAAGAATAGTTGTGCATCCAAAAATTGTCACTAGAATAGTCGCGGCCGTCAAAAGAATAGTTATGTGTCCAAAAATTGTCGCAATAATAGTCGCGGTCGTCAAAAGAATAGTTGTGCGTCCAAAAATTGTCGCAAGAATAGCCGCAGGCGTCAAAAGAATCGTTGCGCGTCCAAAAATTGTCACTAGAATAGTCGTGGGCGTCAAAAGAATAGTTGTGCATCCAAAAATTGTCACAAGAATAGTCGCGGGCGTCAAAAGAATAGTTATGTGTCCAAAAATTGTCGCAAGAATAGTCGCGGTCGTCAAAAGAATAGTTGTGCGTCCAAAAATTGTCGCAAGAATAGCTGTAGGCGTCAAAAGAATAGTTGTGCATGCAAAACTGTACTTTAGTCGCAGGCGTCAAAAGAATAATTGTGTGTACAAAAATTTCGCAAGTATAGTCACGGGCGTCAAAAGAATAGTCGCGGGCATCAAAAACAAAATAGTAATGCATCAAAAGAATAGTCGTGGACAACAAATTTTTTTTTCGCGCAACATTTTTGCTGTTTCGCGAATTTCTTCAAAGTTTTGCGAATTTTTCGGCGAAGCAAAACGGGACAGATTTGCTCATCACTAATAATAATGAAAAATATGTGCAAATTTAATATAGGGTTTATGAACCTGTAAAAAATATCTAGTGACCCATTGCCGGTGGAGAAAAGATTTGGAAAATGATTTTGCCAGGGTCCAGAGTATGTAGTAAAAGCTCTTACTGAAAGTCATAGTACCCCAAAAACATACACCACCTATGAAAGAAATAGGCTAGAAATGCTACACAATATGTTAGGAGCTTTTATTTTAATAGCCCATGGCAACCACAGCCCTATAGCAGGGAATACCTGTGCTTCAGAAGATGCCACCAGGAGCACCCCCGGCTTTTTTTCTGCTGCTGCTGCTCTCGGCTGCTGTTGGTTATCTAAGCTTAGAGACCAAACCATAGTATACACCGGTACTGGGGGCTCTGGGCAAAATTTCACTGGTGGGCTCCCACAGCTCAAACAAATGTGTGATAAAATATCCCTCAAGCATGTGAAGTTCAATATAGTAATACAGGCAATGAAGAAATACTCTGCACTTACTGACATAGACATGATCTACAGGTATGCCGCCCTGGACCTTGGAGCCCAGGGCACACTGAGCACGTGCAGTGCAACTCACACAATAGCTAATGAGCCTCTCTATTTTTAAATTTGACTTCAGCAGATTTTTTATAAATTGACATTTTTAACAAGGATGAAAACCGGCTACTGCTTTGCAGTAGATGTTACTAATTTAATTTCCCAAACATTAACAGAAAATGAAAAAAAAATAACATTGACTCTAACACTATTTCCTTCTGTGTTCTGATACAGGAGTAGAAACAGGTATGGAATCACTAATCCCAATACCCATTACCCAGAAAGCTCCGAATTATGGAAAAAATCATCTCCCATAGAATCCATTTTAAGCAAATAATTATGATTTCTAAAAATTATAATTTCTCTGTAATAATAAAACAGTACCTGTACTTGATCCCAACTAAGATATAATTACCCCTTATTGAGGGTAGAACAGCCCTATTGGGTTTAATTAATGGTTAAATGATTCCCTTTTCTCTGTAATAATAAAACAGTACCTGTACTTGATCCCAACTAAGATATAATTACCCCTTATTGGGGCAGAACAGCCCTATTGGGTTTATTTAATGGTTAAATGATTCCCTTTTCTCTGTAATAATGAAACAGTACCTGTACTTGATCCCAACTAAGATATAATTACCCCTTATTGGGGGCAGAACAGCCCTATTGGGTTTATTTAATGGTTAAATGATTCCCTTTTCTCTGTAATAATAAAACAGTACCTGTACTTGATCCCAACTAAGATATAATTACCCCTTATTGGGGGCAGAACAGCCCTATTGGGTTTATTTCATGGTTAAATGATTCCCTTTTCTCTGTAATAACAAAACAGTACCTGTACTTGATGGTAACTAATGCTTCATGAATACATACTGGAAGCAAAACAACACTATTGGGTTTATTTCATGTTTACATTATTTTTTTTTATAGACACAGTATGATGATCCAAATTACGGTAAATCCCTTATCTGGAAAACCTCAGGTCCTGAGTATTCTAGATAAATGTTCCCGTACCTGTATAGTATAATCTACTTTTGTAAGCAAAAACTGGTTCAGTCTTAAGCTGGCTATGGGTATATGCGCATCGATATAATCATATGAATCATAATTTTTGTACGATTGGTGTCTGGCAATTAATAATGAGTTATCATTTTTAGGACTTTACTCCAACAATTTCAGTCTGAATGTTAGTTTTAGATCATATGATCAATATCTGAATGTTCATTGGGCTTTACCCAGAAACACTAGAGCTTATAGAAGGAATTTTCTTATCATAGGTTCCTTTGGATTACTGAATTTCTAGAATTTTCTTTATATCTTTATCACTCACCCATGCTTCTTTACTAAACCAGGAAAATACATTTAAAAAAAAAAGAAAAAATGTGCTTCATCAAAGCAAATAAATGCTTTTCATTTTGAAATGTATGCACTGGTTCATTCTAAGACCATTTCACAGTTATATTTACCCAGCAAAGAGAAGAAGAATTGAAAATAATGTCATTATTGCACATTGTGCTTAGGTTCATTTAGCCAAAAAATTTTCAAGCTGTTTCTTTAAACTTCACCTTCCATTTTGTGTTCTATTTATTTGAATCTATTCACCTTCTGCTACTGGGACCAATTCAGCAACCAAGAGATTTCAAGGGATAATGATGGATGTTGGTGGGAGATATAAATTAGCCCAGCATGAAGCTCCAAACATATTTATGTGGTATTTTTATAAAATACTTTTCTTGTCCATATTAGTCAAAAATTAGCCTAGCAATGCTACACTTTGGGGCTGATTAGGTAAAATGAAAATATACCCTTCGATGACAGCAGAGATCTACTGATATTTCCACCCATGCAGTGGCCAAAGTCCAAAAAATGGCAAATTGTGGCATTGTGAATAACTCTTAAGCTTTGAGCTTCTGTACCAGACCAGGGCCCCCATAGTCCTTTACCAGTGAATATCTGTGAATCCTAGTAGCCACTAGTAGCTCCATTCTCTGTCACTTGCCTGAGCTTCGGGACCCGCTCACTCCATAAACTATATAAGAAATATAAAATTCACAATACAAGGCTGCTAAGTAATACATATTATATTACATATTATAGTAGCTCAGTAACAAGTGATATCTGCATCAGAATTGATCAACCGTAAGTTCCGTAGCATCTGGTATTTTTTTGCTCGGGTGGGACTAAAGCTGGTCATTAGTGATGGGCGAAATGTTTCACCAGGCATGGATTCGCTGCGAATTTCCACCTTTCTCTATTGGCGGATTGTTTCGCGAAACGGATGAAAAAATTTGCAGCGCAAAAATTTGCTGCGGACATCAAAAGAATAGTGGTGCGTCCAAAAATTGTCTCAAGAATAGTCGTGGGTGTCAAATAATAGTCGCTCGTCAAAAGAATAGTCGCTCGTCAAAAGAATAGCCGTGGTCGACAATTTGTGCCGCGTGACATTTTCACCGTTTCGGCAATCTTTTGAAAGATTACCGGTGATGTTCAGCTCCTGAATCAGCAATTAGACTTCAACAGTTATAAAACCAAAGTAAAGCATCTGATTGGCTGCTATGAGCATCATCACCGGTGATGTTTTACTCCACTTTTTACACAGCATGATAAATATACCCCTTAGGGGCACATTTACTAATCCTCGAATCCGAATCGCGAATGGAAAAAAATCGAATTGGAAACAAAAATTTTGCGACTTTTCCGTCCCCATCACGATTTTTTCGTATTTTGCTCGATTTTTTCGTCGCCATCACGACTTTATCATATTTTGCACGACTTTTTCATCGCCGCCACAAATTTTTCATATAGAGCGATTGTAATCCGATTTTTTCGCGCCGGCGACGAAAAAGTCGTGGAAAATATATGAAAAAGTCGTAATGGCGATGAAAAAGTTGCGCAAAATACGAAAAAATCGCGACGGCGACGAAAAAGTCTCAAAAATACCAATCATCACGAAAAAAAACGCATTCGCACGCTTTCGGTCCGTTTGTGGATTAGTAAATGTGCCCCTTAGTGTATAGGGGTAGGCACTGAGGCTCGCTTGGCAGTTATAAAGCTGTAAATTGTGTATCCTGATTCCTTTCTTGCCGAGGCCAAATAATATAAATAAACAAAAGAGGCATAAACCACGGTGGCATTTCTCGAGATGCATTCTGAATGCGTAGAATTACAAAAATATACACAGCGTGAATTGATTTTTAATTTGCAGTACATGAATTGATTCCTCATAAATCGCAATCCGGTGTTTAACTGTAAGTGAACAAATTGATATGGAATCTGATTCAGACGCTTTTAATAATAACAACACTTTTTCTACATTTCAGGTCATTGCAATAATGATTTGTTTCTCGTTTTTGCCAGCTCATAAACATACCAGTCACAGTGTCTGGCCTTTGGCAAAAACAGAAAATAGACGGGCTAGATTATATATATAGATTATATTCATGCCACTCTTATGTTTCAGACACAAATGCCACCGCTTTGCTAAGGAGCCTTATAACCCTGCTCTGTTTCTTGGATGGTTCCTGTACAAACTCCCCATTTAGTGTGCATTTACTATACCTTGGAACATACCTCAACTAAACCATAGATGAGTGATCCCCAACCGGTGGCTCAGGGGCAACATGTTGCTCCCCAACCCCTTGGATTTTGCTCTCAGTGCCCCCAAACCAGGGAGTTATTTTTGAATTCCTGACTTGGGGGCAAGTTTTGGTTGAATAAAAACAAGATTTCCTACCAAATAAAGCCCCCTGTAAGCTGATAGGGTGCATAGAGGCTGCCTAATAGCCAATCACAGCCCTTATTTGGCACCTCCATGAACTTTTATGGTGCTTGTGTTGCTCCCTAAGTCTTTTTACATTTGACTGTGGCTCAAGAGTAAGAAAGGTTGGGGATCCCTGCCATAGATCCTAGGTACGCTACTCATTCTGCTAAGGTTGCCCAATGGAGCAGTCTCAGTAGATGGATGTTACAACATATCCAGTTGCATCAGACACAGATGCTACAGCTTTGCTAAGGAACCTCATGACCATGGTCTGAAATAAATTCATATACAGGTATGGGACCCGTTATCCAGAATGCTCGGGACCTTGGGGTATGCCGCATAAGGGGTCTTTCCCCCCTGTTCCATTTAAACAGTAATTAAACCCAATACAGCCTACAACAGGGAACAAAGAAAATGATGCAAATACTAATTGTGAGTTTGCCCCTTTCCCCTAGTTTAGGAGGAAAAGTTAAATCAGTCAATAACTGAAGAATCTCGTTTTTTCTAATGGTTTTCCTTGCAAATTCTGTAGCATTTCTCTTCTACTAGAAGCGCCAGAAAAATCAAAGCTCTACTGTACCGAGCTTTATATGCTGTGTATATACTTCTGATTATCCCTTTGTCTCTAAATGCTTTTCTACTGTGCACTATTAGCTGGTATAAATTAAATCTCCAATTAACTTTAAAAAGATCTATGCATGGTTAATGCCAGCCCCCTCAGGTCTGAAATTGCCTTTTTAAAAACGAATAAGGGGGTAATTAGAACTCGGCGAATACGTTCGTCTGTTTAGAAATTTGAAAGAAAAAGGTGAAGTGCAAGCGGGCACTGGGGAGAATGAGCAGCATTGTCCGGCCTCGGTTCTAATTGCAGCGATACGACCAACGCCAGAGCTGTCTCATTTGACGTGATTATTAAAGAGCAGGTAATTAGCCTCATTGTGTGGTTTTATTTTGTGCTTCTCAACATAAACTGTATGTTGCCCAGCTTCTGATTAATAGATAGGGAAATACCATTCTAATGGGAAACTGGGCTTTATATATATATCTTAATATAGCTGTATGGTGGTATCTAAATACAGTTTACTGTATATACTCGAGTATAAGCCTAGTTGTTCAGCACCCAAAATGTGCTCAAAAAGTCACCCTCGGCTTATACTCGAGTCGGGTGCCATGGGTCCCTCCAGACTAGCACCCTCTGTCCTTTGTGTGCAAATTAGGCCACCCGCAACCAGACCCTCCAGTGCCCTGGCCCTGTCCCAAATTCATTTTCATCTACCATCCTCACCTGCCCCATTCTGCACTAGACATTGCACTTTCTATTCTATATAAACTATTTATAGTTTTGAAGGATATTAACTCTTTGTGTTTTAGCTTGGTTGCTGATTGAGTACTCTTAAGGTATCATTGTTGATAAAACATTTGTTTTTGTTGACCCTCCACTTGCAGCTTTTATTTGAAATAAATATTTAAAAACATATTCCCCACTGATGCCTCATTTAATGTAATTTTATTGGTATTTATTCTGATGAAACTTGGCAGTAGCTGCTGCATTTCCCACCCTAGGCTTATACTCGAGTCAATACGTTTTTCCAGTTTTCGGATTGGCTTATACTCGAGTATATACGGTAATCAAAACCAGAAGAGGATTTTTGTGTAATTAGCTTATTTCTTGGTCAGTCTAATGGCTTGCATGCAGAGTTTCTTTCTTCTTCTTTCTTTTAAAGGTTGAAAAACAGGTCAAGAACTTTTTTGCTTAGTTTTGATTCTAATTAACTAACGGCTAAGTCTATCAAGTGGCTTGATCGAATTCACACAGGGTGGAGGCCCATTTATCAATAGTCTCATTTTTGAGGTTTTTGAAACCACGACTAAACTCATTTCTGGCATGTCTACTCCTTCATTAAAAAACCTGAATTGAAAAAGCACAAACAAGTTAAAAGGCAGAACAAAAACAGAAAGCACACATTTTTCATGGTTCTTATGTTTTTCTACAAATCTTCATGGACTTTCAAACAAAAAAACCCTGAAAAAAACTCAAAAAGCACAAATGGAATAAAGATTGTTACAATTTGCACAGTACATCTCCCATTAACTTCTACATGACCATGGCGAAGTTTTGTATTAGTGGTTTTTGTGGTCTTTATGCTTAATATATTTTTCGTGAATCGTAAAAAAAAAATATGAATGTTAGAAAATGGCCCCCATAGTGTAACTGTCATTAAAAAACAGGACATTATTCTGGCATTATTATTATATAGTATCCAATAATCACCAAACGTGACTATATCTGTAAACATGGTTATTATAATTAGTGATGGGCGAAAAAATTCGCCAGGCATGGGTTCAAAGAAATATTTTTGCTTTTCACCATTGGCGGATTTTTTCGCGAAATGGGCAACAAAATTCACCGTGGAAAAATTTGGTGCGTGTCCAAAAATTGACGCCTGTGTCAAAAGAATTGTTGCGTGTCAAAAAAGAATTGTCTGGCTTGTCAAAAGAATTGTTGCGCGTCAAATGAATTGTCTTGAGCCCAAAAGAATTGTCTCTCTCTATTTATTTTTGGCGTCTAACATTTTTACTGTTTTGCAAATCTTTTGAAAGATTCCCAAATTTTTGGGCGAAGCGAAACGGGACTGTTGGTGCCATTCAGCCTCCATCTATCGAATAGGCATCTAGGTGGACCTAACAAGGACCTAAAGTCTTTTTCTCCGTAAAGGCATTCTAATATTGTTCTGAGGAAGGATTCACCCACCATTCGTTTGTATCATACACAAAGAGAGATTCCATGGGGTACTCTTATAAATGTGTGATTTTTCAGAGGTAATCATCCTTTTTAGCTCTAATAGAAGACTGGCTGCATATATTATATAGAATCACTCCCAATGCTATATGTACCTTGGATGGTACTTTTGGTTCTATATGGTGCAAGACATTTTTCAGAATGGTGCTGGTGAGTAGGAACAGATTAAAATCTAAAGGAATCTGCGAATCTGTCCCGTTTTGCTTCACTGAAAAGATTCACAAAACGGCAAAAAAAAAAAATTGTCACCCACGACTATTCTTTTGACGTGCGACTATTTATTTTGATGCGCGACTATTCTTTTGATCCCCGTGACTATTTATTTTGACGCAAGACTATTCTATTGACGCCCGTGACTATTTATTTTGACGCAAGACTATTCTATTGAGGCCCGTGACTATTTATTTTGACACGCGACTATTCTATTGACGCCCGTGACTATTTATTTTGAAGCGAGACTATTCTTTTGACACCTGCATTCTTTTGACGCAATGTTTGGACGCGCAGCAAATTTTTCCGTGGGAAATTTTTTCAGCCGTTTCGTGATACAATCCGCCAATGGCAAAACGTGGGAATTCGCCCGGAAATCCATGCATGGCGAAACATTTCGACCATCACTAATTTTAACACATTTTTTAGTCCATTTAATAGGATTCCAGTTACAAATGCCTCAGCTTCATCCAAATGGAATTGGAATGAGCCACCTCCAAGTTAATAAGCTTAGGAAACCAGTTGCCAAAGGCAGTGATGACTATTTCTGGGATAACACTGACTACATCTGTGGTTCAGCTGTTGGGCAAATTTTTCCCATAACTATTCAATGTACAGTAGGTAAGTAATGTCTCAGAAAACTAAATTAGTGTAATAAATAAACCAACAAGTTTCATTAGAGATTAAAGTGCCTAGTTATTATGGTAAAGTCTTTTATTTACAGTCAATTTGGTCTCCAATATCGTCTTAGAATGAGATCCAATTCTCACAAGACTCAGTGGATTATCAGTATCACAAAATTGTCTTACTCAATGAACCAATCTGGCCCAGGGTTCCATTTCAGAAGTAATTGGTTAGCATCACAACATCACCAAGGATGGGTGTTCATTTACATCGGAGAACGTACGCATAGGTCTAGTGGGAACCCATTGTTTGTAGCAAATTAAGGTTGTAATGAACACTGATAACTGTCTGGTTGTAATTAAATGATTTTAATTAAATTCAGTGACTTGTCACAAAGAAGAAAATATATTTGTTATGTTGCACGAGTATCCATATAATATAATCTGTATTCGGAGACGGGGGATTCTTATATCACTTAGTGAATCCTCAAGGTGGTCTGGGCAATGAAACATAGATTATCTGGGCTCCTTTCTTCATTTTGCTTTCTTGGGATGCAATTGGAAAGTAAATCCATCATCTTGTTAATGAGAAAAAAACATATTTTGCAAAATGTCTTAGTTTGTATCATTTAGTAAGCTGCATTTGCTTTTGTGATTTAATTGACTCAAGGCACTGTTCATATAAGCACCACTTCAGACAAGGGTCTGTCTCTTTCTCTTTTTTTAGTTCTAAATAAATTAGCGATTCAACAAATATCTAATTAAAAGAAAAAACTGTTTACACAAGATGATTGCTGTCTTATTCTATTTGCCATTAATTTATTTGGTAGGGTAGTCTTCTCTCTTCAGTTATAGTGGCATGCCATATAAACAATATTCTTGAGAAGAAAACAGTAGCAAAATTCTAATTAAGAGCAGAACTATGAAATAGAGAATGTTGCATCTAACATATTACCTGTAAGAATGATTAATATGTAACAATAATTTGGGTTATATTTGTGGTAGAGAGGGATTTATTGTTCCTTTATGACCAAAGTCTTCTGTGTTATTTCCCATCATAGGGCAATACAGGAAAGGATTCTGTGTAATTGGAGATTCCAATGAGTAAACCCATCAAATGGTAAATTCCTTGCAAGAATCACCAGCCACCAGGGAATTATGGGTAAAGCTGACCAAATCTGTCAAGGTCGACAAGCAAGCGGATCTTCTCCCAATATCCCTATGTATGGGTGGGCGATATCGGGAAAATTTAGGCTAATTCGGTCGTTGGAACAGGTGCAGTCGGTTCGGGGACCGCATCGACTGAATTTTTTAAACCGCCTGATCGATATCTGGCTGACTTCAGGCCAGATATCAGTCAGGCAGGCCAGTCATTGTTTACCCTACACAGGCCAATTAGCTGCCAAATCGGTCCAAGGGACTGATATCAGCGGCTACAATTGGCCCTTGTATGGGGACCTTTATTGGATCAGAGTTGATGGAATCTTTACAGGAAAAAAACAGGTTTATGGCTCTTTATCTGTTGGTTGTCTCTGCTGTGGATATTATTTTTGAAGGATCACTTGCATAGATGCTAATTACCACTGGTGAATTATGGGTAAAGATGACCAAATCAATCAATACAATACTTACAGTATTTGATCAGAGATTGATGGAATCTTTACAGAAAAAACAGGTTTATGGCACTTTAGATGTTGGTTGGCAGGGTACTGAATATGTTGGGTCTTTATGTTCTCCCTATGGTCATCAGTGCATAGACCCAACCAAACTCGCTGAAACTGATCCCCATTTACATGTATCAAAGGGGGATCATTTAGCAACACTGGAAAGTACTGTAACTCATATCAACCAATCATGGAATAGACTTTTTTTTTAGCTAGAAGCAAAAAACAGATTGGTTTCCACTAAGGTCCAAACTTACCCAGTGTTGATAAAGAAGCCTCCGTGTCTCTGCTGTGGATATTATTTTTAAAGGATCACTTGGATAGATGCTAATTACTACTGGTGAATTATGGATAAAGATGACCACATCAATCAATACAATACTTACAGTATTTGATCAGAGATTGATGGAATCTTTACAGAAAAAAACAGGTTTATGACACTTTAGATGTTGGTTGGCAAGTTACTAAATATGTTGGGTTTTTATGTTCTCTCTGTGATTATCAGTGCATAGTCCCAACCATACTTACTGAAACTGATCCCCATTTACATGTATCAAAGGGGGACCATTAAGTAACACTGGAAAGTAACTCATATCAACCAATCATGGAATAGACTTTTTTTTAGCTAGAAGCAAAAAACAGATTGGTTTCCACTAAGGTCCAAACTTACCCAGTGTTGATGATGAAGAAGCCTCTGTGTCTCTGCTATGGATATTATTTTTGAAGGATCACTTGCATAGATGCTAAATACCACTGGTGAATTATGGGTAAAGACAACCAAATCAATCAATACAATACTTACAGTATTTGATCAGAGATTGATGGAATCTTTACAGAAAAAAAGAGGTTCAAGGCGCTGTAGATGTTGGTTGGCAGGGAACTAACTTAGTTGGGTTTTTATGTTCTCCCTGTGGTCATCAGTGCATAGTCCCAACCATACTTACTGAAACTGATTTACATGTTATATCAAAGAAGGCCCATTTTTTTACACAGGAGAGTAACCCATATCAACCAATCATGGATTAGACCTTTTTAGTCAGGGGCAGGTTTAACAATGGAAGCAAAAATCTGATTGGTTTCCACTTGGGTGCAAACTTGGCCAATATTGATAAAGAAGTCCCCGTGTCTCTGCTAAGACATACTAAGCTACTTAGTAGCAGCTACTTGTCAGCGCTACTAAGCAACAGAATATCCCCTGCCATAGACAATACTGAGAATTGCCTCTGCTTAAACACATGTAGAGACAATTATCAGTAAATGATCAGCATTGTCTATTTTAGTAGCCATGAAAAGTAGCTGCTACTAGTAGCTCCATGTGTCTTCACCCTTGAGGTTCACTGGCACTGGATGCTAATTACCAAACATTTTCTATAAAGAGCTAAGTGTAAGTAATATATGTCAACTTTATATAAACAATGCATATTTTGTAATCATAATTAAATGTATAATGAGTTATAATAAAATAATTAGCAGGCAGTTCTCTATTCTCTGTCAGATATAGCCTCATGCAGAATATTGTTTAGCAAATTATAACAGGGTTTGAAGTAAGTGACTTACAATATATAAAATGTTTGGAGACATCTATGCCTCGAGAATAGTGACAAGCGAATCTGCCCCGTTTTGCCTTGCGAAACGACACAAAAATTTGCGAAATGGGAAAAAATTTGCGAAATGCGTTTGTCACGCAACTTTTGACTATTTTTTGCCATACCTATTTTGTCGTGAATGCGCCCAATTTGACATGGCCATGCCTATTTTAACACGCCTGTGACTTTTCTTGAATGGTGACAATTTCGTTTTGCTGTGAATTTTCACAAAACAATGTCGAAATGCGGAAATTCCAAAAATTTGCTCATCCCTACTCAAGAATTGTACTTTGCACTTTTGCAAACAACCCAGCATTTCCAATGAATAACACACAATACCATATAGAGAAGACTAGTGATGAGCAAATCTGTCCTGTTTCGCTTTGCCGGAAAATTCGCGAATCTTCCAAAAGGTTCGCAAACGGCGAAAAAAAACCCGGCTATTCTTTTGTCGCCCACGGCTATTCTTTTGTCGCCCACGGCTTTTCTTTTGTCGCCCACGGCTATTCTTTTGTCGCCCACGGCTATTCATTTGTTGCGCTGCTATTCTTTTGTCGTCCGCGGCTATTCTTTTGACGTGGGAGACAATTTTTGGACGCGCGGCCTGTCCATGCCTGGCCAAACATTTTGCCCATCACTAGAAAAGACGAATACATTGCTACCCAGCAGCCTCTCTCTGTCTTTTTCACTGCCTGACCTGAACCTGCACGAGATATTTTACTCCGTTTCCAGGTATTTCCATTTCAGATGTTCAGCTACATTTTTGTCGAGGGGCCAATGTTCTATGTTTTATCCGGAAAGTGTAAAATTGAAATCTCTATGTAATACACAGTTAATTGTGAGATGAATATTTAATTGTACAATTACCTTTCCGTCTGTATTACACTTTCCGTCCCTGATACTTTGAGCTTTCTCTGTATAGAGGTTTATGGCCCTTCGGAAAACGTTGTAGCAGTTTTTTTTATGCACAAATGTACTGAAAAATGACCATCTTAGTAAGCACATTTAATGGACAATTGAAAACTGCCTTGTTTCAGCACTTGCTGCCCACAAAGCACAAAATATAAAATTCTGTTTTTTGCTGAATTACATTAGGCTATTATTTGGTTTCCATGCCTAGGGCCATTCAGCTGCACTGCACGCTGCAGTTTTAGGTTATGTTATTTGAATAATACTGCACATAAGCACGGCCTAGAAGCTATTACATGTGGCATAATCTGTGTACTATTTAACGGAGTATAATATGAGAATAAGTGGCTGTTAAACATATATATTTTGTATATTTTTTAAATAATGTAGACTTCCCTCTTATAGCTTATCCTTATCTGCCTGTCCATGTATCGTACTATCTATATAGATACACACACATATATTTATAATACATATCTATCTGTACACATACCTTTTATTATCTGGAACAGATACCCAAATCCATATGTGGCTACCCAAGTGGTAGGCCAAATAGACAGTATATAAATAGTAATTGCTTGGGCCAAACCAAAAATTTAATTACATTAAAGGCCCATGCTAAGCTATCTCCTATGGATTATATTCACAGCCATTGTGATCCTCAGCTGATAGGATATGAATCTCTGCCCAATCAATATCTGATCACATACTGCATGAACTGGGGATTTTAACCTGTTATTTTGACCTGTTTTCTAAATGACTATGAGAGGCATTTAATGTATGTTTGGTTGTGGTGACTTTTAGCTGCACAATTTATTGTTCCTCTGTGATAAAAAGACATCTGGAGGTGGTCCAGTACATAAGTAAGGTGCTTGAGGAGGACTAAAGGTGGCCATACACAGACCGACTCTAGCTGCCGATATTGGTCCTTTAGACCGATTCGCCAGCTTATTGGCCCGTGTAGGGGCACTACCGACAGGCCAGCCCGACCGATATCTGGCCTGAAATCCAGTCGGATCGGGGACCGCATCGGCTCGTTGATGCGGTCCCCGAACTGACTGCGCCTATGCCCGTTTATGCCCAATGACCAAATTAGCCTGAATTTGGCCAATATCACCACTCCCGTAGGTGGAGATATCGGGAGAAATCCGCTCGCTTGGCATCCTCGCCAAGCGAGTGGATCTTATTGTGTATGGCCACCTTAAGCTGTGCCTATTAGACATTATAGGAGGCCATAATATCAAATGTATCCATAAGGTGCTACAGACAGAGCCTTTTTTTCCAGGACCACAGAAAGGTTAAACGAAAGTGGAAAGATTTATCTCCACCACTGTTAGAAACATGGATTGGGACTATGTCCAAGGCCAAGGCCATATAAATAGATTGATGATTTTTAAATCATTTATTCAACAAAAAAATTAACAATTTTTTTTTTCAGCTGGGCAATGTGAGACAATTAATTCTTGCACGCACAGCCGATTTCTAATCCCCCACAGTATCTCGTTGGAGTTTAGATCCAGACACTGCACTTGCACTTGTAACTGACCCTTATTTTTCATTCTGGAGAACTCTATGGTAAGATAATGCTACAGTGACATCATCGGGGGGATGTTTTGGCCCATTCTATGAACTATGGGTGTTTAGGGGATTCCAGTGCGCTGTTCTGTTGGGAAGTTTTGATAAAACAAGGACTAAAATGTTGGCTTAAATCAAGACTTTGGTGGTTGGGCATCCCACTAAGTGCTTTGTATCTATTACTGGTTTATACATACAGAACATACAGGAGAATTCCTGCAATTGTATCACATGACTGGGTATTACTTTTCTTTTAAAGAAGAGCTAAAGCTAATGGAATCCTATACCCTCGTACAATGTTGGTCTCTATAAAACATATTGCATAAAACAGCTCATATGTAAAACCCTGCTAATTCTAATACTTTTTTTGCAGTATGCGCCATTGGGTAATCCAATTTAGAAAATGTAAAAGGGCATTATTTACAGTATTTATATATATATTTTATATATATTTCAGTTTGGTTAGATTTTTTTCAATAGGCCACTTAATATGATATAAATCTGTTGATCTATCTGTTGGTCTATTCATTCTGGGGGTATTATTTTTCTTTAAAAGAGAACATGGCTAGAAATGCTGTATTTTATATACTGAGCCTACAGTACCAGCCCAGAGGTCCAGCAGCCCTGTATCGGTACTGATCCTAGCCTTCAAAGTTGTGCAATTATTTTGAGCCTTAGGCACAACTTTTCCTTATTTAGCCCCATAGTTCAACTTATCTGACTTATTGCTCAGTCGCTCTTTCCACTTCTGGATTCCTTGGTAGCGATATGCACTAGGCACTTACTGTAGACACTTTGAAGACAGAGAGGCAACATCAAACAGAATATTTATTCTCTGACGGCAAACAAAACCAACGAAAAACTAAAAGCGGACCAGGCGGTTTGTAAGAATCAGTATAAAGTGGCGTTTTAGCCGACAGCCGCTATAAGCATTACTAAAGATTATTAGTGTCCCATACAGATGAAATACATAAACTCAGTAAACTCAAGAGTAAGTGATCTCTAGTAGTGATGGGCGAAATTTCCACGTTTTGCCATTGGTGGATTGTTTCGCGAAACGGATGAAAAAATTTGCCGTGGAAAATCTCACCGAGCATCCAAAAATTGTTGCCGCGACAAAAGAATAGCTGTGGGCGACAAAAGAATAGCTGCGGGCGACAAAAGAATAGCTGCGGGCGACAAAAGAATAGCCGCGTGACAAAAGAATAGCCGCGGGCGACAAAAGAATAGCTGCGGGAGACAAAAGAATTGCCGCGGGTGACAAAAGAATAGCCATGGGCGACAATTTTTTTTTGAGACATTGCGACATTTTCGCAAATTTTTTGCCGTTAAGCTAATTTTTCGGAGAAGTGAATTGGGACAGATTCGCTCATAACTAATCTTTAGTTATAAAAGTGGATTTGATTTATTTTTGTATTTTCTGCACGATTTTAGCAAAGGTTTCTTTTTGCATTTGGCCCTTGTACACAGGCTACAATCAAATAAGGGACACGTACAGGCCTTCAGAATGGCGGAATTGTCTTTTTTTTTAAAGCCGATATCTTGTAGCGAGATGCCGTGTTAAAAAAATCCTCTTATTGATGGAATTTGCTTGTAGGAACAACTTATCTTGATGGTCCTTCGTGGAAGCTTGCAACGACCCTCTCTAAAGAATGACTATTAGATTGACAGCGCCGGGTTTGTGCGCGAGCTTATCTACACAACACAAGGCTTCTGTATTCTGTCGCATCATTGTCCTCTTTGCTGATAACAGCAGAACGGTAGATTCACCTAACAGGAACCGGCCCTCCAATTACATACAGCACAATGACATCAAATACAGCGAGCACCTCTCTAGATGAAAGCGCAACCAAAAAATGGCTCTACGGTGAATTTAATTTGCCGTTCCCTTTATAACTGGGTCCAAAATTTGATTTACTCCTATTGAATCATGTTTTAGCTGATACCATGAATTTTCAAGGTGTCATATGACCGGAACGAGGATACTGCAGGCATTATCATATAACTCTGCATCGTTAAGCCTCATGTTGGTCTCACAACATTGTTTTGAAATGTGTTAATGGTTCTATGTATCTCAGAGGCATCAATCACTCTCCTAGTTGTATTCTAGATTTAAGAACCCCCTCTTAGTACATCTCCCTAGCTCATCCCTTTGTTTCAATCCCCAGTCTGGGCTTTATGGGAGATGCAACAGACAAGGCACGGGCAAGAAATATTCACAGCAGGGGCTGGAGCTGCCATATTGAAAGGTGTCAGATTCTGCAGATATAATGGCCCCAATGAGTCTAAGGGCTAAACCAAGGTTACTAGTCTGTAAATAATAATTTAACCATTTATACCCTGTAAAAAATTCATCCACATCAAGTTATAAGTACAAGATAAAAGTTGATAGCATGCAAGCCTAATCAATCAACAAAGTATTCAGTGAAATAAACAACCATTTATTGGCTTAAAATTAAACAAACAATTCAAAAAAAGCAAATATACTATACCAAACAGTGGATAGGTGCATCCCAGTGCCTCATGGTACCCACTCTCCTAACGCGTTTTGCTCCATTGGGTGCTTCATCAGAGGAGGTCAATGTGGTCAATTGTGGTCAATTGTGGTCATGCCCCCTACTGTATATATATATATTTTTTTAAGTAATAATATTGATATGATTATAAAATAATTCAGCTCGATACTGTCTTTACAGTAGTAGGTTTAACTTACTCTACAGCCCCAACAGACGTACCAATAGACTGAATGCTCATATACTGTGAGATATTTGATCTTTATTATTGAATAATTCTAATAATTCCATTTAATCTCAGGTCTTTGAGAGTTTCTATTCCTCCTCTCCCCAATATATCTTGCCATTTAAACTTGCATCATGGGCCGCCCTTTTCTAATTTCGATTTAATTTCTTCGTATAGTGGCTATATTGAAATGGGTCCCCTTGGCTTAGGTAAATGTCAGTACTTCCGTGTCTGTAAGTCTGTCAATTTGTTGCAGGACCCCTGAGTCTTCCCCCTTACTTGTATTATATTGGAACTTTATACCTTTCCCATTGTAACCAAGCATCAGTTTCCTTGTTTATTACAAAGAGCCGAAGTGAGAGCCACGTTGCGCTTATTAAATTGGATATGCCGATCCCAGAGCATACATTTATAATGTAGAAGTAGTGAGCGTATCCCACAAGACATGACAATAAGTGAGGAATTTAATGTTTTCATTGTGACACCTTGACAAAGGTTAATGTTGAATTAGAAATGTCAGCCTATGTTAATATAAATACTGTAAATCCTTCACACGGCGGAAATTCACAGGAGACTTTGTTTCATGTACCTTCTCATAAATCCAGGTCGATGTTCCACTTTCTACTGAAATGCCTTGAAAAAGTGAGAATTAGGGCCCCGGTGTTGTTATTGCAAAGGAGCCTTTCAAATTCATTGGATTAGACATGGTATGAAAATACACCTGTGGCACTGAAAACTGCTTAAGGAGCCCCTACTTGATTGGACGGTTTTATATCTCCTTCAAAACAGTTACGGTGTCCTCATTACTTTCCGGAGGCTATATATAGAGAATACACTGCATACACTATCAAAGGCAAAACTGCAGTGAAAGTTTGGGACATCTGACATTAAGGGTTTATGCATTGTCTGATTCTACAAAATAATTGGCCTTCCCTCTATAGACTCACCCTGCCAAAATCTTAACGTTCTCAACAGCTGCCTTCTTCTACCTCTGGCAGTTATGCTTGAAAGAATGAATTCTTGTTCACAAAATGATACTGGTCTGTAAGAGCGTATCCAAAAAAAGTGCTCCTCATCTTCTCGTTACAACGTATTTTATTTAAGCTCATTATATGCTCATAATAATGTTGTTTGCTCTACTTTGAAAACCACTTTCTAATATAATAGTAGGGATATAGCGAACCTCAAAAAAAAAGTTCGCGAACTTACGCCAAAAAGCGCGAATATTCGCGAACTTTGCGAACCCCATAGTCTTCAATGGGAAGGCGAACTTTAAAACTGATTTTGAAGGGTGCCACGACCTGGACAGTGGCATGCAGGAGGGGGATCAAGGGCAAAAATTTCTCTGAAAAATACTTTGTTGCGTAAAACTGCAAAGGCAGCTGGCAGACCTAGCGGAAATAAGCGGAGTTTTTTGCTATTTCGCACTATTAGCACCATGGAAACGGGATTTGCTTACACCAGTACAAGGCTGAAAAACGCCATGTGTGGCTTGTGCGTCATTTTTAGCCCGAGAAAAAATGCAGCGGAAAAAAACGCGGCGAACTCAAATTGCGAACATACGCGAAAAGTTTGCGAACTTCCAAACACCCGATGTTCGCGCGAATTAGTTGCCCGGCGAACAGTTCGCTACATCTCTATATAATAGCATTGCCATCTATAATGGCTGCCTTTGCATATGTTACACTATGGGAGACTTAAGGTGGCTATTCATAGGCTGATAAAAGCTGCAACTTTATTCTGGACTGAAAGAATTTAGGATTGAGGAGAGCACTCCTTAGGTGGAATATTGGCTGGACCAGTGAATGGGACCAGCCGATGGGCCTGTCTGACCGATATCTGGCCAAAATCAGCCATAGGGCAGGTTTGATTCTCCTGTTGAGGTGAGGACTGCATTGGCATGTTGATGAGGTCCTCTCCAGCCTGCATTGGTGGCAGTTATGATCCACTCCTTGGCCCAAGGGCCAAACAATTGTATCAGTCTGATATTACCCTCCTCAAGGTAGAAATATCAAAGAAAGATCCACTCATTTGGCAACTTCACCTAACTTAAGCATCTTAAAGGGGCAGATTTATCAAAATGGGAGTTTAGAGCTTAATACATAAAAACTCACCCACGTTCTATTCGTTCCTATGGGATTTTTAGTAGGTGAGTTTTTATGCATTAAGCTCCAAACTCACATTTTGATAAATCTGCCCCTTTAAATGTATGGGCAACTTTACAGGGCACATTCATCAAAGTACGATTGTTTCTGAATACAAAAAAATTTGTATTTTTTCTGTTTTCGTACTATGCGTATTTTTGCGACCGTTTCATTAATTTGCGCAACTTTTTCGTACTTTGCAACAAAATTTACTAAGACTAACTAAGATATAATTACCCCTTATTGGGGGCAGAACAGCCCTATTGGGTTTATTTAATGGTTAAATGATTCCCTTTTCTCTGTAATAATAAAACAGTACCTGTACTTGATCCCAACTAAGATATAATTACCCCTTATTGGGGGCAGAACAGCCCTATTGGGTTTATTTAATGGTTAAATGATTCCCTTTTCTCTGTAATAATAAAACAGTACCTGTACTTGATCCCAACTAAGATATAATTACCCCTTATTGGGGGCAGAACAGCCCTATTGGGTTTATTTAATGGTTAAATGATTCCCTTTTCTCTGTAATAATAAAACAGTACCTGTACTTGATCCCAACTAAGATATAATTACCCCTTATTGGGGGCAGAACAGTCCTATTGGGTTTATTTAATGGTTAAATGATTCCTTTTTCTTTGTAGTAATAAAACAGTACCTGTACTTGATCCCAACTAAGATATAATTACCCCTTATTGGGGGCAGAACAGCCCTATTGGGTTTATTTAATGGTTAAATGATTCCCTTTTCTCTGTAATAATAAAACAGTACCTGTACTTGATCCCAACTAAGATATAATTACCCCTTATTGGGGACAGAACAGCCCTATTGGGGTTATTTAATGGTTAAATGATTCCCTTTTCTCTGTAATAATAAAACAGTACCTGTACTTGATCCCAACTAAGATATAATTACCCCTTATTGGGGGCAGAACAGCCCTATTGGGTTTATTTCATGTTTAAATGATTCCCTTTTCTCTGTAATAATAAAACAGTACCTGTACTTGATCCCAACTAAGATATAATTACCCCTTATTGGGGGCAGAACAGCCCTATTGGGTTTATTTAATGGTTAAATGATTCCCTTTTCTCTGTAATAATAAAACAGTACCTTGTCATTGATCCCAACTAAGATATAATTAATCCTTATTGGAGGCAAAACAATCCTATTGGGTTTAATTAACGTTTTTTTTAGTAGGCTTACGGTATGGAGATCCAAATTACGGAAAGACCCCTTATCCAGAATACCCTTAGTCCCAAGCATTCTGGATAATGGGTCCTATACCTGTACTACAAATTTGACATACAGTAATTTGTCAATGTTTCCATCCAAAAACATCAACCCTAGTGTTGGGATATAACAGCACTTTAAAAGAAGCCATTTTCTTCTCTGGTGGTACCTGCTATGTTGTGGTTGTAGTTCCACTGTGTAGTCATGCAGCACAAAGCCTACAGCAGCAGTATCTAGAAGGTGAGAGATAAAAACGGTATATCTGACTGTGTGCATTCATGGGTGCAATAACATCTTCCATAGCTAGCCCTGCATGCCTCCACTTTCAGCAAAGGAAATAGTTATTTATAGTTGGGATTGTTCATGTGAAAGTTAATATACAGGGGAGCTTTGACAGGATAAACAATAGACATCTTCAAGGGTACCGTATCATTTAGTGTAGGAATGTCAACGTTGTGCAGAGGTTGTAAGCTACAGTACAATGGCTGGCTAAGGATGGAAAGGTTTAGACATTATATAAGGTTTGGGGGATCTTTGTTGTGGAATTTCAAGTCCCAGTAGGCTAGCAGAGTATATAAAGATACCAATTACATCTAGATAGATCTACCAAGGCTTGCATTATTGCATTAAATAACATACTTGGCATTCCAACCATGTTTTAAAGAGATTTTCACCAATACCATGCACATATAATAAATGTTTTATACCAAATCTGTCCTTCAGAGAGAGTGCTTGGATCTCTAGAAGGACATATGACCTTTCCTAGTATGCATGTGTATCTTCTGAAGACACGTTGAAATAAACTTGGTCTGCTAAAATAAAATACACTGTATGCCACTGAATCACCTATTTCGTATCAGCTATCTACCGTATACAGTATATACTCGAGTATAAGCCGAGTTTTTCAGCACCCAAAATGAGCTGAAAAAGTCACCCTCGGCTTATACTCGAGTCCCTCCTGACCCTAGCTAGCACCCACTAGCACCCCCTGCTACCCGATACCCCCACCAACCCTGGACCCCTCAGGTACAGTACCCACGGCTGTTAGTGTGCTCTTCTGCATGCCGCAGTAGCTCCTCCTTCATGCTTTGCTCCGCCCCAGGCATGATGAAGTGATGATGTCAATCCTATAGTTATCAGTAATCATAATTGATTGAAGTTAAACACACATGATTTAACTTAAATCAATCAATAATTACCTATAATTATTATTATTTTTACTAGTATTTTGTTATTATTATTTACCAGTATTAGCAATGCTGATCAGGTATATCCATATCATATGGTAAGCTTTGCTAATGCAGGTGAATACTGTTAATTATTATTACCGTAATTAATTTGAAGTTGAACACATACAGTACATATACCGTATACAATCTGTAGCTGCTGCATTTCCCACCCTAGGCTTATACTTGAGTCAATAAGTTTTCCAATTTTCTTAGGTAAAATGAGTTACCTCGGCTTATATTCGGATCGGCATATACTCGAGTATATACGGTAATGGCACTTTATTAGTGATGAGCGAATCTGTCCCATTACACTTCACCAAAAAATTCAATACTTTTTTTGTTGCAACCGTGACCTTTTTACACGACCACAATCTTTTTTGATGCCACCACGGCTTTTCCCCTCACTCTATGAATTTTTGTTGCGGCAAATTTTTGCAGCAGTTTTGCTAAAAAATTTGCCAATAGCGAAATCGGAATTTTGCAGAAATCCATGCCTGGTGAAAAAAATTTGCTCATCACTACACTTTAGAAAAATAACACCCAGAAACATGAAAGGGAGGAAAAGCTCAGCAGTATACACATGGGTTTGGCTGCCAAACCCTGAACCTGTATCTAAAGGGAATGGGACACCGTAGAAAACACTATTTGGGCTGCCACTCACAAAAAATTCAAAGGACACACTAAAGTAGTTTTATTTCTCAAATAATGTCCCACTTAGAGCCTTGCGTGTTTTGTGCCACTAGGCTATAAAGCCAATAATTAAGTGCCCTACGGCACAAAATGCATAACGCTCTCTGTGGGCATGTTATTTGAACAATAAAATACTTTTTTATACCTGCACATTAGAGATTTGTGAGTGCCGGCACAAATGTGTTATTGTCTCTAATATCAAGTCCTGTCCTGCTCAAAAACATTCTTACATGCTCTGGCCTTATACATTTTAGAAAAAGTTAATGTTATAGAGAACAAAAATTCCATCCCATTTTCCTGATTCCCCTTTATAGAAGGCCAGACAGATCTTTCCCAAACACAGAGAGACAGGTATGAAGCCTATTATGCAGAATGCTTGAAACTTGGGGCTTTCTGGATAGGGGATCTTTCCATAATTTGGCTCTTTATACCATAAGGGCCACATTTACTAACTTTCGTATTTTTTTTCCCCGATGTGAACTTTTTATCACCATTTTACTAATAACTCTAATCCACAAAAATTTGATATTTATTAAGTGTAAAAACCACACAACAAATTCTAATACAGAATGTTTCCATCTAGAAGCTGCCAAGATCATGTAGAAGTCAACGGAAGCCATCCATATCCAATTGTAAAATCTTTTGTAAAAATTTGAATTATTTCATTAAAATGGAATCTATGGAACGTGAATTTTCCGTAATTCAGAAGTAGTGATTAGCGAATCTGTGCTGTTTCATTTCACCCGAAAAACTTGCAAATCTTTGAAAAGATTCACGAAACGGCGAAAATGTTGCACGAAAAAAAACAATATTGCACTCGAGAATTTTTCACCACGTGCGTCGCTTTTATATACGGGCGCAGAAAAAAGTGTATTGACGTGCGACAACTTTTTGACGAATTTGCAAATTTTAACACGCCGAATTTTGACGCTCGTTTCGTGAAAACATCCGCCAATGGCGAAACTCGGAAATTCGTCACAAATCCATGCCTGCCGCATTATGTTGCCCATCAGTATTCAGCAGGCATGGATTTGTGGTGAATTTCCGCATTTTGGCTTTAGCAGATTATTCCGCAAAACGAGCAACAAAATTCAGCACTGAAAAAGTAAAAAAAAAACTGTTGCGCACATAAAAAAATGACGCGCAACATAAAAAATTGACGTGCACGTCTTTTCTTTGACAATTTTTTTCTGATGCGCAACATTTTCGCCGTTTCGCAGATTTATCGCCATTTCACAAATCTTTTTAAAGATTCGCAAATTTTTCAGCAGGGCAGATTGGCTCATCACTACTGCTGAGATACTGGACCTCAAAGGGGCACGTTTACTTATCCACAAATGCTCCGAGCGCTCGTTCAATCAATTCGTATTTTCTGCGACTTTTTCGACGATTGCACAATTTTTTCGTATTTTTATTGTAAAAAAAAGGAATGGTTTTGCCGCTGTTTACAATCGTTCGGTACGAAAATTTTGTGACTTTCAGATCACCAATATGATATTATCGCGACTAATACGATTTTTCCGTAAGCATTTTCGTGATATTTGCGATCTTCAGAAATTTCCGTTTCCAATCTGAATTTTTCCCATTCGGTATTCGAACCCGTGTTTTGAGTGGGGAATGCATTCAAAAAGTCAGAAAACCATTGCCGTATGCAGTTGCTATACAGATCGTATTCAGACTTGTGTTACTAGAGAGTAAACAGCACCAGGGTTTCCTCCGACTAATAATAAAAATAATGAGTTTTGTGTAATGCGTTTTAATCATTGATGCTGCCACTTCGGATTTGAACATCGCATTTCACAGGGGACTGAGCCAACGGCAAGGGCCCAGCCTAGAATCTAATTTGAGTTCATTGGTGCATTTACCTGTGGTCATGCTTTCTTATAAACTTTACCAGTGCTAATCACATTGTGCTGTAGTTTCTCCGCTCCCAGAATAACCTCTAAAAATAAAAGTGGCTGAATATGAAATGTACAGGTTTGACTTGATGAACCAGCGTCGCTGTGTGCTCTGTGTTCTTGAGTTATTGCAATGTTTGGGGGAAAAAATAAACCTGTCGTTTAACTCATTGCTACCCAGGGGACCTGACGGCGCAGTTCTGTCACTAAACGGGTTAAGCATTGCAACGATTTAATGGGTCACTGCTGTGTATTTGTTTAGTACGCAAGAAATTCTCCTCGGAGACTTTTAAAAACATCTGACTTTGACACCTGCTAAGTGAGGGCGCGTTTCACAAAAAAGCTTGGCCAGCCTCTGAGAAAGTCTGTTCTGCTAACAATGTTTCCTTCTGGACAGATTCATTTTCATAGATCCAACGACCTTAACATGAAGACGGAGACAAAAGTACTGCAAACATTGTACAAGGATATACTTATCCTACATTAATATGTAGGAAAGGAAGGAGCAGACATAAAGGTCTACTGCCATCATAATCAATGGTTAATTCGGGTATCTCAGTCCATGTTATATGTAATATCTGCTCAACACCCTGTAACTTGGTGTCTAAAAACCCCTTGTATTACTTGGCTGAATAACACATACGCCACCATCACAGGAACTTACACTTACACTTTAGAAGTGAATAAACTGTAGGTTCACACTCATGAACTCATGAGAACTCATGAACTAATTAGTCACCAGCACAGCTTCTAATTCCCTCAATTTTATCCACCAATAAATATCAATCAGAATAGAGGTTCCCAGGCCATTGGGTCGCAGCCTGCTGCATTCATTCCCTGCCTCTTTCTTCCTGTAAAAGACTTTGAGCCCTTGATTCTTGTGTTTGAGACACTAGGCCCTACTTAACCTCGCCCCTCTACCAGTAGGTCCCTATCTGGGGGAGATACTGCTGGTACACTGGTCCCTCTCTCACTCTTCATGGGAGCCTCAACTGTTTGACTAACATACCACTAACTCTCACCACCTACAGCAAGCTCCATGAATCTAACCTATCACTGCCTAACCATATTATCTGCTCTTCATGATTCCTCCCTTGAGGTAGTAGGCCTCAGGCTCCCTGGTGTCATGCAGTGTTCCTTCTCATTGGCCAAAAAGGATGTAGTACAGGTATGGGACCCATTATCTAGAATGCTTGGTGTTCCGGATAAGAGGTCTTTCCCTAATTTGGATCTCCATACATTAAGTCTACTAAAAAGTTATTGGAACAGTAATAAACCCAATAGGATGGTTTTGCCTCCAATAAGGGGTAATTATATCTTAGTTGGGATCAAGTACAGGTACTGTTTTATTATTACAGAGAAAAGGGAATCATTTAACCATTAAATAAACCCAATAGGGCTGTTCTGCCCCAATAAGGGTTAATTATATCTTAGTTGGGATCAAGTACAGGTACTGTTTTATTATTACAGAGAAAAAGGGAATCATTTAACCATTAAATAAACCCAATAGGGCTGTTCTGCCCCAATAAGGGGCAATTATATCTTAGTTGAGATCAAGTACAGGTACTGTTTTATTATTACAGAGAAAAGGGAATCATTTAACCATTAAATAAACCCAATAGGGCTGTTCTGCCCCAATAAGGGGCAATTATATCTTAGTTGAGATCAAGTACAGGTACTGTTTTATTATTACAGAGAAAAGGGAATCATTTAACCATTAAATAAACCCAATAGGACTGTTCTGCCCCCAATAAGGGGTAATTATATCTTAGTTGGGATCAAGTACAGGTACTGTTTTATTATTACAGAGAAAAAGGGAATCATTTTTAAAAATGTGAACTATTTGATTAAAATGGAGTCTATGGGAGATGGCCTTTCCATAATTCAGTACTTTCTGGATAATGGGTTTCCGGATAAGGGGTCCAATACCTGTACAATCTTCTCTGCCTAATAACTTCTCCCTGGGACCTGCTACCCAACATCTCCACCTACTGAGTAACTAGAAATAACAGTATTCACATAAATATAAGCTATTCAATGCCTGGCAATGCTAAACATAGAATGGCAATGTCTTCTCATTTCCCGAAGACTGACTTAGTAGCTCCTCGGTGCAGCTCAGGGCTTCCCTTTCTAACCTGTATCTGACAACATTCATGTGTGGGGGCTGAAGTCATTCTGCTAGCCATGCACAATCAAAATCATTGCATTCCCAGACTCTACTGTATCAGTGTACACAGGGACAAACTGATTCAGAAGAATTGCTGCCATGTTATAAGGCAAAATGACCCAAACATCTTGCAATATATGGCATTAAAACCATTACCAAGCCAGAATTGCCTTACAAAATCTTTAATTGGTGAATGTGGCATTTTCCCCTGGGGTCCATTAATGCAAGATAATGTTATACCTGTTTCATAGGTGAACAATGAGTTGCTCGTCTTCTGTCCATTAGACTGCAGTATATCCACAATTATTTGTCTGTGCGATGGTGAGACCCCTACACAGAGGGGCCTATTAAAAAAAAAAAAAGATGACGAAAAACAACACACATCGCCAGGCTTTGTTGAATCAAAAATGTCATACTGGTTAATAGGAAGCAAATACTATATTAAAATATGGCGTTCATCCAACATATTTTTTAATGTGTTTTTTTTACAGAGTGACAGTTATATCAGAACTTCTTGACATTTGAATCACAGATTACGTGAGGTCTGAAGTGGTGTAAAATAATGGCGTCAAATGTGGGGATTGGCATAAAATAAAACACACATCTTGATGAATTCACAGTTTATTTTACACAGTTTTTACACTGGTATTCCAATATTAGCCATACACAGCATGATGAATAAGCTGTCAAATAGGCTGACTGTCTGTAATTAGTAAGGAAATTCAATAAATGCTTCTTTTTAACTCCTTTTTTAGATTACAAATTTAAACACAGGTTAACGGAAGGGCAGGGACTGACTAGTACAATCTATAGCTGCAGAATATGTCAGCACCATATAATAATGGATAAAAATATTTCTAAATAAAAAATAGGGGGCATTTATGATACGGAAGGTAAAAAAATAGCATAATCTGTCATGTTTTTGCACTTTGCACTCTGCAAGGTGAATTAAATTTTAGACAGTCTCTGTGTTGCATAATAGGGTACAGAGACATTGGTCCGTCCCAATGAATACAGCCCTGTATGCATTTGGCAGTGCTGTATTCATGAGGAGTGGACTGGCTGGGGAGAATAACTAATAATGGATCAGCCACACTCTCAGAAATCTTAATATAGATAGAACCAATTACCCTGTCAATGGGGGTTGAACTAGGTAGCACAAAAATTGTCAGTAGCTGCCCAAATGGAATTCCAGACTCCGTGGGGCTCTTCTTTACTGAGCCACCATGGGGTCTGTAAACTCAGCCTTGGTTGGTAATTATCTTCAGAGCCTTAACCTTTGAATTTGCCACCTCCTTGTGTATCCATCTGTAACCCCTTTAGATCCTTTGCCTATAATCTTAACAAAGAGGGTTTATAAATCCATATCTTTGCCATTTGCTTGCTCCTTAAACTTCATAGTAGACCTTGCTTGTCTTGTATCCTGGATTTATAGTCACCTTAGTTATTTCTCTTGTACCTGAGGTCCCAAGTGCACCCTACCCTGGTCCCCATGTTTCTTGATTCCCTTTTTGTTCTTCAGGCTTTGTCTCCCACGTGCCCTGTCCTGTAGCCGGATTACTGTTTTTGCCTTGCTTGTCACCTACATTACTATGAGCAGCTGCTATTCTTTGCCCCTCCAATATACTCCATAGGGACCAACCTATTGATATTACCACCAGTGTCAGACTGGTCTGTGGAAAACTCCCATTGGGCCCAGGTGTCAGGGAGCCCTCTTGCTTCTAATTATTTGCTGACGTTGG
The DNA here is from genome assembly GCF_000004195.4 of Xenopus tropicalis. Taxonomy (NCBI): domain Eukaryota; kingdom Metazoa; phylum Chordata; class Amphibia; order Anura; family Pipidae; genus Xenopus; species Xenopus tropicalis. The sequence goes on along the minus strand of NC_030678.2, from coordinate 163,563,547 downwards.
CCCATGGGGGACACAGGAAAACTCCCGGGGGCCTGCTTCATGGTCATTCCCTATTCCTGTATGAGAACAAAGAGACTAGGATAATAAAGAGATTAAATAAGCAAGAGAGGAATAATAGTTTATAGAGTGGGCCCATGGTCCAAGGTTTTCTGGTGGGCCCCTGGCTTCTCAGTCCAACACTGGATATTACTCAGTATATGGCCTCCCTCCTGCTTATAGTCAGCCAATCCCTAGTGACTAAAATAATGAAACCAAGCTAAAAGAAAAATAGAATATAAAAGAAGTACCATACTAAGCACTCAGGCCTTGCCAATCTGGCAGACCCTAAGTGCTTAGTATAGTTCTTCTCTTCTCTTTTTTTTCCTTTGCTTGAACAAAAGACCTTTAGCTGTGCAGCAATCCCATAACCTGTCCTGCAACAAGCAGATAGATTTGCTGTCTAAGACATCTGCCTGGAACATCTGTGTAAGCCGTTTGTTTGCAGATTTAAATTCAGTTATGCAGAGCTCAGCTTTTACTGCTCTCCCAAGATGGTTTTGCAACAAATATGTTGGGCAATTATTTATCCAGCCATCTCACCTGCTAACGTGCTCTCACTCTACTGGATAACGAACTCCGTTCCCACATAATAGTGCTATAGAAAAGCTAATTTGTTGACTTTAGATCATTACTTAGAAAACAATGTACATACTATAAGGATAAAGATGTCTTTATTTCTGCCTGTAACACTTATGTGATCACCAGTAGCCGTAGAATGTTTGCTTTAAAGCAGTGGTGTGGACAAGGGTAGGGAGAAATGATGAGAAAAAGGACCCAAGGGAATAGGGATAAAAAAAGAAATGGGATAGAATGAAGACAATAAGGGATGAATGTGCAGAATAGACTTGGAAGAATATATGGGATTCAATGTGTAGGAGATATTGATTAGAATATGAAGGATATACTGTAATGGTGAGTGGTTTCAGTATGCACGGCAAATGATATTCATGGCTTTGTTTATTTATGTTGATCCTTTATACAGGATTATATCTCCACACACACAAACTTAAACATATCAATCAAATCCCGTCCCATCTCCATCTCTCTTTCAATCTGCCTCTCACTACATACCCAGCTTTCCATGGTACTAACCACACATATCCTCTCAATGTACCCAGGGTACAGTAGCAGGGAAGTCAATGCCGAATATGACAATGGGGTCCATCTATGTGTGGGGCATGGTGCAAAGTGTACAAAGGAGTGTTGGCTGCCATGTTTCTACCTCCTTCCCTCTATGTAGGTGAATAGCAGCAGATTGGTGTGCTCTGTTCAGCAGTGCTGTAGCCTTGAGAGGCAAAGGATGGGGGACAGATAGGTCTTCCTTCTTCCCACCAATCCACAATACACTTGCATGTCATTCAGATGTGGAATCTAGGGGCACTGGTGGGCACAGGCCACAATGGGTCGAATGAGTGCAGCCAGACCCTAGATACAAGCTCTTTGAATAAACACTAACTGCTCTTGGGCTCCCATCCAAGGTTTTGGAAAATGATCCCTAGTATCTATAAAGCTACCTTCAAGAGTGTTCATCTCATAAATATATGAACAAAATTGCCCATGGCATATGAAGGATACTTAACTGCTGATTTCATGTTAGCAAGTTACCCTCTTCCCTCTCCTACATTGAATGAATCAAGAATTGAACACTTGGTTTGCCAAGGAATCCATATAATTATGGGTAGAGATGAATGAAACTAGCATGTTTGTAAAACCCCACAAAAATTCATAAAATGGCAAAATTGTGCCAAAGTCCATTTGTGTTAATAGCAAGGTATAATTGGGGTCAAATATTTTTTTTAGCCCTACAGTAGCATATAATATATATATATATATATATATATATATATATATATAAAGCAAGACAGTGAGCTGCACACACCAGGACTTGGCAAAAAAATTATAAGTTTATTTAAGCAAAGAAATCCAACGTTTCGAGCACCAACTGTGCTATATATATAATAAAATAAAACACAACCAGCACCAAGGGTTTTATAGTTCAAACAATCTCAAGTGTATTGTATGTATGTATATCTTTATTTATAAAGCGCTACTTATGTACGCAGCGCTGTACAGTAGAATACATTAATACAAAAAGGGGGTTATTAAGATAATAGATAAATACAAAGTACAACAATAAATACAGATAGATACAAGATAAATACAGTTGCAATAAGTTAAGAGTCAAAGACACGAGGATGGAGGTCCCTGCCCCGTAGAGCTTACAATCTATAGGCATGTAAAACCAACGTTTCAGTCCCTTATATATATATATATTGCCTTATCTTGATTGATAATATCCTTTCCACTATGACACAACAGTTCCTCATAGAAAAAAAGGCTGCCAATTTCTTCCAGACCTGTAAAGGGGAGAGTTCCAATCTGATTGGTTGATGTGAAAGGCAAGGGACACATAATAATGATGCCTGTGGATACATTTTTTTTCCCCAGCACAACAGAATGCTGACAAAACCATGAATTATGTGAACAATTTGTACCGGTCGAAACTGAAAATTGTCTACAATAGATTGTATTATTATTATTTAATTTTTTTGTCATCTGTACATGACATACCAGAGTCATGGTTTTATGTTTGCTCACAATTCTAATACCCTTACTTTGTGTAAATGGATTTTTCCTTATATTATCCTGCAAAGGAAAATCATTTATATACTAAAAATGTGTCTTGTGGTTTCTTTAAGAAATGTATACATTTCTCCTGGTTTGACAAATTCCTAGAATCCTCACCACACTTCCATCGCCTTTCCATGTAAAATAACCCTGATAATCCGATGGATAAGAGAGTCCTTCAGGGCCTCCCATAGGGCCCAGTACTAGCAAGGTCTGTAGGGAGTACTGGGGAGGCAATCACTTGTGTGACCTCTGCCTTTCTCTAAAAGAAGCCAACGCAGTCGAGCCTGCTCCTTGTGAAGAGCCGCTATACTAGTCTGCTATTTCCCTGCCTGCGCTGGAGCACATTATCCCTGTAAGTCTATTTCTCATTAACCATATTAACAAAAAGACTTGTAATTGGGTTTCTTTTTTATGTTTAGCGTGCTATTGGGTGTGCTCTCCATTGCTGACATTAAACATAAATTCAGTGTATTTGTTTAAGGTGCCTTCTTTAATCATTATACCTTTGTACGTGTACATATGATACTAATGATGGTATTGATACACAGCTCATAATCCACTCAGCTTCTGGTATGGCTTCAGGCATAAAATACTGCTAAGCAACACCAGTTGGCATCTAAGCAGTCTATGGGGTTTGTATGAATCTAACCTTGTTTATGTCTTATATTGATTCCCAAACTGATTGGTCTCTTATATTTTAAATCAAAGACCAGTCGTGTTGAGAAGCATTCATACCTTCCACTTGTTCAGTTTGGTTTGGGTTTGCATCAGTGTTTTAAGGTATAGCCAGGAAGCATTTCCGTTGTGGGGATCCAGAGGCGGGTCTAGGAAGATGGGGGTCCAGAGGCGGGTCTAGGCAACTTCGCCCCTACCCCCCGCCAGGGGTAAGCGAGGGGGGGGCAGCAGGGGTAAGAGATCCTGGACTAGGGGTTGGCAAAAGGTAACTGCCTAGCACCCCCTCACCATTGCACCCTAGAGAGGTGCCTCTTCTGCCTACTCCTAGTTCCGGCAGGGTTGAGTGAATTTTTTCGGCAGGCATGGATTCGCAGTGAATTTCCGCATTTCGCCATTGGCGAATTGTTTCGTGAAAATTCATTGTGCGGATTTTTTTTTGCCGCGTGTCAAATTGGTCACATCAAAGCGGGCATGGTCACATTAAAATTGGGCACAGGCGCGTAAAAAAAAAAAGTGCGACAAAAAATATATGCGGCACAGGAGACAAAAAATATACGCGGGCGCCAAAAAATGGGCAGGGGCGACAAATGCGTTTCGTGAATTTTTCACCGTTTAGCAAACTTTCTTGCCATTTTGCGAATTTTATGGCGAAGAAAAACGGGACAGATGCGCTCATCACTATCTGTCAGTAGTAGGGGGTATAGGCATGATAAACATGATGGAGGCACATTGCTGATGTGGTACTTACCTTTGTAATGGTAATGTAATAAAAGTTACACACTTTACACAAGGTCTAGTTACCCATAGCAACCAGTTAGGTGTTTGCTTTAAATCAATGTGACTTGTAAATGATACCTGCTGATAATGAGAGCACTGCTCAATAGTCTAAAAGATGGTGTGAGACACAAGATGTGGGGATGGGCAAGATCAGGAGTCAGCAAAGTGAAAGACATGACGAAGTTGTTTTTAGCCACAGTGTAGACTGACGGAATGCAAGGCTAGATAAGGGTAAACTTCTCTAAAGAAATGGTTTTTTAAGATATAATTAAGTGCAGGATGGACTGGCAATCTGTAGATTCTGGCAAATGCCAGAGGGGCAGCTGTAAGGTGCCATAGACAAGTCACTATTTATTGGGCTGGTGAGGGGCCTATTATACTGGAAGTCCGAGTCCAGACCTGGCAGAGTGATTGGGAGAAATTCAGATGGAACTTGTTAGGGTATTCAGTCTAATCAAGTCCAACCCAGCCAACCATACTGCAGTAGACCACCAAATGGTGGCTGTTACCATTCCTTGGCAAACTCAGCAGACTATTGCACTAGATAAGCCCTTTTTTCTGCTTAAAACTCCACTAGATAATAATGGGCACAGGGAGTTTAGTGTTCTAAATTACAAGCTTAGTGTTATACCCAACTGAGCCCCTTCTCACCCTCATCCTCCTGAGATGAGGACCAAGAGTTGAACTAATTTTACATGGAAAATGCAATTATTTGCAAGTCATTCCCTATTTGCAGTTAAGATCCAAATTGAAAACTATTATCAGCGTGCTCGGTACAGTCTGGGAAACTGGGATTAAACCATCCACTTTTTTTTTTCCAGAAAACACCTTCTATTCTACAGTCAGCGAACGGCAGGCATACTCATTACTTGCGTATATTGATTGTATTGGTAGCAAGTCTCACAGAATGTCTTTTTACAACCCCTTTCTCATTACAAGGAGATGATTCATTTAAATAGGCTTTTTACTATATTGATCTATTTACTGGTATAGTGGCTGGATTCCCCTGATTGCAGCACTGAGAGTACATGCTACCTTCTTGTCTTCTGCTGATAAGTTACTTTTTTTTTTTTTTCATTCTTATATTTCTGTTGGAAACAAATAACCTTTAGTACAGCCTCTCCTTGGTTATTGTCCATTTCAGCTACTGGCTATGGCTGCAGTGTGCTTAAACAATGGTTTCTTATCATGCAAAATAATATTTATATATAACGTATATATGTATGTATGTATGGATAGATAGACAGATATTTGGCTAAATAAAAGCATAGACATTTTTATTCCGAGTCTATCTACTACAAGGTGAGGTAAGAACATCATGCAACATTGGCATATAGCCACCTTCAGAGTCGGACTGGGACCCCAGGGGCCCACCAAGAAACCTTAGACCCTAGGCCCACATTCCAAACTATTTTCCCTCCTTTCCTTACCCAACCTCTTCATTCTCCTAGTCTCTTTTATTTACATGATAGCAGCTATTCTTCCATCTATTTCTCCTCTTTTTTCCCATTCAGAAATAGGGAATGGCCATGAAACAGGCCAAATGGTCACCTGGGCCCACTGGGAGTGTTCCTGGTATCCTGATGGGCCAGTCCGACACTGGCCACCTTAGAAGTTACCTGCATTTCTATTGATAGAATGCAATTAAAATCCTAAATGTCTCTGTTTTTATTAAAGGAAAACTATACCCCCAGAATCAATACTTAACCAACATAGTTTATATCATATTAAGTGACCTATTAAAGAATAAGTAAACCTTTTTTTTCTACCAGTAAAATTACTGTAAACAGCTTCCAGAATTACCTACCTTTGTCCCAGCATTCTCTCTGACCTGGTTCCTCAGTTAGAAGTTGATCGTTTTTCATTGCTTCCTTGTGCATAGTGAAGCCCCGCCCCCACTTTCTGTTCAGGTCTCTCATAAAAAAAACCCTGCTAATGCACAGACTGGCTCCTGCTGCCTCCAGGCATGCCCAGAAGGCTCTCCAGGTTGACAACAGTAGTCGAATTGAAGAGATAACTGAACAGGAAGTGGGGGCGGGGCTTCACTCTGCACACGGAAGCAAAGAAAAACAAACACCTTCTGACTGAGGAACCAGGTCAGAGAGAATGCTGGGACAAAGGTAGGTAATTCTGGAGGCTGTTTAGAGTAATTTTACTGATAGAAAAAAAAAAGGTTTACTTATTCTTTAAAGTAAATATTGCCCTTTTATAACCTTTCCCTTAAGCTGCCATTTAGTGATGGGCTGTGTGCTCCCTCAGAGATCAGCTGACAGGAAGTGATGCAGCTCTAACTGTAACAGGAAGTAGTGTGGGAGCAAAAGGCAGAACTCTGCCCATTCATTGGCTGATGAGGCCTAGCATGTATGTGTGCCTTGGCTTGTTTGTGTGCACTGGGAATCCTATGATCCCAGGGGGCGGCACTTAGTATTTAAAATGGCAGTTTTCTATTTAGGATTATCCAATGGCACATACTACTAAAAAAGTATATTTTTATGAAAATGGTTAATTTAGCTGAAGGGGGATCCCTCTTGGGATCATAGGAGTCACAGTGCACACAAACAAGCCAAGGCACACATACATGCTAGGCCCCATCAGCCAATTAAAGGGGAACATGCTAGTGCAGCAGAGCATGGATGTGCACGTTGTGGCTGAATATGCTCAGTCCATCAAGAGATGAGAAAAGGACCTTTACATTGTTTTTTTATTCTCCCCTGTAACATTAAATAGTGATTGCTCCCTTTGTCTCGCCTATTCATGCTCCGCTTCATGCTCTAAACTGCCTCGTGCAGAAGGAAATTGCTCAATCAGACCTGTTATAAAAAGGCCCGTTTTTATTTATAGCCCCTTTAAGACGCGGGAAACTTTTTTCCAATGAAAATTAATAAATTCTGCACCTTGGCTTCCCTGTCGGGGCTTCGGTTGAGATATATTTTTTTTATTGCGCTGCAATGAATATTTTGCTCGCTGGGGCGACATGCTCCGCAGCGAGGTATCAATCTGTATTTCTGGAACTGCAGAGTGAAATATAAGGATAAACCTGTTGTTTCACTGACATTACGTTCAGCTAAATAACTCAGAAATTCTATTGGCTGTTAGCTAACCTTGTTTTGCAATGATCCCATTGATTGATTGATTAATTAAGGAAAATACAGTAATCGGCTCCACTGAATATCCGTAAATAAATCATAATTATGAAAGCTGTTTAAAACCATCATTCCATTGCTTAAAGCTGTACTGACACCTGCAGGGAAAGTCCCTCAATCTATTCCCCTATAATAATAATAATAAACAATGTTGTTACCTTTGCTCATAGTTACAGAGTAAGTTGGGTTGAAATAAGACCAAATCAAGTTCAACTCCTCCAAGTGAACCCCAATGCACTAATACAGACCCACACTGACCTATCCACTCACATACAGACCCATACTGACCTATCCACTCACATACAGACCCACACTGACCTATCTATCCACTCACATACAGACCCATACTGACCTATCTATACACTCACATACAGACCCACACTGACCTATCTATCCACTCACATACAGACCCACACTGACCTATCTATCCACTCACATACAGACCCACACTGACCTATCCACTCACATACAGACCCATACTGACCTATCCACTCACATACAGACCCATACTGACCTATCCACTCACATATAGACCCATACTGACCTATCTATCCACTCACATACAGACCCATACTGACCTATCCACTCACATACAGACCCACACTGACCTATCCACTCACATACAGACCCACACTGACCTATCCACTCACATACAGACCCATACTGACCTATCCACTCACATACAGACCCATACTGACCTATCTCTCCACTCACATACAGACCCATACTGACCTATCTATACACTCACATACAGACCCACACTGACCTATCTATCCACTCACATACAGACCCATACTGACCTATCTATACACTCACATACAGACCCACACTGACCTATCCACTCACATACAGACCCACACTGACCTATCCACTCACATACAGACCCATACTGACCTATCCACTCACATACAGACCCATACTGACCTATCTCTCCACTCACATACAGACCCATACTGACCTATCTATACACTCACATACAGACCCACACTGACCTATCTATCCACTCACATACAGACCCACACTGACCTATCCACTCACATACAGACCCACACTGACCTATCCACTCACATACAGACCCATACTGACCTATCCACTCACATACAGACCCATACTGACCTATCCACTCACATACAGACCCATACTGACCTATCCACTCACATACAGACCCATACTGACCTATCTATCCACTCACATACAGACCCATACTGACCTATCTATCCACTCACATACAGACCCATACTGACCTATCTATACACTCACATACAGACCCACACTGACCTATCTATCCACTCACATACAGACCCATACTGACCTATCTATCCACTCACATACAGACCCATACTGACCTATCTATACACTCACATACAGACCCATACTGACCTATCTATCCACTCACATACAGACCCATACTGACCTATCTATCCACTCACATACAGACCCATACTGACCTATCTCTCCACTCACATACAGACCCATACTGACCTATCTATACACTCACATACAGACCCACACTGACCTATCTATCCACTCACATACAGACCCACACTGACCTATCCACTCACATACAGACCCACACTGACCTATCCACTCACATACAGACCCATACTGACCTATCCACTCACATACAGACCCATACTGACCTATCCACTCACATACAGACCCATACTGACCTATCTATCCACTCACATACAGACCCATACTGACCTATCTCTCCACTCACATACAGACCCATACTGACCTATCTATACACTCACATACAGACCCACACTGACCTATCTATCCACTCACATACAGACCCATACTGACCTATCTATACACTCACATACAGACCCACACTGACCTATCTATCCACTCACATACAGACCCATACTGACCTATCTATCCACTCACATACAGACCCATACTGACCTATCTATCCACTCACATACAGACCCATACTGACCTATCTATCCACTCGCATACAGACCCATACTGACCTATCTATCCACTCGCATACAGACCCATACTGACCTATCTATCCACTCACATACAGACCCATACTGACCTATCTATCCACTCACATACAGACCCATACTGACCTATCTCTCCACTCACATACAGACCCATACTGACCTATCTATACACTCACATACAGACCCACACTGACCTATCTATCCACTCACATACAGACCCATACTGACCTATCTATACACTCACATACAGACCCACACTGACCTATCTATCCACTCACATACAGACCCATACTGACCTATCTATCCACTCACATACAGACCCATACTGACCTATCTATCCACTCACATACAGACCCATACTGACCTATCTATCCACTCACATACAGACCCATACTGACCTATCTATCCACTCACATACAGACCCATACTGACCTATCTATCCACTCACATACAGACCCATACTGACCTATCTATCCACTCACATACAGACCCACACTGACCTATCTATCCACTCACATACAGACCCACACTGACCTATCTATCCACTCACATACAGACCCACACTGACCTATCTATCCACTCACATACAGACCCACACTGACCTATCTATCCACTCACATACAGACCCACACTGACCTATCTATCCACTCACATACAGACCCATACTGACCTATCTATCCACTCACATACAGACCCATACTGACCTATCTATCCACTCACATACAGACCCACACTGACCTATCTATCCACTCACATACAGACCCATACTGACCTATCTATCCACTCACATACAGACCCATACTGACCTATCTATCCACTCACATACAGACCCACACTGACCTATCTATCCACTCACATACAGACCCACACTGACCTATCCACCCACATACAGACCCATACTGACCTATCTATCCACTCACATACAGACCCATACTGACCTATCTATCCACTCACATACAGACCCATACTGACCTATTTATCCACTCACATACAGACCCATACTGACCTATCTATGCGAAATTGCTTTCCCATAATTCAGAGCTTTCTGGATAACAGGTTTTCGGATCCCCACTGATTCAAGCCCCTGTAGAGCCTTATGGTAGAAGGGAACAATCTGTTCTATAAAATAATGTATATAAAGGCAGCGCATTTCCCACACGTGTGGTGCTCACGCATTTCTCTTTCTCTCCCTGGCAAAGCAACAGGCAATTTGCATGAGAAAATGGAACAAAGTGACACGGAGGAGAGGTTGAAATAAGGGTGAATAATATGTGACATTATCTTATATGGCATATTTTTATTGCACTGCTCAAGGGAAGCTGTGAGCGATGCTGATACAGTGACTCTGTCTGCACTTGGCACCGCTGTTCATGCAAACACGTTCACTCTATATTTATTCTTTTACACTAAAAAGCCCATTTGTTCTATTTTAAAGCAATTATAATGGCATACATTATGCCTTCCGCCGGGTAAGGTAAGAGCAGTATTGTCATTTTCACATTCTCCTCTAATTGCTCTACTGTGCTCCAAATCATAAGTGAACAATCCGTAAATACAGAAATACAGCGTAGAACTACAGGAATGCCCATTGTATGTCAGTAAAGGTGAACTATCATGAACATATAATATAAGCTTCATCTCACTGAAATGTGGAACTTCTTAAATGTAATCAGTTAAAAATTCTCTACTGTTTTTGAACTAATGAAGTTACTCTTCATTCATTCTCCCTCTCTCAGCATCTGTCTTTCCTCATTCTCTCTTCATGCCGGAGTCGGAGTCTGATTTTGATTGACAGTTAGGTCTAATACATCCTTTGGGGGTTGCACACTATGCCTAGAAAATGTATTAGAGCTTCCTCCTTCAAAATAACCAGTTCTGACAGAAATCCTGTTTTTTTGCATGAAAGTTTTGTTCCAGAGTTATTTCGTTAGCTTTAGTCGGTGCCGGTGTCGGTTATTTGAGTTAGCTCTAACAAAGCAGTAAAGTTTGCCTCCTGACACTGAGCTATGCTCTTCACACCAGGTTTTCAATCCAGCACAAGGAGCAGAGTGTAGATTTGCCCTGGGCACAAGTGCTTGCTAAATGGACACTATGGGGCAGATTTATTAAGACACGAACGCTCCGAGCATATTTTAGCCGAATTTTTCGTGTCTTGCGCAACTTTTTCTATGCTTGCACGACTTTTTCGTACACTTGCGCGAAAAAGCGGAAAGGTTTTACCGTTGATTACAATCGTTCGGTATGAAAATGTTGTGACTTTCGGATCGGCAATACGATATTATTGTGACTAATACGATTTTTTCGTAAGCATTTTTGGGATATTTGCGATCTTCAGAAATTTTCGGATCTAATCCGAATTTATCCCATTCGGGATTCGAACTCGCATTTTCATGAATGTGCCCCTAAGAGGTGCATTTTTGCACTTTGGGGAAAAATAACTTACCCTTTTAATTTCTTGTGTGTAGTGATGAGTGAAATTTTTTCAGCAGGTATGGATTTGCTGCGAAACTCTACATTTCACCATTGACCAATGTTTTAGCGAAAGTGTTGCAAAAATTCACCACGTCAAAAATCAACATTTACCCTTCTTTGGTCTGGCACCAACACTTCCTGTGTTATCCTACAATTGTACCTTTTGGTAGGGGGCCATTTTAAATTCCACTGGTGTTTCCTCATCTTATTTGTAGTGATGGGTGAAATAATTTGGCAGACATGGATTTGCTGCGATTTTCCATGTTTCGCCATTGGCGGAATGTTTCGTGAAATGGCTGACAAAATTTGGCCTGAAAAAACTTGCGTCAAAAAAATCGTCACCTCTGGAAAAAAAAAAAAAAAAAATTTTGACACACATCTTTGCCGTTGCGAAAATTTCTCACCATTTTGCAAATCTTTTGAAAGATTCACAAATGTTTTGTCTAAGCAAAATGAGGCAAATTTGCTCCTTACTAGTGATAATCAAATCTGTCCAGTTTTGCTTCACCACAAAAATTCACAAATCTTTCAAAAGATTCGCGAAACGGCGAAAAATTCATGAAACAGGAAAAATGACACGTCTTTTGACGAGTGAGACAATTCTTTTTGGCATGCAACAGTTCTTTTGATGCGTGACTATTCTTTTGACCAGCGAGACGCGGGTGGCAATTTTTGGACGCGCAGCAAATTTTTCTATGGGGAATTTGGTCGCCGTTTCACAAAAAATTTGCAAATGGCGAAACGCAGGAATTCGCCGTGAATCCATGCGTGCCCATCCCTACTCCTCATTGCTTATTTGTTGATATTATAGGGGTCCCATTCAGTACTGCCTTGCACCACAGTCCCCCATCAGGGGATACAAATGATAAATCTGAATTCCAATAGGAAATTTCAGTGAATCACTAAAGCTTTAGCTATCTCGGCTATGAAACTGAGTGTCAGGACCTGCCTGTACCAGAACTCTGGACTTTATGTTGGGCAGGTTCTGCATTACCTCACTGAGCCACTGGAGACTTTGGGCATCCAGCCTGAACATTCTGTTAACCCCTCTTCTTTGCTTCTGTGTTTATGTTCTCCTTCTCTTCCCTTAATTAGCCTAGATGGTTCCAATCGGTCAATTAACGGACTTTATAAGCCTGTCACAAGCAGCCCCTGGTTGCTTGATCATTAAGCCCTTTACGTTCCAGTGACCTTACCTGCTTGTTCCAGTCCCTGTTCCTGCCTGACTCCTGCCCGCATACCTGCCTGATTCCGTTACCTTACCCTGTTCTACGACTCCTGTTCCTTACCTCTGTTTGATCTCCCGGTTTTGACCTCGGCCTGATTATTGGACTCTCCCTGCCTTCAGCCTGCCTTTGATCACTGCCCGTTATTCCGGACCCTCCTTGTTTGCTGCCAGTCCTGACCCTCTGCCTGTTTTACGGATTGTTTCGTCTTCTGCCTGCCTCTGACCACTGGCCTGTTGTAAGGACTTCCATATTGTTATTACTCTATTTTCATTAATAAATCATGTTTCAGCAACATAACTTGTTTCCTGGCTATCCACAAGTGCAGTACCCCCTGTACCCATATTACACGGCATATAAGCTCCTACCTGCCAGCCACCCACCTGTGGCTGCGCCTGACACTGAGTGTTGCAGTAGGGGGGGTACTAATTTACTTTCATTTACTTTAGGCCAAACCCCTTTACTTCATCAGTTCCGAAAGTGAGGCCCCCCAAAAAAATAAAAATAGTGAGTATTTAAACCAGGGCCTAAAGCTAACAAACCACTTTCTATGATGTTGCCCATGGCGATGAGTGAGTCTTTTTGCCAAAAAATTCACAAAACAGAAAAAATTTGCAAAATGCATTGAAGCCAGCTGAATTATTTGCTCTGATGGTGTAACATCAACTTTCCCAGAAATCCATGCCTGCCGAAAAAACGTTGCTCATCACTTCCCCGTGCACTGAGGTGATGGCTGATATCAACAACATAAATTTAACAAAAACTCACAGAAAACCACATTGGGATCATTCCATTTAAACCATGTGATCAGGTAAATGACCCATCACTGGCTCATAGGTCAATAATAACATCGTAACATAGTAAATTAGGTTGAAAAATGACAAGTTGAACCTTAATGCTTATATATAACCTGCCTAACTGCTAGTTGGTAACAGTTAGAGATGAGGGAAATGGCAAAAAATCCAACAAAACATGTTCGTCGTGCAACTTTTTTGTTGCCCGTGTCTTTTCTTTTTGTCTCCTGCACCCATTTTGACGCAACCACAACTTTTTTTTTTTGACACACATCGCTAGTAACATTGGATAAAAGTAGCAAAATATTGTTATAGAAAAATGTCATAGAAAAAATACATTCTTCCATGTAACATCGTTTTTATGGTTATTGGAATGCTGGGAATTGTTTACCCATGTTTCATTTCTTCAACCCCCACCCTAAAACAATTAAGAATACGGAGCATCTTAATTCCTGTTGAATATAACAGCCTGAAGCCTCGATTCCCTTTCTTTGCTATTAAGCTATCCATTCTGTTCTGTCCCATAGTATTACCCAGAGTGTTATTTTATTCTGCCCCAATTATATTCTAAAGATAGAGATCCTTTTAATAACAGGGAATGCTAGATTAATTTATAAAGCAAATGTCAGACAGAACAATCAGTAGTTATTATCTCCTTTCAGAACTCACCCTTGCAGAGTAAAAAAAGACAAGTAAAATTTCACAGTTAATTTAGTGAGTACGTCGCCTTTGGTGTGTGCCGTGTTTTGTCTCTTCAAGAACATTCTGGAGGTTGCACAGGACAATGTATTAGTGCATATTAAAGCGGCTAATTAAATACAACGCAATTGCATACAGATTCATCATAATGACAGTCTTGATTACATGGCTAAAAAAGATGAAAAGTTTGTCAAAAATTAGCACACCCATTCAGTTATTCAGCATTACCGAGAACTGATACTGTCTGCAGTTTGCTTATGTTATTTTTGGGACCAGCCCGTAAGTCAGGGAAGGCTAGAACTTTTACTTTTTTTTTTTTTAATATATAGAACAAGTCAAGTTTAAAGCAATCTTTAAAGAAAGACTATTGTCAGAAGGTTATGTCTATACCTAAACACTAGGGGGCAAATTGGGTGAATTTTGATTAACATAGCATAAAAAATCGCCCCCCTAGGTGTTACGTTAAGGGACATTGTTTTGAGATGTTATATACTTGTCAGTTTCAATAGGAATGTGTGATGACATGGTAAAATTCCCCTCCTCTTTCTACAATACAGCAGTACAGGTATGGGATCCCTTATCCGGAAACCCATTATCCAGAAAGTTCCGAATTACGGAATGCCCGTCTCCCATAGACTCCATTATAAGCAAATAATTCTAATTTTTAAAAATGATCTCCTTTTTCCCTGTAATAATAAAACAGTACCTGTACTTGATCCCAACTAAGATATAATTACCCCTTATTGGGGGCAGAACAGCCCTATTGGGTTTATTTCATGGTTAAATGATTCCCTTTTCTCTGTAATAATAAAACAGTACCTGTACTTGATCCCAACTAAGATATAATTACCCCTTATTGGGGCAGAACAGCCCTATTGGGTTTATTTAATGGTTAAATGATTCCCTTTTCTCTGTAATAATAAAACAGTACCTGTACTTGATCCCAACTAAGATATAATTACCCCTTATTGGGGGCAGAACAGCCTTATTGGGTTTATTTAATGGTTAAATGATTCCCTTTTCTCTGTAATAATAAAACAGTACCTGTACTTGATCCCAACTAAGATATAATTACCCCTTATTGGGGGCAGAACAGCCTTATTGGGTTTATTTAATGGTTAAATGATTCCCTTTTCTCTGTAATAATAAAACAGTACCTGTACTTGGTCCCAACTAAGATATAATTACCCCTTATTGGGGGCAGAACAATCCTATTGGGTTTATTTAATGGTTAAATGATTCCCTTTTCTCTGTAATAATAAAACAGTACCTGTACTTGATCCCAACTAAGATATAATTACCCCTTATTGGGGGCAGAACAGCCCTATTGGGTTTATTCAATACTGAAATGATTTTTAGCAGACTTAAGTTATGGAGATCCAAATTACAGAAAGATCCCTTATCCGGAAAAGCCCAGGTCCCGAGCATTCTGGATAATAGGTCCCATACCTGTACTGTCATGCTTTATGTCTAAGAGTCAAGCCACCATATGTAAAAGGCACTAATTTTGCACTGGAGCAATAACCCATAGCAACCAAAAGATGTTTACTTTTATAGGTAACCAGTAAATGCTACCTGCTAATTGGTTGCATGGGTAACTTAATACCTTGTATTACATAAGCCCCATATGTACCTTTATAGAAGAGCATTCAGCACAGTGACCAATGAACCTATCCAAAAACAATTCCTTACAAGCGAGGTTCTTAGCCACTGTTTACTGTACTGTAGTAAGAAAGTAGAAAGAAGTTTCTACTGTATGGTACAGGAAGTGTTCAATTGTAGACAGACAGAAGACCACCTTGGTGAGTCCAATTTCAGTTACTTGGTTCCATCTTTGAAAGGAGGCAGAGGTCTGTGGGGAGGATTTGACTGTAAAAGAGGCCAAGTTGGGGCAAGAGGCTAAAGTGGTTTAATTTCCTAGGTAAATGTACTCTAGAGGGCTCATTTACAAACACATATCCAAATTTGCCCTTGTGTTTTCTTTCATTTTCATATTTGTAGTTGAGCATTCATTAAAAATTGCTGATAGGTTGGTGGTAGCTTTCTGTGTTCATTAATTAATTAGACAAAGACCCCTGCCATTGACTTCTACATGACTTCAGCAGCTTTTTTAGGTGGTGTATTATTTGAAATTTTGTTGAATAATCGCAAAAAATTGCTATTTTTAAGAAAAATTCTAGTATTAGCTTTAGTATTAAATGTTAGTGAATGCCCCGCTTTGTGTTGTGTACAAAGGAACAGGAGATAAAAAGCACAGCAAGTTTGATGTCAAAGGTTGCAAAACATTAAAGATTAGGGATACCATCATTTATTCTGCTCCCCAAGGGAAAAAGGATAAAATATTAACTTTTCCATTTCTAGAGGTAGAGTCGGTAAGAGCATTGGGGGGTTTCTCTGTCTGCTCCATGTCAGCAATGCCTGGTGGAACATTAAAGTGTTGGACTTGATAGACAGGTGTCTTCTTTCCACCCAAATACATTCTATAAATGGCTGTGTAAGAGTAAGGGTGCCTAGATGGAAAAAAACAGCAAATCTGAATTCTTGCATCGGTATAGAGGCAGTAAAGGACTGATATAAAGAAGAATCATGGGGGGAATGTTGGAGTGAAAACACCAATGAGAAATAATCACAAATTACTATCTCCAACCCAGAGTTCTCAGCGTTTGCTCTGCTACTTGTCTGATTCTATGTAAAAAAAAAACAGTAGCCTGGGGTAGCTGAAGAGCACGAGAAGTGTTAAAATACCTTTTGGAGAAAGAGTTTATTTCCATTAGGGGAGTATTGATCTTGGAACCACCCTGGACCAGGATAGCCAAGTGGTTGGCACACAAGATCAAGAATTGTTGATAAAAGCTAAAGCTTTTCCATGCTGGCTTACACAGCAAACCGTGACCTAAACAGCGGCTGTAAAAATATAAAAATATTTTGTACGGTAAAATGTGACCTTATACGTAGGTTGGCAGGCCAAACGAATATGCCTGGATCTATTGGGCTTTACCAGTTTCTGCAGCCTTGCCTTGCTCCCAGCTATCCCTTATGCACCAATGGAATCTAACATACTGTCAGCATATTGACCTCTGCCATGTTTCTTCTTTGTAGTCCTTTTAGCTGAGAGATGTGCTGTTCCACTCTTCTGAGCGATACTATATCCAGCATCTATTATTTATGCTCAGCTATAGTGCAGATTTCCATTACCATGCTGAAATGTCAAGGTAAATAACAAATCGAGCATCACTGCTGGAGACATCAGCGCAGGGTGGAGGAGATCTAATGGGAAAGAGCCGCTTCTCCAAAACAATGGAAAAAGCCTTACATTTAGGAACAAATCTTAAAGGGTTTAATTATTAACTTTTTGGTTGGCAATGCAATGTGTAATGCTGAAAAAAATGTATTTGGTAAAAAGTGCATTAATATAAAAGGTGAGTGTAATACATTTTATGTTGAGATATATATATATATATATCAGACAAGTAGCAGAGCAAACAGCTGAGAACTCTGGGTTGGAGATAGTGATTCATGATTGTTTCTCATTGGTCCAACTTTCCACCTGTGATTCTTCTTTATATCAGTCCTTTACTGCCTCTATAACTACTCAAGGATTAAAATGTGCAGTTTTTTTTTATATAGGCACCCTTACTCTTACACAACCATTTAAAAAATGCATTTGGGTGGAAAGAATACACCAAGTCCAACTCTTTAATGTTCCACCAGGCATTGCTGACGTTGAGCAGGCAGAGAACCCCCAAAGCTCTTTACTGCCTCTATAACTACTCAAGGATTCAGATTTGCTGTTTTTTTCCATCTAGACACCTTTACTCTTACACGGCCATTTATAAAATGCACTTGGGTGGAAAGAAGAGACCTGTCTATCAAGTCCAACTCTTTAATGTTACACCAGGCATTGATGACATTGCTGTCACACACCAGGAGAAAAAACGCTGGGCCCCAGCCCTCATGGGACCCCCTTCGGGCTGGGCCCCCTCCCCTGCCTGTGCCACCTAATGTAAGATTCAAAGTAGGAAGGAAAAAATTGCCCACAGGGGGTGGGGGTGTATGTCGGGATGGGTGGGGTTTACACTGTGAAGATTGTGAGGTGGGTCCTTCATGTCACAGCCCTGGTGGGT
This sequence comes from Xenopus tropicalis, assembly GCF_000004195.4. NCBI lineage: Eukaryota > Metazoa > Chordata > Amphibia > Anura > Pipidae > Xenopus > Xenopus tropicalis. The sequence continues at coordinate 163,545,015 of NC_030678.2, read as the reverse complement.
CATTTAACCAACCCAGTCATGCATTGTGATTGGGATTCTGTATACCACTGTGCAGGGGTCTCTTATTTACTTGGAACCACGTGAATATCTGTTGAACTAGAGCAGACAAACTACACTACTTAAAAATTGATATCATGTTTTATTTATATTTTGTAAATGGGATGAATAAGGCTAATGACACACTGGGAGGTTAGTAACTAGTACTTGCACTAGCACTGAAAATGCCTTCTTATTGTTAAGTGGTTGGGGATTGGGCAGGTTGAGCATAATAATATGGAGGATCAGAGATGTGGTTAAATTTTTAATTCTCAGATGTTGGCAGGTTTGAGCCAATCACATTTAGCAGCTGCCATTCTTCCTGTATGATGTAAATCTAGGTTGCCAAGTTTATCCCAGTCTAATGTAGCAGGCTTCATCAGCAGCAATTGTCTGTGCCGACAGATACCATGGTGTTGCCTGAGCAACAAATTGTCTGCAAATCTCCCTAGACACTCATCTGCCCACCTACAAGTATACTGCAAGCATAGTGGGGCAAAACAGGGCACTTATAGATATGCCCTACTCCTGGTATGAATTCATGGCTTAATTTAGATTTTTGCACTAGAATTTCGCCATGTGCTTTGTTTAACTCGAAAAAAAATTCCAGTTTTTAAGTGCCGGAAAAATCAACCATAGGTTTCATGGCATGGCAAATTAAGCCCATTGACTCCAATGAATTTTGCATCAGAAGCAGTGCGACAATGACTACAATGCATTTCCTGACATTTTCCGCGGTTTTGTTAATCTTTTGCCAAAGTAGAACTAGGTATTTTTGCTCATCACTAGCCATACTAGTGAAAATTGCTGGTGGGGATACTTGGTGGGGCTTCTGGATACATTTCTAGCTACCCTACCTAGCCTCACTGTCACTCCTAGGGGCACATTTACTAATCCACGAACGTCCGAAAAGCGTCCGAATGCGTTTTTTTCGTAATGATCGGTATTTTGCGACTTTTTCGCGAATTGTCGCGAATTTTCCGAGCTCAATACTCAATAATGGCTATGAAAAAGTTGCGACAATTCACGAAAGTCATAATGGCTATGAAAATGTCGCGACAATTCACGATATTTGTAATGGCTATGAAAAAGTTGCGACAATTTGCGCAAATCGTAATGGCTATGAAAAAGTCGCGCCGGTGACGAAAAAATCTCAAAAAATACGAAAAAGTTGCAAAATGTTCGTTTCCAATCCGATTTTCTCCCATTCGGGATTCAGATTCGTGGATTAGTAAATCAGCCCCCTAGAATGAGAGAGTATCAAAGGAAATAGCTCTCACTGTGGCTAGTCCTCATTCAAAGGACTCTCTGACTTCTAGCCATGAGCGAATTTTTTTGCCAGGCATGGATTCACAGCAAAATTCTGCATTTTGCCATTGGCGTATTTTTTTGCAAAACAGCCACAAAAATTCAGAGCAAAACAAATTTGGCAAGTCAAATACATTGTGGTCAAAAAAGTTGCACGGTAGCCGCCTTTCACATGTTTTTTGCTTTTTTGTCAATTTTTCCACAATCCACAAAAATTTTCGCCGGGACAAAAAAGACAAAAATGACGCTGATGCAAAATACGCCCATCGACTTGAATGCAAAAAAATTGTTGTGCGTAAAATTTGTCACACGTAAAAATTGTTGCGTGTGAAACTTAGTGCCTATTGACTTTCATTTCGGGAATTTTTAGGCTTTTTGTGAATTTTTCACAGTTTCACAATTTTTTTGCCGGTTTTGTGGATTTACCAGTGAAGCGAAATGGGACAGATTCGCTCATCACTACATACCTGTACACGGAAATGAAATGCAGAGAAATCTGTGAGACATTAAAGAACTCATTTACTTTACGAACCTAACACTTCTTTGTACAGTTAAATAAAAAACCTATTCTAATAGAGTCATCACTTAACTTCAGACTATTGACTTAGGAACTTGTGATATATGATTAATGTTAATTAACAATCTGACGCTCTCCGATAAGCCAGTAATTATCTTCATTTATAAATAGCTGAGGCCATCTTGTTCTGTTCTGTAAAGTTATTATACATTTACATGTACAGATATGGGACCTGTTATCCAGAATGATTGGGACCTGTTTTTTTTTTCCATATCTTTCCATAGTTTGGATGTCCATACTTTGTCTACTAAAAATCATTTAAACATGAATTAAACCCAATAGGACTGTTCTGCCCCAATAAGGGGTAATTATATCTTAGTTGGGATCAAGTACAGGTACTGTTTTATTATTACAGAGAAAAGGGAATCATTTAACCATTAAATAAACCCAATAGGGCTGTTCTGCCCCCAATAAGGGGTAATTATATCTTAGTTGGGATCAAGTACAGGAACTGTTTTATTATTACAGAGAAAAGGGAATCATTTAACCATTAAATAAACCAAATAGGGCTGTTCTGCCCCAATGAGGGGTAATTATATCTTAGTTGGGATCAAGTACAGGTACTGTTTTATTATTACAGAGAAAAGGGAATCATTTAACCATTAAATAAACCCAATAGGGCTGTTCTGCCCCCAATAAGGGGTAATTATATCTTAGTTGGGATCAAGTACAGGTACTGTTTTATTATTACAGAGAAAAGGGAATCATTTAACCATTAAATAAACCCAATAGGGCTGTTCTGCCCCCAATAAGGGGTAATTATATCTTAGTTGGGATCAAGTACAGGTACTGTTTTATTATTACAAAGAAAAGGGAATCATTTAACCATTGAATAAACCCAATAGGGCTGTTCTGCCCCAATAAGGGGTAATTATATCTTAGTTGGGATCAAGTACAGGAACTGTTTTATTATTACGGAGAAAAGGGAATCATTTAACTATGAAATAAACCCAATAGGGCTGTTCTGCCCCAGTAAGTGGTGCATCTGAGAGATTGGAGAAAAATAAAAGCCAGTGGGTTCAATAATTTCTTTAGATGGCCATACAGACTGATTTGGCAGCTTATCTGCCCGGGCACCCCCTACAGGCCTACCCAACCGATATCTGGCCTTGATCAGGCAGGTTTGATTTCCTGGTAGATTGAGGACCCCATTGGTTCATTGGCTTAATTCAATTGTTTGGCCCTAGTGCCAAATGATCAAATTATATCTGGTCGTTTAGCCACCTCGCCAAAAGAGCAAATCTTACCGTGTATGGCTACCTTTCGATATTCAATGTGGCAGTGGACCAGTCTTGTCTGGTCTCAGAAAAATGAATTATAATTAGCGATGATCAAATTCTTTCGCCAGGCATGGATTGGCAGCAAATTTCCGCATTTCGTCACTGGCGAATTGTTTTGCGAAACTTCCTAAAAATGTAGCTGCTGAAAACGCGCGGTCAAGTCAAAATACTGTAGGTGCGGTTACATCAAAAAAGGGTGCAGTCTTGTCAAAAATGGCACTGGCAGGTCAATAAATGGCACAGCTGCATCAAAAAGTCACGGTTCGCAAACTTTTTGCTGTTTTTGCTAATTTTTGGGCAAAATTAAACAGGGCAGATTCACTCACCACTAATTATAATTCATTGGTTGCATATGCTGTATAGAACTTAAGGCTGATGCCACACATGGCGTAGGGCTGATATTTTCGGCAAGCGGAAAAACGCTTGGGGAAAATTCAGCCCTACGCCTGCTACTTGTGCCTGCACCTGAATGAATGGAATACGCTCGGGTGCAGGCACATGTAGCCGATATACGCATGAAAACACGTGAGAATCCAAAGTCTTGTGTTTTCATGCGTATATCGGCTACATGTGCCTGCACCCGAGCGTATTCCATTAATTCAGGTGCAGGCACAAGTAGCAGGCGTAGGGCTGAATTTTTGCCAAGCGTTTTTCCGTTTGCCGAAAATATCAGCCCTACGCCTCGTGTGGCATCAGCCTAAAAGTGTGTTTTGTTAAAACCCCTGCTGTGAATAAAACACAGGTGAATACCCGTTAAAATTTCCCCTGGGTGAATTCCCGCTATCTATATACCCCAGTCCCCTAGGTGCCAGGTTCACGCTCTCCAAATTCTCATAGAAACTTCCCGAGTCTATGTATAAAAATAAAAAAGCATAATCCATATCAGCAGATTCAAACTGTGCCTCAAATTACTCTCTTCTGGCAGTAAAAGAAATACTTTCGCAATAACCATCATTTTTATTCATTTGTCTGTGATTAGCGCTGACAGAAATTCTCGTCGTAATAACTATCAATTACAGATCTATAATTGGAGGCTGATATAGATTAATTAGTGACATCAACCATGTGTGAATTTAACATTTTCAACTGGGAAAAATAGCAGAGGCCCCATTGCCCTCCACCTACACACACACGGCCAACAATTACTGGAAATCCAGCGCTGATTATAAGAGGTTAGGGCTCTGAGCTAAGAAAAATTAGAAAGTGTAAAGTTCAGTCGTGTAATGCAAAATATATAATTCCCTGTACTTTTTACATTATATATATATATATATATATATATATATATATATTGCCTAACAGATTAATTAAATATCTGCTCATTCCAAGCTATACAGTATATCCTTATTATATACAGGTATTGGACCTGCTATCCAGAATTCTCAGGACCTAGATAAGGAATCTTTCAATCTGGATTCCCAAACCATAAGTCCCCTTAAAAATCATCTCGACATTAAATAAACCCAATAGGATTTTTTTTTCCTCCAATGAGGGGTAATTATATCTTAGTTGGGATCAAGTACAGGTACTGTTTTATTATTACAGAGAAAAGGGAATCATTTAACCATTAAATAAACCCAATAGGGCTGTTCTGCCCCCAATAAGGGGTAATTATATCTTAGTTGGGATCAAGTACAGGTACTGTTTTATTATTACAGAGAAAAGGGAATCATTTAACCATTAAATAAACCCAATAGGGCTGTTCTGCCCCAATAAGGGGTAATTATATCTTAGTTGGGATCAAGTACAGGTACTGTTTCATAATTACAGAGAAAAGGGAATCATTTAACCATTAAATAAACCCAATAGGGCTGTTCTGCCCCAATAAGGGGTAATTATATCTTAGTTGGGATCAAGTACAGGTACTGTTTTATTATTACAGAGAAAAGGGAATCATTTAAACATGAAATAAACCCAATAGGGCTGTTCTGCCCCCAATAAGGGGTAATTATATCTTAGTTGGGATCAAGTACAGGTACTGTTTTATTATTACAGAGAAAAGGGAACCATTTAAACATGAAATAAACCCAATAGGACTGTTCTGCCCCAATAAGGGGTAATTATATCTTAGTTGGGATCAAGTACAGGTACTGTTTCATAATTACAGAGAAAAGGGAATCATTTAACCATTAAATAAACCCAATAGGGCTGTTCTGCCCCCAATAAGGGGTAATTATATCTTAGTTGGGATCAAGTACAGGTACTGTTTTATTATTACAGAGAAAAGGGAATCATTTAACCATGAAATAAACCCAATAGGGCTGTTCTGCCCCCAATAAGGGGTAATTATATCTTAGTTGGGATCAAGTACAGGTACTGTTTTATTATTACAGAGAAAAGGGAATCATTTAACCATTAAATAAACCCAATAGGGCTGTTCTGCCCCCAATAAGGGGTAATTATATCTTAGTTGGGATCAAGTACAGGTACTGTTTTATTATTACAGAGAAAAGGGAATCATTTAACCATGAAATTAACCCAATAGGGCTGTTCTGCCCCCAATAAGGGGTAATTATATCTTAGTTGGGATCAAGTACAGGTACTGTTTTATTATTACAGAGAAAAGGGAATCATTTAAACATGGATAACAGATCACATTCCTGTATTAATATTAATTTGGGGGGCATACAGTATTTTAATACAGGCTTGTCACTTAAGGGTTTAATCGAAGGTTTGTAATCCTAAAACCAAGGATTTCTCTCTGCTGCATTTTATATGCAAAACTGTATATAACATGTACATGTGTGGGATCCTTTATCCAGAAGCCCATTATCCAGAAAGCTCATTATTACAGGAAGGCCATCTCCCATAGAGTCTATTTGAATCAAATAATTCCAGATTTTAAAAATGGTTTCTTTTTTCTCTGTAATAATAAAACAGAACCTTCTACTTGATGGTAACTAAGCTGCATGAATCCATATCAACAGGATAACAATCTGGGTTTATTTAATGTTTAAATTATTTTTTTAACAGACTTAAGGTATGGTAATATAAATTGCAGACATATCCCTTATCTGGAAAACCCCAAGTCCCAAGGTTTCCAGATAATAGATTATATAGCTGTATAATGTGCCTCAAGGAACAGTGAACAAGGTAATGAATACAATTCAATCCTGAAGAAGGTGCATTGTCCTTGTGACCCATAGAAAGATGTATTGATGAAATTGTTTCTGTTTTTGGTCAGTGTTATTTTAAGCACCCTGTCTCCAAAGTAAACCCAATAGACTATAATTTTGGGGGCCATCAGTTTATAAGTGTGGCCCTGAACACAGTTATTGGGATCATGTAGTAAATTGAGCCCCAACTATCATGCTAAACTGGTTGTATTACAGTGTCTGAAGTTTAACCCTTTGTCTTCTAGGTAGCCTGACTTGAAAACAGGCACTAAAGTGTTTTCAAAAAACAATTATTAAGTCAAGTCTAGTTTTATTGCCATCTGTTTAAAAAAGATACAGTATATACAGTGGGATGAAATTGCACAAAGAACAGAGCAGGAAGGAGTCAAACCTACAATCTTCTGAGCCATAGTCAGACATGTTATGCATTGTGCCACTGGCTCAGTTATGTATGGGGGGGCAACACACTGCTCTTACACATGCACCCTGCACTTTGCTGAATGGCCACAGGTCTTTTCACAGCTCTATTGTTGGACCCTGCTCTACCTCACTGCGCCCTGTACCATGTATTGGATTTTTCATCCCACTAGAGGTGCAGAGCACAGATACTCCCCTACTGAATTGAAAAAGAGCTTGGTGTTCCTGCACTTCTGGTGGGGCATAAGTAAGTGGCCCCTGTGTTATTCTCACTTCCTGGTATAACACGCTTTACTGCAACACATGATATATATTGTCTGCTTTATTCATAAATGTATTACAGGTATGAGATCCCTTATCCGGAAACCCATTATCCAGAAAGCTCCGAATTATGGAAAGCCCGTCTCCCATAGACTCAATTTAATCAAATAATTCAGAATTTTAAAACTGATTTCCTTTTTCTCTGTAATAATAAAACAGTACCTGTACTTGATCCCAACTAAAATATAATTACCCCTTATTGGGGGCAGAACAACCCTATTGGGTTTATTTAATGGTTAAATGATTCCCTTTTCTCTGTAATAATAAAACAGTACCTGTACTTGATCCCAACTAAGATATAATTACCCCTTATTGGGGCAGAACAGCCCTATTGGATTTATTTAATGGTTAAATGATTCCCTTTTTCTCTGTAGTAATAAAACAGTACCTGTACTTGATCCCAACTAAGATATAATTACCCCTTATTGGGGGCAGAACAGCCCTATTGGGTTTATTTAATGGTTAAATGATTCCCTTTTCTCTGTAATAATAAAACAGTACCTGTACTTGATCCCAACTAAGATATAATTACCCCTTATTGGGGGCAGAACAGCCCTATTGGGTTTATTTAATGGTTAAATGATTCCCTTTTCTCTGTAATAATAAAACAGTACCTGTACTTGATCCCAACTAAGATATAATTACCCCTTATTGGGGGCAGAACAGCCCTATTGGGTTTATTTAATGGTTAAATGATTCCCTTTTCTCTGTAATAATAAAACAGTACCTGTACTTGATCCCAACTAAGATATAAATAATCCTTGGATGCAAAACAATCCTATTGGGTTTAATTAATGGTTTATTGATTTTTTAGTAGACTTAAGGTATGAAGATCTAAATTACGGAAAGATCCCTTATCCGGAATACCCTTGGTCCCGAGCATTCTGGATAATGGGTCCTATACCTGTATATACTTAATCGGACTCCTTTACACCCTACAGCTCAGGTTCTGGAGTCCACTTGAGCTCTTGCGCAAGTGGAATTTCAGCGCATATTGCCCCTTGCAAGGCACAGATATCAGCACTGTGGGCACAAGGTAGCCACCCTTGGGTGCACAGACTTGTTTGTATATGTTTATTTATAAAGTGCTACTTATGTACGCAGCGCTGTACAGTAGAATACATTGATACAAACAGGGGGTTATTAAGATAATAATAGATAAATACATAGTATAACAATAAATACAGATAAATTCAAGATAAATACAGTTGCAATAAGTTAAGAGTCAAAGACACAAGAAGATGGAAGTCCCTTCCCCGTAGAGCTTACAGTCTATATGACTTACATATATAGACTAACATCTAAGAGTAGAACCTGCAGGGAAGGGTGCAAAACACACATGTATTGATCAAATAGTTAAACTAACTTGCATCTAAAGATACTCCATACGTATAGTTGCACTTGGTGCCAGTGTATCCATCATCTTCCGAATAGGACACAAGTGCTCCTACTGACACAGGGGAACCCTGGGCTCACCACCACCTTCAACTGGCAGTAATTCAATGGTTCCAACTTCAGGCTGTGTCAATAGGCAAAGCTTTTATATCCCGGCTTTGTGCGTTGAAACTGAGCCCCTATAAATCAGTTATGTTGTTTAGTGTTCTGCCATGCCTGAGATACATTGCAAAGGCAGTGTCTGTAGATAAATAAAATAAATACTGCATAAACTTGGAAGTTACCAAACATACAAATCTGTATTTAAAAGTTTAAAAAGTGTAGTTTACAAGTACAAATATAGGTCATGGGCATTTTTCAGCCGGCGCCATCGAAACCCTGTAATTCAATTGTTTTGCCATTAACCTTTAAAAAGTTTTTGCTCCGAGATCTTTTTTTTGTGATCTATGGTTTCATCTAGGGGGGGAAAAAAATATATAATTTCAAATGTATAAAGAGCTTGGAAATTTTATGCTGATTTATCTGTTTGATTTGGTTCCGCAGTGAATGTGTAAATCCTGCTGCTTGTTAGAATAATAGGACTGAAGGTGATGACAGTTCTGTGAAGATTTATTTTCAAAAGGAAAATGTTAAGTAATCACTGCGCCAGGCGTCTCATCTTTGCATATTTTCCCTTTCTAGATTGGACATAAAACAATTTCCCCAAATCGGATATACAGTGTGCTGCAGGTACCATATCCCTGGCGACATATTTGAGAAGGTAAGGCCCAATCGCAATTGTATTCTCTTTTAAAGCCTATTTCATAAACCAGATTGAAAATGTAATATCTTCATGGCTCGGTCTGCCCTCCGTATAATGAAATAACTCCGGGAATTTGATGTTTAAGCGAATTCACTTTTATCGTTGTTAAAAGACCATTTCATCTACAAGACAAGATGGTCACCGGTACATTTTATAAATACAAATGCTGTACGTTATCAAACACAAGCTAATTTGATGTGTAGTGAGTACAACCCCTAATTATTGTTCTTTGTGATCATTTGGCTATTAAGGAGTTAACGCATGCACCCTTTGCTGTGACTGGTGATGAGTGAATTTTTTCCCCGGGCATGGATTTGCAGCGAATTTTCGCATTTTGTCATTGGAGAATTGTTTCCCGAAACTTCAGCGAAATTCTGCTGCAAAAAAAATCGTTGTGCACCAAAAAAAGTTGCGGTTGCATCAAAATGGTTGTGGCTGCGACAAATGGTCGCGACAAAAACAGACGTGCACGGCAACACGTTTTGCTGATTTTCCCTTGTATAACGATTTTTCCTAATTTTGCAGGGAAACTGGACAGATTCACTCATCACTAGCTATGACCCAGGGCCGGAACTAGGGGTAGGCAGAAGGGGCAGCTGCCTAGGGCGCAAAGACTGGGGGGCGCCAGACAGGAGCCTCTCCTGCCTACCCCTAACTTCTTTTTCATTGCCTCCGCCGCTTGTCAATCCCTTCCCCACGCTGAAACGCGAGGGGGGGGAAGATGCAGGGGCGAGGTGGCCATCTGGGTTGCCTAGGGCGCCTGGTAGGCTTGGCCCGCCCCTGCTATGACCTATTCATTTGGATGGCCAAATAAGAGTGATTATTTGTTTTTCCAGTAAGTTAACCTTCAAAGTGCCTGGGTCTTTTGATGTTGGTATGCGGTGTTTCCATTAAATATGGGCGTGGCATAGTAGACATTTAAAGGGTTACAGTGGAACCATTGTTGTTATAGGGATCCGCCTAGCTATAGTGGAAAGGAAACCCATACATTAACCACTGGGACCCCTCCCTTCATCCCAGCCTGACTCTGCGATGGTGATTGCTGACCAGGATGATGTGCACTTGTAGGAAGCAACATGTCGGTTGCATAGTCACTAACTGCCACCATGGGTAGAAAATGGAGCACGAAGACTTAGAAGCTACCAATTCTGCTGGTAGGCCAGGCAGGTCCAGGGAACTTGGAGAAGAAAGGGGCTTTCTCCATAATGTATTTAACCCTTGATAAAGGGCCTGTGAACATTGTTGTGTGCAGAATACTGTATATTGCATAACATTCAAGGATTCCTGATTTCTCCACTATATACTTCTTACTTACATGACTGTGTCCATGCCACAAGGGGTATACAAGATAACTGTGGTCTGATAGGGAGTGGCAGTGGATGATATTAACAAACACTTGTCAGATTGTTTCGATGAATCCACTACCAGTTAGAAAACGACACCAAAAATCTGAGGCCTTGCTAAGAAAATTTGTTCTGGGGACGTTCTTCTAAATAAGCCCCTTATGTCTTTCCTACACTTGTTAATATAAAACAGGATTGATTTGTGAGCTCCTCAACCTAACTGCTTTGTTCTGGCTGCAAACACAATTCTGCAGTGAATCAGTGACCGAATTCCCTGCCCCAATTGGCTGAGTTAGCAATTTGCAATGCACTAACAAACATCACAATAACACAAGACTAAGAAAATATTGCTGCATCCTATTGTTTTGCTATTGATTAACCCTTTATGGGTGTGCGTTAGAAATCACGGAAAGGTCTCATCCAGACTACTAATTATTAAATTGGGCAATAAGGAGTCATAATTAAAAAGATGAGAATATCATTACTGATTTGGGAGTAAGAGAAGGTGGAATATAAAACATGTTTGCAATAGAGATTATTATGTGACAAGGGAATTTGTTCATTTTTCAATTAAATTACAAATGCTTACCAAATATTTATGTGATGATATCAATAAGCAAATGCCTTGCTCTGGGGAGGCACAATAAATGAGACTAACAGAAGAACAAAATAAGAAATATACAAAAACTGGGAACCAACAGATGCTCATTCATGCTAAACAATTATGGGGCTTTACCAAAGAAATTATATTTTCTCCTTTACTGGACCTCCGTTTAGAATGCTAGCAATTATCATTTGGTGGGGCTTGTGGTTCTTCCACTGTTGTTAAGGATGGGGCGGTGAATTTCTAAAATATTGCTATAACCAGTGTCGGACCGGCCCACCAGGATACCAGGAAAACTTCCGGTGGGCCCAGGTGTCAGAAACTCAGAAAAGTCCAGTTGTTTTAGACTTAATTCTACTAGATATTTACTTACTTTACTAAAGGACTTTATACAGATTTACTTACTTACTTTACTCATTTTACCAAAGGGCTTTATAAAGCTTTACTTGCTTAGTTACTTTATTTTACTCATTTTACTAAAGGGCTTTATAATGATTTCCTTACTTTACTAAAGGGCTTTGTAAAGATTTACTTACTTAGTTACTTTACTTTACTCATTTTACTAAAGGGCTTTATAAAGATTTACTTACTTTACTACAGGGCTCTTTAAAGATTTACTTACTTTACTTACTTTACTAAAGGGCTTTATAAAGATTTACTTACTTTACTACAGGGCTTTATAAAGATTTACTTACTTTACTACAGGGCTCTTTAAAGATTTACTTACTTACTTTACTTACTTTACTAAAGGGCTTTATAAAGATTTACTTACTTTACTACAGGGCTCTTTAAAGATTTACTTACTTACTTTTTTTACTTTACTAAAGGGCTTTATAAAGATTTACTTACTTTACTTATTTTACTAAAGGGCTTTATAAAAGTTTACTTACTTTACTAAAGGGCTTTATAAAGATTTACTTACTTTACTACAGGGCTCTTTAAAGATTTACTTACTTACTTTTTTTACTTTACTAAAGGGCTTTATAAAGATTTACTTACTTTACTTATTTTACTAAAGGGCTTTATAAAAGTTTACTTACTTTACTAAAGGGCTTTATAAAGATTTACTTACTTTACTACAGAGCTTTATAAAGATTTACTTACTTTACTTACTTTACTAAAGGGCGTTATAAAGATTTACTTACTTTACTTACTTTACTAAAGGGCTTTATAAAGATTTACTTACTTTACTACAGGGCTCTTTAAAGATTTACTTACTTTACTTACTTTACTAAAGGGCTTTATAAAGATTTACTTACTTTACTACAGGGCTCTTTAAAGATTTACTTACTTACTTTATTTAATTTACTAAAGGGCTTTATCAAGATTTACTTACTTTACTTATTTTACTAAAGGGCTTTATAAAAGTTTACTTACTTTACTAAAGGGCTTTATAAAGATTTACTTACTTTACTAAAGGCATTTATAAAGGTTTAATTACTTAAGGGCGTTATAAAGATTTACTTACTTTTACTTACTTTACTAAAGGGCTTTATAAAGATTTACTTACTTTACTACAGAGCTTTATAAAGATTTACTTACTTTACTTACTTTACTAAAGGGCTTTATAAAGATTTACTTACTTTACTTATTTTACTAAAGGGCTTTATAAAGATTTACTTACTTTACTAAAGGCATTTATAAAGGTTTAATTACTTAAGGGCGTTATAAAGATTTACTTACTTTACTTACTTTACTAAAGGGCTTTATAAAGATTTACTTACTTTACTTACTTTACTACAGGGCTCTTTAAAGATTTACTTACTTACTTTACTAAAGGGCTTTATAAAGATTTACTTACTTTACTACAGAGCTTTATAAAGATTTACTTACTTTACTACAGAGCTTTATAAAGATTTACTTACTTTACTTACTTTACTAAAGGGCTTTATAAAGATGTACTTACTTTACTTATTTTACTAAAGGGCTTTATAAAGATTTACTTACTTTACTTATTTTACTAAAGGGCTTTATAAAAGTTTACTTACTTTACTAAAGGGCTTTATAAATATTTACTTACTTTACTTACTGTAGTAAAGAGCTTTATAAAAATGTAATTACTTTGCTTTACTTACTTTACTAAAGATCTTTATAAAGATTTATTTACTTTACTTACTCAACTAAAGGGCTTTATAAAGATTTACTTGCTGTAAATCAGTATGGGCTGGCCAACAATACAGGTGTTCTAACTGAAAGTTAACTAAATCCTTCTGATTTGTGCCAAGAGAGAGATGTACTTATAAAAATTCAATATCACATTTTTCTGCGGAAAAGTCTCCAATTTTTTAGCTCAAAATCTTGAGATGTATCAATCAAACAAAATCTGGAAAGTCTGATTGCATACATTTGACAGGTAACATCTGGTGAATTAACGAGAGATGCATTTTAAACATTCAAGCCAGTTTTGTTTTTTTGAAAAACAGTTCTATTTGTAAAAATGAGTTGAACAGTGTGATTTTTGTTGCTGAAGTTTTTTCGCTCGAAATAAAAGTGATCAAGTTTTTCTAATTCGAAAAAAGAAATATTGATAAAAAAAAGAACTGTTTATTGCAATTTTTTTCCCACTGAATTTTGATTGAACTTGAATTGGAAACTTAATTAGGCAGGTCTTTATTATCTTTCGAGAGTTGTTTCTTGATTACCATAAGACATGAGAAATACAATAAATATAATGTCAAACTTGCATAATTGTAATGTGTCCGGGTCTATAGATAGACACCATGGGAGACTTAATCATCTTAAGAAATGAAAGCAGCATTAGATACTAATGTATAGTATGGTGTCTATGGCCATAAACTCTAATTGGAATAAGTATCAATATAGTTAATGTTCCTAATTAGATTAGGGGGCTTAACCAATAGAATGATGCCAGTAAAAGTTATATTTCTAGCAATATTAATGACATACATTATGTTGAAATGGAAAAAGTATAACTTTATATATATATATATATACCCTGAGGTGGTACCCTCATCCTAGTGAAATTAATATGATAGAGTGGCACCCTGCATGCACAATCCATACATCACATAGAATAGAGCTCATATCTTATATAAATAGCAGATTACTTATTCTGTTTTATTATTATTATTTTTAATTCTTGCATATCCATTGGTCTACATAATTTCAAAGGCAGAAGTGGACTTAAAGAGCTTAATTAATTGTCTCTAAAGGTGGTTATTTTTCTTGACTAAGGTTTCCCATCAGACCTGAAGATGTTACACCAGAATAGAAAAGCTGTGAGGCATACCTAATTCCATCTATCTATCTATCTAGCTATCTATCTATCTATCTATCATCATCTATCATCTGTCTGCCTATCTATCTATCTATTTATCATATATCATCTATCATCTGTTTGCCTATTATCATCTATCGATCTATCTATCATCTATCTATCTATCTATCTATCTATCTATCTATCTATCCATCACCATCTATCATCTGTCTGCCTATCTATCTATCTATCTATCTATTTATCTATCATCTATCATCTGTCTGCCTATCTATCTATCTATCTATCTATCTTTCTATCTATCTATCATCTGTCTGCTATCTATCTATCTATCTATCTATCTCTATCTATCATCTGTCTGCCTATCTATCTATCTATCTATCTATCTATCTATCTATCTATCTATCTATCTATCTATCATCATCTATCATCTGTCTGCCTATCTATCTATCTATTTATCATATATCATCTATCATCTGTTTGCCTATTATCATCTATCGATCTATCTATCATCTATCTATCTATCTATCTATCTATCTATCTATCTATCCATCACCATCTATCATCTGTCTGCCTATCTATCTATCTATCTATCTATCTATTTATCTATCATCTATCATCTGTCTGCCTATCTATCTATCTATCTATCTATCTATCTATCTATCTATCTATCATCATCATCTATCATCTGTCTGCCTATCTATCTATCTATCTATCTATCTATCTATCATCTATCTATCTATCTATCTCTATCATCTATCTATCTATCTATCTATCTATCTATCTATCTATCTATCTATCTATCATCATCATCTATCATCTGTCTGCCTATCTATCTATCTATCTATCTATCTATCTATCTATCTATCTATCTATCTATCTATCTATCTATCATCTATCTATCTCTATCTATCTATCTATCTATCTATCTATCATCATCATCTATCATCTGTCTGCCTATCTCTATCTATCTATCTATCTATCTATCTATTTATCTATCATCTATCATCTGTCTGCCTATCTATCTATCTATCTATCTATCTATCTATTTATCTATCATCTATCATCTGTCTGCCTATCTATCTATCTATCTATCTATCTATCTATTTATCTATCATCTATCTATCTATCTATCTATCTATCTCTATCTATCTATCTATCTATCTATCTATCTCTATCATCTATCTATCTATCTATCTATCTATCTATCATCATCATCTATCATCTGTCTGCCTATCTATCTATCTATCTATCTATCTATCTATCTATCTATCATCTATCTATCTATCTATCTATCATCATCATCTATCATCTGTCTGCCTATCTCTATCTATCTATCTATCTATTTATCTATCATCTATCATCTGTCTGCCTATCTATCTATCTATCTATCTATCTATCTATCTATCTATCTATCTATCTATCATCTATCTATCTATCTATCATCATCATCTATCATCTGTCTGCCTATCTCTATCTATCTATCTATCTATCTATCTATCTATCTATTTATCTATCATCTATCATCTGTCTGCCTATCTATCTATCTATCTATCTATCTATCTATCTATCATCTATCATCTGCCTGCCTATCTATCTATCAATCTTTCATCATCCATATATATTCAATGTATATATATGTATTTATTGGCTGACGAGTAATTCAAGGGAATTCATATTTTATATCCTTTTTTATATCCCCCTTATTAAAATAAATGTAAAAAACAGTAGATACTATATATATCCTTATTATTATATTAAATTGTAAGAAATAGTAGATACCCATGAGCATTACAGAACCGTTTTTATCAAAGGAACAGAACATACAGTCCTTAATGAATGTCTGCTTTAAAGTTCAGTGACATTTAAACTGTTTTTTTCCACATCTAGAAACTTGGGAGCTTTAATCAATTTTACCATTAAGGAGAATCTGCTGCTTGTATCAGGTGAATGCAGATGTTTTCTAAAGAACAATACATTGCTTCCTGCTCATTATAAGGAGCCTTCTGCATTAAAGGAAAACAGAATGGCTCTACGTTGTGAGTGGTAGAGCTTAATGTTGCGTTTAATTGACTGTCAAAAGCTTTTAAGAAAATCAGAAAGGGCAGATGGCCGGACATATAAAATAGTCCAAGTATTGGGTTCTTTTATTTTATAAAATGATCATTGTGTCACTCCTGAAAAGGTTCAGCTTTGTTTGACAAAGTTCTAGATCTATGTACATATAAAGGGGAAATACACTTCCCTGCTTCTGCATATACTGATCCAAAAACCCTGCACTACACTAATAAGAGTTCAGTAATGATAGAAATGTTCTGTAGTTAGTATCTGGTTAGCAATTGCCCTAGTAGTACTTTAACATTCCATTGGGTGAGCTTAACCTATAGCCCAGTGATTCCCAACCAGTGGCTCAGGGCCAACATGTTGCTCACCAACCCCTTGGATGTTGCTACCAGTGGCCTGAAAGTAGGTGCCATTTTTACATTTCTGGCTTAGGGGCAAGTTTTTGAAGCATAGAGAGACCAAATAACCAATCACAGTCCTTATTTGGCACCCCCAAAGAACTTTTTTCATACTTGTGTGTCTGATAGACATTACTACAATAGCCTAGTTCCTTTGGGTCTTTTAGAAAGTCTTAGTTAGACTGACAGATGGGATAATATACTTCTTGAACACCAGGGATCCCCAACCTTTTCTACACAGGAGCCACGTTCAAATGTAAAAAGTATTGGGGAGCAACACAAATATGAAAAATGTTCCTGGGGATGCCAAATAAGGGCTGTGATTGGCTATTTAGTAGCCCCTCTGTGGACTGACAGCCTATAGAAGGTTCAGTTTGTCAATACACCTGTATTTTATGCAACCAAAATGTGCCTCCAAGCCCGCAATCTAAAAATAAGCACCTGCTTTGAGGACACTGGGAGCAACATCCAAGGGGTTGGGGGGCAACATGTTGTCCCCGAGCCTCTGGTTGGGGATCACTGTTGAACACCATGAAGAAAATTGGAAGCATCCTGGGTATGAGATCATTATATTGACCACTTACATAGTTACATAGGGTTGAAAAAAGACCAGAGTCCATCAAGTTCGCCTCTTTTCCAGAGAAAACAACCCCAACCCTGACAGTCTAACCTCATAGATTAACCCTTCCATCCCCTTTACCAGTTTAGTTGCAGTCTCTGCACTCTCTCCAGCTCATTAATATCCTTTTTAAGGACTGGAGCCCAAAACTGCACTGCATACTCAAGGTGAGGCCTTACCAGGGACCTATAAAGGGGCAAAATTATGTTCTTATCCCTTGAGTCAATGCCCTTTTTTATACAAGACAGCACTTTATTTGCTTTAGTAGCCACAGAATGACACTGCATGGAATTAGACTTGTTATCTACAAAAACCCCTAGATCCTTCTCCATTAAGGAAACCCCCAACACACTACCATTCAGTAGATAGCTTGTATTTATATTATTATACAACTTTGCACTTGTCCACATTGAACCTCATTTTCCAGTTTGCTGCCCAGTTTTCAATCTTTCAAGAAGTTCTCAATGAGTAAAACAAAAGCACCTCTATGACCTCTTTGACTGAATGATGCTTAAGTCAAAAGTTCTTTGTAGAATTTGCAAACTTGGAAAAGATTTGACTGAAATATCCCATGGCAACCAGAATGTAGATTTGATTGGTCTTCATAAAGTTTTTGTATGGGTTAGAACTGGGTTCTTTAACTTCCTTTGGTGAATTCCATCTATCCATCACCGGTGGGTACTGTAGTCTTTTGATGAGGGTTTAGATGCAGAGCCATCATTGGTAACTCCATCTCATATAGACAAAGAACCCAAATCTATAGACATGAAAGGAGTGCAAACAAAGTGACCTTAAAACTGAATGTTACAGTTGAGGTATAGAAGGAAATGTAGCTGACCAACAGGTTAGGCGGCACTAGCACATAGAATTACAGCTGTCTATTCAGGTTCTTTCGATCTTACTTTGATGGGAATAATTACCCTGTGCCCTCGCTGGGTAATTGCATTTTGATTGAGGTTATCGGAGTAATCAAGTCCCTAAGAGGCTCAATCCATTGGTCGGGTTAAAAATAAAAGGCAAAAGTATGTAAAGATTTGAAAATGAATACCTTGCACTGATTGTGTAGCTGTTTTATTGACTGACCTTGCACTGGTACAGCAGTTCTTAAGCAGAAATGCCTATATTTACAAGCTAAATACTGTACTTACATATCAAAACACCCACAGCAGCAAGCAATTGCCTAGTTATTCTTCAAGGCCAAATGTGTTTATTTCGCCAGTCTTTGCCATGAATGAGAGAAGAACAGATTGATCAGCCCTAATCTTGATTCCTTAAAAATCTATGCAGTTTGTTGCCGACCTGCATTGATCTTACCTCTGATTTGACTCCAATACACACAGTCGGTAGCAGATTCACACTGGGACTGATTTACACACTTTGTATTGTAAGTAACATCAGCATATGCAGTGTGTAGCTATTACTGCTATAAGAAGAACCAGGTACAGACCAGGTAATTGGCTCCTGATAAAATTGATCTTGGTGTGTTGTATGAATGTAGTGGGGGCTTTTGATAAATCATCGAGACAGGGGCTGTGTTAAAGGAGAACTCAGACTTCCAAACCAAAATGTATATTGCATTGCTTCTCCTACTCCCATGTAACTGGAGGAGTCCCAAGCCGGACTTGGATTTCTTACTATTGAGTGCTATTCCGATACCTACTGGGGGCTGCTATCTTGCTCCCTTCCCATTGTTCTGCTGATCGGCTGCTGGGGGGGTGGGGGGGGGGGTATTATCACTCCAACTTGCAGCGCAGCAGCAAAGTGTGCCTGAGTCTGAGCTTCCAGAAAGAGCCAGTGCTACACATTAGAACTGCTTTCAGCTAACCTATTGTTTCTCCTACTCCCATGTAACTGGAGGAGTCCCAAGCCGGACTTGGATTTCTTACTATTGAGTGCTATTCTGATACCTACTGGGAGCTGCTATCTTGCTCCCTTCCCATTGTTCTGCTGATCGGCTGCTGGGAGGGGGGGTGATATCACTCCAACTTGCAGCGCAGCAGTAAAGTGTGCCTGAGTCTGAGCTTCCAGAAAGAGCCAGCGTTCCAACTTGCAGTGCAGCAACTTTTTGTAAATGTGAAAAAACTTTGATCTATGAGATATAAATAGCATGCTTAGACATGTAGTAGGGCTGTGATAGTGGGAGAGGTTCTAAATGAGTCTGTGACATTACCAAATATTGTGACATTTGTACCCTCAGCATTTTTGTCCCTTATTAGTAGGTTTCATTCTAGTATTCTCACACTCAAGCTCATCAACTCCATATTAACACTAATACGAGCAGCAAATCAATACACCAGTGACTTCTCATAACATAAAATCAATCGGGCACCTCCAATTTATTCTCTAAACTTGTCTGCCTCGTGGCCCGTTCTCTTTATTAGAATGGGGATTGCGCTGATAATAGGTAGTGATGGGCGAAATGTTTTGCCAGGCATGGATTTGTGGTGAATTTACGCGTTTCGCCATTGGCGGATTGTTTCACGGAAAAAATAGTTGCGGTGTCAAAATAAACAATTGCGCGTCAAAAAAAATGTCAAACTAAATAGTTGCAGGTTGAAAGAATAGTTGCCCATCAAAATAAATAGTCGCACATCAAAAAAAAATAGTCGTCCCTCAAAATAAATAGTCACGTGCCAAAAGAATAGCGGTGTGTCAAAATAAATAGTCGCGGCGTCAAAAATAAATAGTCACAGCGTCAAAAATAAATAGTCGCATTGTCAAAAATAAATAGTCGCACATCAAAAAAAAAAGTCGCCCGTCAAAATAAATAGTCATGTGCCAAAAGAATAGTGGTGTGTCAAAATAAATAGTCGCGGCGTCAAAAATAAATAGTCACAGCGTCAAAAATAAATAGTTGCATCGTCATAAATAAATAGTCGCCGCGTCAAAAATAAATAGTCGCATCGTCAAAAATAAATAGTCGCACATCAAAAAAAAAAGTCGCCCGTCAAATTAAATAGTCATGTGCCAAAAGAATAGTTGCGCGTTGAAAGAATAGTCACGGCGCCAAAATAAATAGTCACGTGCCAAAAGAATAGTGGTGTGTCAAAAAAAATAGTCGCAGCGTCAAAAATATAAATAGTTGCGCGCCAAAATAATTGTTGTGTGCCAAAAGAATAGTTGCTGTGTCAAAAGATAAAGTTGTGGCGTCAAAATAAATAGTCGTGCAGCAAAAAAAAAAATAGTTGCGGCGGCGTCAAAAGAATAGTGGCGGGCAAAATTTTTTTTTTACGTGCTATATTTTTGCTGTTTCGCGAATCTTTTGAAAGATTCACAAATTTTTCTGTGAAGCAAAACGGGACAGATTCGCTAATCACTAATAATAGGCCTAAAAATGAACCGTTAAAAGCAATAGATAGGGAAACGGTGTCCCTTAGAAATAAATGAGCCAACTATGAATACAGCCTTAATTCTTTCTATTTGTTTAACCAGTTCTGCGGGCCATAACATTGGGAAAATGGAGATACATGGAGCAAGGGGAGAGACCTCACAAGGTCATAGCAGGCTGGCACATAGCACCAGAACACAGTCAAATTGGAAGAAAAATCTTAAATTACTCACTTGCTCTAGAAAGGATTTATTTGACAGAAGCTTTTTTTACATTGATGCCTACATCATAAATCATTGTGACAGGCCACATAATTTATTTCTTATTTATTTTTTCTTCAGCTGAAAATGCAAAGCTATTAGTCCACATAAAGGTAATTCATTATTTGGACTCCAAAGATTCTTTTTCTGAAAGATCTTTCGTTGCTGCCTTTACCTTAATTCCTTCAGCGCTTAGGAAAGAAGCTCAGTTCATTAGCCATGGAGAATTGTGTTTATTGCTCGTCGCTCTGTTCACTTTCATACAATCAGTGTGTTGTTGTACGTTTTATTAAAGGCTTTGTTAGCCCTAAAACATTAGCATTGATGTAGGAGGTAGTACAGGTATAGGACCTGTTATCCAGAATGCTCCTGGGGTTTTCCGGATAAGGGGTCTTTCCATAATTTGGATCTCCATAGCTTAAGTCTACTAAAAATCGTTTAAATATTAAATAAACCCAATAGGGCTGTTCTGCCCCCAATAAGGGGTAATTATATCTTAGTTGGGATCAAGTACAGGTACTGTTTTATTATTACAGAGAAAAGGGAATCATTTAACCATGAAATAAACCCAATAGGGCTGTTCTGCCCCCAATAAGGGGTAATTATATCTTAGTTGGGATCAAGTACAGGTACTGTTTTATTATTACAGAGAAAAGGGAATCATTTAACCATGAAATAAACCCAATAGGGCTGTTCTGCCCCCAATAAGGGGTAATTATATCTTAGTTGGGATCAAGTACAGGTACTGTTTTATTATTACAGAGAAAAGGGAATCATTTAACCATGAAATAAACCCAATAGGGCTGTTCTGCCGCCAATAAGGGGTAATTATATCTTAGTTGGGATCAAGTACAGGTACAGTTTTATTATTACAGAAAAAAAGGAAATCAATTTTAAAAATTTTAATTATTTGCTTATAATGGAGTCTATGGGAGACAGGCTTTCCGTAATTCGGAACTTTCTGGATAACGGGTTTCCGGATAAGGGATCTCATACCTGTAGTATTAAACAATAGTGAAGAGTGAATTCTTTCACCAGGCATGAATTTGCAGCGAAATTCCGCATTTCTCCATTGGCGAATTGTTTCACGAAAAAAATTGTTGCGCATTTCGCAAATCAGATTTGCTCATCTCTATAAAACAGTTGTTCATCATTTCAGACGGGTTTCTAAAACCTCCCCAAGCACCATCAGCAATCTGAAAGGAGTTTGGAAATTGGTGTGGAGAAGCACATTTCTTAGCCTGGCATGGATTTGCCATAAAATTCGCCAGTGGTAACTTTTTTACCTAAATTGCCGCAAAAATTTGTAAGGCATGGTCACATCAAAAAGTTTGCGGTCGTGTTAAAAAAAAATAAAAAATCACATGTATAAAAAAAGTTGCCTACGTCAAAAAAGTTGCAATTCTCAACTTTTCCACCATTTCGGGGCATCTTTCCTCATCACTAGGCACGAATAGAAGGTAAATTAATTTGAAAATAACTATAAAATTGAAGCCTCGCAATCATTTTTTTTCTTTCTTTTTTTTATTGGTTGCAATTTTCATTCGCAGACAAGAAAATGGTAATTTAGAAGGATAAGACCATTCTAAAAGGTTCTTAAAATAGGACCATATGTAGCTCTAATACTAATAAACACAAATTATAAACACATCACATAGGGGCTAATTTACTAATCCACGAATCCGAATCCGAATGAGAAAAATTCGGATTGGAAAACAAACATTTTGCGACTTTTTTGTATTTTTTTCGTTACGACTTTTTTAGTAAATTGTTGCAACTTTTTCGTAGCCATTACGACTTTCGTGAATTGTCGCAACTTTTTCATAGCCATTACGACTTTCGCGAATTGTCGAAACTTTTTCGTATTGAGCGCTCGAACAATTCGCGACAATTCGCGAAAAAGTCGCAAAATAACGAACATTCCGAAAAAAATGCATTTGGGCGCTTTTCGGACGTTCGTGGATTAGTAAATGTGCCCCATAGTGTAAAGCTTTGCCTGTGAAGAGACAGTTGCCAAACAGTTTGGATACTATGGTTAGAAGAATAAACTGTATTGAGTTTGAGGGTACGGCGATTGCTGGCGCCCATTTGGCAGGAGCTTTTGGGGATAGAGACTGCTCAGCTAACTGCTATGAGAAACAATGGTGTTGCCATTAAAGTCTAAGGAAAAAGCATAATTATCTGGAGGCAACTCTGTATAAATGTGCAAACTCAGTGACTGAGCATTAATTAGATATGTAAGGCATAAAGTTGGGCAACTCTGAACCGGGTCTATGTATTATCAATAAATTCAGCTTTTATTTAATATGCTTGGCACTTTATACTGGGATTTCCTTGTCATGAAGGTGTACATCATATACACTGTGGTTGCACATTCTCCCACTCTCTACAGTAGTTGTGTGTGGGTGGGACCATGCTTGGCCAATTGTAAACGTAGCTTTTCACCACCCACTGCCATATTTTTGCAATTACATCCCATGTATTGCGGTACCCTAATGCGCTCCACTTGGTGGGTCATGTTATCATGTTCATTTTCAAATGTGCTCCTGACCCAATTCATTTTTGAAAGAAGTTTTTTAAAAAAAATTGTGTTAGAGGGTGTTTTCTTGTGAAAAATGCACTGTGGTCAATGGGCTCTTGCTTTTTTCTCATGTCAAATGCATTGTAGTCAAAGGGTGTTTCTTCTGGTGTTCAATGCACTGGAATCAATTGGCTATTTTTTGCACATAATTCTTTTTCCCAGAGAAACAAAATGCGTGGCAAAATTCTAGAACAGATTTGGGAAAATTTTCATCACTCGTGAAATTGCAATTTTTACCACAAATCTGTATCAGGTGAAGAAAGAAAATGTTTTCATCCCTAATGATAAATCAAAAACGTAGAAACTGACAGTCGTTGGCATTGACTTTCTAAAGGACTGTACTAATGTGCATTTCATTGTATCATAGCCCTACTTGCAACTTTTGGCCCTATATAATGCGGATAAAGGGGGCCGATGAACGTTACTCAAAACTGCTTTTCACGACTCCACGAATACTGATTCAGATTACAAGTATGGCCTCTTTACCCCAACGCCCACACACTCAGCTCTTCTACATCTCCAACACATTCAGCAGATAGCCTATGCTCTTTGACTTGCTCCGAATGCTAATATCTCACATAGCGGCTACAGGTAGGCTGGCCATAATGAACCAAATGATACAGGTAGGCTGGCCATAATGAACCAAATGATACAGGTAGGCTGGCCATAATGAACCAAATGATACAGGTAGGCTGGCCATAATGAACCAAATGAATTACATTATCTGCAAACTAAATATAATGTAAGATTTATTACACGTTATATCATGCCCATAGTATATAACTGTTTGACAAGGTAAATGTCTTTCTTTCTTAAACTGCTATGTCAACAGCATGAGTGTGTAATGAAAACAAATTTCACTTAATAGCTGAAGCTCTTCAATAGAAATGTTCACAAAGACAAATATGACAAGAGGACTTTCTCTGCAGATGGAGCGCGGGGTGTGAAATTTTAGCTTTTCCATAACCAGCTTTGACAAGTGTAGTTAGTGGCTTTTATCTCAATTGAAGGATAATTTTGTCAAGTCAGATACATTTCTTGAAAGCATCATTCTGTTAAAGGTATTCATGGGTGAAAATGATTGATACCAGCAAACAGAAACAAGCAACTGTATATCCCCATGTGCATTCGCCTTTATATCTACTTGTAAAAAACATCCAGCTCTACTGAGCTATTGCACTGGGCCACGTTGATGAGAAATATTTAGCCAATGCCAGAGCATTAACTTTCAGCAATATCCTTAATATATGTGTGGGAACAATGAGGCAATAAATGGATTATCTGTTGGGTGGAATGGGATGAGTCCTAAAGTTTTAGGAGTTGTGCAGGGATAATCTTTTATAATGTATCTATAATATGTATCAGCTCTTTGGTAGACAAGCAATGAAGCCTATCAAATAAAAAAAAGATCTACACAAGGTAGTAGGTGCCAGTAACAATGTTATATAGCACAAGGTTCTTAATATTTATGCATTGTGGTAGAATGACCCAACAAATAAGTCAAAATGTGTGTTTTCCCATTACGTTCTCCATAGTGGGAGATGTAGGCTTGAAGGGAGATGTTACTAAACGGAGAAAAGTGCTTTGCTGTCTGATCCGGGAACCTATAATTTTCTGGAAGGAACAGGTAGACTAGACGATCCATTCCAGTAGTCCAACTCACATATTTGAGCTCACTTTCCATAGGAAGGCTGTCCTGTAGAAAGGTATTTAATTGTATAGAGAGTGTTAGGAAGGTCTCTCAGAGTGGGGCAAAGAGCAGGAAGGGTACCTGTCTGTGTAAAGAACTCCCAGAGGGGCTGGGGGTGAGGCCACTGCAAGGAGCAGAAGGAGCCATCACCAAGCCAGGAGGCCGAGAAGTCCTGCAAAGAGTCTTGTGAGGACAGGGGTGACCCCACCATTTGTGTTTTCTTACTGGTAGTCCACAAGGGGCCCAGTTTAGTGAGGGAACTAATCTAATGTGTGAAGGTAGAGCTGAAAGAACAGGATTTACTTTTATGATTTATGTTTAGTATGCTAAAATGGGCTCCCCTGTGTTACATAAACTGCCTTAAAGTGAGACTGAAGTGTCTGTTGTGGATCCCACAAGTTTACAGCATGTTAACTGTGTTTTGTAGCTAATAAAATGGCTGGTTACAAACCAAAATACCACATGAAAAGCTTCACGGAAAATGGTCCAGAAATGCGGAGACCAACAATAACCAGTTATGTAGGTGAATTGTGGCAAAAACTACATCAATAAAACTTGCCAGTCTGACTACTGCCCTAAATGTTACCAGGAGAATGTGAATATAGCTTTCTAGTATCATCCTATGAAAAAGAGGGCTCATAAATGAACACAGCGCTATGTGCAATTTTCACGCCCAAATTAAAAAGGTTTTTCATTTATTTTTTTACCCACAATGCAGCAGGGACCTTCAAGTCACAAGGTGCTAGCCACTAATTACAGACTCCCTTGTGTTGCTCATTGCAGTCTGTAATTTGTCTTTGTTCGATGAAGGTGCAGCTATTCAATGGCAATTCCTCCTATGATAAATGTTTAAAATAATTCATCTTCCCATGCCTTAGCTAGTTTACCTGCATACACCCCCTTTATTTTAATTAATGTTTCCTAAATATGCTGTGCTGTATATAAATATTATAAAGTAGGTACCTGTTAAAGGTCAAGGCTAATCTGCAATATAACAGTTATGGAATACAATATGTGTTCCCTTTCTTTCATTTCTTCCAAAGAACGAAGCTTTGTATATATGACCAATAGCGCTCATTTTCAGATCAAAAATTGTGCGCACATTGATGCTTTTGCCAATGGTACTTGCACCTTCACAAATTGAGATGTTTCTTTCTTTGAGCCTTTGGGAAATATCAATGCTTAAGTTATCTGTGCCTTCTTGTGAGTACCCATCTATCATCAGTTGGCGGCAACGTCGTTGCTTTAGGGAATATTGGTTAATGTGGAAGGCTAATCCAGTTTTCAGTAAGAAGTAGCCCTCATATAGTGGTGCTTTCTTGAGTGACATTTTGGCATGTTTTATTGAACTACTTCTCTATATCAATCTTATATTTGAGCTTTTGGGCGCTGGTTTATTTTTAGACTCTTTTCAACTTGGGGTGAGTGCCTATTTTGCTCTGATGACTTTGGCATTTCCATACCACCAACTTGAACCTCCCAGATATTCCATGGTGCCCTTAAAGGAGAAGGAAAGGCTAAAAAAGAGTTAATCTCAAGCTGCAGGCATACCTTCAGTTCTCTCAATAGTGCCCTTAAGTCTCCCAATATTTCTCCCATTCAGATGATTAGAAGCCAAACAGGAAGAAAAAACGCTGAGCTGTGTAAAGAAAGTTCCCATAATGCCTCACTCCTGCACCCAGACCGGTGTACATGCTCATTTTCTAAGATTATGGGGCTGATTTACTAAGACACGAATTCAAATCCGAATTGGAAAAATTCCGATTGTAAAACGAACATTTTGCGACTTTTTCGTATTTTTTGCGATTTTTTCTGCGCCTTTACGACTTTTCGGAAATTGTCGCGACTTTTTCATTACCAATACGATTTGCGCGAAAAAACGCGAGTTTTTCATAGCCATTACGATGCGCTCATATTTTGTCGCGACTTTTTCGTATTGAGCGCTCGTAAGTTGCGGGCGAAACTTTCAGACATGATTTTGGAAGCCTCCCATAGGACTCAATGGCACCCTGCAGCTCCAACCCGGCCCAAGGAAAGTCACCCATAGGGCTCAATGGCACTCTGCAGCTCCAACCTGGCCCAAGGAAAGTCTCCCATAGGGCTCAATGGCACTCTGTAGCTCCAACCCGGCCCAAGGAAAGTCTCCCATAGGGCTCAATGGCACTCTGCAGCTCCAACCCGGCCCAAGGAAAGTCTCCCATAGGGCTCAATGGCACTCTGCAGCTCCAACCCGGCCCAAGGAAAGTCTCCCATAGGGCTCAATGGCACTCTGCAGCTCCAACCCGGCCCAAGGAAAGTCTCCCATAGGGCTCAATGGCACTCTGCAGCTCCAACCCGGCCCAAGGAAAGTCTCCCATGGGGCTCAATGGCACTCTGCAGCTCCAACCCGGCCCAAGGAAAGTCTCCCATAGGGCTCAATGGCACCCTGCAGCTCCAACCCGGCCCAAGGAAAGTCTCCCATAGGGCTCAATGGCACTTTGCAGCTCCGACCCGGCCCAAGGAAAGTCACCATACTGAATCTTGAATGAATCCGAATCTTTCGTACTCGGCGCGAAGGCTACGAAAAAGTCGCGACTTTTCGCGCAAGTAGTAACGCTACAAAAAATCGCCAGATTTTGCGCAACATTCGGAATGGCAACGAAAAAGTTGCGACAATTTTCCGAAAAATCGCAAAATACCGATCATTACGAAAAAAACGCAATTGGACGCATTCGGCCCGTTCGTGAGTAAGTAAATTGGCCCCTATGAGTCAGCTTCCTTCTGATTGACTCAGATCCACATTCCTGGGGGGGAGAGTGAGTTCTTAGCATTCTTGAGGGAGGGGGGAGCAGGAGAGTGGGAGAGAGCTATGTGTCTCTGGCACAGGAAAACAGACACAACAAATCTTTTGACAGAGGACTCAGTGCTGCGTTTCTGTAAGTGCTTATGGCTGTATTTAACGTTTTTTAAAGCTTACTTAGTTTTTACCTTTCCTTCTCCTTTCATGGGCGGAACTAACTTATCCTTATTAAACTGGACACTATTGCTGTCACTGATGTTGCATTAGTATAGGAAAGGAAGTCTTCTCCATTATGGGAAACATTCAAAGCAACTTGCATGCAATTTACATCTGACTCCTACTTAGTGGGTGTCCGCATTGGCTCTGGAGTTGAGTGAGGTAATGCCCAATATAATATTATATTTGATCATATATAATGTATCCGTAATACTCAATATTTCCAGAGATCTAGAAGAAAATGGCCGTATAGCGAATGCCTTTATCAGAGACACCACCAGCATTCCAATATTTTCAAATTCTCTAAACACTCTTGAATAGAAGCTAATATAATTAGTGATGATTAAAACGAATCACTGCATAAACTACATGTGCGCCGAAATGATTTCGCTCCGTAGGTCAAATTTAGTTTCACAGTCATTGCTTTTTAATCAATAAAATACCATCTTACAAGCACATGTAATTTTTCCTATTTAACAACAATTTAGCTCTTTAACAGTCATTTTGCCCCTTTGGTTAATTGCAGCTATTTTTTAGTGAATTAAATCCTAAATGATGCATAGATTATTTTCTAATGATTTTTTATTCATTATTTATTTTTGTAATGGCCAGAATTATGTATTGAGACATAGATTGTTTTGAAACATCGACGGCTAGGTACATACCAACATACATACTGGCAAACACACATTCTGTACATAAAGCATCAATATTTTATTAATATTTTAAAAAATGATGGGTTCTTAGCAGAAATTAGTAAAAAATTAGAGATTGCCCTCCCTCTTTAATGACAAAACCTATTTTGCTAAGAATTTAGGTCCTTCATGAAAAATATCTATAGAGTAGAAGCCTTTTTGGCTGAACCATTAGAGCAGGGATCCCCAACCTTTCTTACTTGTGAGCCACAGTGAAATGTAAAAAGACTTGGAGAGCAACACAAGCACCATAAAAGTTCATGGAGGAGCCAAATAAGGGCTGTGATTGGCTATTGGGCAGCCTCTATGCACCCTATCAGCTTACAGGGGCTTTATTTGGTTGTAAATCTTGTTTTTATTCAACCAAAACTTGACCCCAAGTCAGAAATTCAAAAATAACTCCCTGGTTTGGGGGCACTGAGAGCAACATCCAAGGGGTTGGGGAGCAACATGTTCACCTCGAGCCACTGGTTGGGGATCACTGCATTAGAGTAAGGTCATATTAGCTCCTGAGACAACTTCTCTGTCTTGGTAGTGTGAGCAAGCTACAGTCTTGTTGGCTTCAGACAACATCTTGGACATATTCAAGAATTGCAGAATAAAAGTTGCCCCTTCTTCACCTGAATGTCTACAAAATGTATGCTAGGGTTCTGTCTAGGAGATCGTGTTCCACCATAATTTTTTAAGCACAAAGTCATAGTTCCTCCTGAGCCCTTCTGGCTTCCTGGGATGTCTATGAACCAATCATTTTGCTGTTGAGATGGAAGCATCTATAGTGACAGCTGGTAAATTAGGTCAAACTTATTACGAAGACAAGAACACTTCAAGGTTGCATAATCCACAGAACCAACCAGCAGGCAGAATTTACTGGTCTAGGACAATACATTGTTTGCTATATATTTCTGCACTACTGTTAGTACATTCTGACTGTAGCATTCGCATTTATTTTAGTAAAACAGAGCCAATAACTGCATAGCAACAGCAACACCACCAACATTTTAGTTGTTTTCTGTACACAGAGAATTATCAAGCCGATGCAAGCAAAAAAGGCAGCTCCTGTTTATAAAATATGAATAACTACCTAAGAGACTCATTGCTATTTTAAACAAAATCAATACATTTCAGAAAGGGACAAGCAGGGTTTCCAGCCTTGGAATCTTTATTTTCATTTTCTTATGAGGGTATAGGGTAAAGCCCTTCATATATAGCTTTCTGAACATATTCACATATAGCAGTGAACCCCAACCAGTTGCCCGTGGCTCCCCAACCCATTGGATGTTGCTCTCAGTGCCCCCAAACCAGGTAGTTATTTTTGAATTCCTGACTTGGGGACAAGTTTTGGTTGAATAAAAACAAGATTTCCTACCAAATAAAGCCCCTGTAAGCTGATAGGGTGCATAGAGGCCCCTAAAAGCCAATCACAGCCCTTATTTGGCTCCTCCATGAACTTTTATGGTGCTTGTGTTGCTCCCCAAGTCTTTTTACATTTGACTGTGGCTCCCGAGTAAGGTTGGGGAAGGTTGGGGATCCCTGACATATAGGTATGATAAATAAAACATTGGTATAGAAATGATGTGTTTAATTACAGTCTTTATGATATTTAGCATTGGGTGATGCATAATAAATAAATAGGCAACAATGTGACTCCTATTGTACAATATAAGCATCATATAAGCCTATGCCCAGGCCATGCAACTCCAAAGTTCATTTTTATGTTCTCATGTTTTAAAGCAGTAGGTAGGGTCTGGCTAGCCTAAGAGAGTACCAGAGGATCTACCACTGTGCTCAGGTCCTAGTTGGCCCAAGTCTGAATTCTCACCAATGCTTTCCTATTTCCAACATTAGCCTTTATAACCTCTATACTATTTGGTGTCTCCATCTTTTTGTTGTGAGCGTAGTCCTGAATATCAGATTCTCTGGTGAGTCTCAAGAGGCCCAATCTGACCTATGACAGGGGATATATATATATATAATATAATAAAGACCAAAAGCTAAGTGCTTTTAGACAAGCCATGGAACACCAAGGTGATGACCTCTTATGTCCTCATATTTTTAAAAAGGGCATAATTAATTTTTATAATAAATAAGTTTAATTTAATCATGTGACTCATGAATTACATCATTAAGCACCAAAGAGAGAAAGATGCTTTCACACTCTTCAAGACACATATAAATATTAAATATTGTATAAACACTGTACACACACATATTTTATATGTAGTAATTAGTGATTTACTATGGCATGGGTTTCGGAGTGAAATTCCGCATTTCGCCATTGGCAAATAGTTTCCGCAAAATTTTATCATCAAAAAAAGGCATGGTCGCATAAAAAAGCGCAGTCAGGTAAAAAAATGAGTGGTCACGTCAACGCATTTCGCTAATTTTCCACCATGATACAGGGACCTCCTTCATCTTGTGTTTCTGACTCTTATTGCAACTGCACTTTGTATTTATTGTATTTATTGTTGTACTTTGTATTTATCCATTATCTTTAACCCCCTGTCTGTATTAATGAATTCTACTGTACAGCGCTGCGTACATAAGTAGCGCTTTATAAATAAAGATATATATATATATATATGATACAGGACAGATTCGCTCATCGTTAGCAGTAATTATAGCAGACAATTTGCTGGTTAGTGTATGTATTTGAATGAAAAATACATATATGTATATTTTAAAATGATCGGAAATTCACAGGGTTGCGCATCCCTACACTTGACCTATATTAACGAAATGACGTAAGAAATGACTCACTTATAGCAGTTAGCGCAAAAATACAAGTTTCCACTTTAGATTGTGCTGTGTAACGTCTCTGCAGAAAATGTATTATTAATGAGCATATCTGGTGCTTTTCCATGTGAGTGACAATCGGTTCTACTGCATCCTATTCAGCTCAGCACTGATGTCTGTGTAACAAAAATGGCCAATTTGTGCCGTAACATGAGGCAAAAGAAAATTATAATTGTGGCCCTTTTTTGCCCACTGCGTGGGACATTGTGAATTTGACTTATTTTTTGCCAGACATGGATTCGCAGCGAATTTCCGCATTTCGCCATTGATGAATTGTTTTGCGAAACTTCCGTGTAAATTTGCCGCGGAAAATCAGTTGCGCAGAAATTTTTTTTCTGTCGCGCGTCAAATTCGGTGCGATCACATAAAAAAAAAAAGGCGCGGTCGTGTCAAAAAAGCGACATAAAATAGACACTGGTGACAAAAAAGACACGGACGACAAAAAAAAATGCGCGACAAATGTGTTTCACAAATTTTTCACCGTTTCGCAAATTTTATGGCGAAGTGAAACGGGACAGATTCGCTCATCACTACTTTATAGCATTTTCAGTTAGTCGACACCAATGGGTTTCTTATTTAAGCACCAACATAATCACCCCCCTCCCTGTCTTAGTGGGATCCAAAGACTATCTAATGAGGGCATTTAGGAGTACTGGGCAAATTAGGTTACCATTAGTGATGGGCGAAATGTTTCGCCAGGCATGGATTCGCGGCAAATTTCTGCGTTTCGCCATTGGTGGATTGTTTCACGAAACGGATGAAAAAATTTGCCGCAGAAAAATTCGCCGCACATCCAAAAATTGTCGCCGAAACAATAGCCGCGGGTGACGAAACAATAGCCGCGGGCGACGAAACAATAGCCGCAGACGACAAATTTTTTTGACGCACGACATTTTCGCCATTTCGCTTCACCAAAACGGCGAAAATGTCGTGCGACAAAAAAAATTTGTCGCACGCGGCTATTATTTTGTCGCGCGGCTATTGTTTCGTCGCCAGATTCGCTCATCACTAGTTACCATTCCCCCCAGTTTTGTCTTTGTCCATTATATTTAAGTGCAGAACTTTAGTTTGCCTAAGGGCTCTGGCACACGGGGAGATTAGTCGCCTGCGACAAATCTCCCTGTATGCGGGTAACTAATCTCCCCGAAATGCCATCCCACCGGCTAAAATGTAAATTGCCAGTGGGATGGCATATGCGGCGGCGCAATTTCCCTGAAATTGCGGAAGTTTCCTCTCAAGGCAACTTCCCATGGCGCCGCCGCCGCATATGCCATCCCACCGGCGATTTACATTTTAGCCGGTGGGATGGCATTTCGGGGAGATTAGTCGCCCGTGAACAGGGAGATTTGTCGCGGGCGACTAATCTCCTTGTGTGCCAGAGCCCTAAGGGAAGTATTAAGATAGCATTGAAATCTCATCTGGTGAGCAGCAATCTTAATGTCCATTGTTGAACTTATGTGACCTGAACACTAAGCAAATATATTGATCAGAAAATCTGTCAGAGTGCAGACAAATGAGCTAGTGATGAAGCTTATGGTGGCCATACAGGGGCCGATTTAAGCTGCCAATTTGGGTCCTTCAGACTGATTAAGTAGCTTATCTGCCCATTTATGGGGCCCTCTGACAGATTGATCAGCAGGCTTGATTTACCTGTTGGATCAAGGACTGCTTTGGCTCATTGATGCAGCTCCAACAACTCCAATTGTAATTCATTCATTTGGCACTAGGGCCAAATGATCGAATTAGCCTGATATCACCTTAGGTGGGCCTATCAAGAGCAAATCTTATGGTGTATGGCCACCTTTATTGGTTTTTGTAGTGCTTAGATGTGAGGACAACTACATTTTAAATGACCTGATGTTGAAGAGGTACTCTCATTGTATATCATTCACAATTTACTGGTAACAGAGGTCTTAGATGACCAGTCAAAAAGTTAATGGAATATTGCACCCAGATTAAAGGGCAAATCCGCAATCCATATCAAAATAGCATCCCGAACTCAATACAAAATCTTTACTGAAGTTAAACTCAAGTAAAGACTTTGTATTGAGCTTTGGATATTATTTTGATATGGGTTGCTCATTACATATAATACAAATGATAACTATATTATATAGGTACCAATGTATAGAAATTAGGGAATATTAGGTTCTATGATAAACGTGCAATACTTGCTTAAATCCCAGGAACCTTTAGTACCCAATTAGCAAGTGGATTTGTTGTTTCAAAGTGAACATTTGTTGGTTAGTAAACCTGGAGTAAGTTCTATACCTGATAGTATATTACCTAATGCAATTTTTTATTTTTTGTTACAACAATGCTGAAAAGGTCATTAACCACTCTTTGTACTTGTCTATTAGAATCTGGGGCATATGTATAAAAAAGTATTCCAAAAAAACCTATATAAATGAATAGGAATATGATGTCTACTTCACTGAGTTCTGGTGTGAATTGGCACTTCATTTTTCTCCCTGATAAGTATGCTCCTAACTCAGCTTGTTTCAGGCTACATTAATAGGTCATATTGCTTGCTAAAGTCTCTAGAGGATGGCTAGGTGGGGAATAGCACTTACTTATTGATCCGCTGTAAGAGAAGTCATTTGAAATCCCTTCCCCTAGTTGACCACAACCAACGATGTCAAGGACCAACCAAATGGAGCCTGTACAGCTTTTCCCTGATGTGGCCAATGTTCTATCATTTCAAGGTAATTTCTTTAAGAACCGGTTGACTTATTGCTTAAAGATAAAAGTAGCTATCCAGATTACTAGATAATTCTAAGCTTTATTAAATCATAATTTCTTATTGAACCCTCCTTCTCCAAAGCCACATTACACAGTACTGAATTTCTTCATTGATTAGCAATATATATATCCATCAAAGCCAGTCTACTGAAATTCTTTAGCACTGCAGCACTTAGAAATCAACCAATATTGCAGTAAATCTGACACAATTATAAATTCTGTTTTGTTGTTATTAACCACTCGTTTTGGTAATGAGTTATGTTATACATCAAGTAATAGGTCACATCCTATTGGCAGGCAGGAAAAATAGTTTGAATCAGTATACAATAAACAAACCGGCCTCTTGGAGTGGAAACTTTGGAAATATTTTAAAAGTCTGTATTCTGTAGTACAGGTATGGGATCCCTTATCCGGAAACCTGTTATCCAGAAAGTTCTGAATTATGGAAAGGCCATCTCCCATAGACTCCATTATAAGAAAATAATTCTAATTATTAAAAATTATTCATTTTTCTCTGTAACAATAAAACAGTACCTGTACTTGATCCCAACTAAGATATAATTACCCCTTATTGGGGGCAGAACAGCCCTATTGGGTTTATTTAATGGTTAAATGATTCCCTTTTCTCTGTAATAATAAAACAGTACCTGTACTTGATCCCAACTAAGATATAATTACCCCTTATTGGGGCAGAACAATCCTATTGGGTTTATTTCATGGTTAAATAATTCCCTTTTCTCTGTAATAATAAAACAGTACCTGTACTTGATCCCAACTAAGATATAATTACCCCTTATTGGGGGCAGAACAGCCCTATTGGGTTTATTTAATGGTTAAATGATTCCCTTTTCTCTGTAATAATAAAACAGTACCTGTACTTGATCCCAACTAAGATATAATTACCCCTTATTGGGGGCAGAACAGCCCTATTGGGTTTATTTAATGGTTAAATGATTCCCTTTTCTCTGTAATAATAAAACAGTACCTGTACTTGATCCCAACTAAGATATAATTACCCCTTATTGGGGGCAGAACAGCCCTATTGGGTTTATTTAATGGTTAAATTATTCCCTTTTCTCTGTAATAATAAAACAGTACCTGTACTTGATCCCAACTAAGACATAATTACTCCTTATTGGTGGCAAACCAATCCTATTGGATTTAAATGATGTTTACATTTTGTTTTAGTAGACATAAGGCAAGTTACGGAGATAATGGATAAGATCCCTTATCTGGAAACCCACTGGTCCCCAGCATTCTGGATAACAGGTCCTATACCTGTATATTTAATATCATACCTCCCAACATTTGGAAAATGCAAAGAGGGACAAAAAGAAATGGTACGTGTAGCACAGCGGAAATTTCTTTGTCCACACCTATTTTCTGACCACACCCCCTAAATGCCACTCCCATTTTACACAGTTTCAACACATTTCTGGGGGTTTGGGGTCATTTTATGTGTTACAATTTTACAATTTTGTTAAAAAAGCTGAAATTGCCATATAAGATGCTAGTCTCCATTCCCCCAAGAGACCTGTTTAGCTTATTAGTTACAGATGTATCTCAGTGCAGGGGGGGGGCTTGTTAACAAAAATAAACCTGAAAACAATAGTAAATAATGCTTCAGCTTCCTGAGGTACCAGATATGGATGATGCCTTCTGCATGCAAATTAGCAAGTGAAATTATGGTGTGTCCTCAAGTTAATGACCTAATTATATAAAAAAGGAATAATTATCAAAGGGAAGAAAATGTGCAATTCGAACCGGACAAAAATATGTCTGCAATTGGTCATTTTGACAGCTATTAAATATCAAACTTTCTAGAAAGTGCTTTGTTAAACAAAAATTACTCATCATGACATGCTGAAAAATTAGCACACCTAATTGCTCTGAGCCTTTGCTTCCGCAGCCCCCAGTGTATTGCCAAATAGTAAGGACACACTGTAGTGAATCACGATGGTATTGAAATCCTTGCAGCATCATCATATTAATAGCAAGTACGAGTTGGCTTAGGCAGCAAGTATGGCCCCATATAAACCAGAACAACCAGTCAGCAAGTTGCATTTACTCATTGCAAGTTGAAGACATTACATTTTATTATGAAAGGGACAATATTCCCTCACATACCCTTGGTAACATATTTAGAAAAGGCACTACATTCTTAGAATAATAATCATAACATCTGATGGGAAGATGAGTAAACTGTATAATTTAAAGTGAACAACTATGGTAGTGTAAACAAGTCTAGTCCAGAGTGTTGAACAATAACTGGATAAACACTGGAGGGAAGGTTTACTCTATGAGGCAGAGCATATGGTAAAAAAAACAAGGAGCTTGGAGTGAGCTCTTGGCCAAGGTGGAGCATGGAGTGAGCTCTTGACCAAGAAAGAGCTTGGAGTGAGCTCTTGACCAAGATGGAGCTTGGAGTGAGCTCTTGACCAAGGTGGAGCTTGGAGTAAGCTCTTGACCAAGGTGGAGCTTGGAGTAAGCTCTTGACCAAGATGGAGCTTGGAGTAAGCTCTTGACCAAGGTGGAGCATGGAGTGAGCTCTTGACCACGGTGGAGCATGGAGTGAGCTCTTGACCAAGATAGAGCTTGGAGTGAGCTCTTGACAAAGAAGTAAGGACAAGCTTGGGCAGATTAGAAAGAGTAAAGCAACTGTGGAAAAAAATTAATTTAATGGATAGAGTTGCCATAATAGTGACTGAAGAACTAACATTCTTGTTTCAGAAGAATAAATGGTAATTTGCAGTGTTTGTATATGCTGGGTTAAATCTGAAAATACCCGGTCTTGTGAAAAACCCTGCTGTGAATAAAACCCAGGTGCCTACCTGCTTAAGGTTACCTTTGGTATTGATGTATTTCATTAAAAAAGTATTGTCACTTTTCCATTGTCTGCCATCTGAGCGAACCCCACAGGTTATAGACTACTCTCTAGCAGCAGTATTGCTTACTTACACTAATTATATTATTCTGCATAAGGTATTCTTAAAAATCATATGGGATATGTGTGGAGGATTCAGTGCTGGATATAATCTAACAGATGTCAATAACTTCAAGGCTTTGACCTTGATCTTTATTCAAACACCCACTTTAGGCCAATATCGTGCAGCTGAACCCAAGGATATTGATTCCATAAATATTGAAAGTAGTCCGGCTAAAACTAAAGCTTGGAACCCTTGGGCCTTAACTGTAGTTATTTTAACCCTGTTCACCTCTTGTTAGTTAAGAATAAATAACAAGTAGTTCTTAATTATTTTTTTTAGAACGGACGACTGTCTGTCTACAGGAGTCAATGGTTTATCTCTTGAGAGACTGGAAGAGAAAATTGTATTCAATATATCAGCTTTCTCCTAGTCATCATAAATTATTTGCATCTTGCCTTTTGTTTAGAATTTTCTCGATCTGGAAAAATCTAGAATTGTTTTTCTGTTTCAGTTTTAGAAGTTTAAGCTTTGGTTTAAGGTTTTTGTTCACAATTAGCTCTTTTGTCGTTTATCAGGCCATGTTATTTTGGCATATGTCTTTTACAACATTATTAAAGGTTAACTAAACACACTTATAATTGCTAAAGGAAACCCTGCATGAGTTTGCTAACTTACGCTAGGTTTGGGGCCCTGGAATACCTCAAAAGGTATTTAGGGGCCCCAAACCCAGAGTGAGCCTGACGACTTGAGAAATCATAAATCAGGCCCTTAGTACTTCAGTATATATAATCCTATCTCCAATGTGGAAAAGCAATAATGGCAGCTTCACTTGCCAAAATTAGTGATGAGCAAATCTGTCCAATCTCGCTTCACCAAAAAATTTGCGAATATTTCAAAAGATTTGCAAAATGGTGAAAATGTAGCACGGTGAAAATGTTGCATCAAAAAAATGTCACGGACGCATCAAAAAAGTTCTGATTTGCAAATTTTTCGCTGTTTCATGATTTTTTTGAAGTTTTGCAAAATTTTTTGGCAAAGTGAAACGTGACAGATTTGCTTACCACTAAAAATAATAATAATAATAATAATAATTAAGAAAATAAAAGAAAACAGTAAGGTTACAGCAAAATGTTTAGTCTCTCCCAGTAGATTGTTTTGATACACAGGTGTGAGCTGAGCCTGTTTATAAATATTTTTTGTTGCATGACAAATTTTTATGTGGCAAATTTTGTCACCCGTTTTGTGAAATAATATGCCACTAGCAAAACGCGCAAAATCACCGCAAACCAATGCCTGACAAATTATTTCGCCCATCACTATTGCTCACTTGTTTGGGGGTTTGACATACCTTGAATTACATATTAACATTTTCCATATTGACAACTGCATTTTGGGGAGAATCTACCAGCTTTGCAAGTTGTCATTCAGGACATTAAAAAAATTGTCATTTGTTATCTGTACTAGTAGTCCCATCTCTCAAATCAATATCTGTGTAATTGGAGTACTACATTATTAACCTGCAGCCCACCCATGAAGGCTAGCTTGTGTGTCATAGAAGCTGAGTTGACCTTCTTCTTCCTCACTAATATTGATAGTTGCGACAATCTGAGAGCCATATTTTTCTCTTGGAAATCACTAACAACAAAGCTTCCACAAAGAAAAACTCTCAAATGTTTTTTTTTTTCTTTGTTCAATTAAAAAAGTGTTGCCTCTCAGGATTACTATTCTCAATGGTTATCAGTGGCAACTCATTGAACATTTGCTAAATGTTCCTAAGAGGGAGATTTAGGAAATTTCAAGAGTAACGATGAGCGAATCTGTCTCGTTTCGCTTTCATGAAAATTTAGCGAAACTTTGAAAAGATTCCAGAAACAGTGAAAAATTAATGAAACAAGGAAAATATCACGCCGGTAAAAAAGAAACAAATGCATAAAAAAATTGTGCATACAACGCGAACGGAAATTCGCTGCGAATCCATGCCTGCCTAATTATTTTGCCCATCACTATTTATATCCATTGCAGGTTGGCCATGGCCCCATATGACTGGACACAAGTAGTGATAAGCGAATCTGTCCCATTTTTGCTGCGCCAGAAAATTTGTGAATCTTTCAAAAGATTTGTAAAACAATGAAAACATTGTGAAACGGTGAAAATGTCATGATTATAAAAAAAAAATTGTCACAACAATTTTTTTTGATGTGATATTGTTGTTACCGCACAAATTTTTCCATGGCAAATTTTGCACAAATTATTTCACCCATCACTAGACAAAAGCTGTGCCTTGATAATTAATTAAATAAACTTTATAAAGATATACAAACATACATACATTTGCGGCAAAATTCCACATTTCGCCTTTGGCAAATTTTTGGCGAAACGGTAAAAATTGGCCTAAAAATTTGGCAATACAAATGCTCATTGACTTTAATGTGTTTCAAATGAGAAAAAAAGTTGCCTGAATAAAAGTCCCACCCATAATAAAAACTACTGATGTTTTTAGCAGTTTCACAAATTTTCAGATTTGCTCATCACTAGTGGTAAATTAATACCCCAATATAAAACCCCAAGTGAAGATATCCCCATTTATTAAGCATACACTTTCCTGGTGTCATACAGATTTCATTATGATAATAAAACTGTTATGAACAGCTTCAGTACCTTTACATATCGTTATTTCCATAAAGTTCTCTGAAAATAAAAAAAAAAACCCCAACATATGGCTTGTTTTAGCAAATTGCCAAATTATAGAATCTCTGTCCAAATGAGAGAATTAGGGAGCTAAATCATTGCTTCCAGCGATATTAGGAGAACTGCAATATGGAGGGCACAGAAATATACCGAAAAACTGATTACAGGGTGGCAGCTGTCAAATTGTTGATAGTTCAGCCCCCCGGTGGGGTTCCTGCCAAGGTACCAGTCTGTACATTTCTATCCTTGTTAAAATTTCAAAGAAATTTCCTACTTTCTTTAAATTAGTTTTACTGACAGAATATATATTTTTAATGCTGAGTGCTCATGTACCTTTGTGTGACTTTCTTAGCATTGGGCATGATAGGAACCCCCAGGAGAACTCATTTAGCAGGTTAACTGCTGAAAAAAAATTGCGGCTTGGATCATATTGTTTTCTTAACCTCTACTTTATTATAGCATTTCTGGGAGGCAAACTGTAAAACACTTGACAAATGATGACATAAGTTAGCACTCACAGGATTTAGCAATGGGAAAAAATTAAAAAAAGCATTATTTGGCCTTCACAGGGTCCTTTATTAAGACTGTGGCCCAAAAATGTTGAGCCCATAAATCCCATGGCCTTATCCTTTTGAAAAAAACACATTTCAATTATTATTAAGATTTTTTTTTATTCTAACATGCAGATACATGTCAAAAATAGGCAGGGTCGCATCAAAATAGGCTCGCATTTCAAAAAATTTTTACCGTTTCACAAAATCACTACAATCTAATAATAATCTGTAAACTATAACCTTGCTCCCTGATGCATATTGAGAGCAGGGAGAAAGGATACTGGCAGTGTTTTCCCCTTTGGAACCAATTGTTCCAAGCAAAAAATAAATTGTTAAATTTAGAACCGTCTGGAAAGTTCTAGCACTTGGCATAATGTTTTGAACTTTAATAAATCACTCACTATATGTTCAGTATGATTAAAACGTGTGGGATCATCATTTGTAGCTGTGGCTGACTGTAAAGGGAGTTTATCACCCAGTCTTAAAGGGTAAGTATATACCCAAAAACACCTATAAAGCACTAATTTGAAAGTTGGACTATTTTTACTGACCTTACCCCCCCCTCTTCCATAAACAGGACAATTTGTTTTACCTTTGAACAAGCAAACCCCTCCCTTCTCTAAGCATCAGCCTTTGAGCAGCTCATTATCAGGAGCTTCTCGGTAGCCTGGTAAATCATTTGATCAGCTTATCTGAAGTTCTTTGGGATCAGGAAGTACTAAACTGAAACTGGCTTCGTGGTTTTGTCAGAAATAACAGAAACCATAGATATTTTTTGTCAACAATAAAACAAGCCCTATTCATTTATTTCATGTTGAAAAGGGGTGTATACTGATCCCTTTAACCTCCATCAAAGTTGTTTCTTTATATATCATTATATATTATTATTATTTATCGTGTAGTTCAACAAACTGTTCATATCAAAATCAAATCTAAAACATCACTATGTTTTTTTTTTTATTATTGAACAGGCACATAATACTGTATAACATACATACAATAATATTTATACAGTACATAGTGATGTTATCAGTTATAGTTGTGCTAAATGGTGCCATTTGTGTCACATGACTCACTGAAACTTGTGCCAATACTGAACCCCCTGTTGTAAAATATAAGGGTATTAGAAGACACCATGGGGATCCATGACCTGTTGACTTTTAATATCCTTATATTTTAGCACTGGGGATACATAATTCTATATATTATTAATCACTTTTTCATCCACGTTCATAGGCTATACTTTAAACAGTCTTATCAGAGTCTTACTAAAAACTAGGGATGCACCGAATCCCGGATTCGGTTTGGTATTTGTGCCGATATTTCTTGATTAAAACAATAAAACAAGCCCTATTCATTTATTTCATGTTGAAAAGGGGTGTATACTGATCCCTTTAACCTCCATCAAAGTTGTTTCTTTATATATCATTATATATTATTATTATTATTTATAGTGTAGTTCAACAAACTGTTCATATCAAAATCAAATCTAAAACATCACTATGTTTTTTTTTATTATTGAACAGGCACATAATACTGTATAACATACATAAATAATATTTATACAGTACATAGTGATGTTATCCGTTATAGTTGTGCTAAATGGTGCCATTTGTGTCACATGACTCACTGAAACTTGTGCTGAACCCCCTGTTGTAAAATATAAGGATATTAGAAGTCACCATGGGGATCCATGACCTGTTGACTTATAATATCCTTATATTTTAGCACTGGGGATACATAATTATATATATTAATCACTTTTTCATCCACGTTCATAGGCTATACTTTAAACAGTCTTATCAGAGTCTTACTAAAAACTAGGGATGCACCGAATCCCGGATCGGTTTGGTATTTGTGCCGAATTCAGCAGAATCCATCAGGGTGGGTTCGGGGTTCGGCCGAACCCAAAAAAGTGGGTTTGGTGCATCCCTACTAAAAACTGTTACTTTTTGACATTGCAGTAGACTTGTTGCCCTTACCCCCACATAATAGCCTTTCCCAAGAGTACACAGAATAGGTGGTTCCATTACATGTTTGCATAAAAGGATATTTTAATATAACTTGACTAAACCTTAAGTCCAGCCACAGTGGGGCAATGTCAACGACAATTCAATATTTTCTTTAAAATGGCATCATAAATTATCCATGCAGACGTCGTTAGTATCTTAAGATGACTTCCAAATAAACTGGGCCATCTACTTTGAGTTTCAGTTGTGATTGGACCATCAGAAATGGTCTTAGAGACTATCATTTGGTATCTATGGTTCCATAACTCCGGCTACATCCATATGGAAAGGTTATCTTTTATGGAGACCATTTTGTCCCATTATCTTTTGACATGTGAATGATCCATGCAGCTGATATACAATATAAACAGAATCCACAATACTATATTTATGGCTTTTAATGCATAGGCTTCAGGTTATTTAGCTATGAAGTATGTGGGTTCCATCGGTTTGAGAGTATACTTAACTGGTAAATGCAATCTCGGTTATTGTAAAGCATTTTTGGCAAGACTTTCGCGGATATCTTCCAGTCCTAAGGGCATGATGATTTCACACTACTCTTCATCGCCTCCTAATCTGGTGGGTGGAATGTGCCAACCTTCTAGGAAAATAGAGATGTCAGAGAATACAAAGCAAGCCAAATAAATCACACACTAATCCGAGCCAATAAATGACTTGTGTAATACAAAAGGCTGCCGGTCTTACTGTACTATTTACCACTCTGAATCATTTCTAATCACTTAAAGAGAGGTGCAATACAAAAGAACAAAATTTTAATTTGTTTGGGTTTTCCATAACCTTGCAGTTAACCCATTCAGTAATGAGCTAGTCTGCCAGAATGACTTAGGTACGCTCGGGAATTGTCAAAGTGCGATTTCTTTTAATTACCGCCACAGTTCACTGCTTCCCGTCTTAGGACATCAGAGAACAGTCAGCAAAGTTCTGATACTGCAGTGAACTCAAATAAATGTATGCCGTCCGTGCAAAATCTTTATATAGGCTTGGGCAGAAACTTGCTTTAGGAATGCTGTTTGGTTTTTCTATCAGCCTAATAGTCTTACTGGCAGTTCATAAATCTAGTTTTTAATAAAATGCTGTCTTTGCAAAGTTTTTTTCCTTTATTTTTCCCTTTTCTACAATCGTTTATAATCTTTAGGACTAGCGAGCAGCAACAATATTTCAGAGAAAAAAATGTAAAACAAGTAATTGGAAACTGGTAAGCTTTAGTTTGCTTCTTGCTTGTTTTTGGGTTTGAGTTTATATTGAATTTTACCTTTTGGTTTTACTTGTTCTTGCTGAAGCTTGCCATGGATTGGGCAGATTTTGGATGTGGACTCAGTCCTATTTGGCACC
This sequence comes from Xenopus tropicalis, assembly GCF_000004195.4. Classification (NCBI taxonomy): domain Eukaryota; kingdom Metazoa; phylum Chordata; class Amphibia; order Anura; family Pipidae; genus Xenopus; species Xenopus tropicalis. The sequence goes on along the minus strand of NC_030678.2, from coordinate 163,500,885 downwards.
TCCACAGGAACCAAAAACAATGTCAGTGCTGACTATTGGGTGGGGATCTGTTAGACCAAGGACTCATTGGGTCATGGGGCACCACAGGGAGCTGGGCAAGCAGATCATCTTGATTTGAGTGATGAACACATTTATTCTCCAGGCGTGGATTCTCAGCAAATTTCTGATCAAATTGGTTGCATCAAAATAGGCGCAGTCCTGTCAAAATGGGCACGGTCACAGTGACAAAAAAAAGGCATGCGTGCCAAAAAAAGGCACTCGACAAACATATTTTGCTGATTTTTCTCCGTTACACAATTTTTCCTGACGTTTCACACATTTTCCGGTGAAGGGAAACAGGACAGATTCACTCATCACTATTTGATAGATATATTTGGTGGAGACAGAACAAGCAGTTTATTTTGGGTTATGCCATATGTTGGCAGCCATATTGCCAATGACCAACTGTGTTGGCAACCTCACCAAACAAGTGTATCTCATGAATTTTAGAAAATTCCAGGAGGTTTGGTTGTTTTTTTTATTGTTAAATTAGTAATATATTTCAAGACAATTTATCTATCTCTTGCTAATATTTCTCCCAATGATTTCTTGAATCTACATTAATCTGCTGCTCTGGTGCTACCCTACATTACAACTATGCTATCCTTCCCCCATATTCCATGATATTCTTATTTTTCTGTGCCTGCTTTTTAATGCTAACCTAAACACTTATGAGCATTGCCATATTAATATGACTACAGGTATGGGATCTGTTATCCGGAAACCTGTGATCCAGAAATCTCCAAATTACGGAAAGCCCATCTCCCATAGACTCCATTTTAATCAAATAATTTAGATTTTTAAAACTGATTTCCTTTTTCTCTGTAATAATAAAACAGTACCTGTACTTGATCCCAACTAAGATATAATTACCCCTTATTGGGGGCAGAACAATCCTATTGGGTTTATTTAATGGTTAAATGATTCCCTTTTCTCTGTAATAATAAAACAGTACCTTGTACTTGATCCCAACTAAGATATAATTACCCCTTATTGGGGGCAGAACAGCCCTATTGGGTTTATTTAATGGTTAAATGATTCCCTTTTCTCTGTAATAATAAAACAGTACCTGTACTTGATCCCAACTAAGATATAATTACCCCTTATTGGGGGCAGAACAGCCCTATTGGGTTTATTTAATGGTTAAATGATTCCCTTTTCTCTGTAATAATAAAACAGTACCTGTACTTGATCCCAACTAAGATATAATTACCCCTTATTGGGGCAGAACAGCCCTATTGGGTTTATTTAATGGTTAAATGATTCCCTTTTCTCTGTAATAATAAAACAGTACCTTGTACTTGATCCCAACTAAGATATAATTACCCCTTATTGGGGGCAGAACAGCCCTATTGGGTTTATTTAATGGTTAAATGATTCCCTTTTCTCTGTAATAATAAAACAGTACCTGTACTTGATCCCAACTAAGATATAATTACCCCTTATTGGGGCAGAACAGCCCTATTGGGTTTATTTCATGGTTAAATGATTCCCTTTTCTCTGTAATAATAAAACAGTACCTGTACTTGATCCCAACTAAGATATAATTAATCCTTATTGGAGGCAAAACAATTCTACTTGGTTTAATTCAAGTTTTATTAATTTTCTAGTAGAAGGTATGGAGATCCAAATTACAGAGAGACCCTTTATCCAGGATCCTTGGACCTGAGCATTCTGGATAATGGGTCCTATACCTGTATAGAGGTTTTTGGGGGATCCCTTGACTCCTAATTAATTAAAAACTGATTATATAAATTGGAAGGTTTTTTTTATAGTTTTTGCTCCTATAAAATATACAGTACTGTATCCATGTAAACTAGACAGTTAGTGGACTAGAATTCTCTTGCACATGTGTTTTAGTGCACACTGAAAAAACATAGCTTTGAGCAGTTGAGGACATTCATTTTCTAAGGGGTATTAGTGCTCAGTGCAGCTTAGCAGCAACACTGACCACTAATACTCATTTAAATAGTTGATCTCTGCAGTGAAAATAGAATGCGGGGAATTATTAAATCTGTAATTATTGAGATGTTTATCGTTTGTACCTCTCATAAAGATATGGAAATGATAAATAGCCTGTGTCAGTATGCGTAGGTTTATGCGAAATTGATCTTGTCAGACACATTTCATTGACTTCTCTGAGGACATAATCAGAAACCTAGACCTTGGGGTTGCAATGGATGTGTTTAACTTACATTTTGCTTATGCATTAGATGCAGGACAGGATGATTACTGATTAAATTAAGAAATGCTGGCCTTGAACATACAATTTGTACTTGGAAAAAGAACTAGCTGAAAGATAGATTGCAAAGGGTGGTGATAAATGGAACATTCTCTGGAACTGGAACAGTTGTGTTAGTGGAGCACCTCAAGGTCTGTCCTTGGCTTTTAATTTATACATAAATGACCTAGAGGTTGGAATTGTAAGTTCTGTCTTTGTGTTTCCATGCAAGATGTTTGCACCTTGGAAAACAATTTCATTGGACATCAAACTGGTCAACGAGTTTCAGATTTGATAAATTCAATACAAATGGTAATTATAAACTAAGGGGCTGATTTGTCAATGGTCAGATTTTTTTTTTCCTGCACCAATAATCCCGATTTCTTAAACTAAAAAAAAAAAATCATGAATTTTTCCTTATTCGATTCCATTGAATAAAATTGTGGGGAAAAAAAGCTCAAATGCATCAAATTCTTATTCTAGTCATCATTTTCAGTGTGTCTGCAAACTATCAAAAAATGATAAACATTTTAAAAACTGGAATACTGGAAACTATCAAAAAATGATAAACATTTTAAAAACTGGAAAAAATTGGGAACTGGAAAAATCATGTAAATTATACCTAGGACAACTCCCATTGACTTCTGCATGAACTCGCAAGCTTTTAGATGCCAAAATTTGAGGTTTTTTTGACACTTAGGGGCTGATTTACTTACCCACGAACGGGTCGAAATGAGTCCGATTGCGTTTTTTTCGTAATGATCGGTATTTTGCGATTTTTTCGTATGTTTTGCGATTTTTTCGGATTCTTTACGAATTTTTCGTTACCAATACGATTTTTGCGTAAAAACGCGAGTTTTTCGTATCCATTACGAAAGTTGCGCATTTTTCGTAGCGTTAAAACTTACGCGAAAAGTTGCGCATTTTTCGCGTAAGTTTTAACGCTACGAAAAATGCGCAACTTTTTACGCAACTTTCGTAATGGATACGAAAAACTCGCGTTTTTACGCAAAAATCGTATTGGTAATGAAAAATTCGTAAAGAATCCGAAAAAATCGCAAAACATACGAAAAAGTCGCAAAATGTTCGTTTTCAAGTCGGAACTTTTCCAATTCGGGTCGGATTCGTGGGTTAGTAAATCAGCCCCTTAATAATTATGGAACTGTACAGTGTTGTGTACATTAGTAGTGCTATATAAATAAAACTATACATACATATATAGATTTGAGTTTTGAAAACCCTTATTCAAGTTTCAACACAAAAATTTCAAACTGCAGAGAAGAAATGGAGATGTCCTGATGGCCTCCATTGGTATTTTTCATGGAAAACAGACTTTGCAACTCTATGCAACATCAGTGTCTACTGAGGTACTTTTTTTTATAGAAGGGTGCTCTGTACCTATAAGGTAGCAGGAGCCTTGACAGTGCTAGGAACAGCAGGGGGAGTGGAAGGGGTTAATTAATACAGGCTAAGACTGGGGGAAGGAGGGTTTGGGAAGTAAGAGGAGGGACCAGGATAGGGAAGCTTCAATGTGGGCTTCCATTTTTTGTTGTGCAGCAAATTTTTCCGCGCCAAATTTTGCTGCCGTTTCCAGAAACAATTCGCCAATGGCAAAACGCAGATTTTCGCCGCAAATCCATGCCTGGTGAAGTATTTCTCCCATCACTAGACTGGAGGAAGGCTGCTTCTATCTGATAATTTTATGCCAGATTTCCATGATTAACAGTTTTATTTTCTCAACCCAAACACTTATTTTAGCAATGAATATATCATTCCGTAATTTACTAGCTCTATATAGACAATAAAACAAATGGATAGGGTTTATTTCCACTTAAATAGGCTTTTCCATGTATACTGCTCTGTTCTGACATTGTCCTTTGATTCATGGATGGACATGGATACAATCATGGCTTCCTCTATTGCTCTTACAGCTTATTTGGATGTATCACAAGCAGTATTAATGCAAAGAGCAAATAGCACAATTACATTATGCCAGATGAATAGAACAGAGCCATAATGATGAACACGTACCAAATGTCAAGTACACTGATCTCAAGTGCCACTTTGAGCGAGCCAATTTCCCCTCCCGCAGTGCAGCAGTTGTTGGCTATTTAGAAGCACAACAAAGTATTTCTAAGTCTCACAGCATGGCTTTGGGCTTTTCCGCGCAGATTGTTTGTAGAACTATCTCCATTGCACAATGTAAAAAAAAAAAACCTTTTCCACATTCTTACAGATATTACCGTATTTATCATGTTTATGCAAGACTTTAGCCTGTAGTTGGCAGCTGAGCAATCCATGTTATGTTCACATAAAGATGTTGTAAATGAAATTTAATCTATGCCACTCTAAACAGATTGTATAGTTGCCCTTATGTTGGTACTCATTAGCATTATGGCTCTGTTCAGGAATATAAATGTAATTATTTAGTTCAACCAAGAGTTAATGTTAGAAACATGTAGGCCAATACGGTTAGACCCAAGTACCAACATAAAACAGGTGAGTGCCAATGACTCTCAAGGTGAGTGGTTATAAGGGAGTCTGTTGTTCTGCAATAAAACAGATATCTAGTGTGAAGCAGAGGGAGTAGAAATGATTGGGAAATGTTTTCCATTATGTAATGACATTTTGCATGCATTGTGGCACAATTAAATATTTAGTTTGCTTCCTTCCTCTCTCACATAACACCTGGGATTTGAGTCAGGAACCTACAGGTTTCTAGGCACTCTCCTAAACCATTATGCCAGGAGAGCAGCCAGTGAGTGCTCCCATCTCGGATCTACACTCATCCTCATTTATTCTCAGGTTTTTACCTTGCCCTTCCATCACAACCCAGTAGTGTTATTAGTAAGCCAATCAGAGCTGGATAAGCCCTATTTAAGTCCTTCCTGGACCAAACTTCCCTGTCTAATGGTTTGTCTCTAATAGCTTGAACACTGTTCTTGTTCCTTTGCTCTTGCACCTATTCCTGCTCCAGTGCTGTTCCTGCATCTATGCTGCCTGATCTTTTCCCCTTGCCCACTCTACCCATTTATTACCTGTTCTTGTCTCTTTGCCCACGCTGTCCTGCTCCTACTTGTCCTGTTCCTGACTGACTGGTCACAATAGCTAGTCCTTACCTTAAGGCAGGGGTCCCCAACCTTTCTTACTCGTGATCCACTGTCAAATGTAAAAAGACTTGGGGAGCAACACAAGCACAATAAAAGTTCATGGAGGAGCCAAATAAGGGCTGTGATTGGCTATTAGGGGCCTCTATGCACACTATCAGGGGCTTACAGGGGCTTTATTTGGTAGTAAGTCTTGTTTTTATTCAAAACTTGCCCCCAAGTCAGGAATTCAAAAATAACTCCCTGGTTTGGGGGCACTGGGAGCAACATCCAAGGGATTGGGGAGCAACATGTTGCCCCCGAGCCACTGGTTGAAGATCACTGCCTTAAGGACTTACCACCCATCATATTCCCTACAGATACAGAAAAGCTATTTATGTACAGTACATGTCAGTTTTCATGTATGTTGGTTTTGTAACTACATACTACATAATTATTTTTGTAACTTCTACATACTACATACTTATTGCCTGCTGATATCTAATATTGCTCAAAAGTACCATTATTTTTAGCTGAGTGCCCAGTTCCTTATCCTACTTATACTCCATTTGCTTCAAGCCTTTCCTTTATCTACACGTTTAGAAGTCTATCAAGTAATGCACTGCAGTATGCACTATACTGGAGGGATTTGGCATTGTGCTCCTACAAAAGACACACAAAGCACATGGGTATTTTAGGAGGATGAGTGTCCGAGAGCGCAGTGCTATGATGTGATTGATTTTGACATACACAAAAGAAAAGACTACTTTATAGATGGCATAAAGTGGATACCAGAGAGATTGTCGCTGGGGATTCCTGATATAGATGCTCCATCATGTTAAATACAATCAATAGCCATTCTTGGGGCTGTTAAGATTTGACATTTTGAATTAAGGTTAATTATTTGAGAACTGGTAGTTTATATGGTTTAGATCACATAACATAACTTGTAGTCTTTTATCTCTCTCAGATCTTGTTATCAAATGAATGATGTTATAGGTGAGCCAAAGGCTTTAGTAAGATATATCCAATAATTATAAACGTGACCAGACTGCCCATTACTATATAGAAGTACAGTATATAATTTTTCTTTTGTGACTTTAGTTCTCGGTTTATTAGGAAAAAATAGGCATTGTGCTAGGACCTTAGGGAAAATAAAGATCCCCAGTTCCCAAGCATCAAGTCATAACAATATCAGGAACATTGGCATGGGCAAAACAATTTAGTTGGCCAGAATAGAATGCCTTGATCAAAGTAAACTCAGCCTACTTGGCCTTAACTGGAAATAATGATTGGAATCAGCATTTCTGCTTTCTGAATTGTTTTTAAATGAATATATCAATAATTGGGCTTTTTTCTAAAGTCCCATGAAGAAAGAAAGAAAGGAAAATGCACTTGGGATTTAATTAATTGACACACATTCAAGGAATTCGCAAGGATTCCACAAGCTGTCTTGTTAAAATGTACCTCTGTCGAGCAAGCATTCAGCTTTAGATCCGGCACAGAAGTACATAGTTAACCACAGGGGAAATAGGAAAGCATGAACAAGACATAAAATGCATGATAAAGAGCACTCAGTCAACATGCCACAAGTAGGACACATATTAAGAGCTTGGATATAATCTGTATTTCCTTTAGTTAGGCTGACGCGCTCACTTCTATACAGAATATTCATTTATTCTTGCGTGGGAAAGATTGTTGACACTGTGATGTTCAATATAATCTACAAATATTGTTAATACAGTGGAACACAAAGTTAAGGCTGGGATAAGATCTCTGGTAGACACGTAAACATGGAGACAGAAGCTCCTTTGGTGTCCAGACAAAAGGATTATATTCATATTCTGTAAATCCGACATATCTACATCTCTAATAAACAGACTCGTCTGGGCAAAAAGAGCTTTGATCAACACTTTGCTCCTTTTTACTTTGGAAGTCTCCATTCTCTGCACCTGCACACTTCCAAATAACAAAAAAACTGCATTCTCCTTATGGTTTATGTTGTCGCACTTCTACAAACAAACATAAAAATGCAAGTTTTACTATGTTGCTACAGTATTGGAAGCTCTGAACCTCAGTTGACTTTTGGAAAAGGTGGGATTTAGCACCACTGCCACTATTGTAATTGGGAGATGATTAGGTGGCACAATAAAGCCCATAACTTATGCTTGGATTATTTCAGTCTTGAGTAGGCCAGACATTTTTGATTATGTTGCATTAAAGGGGAACTCCTGCTTTTGAACCAAGTACAGCCCTGCCCAGACTGTAATTGCTTGAACCATTTTAGGTTTGGAGTTAAGGATTTTTATTAGTGAAGTAAGATAACAGATTTTGATCTAGAGGGTCCATTAGGGTTGCCAGCTCTGTCAGCTTTCTTTGCCAGTCAGGGGTGACGTCACTGGGGTGGGGAAGAGGCAGAGGTGTGATGTCATGGGGCAGATATGAGACAGGCAGTGATGTCATGGGGGTGGGGCTATGATTCAGTGAGCCGAAATTGGCCAATCGCTGCATCAATAATAGTGAATTCTGTCTGGTTTTCCTTATTTGAGAAACTGGGCAGGAGGTTTTGATCCGGACAGCCTTTCCGAAAACCGGGCAGGTCCAGGTCAAAACCGGACAGGTAGTAACCCTAGGGTCCATTATGTAGCTGTATGTATGGTTTAGGGTAAGAACCTACAGAGCAGTTCAACTGCCCACAATATATCTCTGCTATCGCAGGCGACGAACAGTTTCGAAATGGTTTTCCACCAGCAACAATGGGAGTCACCAGTGGAAAGCCCTCTGCATCGCTTCATTTTCCAAGGTCGCACGAAGTCGCCTGCAGGAGGAAACTTTACGTCGCTTCTTATTTCCGAAGCAATACGAAGGGCTTTCCACCAGCGACTCCTGCTGAGATCTATTGTGGGTGACTGAACTGATTATTAAAACTTTGCTTTTCTTTATCTATATATTTTTGGGGTAATAACTAGTGATGAGCGAATCTGTCCCGTTTCGCTTCGCCGGAAAATTTGCGAATCTTTCAAAAGATTCGCAAAACGGCGAAAATGTCACGCGTCAAAAAAAAATGTCGCCCGTGGCTAGTATTTGTCGCACAGCTATTATTTCGTTGCCCGCTGTTAATATTTCGTCGCCCGCGGCTATTATTTCGTTGCACGGCTATTATTTTGTCGCCCACGGCTATTATTTCGTCGCCCGCGGCTATTATTTAGTCGCACGGCTATTATTTAGTCGCCCGCGGCTATTATTTTGTCGCGCGGCTATTATTTCATCACACGGCTATTATTTCATCGCCCGCGGCTATTATTTTGTCGCCCGCGACAATTTTTGGACGTACGGCGAATTTTCCCGTGGCGAATTTTTTCTTCCGTTTTGCGAAACAATTCGCCAATGGCGAAACATTTCGCCCAACATTTCGCCCATCACTAGTAATAACCCATAACAACCGATCAGAAGTGTGTTCCAGTACATTCTGACAAGTAAATGCTACCTCCTAATTGGTTGCTATAAGGTGCTAGATATATAGGAAACTTTAGACAACTTATTATTTTACATGTGTTGTTTGTAAGTTTGTTAGCCTAACATTTTTTTTCCTGCTGCAATCAACCTATTCATGCTGCAAGTCACAGTCTGAATCCCCTAGTGTAAGAAAATGATTCGAGCGAGTAACTGGTTTATTACTACTACTACTACTCTGCTACTACTACTTACTAAGTTGTGCTTGTTTATAACACCATTAATGTGTTTCTTTCCGCCATCTCCCTCTCTCCCACTCTCAGGCAGGCTTTTTTGTTGGAGTTGGGTTTATTGATGGATAACTGATTGCTGAAAGTGGAATAATGAGAAACAACAATCCTACATGATTCTTAATTGAGAATATTTAGAAAACCACCTTCTATTATTTTTTTTTTCTATATGCGACTAATAGTAAAAAAGAAAACCTGTGGTTTCTATGGAGGCATTTTTACAAAGCAGTGTAGCAAACTGCGGGCATGATTTAGAGGTTTTGACTGCAACTGAATTAGCAAACCAGATTATATTTGCCTCAAGTTGTTCTGTATCATTAATCACAGCCAATTGCATCTATTAGTATGAAACGCTGGGAATTATGTTGTGACTGAGGAAACGGCAGGAGAGTGGGAACAGCACCCATTGAGTTTTCCTTTTTTTTTTCTTCAGTCAGCAACAATACAACATATTTTGTGCTGGACTTTTTCCTGAGTATGTTTTTTACCATGTCTGTGGCTGGTTGGCAGGGTATCCCCTTAGCTGGCAGATAGTACTGTGCCTTGTATACTACTCAGCCTGCTATTGCTGCATATAGCAGTTCTATATTTTATATATATATATATATACTGTATATATATATATATATATATATATATATATATATATATATATATATATATATAATATATTGGTTTGTCCCTGAGGAAGAGTACAGTCAGTACTCAAAACGTTGGATTTTTTTGAATAAACTTTTTCACTTTATTGCTAAGTCCCTGTGTGTGCGGCTCTCTGTCCATATATTCCCTCATTTTAGCCAGCACCCAGGGTGTTTGTACCCTTATAGGGTGTGCTCCACTCTTCCTTGTAGATATATATATATATATATTGTATCACTAGGTCCGCACTCCCATTACTCACTTTACTCCATATCCAATTCAAGGGTGCTGCACATGGTTGTAGCTCATATTCATTCCAATTGACAATGCGCACTCCTCATCCTTTATAATTCATTTATTGTTGCATTAAAAACATCAACGTTTCGGTCCAGGTCTAGGACCTTTATCAAGATGTTTAACATCTTGATAAAGGTCCTAGACCTGGACCGAAACGTTGATGTTTTTAATGCAACAATAAATGAATTATAAAGGATGAGGAGTGCGCATTGTCAATTGGAATGTATATATATATATATAATATATTAGATTCTGTAGATATTTCAACAAATTAATGAAGGGCCGGATAAGAGAATGACGAACAGTGACAAAGTGGGGGAAAGGAAACATGGCAATATAAATCTCAGAAAGTTACAGTAATTTATGGTTTGTAAAATGGCTTTTTATTTCTGTTCTGTACCATTTATAACAGTTTTATCCTGTTTTATGGATTTTTATTTTCCAAATAGGATTTCAGAAATAAAATAATCCAGAAATGGTGCGGAAATACATGCAGGCTATATGTAATTCCGCTGGGGTAGGGACTGAAAACTGATTGAGATTCATAAAAGGGGAAATGTACCCGACTTGTAACATTCACTTTATTAGTTTTATAGATATTAAGGTAGATATTTATACAAATGTTTTTATTTAATGCTGCCATACAGATACACAGGATTATGGACGAGAGAATTTGTTTCTCTTGCTGCAAAATTTGTGTTTTCACCAGTGCTGCAAATATATTGCAAATCGGTGCTAGAGTTTCCCATGCGTTTTTTTGTGCCAGACATTAGTGATGAGCGAATCTGTCCCGTTTCGCTTTGCTGCAAAATTCGCAAAACATGTTTGTCGCGCGATTTTTTTTCTTTGTCGCCCCGCGTCTTTTTTTGTGGACGTGCCCTTTTTTTTACATGACCACACCCTTTTTGACGCGCAACAAATGTTTTTGGCGGCGAATCTTCTTGGAGGTTTTGCGAACCAATTCACCAATGGCGAAATGCGGAAATTCGCTGCAAATCTATGCCTGGCAGAAAAATTCGCTTATCACTACCAGACATATGCCAACAACATTATTTTTGCTAAACTCACCCAAAAATTTACCTAATGAGTCAAATGCATTGGCTCTAATGCATTTGACATTTGAAAAAACATGGAGGAAAAAATGCCAATCGACTCATTTGGTAAATTTTTTTGAAATTTCACCATTTTGGAAATTTTACCTTTTTTTTCTTTTTTTTTTAAATTTCTCTGAGAAGTGAAACAGGGCTGGGGAAGTTTTGCTCATCACTAATCAGGATCTCCAGCTAAAATCTACCCATAGAACAGTGACCTTGGTTGGCCAGACTAGCTAGTAAAATGGCGGCATACTCGTTTAGCTTTTACCAAAGGATTCCTGCAACCTCTGTTGGACTTGGGAGTTGCCTTGTTTTATTCTACAATTAAAAGGATAACTATACCTCCAGAATGGATCCTTAACCAACAGATAGTTTATATTATGTTAAGTGACCTATTAAAGAATCTCGCCAAACTGGAATATATATATATCAGTAAATATTGCCCTTTTACATCTTTTCCCTTGAGCCGCCATTTAGTGATAGGCTGTGTGTTCCCTCAGAGATCAGCTGACAGGAAGTGATGCAGCTCTAACTGTAACAGGAAGTAGTGCGGGAGCAAAAGGTAGAACTCTGCCCATTCATTGGCTGATGGGGCCTAGCATGTATGTGTGCCTTGGCTTGTTTGTGTTCACTGTGAATCCTATGATCTCAGGGGGTGGCCCTTAATTCTTTTCTATTTATTATTATTATTTATTTATTTATTATTACCCAATGGCACATACTACTAAAAAAATACATTTTTATGAAAATGGTTTATTTAGATAAAGCAGGCTTTTACACAATATTTTTTTTTTATAGAGACCTACATTGTTTAGGGATATAGTTTTTGTAGTTAATCAGGATAATGTCAGCCTAATAATACTACAATCAGCCACAGGTACCGATGTTGAGGGGCGTCAGTGCATCATCAATATAAGTGCATGTAGTACTGGCTGACTGCAGCCGCATTTTTGTCATAATAATGATACTCTTATCTCTTACCATCTGGTTTACAGTCAGTGAACTCCACTAAACTACAATATATGTCAAACATAGACACACACCTGTGTGTACATGCCCTAAAACAATTTTGGCAGGTTGACAATAACAGTACTTTCTTCTTAAAGTGCACTGTCAGACTGAGCTATAAAAGCTTAGTGGGTTTTCGCATTCGATGAGAATGCCTTAGCATTACCAAAAAGGGGTTTAGGATAGATCCGACTCTGTATCTCCAACAATGAATGTGTATTTGAATTGGACTCCTCTGAGATTATAGCCTAACTGTGACATTTGCTTTTTAATTAGCTCGTTCCTTTTAGCAAGCCCGTGGTTTCCCAAAAATAGGCTCATTTCATTTTTTTCTTAAAGTTATTGGTTTACATTCTGTGCATGTGTATTCCTCATTACGTGCCATATGTAGGTTATGAAAAGGTGGGCGCTGGAGGCTAGTAGAAGGAATATGGCAGCAGTAAGAGCAATTAGATCGCTAGGAAGTTGCAGAAACGCTGACAATGACTTCTTGATGGTCATTGTCTGGGACACAGGGAACCTAATACATCGTTATTTCAATTATTTAGATGGTAAGAGACAGTTCATTCGGACTCAAAACGATGTCTTCTCCAATCAGTATTTAAGCAGGACTCAATCAGATATTAATTAGCCATAGTGGAAATCCACGGGCTGAGGATTGCTTGACTGCTTGATACATGGGCCCCTATGTCAGTGATCCCCAACCAGTGGCTCAGGGGCAACATGTTGCTCCCCAACCCCTTGGGTGTTGCTCCCAGTGGCCTCAAAGCAGGTGCTTATTTTTGAATTCCTTGGAGGCAAGTTTTGGTTGCATCAAAACCCAATATAATGCCAAACAGAGCCTCCTGTAGGCTTCCAGTCCAAATAGGAGCAATTAAATAGCCAGTTATTGCTCTTATTGGCACCCCAGGAACCTTTACCATGCTTGTGTTGCTCCCCAACACTTTTTCCATTTGAATATGGCTCATGGGTATAAAAGGTTGGGGATCCCTGTGATCCAGTCTATAGCCACTTGTTTGGTGTGAAGATAAAAAGAGTGCATTTTCAATGTATGTCCAACTAACAATGATCTCCATTTCACCAGATATAAAAAGTGGCCAGTGTTTTAGAGGATAACCTTGTGACTGAGCAGTTTTAATTAACAAAAAAATTCTCACATGGATAAATACACTCCTATTCGGCACATATCTCTATCAATCAGAAGAGTGAAAATAGATAAGCTTGATAAGGATAAGCACATTAGTTTGCCTAATAAAGATCCACGATGATTTACATTTTTGTGAGCAACACAAAAGTGGGAGTTTTCACAAATTTGAGCTTGAAATATTCACTGTGTGTTTCGTTTTGCCGGAAAACATGGATTGGAGTCAATGGGACCCATGCACTTGGCACAAGATAAAAAAGGTCCATTTGGCTTATAACCAGGGATGAGCACATTTTTTCACCAGGCATGGATTCACAGCAAATTTCCGCATTTCGCCATTGGCTAATTGTCTCCCGAAACTTTTTGTCACACATCAAAATTGGGCGCGGTCGCATCAAAAAAGACGCTGGCGCATAAAAAAAAGGTGTGGGAGCGGCAAAAAAGGGCGCAGTCGCATAAAATTGGGTGCGCCGGCATAAAAAAACAGGGGCAAAAAAAAAGACGCAGGCAACCAAAAAGACATGGGTGACAAACAAAAATGCCAATTTTTCGCCATTTTGCTAATTTTCTTGCCCTTTTGCGAATCTAATGGTGAAGCAAAACGGGGCTGATTCACTCATCACCACTTTTAACTAGTGATAGACAAAATAATTTGGCAGGCATTTGCGGCTAATTTCCGAGTTTCACCATTAACGGATTTTTTTGTGAAAGGGCTGTATCAAAAAAATTGTTAAAAAAAAAGACACGCGTCAAAAAAAAGTTGAAAGTGTTTAAAAAAAGTTGTCAAAAAATTCCATGTGCAACAACTTTTTTGTGACATTTTCACCAGCTTCACAACATTTTCACCATTTTGTGACTCTTTTCCAAGATTCGCAAATTTTGCGTGAAGCGGGACAGATTCACTCATCCCTACTTATAACAAAAAAATAAACACTGTAAAGAACTCCCAAGTGAAATGCATTTGGTGAAATTACACCATTTTGCAATTTTTTCCTTTAGTTTCAGAATATTTTTGGCAACAGGGAAGTTTCGCTCCTCACTAATGCGGGATAGTGATGAGCGAATCTGTTCCGCGAAACGGCGAAAAATTCGCGAAAATGTTGTGCAACAAAAAAAAATTAGCCGCCCGCGGCTATTATTTTGTTGCGTGGCTATTGTTTCGTCGCCCGCGGCTATTATTTTGACGCGCGGCTATTGTTTCGTCGCCCGCGGCTATTATTTTGTCGCACGGCTATTGTTTCGTCGCCCACGGCTATTGTTTTATTGCGTGGCTATTGTTTCGTCGCCAGCGCCGATTATTTCGTTGCACGGCTATTGTTTCGTTGCCAGCGGCAATTATTTTGTCGTGCGGCTATTCTTTTGATGCCCGCGACAATTCTTTTTTTACGCCCGCGACAATTTTTGCGCGTACGGTGAATTTTTCTGCTGCAAATTTTTTCATCTGTTTCGCGAAACAATCCGCCAATGGCGAAACGCGGAAATTCACCGTGAATCCATGCCTGGCGAAACATTTCATATAGTTACATAGTTACATAGGGTTGAAAAAAGACCATTGTCCATCAAGTTCAACCCATCCGAGTAAACCCAGCACACAACCTATACTAACCAATCTATACACTCACATACATAAACTATATATATACACAACCAGTAATACTAACTGTAGATATTAGTATCACAATAGCCTTGGATATTCTGCTTGTTCAAAAACTCATCCAGGCCCCTCTTAAAGGCATTAACAGAATCTGCCATTACCCCATCACTAGGAAGGGCATTCCCCAACCTCACTGCCCTCACTGTGAGGAACCCCCTACGCTGCTTCATATGGAAGCTCTGTTCCTCTAATCTATAGGGGGGGCCTCTGGTGCGTTGATTGTTTTTATGGGAAAAAAGAACATCCCCCCAACTGCCTATAATCCCCTCTAAGGGAATTTTGGCTGTTTCTCCTTTTCAAGTTCAACAATAACTGAGAAAAAAATAAGTACTGTATGTTGAGTGAAAATTATTTTGTTTTTGTATTTCAAATGACTATTCAGTAAGTAAACGATTTGGAGGTTTTATGTACCAAAAGCCAACAAATATAAAATCGAGTCTATTTAGCTGGGTAAGGCATGTATGAGCCAAGGACAACACTGGGATAAAAGTGGGTTATTGGGTTAAATTTTTCCACTGTTAGATGTTTAATTCAGCGATCTTTCAGATGAGTCCATGGCAACAAATGCCAAGCAATTTGCCAGTGATAATTATACCTGGGTCAGCTGGTTAATTAGAAGTTAATTGAGAGGCTTGGTCTGATGAATCAAGTAATTGTGACCCGGCATAATCATACGGAGATATCCAAGCAGGTGTGAAGTACCTTTTGGTTTTTTGAAAAATGAGAATTATTTAATGAAACAATGAACTTAGCGTGAAATGTCACTGTTTTAAATACAGACATCAATGATTGCTAGGCTTGGCTTTCTCTTGGGGTAGCAACTAGCAGAGCTTTTAGCCGCCAGAAATGTTTAGGGCTGAAATGTTCTGTTAATGAGGAACCCTAAGTGGACAGTTGGAGACGCCTTACTTATAAAACATAACTAATCATTTATAAGAATCTATTATATATTTTCCAGGTTTTTGTGTTACATGTACTATGGGGCATAAGAAGTTTTTTCTTCTTAAATAATGAAAAATTTGGCAGCTTAATATAAGAAAGCCCACTTTGGGAAAAAAAATCTCAAATAACGAGGTGTTTTTGCCTGTAAGGAACTCACTCTGGGTTTCCTTTATGGTTGCTTGAGCCTTTTGTGTCCCTATATGTAGATTAGAGATGCACAGGCTAGCTGACCTCCGCACATCACTTGCGGGTCACGGACGGGTTCATGTTGAGCTATTCCACTCACTCTCTCCACCTGTGTCCTAACGGCCTGGTTCTTCTGAATTTATATGTGCCCACCCACCCCACCCCTTTTATGACATTGTTGCGGGGCGGGTTGGGCATGGGTCTATAAATACAGGGCAGAAACTGGGTCGGATAGGGTTGGGAGCGGGCATGTTAGAGTTGGATGCATGGCGGGTTTGGCATGGGTCTAGAAATGCAGGGCAGAACTGGGTCGGGTAGGGTTGGGGTTGGGAGTGGGTGTGTTAGGGTTGGGTGCGGGCGGGTTGGGCATGGGTCTATAAATACAGGGCAGAAACTGGGTCAGGTAGGGTTGGGTTGGGGTTGGGAGCGGATGTGTTAGGGTTGGGTGCGGGCGGGTTGGGCATGGGTCTATAAATACAGGGCAGAAACTTGGTTGGGTAGGGTTGGGAGCGAGCGTGTTAGGGTTGGGTGTGGGCGGGTTGGGCATGGGTCTCCAAATACAGGGCAGAAACTGGGTCGGTTAGGGTTGGGAGCGGGTGTGTTAGGGTTGGGTGCGGGTGGGTTGGGCATGGGTCTACAAATACAGGGCAGAAACTTGGTCGGGTAGGGTTGGGAGCGAGCATGTTAGGGTTGGGTGTGTGCGGGTTGGGCATGGGTCTATAAATACAAGGCAGAAACTGGGTCAGGCAGGGTTGGGGTTGGGAGCGGGCATGTTAGGCTTGGGTGCGGGGTGGGTTGGGCATGCGTCTATAAATACAGGGCAGAAACTGGGTCGGGTAGGGTTGGAAGCGTGTTAGGGTTGGGTGTGGGTTGAGTTTTTCTTAACCTGCACATCACTATTGTAGATATTTGGTTACCTTTAGTGATGTGTGAATTTTTTTGGCAGGCATGGATTCGCAGCGAATTTACGCACTTCATCATTGGTGAATTGTTTTGCAAAACTTCCACAAAAATTTGCCACAGAAAAATTAGTCATGCGTCAAATTGATGATGATGCGTCGCATCAAAAAAAGACGAGTCTGCAAAAAGCAATGGGACAAATTCGCTCATGACTAGTTACTTTGGTTACGTTACATCTTGAGTATGTTGGGCTAGTAACCGTCCTTGTTTAATACTATTTATGGAATCCTACAGAAACATTTTCACTTGTATCGCACTGTTAAAAACTAAGCAGAAGATATATTGAATCATATTAACCCAGAATTCTAAAGGAGAAGTCATTTTTCTCCATTATGTTTATCTTGTTTACTATGCTGTTTTAATCATCATAAACCATAAACCATACAAGGAAAGAACGCTGAGCTTTGGAAATCATCATAATGATTGGTCTTTGTGCACTTTGTTATTTGTGCCGCTTTTTTATATGAAAAGCAGATTATTAGACCATGAGACTTGTTTAATTCTCTTTTAGAAATGCAACACAATAAAAAAAGAAATGTGTAGAGCAAAGTCATTCTGCTGCCTTGAATCAAGCAAGGGTTTTGTTTTGTAATAGATTTATGCTGAAATTTATGAGATACAATATTTATAGTGAACAGACTTAGCTATAGATTTCTCTATCACATCTGTTCTTTAATATACATTACACCAATATACGGGGGGCACCTTCCCAGCTTACATTTCATTCCAAAACCAAGGGGCACATTTACTAATCCACAAACGTCCGAAAAGCGCCCGAATGCGATTTTTCGTAATGATCGGTATTTTGCAACTTTTTCGAGTGCTCAATACAAAAGTCGCAACAATTCGCGAAAGTCGTACTGGCTATGAAAAAGTCGCGACTATTCCCGAAAGTCATAATGGCTATGAAAAAGTTGCGACAATACACGAAATTTGTAATGGCTATGAAAAAGTCGCGACAATTCGCGTAAGTCGTAACGGCTACGAAAAAGTCGAAAAAAATACGAAAAAGTCGAAAAAAATACGAAAAAGTCGCAAAATGTTCGTTTTCCAATCCGAATTTTTCCCATTCGGATTCGTGGATTAGTAAATCAGCCCCCAAGTGTATTAATATGAAGCTGGTCCTCTCTCTTTGCTTTTTAAAAAACACAAAACTCACCTACGTTCTATTCATTCCTATGTGATTTTTAGAAGCATTTTTATCAATGGGTGCAAGTTAGAATGCACCAATTGATCAATACACATCTTATAGGAAAACTAATCATCACTACTATTGTGTTTTATTAACGTTTAAATGATTTTATTAGACTTAAGGTATGGAGCTTAGTGATGAGCGAATGTTTTCGCCTGGTATGGATTTGCCGCGGAAAAATCAAAAAAGTGTCTCGCTTACGTCAAAATAGGCATGGTCACGGCAAAAAAGATGAGTGTGTGACAAAAAAAGAACGGGCGGCAAAAAAGTTTCGCAACAAATGCGTTTCGTGGCTTTTTTGCCGTTTCGCAAATTTTCCTGTTGTTTTGCAAATTTTTCGGCGATGCGAAAAGGGACATATTCGCTCATCCCTAATGGAGATCCAAATTACTGAAATCCTGAAAAACCAGTTCTGGATAACAGGTCCCATACCTGTTACAACAGTGCACACAGGGAGGACAAACATTATAATAAATATTAAATAAGCTTAAATATACAACGATCAAGTACTGTGTGGTAAGAGACACAGTAGAAAGCAAGTCCCTGCCCTGTAGATCTAGATCACTGCCATAGGATTCTAGCTGCCTCTACAGCAAACATACAGGTAGATGCATTATTTGCAGGCTATATCTAAAGCTTTATTGATTGGTGTAGATCAGTGATCCCCAACCAGAGGCTCAGGGCAGCATGTTGCTCCCCAACCCCTTGGGTGTTGCTCTCAGTGCCCCCAAACCAGGGAGTTATTTTTGAATTCCTGACTTGGGGGCAAGTTTTGGTTGAATAAAAACAAGATTTACTACCCCTGTAAACTGATAGTGTGCATAGAGACTGCCAATCTTAGCCCTTATTTGGCTCCTCCATGAACTTTTATGGTGCTTGTGTTGCTCCCCAAGTCTTTTTACATTTGACTGTGGCTCACAAGTAAGAAAGGTTGGGGAACCCAGGTGTAAAGACTTGTAACCTATGGAAGGTAATGGGATACTATAAATATATATAGTAGTTTCTATATATATATATTTAGAAAACTACAAATACTTGATAGTAATATTATATATGTTTGATATATTTGATATTCCTTCAATCAAAGCTTTAACCCTATTTCTAGTCATCTTTTATCCATTGCTATCTGGTGAGCTTATATATTGGTAGTACAAGTGGGAGTGGACTCACTGTTTTCACATTGCACCGTTGTTGCTTTGCCTATTTGATGTACATTTTGCACTATATGTCTTTTATTTTTATGTTTTTCATGCGCTTCCGTTGTCACATCTGTATACATACTATAAATATATATAGTAGATTATATTTTTATTTTAACCATCTCAACAAATACTTGATAGTAATATTATATGTATTTGATGATCAATTGATCCAGTTTCATATCTGCTGTTATTCATACACCTCATACACCTCTCCAACCGCTCCTCCTCTGCCGTGCCACTTTGCCAATCCCTGCACTGGCTTCCCCTACCATCCAGGATAAAATTCAAGCTATTGACCCTCACATTTAAAGCAGTCCATAACTCTGCCCCACCCTACATCTCTGAACTCATCTCTAGGTACCATCCAACCCGCTTGTTACGCTCCTCTACTGACCTGCTCCTCAACTCCTCTCTCATTCCCTCCTCACATGCTCGCATTCAAGACTTTGCAAGGGCTGCCCCCCTTCTCTGGAATTCGCTCCCACAAACTGTCAGACTTTCTCCCAATCTCTCTGCCTTCAAGAAATCTCTAAAAACACATTTATTTAGAGAGGCTTACCCTAATCTAGTTTAGCAATACCCTGTGCCCCACCTCTCACAACTCTGGTCATGCCCATTCCCACTCTGGTCATGCCCATTGTGTCTCAACCCTTTCTCCTTGTAGATTGTAAGCTCTTTTGGGCAGGGTTCTCTTCACCTCTTGTATCGGTTATTGATTGCTTTATATGTTACTCTGTATGCCCAATGTATGTAATGCAGTAATTCCTTGTAGAGTGTAAGCTCTTTTGGTCAGGGCTCTCTTCCCCTCCTGTATCGGTTATTGATTGCTTTATATGTTACTCTGTATGTCCAATGTACGTAACCCACTTATTGTACAGCGCTGCGGAATATGTTGGCGCTTTATAAATAAATGTTAATGTAATTCTCTTATCTTATTTTTTTTTATTGTCGACACAATTAAAGAACAAGGGGCAACTCAGGTTAGACTGAGCCACAGATGGAGCAACCTTAATAGAAACTTTTTTCTCAGAAGGCTCAACACATCCCACCATGTACAGTATCTCCATATAAAGGCGATTATTGAAACTTTTTTTTTACCGAAATGAATAAAGTGAGATGTTCGGCTGTGTTCTGCCGTAGTGCTCTTTGTGCTTGAAAGTCAAAACAAACTTTGCTCTGTTTGTAGGAATACATGACTTAAAAAAGAGAAGCGGAAGAACCATTTGGAACATTTCAGCGAACAAAACATTTCCATGCTAATTTCATTTCCTAAGCACTTTAAAAACAAACACTTGGTTGTGTGGGTTTAATCCTAGTTCTTACCAACTAATATTGTACAATGTACAGCGTAAGAGCTTCTTTTATTTTTTTTCAAGTCAGCGTTTTAGTCTAGAACATTATGTAAAATTCTATATGGAGCTTTTTTTATTTCTATATGGCTGCAGTTGTTGGTTACAAAGGGAACATCCAAACTTTTATTCTTTAGTAAGTGATGCAGGTCATGATCTGCTCGCTGTCAAACCCAACAACATTCAGAAAGATTTCTAATTAAACTCCTACGTATTTTCCTTGTATGCGTTTGCGTGTATTGTTTTTTTAATACTTTTTTTAAAAAAAAAATGCATATTAAGCTTTCAGCACAATTCATATTTTTTTCAAGTTATTAAGATATGTGCATTTGAATTCAGTGGATCTGTCTGAATCTCTACACAATAAAGTAAGCAAAACCATATTACTGCTCGGAGCATAATACAGCAGACAATAGATCTTACATCCTTTTCCCCTTCAATAAATCCTCCTTCCAACAAGAGTAGATAAAGTGTTATTTATTGTGCGTTATTGATTTATTTCAAAGGAGGATACCATGGGAGAGATTTATGTTTTTTTGGGATGGGGGGGGGAGCTTTGGAGGAGGAATTTATTACATATGAATAAAGAAAGCAAATGAGAAATTCATTGTGCCAAAATAAAACTGAGAAAGTATCAATTGCTGATGGAAAATCTTGATAATAAATATAACAAAGGACACACTGAATATTTTTGAGCTTGGGAATGTATTGGAAAGTAATAAACAAGTCAATACTCTGAGCATCTTTTTTATTTTTAATGGGCATTGAGTTGGTTTGTTCATAATGCATCTTTTTTTTTTTTGCAATAGATTTAACTTGAAACCATACTGGAATTCAGGATAATACTTATATGTTGATCTCTATTAGTAGGCTCGACAATTTCTTAAGAAACAAATACAAAGTCAAATACTGGAAGATAGCAGGTGTTTGCTACTGTGTTGGCTGTCCTTCTTAGTTTCACTTGCCTGTGTATGAACCAACTGTCCTGATTTCTATACATGGATTAATGGACTACTTGCCACTGTTACTTATTGTGAATGACTGATATGTTCATGAGAAGCTTATTTCCCTTAGCCTTGTGGGTCAGTATGCTAAAGACTAGTTTTGGAAGAATCTTGCAAGATAGCAGCTCCCAGTAGGTATCAGAATAGCACTCAATAGTAAGAAATCCAAGTCCGGCTTGGGACCCCTCCGGTTACAGAACCATATTTTATAAGGCTGTGTTGCATCTGGACACTTCTAGTCTATTCCCAGAACAAGGAGACTTTGCTTTATCTGAGAGGCATCAAGACACTTTATCAGCGATGTATTTCAGTACACATTTAGACACCAGTTGAACAAATATAAAGTATGTTGTCTGAAGGTGACAAAGACCATAAAAGAGGTCCAGCCTCTGAACATCACTTTCACGCTGGAGTAAGTATCTGTTTGTGTTGCCTAGTAGGCATGTATAGCAAAGACTTCTCAGAAAACAAAGTACTAGAAGACCTCTAGTGAGAAATCCCACAGAAGTGCATCACACAATGTAACTGTGTAACTAACCAGGCAAATATTGAAGTTTATGGGATGTTTTAAAGGAGGTTTGCTTTTTTAATTTTTAGTAATTTTATGTCAAAGTTCTACTGATCTTGTGAGATTCTTCCCAGAAGGTAGTTAGCGGAGCTAAACAACAGTTAAAGGGTCATGTGGTGGACACCAGTGATGAGCCAATCTGTCCTGTTTTGCCAATAAATTTGCGAAACTGCTGAAAAATTCATGAAACATTTGCAAAAAATGCGGCCACCGTATGACTATTTTGGTACGACCACAACTTTTTTGAAGTGACTGCAACTTTTTAGACCGCATCTCTTTTGATGCAACTTTTTTGACACAACAATATCTCTTTTGATGCAACTTTTTTGACACAACAGCATCTCTTTTGATGCGACTGCGAATTTTTGCATCAGTTTTTGATTTGACAATGGCGAAATGTGGAATTTGGTTGCGAATCCATGCCTGCCGAAAAAATTCTCTCATCACTAGTGGGTAATCCTAAATCTTAGAACAACAAGGTCTATGTTGCTCAAGGCCCCACAGCAACCGATTTAGCCCTGGACTAATGCATATTTTCTGTAAGTATTTCATACCATTTTATGTCCTGCGCACATATAATATATCTGATACAGCTAAAACATGATGTTGCCATCACCAGATAATATCTTAGAACAGTGCTGTCCAACTTCTGCGGTGCCAAGGGCCGGAATTTCTCTCGCATTTCCAACTGCTAACAAACTCCCAGAACAAACCCCTGCCAGGTTCACCTCCAACAGGCAGCATAGGACAGGCAGAGTATGGCACACACAGGCAGCACTCTGCCTGTCCTATGCTGCCTGTGTGTGCCATACTCTGCCTGTCCTATGCTGCCTGTTTGTGCCATACTCTGCCTGTCCTATGCTGCCTGCGGGTGCCATACCCTCCCTGCATTATGCTGCCTATGTGCCATACTCTGCCTGCTCTATGCTGCCTATATACAGGCAGCATAGGCCAGGCAGTACATACAATGTCTGAAGTGTGAAGAGGTGAACAATGTGGGTGATTACAGCCTGAGGTGTGAACACTGCAGGGGGTGAACAATGCAGAGAT
This sequence comes from Xenopus tropicalis, assembly GCF_000004195.4. Taxonomy (NCBI): domain Eukaryota; kingdom Metazoa; phylum Chordata; class Amphibia; order Anura; family Pipidae; genus Xenopus; species Xenopus tropicalis. The sequence continues at coordinate 163,477,507 of NC_030678.2, read as the reverse complement.
TAAAAGGTGTGAACAGTACAGGGGATTACATTTTTAAACAATACAGAGGGATTACAGCCTGAATCTGATCTGATAACCATGCAGGGGGGCCAGTTAATCTCAGTACTGATACCATTTAAATCTTACACAAAGTTAAGGCATCAAAGCAGCCAGACAGGTGGGGGGGCCACACAGAGGGGGGTCGCGGGCCGCCAGTTGGACAGCAGTGTTTTAGAAGAAAAAATGCAATAGGTTACAGAATTCTGCTTACTGCTTAATAGAATGTACAAATGGTGTCATTTTGCTGCAGACATGCTAAGTTATCTCTTTATACAGTCTGCCGCTCTGACGCCTGCCTTGGCTCCATGTAGCCCTGGGGAGGAACACTTTCCCTACAGGCATTATTTGACACTTGTCATTTTTGCCTTTTTGTCATGAAACTTCTGGAAAAAATAAGCCTTCTGTTTTGTTATTAGTGTTCTATGGCAGCAATGAAAACTTCATAAATGAAAAAATAATACTTTTTTGAAGTATCCGAATACATTTGTTTATATACATCTTGCTGCGTTGTCATATTCTATATGAAATCACATTTTTATGCCCCAAGATGTAGGTCTGCTTACCTATGCTCCTGCTTTGGCAGGCATGGATTCTCAGTGAAATTCCTGATTTAGCCATAGGAGCATCTTTACACAAAAATTTCCTGGAAAATTTGCAGTTTGCTCAAAAAAAGGTTGCGGCCACGTCAAAAACATCAGGGACGCATAAAAAAGTAGCGGGCACGTCAAAAAAGTTGAGTTTTTTTGCAAAATGCTGGCAAAATTTTGACACTGAAAATTTGCGGTCGCATCAAAAAAAGTTGTGGTCACGTCAAAAAAGTCACGGACATGCAAAGCAAAATGGGGCAGATTCTGCTCATCACTATCCAATAGTCATGTTTTTTCTATGACTGTAGTTGATACTCAGTCAGATAGCCCTGATTTTGGTTTCCAACACTGCATTCATTGTTTATTCTTTATAAAATGCTAGAATATAACCATACTAGAAGATTCTTTCCTCTATAATAGATCATACGTAAGTACTACATCCCTCAGCTGCATTTTTGGAGCTCTGGGAGCTCATTGTGCCCAGAAGCAATGTCAGCACATATCCAATATCAGCAAGATATTTTGCACAGTGGGCAAATGTACGGCACAGTGTACCTGAGCCCCCAAATATTTTCATTCATGCTTTTCCAAAAGCCTTTGAGCTGTGCCATCCAACATTGCATATAAGTGCTGGAAGACTTTCTGTGCCAAACTCTCTCCACTATATCAATTCTAACAGAAATCTAAAAAGCACATCTGTTTGTAGCATAGAAACAATAGTGTTCTTATATTTTCATATTGCCAAAGGAACTTCACATTATACTATATTCTTTTGTAGTATCTATTGTTCTTGAATTGAGTTCTTACTTTCACCCACTGATAAATATGCTTCTAATAATCCCATAGGAATGAATGGAGCGTGGGTGAGTTTTTATGTACACATATGGGATCTGTTATCCAGAATGCTCAGGACCTTTGGGTTTTCTGGACAAGAAATGTTTCTGTAATTTGGATCTCCATAACTTAAGTCTGCTAAAAATCATTTAAATATTGAATAAACCCAATAGGATTGTTTTGCCCCCAATAAGGGGTAATAATATCTTAGTTGGGATCAAGTACAGGTACTGTTTTATTATTACAGAGAAAAGGGAATCATTTAACCATTAAATAAACCCAATAGGGCTGTTCTGCCCCCAATAAGGGGTAATTATATCTTAGTTGGGATCAAGTACAGGTACTGTTTTATTATTACAGAGAAAAGGGAATCATTTAACCATTAAATAAACCCAATAGGGCTGTTCTGCCCCCAATAAGGAGTAATTATATCTTAGTTGGGATCAAGTACAGGTACTGTTTTATTATTACAGAGAAAAGGGAATCATTTAACCATTAAATAAACCCAATAGGGCTGTTCTGCCCCCAATAAGGGGTAATTATATCTTAGTTGGGATCAAGTACAGGTACTGTTTTATTATTACAGAGAAAAGGGAATCATTTAACCATTAAATAAACCCAATAGGGCTGTTCTGCCCCAATAAGGGGTAATTATATCTTAGTTGGGATCAAGTACAGGTACTGTTTTATTATTACAGAGAAAAGGGAATCATTTAACCATTAAATAAACCCAATAGGGCTGTTCTGCCCCCAATAAGGGGTAATTATATCTTAGTTGGGATCAAGTGCAGGTACTGTTTTATTATTACAGAGAAAAGGGAATCATTTAACCATGAAATAAACCCAATAGGGCTGTTCTGCCCCCAATAAGGGGTAATTATATCTTAGTTGGGATCAAGTACAGGTACTGTTTTATTATTACTACAGAGAAAAGGGAATGATTTAACCATTAAATAAACCCAATAGGACTGTTCTGCCCCAATAAGGGATAATTATATCTTAGTTGGGATCAAGTACAGGTACTGTTTTATTATTACAGAGAAAAGGGAATGATTTAACCATTAAATAAACCTAATAGGACTGTTCTGCCCCCAATAAGGGGTAATTATATCTTAGTTGGGATCAAGTACAGGTACTGTTTTATTATTACAGAGAAAAGGGAATCATTTAAACATTAAATAAACCCAATAGGGCTGTTCTGCCCCCAATAAGGGGTAATTATATCTTAGCTGGGATCAAGTACAGGTACTCCAAGTACTCCAAGATGGCAATCGGACCAGTCCCTGGATCAACTTGTACTGAGAGCTATCTCCCATAACCCTGTATTTCTTCACTTGCTAAACAGCCATCCAGCCCCTTCTTGAAGCTATCTAATGTATCAGCCATCAGATAGGTGTATTAGGGGTGTATTTGGAGCCAACAATAATTTCCCAGCAATAATGTTTTTGCCAAATTAGGCAGTAAAACACCAGCCAGGTGGAAACCCTAGAAGAAAATGTTATTTATAGCAAAGAAACATAACATAAACATTTAAACATAAACAAAAAAGCTAACATCTCATATATTATCACCAGTATAATATAGATTTTTGCTTAACTTGTTTGTCACGCCAAATGTAGAATGTTTAAATATTTAACTAACAAAACAAACAAATGCAATATTAACATCTTTCTAAATAAAGAGATTTAACTCCTTTCTGTATAACCTTGCACTGGCTGTTGGATGGCTTCAAGAGCTGCTACTGTAGAGCTGATTGCATATCTAGTGCAGAGCCATAGCCATATGGAGATTGAGAGTCAGCAAGAAAAGTGCCAGAAATGAAAATGAAAATCACCATTTGGACGGAGTCTAAATGACTTCTGCTTCTACAGTATTATAGGCACTTTATATTAACTCAATACAAATTAACTTGAGGAAATAAATACTTCTTTCCCTGACTTTATTACTATGGGAATGATGGATTCTGAAAACACTTCAAGAAAATGTGCTTTGGGAATCCAGCGTGCCGCTAAACACGCCATATCCATATAAATGGGAAAGGCACTTTGCGTAATGCACAGAGTATGGGTAATTTTGGATACACAGATGCCGATATTTTGCAAATGTCTTTGATTTCCTGCCACGTGCATATGTAGGACCAGTTATTTAACCGCTAACGCTGCGTTCTAGCTGATTGGGCAAAAGGCAAAACTGTGCCAAACAATAAATCAATGCAGAGAGTGTGGTTTTTGGACTCCGCTATCAGGGCAATTTGACCCTCCGTGAATGTGTCCAAATTGAACCAAAATCCAACTAATCAGCTTGTGAGACAATCTGTTGGGTTGTTACTGTATATTTTCATGCATCTTCATTAAAAGTGTTGTGGAAGGATAATACTTTATGAACTAGGAACTCGGACATTCTAGTAGAGGGATTATTAATCAGGGATAGAATTAATTCTATACAGTATACTGTTGTGTAGTACATACACCTTGGTAAGCTGTGTCTTTGGACATTCCTTGCACTAGAGCAAGGAATAGGGATGTAGCGAACCCGTTCGCCAACTTACGCCAAAAAGTGCGAAAGTTCGCGAACTTTGCGAACCCCATAGACTTCAATGGGAAGGCGAACTTTAAAACCTAGAAAAGCCATTTCTGGCCAGAAAACTGAAGTTGTTTAAAGGGTGCCACGACCTGGACAGTGACATGCAGGAGGGGGATCAAGGGCAAAAATTTCTCTGAAAAATACTTTGCATTGTATGTTGTCATCAACATACAATGCAGCTTTGACATCCTTACCCCGGTGGTTTCACAACAGTTCACACTTCCATTCATGTACTTTGAAGGGTTAACACCTTCATCAATGAGAATCATGGTACCATTGTGATTGGATCATACCTTCTTACACTTGTAAGTTTCAGCCAACACCTAACTGAATAAGTTCAATGGAATTATTAAGATTGGATGCCTGTGACTGTACTACCCACAAGGGTTTAAATGCCGGGGAATTCCCTACCAGTCATTTGAACTGAAGAAGCCACTCGGATGAGTGGTGAAACATTTTCAAGAAAAACTCCAGTTGTTTTAGACTTAATTCTACTAGATACTGTATATCGGGACCTGGATGAATGAGAATCTATATAGACATATTGACCTGATGGATTTTTCCCTTGAGTATAACAGGAATTTAGGCTCTCCTAGCCCAACTGGCTCTCAGCACTATCAACCAATCAGGTTGGCCACCTCTGACATTATGTACAGACACAACCCTGACTCTGTGCATTCGATGCCAAAATGGTTAGCGGAGAAATACTTCAGTATGCCATATGTATCTGTGTATATATTTATATATAGAAAGTTGCTATAAACTTCATTACTTTGCCTTTGCTTAAAACAAGTTTTACTCCACAGCAGCTGTCATGTAGTAGTGTAAAACCTTTATTTCCACCAAAGTTTCCTGCATAATAATCGCAGAGACATTACGCCGGCAACTCTTGTAATGCGTTCATCTGTGCCTTCCTACTGACTAATGGACGATAATTCTGATTTAACACCTGTTTGTTACTGGCAGATTAGCCGGCTTCTAGAGAAAAAATCAAATCAAACATTCTTGGAAGCCTCAGACATGCTCTTCCGCATTAGAACACAATAGAGACGGTGTTTTTATTGGTGGGTTATTCTGCATTCTGGGTACAGCGAGATCAAAATTAGCACTAAGGGTTTGCTCAATTTAGTTCATTGTTTCTTTGACTTTGCACAGCAGATGTTTTCCTATTGTAAAACCATTTGTTTGATTATTTTTTTTTCCGAATTTTGAAGCTAGTAACCTAGGCTAATATGCACTGCTCTGCCGGAGAAAGTGCACTGAAGCTTACGGTGAGGGTTCTGCAGGATTAGCGCTTGGAGAAGCCACCGTCGGGGAAGAAAAAAAAACAATTGACAAATGCCTGCCGCATTTTAAACGGTATTTACTGTGGATTAATAGGGATAAATGTTTTCTGAACAATGTGAAAAACTGTTTTACATACATTGAAGGGTGGCTCTTTTGCAGCAGGCAGTCCTTTATTTTTATTCATTTCATTTAACCAGTCGTACTAAATATCAAATACAGGTATGAGATCCCTTATCTGGAAACCTGTTATCCATAAAGTTCCGAAGTACGGAAAGTATCTGTACTTGATCCCAAGTAAGATATAATTACCCCTTATTGGGGGCAGAACAGCCTTATTGGGTTTATTTAATGGTTAAATGATTCCCTTTTCTCTGTAATAATAAAACAGTACCTGTACTTGATCCCAACTAAGATATAATTACCCCTTATTGGGGCAGAACAGCCCTATTGGGTTTATTTCATGGTTAAATGATTCCCTTTTCTCTGTAATAATAAAACAGTACCTGTACTTGATCCCAACTAAGATATAATTACCCCTTATTGGGGCAGAACAGCCCTATTGGGTTTATTTCATGGTTAAATGATTCCCTTTTCTCTGTAATAATAAAACAGTACCTGTACTTGATCCCAACTAAGATATAATTACCCCTTATTGGGGGCAGAACAGCCCTATTGGGTTTATTTAATGGTTAAATGATTCCCTTTTCTCTGTAATAATAAAACAGTACCTGTAGTTGATCCCAACTAAGATATAATTACCCCTTATTGGGGGCAGAACAGCCCTATTGGGTTTATTTAATGGTTAAATGATTCCCTTTTCTCTGTAATAATAAAACAGTACCTGTAGTTGATCCCAACTAAGATATAATTACCCCTTATTGGGGGCAGAACAAATACCCCACTCAGCTAAAAACATCTTGATGAGAGATGCTTTAGAAAACATGGCAGTGGTTGGTTCTAGCAGAACACTTTGGGGAGACCTATTTGCAGAGGGTAACTATAATATATAAATGAAACTTGCTTTAGTGGCAGCATATTCCTGACAATTAGTAATTCCTGGCTTGGTTGGAGGCTCAGAAATAACTCATTACTTGGCTGAGTGACTCACATCACCTTAATATATTTGCAAATGTATCATACAATAAGATATGACTCAGATCCAGTCCGGGCACATCTTCAAGACTATTTATGAATAGAACAGCATGTACTGTTAAGGTGGGCTTAAGATCTACAGAGGATGGTGGATCAAAGTTAGAGGCACTTACTTAATGTAAATTCTGGACCTATCGATAAAGCAAACTTGTTTTAAAGAGATTCTGTAACAGGAAAACATGTCTTTCAGAAAGTGCATCAGTTAATAGCCTTTTTCCAGCAGGATCTTGCATTAATCTCCATTTTTCAAAAAAAGCAAACAGATTATTTTTTATTTAATTTGGAAATTTGACATGGGACTAGCCATTCTTAGTTTCCCAGGTTCCCTCAGTCATGTGACTTGTGCGCAGATAAACTCAAGTCACTATTTACTGCTATGCTGCAAGTTGGAATGATATCACCCCACTCCCCCCCCCCCCAGCAACCATTGAGCAGAACAATGGGAAGGCAGCAAGATAACAGCTACCTAAAGTTGTATTGCTAAAAATGCTCCCATGCCCCCACCTAGTGGCAGATATAAGAATAGCACTCAATAGTAAAAATCCAAGTCTGGCTCACCTAATTCATGACTCCACCAGTTACATTAAGCAGGAGAAACAATAGCTTATCTGAAAACAATTCTATTGTGTAGTGCTGGCTCTTTCTGAAAGCTAAGGATCAGGCACTAGTAATGAGCGAATCTGTCCTGTTTGCTTTGCCAAAAAACTTGCGAAACTACAGAAAAATGTGCAAAACGGCAAAACATTCATGAAATGTGGGTGCTATGCATCTTTTTTGATACACGTAACTATTTTTGATGCGTGCAACTTTTTTGCCGCAACCGTGCAACTTTTTTGCCGTTCCCATGCTTTTTTTTTTTTTTTTTACTTTGCTCTCAGCAAAATTTTGTGCAAGGGAGACCCAGGCTGAAGGCCAACTTGGGTAGACTTTGAGAATAAGATTATTTTCTATTTTTGATATCTCTGGTGCTATAGAATAGTGTTTATTTTCACGTCAATGACCTTGTTATGATATAAAGTAATTGACCAAATGTCTATCTGCAAAAGCGGGCCTGAACCCAACATTTCTGAAGGCCTCATTTCAAATTAGTCACAACTGAGCCACAGTGAGGGGAACAGATTGTACATGGTCACTTAAATCTGAATTACATACTCCGCATTCTTAATTATGTTTCTGTTTTGCACAATGTCAACCCCTTTCTAATATACATAGTTTATCTATCACATTAGTCACCCAGTCAAAGAGAATCATCTGTGTTTGACATGATCTTCCCCCTATACAGTCATGCTGTTTAACAAATTGGTTTTCATATATTCAGGGTTATTTCCATTTAACAGACGTCCTATTAATTTATTTACTATCAGTTTTAGATTAACACATAACAACCTCCAATGTGAATTCCGTAAAGCTTAAATAATTCTGACATTTTATTAGCAGAACCGTAGTTACGGAGATAGGCACAAGAAAAAAGTAATTCCATGCATGCAAAGTCAAAGGAGACGGCTTTATGGGATCAATATGGGCAATGGGTTGGAAATTATGGGATGCCTTTATTGGATATATGAGATATATAATTCTAAAGGCTTCCCCAACAACCAGACCAATGTCTGTCTTCATATTACAGCAAATAAAAAAGTTTTGCACCCGGTCTAGTAATCAACAGCAACGCATGTATATATTCATATATATGTAGTGTGTATATGTTTGACCTGGTAATAATTTGGAAGGGTTGGAAATAAGAACTATTGTCTTTTTAAAACCACATTAACTAGGTAACTGTAAGTCCTGCCAGTTCTACATGTTAGTAATGCAGTTATCTCCAGAAGGGTTCTGTTGGTTATAGGAGACATTTTCCCTTTAGATTTTGAATTAATTGTATTTTTATGATTATTCAGTACAGGTAAAGGACCCGTTATCCAGAATGTTCGGGACCAGGGGTATTCCGGATAAGGGGTCTTTCCGTAATTTGGATCTCCATGCCTTAAGTCTATTAAAAAATCAATAAAACATTAATTAAACTCAATAAGATTATTTTGCATCCAGTAAGGATTAATTATACCTTAATTGGGATCAAGTACAGGTACTGTTTTATTATTACAGAGAAAAGGGAATCATTTAACCATTAAATAAACCCAATAGGGCTGTTCTGCCCCCAATAAGGGGTAATTATATCTTAGTTGGGATCAAGTACAGGTACTGTTTTATTATTACAGAGAAAAGGGAATCATTTAACCATTAAATAAACCCAATAGGGCTGTTCTGCCCCCAATAAGGGGTAATTATATCTTAGTTGGGATCATTTACAGGTACTATTTTATTATTACAGAGAAAAGGGAATCATTTAACCATGAAATAAACCCAATAGGGCTGTTCTGCCCCAATAAGGGGTAATTATATCTTAGTTGGGATCAAGTACAGGTACTGTTTTATTTTTACAGAGAAAAAGGAAATCAATTTTTAAAATCTGAATTATTTGCTTATAATGGAGTCTATGGGAGGCATGCTTTCCGTAATTCGGAGCTTTCTGGATAACGGGTTTCCGGATAAGGGATCCCATACCTGTACTCAGTTTGCAATGCAAGAGTTCAGTTACAGCAAAAGAATAAAGGAGTAGCAGCTGCTTTACACGTCATGCACCGCAAGCACCAAAAACTCAGTTTTTTGTTTTAAAGTCTAGTCCTCAAGTTTCCCTTTTTTATAGACTATTGTTATTTACTGTTTTTTTATGGTGTGTAAATATGTCTTTATTTATTTATTTATTTTTAATCTATTTTTTGTCACCCTTGCTTTTTGAAGCAAAATGGGACAGATTCGTTCATCACTAATGACCATGGCTGTATTTAGGTCCATTGCCACCCTAGGTACCGGACCTTAACACTCGGGTTGTAGAAGTGACATCACACCCGCACTGTGAGTGACATCACTTGCTCTACATGTAACATAGTAACAGTAATTTAGGTTGAAAAAAGACGTACATCCATCACGTTCAACCATAATGCCTATATATAACCTGCCTAACTACTAGTTGATCCAGAGAAAGGCCAAAAACCCCATCTGAAGCCTCTCTAATTTGCTTCAGAGGGGAAAAAATTCCTTCCTGACTCCAAGATGGTAATTGGTGACATCACTATTGAAGGAAGTGACGTCACTTTCCTGTCTGTTGACGCCCTATACACCCTCCCCCAGCTCTACTGCTGGATTTTAATAGGTTTGAGTTGGCGGTGGCTGGGGAGGATTTTATTTATTTATTTTTTTAAATATAGGCACCCGAGGGCCACCCCCTAAACTGTCACCCTAAGCACAGGACTTCAGGTGCCTATATATAAACATGCCCTGCTGGTGACTCTAAGAGGCCCATTTATCAACATTCTCACTTTCGGGTTTTAGAAGGTTTTGAAACCACAACTAAACTCATTTCCACTAAAACCAAAAATGTTTAGTCATGTATTAAAAGATTTGAATTGAAAAAAAAGCACAAATGAATTAAAATGCAGAACAAATGCTAAAAGAACACGAAAACCACACATTTTTCGTGGTTTTTACATTTTCCTACAAATCTTCATGAACTTTCAAATTAGAAAAAAAACCCCCTCAAAACATCTAAAAGCACAAAATAAATAGAGAGTGTTACAATTGGCCTAGGGCAGCTTCCGTTGGCTTCTACTGCACCTCGACAGCTGTTACTGTAGATGGCAACGTTTCATATTAGTTTCTTTGTTTTTTTAAGCTTAATAAATAAAAAAATTAAATTTTTTTACATGAAAAATGTAAGTTTCAGCACAAAAAAAACCATGAATCATGAAAAAAAAAAAATTACAAACAAAAATGGCCTCCTTAGGTTTGCAATATGGAATAATTTGGATTTGTGATATCTAATTTAAGAATAGTTCATTTTCACTGTTGATAAGTAGTGATGAGCAAATTTTTTCACCAGACATTGATTTTCAACGAATTTCCACATTTCGCCATTGGCAAATTGTTTGGCAAAACTTCAGCGAAAATTTGCTGCGAAAAAATTTGTCGCTCATCAAAAACAGTCAAATTGGGTGCAGTCGCGTCAAATTGAGTGCGGCTATATCAAAATGGGTGCGGGGCGACAAAAAAGTTGCACAAAATAATGAGGTTCATGGATTATTGATTAGTAGTGATGAGCAAATCTGTCCCGTTTCGCTTTGCCGAAAAGTTTGTGAATTTTGCAATTTTTTTTTATGACGCACAACTTTTTTTTTTTTTTAACGCAAGCAATAATTTCTTTTTTTTTTATATAAAATTGAGTACTTATTGTGTGAAGATGACATGGTAAAATACAATCAGCAAATTCTTCTTACTACAGACCATTCCATGGTAGAAATCTGAGGGAAGAGCTTTTCTCTTTCTCTGTATAAGTAATTTCCCCTGGTTTTTGTGTTTTCTAACTTCTATGATGATTTAGGGTGAAGACACACTGAGCTACTAGTAGCAGCTACTTGTCGTGGCTACTAAGATAGACAATGCTGATCATTTACTGATAATTGTCTCTACGTGTGTTTTAGCAGAGGCAATTCTCAGTATTGTCTATGGCAGGGGATTTTCTGGAGTTTAGTAGCCATTAAAAACTAGCTGCTACTAGTAGCTCCGTGTGTCTTCACCCTTAGACTTAAGGTGGCCATACACCTTCAGATCCGCTCGCTTGGCGATGTTGCCAAGCTAGCAGATCTTCTCCCGATATCCCCCACCTACAGGTGGGCGATATTGGAAGAATCCAGACTAATTTGATCATTTGGCCCCAATTATAACGTCCGGGCACCATATCAACGAGCCGATGCGGTTCCACGATCTGACTAGATTTTTTAACCTGCCCGATCGATATCTGGCCGATTTGAGGCCGTCGGTAGTGCCCATACACGGGCCGATTAGCTGCTGAATCTGTCTAAGGGACTGATATCGGCAGCTAGAATCGGCCTGTGTATGGGGACATAAACCTGTGTTACTATTAGAAGGCTGGAACTTCTTATTACTGCCCACAACCCACCTATTGTGCTATCATTACCTAAAGGTAGCCATGAATGATGTTCAGATGTTGTGAGCTTTGGCCTTCAAAGCAGATGACCTCTCATTGCTCATTCAATATAACTGCATGGATTATAGATATCTTACCTGTATTACAAAGGTTCTATTAGTCAAATAGGACTTAACAAATATCAGTAATTACACTGCTAGAGATATATTTTATTGGAAACAATGGGAACAATCAAAGAAGTCCCTTATGAATTTCAACCAAAACCTCTTGGCCCTGTTGACGCAGCAATAACTTTACCTTGTGATGTCAATGTTCCATTGTGTTCCATTGTATTGCAAATCTTGTTAACAAATTGACACTCTCATCCACACGTTTCTTGCTGATAAAGAGTGTGAGGATGTAATGCCTGTGACTTGTTTCATGGAAATAGAGTTATGATTGTGGGAATGTAATTAGCATCTTTTGTTTTAAAATCTTTGCAGAATGGGATCTTGTGATGTTACAAGTTTGGTTTCTGCATCAGAATATATTAAAGAAGAAACTCAATGTGTTCAAACTTTATTAAAGGGAAGTTCACCCAATTATCATCTTGTTTTTCCCCCACTCGAGTAGAAAGACAGAGACCTAACTGGGTTTTGCCCCACCATCCCCATTCTCCATCAAGTAGTATCTCAGGGTTGTGAGAGGACATTCATTATGGCTTGGAGAGGGGTCACATAGAACTAAAGTTTAGGATCTATGTCAGTGATCCCCAACCAGTGGTTCAGGGGCAACATGTTGCTCCCCAACCCCTTGGATGTTGCTCCCAGGGGCCTCAAAGCTGGGGCTTATTTTTAAATTTCAGACTTGGAGGCAAGTTTTGGAGGCATAAAGGCAGTGTGTACTGCCAAACAGAGCCTCCTGTAGGTTAGCAGTCCACATAGGGGCTACCAAATCACAGCCCTTATTGGGCACCCCCTAGGAACTTTTTTCATGCTTGTGTTGCTCCCCAAATTCTTTATATTTAAATGTGGCTTATGGGTTAAAAAAGTTGGGGACATTATTTGAATGAATCTACAATGATTGTTCTTGCTGTGTAGAAAGCTTTGCCATAGTTACATTACATTACATTAACATTTATTTATAAAGCGCCAACATATCCCGCAGCGCTGTACAATAAGTGGGTTACATACATTGGACATACAGAGTAACATATAAAGCAATCAGTAACTGATACAGGAGGGGAAGGGAGCCCTGCCCAAAAGAGCTTACACTCTACAAGGAATTACTGCATTTCATACATTGGACATACAGAGTAACATATAAAGCAATCAGTAACCAATACAGGAGGGGAAGGGAGCCCTGCCCAAAAGAGCTTACACTCTACAAGGAATTACTGCATTACATACATTGGGCATACAGAGTAACATATAAAGCAATCAGTAACCGATACAGGAGGGGAAGGGAGCCCTGCCCAAAAGAGCTTACACTCTACAAGGAATTACTGCATTACATACATTGGACATACAGAGTAACATATAAAGCAATCAATAACCGATACAAGAGGTGAAGAGAACCCTGCCCAAAAGAGCTTACAATCTACAAGGAGAAAGGGTTGAGACACAAGGTGTGGGAATGGGCATGACAGAGTTGTGAGAGGTGGGGCACAGGGTATTGCTAAACTAGATTAGGGTAAGCCTCTCTAAATAAATATGTTTTTAGAGATTTCTTGAAGGCAGAGAGATTGGGAGAAAGTCTGACAGATTGTGGGAGCGAATTCCAGAGAAGGGGGGCAGCCCTTGCAAAGTCTTGAATGCGAGCATGTGAGGGGGGAATGGAGGAACAGGTCAGTAGAGGAGCGTAACAAGCGGGTTGGATGGTACCTAGAGATGAGTTCAGAGATGTAGGGTGGGGCCTTAAGTATAATCTTAAGGTGCCCATACACAGGCCGATTCTAGCTGCCAATATGGGTCCCTTAGACTGATTCAGCAGCTAATCGGCCCATGTATGGGCACTACCGACGGGCCTGCCCGACCGATATCTGGCCTGAAATTGTGCAGATCTCGATCGGACAGGTTAAAAAATCTCGATGGATCAGGGACCCCATCGGCTCATTGATGCAGACCCCGGACCGACTTTGCCTATGCGCGTCGTTATAATTCGATCGCTTGGCGCCAGGATCAAACTATCGAATTAGCCTGGATTCTCTCGATATCGCCCACCCGTAGGTGGGGGATATTGGCAGAAGATCCGCTCCCTTGGCGACATCGCCAAGTGAGCTGAGCTTAAGGTGTATGGGGACCTTTACAGGTTTAGGTTCAGGGTTTGTGATCAGGGCCGCCATTTGGGGGGTGGGTGGGAAGGGGTACAACTGTGCCAGGCCCTGTTAAATCTTCTTTTGTAAGGGAACCCGTCCATTCTGAATCAGGTGCTGCTGTGCCTATTGATGCTTGGTCAGGAGGAGAAGGGGGTAGATCCAGGGTTCCCTTTGCATCTTGCACAGAATCAGGTCATTCACATGGTCAACGCCAGAAATCACAAGTGTCAGTTTTCTTAATTATTCGGCACAACTGTGCTGATTTGCTAAAGAAGCATGTGAAGTTGTGTCCATGTTGGCAAATCAGACACAAGTGCATCAGGCACAGAGCCTACCTGTAGCTGCAATGATTCTTGCATTCTGGGCAAAGAAAATGATAACTGCATTCAAAATTGCCCTTTGCTCACTGCATCTGTGGAAGTAAATAAGCCCTTTTGTGTACAACATTAATTGAATGCACTTGAGTTCACAATTGAGCACTCATTTGTTTCTGCATAACGGATGTGCAGATCTGAGATAAAATACAAAAAGAATATACCTGACACTGAGCTTTGTTTGAGAACACTGACGTCTGCATTGGCGGCGGCATTCTGTACCATAGGATTTATAATTGCCCTCCTAATGATTGGTAAATGGCTGCCAATGAATAAAGGAGAATGCTAGCTTTCGAACCAAAATTTGTAATCTGTTCCTGCAAAATGTATGAATAAATACCATTTTATATGCTGAAATCCAGCTGCAAATCAGTTCTTCTCTTTCTGCATCATTTGAAATCCTGGCAGGGGAGGAGGGACTAAAACACTGATGTTACAAATTGTAACAACTTCCCCACAGCTTACAGACAGCATGCAGGAACTACATAACCCACAATGCATTGCACTGGGATGATGTGTGCAGGGAATTGTGGGATTGGGAGGAGGCAGGCTGAGGGACAGGCGACTACTGTTACATTTTATTTGAGTCCCAAAGTAGTCAGCCAGACCAGCAGGGGAACAGGGGGCGGGGCTTAGGGAACTGTTCCAAACCAGATTATTACATTAAACATCATGAAAAGGCTGCATGTGTTTTAACTGAAGAATATTGCAAAGTTGCTTGAAAGTATGTTTACTTTTCAAAAAGCTTATATTTCGGTGGAGTTCCAAATGCCATACATGTCTGTTCTTTGATTTGGAATGATTTGTTCCAGTACAGAAAACAATTGTCCAAATCCCTTTTTTTGCATTGGGGAGGAAGGATTGGGTTGCTAAGAGCACCACTAAACACTATCACCATCATAGAATGGAATTCTGACAAATTGATACTAATTTGTATTTTAATACCCCTATTTATCAAATGCAATGATATGTATCAAGGTAAATACCTTGATACATATCATTCCATTTGCTAAATTGGGGCAACATATTGAATCCTTAATGGTTCCCCCATTTGGTATTTGCTAAATCCGCCCTCAAGTCTATGTCCGAGACATAAAATAAGCTTTTTCAAAGAGCAGAGACACCCCGTGCTGATTTTTGACTGTTAGAACATGCTGTTTTATATCAGCTGCTCAATTTGCATCAGATTCCCTGCGACTTCTATTAAAGGAAAAAGCGTAGCCAAGTCCTAAGAGTGTGCGTTTTTTGGAATTGAGCGCAATTCCTCATTTTCATTCCCAGAGGTAATAAAGCGATGATGGAAACTGGACTATAAATACATGTGACACATCACAAGTTGTAGACTGCAATGCAATTCAGCTGTGCCGTTACATCTTACTTCACAGGGTCCTGTGTGGGTTGCCGCGCGTTAGAACAACTATAGAACACGTGTTCTGGATTTCATTTAGTAATTATGTACCATCTCCGCGGAGTACAAATAATATGAATTCCGTCACTTAAGAAACAATCTGTCAAAAGCGGTGCCCAACTGGTTCGCCGCTGATATAGCAGAAGGCTTTACATTATATTTTAAATTAAATGTCAAATATAATTTGGCACTGAAAATATGAAGTGTATGGCTGCCCTCGGAGACTGCTTGACAGCTCCACTTCATAATTGGTGTCTGACTTGAACTGAGCCGCGCTACTTAAATAACCATTATTTGGAAGAATGCCTTGGTCGGTTGACTTCAAAGGCGAAATCTCTTAATACTAATTGTGCGGCTTTTCTTTGGATTGATAAACATGTTGTTGGGAACATCAAAAGATCCTATACACTGTTATAGTTTGACATTTGTGTAATGAGTCGGCTTCGTATATCAAAGGAGGTTTGTAAATATTACATAACTACATGACCTGTCTTCTACACTGTGTTTGTAGCTGGATAGGAAAGGTGCAGAGATGCAGATGTGCATGACATGGGCTTCAAGTCATGGCCTTGGTCTCCACCCAACCATTGGCCCCTCTCCTTTCTAAACACTCAGGTAGATCCCTCTTAATTGGTTGTAAAGGCTGCAGTTTTATTACCCAGTAAATTAACTATTTCACCCCTTTAGATTAGAGGAACGGAGCTTCCATTTGAAGCAGCGTAGGTGGTTTTTCACGGTGAGGGCAGTGAGGTTGGGGAATGCCCTGCCGGGGGATGTTGGGTAGGGGGTTCCTCACGGTGAGGGCAGTGAGGTTGGGGAATGCCCTTCCTAGTGATGTGGTAATGGCAGATTCTGTTAATGCCTATAAGAGGGGCCTGGATGAGTTCTTGAACAAGCAGAATATCCAAGGCTATTGTGATACTAATATCTACAGTTAGTATTACTGGTTGTATATATAGTTTATGTATGTGAGTGTATAGATTGGTAGGTGTGGGTTGTGTGTGCTGGGTTTACTTGGATGGGTTGAACTTGATGGACTCTGGTCTTTTTTCAACCCTATGTAACTATGTAACTATGTAACATAGTAAAAAGAATACATTCCATCCAACTGGATCCTTTCCACTAGCCGCTGTAGGCTGCTCTTAAGCAATATCTCCTGTTATCCACCATATTGCAAACTCTGAATGTAGCCCCCTTTTCTTTATCCTTTCCCTTTTAACAGCAGCAAATGTCTGCAACTTATAACCTCACACCTAAACGGTCAGTAACTTGCTGCTCTTCACTATAACTCCAAATAGCTGTGACTTTATAACTACTTGTCTCACACACAACACCCCAATAAAGGGTGGGTGGCTCTGCAAAGGTAAAATGGCTCCTGCTTACTTCTGTCCTGCCCACTAAAACCCTGTATTGCCCTCTGGCCAAACTTACTGGATTACAATCCCCATAACCCCTTGCAACCTATTCTTTACTGTTGCCACTTTCTAGCCCTGACATGAGCCCTATCCTTTTACTTCTCCCTAGTAGTGATGAGTGAATCTGTCCCTTCGCTTCGCTGGAAAATTCATGAATCTTTCAAAAGATTCACGAAATGGCAAAAATATGCAAAAAGGGGAAAATGTCACGCGTCAAAGAAACAATTTGCGCTCGACAATATGTTTGACACTAGAGACAATTCTTTTGATGAGAGAGACCATTCTTTTTGGCGCGAGACAATTCTTTGCATGAGAGACAATGCTTTTTGACACGAGAGACAATACATTGGACGCACAACAATACATTTGACGCACGACAATTCTTTTGATGAGAGAATTCTTTTTGGTGCAAGACAATTCATTTTGACACGAGAGACAATACATTTGATGGCGACAATTCTTTTGACACAGGCAACAATTTTTGGATGCACAGCGAATTTATCCACGACAAATTTTGTCACCGGTTTCATGAAAAAATCAGCCAATGAACGTGAAAATTCGCCACAAATCCATGCCTGGCAAATTTTTCCACCCATCACTACTCCCTAGCAGTTTATACAGAATAATTATGACATCAAAGGGTACCTAGACCCGCCAGCTAGGCATAACAGTTTAGCAGGGGCATCTGCTCTGTATATCAGGACAAAGCAGTTATAAGGGCAGTGAGAGGCTCTTTGATTTGTGCATAGACATTGGGGCACCACAGATCAAAGAGCTCATTGGAAAAGTAGCATCAATACAAAGAAATCTATCAAACAAAAACTCTAGGGGTCAGCTACCTAAAGCTAGATATTACAGCATTATATTTCCCTGGTAATAACAATACAAAAAAAATCAACCCTTTGCTTTGGCAAAGAGCCATGGCATGGAATAACCAATGTATTTTCTGTGAGCTTGAGAAATGTAAGGCTCATCATGAGTGTAAATGGAAATGCAGCCTTATTTTAGCGCTATTCTATACTTGTCTAAATCTCTCTAACTTCAGTGATTACATTTGCTATATCTTCTTCCACTCTGGAAATGCATTTTCTTATCGCAGTTTTGGGACTGCCGATATTACTTTCTGATGATGAATTGAAAACAAGGAAATCAGGGTTATTCTTGGTTGAGCAGATCGACTAATCAAGACCTCTACATATTAAATAGTGCTTTTAAGTTGGCCATTATATCCATTTGCAAGGTGCTCTGGAGTCATAGCAACCCAAAGAGGTGCACTGATGGGCCAGCCCTGTACCAGTTCAGGAGTTCAAACCGATCATTATCCAAGAAATGAAAATCCCAGGTCTATAATACAGATATAGCAAATATATACACCTTGACAATATTCCCAGTGAAATGAACGGCATACTGTGTGCACACACTAAACGCACCATTAAAGTCTGCTACTTCTGGATGGGCCCTATAACTCTGTTATGGCTGCTTTTTTGCTAGGAATTTTCAACCCTGTGGCCCTTCAGCTGTAGTTCACGAGCAATAGCCAGTATACCTACAGCCATCATCTGTCAAGGGACTTTACTCAATTATTTTTGAGTAGGGTCCCTTGACCCTTTTGCATCTATCCCACACCACTATATTCAAACACACCTTTACAAAATCTGTTCATTAATGAGTTGGAGTATTGTATTGGTGTATGTAGATGGCACAAAAATATTCAGACCAAATTAATCTGATTGACATCTGTACAGCAGGCTCTGGACAAACTGGCAATCTGTGAGGCAGATGATATTCAGTGTTACTAAATGTAAGGTTACGCAACTGAGTTGTAAAAATATGCAGCCATTTATACACTTAATGGAACTGTGTTGGACAAATCCATAATGGAGATGGACCTCCAGGTATTTGTAGATTAGGGATCCCCCAACCTTTTACACCCTTGAGCCATATTCAAATGGAAAAAGTGTTAGGGAGCAACACAAGCATGGAAAAAGTTCCTGGGGGTGCAAATAAGAGCTATAATTGGCTATTTGGTAGCCCCTATGTGGACTGATAGCTTATAGAAGGCTCTGTTTGGCTTTACACTGGGTTTTATGCAATCAACGCTTGCCTTCAAGCTAGGAATTCAAAAATGGGCACCTACTTTGAGGCCAATGGGGGCAACATCCAAGGGGTTGGGGAGCAACATGTTGCTCACGAAACACTGGTTGGGGATCACTCTTGTAGATAATAAACTTGGCTGTAGAAAGCAATGCCATTCAGCAGCTGCAAGGGTCAGCAACCCGGCTGTTATGAGCTGTATTAAAAGGGGCATAGAGTCACTGGAGTAGAGGGTCCTTATTCTCCTTTACAAAGAAATGGTAAGGCCCCAACTAGAATTTGCAGGTGAGTTTTGGTATCCAATGTTCAAATAGATAATTATTGAATTAGAGAGGGATTATAGGCAGTTGGGGGATGTTCTTTTTTCCCATAAAAACAATCAGCGCACCAGAGGTCACCCCTATAGATTAGAGGAACAGAGCTTCCATTTGAAGCAGCGTAGGTGGTTTTTCACGGTGAGGGCAGTGAGGTTGGGGAATGCCCTTCCTAGTGATGTGGTAATGGCAGACTCTGTTAATGCCTTTAAGAGGGGCCTGGATGAGTTTTTGAACAAGCAGAATATCCAAGGCTATTGTGATACTAATATCTACAGTTAGTACTAGTGGTTGTATATATAGTTTATGTATGTGAGTGTATAGATTGGTAGGTGTGGGTTGTGGGTGCTGGGTTTACTTGGATGGGTTGAACTTGATGGACAATGGTCTTTTTTCAACCCTATGTAACTATGTAACTATGTAACTATAAAAGAAGGGAAACCAAGCTGGTAAAGTGTATGAAAAGTCTCAGTTGGTTGGGCAAGTTGGGTTTGTTTACAATGGAGAAGAGAGTCTTAAGGCCCTTGTAAATATGAGAGGGAAATATATAACGAACTCTCTGATGTTTTATTTACCTGTAGGTCTTTCTAGCAGACATTATGGCATGTCATTGAGGTAAAAAGGGAAGATGTTTTATCGTTATATTCAAAATAAAATGATTACAGTGAAAGCTGTGAAGTTGTGGATGTACTGGCAGATGCATTAGATAGCTTCAAGAAGGGGCTGGATGGATTTTAGAAAGTAAGAAAATACAGAGTTACTGAAATGAGCTTTAAGCAAAGGGACTTCTCAAATTACCCTTCTGGGGTCAGGAATGATTTTTACCCCTTCTGAGGCAAACTGAAGAGGCTTTTTGCCTTCCTCTGGATTTTGCCTTCCTCTGGTTCAGATAGCAAAAACAATCCTTCCATGTGTTCTTTAGAACTCTTTGCTTTGTGATAGTATAAGGATGAGGGTGGTGGGGTCAATGACAGATCCCTACGCTTTTGCTCCATTTAACACCATGAAGTCCCGTGCAGTATCACTTTATCTAGCCTTCGACTATGATAGGACCATCTGTATGAGTGTTGCATTCATCGCACTCTTTGTTAATCTTCATAGCTCTAAAATTAGTTACACACTTTCCTTTCATAAGTTCCGTTGCAAGGTTTAATGAAATTGGAAGGCACAGAGAGATCTTGGAATAAAGATGCAATATAAATGCAAATCATCATAATGACTATTACAATATCATATTACAGTTGCTTATCTTTCCTTTCAATTTTTGGATGGGCCTCCCAATAGGTTGTGGCAATTTGGCTTTTTTTAAGCTTATATTACGGCATAGAGCCTTGTTTTCCTTCTTCCGGGCGAAGTGAGGACTATTGATCTGGAAAAGATATTGTCTTATGCAGGTGGCATGGCAGATAAGGGTGTCGTTGCCGTTCTGACTCCTGGAAGAGAAAATTAGTTTGAGTTGCAATTGCTGGTAAGAGCACATTTCCTCCTGCTGAATGCTGCAATTCATGGAATGAATGAACAATAAGACAGATGATTGCACTTTACAGAGGGCTTTTGTTTGTGGTAAACATAATTATCTTGGTTTTCTCTCAACTTCAGTGTTGTGCAGTGCAGCAATAGGCTTTTTTTATCAGGAGGTAAATGTGACTGGTGTCATTTTTAGGCCATCGGTATTGCTCGTTTTTTTTTTTTCTTGTGCAAGTAGAGGAATGTAAGAATGGCAGCTACTAATTCTCTTTGAAAGCACACAGTCTAGCTTGAAGCTAGGGAATAATAACAATTTGGTTTCGCTTTCCAATATGTTTGTGTTGCAAGAATGTTGGCATCTGTGTGGAGAAAATGTTTGATGTTCCAGATTTAAGACTTTATTCACAGATAGGATTCCAAGTTGATGGTAGAGTTCCATAAAAATGTTGTCTTTGTTTTCTCCATGATCATATCCATGTGGCAGCTGCCTTGGCTCTTCAGGAATGGGCATTAAACCATCAGCAAAGGAATAAGTACTCACAATAAGGTCACTGATGTGTAAGTGTACAGTGCCACCTTTCCCTAACACTAATTCTTGGAAGGGTGCCATGCACTGATGTCATTGGGTGGGCTGGGGACATTGCAGGGGCAGGGATATGATGCTGCAACTGGTGATTGGCCATTTACTGCATCAGTCGTGGAGAGTCCTGCCTCGTTTTCCTAATTTGAAAAGGTGGGCAGGCACTTCTGACTCTAACAACCCCTTTGAAAACTGGGCTGTCCATGTCAAAACTGGATAGGTGGCAACCCTAGGTAACTGTTAGTTCTTTAGATACATTTTAAAATTCACTGTATCACAAAAATTGAAATGTAATATAACCTTTATCATACTAAAATAGAATAAGACATTTTCTAAAGATAATCAATGATGAACCTTCAGCCTCCATCTCTCTTCATTCTTTTTCAAGCAGGAGTCTGATATTAATTGACAGTTAGGTCTACTACAGCCTTTGGGGGATGCTACTTTTGCCTACATTAGATGAATTAGAGCTAACTAAATAAGCAGAAATTCTGTCTCTCTACTTGAAGGATTTGTGCCAGAGTCAGTTATTCTTTTAGAGTTGGTTTGTGCTGGAATCAGTTGTGTTAGCTCTAATACATCTGCTAGGGGGGAAGTAAGCCTCCACCAAAAGAAATATTAGATCTTACAGTCAGCCAAAATCTGGCACCCAACTTCTGCACAAAAAGAGAATGAAGAGAGGGAGATGTGTGGCATTGTGGTTAGATAAGGGAATGCCAATGGTTGCATAGCTTTATGGTTCTCTTTGTAAGGTTTATCTATGAGAAAGTGTAGGTTGCTGCTCCTGCTATGGAGAATTCCATATAACGCTCTGTGGTGATGTGAGACCATGTCCACTGGGTTTTTGTTCTTCTAAGTGCAATGGCAAATGGTATGTTTTGTCGTCTGCACTTAGTATCCTCCAGCACGGGTGACAAAATGTCTAAAGATATCTTTTCAGTGGGAATCACTGGAGGTAAAACTGTTGAATCTCGTAACTGCTGGAAATTGTCTTCTCCTGCATTCTTTGGTGGTTAACCTACACAATTCATGCTGACACCAATGAATAGGTATCTTAGGATGTATTGCCACTTGTGCTAGAGGTGATTAACCACTGGTGACAAAATATACCATTTGCTATTGCCCTAAGGGATTATAAAAGGGAGGCCATCGGAAGTGATAAGAAACATTCAAAGCCAATCTTTGAGACAAGCTAAGAAAGGAGGGAGTGTAAATAGAAGTGGGAACCATATAGTTTCAGCTCAATATATTAAATGGGCAAATACAAGGGTAAAATACAAAAATATGCTACAGTGACCTATTAAGCAATACAAATACACAAGTTATTGATTTAAGCACAAGTCTGATTAGTGATCCATGGTTGAATCTGTTTGTCCTGCTGAGGTCAGGAAGAAATGTATCTTCTCCATTGAAGTTAAGTTGGCTATTGCCTTAGTGTAATTTATGTTCTTGCTTTTCCTTGTACCATTGCATACCATTTGATGGTCTTAGATAATCAAACTCACCCTTGAGAAAAAAACTGTTACATAGCTGGCCATGGATAAAAATATCACAGGAAAGACAGTTTAGGAGTTTAAAGTGTCTGAAGTGAAATGGAATATATCAGTGCTACATGAACGAAGGATTTAGATGTTTAGTGTTTAGAGCCTGTCCAGTCTCCTTTATTGTGATTATAAGAATTTAACCGGTACTCTTGAAATATAGTGATTAATGCCTTAAATAAAATCTAATAAGTACAAGCTCCATAGTGTCCCCAAAAGCATCGACCTTTATATCGGAAAGCAGCATTTTCATGAATACAAAGAGGTCACACATTCCAATATATAAGCCTTCAGAAGGTTGCTCAGTTTAATGGCCAATGACCCAGCTCCTGAAAGGCTTTTCAAACTGGCATAATGATGAAATGAATGTAGAATATAGCAGGAAATGTAATTATTTTCTCAGGGTCGCTTCTAGATGTGAGTAATGGTTTGTATCACCATCGCATAAGTATACAATTATTTTGAATTGCCGATAATGGTGGCTCTGAGTTTGGACCTCCTGGTGGTATGTAATAAGAGTGGTCTTCTGCAATGACACATACACTGAGTAAGGAACAGTCTTTCTCAGGTTTGGCCCAAATGATCTTGCGTAAAATTCCAAAAACACATGCATCTTGTAAGAAGCTGCTAGTTTGTTATATTTAACCTGTAATTTGCACCAAAAATTGATTTTCTGTTCTTAACAATTATCATTAAGATCAGGACATTCGTTTAAGTCAATCCATTTATTGACATAAAATGATTCATTTGTAATTAACTATGAACCAGTCCCTGATTCGACCACCCTAGATATTTTACTTTATGAGCAGAATTAATTTGCGTAATACATTTAGCTCCATTATTGCGTAGCCAGGGTTCTTCATCTCTGGATCTACAGTCAGATGATAATACATATCTTCTTATCCAAGGAGTCAGTAACAATATTTTACAATACAGGTATCGACCCCTTATCCTGATACCCATTATCCAGAAAGTTCCAAATTACAGAAAGGCCATCTCCCATAGACTCCATTTTAATCAAATAATTCACATTTTTAAAAAATATTTTCTTTTTCTCTGTAATAATAAAACAGTACCTGTACTTGATCCCAACTAAGATATAATTACCCCTTATTGGGTGCAGAACAACCCTATTGGGTTTATTTAATGGTTAAATGATTCCCTTTTCTCTGTAATAATAAAACAGTACCTGTACTTGATCCCAACTAAGATATAATTACCCCTTATTGGGGCAGAACAGCCCTATTGGGTTTATTTAATGGTTAAATGATTTCCTTTTCTCTGTAATAATAAAACAGTACCTGTACTTGATCCCAACTAAGATATAATTACCCCTTATTGGGGGCAGAACAGCCCTATTGGGTTTATTTAATGGTTAAATGATTTCCTTTTCTCTGTAATAATAAAACAGTACCTGTACTTGATCCCAACTAAGATATAATTACCCCTTATTGGGGGCAGAACAGCCCTATTGGGTTTATTTAATGGTTAAATGATTCTCTTTTCTCTGTAATAATAAAACAGTACCTGTACTTGATCCCAACTAAGATATAATTAATCCTTATTGGAGTTAAAACAATCCTATTGGGTTTAATTACTGTTTAAATAATTTTTTTAGTAGACTTAAGGTAGGAGATCTTAATTACGGGAAGACCCCTAATCCGGAAAACCCCAGGTCCCGAGCATTCTAGATAAAGGGTCCCATACCTGTACTAATGTTTTGATAATGAGGTAAAGCCAAGCAACCCATGCTACTAAAAGTTTAGAAGGCACTCAACAGAATTGCCACCCCATTAGCTCAAATTAGGACCATGTCACCCGACATGGAGCTCCAAAGCCATTGTAAGCTTATTTCCTCGCAGGAGCAATAATGGCTACCTTATGTGTGCCAATATGCATATGTTCATCATCAGAATCAACCCAGAATCATCTGAAATGATGACCAGGTGGATCAAATAAGAGAAGGAATAAACCTTGAGTTAAGCCTAGGCTGTTCGGTCATCATGGATTACAAACTGAATGTCCTAGGCTCATTCTTTAAACTTAATATTTCATGTGAATCTTTTTTTTTTTACTATTGTTTCATCCACAACATTCAATAGAGTTACTGCCATAAAAATAGGCTTGAATTTAATATACAGCCACTGTGTTTTTTAAACTGTTGTATTTATTGAAATATGATTTACTATTACAAAGAAATGAAAGAAACCAAAACACTCTGGGAATTGAGGAACTTTGTCCTTCCTGCATCAAGTCATGCTTTGTCTCAGAGCTTATAACAAAGAATTGAAAGTGGAAATCAATCAAGTAATTAAGCAACAAAGTGGAACAGATAAGAAATCAATCATAGTTTTGTAAAGAATAGTTTCTTCTGAGGAAAGTTTAGTGTAGAAATGAGAATGACATGATTCAGAGAGCAATGGGCCACATTTGGTCACCTGTGTTGAACTCAAAACATGTGTAGGAGACGGCCTTGGCATATAAATACGTGTGCAAGCTTCTGTATCATGTAAAGCCATGGTTTCCAGACTTTTATTTAAGACTAGACCAGGTATAAATACGCTGGATTAGATGTTTAACTGTGTTTGTTAGAAAATGTACGACTGTGAGTATGTTTTTATCCCTAAATCATACCCTTATTAACCTTCAAGCTGGACTACCAGTAGCGCCTGATAACAAAATAGGCATCATTGCCAAATTTCAGCTTAACTGGCCTGCCAGCTAAAATCCCTAGCTGTTAAGGTCCCCATACACGGGCCGATAGTAGCTGCTGATATTGGTCCCTTAGACCGATTTGGCAGCTAATCGGGCCGTGTATGGGCACTCCCAACGGGCTTAACTGACCAATATCTGGCCTGATATTGGGCAGATATCGATTGGGCAGGTTAGAAAATCTAGTCGGATCGGGGACCGCATCGGCTCGTTGATGAGATCCCTGGACCGATTTTGCCTATAATTCAAATGTTTTGCCCCAGGGCCAAACGATTGAATTACCCTGGATTCTCCTGATATCAACCACCCGTAGGTGGGGGATATCGGGAGAAGAGCCGCTCGCTTGGTGACATCACTAAGTGAGCGGATCTGCCAGTGTATGGGGACCTTTACTCCATGCTACCCCCCCTCCCCCAAGGGGACAAGCCCACAGTCTGGAAACCAGCACAACGTAATGATTCTTAACTTAAGAGTAGATATTTTTGACTGGAGCATTTGGAATTAAATCAGAAATGACCCAGTGCAACAGCCAGGGGCATAAGAGGTGTGGGGGGAGGGGGGGGGGGAATCAGCAAAATCTCTTTGGGGATCTTATTTTCTTTTTCTGCAAAGTTTTATATTACATACAAGTTAAGACCCATTGGGGCAGATTTATTACATCTCACCACAGTAAAATTCCACGATAATAATGAGCGAATCTGTCCATTTTCGCTTTGCCGCAAAATTCGTAAATCTTTCAAAAGATTTGCGAAACATCCACAAAACGGCAAAATTGTTGAGCGTCACAAAAAATGACGCTCGTGATGCGCGTCATATTCCGCACACAACAAAACAGTCTTTGATGGGGCGCCAAATTTTCCCGCGTAGAATTTTGTTGCCCAATTCACAAAACAATCCTCCAATGGCGAAACGTGGAAATTTGCTGCAAATCCACGCCTGCCGAATTATTTTGGCCATCACTATTCCCCCATCCTCTGTTTCTCTAGTGCTTTTTGACTGGTGTATTTCTCAATGGGTGAAAGTTAGAGTTCATAATTTGATAAACATGCCTCTAGAAATCCCTTGGAAATGAATAGAGAGCAGTGGATTTTTTTCCAAACTGGCACAAAAATGTGCAGAGGGAGGAAAAAAGTTGCATCAGAAAAGTTGCGGTTACATCCAAAGAGTTGCCGTAGTGTAAAAAAATTGAGGTTATGTCAAAAAAAAAGTTGTAGTCCGTCAAAAAAAAGTTGGAGGCATTCAAAAAAGTTGCACATCCAAAAAGTAGTGCGGTAGTCATATTTTGCAAATTTTCCACCATTTCGTGAATTTTTTAGCAGTTTGGTGAATTTTTTGGTGAAGCAAAATGAGACAGATTCACTCATCACTGCTCCCAACCGTCTTATACTTTGTATGGAAACTTCTAAAGAGTTTACTTTTCTGGCAACCTTTATAGAGAAGCAGACTGTTGACAAGCTTTGAGTGATTATTGTAGGATCAATAAAGAGATCATTAGGTTTCATTTATTTGTACATTTGCTAGTGAAGGATTATTACTGTACCCAGAACATATCACGTATTAGTCTCCTGAGAACAGCTCAGACAATCAATAAAGAACCAGTCTATCTTGATTTTTCCTTCTAAAAATAGCATAAGTATATTTAAAACACAGGTTTACTTTTTTGAGTTCTTTTAAACCTATTTCTGTTGCGCTGATTTTTGTTAGATTGGCACAAACATGTACTAGAACTATTGTTTAGTATCATAATGGAAACGTCTGTACTGATATCTGTTTGCGTAGTGGAGAAAAGTTAGCCTAGAAGTGGTGAGCAAGTTCAACCTAGGACACAAGGGGTCATTTATGATAACCCCCCCTTATAAATCTTCAACTAATCTCCCCGCAATGCCATCCCATGGGCTATAATATAAATCGACGGTGGGATGGCATACGCGGCGCTATGATTTGCCGAAGTCGCCCGAGGTTTCCTCTCAAGGCAACTTCGGCGACTTCGGCAAATCGGGTCACGTATGCCATTTATATTATAGCCGGAGGGATGGCATAGTGGAGAGATTAGTCGAAGATTTGTTACACGGCGACTAATGTCCGCTTGTGTCACAGCCTTTAAGGGACATAAACTCTGACCATTTAGTACTTATTGACCCTTAGCATGCTATGCTTTGTTCCCAATATAATAAATGGCGCAGAGCACAGGAGTGCATCACTGGTGGGTGCAAGGTAGGCCTGTCCTTAGCAACAACCATTGGGCTTTCCATATAGGATGAATACAGTGCTGCTGAATGCAGGGTTGGCTGTATTCATTAAAAAAATTACAAGTCCTTGGGGCTTATTTAACAACAGATTTGTAGACCATAACAACCAACCAGTGATTGGCTTTTTTTAGCCAGCTGCAGGTAGAACAATGAATGCAACAATTTAATTGGTGGCCATAGGTTAACGCCCATGGACCAAATTGCCCAGTGTTTATAAATGATCCCCCTTATGTTCCATTCTGGAGCACAAAGAGCTGAACCTGTGGGCACTCAATAATGGGTTAGGGTGCAAAGTACAGAAAATATTGAGGCTTATGCCTGTTTTTTTGCACTTTACACCCTTCCCGATGAGTGATAATTGATCCCTGCAGTGTTCACTGACCCCAAAGGATCTAATAAAAAGTCAGTGGAACTTTTTCTTTTGGCGACACCAACCATACATAAATGCAATACATAAACACATACAATGTATAGCACTACAGTAAGAGTAATCAGTAGTGATGAGCAAATCTGTTCCATTTAGCCAAAAAATTGTTGCCCGCGGCTATTCTTTTGTCGCGCGGCTATTATTTTGTTGCCCACGGCTATTATTTTGTCACACGGCTATTATTTTGTTGCCCGCAGCTATTATTTTGTCGCCCACGGCTATTCTTTTGTCGCCCATGGCTATTATTTTGTCGCCCACGGCTATTATTTTGTCGCGTGGCTAATATTTTGTCGCCCACGGCTATTATTTTGTCGCGCGGCTATTATTTTGTTGCCCGCAGCTATTATTTTGTCGCACGGCTATTATGTCGTCGTGCGGCTATTCTTTTGACGCCCGCGACTATTCTTTTTTGACGCTGGCGACAGTTTTTGGACATGCGGCGAATTTTTCCGTGGCAAATTTTTTCATCTGTTTCGCGAAACAATCCGCCAATGGCGAAACACGAAAATTCGCCACAAATCCATACCTGGAAACATTTCGCCCATCACTAGTAATCAGGTCACAGGATCCTCACCATGAATGGTATCCTTCAACACAGTGTGTAAAGTACAAAAAAAGTTGCAGATTTCAGGCTTTTTTGCACCCTAACGTCTGCAGTTAACATCCATAAGTGAAAATATCCAAAAAAGCTTTGAAATTTTTTTAGTACGAATGAGAACTGATACATGAACTAAACTACCAACAGTTTGAGCAGCTTAGTGAATGACCCCCTCTTTATCTTTTATTTTATATTCAGTGCTATTTTACACTTTTTTTTTTCCCCAGATATTTTTCCTCTGCATAATTTCAGTAAGAACAATAAGAATAGATTCAGCAGGTTATGGGAGGAGAGCAGGATGTATAAAACATTTTTCATTCTTATTGTCATTTAAATGAGCGCAGGTGGGTCTAAGTATGAATCACCGTAACGCAGTATAATGGAATGTATTAGTGCCTAATGTACGTACGGCTGTGCCTGGAATATTCCACGCTGAAATCTCAACTCCGCGTTGTTCTTGGTTACAGAATAGATAGTTGATTAGCCTTCGCTGATGTACAACGCAAACTGAATGGAAACAAGTCTTGGGTTTTACTTCAACATTTTTTTTTAATGGGTGTTTTTGAAAGTGTGTTTGCCCTCATACGATACCAACACTATAGCTGGTAGAATAAATCTGCTTTGCAAATATTCTTTATCTTTTTCCTTACAGTTTGTAATGATGTGTTTGAGCTCCTTAAACCTATTTCTTATTAATTCTGTTCCCAGAAGATCTAATGAGTTAACTTGGTGCCATGCACGACTGCCAAACAGCATGCATTAGTTCTATGCAGCAGGAAACATATAATGTTAGGAAGATGTGCATGATATATATATATGTAGGGAACCCAAAGAATTGGGCCCCTTCAGGATTAGTTCCCCTTTAGACAGGCACCATGAGGGTGGCCTTATGAGATTTGGACACCTAAAGGTGGTCCTGGGTGTTTATGTGTGAAAAGGGAGTTTCCCTGCAAGTTAACAGCCACCACTAGATGTCGCTGTGCTAAAAGTATAAAAGGGAATGACTCCCAGTTTCAGCAGGTCTTCGTCCTGGGACTGCTTCTTGTAAAGAAGCGTATAACAGGCTTGTGTTCTAGTACAGGAGGTACTGTAACAGGTCACTCTAGGAGTGACAGGCAGGCTAGAGAGAACGGGCAGTGATAGCCCCAACAGGAGAGAGAGGGGTTAAGACCCCCCAGCACTCATGGCTGGAGTTAAGGGCCTGTAGTGTGTAGTAAGAGGAGCCAAGTCAGCACCTGGGAGTGTTCCCAGTGAAGGGGCCCTACGCGTGGACCGGGGTGAGTTCCTAGGTGGAAGCATCCGGCGGGAGTACCGGGGGTAGCCCAAAGAGAGAGTGTGTGACTTGAGCCGTCTGTGTGACATACTCTGAAGTGTTCTGCCTGCATCAATAAACTAGTTCATCTGGTTTTAACCAGTGTCTTGGTGGTTCATATACTGAGGATCCTCAACTGCCTGGTAAGCAGCTACCCCAAGGGAGGGGCAAGGTACCGGGAGTTGCTGGGAGTCCGGGTCCAAGGAGGACCTCATAGAGTTTTCCCAGGGAGGAGACATATAGTTCTACCTATACCTACCCTGGGTGGAGGCACGCCATTCATTTATATTACACCTGTCCCCCATAATAAGCGGGGGCTCAGGGCTCCTGTAGCGCCACACGCAGGTGATTGCGTGTTAAAAGTACAACCGTAGCCAAAATAGGGTTACATATATATTGTGAGAGATGCAATGGGAAAGAGAGTTATTTGGTGTATTTCCACCAGTGTTTAAGGTGGGATACAAATGGCCCAAGGTAAAATACCTGGTTTTACAGCAGGTAATGCTGTGTTGGAGTAAATCTCCTTTAAGGTTTGATTTGGCCAGCTGTAGGGAGCTGCCTCATTAGGCTGCAGGTGAGCAGCCAATAAAAGGGCTGTATGATTTACACAGAGTTGGAATTGAACTGTGACAGTGTGAAGGTCACTCTCAGAGCAGGGCACAGAGCAGGAGGGCTGCCTGTGTTAGGAACTCCCAGAGGAGCTGGGGTGCCACTTGCCACTGCCAGGGAGCAGAGGGAGTTCTGACCAAACGGATGAGTGCTGAGAGGGCTCAGCAAGGCTTACTGTGAAGCCTGTGTGTTCCAGAGTGTGGAACCAACCCTGGAAGGTGAGAACCCTGAAGAAGGGACATCTCAAAACCCTGAACTGTTTACTAAACTGTCTTTATGTCTCTGTTGGGAAGAATGGGCCCTAAATAAACCTGTGTTTTGCCTGAAGACTTGGTGTCCCTGTCTCTATGCTCCAGATCCTCTGCATGCCTGCCTGCCTGCCTACCATTGCTAATTCCCCCAAAATTGCGTGTACAGGCAGTCAGCGTGTCACAATATATACAGGTATAGGATCCGTTTTCCAGAATGCTCGGGACCAAGGGTATTCCGAATATTTCGTATTTTGGATCTCCATACCTTAAGTCTACTAACAAATCAATAAAACATTAATTAAATCCAGTAGGATTGTTTTGCATCCAATAATGATTAATTATATCTTAGTTGGGATCAATTACAGGTACTGTTTTATTATTACAGAGAAAAGGGAATCATTTAACCATTAAATAAACCCAATAGGGCTGTTCTGCCCCAATAAGGGGTAATTATATCTTAGTTGGGATCAAGTACAGGTACTGTTTTATTATTACAGAGAAAAGGGAATCATTTAACCATGAAATAAACCCAATAGGGCTGTTCTGCCCCCAATAAGGGGTAATTATATCTTAGTTGGGATCAAGTACAGGTACTGTTTTATTATTACAGAGAAAAGGGAATCATTTAACCATAAAATAAACCCAATAGGGCTGTTCTGCCCCCAATAAGGGGTAATTATATCTTAGTTGGGATCAATTACAGGTACTGTTTTATTATTACAGAGAAAAGGGAATCATTTAACCATGAAATAAACCCAATAGGGCTGTTCTGCCCCCAATAAGAGGTAATTATATCTTAGTTGGGATCAAGTACAGGTACTGTTTTATTATTACAAAGAAAAGGGAATCATTTAACCATTAAATAAACCCAATAGGGCTGTTCTGCCCCCAATAATGATTAATTATATCTTAGTTGGGATCAATTACAGGTACTGTTTTATTATTACAGAGAAAAGGGAATCATTTAACCATGAAATAAACCCAATAGGGCTGTTCTGCCCCCAATAAGGGGTAATTATATCTTAGTTGGGATCAAGTACAGGTACTGTTTTATTATTACAGAGAAAAGGGAATCATTTAACCATTAAATACCATATTGTTGCCATAAAGGGTTTAAATAAATACAAGCAAGCCAATAAAAACTTGGCAATACCCCTTTCCCAAAGAAATGACCAAGGCAGAAGAATGGATATTGTACAGTCCTAAGGAATATGCCGGTGCCTAGGTTAGCAGAGCTATATGTATCAGGGGCAATCTGGCATCAATAATTAATTGAACAGTATTCCTGCGGAGATGTAGATGATTGCATTGTGACTAAAGCCACCGACTACCAATTATCTCTCACAAGGAGCGAGCTGATTTATGCACATAAGAAAGGGGGATTAAGTGCTTTCTTGTACCGGTTTACCTGTTAGGATCCCATTTGGAATCTTTACTATGTAATTGTTTGATAACGCTGGTTGATTCAAAGACATCAAAGGACCAAGGCACACTTTTAAGTTGTTCTGGATGTTGCTGAGCACAGAATTCATATCCCTTACAACTGTTCCTGGGTATTGTCTGGAATAATGCTGGAAATTCTTTAATCACGTCTCTTATTTCTGCGTGTCAGCTCACATTTTACGTTGGGAGCTTATGGTATCAGGCTTTTAATTGCTTTAGGGCTCTAGTTTGTCCTTTGAATTGCCTATCATATTATCGCCAGATGTTTTTCTCTCTCTCTCTAACGGAGACCTGTCTTGTGTCTCAATAGGCTGAGCTTTAATGAAGAAACGTCAAAGCTGTTAACAATCACGCAAACCAGGGACTCCAGCCCCAAGTGACCAAGAATGGCGTTGTCATGGAAACTGGTACTGCTCGTGTCAGTCATGGAGCATCTATCAGGTAAAACAATGATTTCATGCTCATTTTTCATAAAAGTTGCGAGGGAAAGGTAACGAACAGAACAGATGAACAAGTTGGACTGTACCAATCATTACTGTTGTCTTTGTATTCTATATACTTCCAACACTCCCTGCAGTTTATTTATACTTCATACAATGGGAATTCCGTGTTGATGTAAAGATAAATAATTATCAATGGGAAGGCAAGTTTGTTTAGTAATTGGCTACTTTTTGTGATTGTGAAGGTGGTATGGAAGCAGGGTATGGAATATAGTGTGGCTATTTGAGCTTGGAAAATTGTTTTCTTTTTTTTCTATCTCACTGCAATGGGAGGTAGTGATGAGCGAATCTGTCCCGTTTTGCTTCGCCATAAAAATTCACAAAACGGCAAAAAAATTCACGAAAATCATTTGTTGCACGATTTTTTTGTCGCCCGCATCTAATTTTTGTCGCCGGCGCTATTTGCCGCAACCACATCCCATCTGACGCGGCTGTGCCCTTTTTGACGTACGACAAAAAAATTTCCATGCGACAAATTTTTTCGCTGCAAATTTTTACAGAAGCTTCGCAAAAAAAATTGCCAATGGTGAAATGCGGAAATTCGCTGCGAATCCATGCCTGTCGAAAATATTCGCTCATCACTAATGGGAGGTATTCCCCCAAATGCTATAAGATATGTCATGGATATTTGGTATGTTGGGGTTACTAGGGGGGTTTGCACCGAATGCAAATGCACCGAATCCCGGATTCGGTTCGGAATTTTGCAGAATCCATCAGGGTGGGTTTGGGGGTTCGGTTGAAACCAAAAAAGTGGGTTCGGTACATCCCTAGTTTTGGTTGCAACGTCTGTCAGGTTTCTTGTTATCCATCACAACTGGCAGACTCTGAAACTATTGGATGTGTTGGTTTTATAAGCAAATACAAAAAAAAAACCGTCCTTATATCCCTCTGACCCTCAATATTTAATTTTAAAGTCTGAATGAATTTGGAAACTTTAAGCTATAAAAGTCAACTTGCTTCCATGACCCATTTCTTGCCGTCGGATTAATCCGTTGTTGCCGTCTCCTTCTCGGAACACAAAGACCTACATTGATTTTGACAAGTGCGAGGTTTATCTATGCCCAATGGAAGGGGGTATTGTGTTAATTAATTTAACAGATGACAGTGCAGCAGGTATCCCAGCGCAGAGAGCCTAAAAATATGCGCGAGAAATATTGCTGTGAAATTAGAACTGACATGTACAGTATTGTAATAAGTACATAGGAACCCATGAACTTCTATTTGAGAACGGGACTAATATGTGTAATGCTTTCATTGAGTCTTGTTCTTAGTTTAATGGAGATGTAAAGGCTGATGTATAAACTTTCAAGTTTTTATCTAAATCTGATTGTGTAAAAAATTGGGAATAAACACAATTGACTTTTTTTTCTATTGAAAATTCACCGCGGCAAGATTTGCCACACGTCAAAAAAGACGCGGTAGTGTCAAAATGGGTGGAGTCATGGCAAAATAGTCAAGGTCGAGGATTTTTCGCTGTTTCGCAATTTTTTTTTTTCACAACAAAAATTGTTTTGTTTCATTTCTTTTTACGAATTTGAGTGTTTCAATAAACTTGAGAAACTCGAGAAAAATAAGATATCTTGAATGCTAAAACAAGACCCTTTATTAACTTTTATAGAGGTCTCCAAGGTTTTAACTGCTAAATAGTGATAAGTAGTGATGAGCGAATCTGTCCTGCTTTGCTTTGCCGGAAAATTAGCGAAACGGGGAAAAATCCTCGAAATGCGTTTGTTGCGGGACTTTTTTGTTGCGTGACTTTTTTGTCGCCCACGTTTATTTTGGCACAACCGCACCTATTTGCAGTGACTGCACTTATTTTGACATGACCATGTCTAAGCATAGCATCATTTTGTCCCCTGTTTCTATCATATAATAATGTTTCTGCTAAAGTTGATTTCGTTAAGTGACTTTAAGGCTGAGTAATTTGGTTCAAGTTGGTTTCATTCTTTTCCAATCTGTACATTGAGCAAAACTTTAAAAAATATATTATTTTTAAAGGAGAAGGAAAGTGATTTTGGCATTTTACTGGCAACACTAAATTTATGCAGAAAGCATTACCATACCTGAGTAAAGAGCCCTAGAAACTCCCTCCGTTTGTTTAAGATTGCAGCTGCCATTTAAGCTTGGGCTTCATAGCTTCCTGCTGCAGCTTTAGCCCTTATAGCTCAGATTACACATTCCTATGGGTGGGGGGGAGTGAGTTTTATGAATTCTTATGGGAGGGGGGAGTTGCAGAAGGGAGAGAGGAGAGAGCTGTGCAGACTCTGGCCCTGGGAATGAAGGATTTTTCTGAGAGAGGAAGTCAGATACCCAATGAACATGTTTACAAAAAAGGAGACAAGAAATACTGTTTCTTTTGATAGAGGACTCAGTGCAGTGTTTCTGTGAGTGCTTATGGCTGTATTTACATAGACCTTTCTGATAAAGCTTACTTAATTTTTACCTTTCCTTCTCCTTTACGGGCTTGTTCCTTACCTTTTCCTTGGCCGATGCTGTGCAGCTGAAATCATATAAAGAATTGAGGCAGGCTTTTATGTTATTTTGAACCAAACAAACAAACCAGGTGTAACAAGAATGAACTATATAAATAGGAAGCGCATTATCTCTGAACAACACAGTCGGCTCACAGCTGTTCCACTTCCATCTTTATGATCTTATTGTTTTTATAGTCAATGCAAGTCTCCCTGTATAACCTATTCATACTGTATGTATACACAAATACATATAGCAAAAACCATTGTTTTGCTCCTTGGCTTCCATTCTCAAGGAGGTTCTCATTCAAAATCCAGATCCATATAGTAACACATCCAAGGAAATACATACGATTGTATTCAATTAAGCAGAAATGCTAAAGGACAAAGCTGCTGTGTTGACAAAGAGCTTGACTGATGATTTATCAAGAGGGGTCCTGCTTTCAGAGCTGAGACTATCTAACACACACAGAGGAGGTCCTATTGACCCAGCTGCCATGGTAGTCCTTCATTACAGCTAATTTATCGCTTGTATCTCATCTATTGGTCATATTGATTGTATGAGCTACTGTTTCAGCAGGGATCTGGCAGGAACCATGCTTTACGAATATAAGCAGGTTCTTCACTTATACATGTATGTTTATTTGTATAAACACAAGCATTTTAGGAAGGTTTTTGTAAAACTAAACCATGAAATGTAGATTGTTGGAATTGCTCAATTACAGATATGGACTTAATGAGAAATGTTAGGTGATTAAATAATTATACTTTGCTTGTTGATGGTTGAAAGCGTTCCAGTCTGCATATTTAATTCACCTGTTGCTTTAGGTATTTAATCCAGAACTTTCTATTCTGTTACAATAATATTATTAAGATTCTTATCTATGTCTTCATGTATATGTTAGATAATGGCCTGAATAATCTGTAAAATAAGTCCTTATACATAGTGCTGGGTGATAACATCAGTAAAATATATGGAAAATATAAGGATAGTAGAAGTCAACTTGGAGTTCAATAACCTTTAGGAAGGACCTGTGGGGTAACTTCTAATATCCTTATTTTTTACAATAGGAGGTATAGGCATGGGATCCCTTATCCAGAATGCTCGGGACCTAGGGTTTTCTGGATAAGGGGTCTTTCCGTAATTCGGATCTCCTACCTTAAGTCTACAAAAAAATGATTTAAACAGTAATTAAACCCAATAGGATTGTTTTTCCTCCAATAAGGATTACTTATATCTTAGTTGGGATCAAGTACAGGTACTGTTTTATTATTACAGAGAAAAGGGAATCATTTAACCATGAAATAAACCCAATAGGGCTGTTCTGCCCCCAATAAGGGGTAATTATATCTTAGTTGGGATCAAGTACAGGTACTGTTTTATTATTACAGAGAAAAGGGAATCATTTAACCATTAAATAAACCCAATAGGGCTGTTCTGCCCCCAATAAGGGGTAATTATATCTTAGTTGGGATCAAGTACAGGTACTGTTTTATTATTACAGAGAAAAGGGAATCATTTAACCATGAAATAAACCCAATAGGGCTGTTCTGCCCCCAATAAGGGGTAATTATATCTTAGTTGGGATCAAGTACAGGTACTGTTTTATTATTACAGAGAAAAGGGAAACCATTTTTAAAAACGTGAAAATGTTGAGCGTCAAAAAAAAAATTGTCGCCCGCGGCTATTCTTTTGACGCCTGTGGCTATTCTTTTGTTGCGCGGCTATTCTTTTGTCACCCGCGGCTATTCTTTTGTCGTGCGGCTATTCCTTTGATGCTCGCGGCTATTCTTTTGACACCCGCGGCTATTCTTTTGTCGCGCGGCTATTCTTTTGTCGCCCACGGCTATTCTTTTGACGCCCGCGGCTATTCTTTTGACGCACGACTATTCTTTTGATGCAGGCAACAATTTTTGGCCGCGCGGCAAATTTTCCCATCCGTTTCACGAAACAATCCACCAATGGCGAAACACAGAAATTTGCCGCAAACCCATGCCTGACGAAACATTTTGCACATCATTAGAAATTAAGTTAGGGCCAAGTTAGAAGTACCTTTGCAGAAGCAGGAATGAACTAACATACATTTATCCCTCAATATTTCCAGTCCGTGTCCCTTTAACCGCCCTCAATGTATCTTCAGTTATTTACCAGGCAGCAGAATGTCTTGACTTCTGCACAATACATATATCATAAATAGAATCTCGGGCGTATTTGGAAACAAGTTGAGCTGCAGATAGGATCGGGTTGTCAACAGAAGGTTGTGTTTCAACTCTCATGGGTTTGTCTCATTCGCCAGATTTGATAACAGCGCAGAACAATTACATCCATTGTAATGTCATTGCAGTCATTTAAACACATTCGCCGCGCTGAATAGGTCTATTGATTCTGCTTTGCATGTGTTAGCAAGTTTGGTGCGTAATCCAGGGTTGTTTGGTGTCCTTGTGTGCGATGACAGGATAATTGCAACTCAATGACATATGGAAATAGGGAGACAATAATTATCAGAGGTCATTCAAAAACTGATCGGCCGACTCGCTAAGCGAAATAAAACAAATAGATAATGCCATCTCTGGATCCGGAATGACTCCAATTTGTTTGTTTTATTATTATTACAACAAAAGAAATGGCTCCCAATGGAAAGCCTCCCTTTGCCGCGGTGTATTTATAACAACTCGGTGCCAAGGTTATATTCCGTTGCGGAGGGTTTCAGCCGCCGCTCTATCGCTTTTACTCGGCAATTATGAGTTGCGCAGAAACGCGTAAAAACAAAGGGTGCATACGTTATTGTCATTGCGTGCCCGTTTAGAAGCAGAATGGTTTAGAGGGATGTCTGCAGTCGGAACTGACATTTCATAAACTGTCAAAACAGGCAGTCGGAATGATGGGATAATTTTCTCTTTTCTTGCAATACCTTGGGTCTCTTTCATAGTCGCACAAAGCCTGTGTATCTCTTTGGATACAAAAATTACAATGTTTGAGATGTTTCCAGCTGCCTTCTTTTCATGGTTTTCATTTTGTTTTTAAATGGCCACAGTGGAAGAATTCCAATTCAGTTCTGTTGCATTAAAGAAGCTTTTTATAAAGAATTACTAAATATTTGTTACATTGTTACATAGTTACATAGAGTTGAAAAAAGAGTCCATCAAGTTCAACCCTTCCAAGTAAACCCAGCACACATAAACCCATACTGACCTATCTATCCACTCACATACAGACCCACACTGACCTATCCACTCACATACAGACCCATACTGACCTATCCACTCACATACAGACCCATACTGACCTATCTATCCACTCACATACAGACCCACACTGACCTATCTATCCACTCACATACAGACCCATACTGACCTATCTATCCACTCACATACAGACCCATACTGACCTATCTATCCACTCACATACAGACCCACACTGACCTATCTATCCACTCACATACAGACCCACACTGACCTATCTATCCACTCACATACAGACCCATACTGACCTATCCACTCACATACAGACCCATACTGACCTATCTATCCACTCACATACAGACCCATACTGACCTATCTATCCACTCACATACAGACCCATACTGACCTATCTATCCACTCACATACAGACCCATACTGACCTATCTATCCACTCACATACAGACCCACACTGACCTATCTATCCACTCACATACAGACCCATACTGACCTATGTATCCACTCACATACAGACCCACACTGACCTATCTATCCACTCACATACAGACCCATACTGACCTATCTATCCACTCACATACAGACCCACACTGACCTATCTATCCACTCACATACAGACCCATATTGACCTATCTATCCACTCACATACAGACCCACACTGACCTATCTATCCACTCACATACAGACCCATACTGACCTATCTATCCACTCACATACAGACCCATACTGACCTATCTATCCACTCACATACAGACCCACACTGACCTATCTATCCACTCACATACAGACCCACACTGACCTATCTATCCACTCACATACAGACCCATACTGACCTATCCACTCACATACAGACCCATACTGACCTATCTATCCACTCACATACAGACCCATACTGACCTATCTATCCACTCACATACAGACCCATACTGACCTATCTATCCACTCACATACAGACCCATACTGACCTATCTATCCACTCACATACAGACCCACACTGACCTATCTATCCACTCACATACAGACCCATACTGACCTATGTATCCACTCACATACAGACCCACACTGACCTATCTATCCACTCACATACAGACCCATACTGACCTATCTATCCACTCACATACAGACCCACACTGACCTATCTATCCACTCACATACAGACCCATATTGACCTATCTATCCACTCACATACAGACCCATACTGACCTATCTATCCACTCACATACAGACCCACACTGACCTATCTATCCACTCACATACAGACCCACACTGACCTATATATCCACTCACATACAGACCCACACTGACCTATCTATACACTCACATACAGACCCCCACTGACCTATCTATTCACTCACATACAGACCCACACTGACCTATCTATCCACTCACATACAGACCCACACTGACCTATCTATCCACTCACATACAGACCCACACTGACCTATCTATCCACTCACATACAGACCCACACTGACCTATCTATCCACTCACATACAGACCCACACTGACCTATCTATCCACTCACATACAGACCCACACTGACCTATCTATCCACTCACATACAGACCCATACTGACCTATCTATCCACTCACATACAGACCCACACTGACCTATCTATCCACTCACATACAGACCCATACTGACCTATCTATCCACTCACATACAGACCCACACTGACCTATCTATCCACTCACATTGGACATGTTTAATTGTGGCTTCTTGCACTCTGTTTTTTGTGAGATTACTTGGAGGTTTATTTTCAATCTGTATTTAGAAGTTAAGTTGTATTTATTTGTCTTGATTCTTACATAAGTTCATTCATCTAGCTGTTAGTGATTGCCACAATGGCACCAGTTTTTTTTTGGTAACACCTGATGGCATTACAATTGTTCTCGCCCTGGCATTGCCTTTCATTGTGTACTTGGGTACAAATCATGTACTTTTGAAAGTTGCACTGAATTTAATTACTAGTTATTAGCTAGTGAAATACTTATCTCATCTGTCAACGGCTTTGAGCTGTTAAGGCCTAGTATTGAATAGGCCTCATGGTTTTACTACTGCAAATATATGTATCCATTTGCATAGCTTTATGATAGTATTCAATATACCCGCATACAACCATTATGCTACGTGACAAATATTAGCAGCTTAATAACATGTGGTTAAGCTACGTGACATTATCAAAACAAAAAGAGAAAATTATTTGGCAGCAACACCCCCAACAGGAGGTTGAGATATTGTTATAACTTGAGAAACTTATACTTGAGAAAACTTAGAGAGAACCTTGCCTGGAGACTATTCTTAATGACCAACAAATGATGAGGTATATATTATTAGTGATGAGCGAATTTTCCAGGCATGGATTTGCAGTGAATTGCCGCATTTTGCCATTGGCGAGTAGTTTTGCGAAACTTCTGTGAAATTTGCAGTGGGAAAAATCGCCACGCGTCCAAAAAAAATCCGTTGTGCGTCAAATTGGACTTGGTCGCGTCAGAAAATGGCGCGGGCATGTAAAAAAAATGTGCAGGCGACAAAAAAAAGAAAACAGCAGGCGACAAAATAGACATGGGCAACAAAAAAAAAATGCGCGGCAAATGCGTTTCACGATTTTTTTGCAGTTTTGCAAATTTTCGTGCCATTTCTCGAATTTTATCGAGAAGCAAAATGGGACAGATTCACTCATCACTATACAGTATATTATCCAATCACGTTGAGACACATGAAACTGATATGTTACCTAGTTAATAAAACCCATTGTAATGACCAGTTGGGGAGAGATCTGTCCAAGCTGCCTAATGTTCTTGTATTCTGGGCTTGATCGATAAAGCTTCCTTCTCTGTTGAAATAATTGTTGAGACTGAAGCCCTTTGGGGAACCTACCACTGGATATTAGGACCCCAACAGGGCCCATTTTCACCCCTTTGTGCATGTATGTTTTTTTAAATAATATACCGTATATACTCGAGTATAAGCCAATCTGAATATAAGCCGAGGTACCTAATTTTACCTACGAAAACTGGAAAAACTTATTGACTCGAGTATAAGCCTAGGGTGGGAAATGCAGCAGCTACTGCTAAGTTTCAATAATCAAAATATATATTTAAAAAAATATATATTAATATATATTATATTATGTAATTTTTAAATATATATGTCAAAGAAACACGGTTAAACTAGCTCTGTAAGTGGAGAAGAGGGTCAACAAAAACAATATGAGTACTACCCCACACTCATTGTGCATTGGCAAACTTGCTGCAGACCCGGTCCCGGAGGACACATAAGGGAAAATAAATATGGGAGTGGGCCAGGGCACTGGAGGATCTGGCTGTGGGTGGCCTAATTTGCACACAAAGGACAAAGGGTGCTAGCCTGGAGGGACCCATGGCACCCGACTCAAGTATAAGCCGAGGGTGACTCTTTCAGCACATTTTGGGTGCTGAAAAACTAGGCTTATTTGCCTATTTATACAACCAAAATTTTGGTTAAGTTCCATTTTGGCCAATTTCTTATTTTTTGTCTTTTCAAAGCAACTCGAGAAGCTCAGGTTGGACCCGTCCGTGTTGAAACTGCGAAAGAAAATCATGTTTTTTAATTGCTTTTCCCTTTATGTTCTCACATTTTCTAAAAGGAGCTGCAATGAGCGTTTTTATTACCATTGTAACCATGAATAATAATCTTAATTGTGTTGTTGATTTCCTAAAAATAACTCCTGTTTGCGGCACAAGCCGATATGCAAAAGCTTTTATATTTTGAGTTTTCAAATCCCTTTTAATGAGCTGTTTTCCAGCATTATGATAGCAGAATATTTTCTTTAAGCTCCACTAGAGAATGCGCAGCGCCGACAGTAAAAGCCAGCACTTAACTAAATCCGGCACGGTGAAATATTAACCTAAAGTTCAACGTAACCCAAAGGAACTCGATGCTAACTGATAAAATGCCATCCCTTCTGCCTTGTGATATAGTGTTTAAATAGCACTTTGGGTCAAGCAAAGTACTGCAAAATCTCATTTTCCCGCGGTAACTGCTAAACAGGAAAGAAAGGTTTGGTGACAGGTAAATCCACTAGAGACCCCGATGCCCAAACCTGCATGGAAATCAAGCACTTCCAAGATCTGCGGTATAATTAGAACTTGTAGCAGTTGTATAATTAACATGACTGAATGTGAGCCAAGGATCCTGTGCGTGCAGAATCGCATTAGGCCCATAAAACCGGAGTTCCATCTGCTCCGCACACTGGCTCCATTGTCTATACAGTCTCTTTACACTATTAGTTTGGGTATGTTTAACCCAGTTTGATACAAAGGAGTATGCCAATGAAATTTGGGAAAACAATGACAAAGATAAAAATGAATGATGGAATATATTAATATGAACGCTCCACATGGTGTTTCATTTGCCTTTTTCTTGTTTTTCATCTCAGTAGGGCAGATTGGGTCTTTACTGACAAAATGATGTACAAAAGACCATAATATCCAACAGGAAATCATCTTAATACACCAATAATAATTATGACAACAACAATAACAGTCATTTTAATGAAACCACTGTCATAAATGGTTTTCTGAATGCTCAGAATATCTGGTATTTAGCTTAGCTCTTTATTTATTTATTTATTGCATAAATCAAAGGTCAACTAAGCCAATCCATTTTGAGAAAACTGGGAAGTGCAATTTATATTTGGATCACATAATTCCGCTCACAGATACTTCACTTTAACAGCTTTTTCATAATGAGTTAGAAGTAACTGTTGCTTGTACCTTGCTAAACAGTTTCCTGATGCTCCACACCGGCATGGAGTTACAGTGTTATCTTGATTCACAAACAAATCATTAGGGTTGAGGAGACTGCCTCATACAGATACTTATTAACAAAAGGAATTCTGGGAATGAATCCCAAAGAGCTCCAAAAGGCTTATCCTATAGGCCAATGATCCCCAACCAGTGACTCGTGAGCAACATGTTGCTCCCCAACCCCTTGGATGTTGCTCTCAGTGCCCCCAAACCAGGGAGTTATTTTTTAATTCCCTTATCCAGAAGACCCCAGGTCCTGAGCATTCTGGATAACAGACATAACATAACCTGTATACTTTTTGAACCTGAACCTGGAGTTTAGAGATTCTTGTTGCTT
The DNA here is from genome assembly GCF_000004195.4 of Xenopus tropicalis. Lineage (NCBI taxonomy): Eukaryota > Metazoa > Chordata > Amphibia > Anura > Pipidae > Xenopus > Xenopus tropicalis. The sequence goes on along the minus strand of NC_030678.2, from coordinate 163,433,639 downwards.
TATTCATTGATGGAAAACAAATAGCTGATAAACAGTTAAGCTGCTCAGCAGGGCCAAATGCTAGTAGACATGGCGCCTCTCCGGTGGGTCTCCAACCTTAGGTGTAGCACAGCACTACCAAGTGCTTTTCAAATGACAACCAAGGGGTTCACTTGTGTCCAGAAACTCTGTAAATGATTCCTTTTGTCACTCGTAATGTCAAAAATCGATTTCTGTCTACACCCAGGCAAGCAGGATAACAGCGAGTAGCTGTGATGCTATTATACTCTTTTGTTTGTTCAAGGGAAACATCTATGGAGGATGAGATAATTTCGGATAAATAAGGTGCATTTTCCCCTTACGGTAATCCATTTCCAGGTTGGAACTTGGCAGCTGTACTTACCTTTTATATGTCACGGAGTAAGTTTGTTTATAAAATAATGGAATACTTTGAACTGGATGCAGAGGGCTATTTGTCAGATATTTAAAAGGAACTTCAAGATGAACATTCTCAATTGCTTACTTGTCTCGGATAAAGAGGGCTAAATGGGGTTGAATGTACTTAAATAAGATTGATGCGTTAGGGAGAACAACCTGTTTTTCTTTGCTTGAAACCTGATTCTAACATGTAGTTCCAGGATAGATACCTTTTCAGACTGATAAATGATTTCTGTGGTCATTTTACATTCAACGCGATATTAATTTGATCATTCAAGCGTAATGCATTGTCCTTTAGTTGCAAACAGCTCTGCTTATCTCGCTACTGTTAAAAAGGGATAAAATTAGCGATGAGCAATAATTTTTAGCAGGCACGGATTCACAGCCAAATCCCACACATGTTTTCACAAACCTGCCGCAAAAATTTGCCATGAAAAAAATTGCAGAGACAATAGAGTCGCCAAGATAAAAGTGCCACTGAGACAAAAAATGGCTATTGACTTCAGGGTATTTGGAGTAAAAAAAAAAAGTTGCCCGCGTAAAATTTGTTGTGTGTAAAATGTGTCGCCTATTGACTTCAATGTGTTTCGCAAATTTTATTGCCATTTTGCAAATTTTTCAGCAGCTTTGTGGATTTCCATGGGACAGATTTTCTCATCACTAGATAAAATTATATAGTGAAATAACCTCAAAAAAACTCTAGAATAGTTGGAGACTGATAATCAGACATTAGGGGTTGTAATGAAAAATAATTTTTGCCTGGTTTTGCCCTAAAAAATGCCTATAGACTCCAATTGGTACAAAAAAAGTTGGGCAGAATGGAAATATTTGCCATGAGAAAACACCCGTTGACTTCAATGTGTTTCTAGAATTTTATCCATTTAACATATTTTCTGGCAAAATGGGACAGATTTGTTCATCACTATTTAGAAGACAATTAGGAATGCAACAGTAGTGTGCAAAGTGCAATTTTGGATGCAAATCATCATGGTTTGTTTTACATATAATGAAGCATTTCCCCCTAGAATTCCAGTATAATTGCACACCACTTCAAACTGCATTAGGCGCAATGCTTCCCAGTGAATTACAGAGGCTATTCCACTTATGTTTTGATGCAAAAAGTTGTGTCTAGGATTTTCAGAGTAGAGGTTGCACAACATCTGGAGCAAACATTCAAAACTGCATTTGCATCCAATTCACTGTGTGTAAATCTGGTGCACCTATTCATGCAACCTGCTGAAGGGACCTCGGAGCTACCGCCAGGTCCAGGTTGGTGGTAACTCCACAGTTTCCCTACCCACTGCTTTATAATAAACCATGTCCACGAGACTCCAATGGGGTTGATTTAGAGTGCAGAACAAAGTTTGTGAGGGCAACAAAAGGCTGCAGATGGGCATTTTTTTACACTTACAGAATGTCCATATGCATTTTAACTCAGTTTCAGAGCACAGAGACCAGCAGCTAGCACCTTACATAAATTACAAAGTGCCATTGTGATTGGATTAGTGGCTGAGTACATATGCGGAATACTTCCCATACCAGTTAGTTGAACTGAAGAAGCTGCTCGGATGAGTAGTGAAAGGTCTTCAGTGATGACTTAACAAGTCCAGTTGCTTAATACTTATACTTATACTAGATATACCATGACCTGGATGAATGAAAATCTTCATAGTCACACCTTAGATAGAGCACTCTATCCAAGAGGCTTAGGTGGAGGGTGGCACATAGACATTCCCCCTACAGGTCCTCCCTAGGTCAGATGGTGAGGACAGGGAATGTCTGAACCTCCTCACACTACCCTCTGATCCTTGTGCCAGATTTTTTCCATCCGGTACAAGGAGAGAAGTGAAGGTTTCCCAAGGTGCTTGTTACGTAAGGTGTGTGCTCTTTTGCCCTCTTAGAGTTCTAGCTCATGCTTCCTGGTGACTTGTAAATGACCCGTTCTTTAAATTTAGATGCATCTAATAGAAGAAAAAAAAATTAAATTTCTATATATGCTTTCCAATTTCTATTGTGGATTTACTGACACTGCTCCCAGTTTCTACCTAGCTAATGGCCAAAGGTTCTCCACCACTCTGGGCATGGCCTATCATGCCACAGTGTTATATAGGAAACAGACAAGGGTAGTAATGATCAAATTTTGTTCGCCAGGCATGGATTCGCAGCGAATTTCCGCATTTCGCCAATGGCGAGTTGTTTCGCGAAAGTTACGGGAAAAAAAATTGCAGCGGAAAAACTCGTTGAAATTTTTTTTTTGTTGTGCGTCAAATTGGTTGCGGCCGGGACAAAATTGGTCGCAGTCACGTAGAAAAGCGTGGGTGACAAAAAAAATAGGCGCAGGTGAGAAAAATAGACACAGACGTCAAAAAAGATGCAGGCGACAAAAAAATTGCGTGACAAATGCGTTTTGCAAATTTTTCGCCATTTCGCAAATTTTCTTGCTGTTTCGCGAATTTTATGGCAAAGCCAAGGGCCAAGGGCCATGACATGGTATCCATTACATAGAGGGTGCCTGAAAATGGCTGGAATAGAAATGACCTGGCATAGCCTCTATAGGAATAGCCTGCTTTGGGCTACATATGTTACTGGTACCTGGGTGATGTTGAGGACACAGTATCTTGACCTATTTCCATTCTAAATAGCATACTCTGTAAAATAAAGTAAAGTAATAGAGATTAGAGGGATTTGTATTCATCCAGTTTTTATTTTTGTTCATGTTTTCAGCAGTGGGTCGATCTCGCTCTTTTGTTGACTAGAAAAGTCCAGCCACCCGACATAGCAAAAAGCTTTTTTCCTAATGTGGTAGATGGAGAAAGGCAGGTATTTTTCTTTTTTGTCTATAACTGTGGCCTCTTAGCTCCGTGCGCTACTGTACAAAAAGCCCTTTAGTTCCTGCGTGGCAGGTATAATAAATTTATCTCTGAACAAACCCGTAGGTGGCTGGCTATGGCTCAGCACACAGCAGAAAATGGCTACCTATTAGGTCACCGTTGCCCGGTGTGTGGTACCATTTCAGGTATTCTCAGAACCATTACACATAGTTGTTTAATGCAGCTGTAAATACAGAGACAATTTCCAAGTAAGCATGTAATTTAGCAAAGGTTAATGCACAAGAACATTTCTGCACAATGTGAGAAGCTGTGCCTTCTGGCTTGTGCTCCTTGTGATTATTTACTTTTCTCCACATGCGATTTGATAAAAAAAACTCCTATGTGAAGTCACCGGGGAAGGAAGAAAGTGCTTTTTATACAAAAGAACATGAAACTTTCATCAAAATTATGAATGCCGAGTTGTTGTAATGAATGTTGATAAGTAGTGATAATGCGAAAGGGACTTTAGGATTTAAAGGAAAAGGCAAGGTATATTCTATAAATAATACTACAAGTGTAATAATATATTACTGTAGGGCAATGAACCCCAACCAGTGGCTCAGGGGCACCATGTTGCTCCCCAACCCCTTGGATGTTGCTCTCAGTGCCCCCAAACCAGGGAGTTATTTTTGAATTCCAGTAGCCCAATGACCCGTAGTAAAACGTAGGGAAGCAGGGGCATGACAGACGCGTTGGACAGACTTAGCCACTCCCAGTTGCAGGTGATTGGTTAGTTTGTAAGGGGTATAAAATGCTGGTAACTGTTCCCGCTTCTCACTCCATTTTAGTCAGCATAGTAAAACGCCCACCCTCCCTCCCTATAGAAGTGGAGGTAGCGGAGTGTCGTTGGCGGGGTGATTAAGTTGGGGGAAAGCAATGGTTGGGTTAGGAGGGGAGTTTTATAGTTAAGTGGGACTGGCATGCTTGGAACCTCAGGGGTAAGAAAGTGGATTAGGAGGTGAGTTTTATTGGGTAGTTGGTTCCGGGCCAGAAGGGCAGCTGGCAGCGCCAGTTGCGCTGCGCAGTTATTGGATTGTTACAGTGTTTGGCTATTTAAAAGTTGATTTGTTTGTTATACAAACATTTGTGTTATGTTTGAGATGTTGTTTCACATTTGTTATTTATGTTATGTTTTAAATTAAAACTTCACTTGTTGTTAATAAATTTTCTGCGGCCATTTTTATCCCAAGAATTGGTGTCTGTGTGTTTTATTGGGGATGGTAAGTAAAGAGGTAAAAGGGGGTTGTTGGTTGGGAGAAGGGCGGGTCAAGTTCCAACGTTGCTCATGTCATGACTTGGGGGCAAGTTTTGGTTGAATAAAAACAAGATTTCCTACCAAATAAAGCCCCTGTAAGCTGATAGTGTGCATAGAGGCTGCCTAATAGCCAATCACAGCCCTTATTTGGCTCCTCCATGAACTTTTATGGTGCTTGTGTTGCTCCCCAAGTCTTTTTACATTTGACTGTGGCTCACAAGTAAAAAAGTTTGGGGACCCCTGCTGTAGGAGCTGGTATGTGAAACCCAATGGTAAGCCCAGGGTTCTTTTGTGCCAGGGTGCAAGTGTAGAAGAGAGCATGTAGGTGCAAATAGAATGTATTTATCTGCCTTTTAGTGCCCAGTATTATACCTAGTGAATGTAAAGTAACATTATATAGATTACTAATTGGATTAAATCACTTCATGGTGGCAGCTGTTAGCCATCATTGTGTAGTCTCCGTTGAGTACTTGCCTTTTTTGGCAAGTACTTAGGATTGAAAAGAACATACTTAGTATCACCGAAAAAGTACAACATGACTGAAACTTATTCATGGTGCCTTTAGCCCTGTCAGTAGACTCCAGATCATGAAGGTGCCAGGTTAGTCTACAACAGGGCACTATCTAAATGGAGTTAAAATGTTCCTCCTTGCATGAATTTCTTCTGGATGCTTCAGTCTTCTCTAATACTTCAAAACCATAGTATACGTTCAATGGTATCTCTTTAAGCTGATCCTACTGGGTCATATTAATTATTGACTATATTCTGTATAAAAATTTCAGTGTGGTATAAAAATGCCACTGATCCACGGTGACCATACAAATAGTGCGGTGGGGGGGTTGTTTTGTTTCCAGAATGTCTATTGCTTTTGCATATAGGCTTCTCAATGACAGGTTCATGATTGCTAAGATGATTTTATATGAGCTTGTCAATGACAGATTCATGATTGCTAAGATTAAATCTATGCATTCTGCTGTTGACTCTCATCTTCATCTTTTCTACTCAACTGTCTTTGGAGCTTCTCATAATAAGTCTAAAACAGACAGCTTCAGTTCAGTCATTTGTGCTTCAAGTGTAAGGTCAGGCTTGATTTACATTTCTTTATTTTCTTTGCGGTCCGTGGTATTCTTAAAAGTTTTCACCAACACCAAAGTTCAAAGGAAAATACTTTTCCTGTCTGGCTTCTTTACTGATGAGCCTTCACATCCAAAATACCATAGCCTGGACAACTCAGATCTTTGTTTTTGTAAACACATCAGTACATTTGATCATATTTTCCAAGTCTTTCATCCTTATTCTATCAAGTGCCAATTTATGTTGCATTTTTTGGCGGCTGGATCCTTTATTGTTAGCTTTTGCCTCCTTGGATCAATTATTATCTACTTCTTCTACAGTATATCCTTATGATCCCCTCTAAAATTGGCTGCCTTTCCTACTGTCATAACCTTTGATTGTGGGGACTTCATAATTGCAAAGGTTGTTCATGTAATTTTCTTACAATGTTGAATTCTCATCATGTTTTTCTAGTCGTGTCTCTTTCATTACATGTTCAGCTCACAGACTTACATTATGCTGCCTTGTCTAACTCATTTACCAGGCTGTTTCTCCATTTATACTATGGATCTGGTTCTTGTGCAGTGTAGAGGTTTTTCATGAGAACACAAAGCGGTTTAGATACAAACCTTTTTTGTTGGGATATTGAAGATCAATACAGGTATAGGATCCCTAATCCGGAAACCCGTTATCCAGAAAGCTCCAAATTACGGAAAGCCTGCCTCCCATAGACTCAATTTTAATCAAATAATTCAGAATTTTGAAACTGTTTTTTTTTCTCTTTAGAGAGAAAAACTGCCTCCATTTACTAGAAAAATTTGTTGATCTCTGATTGTCTCACCATGTTGCATAACTTAACCCTAAACACATCAAAGTTAATTGAATATGGATAGGGATAAAAACAGATTTCAATAGGGGACAACTCTCTACACTGAGTGCTGAAATATGGTTAAGGAGTATAAATAAACCCAATAGGGCTGTTCTGCCCCAATAAGGGGTAATTATATCTTAGTTGGGATCAAGTACAGGTACTGTTTTATTATTACAGAGAAAAGGGAATCATTTAACCATTAAATAAACCCAATAGGGCTGTTCTGCCCCCAATAAGGGGTAATTATATCTTAGTTGGGATCAAGTACAGGTACTGTTTTATTATTACAGAGAAAAGGGAATCATTTAACCATTAAATAAACCCAATAGGGCTGTTCTGCCCCCAATAAGGGGTAATTATATCTTAGTTGGGATCAAGTACAGGTACTGTTTTATTATTACAGAGAAAAGGGAATCATTTAACCATGAAATAAACCCAATAGGGCTGTTCTGCCCCCAATAAGGGGTAATTATATCTTAGTTGGGATCAAGTACAGGTACTGTTTTATTATTACAGAGAAAAGGGAATCATTTAACCATGAAATAAACCCAATAGGGCTGTTCTGCCCCCAATAAGGGGTAATTATAGCTTAGTTGGGATCAAGTACAGGTACTGTTTTATTACTACAGAGAAAAGGGAATCATTTAACCATGAAATAAACCCAATAGGGCTGTTCTGCCCCCAATAAGGGGTAATTATATCTTAGTTGGGATCAAGTACAGGTACTGTTTTATTATTACAGAGAAAAGGGAATCATTTAACCATTAAATAAACCCAATAGGGCTGTTCTGCCCCCAATAAGGGGTAATTATATCTTAGTTGGGATCAAGTACAGGTACTGTTTTATTATTACAGAGAAAAGGGAATCATTTAACCATTAAATAAACCCAATAGGGCTGTTCTGCCCCCAATAAGGGGTAATTATATCTTAGTTGGGATCAAGTACAGGTACTGCTTTATTATTACAGAGAAAAGGAAATCATTTTTAAAAATTTTAAATTAAAATTATTTGCTTATAATGGAGTCTATGGGAGATGGCCTTTCCGTAATTCAGAACTTTCTGGATAACGGGTTTCCGGATAAGGGATCCCATACCTGTATATATCATTTTGTACCATGCTAGCCAGTTGAAAAGTTACAGGGTAAAACTTTTGATAGGATAAAAAAAAAAATAATCTCTAAAATGCTTTTACAAAAGTAGTTTTTCTGTCATATGAAAAAAATGCACCGAAGAAATATTTCAAGCAACACTTTTTAACATTAATCTGATTAATGAAGGAAAGTACAATTAAAAACAGCTTAATCTATGATTGTCTGCTTCTTCTTTGCTGTTAAAATAAATAACTTGCCAATGAAATACTTCATTTTGAAAGCACTCTATAACCTTTTATGTTTTGAGTTATTGAAAATCCCAAGGGTAAAAGGGCACACTCTCATTGTATTCTGTAGGTTCTTTTTGTATCCAGGATTAAATGAAATGACATTAAGTCAGGCCATTAAGAAAACATTCATAAACTTCATTTTATTGTGCTCCCTTTTATAAAACAAATGTAAAATATCTTTTAGGATAAAACAGAGATGCAAGGACTATTTCTCAGACGGTTAGTTTAATAGATGCAGCAGCGTGTCACTGAGTCCTGACCCCATACTCCTGCTTTTGTGTCTCAATTCCAGCAAATAATCAAAGTCATGGTTATGTATAAGCTGGTATTTTTCTTACAGAACAAAACTCAAAATAAAACGTTTAATGACTGTCAGTTCTAGGTAGTGATAAAGATAAATAGATAAATAGCAGGTATAGTAGGGAGAGATGGTGCCTATAGTAGCAGTGGGGGGATAATAGCCTCTGGGAAGGGACTGGGGCTGTGGGATAGCAGGTATAGTAGGGAGAGATGGTGCCTATAGTAGCAGTGGGGGGATAATAGCCTCTGGGAAGGGACTGGGGCTGTGGGATAGCAGGTATAGTAGGGAGAGATGGTGCCTATAGTAGCAGTGGGGGGATAATAGCCTCTGGGAAGGGACTGGGGCTGTGGGATAGCAGGTATAGTAGGGAGAGATGGTGCCTATAGTAGCAGTGGGGGGATAACAGCATCTGGGAAGGGACTGGGGCTGTGGGATAGCAGGTATAGTAGGGAGAGATGGTGCCTATAGTAGCAGTGGGGGGATAATAGCCTCTGGGAAGGGACTGGGGCTGTGGGATAGCAGGTATAGTAGGGAGAGATGGTGCCTATAGTAGCAGTGGGATAATAGCATCTGGGAAGGGACTGTGGCTGTGGGATAGCAGGTATAGTAGGGAGAGATGGTGCCTATAGTAGCAGTGGGGGGATAATAGCCTCTGGGAAGGGACTGGGGCTGTGGGATAGCAGGTATAGTAGGGAGAGATGGTGCCTATAGTAGCAGTGGGGGGATAATAGCCTCTGGGAAGGGACTGTGGCTGTGGGATAGCAGGTATAGTAGGGAGAGATGGTGCCTATAGTAGCAGTGGGATAATAGCCTCTGGGAAGGGACTGGGGCTGTGGGATAGCAGGTATAGTAGGGAGAGATGGTGCCTATAGTAGCAGTGGGGGGGATAATAGCCTCTGGGAAGGGACTGGGGCTGTGGGATAGCAGGTATAGTAGGGAGAGATGGTGCCTATAGTAGCAGTGGGATAATAGCCTCTGGGAAGGGACTGGGGCTGTGGGATAGCAGGTATAGTAGGGAGAGATGGTGCCTATAGTAGCAGTGGGGGGATAATAGCCTCTGGGAAGGGACTGGGGCTGTGGGATAGCAGGTATAGTAGGGAGAGATGGTGCCTATAGTAGCAGTGGGGGGATAATAGCCTCTGGGAAGGGACTGTGGCTGTGGGATAGCAGGTATAGTAGGGAGAGATGGTGCCTATAGTAGCAGTGGGGGGATAATAGCCTCTGGGAAGGGACTGGGGCTGTGGGATAGCAGGTATAGTAGGGAGAGATGGTGCCTATAGTAGCAGTGGGGGATAATAGCCTCTGGGAAGGGACTGGGGCTGTGGGATAGCTGGTATAGTAGGGAGAGATGGTGCCTATAGTAGCAGTGGGGGGATAATAGCCTCTGGGAAGGGACTGGGGCTGTGGGATAGCAGGTATAGTAGGGAGAGATGGTGCCTATAGTAGCAGTGGGGGGATAATAGCCTCTGGGAAGGGACTGGGGCTGTGGGATAGCAGGTATAGTAGGGAGAGATGGTGCCTATAGTAGCAGTGGGGGGATAATAGCCTCTGGGAAGGGACTGGGGCTGTGGGATAGCAGGTACAGTAGGGAGAGATGGTGCCTATAGTAGCAGTGGGGGATAATAGCCTCTGGGAAGGGACTGGGGCTGTGGGATAGCAGGTATAGTAGGGAGAGATGGTGCCTATAGTAGCAGTGGGGGGATAATAGCCTCTGGGAAGGGACTGGGGCTGTGGGATAGCAGGTACAGTAGGGAGAGATGGTGCCTATAGTAGCAGTGGGGGATAATAGCCTCTGGGAAGGGACTGGGGCTGTGGGATAGCAGGTATAGTAGGGAGAGATGGTGCCTATAGTAGCAGTGGGGGGATAATAGCCTCTGGGAAGGGACTGTGGCTGTGGGATAGCAGGTATAGTAGGGAGAGATGGTGCCTATAGTAGCAGTGGGGGGATAATAGCCTCTGGGAAGGGACTGGGGCTGTGGGATAGCAGGTATAGTAGGGAGAGATGGTGCCTATAGTAGCAGTGGGATAATAGCCTCTGGGAAGGGACTGGGGCTGTGGGATAGCAGGTATAGTAGGGAGAGATGGTGCCTATAGTAGCAGTGGGGGGATAATAGCCTCTGGGAAGGGACTGGGGCTGTGGGATAGCAGGTATAGTAGGGAGAGATGGTGCCTATAGTAGCAGTGGGGGGATAATAGCCTCTGGGAAGGGACTGGGGCTGTGGGATAGCAGGTATAGTAGGGAGAGATGGTGCCTATAGTAGCAGTGGGGGGATAATAGCCTCTGGGAAGGGACTGGGGCTGTGGGATAGCAGGTATAGTAGGATCAAATAATTACAATCATCAAATTATTTTTGCACTGTGCCCTCAAAGGCAGAAACTGATACAACTGTACTGCTTTAACCAGCAAGAATAGTTTTCCCTTTAAAAGTAACTTACAGTATGATCTTTTGCTCAAACACAGTCAGACTGTTGTGATAAAAATAACAGTATTTCTGCTCAATAGGATTTAATGCTCATCTGACATTCTGCATCTCTGCCTTCCACTATACATTTTCCTTTATGTGCATTCAACTCTGGATCCTATGAATTGAGAATGCTTAATGCAGCAATAGTGTTACTTGCCATCCAATAAGAAATGCCTCTTTGTTGCTACAGTGAAGTGCCTTGCTAGAGAAAATGGGGCATCCATTTATCTATAGAAAATATTCCATTCTGCGCAATGTTTCAAGTGCTCCAAACGAAGCATGTTGCTGGTGCTATTATATCCCAGAGGCATCATCAGTGGTGGAGGTCAAATGGGACACCTGTTAGTAAATGATCATTGACGTAGAACTAAGAGGGGGCCATTGAGGTTAAATGCCTACCCTCAGTAGATATCATATATATGTTTATGCCGTATTATTTCCTCTGCTCGTCACTTCTTATAGACAATGAAATCCATTTGATATTTTAGTTGCCTAGTTCCCATGTTTATGTTTTCTATCTAGTATCTACATTCTGCTGCCTAATTTAAAATAATGTGAATCAGTGACTCAGTTGGTATATGGTTAACATTGTGCTCTGATACAGTAAAGACCTCATTGTTTCATTTCTTTTTAGTCCAGTTGTCTATCTAGCTGGGTCATTGGCACCAGGTCCGATTGTTGCAGAGTTGCTTCTATATCAGTTATTCATAGTTACATATAGTTACATAGTTACATAGGGTTGAAAAAAGACCAGTGTCCATCAAGTTCAACCCATCCAAGTAAACCCAGCACCCACAACCCACACCTACCAATCTATACACTCGCATACATAAACTATAAATACAACCACTAGTACTAACTGTAGATATTAGTATCAGTATTCAGTAAGTGTTCCCTTTGGGATCTATTCAACCTCTTTCAAGTAGTCTCTTCCACTTTGCACTGGCTAAATTAGAGTATATTTAAGACAAGTCTTGTAGTTTGGTATGCTCTGGTAGGACTTATTTTGTATCTCATGGTCCTTAGGGGTTTTATGTTTTTTATTAAAAACTTCACAAGAAAAGATTAACATAACTCAGACTGACATTCTGGCCAATAATTCTAACTTACATTATACAACCAAAACTTCCCCCCCAAGTCCACTGGCAAAATGTCCTGATGAAAAACTGGACAAAAGCAGTCTCAGTTATAGAAAGAGTCTGTGCCTTTGTTGTGGATTTCCGATAGGGGATGATGGAAAATCAGAACTACAGTACATCCAGAGAAATGTGTTGCTCTCGGTGGTCTGAAGGAGCAAAAAAGTAGTGAGCTTGGCAGGTCTAGAAAGCACCAAGTCCCATGTAAGGACCAAGTCTAATAACAACGTTAACAATGACCCCCTGGTGATCACAGTTGAGACCACAAATAACTGGCATGCCAGGCAACAGCAAGCAGAATAAGGGCGGCTAAAGTGTGTTCTGGTATCATGGGATTGGGATGTGAATAGTGATGAGTGAATTTTTTTTGCCAGGCATGGATTCGCAGCAAATTTCTGCATTTCGCCATTGGAGATTTGTTTCGCAAAACTTCCGTGAAAATTGGGCACGGACGCGTCTTAATAAGGTGCGGTCACGTCCAAAAAACTCGGGCGACAAAAAAATAGATGTGGGTGTCAAAAAATATTGCGCGACAAATGCATTTCGTTAATTTTTCGCAGTTTCGCGAACTTCATGGCGAAGCGAAATGGACAGATTCGCTCATCACTAGATGTGAATCTTGGCTAGCTGGAGATGGGGCATGGTGTGTAGCAGGCATAGGAAGGGGACTTTCCTTGCCAGATCCTTACCAGATCATTTGTAAAATTGGTGATATGCTTAGAAATAGATTGACAAAATCAGAATAAAATCAAAATATATCTCAAGCCCCTTTTCACTCATGTTCTCTAGTGATAAGTGAATCTGTCCGTTTCCATGAATTCACAAATCTTTCCAAAGATTCAATAAACAGCGAAAATGATGCGCCAAATTTGGTCGCTAGTTTTGCGAAAAAATCCACCAATGGCAAAATTCGGAAATTTGTAGCGAATCCATCCCTGGCGAAAATTCCGGCCATCACTATTCATCTCAGAAGGTTCTTCTTGCATTGCTCCTTGTCCTGATGGACATACAAGCTGGAGATGCCACCTTTACTTTATGTCTGTTTAGGTAACAACGGGCAAATGGCTCAAACTATGGATCAGACCTTTATAACTGTCATTTCATAATGTGTTTTCTCAATTGTGGGGAAGGCTCACAATTCAATTACGTAGCACTAGTGATGAGTGAATCTGTCCCGCTTCGCGAAACGACAAGAAAATTAGCGAAAAATTCATGAAACGCATTTTTTGCACTATTTTTTTTTTGTCGCCCTCGTCTTTTTGTCACTTGCAGCTATTTTTTGTCGCCCGCACTTTTTTTTATGTGACCGCGCTTTTTTTGACTCGGCCAGACCCTTTTTTTGCTCCCAATTTGACGCTCAACAAAAAAAAAAATTCCGCCCAATGAATTTTTCCGCAGCAAATTTTCACGGAAGGTTTGCGAAACAATTCGCCAATGACGAAATGCAGAAATTCACAGCGAATCCATTCCTGCCGAAAAAATTTGCTCATCGCTACATAGCACCTTTGGCAACTGAAAAATGGAAAGGTTCACTGACTTCAAATATAAAAATCATCTGTATGAACACCGATTCTCTATGTACTAAAAAAAAACCATTTTGCCTGGAATTGTAAGAATCAACAAACCAGCAATTAACAAAAATCGAACTGTTTCATTTCTCCTTTATCTTTTTTTTTTAGGTTTACAAGTTCCTAGGCAAAAAGTCTCCCGTCAAAACCATCATTTTGGATTAAATACATAGTAACATAGTAACATAGTAAGTTGGGTTGAAAAAAGACATACGTCCATCAAGTTCAACCATAATGCCTATACCTAACCTGCCTAACTACAAGTTGATCCAGAGGAAGGCAAAAAACCCCATCTGAAGCCTCTCTAATTTGCCTCAGAGGGGAAAAAATTCCTTCCTGACTCCAAGATGGCAATCGGACCAGTCCCTGTATCAACTTGTACTAAGAGCTATCTCCCATAACCGTGTATTCCCTCACTTGCTAAGAATCCATCCAGCCCCTTCTTAAAGCTATATAATGTATCAGCCAGTACGACTGATTCGGGGAGGGAATTCCACAACTTCACAGCTCTCACTGTAAAAAATCCTTTCCGAATATTTAAATGGAACCTCCCTTCTTCTAAACGGAGTGGGTGCCCTCGTGTCCGTTGGAAGGACCTACTGGTAAATAAAACATTAGAGAGGTTATTATATGATCCCCTTATATATTTATACATAGTTATCATGTCACCTCTTAAGCGCCTCTTCTCCAGTGTAAACAGACCCAACTTGGCCAGTCTTTCTTCATAACCGAGACTTTCCATACCCTTTACCAGCTTAGTTGCCCTTCTCTGGACCCTCTCTAGCTCAATAATGTCCCGTTTGAGCACTGGAGACCAAAACTGAACAGCATATTCTAGATGGGGCCTTACCAGTGCTCTGTAAAGGGGAAGAATAACCCCCTCCTCCCGTGAATCTATACCCCTTTTAATACAGCTCAGAACCTTGTTTGCCCTTGCAGCTGCTGCCTGGCATTGCTTGCTACAGCCAAGTTTATTATCTACAAGGACTCCAAGATCCTTCTCCATTATGGATTTGCCTAGTGCAGTCCCATTAAGGTTATACGGGGCTTGCATATTTTTACATCCCAGGTGCATGACCTTACATTTATCCACATTAAATCTCATCTGCCACTTAGCTGCCCAGATTGCCAGTTGGTCAAGATCCTGCTGCAGGGATGTCACATCCTGGATAGAATTGACTGGTCTGCAGAGTTTTGTGTCATCTGCAAACACTGATACATTACTCATAATACCCTCCCCTAAGTCATTTATGAACAAATTAAACAAAAGTGGACCCAGTACAGAACCCTGAGGGACCCCACTGAGAACCTTACTCCAAGTAGAGAATGTGCCATTAACAACCACCCTCTGTACCCGATCCTGTAGCCAGTTTTCTATCCATGTGCAAACGACTTCACTAAGACCAATAGACCTTAGCTTAGAAAGCAGTCGTTTGTGGGGAACGGTATCAAATGCTTTGGCAAAATCCAAATAGATTATATCTACTGCATCCCCACTGTCCAGCTTCTTACTTACCTCATCATAAAAAGCAATTAAATTGGTCTGACATGACCTGTCCTTCATAAAGCCATGCTGATTACTGCTCATAATGCCATTCTCCACTACATAATTTTGAATGTGATCCCTTAACAAGCCTTCAAATAACTTGCCCACCACGGATGTCAAACTTACAGGCCTATAATTGCCAGGCTGAGATCTTATTCCCTTTTTAAATATGGGAGTGACATTCGCCTTCTTCCAATCACTAGGTACCATACCTGATGAAAGAGAGTCTGAGAATATCAGAAACAAGGGCCACTGCAATTCTGCCCCTAGCTCTCTCAGTACCCGAGGGTGTATTCCATCTGGCCCAGGTGCCTTGTTTACATTTATCGTGTGTAACCCTTTAAGCACCATATCCTGTGCCAACCACTGTGTAGTTGGAGCTGAGGCAACAGTGAAGCTATTGGGTGAGACTTGGCCCACTGGCTCCTCTACTGTATACACAGAAGAAAAGAACTGGTTAAGCACATCTGCCTTTTCTGTATCCGCTGTAACCATATTGTTATTATAACTCAATGGGGCCACACCCTCAACCTGCATCTTTTTACTATTAATATACTTAAAAAACTTTTTGGGGTTAGTCTTGGCCTCGGCCGCGATGCGCTCCTCATTTTCTATCTTTGCCTTCCGGATTGCTGTTTTACAACACTTGTTATAGTGTTTATATTCATTAAACGCAGCTACTGTCCCCTCTGACTTATATTTCTTAAAAGCTTTCCTTTTTTTCCCTATTAACTTCTTTACCTCAGAGTTAAGCCACATAGGGTGATTCTTAACACTTCTACTTTTTCTTATTAATGGAATGAATTGAGAACAGTAATGATTTAATATCATTTTAAATGACAACCATTTCTGCTCTGTATTTTTATCAGAAAACATAATGCCCCAATCTATGCCCTGAAGCGCTGCCCTTAAGGAGCTAAAATTTGCCTTCCTAAAATTCAGTGTCTTTGTTGCCCCCGTGTAAATTTGTTTCCTGCACCAAACATCAAATGAAATAACATTATGGTCACTATTACCCAGGGGTTCAACCACTTGCACATTTGCTATACGTTCTGGGTCATTAGAGATCACTAGATCTAGTATAGCATTGTTCCTGGTTGGCTCCTCAACAACCTGTGACATAAAGTTGTCGTGCAGCAAGTTTATAAACTTGTTCCCATTTACTGTCCTGGCAGTACTATTGCCCCAGTCAATATCAGGGTAATTAAAATCCCCCATTATTATCACTTGCCCCAAACTAGCAGCCTTTTCTATTTGCAACAGGAGCTGGGCCTCCTCCTCTTCGCTTACATTAGGGGGTCTATAGCATACCCCTACAATTAGCTTGGTAGATTCTTTACTATCTGTGAGAAGCTCAACCCATAAGGATTCAGCTCCCTCTGTTACCCCCATCACTTCCTCCTTAATATTTGCTTTTAAGTCGTGCTTAATGAACAGACACACTCCTCCTCCTTTCCTATTGCCCCTGTCCCTCCGAAACAATGTATACCCCCCAATATTAACAGCCCAGTCATGAGACTCATTCAACCAAGTTTCAGCAACACCAATCACATCATATTTTCGCTCCAACGCCAGTACCTCCAGCTCTCCCATTTTACCAGTCAGACTCCTTGCATTGGTAAACATACATTTAATACTGGTTCCGGCGTGAGAATGACGTGTAAACAACTTATGGGCCTCCCTGCCATTATCAGTATCCCGAAGCAAGTCTCCTCCCCCAATTTTCCTTACTATGCCCACTACCTCATCTATCCTGTCTACCACAGAATTTCCCGCTGCACCCTCCCCCCCCACTCCTAGTTTAAAATCTCCTCCAACCCTCTAGCCATCTTTTCCCCCAAAGCAGCTGCCCCATCATCATTGAGGTGCAGCCCATCCCTGGCAAAGAGCCTGTAGCCGATTGAGAAATCAGCCCAGTTCTGGAGAAACCCAAAGCCCTCCTCCCTGCACCAATCTCTCAGCCACGCATTAATCTCCCTGAGCTCCCGCTGCCTTCTTAATGTTGCTCGTGGCACAGGTAATATCTCTGAGAAAATTACCTTGGAAGTCCTCGCCCTCAACTTCGCACCTAGCTTTTTAAAATCGTTCTTGAGGACTTCCCCCCCTCCTCTAACTTTGTCATTGGTACCTATGTGTACCAAGACCGCCGGGTCTTCCCCAGCCCCTCCCAACAATCTGTCCACTCGTTCCACCACATGCCGAACCCTAGCACCAGGCAAGCAACACACAGTTCGGCATGTAGGGTCTTTGCGACAAATTACCCTATCCACCTTTCTAATAATTGAATCCCCTACAACTATAACCTGCCTTCCCTTCCTAGCACTACTCCCCCCACCTGTATTAGAGGTGCCGGCTCCCAGGGTGCTCTGAGAGTCAGCCTGCTCCATACACGCCAGCTCAGAGCTGCCTTCCCCAGCATCTTCACCTAACGCGGCAAATCTGTTGGTTTGTACAAGCTTTGAACCAGCCCCCCTACCCTTGTGTCCCCTACTGCCCCTCTTAACTGTTACAAATTTGTCTCCCTCATTAACCTCCACTGTCCCTTCTCCCCCCCCCACTACACCGGCCCCTGCCAGTGGTTGCTCAGTGAGCCTCCTGTTCTCATAGCTCAATAGCTATTGTTTTTGTTAGCATAAAGTGTTGGCAGGCATAAATGTAATTTCCAAGGACTAATTGGAAAATAAAATCCTTGAAATTGGCCAAAGAATATATCTAATAATAGAATGTTATTATGCATCAATGGTGTTGGAGGCTTTGAATAAATCAATGGATATTTCTACTGTATTTCTTTACAATAATATTTCTTTCATTTGCAGAACCTACTGTCCATATATGGTATTTCTTTACAAATTCAGTTTGAAGATAACATTGAATTCAAACCAAGTAATTTACTAAACAGTTGTAATCACAAATGCTTTATTTTGAATCAAAAACACCCTGTACATATTAGTTCTTTTTGTCAGTCCCAATAGAAGCGATTGTCTACATTGGTATTGTCTACATTTCTTAAAGGGGAACCAAAGTTCTTACCTCCACACTTGAAATGCATTGCAATTTTTTACCCACATAGTCTTATTGTGGGGATCACATCTTCAAGTTTTTCCAAAGTTGCATAGTTTGTGGTCGCCATCTTTAATGGGGATTGATATTCCCCCTCGGTCATAGCTTAATATGTTTTATTATATTATAGCTTAATACCTCCCACTTGACCCATCATCTATAGAGCTGAAAATCAACAACCTAGATCAGTGGTCCTCAAACTATGGCCTGTGGGCCAGATACGGCCCCCCAAAGTCATTTACCCCACTCCCGCTGCGTCCTCACCCCTGGCTATTACTTGTCTGCCTTAGCGTGGTCCTTGGCCCCAGCGTGTCACGTCACCGGCACTAATGACGCATCATTATGGGGGCGTAGTTTGAGAACTAACTATAGTCCAGCCCCCTAACAGTCTGAGGGACCGTGAACTTGCCCCCTGTTTAATAGGTTTGAGGACCCCTGGCCTAGATCAAGCATGAGAAAAGCATGAAAAGAGTTGAGTTTGATCTGTGCATGTGAACTTTTGTGGGACAAAGCTGTCCCATGGCGACCCCCTCCCCCCCTGATAGTTAGCAAAATTGAGAAATTTCGTTTTGGAGTCAGTGGGTGTTTTTTCTTGTGTTAAATGCATTGGAGTCAATGGGCTGTTTTTCTCTGTTATTGTACAAACAAATTCAGGGTTCTTTACTGGTGATCTGATTATCTATTTCACAAGGAACCAACATTGCTTCCGTTTACCTGATTTTAGTTTATATGAAATAACATAAAAAAACCCAATCTTTTGTGTGATTAAAGCAATAAGCAAAACTATGGTCAACACAAGTCCTTTGCTAGTTCCTCCCTTGGAGCCTATGGTTAAGTGCTGGGTAATCATAAAAACGCATTAGGCAATATATATAAGGGGTTATTGTTTCTTTTTAATGGATTGATATCAATTTGTAAAAATGTTGTACAGGTATAGGACCCGTTATCCAGAATGCTCGGGACCAAGGGTATTCCGGATAAGGGGTCTTTCTGTAATTTGGATCTCCATACCTTAGGTCTACTAAAATATCAATAAAAGATTAATAAAACCCAATAGGATTGTTTTGCATCCCATAAGGGGTAATTATATCTTAGTTGGGATCAATTACAAGGTACTGTTTTATTATTACAGAAAAAAAGGAAATCAGTTTTTAAATTCTGTATTATTTGATTAAAATGGAGTCTATGGGAGACAGGCTTTCCGTAATTTGGAGCTTTCTGGATAATGGGTTTCCGGATAAGGGATCCCATACCTGTACTAACTTTGAGTGGTATTTGAGTTTAGTTGTTTTACATCCCATTGGTCAGTAGAGAGAGTCTCTTTTACACCACTCTATGTAGTGTATGCCCACATTGACTTTAGTTCCAGGGATCCTTATATTTTTAGTGTTTTTGCCAAAAGAGAGCTCCTCAAACTTCTTTGAAAGACATTTGGGGCTGTCTTGCTAACATACTGTAGATGCTAAATTGCATCAGATCTTTGTTGTTATGTTCTACCTTGTAGGATAGAATAGAATATTTCTTTATTGTCATTGTCACATAGTAAACAACGAAATTTAAAAAGAAGCAAAGCAACTCAAAGCGAAGGCATAATAGCAGAAATACCACATACAGCTACACTTTACTATTTCATATTTAAGGCCATAATTACTTTTGGATAGTGATGTAGCGAACATTGCCGAAAATGTTCGCGAACCCGTTCGCGGACTTTCGCCAAAACTCGCGAATATTCGCGAACTTTGCGAACCCCATAGACTTCAATGGGAAGGCGAACTTTAAAACCTAGAAAAGCCATTTCTGGCCAGAAAACTGATTTTAAAGTTGTTTAAAGGGTGCCACGACCTGGACAGTGGCATGCAGGAGGGGGATCAAGCAAAAATTTCTCTGAGAAATACTTTGTAAAAAAAACGCCAAAAAAAACACACAAAAAAAACCGCAAGCTATTCCTATGTATATGCATAGGCGATAAAACGCGGTAGAAAAACGCGGCGGAAAAACCAAGGCGAAAAAACGCGGCGCCAAAAAAAAATGCGGCGAACCCAAAGTGGCGAACATCGGCAAAAGTCCGCGAATTTGCGCGAACGCCGGCGAACAGTTCGCTACATCTCTACTTTTGGATAAAAGCTATTTCTCAACCGATTTGTCCTAGCTTTCATTGGTAGAATTATGAAAATGAATTGCTAACTATTGGCATTTGCACTGGTACAGTCTGGCACCTATGTTAGTCAATGAGCCCTATTATCATTTCCTATAATATAACCCACACCCCAACATGCCTCTGTAGACAATCGAAGTTGACGTCTCTCATTCAGGCCGTGCATTTGAGTTTATTACTGCGCAGTGTACAGAGAATTTAATTTTCAATAAATTACAGAACTTGTTAAAGCAGTGGGCAAGCCAATGTTCTAGAACAACAATCCAATAAAATGTCATTGACTTGCCACTTCGTCCCTTGTGGTCCTTCCTTTTGTTATTTAAGCTCTTTTCCAGCACTTGATGTATTAGGGCCATGCCAGATTTGGTTTCTACCAAGGATATTTAACAGGATTGCTATTCACTTATCACAGCAGGGCCAAAGACACAGGAAAAAGCTTTTAAAACTTTAAGTAATTCCCTCTCTTGGGAAATAAACCAGAAGCCAACAAGAAAACTAGTATGTTGACATTTTTATTTGCCTTAAGTAATCTGACAGAAAGATTGATGACATTTGTATTGATAGCAATGCTGCTTTACATCCCATGCAAATACATTAGTGTAATGGCTTGACACTACATAATAGCCACAAAGTGAAACGCGTCCATGACACAGATGCATCAGAGGAGCGCTAGACTTGGACAAGAATTGAATCCCACAATCATGGGCTGATGACAAATGGAAAGCTATTTATGTGTGTAAAATATAAAGCATGAAAATGCCAAAAAAGTAATTTCCCAGGTTATCTCAAGGGAAATTATATAAATATATTTTTCCCCTTCTCCCTCTGCAGAATTCATCAAGATTCTTACTGAACGTTTGTCTATCTTCCCCGTAATAACAATTCCAATTATACAAATATTTGATGAGAAGGTAATATACTTTGCGTATTGTGAAGTGATTCCATTTGATTACAGAAGTGTCTTCCTGTCTCCTTTCATATATTCAGAGGGAACAGGACTATTTATTTTCTGGGGAATCAAAATGTTTCTTCCGTTGTTACCACTTTATAATAGGACTGAAGTTTGAATAAGACATATCCTTGATTTCGGACAAAGCCGTAAAAAATATCATTTACCACCATTTTAAAAGAGGAGGAAAGGCTAATAAAGAGTTAATCCCAAGCTGCAGGCATACCTTCAGTTCTCTCAATAGTGCCCTTAAGTCTCCCCATATTTCACCTGTTCAGATGATCAGAAGCCAAACAGGAAGAAAAAATGCTGAGTTGTGTAAAGGAAGTTCCCATAATGCCTCACTCCTGCACCAAGACCCAGACCAAGTAAACATGCTCAGTTAGTTAGACTATGAGTCAGCTTCCTGCTGATTGGCTCAGATCACCATTCCTAAGGGGGGGGGTGAGTTCTTAGCATTCTTGAGGGAGGGAGGGGCGTGTCTGTGGCACAGGAATAACAGACACAACTAATCTTTTGATAGAGGACTCAGTGCAGCGTTTCTGTAAGTGCTTATGGCTGTATTTGCATAGACCTTTCTGATAAAGCTTACTTAGTTTTTACCTTTCCTTCTCCTTTAATGTAAAACTAAAGAGTAGTGATGAGTGAATTTGTCCCATTTTGCTTCACCAAAAAATGAAAAACGCAAAACGGGAAAAAAGTTTGCAGAATGCCGAAAATTTTGCGCGTCAAAAAAAATGGGCACTTTTATCAGTTGTCAATTTCATGAAGCTGGCGACAGTTTTTTGATGGGGGCGACAATCATTTGTCACACTGCAAATTTTCCCTCTGCAAAGTTTGTTGCCAATGGCAAAACACGAAAATTCGCCATGAATCCATGCCTAGAAAATTATTTCGCCCATCACTACTAAAGAGTCAATGACAAATAATTAGTGATGGGCAAAATAATTCGACAGACATGGATTTGAGGCGAATGTCTGCGTTTCACCATTGGCGGATTTTTACGTGAAATAGGAGACAAAATTTGCTGCAGGAAAATTCACAGTACATCAAGAAATTGTCATCGGCGTCGAATATTTTGATGCCGAAAACCTGATTTTGTCTTAAAAAATGCCATTTAGTCTCGATTTATTATTTGACAAAACTGCAACCAATCCGAATGCAGAAATACGCCAGCTGAAACTTGTCGAGATCTTGTAGTCAATGCCAATGGGAAGATCTTTCTTTGTTTTGTGGTTTTAGAGGTTTTTCAGTTTTGGGTTTTGTGCAACAATACAAAAAAAGTAATGTTTTTTTGTGGGACAAATTTGAATTTATTGATAAATGACTGGCATTGGTAGAAATGAGTTTAGTTGTGGTTTCAAGAAATACTGTATAAAACCACAAAAATCTGAATGTTAATAAATCCTTTCCTTTATTTTTTTATAGTGTGTAATTTATTTTGCAACAGAAATTCATAAAAATAATGCCACTTTTGATCAGGTGAGATAAGGTCACTTCAGTGGAGTTTCAGAGGAGTTTTTCAGTATTGCCAATCCTGTTGTACAGCCCATATTTCTTTTCTTGCCTTAGTCAACATGCTATGAAATGCCCTTTTCAAATGAACCACAAATTGTGGAGATTTGTTATATATATAATTGCCTCTTTGGCACTCAGGACCATAAATAAGGACTGAGAGGAAACTGGCACTGGGGAACGGAAAGATCAATCAAAAGGCCAATGTTATGGTATAAAATGATTAATCATATACAGGCAGGGCAGGCAGCAATTAGAATAGCTGGCAAGGAGTCAATAAATCATGTCAGAAAATATAACCCACACCTTCATCCTGCCCCACATGTGCACCCAAAGCCCCACCCCAGCGCTCTTGGTCCACACACCAAAACACTATCATGCTTGGTCTGTATACCACTCTACTTCCCCCCATAGCTTGCTATTTATAACCCCTGTTCCTGGCTATCCTTAAGCTGGCCATACACGCACCAATATTATTGGTGCGTGTATGGCGGATCGACGAGACGGCCAATATTGCAGAGGCTGTGTGCGGTCGTCTCGTCGATCGGGTGGGACAAAAGATTTTGAACGCCTGCCGTTGAAGGCGCCTGAGCAAAATCTACGTTGAGGGCTGAATCGGTTGGTGGAGGTAGAATTCTTTTATTATTTCTACCTCCATAACTGACGATTCAGCCCTGAACAGCAATGGAGAGGAGCAGGGCATATCCAAATGATAAAAAATTACAACTTTATTTTTCAAAAAACCCAACGCGTTTCGACCCCCATTCAAAAGGAGGGGGGTCTTCGTCAGGGGAACATATAAAAAGCAGGCCTGCTTTTAATACGTTCCCCTGACGAAGACCCCTCTCCTTTTGAATGGAGGTCGAAATGCGTTGGATGTGCCCTGCTCCTCTCATGTTTTGGATTTTTTGGGGGATCTTACAGGGGACCCCTGCAATGAGCACCCACCTCATTGTATTGACTCTGTAGGTGTGCAGCATTACATACTTTTATACATACTTTTTATTTTTCTGAACGACAATGGAGGGAATGAACGAACCAATGGTCGTAGGAAAGATCATAATTGCTACGTGTATGGCCACCTTTAGTTCCAGCTTTGCCACTGGTGCAATTTATAGCACCCCTGCGCATACATCGGCTTCTACTTGTAAAAAAGCATTTTTGTTTTTCGAGCACCTGCCGCTGAGCATTAACGCCTTTGTGATCAAGTGACACAGTAAATGCTTTGATAAATGGGCCAATTCGTTAAAACGCTTTCGTGACTGTCAGGAACGCGTTTACAAATTTGATAAAATAGAAGCCATTAGGATTCCCCAGCTGGACTGCTAATAAATTTGCCCCTAAACGCCAACACAAATAATTGTACTGGTTGGATTGAAGACAATGAGTCAGGCTTATGGCTGGTTAATTCTCGGTGCTGTTGTGGAAAGGTGATGGAATTTAAGTTGTCACATGCTCCCGCAGCTTATTCTCATCCACTGACCAAACTGTAAGCAATCAGTCACTGGAAATAAGATGTCTGTGCATACGAGGAACACAGGTGTCTTGCAGGCCACTGTATTCACTCCGTATTAAATGAAAATGCCATAGATGAGACGATTCTCTTTAGAGTGAATATCAGCAGATGATCTAGGCAGTCGCCCTTTGGGCAGTAGATGGTCACTGAAGCAAAAAAATCTGTTTACTTTTCATTCTATCTCTCCAGGTTATATGTAGCATTCATTTCTGTT
The DNA here is from genome assembly GCF_000004195.4 of Xenopus tropicalis. Classification (NCBI taxonomy): domain Eukaryota; kingdom Metazoa; phylum Chordata; class Amphibia; order Anura; family Pipidae; genus Xenopus; species Xenopus tropicalis. The sequence continues at coordinate 163,409,366 of NC_030678.2, read as the reverse complement.
CATTGCGCCTTAAATAGCGAGTGAAGGATCAGGGTTTATTGTGTGCAAATAATGGTGTTTCTTGGCATACAGTATTCAGATATCCTTATGATTGGGAACTACTGAGCAGCGTCAAGGCCACCGTCGTCGTCACCATTTATTAGACCAGGGGTCGGGAACCTTTTTGGTTGAGAGAGCCATAAACATCACATATTTTAAAATGTCATTCCATGAAAGCCATACAATATGTTTGGCCTCGGATGCTGCGGGGCAAGGTAGGGTGGGTCCCAAGGATGCCAGATGCGGATGCGATGTGGAGGAGGGTGTGGCCTGCGCTCGCTTAGAACACGTCTTCTATCCACCGAGCACAGGGGCAAGGTAGGGTGGGTGCCAAGGGTGCCAAGGATGCCGGATGCGGAGGAGGACGTGGCCTGCGCTCGGCGGATAGTAGACGTGTTCTGAGGCTTAGAACATGTCTTCTATCTGCCGAGCGCAGGCCACGCCCCCCATTATTTTTTTTATTAAAGATTTGGCAGCGAGCCAGATGCAGCCATCAAAAGAGCCACATCTGGCTCCTGAGCCATAGGTTCCCTACCCCTGTATTAGACCCTCCTTTTAAGTTATAAATAATAACACTGAGCACCTGGGTGGATTGAAAAGGCCGCAGCTTTATTAACAATGTTAATCAACAATGCAAGAAATATTACAAAATAATTACTCAACTGGAATGCTTGCTCATAGTACTCCACTGAGTGAACGAGCCCCCCGCCATGCCAGCCATCCCCATGCTGCTGAACACAGAGGGGCAAGTAGAAGTGAGTAAGCCTCACTCAAACACTCCTGGGACCATAACCAGGGAGGTAACAACCAACCAACCAAGGGAGGTAAATACCGCCCCCATTCTCCACTCCTGCAAGCATTCCTCCGCCAACTGAACTGCGCCTATATACCCACCATGAACTACAGATTGTATCTCTTGACTCCTGGGCCGGTGGGCGGGATGCTGCTCCCTCTGCCGCTGGAGACATAGTGAGGCTTCCAGCCAAGTTCCTGCTCCTTTTTTGCTCATTTGACTCCTCCCCCCCACCCTCACTCTACCAGTTAACTCTCTCCTTCCTAAGCCTACCTTACCTGGTCAAAGCTTCCCTGCCTCCATTCTTACGTCCGGGGAGCTTTATTCCTTGCAAGTACCCTGAGGGCTTATATGTGTAGCTGTGTATATAAGACAAATTAACTCGGTAAGTTATATGGCGCACCAATTTATAATTTTAGAAAACGTAATTGTTATTTTTCATCTTTTGTCCATACCTGTCCTGGCTGTTTTTGAAAAGCAAGGGTTACATAAAAGGGAAAATATACCAAACATTATGACATGAGCTCATTGAGTTGGGCTTCTGTAAATATATATCTGTAAGAAAAAATGATAAAACTGAAAAATCACTGAAAGTATAGTTGATTTTTATAAAATTCCCCTTCAATATATCTAGTGGGAAATAGTGCCATAGAATATAACCCTAGCCTATTGCTTAGTCATGTGACCCATAGATCCTTTAGAGATGGGAAATAAATCATTATAGACACATATTACTATTTTTTTACCCAGTTAGTACTTGAGACTAACTTAACAGGTAGTTGATTTTTATAAAATTCCCCTTTAATGATAAATCTAGTGGGAAATGGTGCCATAACCCTAGCTTATTGCTTAGTCATGTGACCCATAGATCCTTTAGAGATAATAAAAAAAATCTTTATAGACACATATTACTATTTTTTTACCCAGTTAGTACTTGAGACTAACTTAACAGGCAGTTGATTTTTATAAAATTCCCCTGTAATGATATAATCTAGTGGGAAATGGTGCCATAACCCTAGCTTATTGCTTAGTCATGTGACTCAATGATCCTTTAGAGATGGGAAATAAATCATTATAGACACATATTACTATTTTTTACCCAGTTAGTACTTGAGACTAACTTAACAGGCAGTTGATTTTTATATAATTCCCCTTTAACGATATATCTAGTGGGAAATGGTGCCATAACCCTAGCTTATTGCTTAGTCATGTGACCCATAGATCCTTTAGAGATAATAAAATAAATCTTTATAGACACATACAGTATTACTATTTTTACCCAGTACTTGAGACTAACTTAACAGGTAATTGAATGTTCCCTTTTATTTCTTTTGGGTTTTCCCTTAATCACTGTATTATGTGCTTTTTCATAGTAAGCAGACATGAATAACATGCAATCAGCAAGTTAAAAAGGCTGCTTGTTTGTATGAAGGAAATGTAAAGGCAAAAATATAGGTAATTGTCACAAAAGTAATAGCATTGATAGCTGCGCTCGTAAAATTAAAAGACCATAATTACTATTATGTTTTATTTTTATGTTCTCATCAACGCCAAATGTCTGTTTATGATGGGGCTAATTGTGAGCTCAGGCTTAAACTGATACCAAAATAATTGTGTTTTGTTGTAAAGTAATTATACTGCCATCATTAACTTGAGATGAATGAGAATGACATGGGGGAAAAAAACAATGCAAAATTATCTGAAATAGCTTTCAGGAAATAATTGTATACACACTTACACGGTGCAGTGGATTGGATTACAAAAATGATACTATGCTTGATTTTTATTCTCAATTAACAATTCCATTTGTCATTCCACTCCTTTTCCATAAGGCCTTAATGGGGTTATGGCCAAGTTTGCCCAAGAGCAGCAACTCATGGCAACCAATCAGCAGGTAGAATTTACTGGTCACCTGTTTAAAAGCAAACTTCTTATTGGTAGCCATTGGTTACTGCTACTGGGCAGACTTAGTTGCTGTTATTACATATGGGGGGCACCAGGTGGAGCAAGCAGTAGAAACCGTGACTTCTGCAGGCTTCATTTACAAGTGCTGGAGTCCTAATGGGGCTCAAAAATTGCTCTACTTCCCATAGAAGGAGCACTTAAAATATTAATTGCAGACTTTATTCCGCCCTTTGCAATAAAATGAGGGTCATTTATCAAAATTTACATTTACTATTTCAGTTTTTGCAGAAACTTTAATTTTCAAGATGTATTAAGTGCAAAAACCTGGAAAACTCATGTATAAAAATTATTTTTCATCTTGAAGAACTTTTTTTTTTTCAATTCAAATTCCACGATTCATTTTTTTCCCCCCCCAAAAAACTCCCAAATCTGAATTATAGTTTTAAAAACTTAAATGTTTGATATTTATTAAGTGCAGAAAATTTAAAAAAAAAACTGGAATGGAATTGAAGTTTTTTTCAATTTTTAAAGTTATTTTGTGTTTGCAGACCCAGTAAAAACCACGAGTACAATATGAATTTGGTGCATTCAAGATTTTTTTTCAATTAGATTGAGTTCTTTTGATTCTTATTTTTTAATAAATAAGCTAAATATCAAGTTTGATTAAATTTCAAGTTTATTCAAATAAATTCAAATAAACTCTAAAATTCCCAAAGTGCAACTGATAAATTGCGAAATGGTGAAAATGTCACGTGTATCATTTTTTTTGAATGCACATTTTTTTTTTTGGGACGCGGGCGACAATTTTTTTTACATGGCGATTTTTGTTGCCCATTTCGTGAAAAAATCCGAAAATGGCAAAATGCAGAAATTTACCGTGAATCCATACCTGGTGAATTATTTCACCCGTCGCAATTTTTTCGCCAGGCATAGATTTGCAGTGAATTTTCTGCATTTCGGCACTGGGGAATTGTTTTGCAAAATTCCACGAAAACTAGCAACGGAAAAATTTGTTGCGAGTCAAACAAAAGTTGTGGGTACATCAAATTGGGCATGGTTGCATCAAAGTAGGCACAGTCGCATCAAATTGGGCAGGGTTAAATAAAAATGGGCATGGTTCTATAAAAAAAAAGATGCCGGCAACAAAAAAAGACGTGGGTAACAAAACAAAGTTGCGCAAGAAACACGTTCCACGGATTTTTCGACATTTCTCGAATTTTCTTGTTGTTCTTCAAATTTTATGGTGAATTGAAATGGGACAGATTCGCTCGTCACTACTATTCATCAGTAGCGGAACTCGAATAGAGAGAAGGGACAAAAAACCGCATTAGAATAGTTAAATGCTTAGCTCACTGGTATCTAAGGTAACCTACTAAGTTCACCAATAAACAGAAGTAATAAATTCCACTATTGGTTGGTAAATGTGAACAATTTCTTTTTTTATATAATTAGGTCGATGAAAGACCCTGTGACGGTGTTAACCAATTAGAACAATCGTGGTGAATCCTGATTGGATTAAACAAAAATATGCAGACCAATGTGGTTGCAAGAAAAGTTTGATCAACTTCTTTTTCTTGAAGCCTGTATGGGCATAAATGAAAGATTATTTTACTGAAAATACAATTATTTGATTATCTAATAACAGTACACTTTTGAACTAATTCTAAAGGAGTTTTATAGTTAAAAGGATAGTGCTTCATCTCTAAAGTCTGGGCAAAGGTGTGATTTAACAAGATATGCCGGAGCTATAGCTCTTTATTTAATTAGTCCGACAATTTTTCCTGATTATGTTTGAAGATTTTTACACAGAAATCCCATATCCCGGATGAGCTGACATTTTAGCCCAATTGAATATGATTCTTTTAGTAGATGAAATCTGATAATTATATCAAAATATCTAAGCGTTTTATCATTTATGCTCATTTGTGTATTTAAGACCTGTTAAAAGCGTTCATATTGCCCCCGCAGCCTTCAATAAAAAAGTAAACTTACAATCAATTTACCTTAATGAAATGCAAGCCGCGCTGAAGTACCCAATAGGGAAAGCCCCCCCCCCCCCACGCATATGAATTCATTATGAAAGCAAGCATTGCATTGGAACTACGCCATGTGTTACCGTTCTTAAAAAATACAATTTGTAGTTAAACACAAAATGGATATTGGTGGGATTGGGATATACAGGGTTAATAAATGTTGCTGGGCAATTAAAAGGCCAATATTAATGAATGTAGTTTCCATTTTAAACTTATCTAATGAACGTATTTGTAGTGGGCTAGGGATTTAGACCTTACATTAATCAAGAATTCTCCAGTTAGGGTTAATTAAACCCAACCAGGTACTGGGTCAGAGATTTAGGAGGGGGAGTTCTTCATCCATAGGTTAGACATGCCCTGGAAGAAGATGAAGCTCCCTATTGGACAGAAGTGTTATTGGTCTATAAAATTGGGCACATGCAGTGTCGAGACTGCACCCCTCCCCATTTGACCCCGACTCATACCTCCTATTTTTGAAGAAACTCAGACACCTTGGTTGGAAAGAGATGACCACAGTTGTTTATATACATCATAACTATAAAAATAACTTAACATGTATAACAATGTCAACTTGTAACCAAACCGGCAACCTTACTCGCCCCGAGGGCTGACCCTGCTCCCAACTGTAAAGCCTAGTTCCTGCCTCGTTTCTCCCCAGCCCTAAACCAGGCTGCCTACCTTCCCGTCAGGACCCCAGGCCTGCCAAACTACTTCCACTCCTTGTCAAATACCCCATTTTAACTTCCCCATGGGCTCCGTGTAAAGTTGCCCTCCTCCAACTTTAACAAAAAACACTCCGCCTCCTAGGGAGGGAGGGACACTGCAAGCTGCTGCTCCTCCTGGTGTCCTGCACCAACTGAAAGGTAAGGCCCACGTTCACTGTGTAGCTCTGCCCCCCACTAAAGCCAAAGCCCAGGAATTTTAATGACTAGCCAATCACAGCCCCTACAACTTATGGGAGGAGGGGTGCCCCTCCTAGCCCCATCAAGCCCTGCTTCCCTACAATGCATTACATGTCATTGGGCCCCAGGAATCCACTTGTTGGAAGTGGTGCATAGTGTCACTAGCCTGAAAAATGTAGGCCTCAGTAAGGAAGAAGATCACCCCAGTGAAGCTGAGTAGATGTACATCCTGAATAAGAACTACCTAGAGTGAGAGCTAGTTCCTATAATAACCCACTATTGATGCAAGAAGCTCCATCAAGAAGATGCTTCACCTAACATTGCAAACCTCTTACTATCTTAAATGTGCATACAGTTTTGGTCTTCATTGTTTATAAAGGATGTTACTGAAATAGAGAACAAGAAGGACAAAGAGAAGGAAAAGCCACTAAGTTGATAAAGGGAATGGGGAGGGGGGGGCGTCGTTGATATAAGGAAAGGTTGGCTAAGTTGGGGTTGTTTACACTGGAGGGCAGATATAACTATGTATAAACATATCATGGGGCCATATAATATAATGTATAAATACTGTATATCATGGGGCAATATCTCTATGGTTTTTATACCAGTAGTTTCTTCCAGCAGACTCTATTAGAAGGAAGGAGGATCTCCCTGAAGCAGTTACACTGGCAGATATATTAGATAGCTTCAAGAAAAGGTTGGATGGCTTTTCAAAATACGTTCAGAAAATACGTTATAAAAATTGACTCATAGTACCAAACTAATGCAAGGACTGGTCCTTTTAGGCAAAATGGAGAGGCTTCAGATATGGTTTTTCCTCTTCCTCTGGATATAATAGCAGTTAGGCAGGCTCACATAGACACAAAGGCTGAACTGTAGTGTTATGATTCTTTCTTCAACCTCATCTACTATGTTACTATGGTAATATGTTACCATGTTACGCCAGCGGAGGGACTGATCTTTTTAACTCCAATTCTTCAGGAAAAGATAAGCATATAGTGACCCTTTACACTTAATAAGATGGTTAATTTTTCTCATAATTAATGGACTGGTATTTATAGCTTCAGATATTCAGCGCATTAATTCAATTATGTCAGGTTATTCTCAATTTATTTTGCCTTGACTTTGTTGCCACATGTTGTATATTATGCATTGTCTTGGTGCACTGTGAATTAATTAGTATGGCAGTAATTACAGTATAAAAGAAGGATATCAGGATGTTTATAATTGCAGTAATTAGATAAAGGCTCACATTCCAATTAATTGGTAACGATTGAGATACGAGCAATAAGGAACTTCTTATAACCAGCTTTAAAGAGAAGCCCTGTTGCTTTTTTCTTCTGTTAAAACTGTTGTCAGGTCTGATACAATGATAGTTGGCAGGAGTATGTTTGGATGGAAATGCATTTGATGAATATTGTCAATATGCACAGCTAGTGATGAGTAGTGATGGGCGAAATGTTTCGCCAGGCATGGATTCGCAGCGAATTTCCGCGTTTCACCATTGGCGGATTGTTTCGCAAAACAGATGAAAAAATTTGCCACGGAAAAATTCGTTGCGCGTCCAAAATAATAGCCGCGGGCGACGAAATAATAGCCGCACACCGAAATAATAGCCGCGGGCGACGAAACAATAACCACGCAACAAAATAATAGCCGCGGGCGGCAATTTTTTTTTGTCGCACGACATTTTCGCCGTTTCGCAGATCTTTTGAAAGATTCGCGAATCACTAGTGATGAGCAAATCTGTCCCAAAAACTGTGCGTCAAAAACAAATTTTTTTTGATGCAAAGTGAATTTTGGCTCCTGTTTTGGGAAAAAATACGCCAATGGCGAAACGCAGAAATTCCATGCCTGCCGAATTATATCGCCCATCAATATGCACAGCCACTGTATCCATTAGACCTGTATTAGTGATTGATCACTTATGTTTTCTTCCATAGCATGATTCCTGTGCCCATCCAGATCTAGAACTTGTATGAGTGCTGAAGGATTAACAATAAACAGCTGGAACAACAACTTAATTTACTGACATAAATTTTGTGGGGGGGGGCTCTGGTGCCACATATAATGTTCAGTAGTGATGAGCGAATCTGTCCCGCTTAGCTTCACCGAACAATTTGCTTATCTATCCTTTTTCCCCTAGCCAGAAAATTTGAGAAAAACTTGCAAAACAGTGAAAATGTTGCGTGTCAATTTCTTTTGATTTGAGTCATTTTTTTACGCGCCCGACAATTTCTTTTTGACGCAGGTGAATGTTTCCGTGGCAAATTTTGCCACTGGCAAAACGTGGAAGTTTCCCCCGAATCCATGGCTGGTGAATTATTTCGTCTATCACAACTGATCAATCCAAAAATGAGCTGGCTAGTGATACGCAAATCTGTCCTGTTTTGCTTCACCGAAAGATTTGTGAAACAGCAAAAAATTTGTAAAATGGGGAAAATGTTGCGAGTCAAACAAAATTGTCAAAATTGACAATTCTTTAGGATGAGTGAGACAATTCTTTTTGGCACGAATCAATTCTTTTGATGAGAGAATTCTTTTTGATGCGAGAGACAATTCTTTTTGGTGCGAGACAATTCTTTTGATGAGCGACAATTCTTTTTGATGCGAGAGACAATTCTTTTTGATGCGAGAGACAATTCTTTTTGATGCGAGAGACAATTCTTTTTGGTGCGAGACAATTCTTTTTGATGCAAGAGACAATTCTTTTGATGAGAGACAATTCTTTTGATGCGAGAGACAATTCTTTTTGATGCGAGAGACAATTCTTTTGATGCGAGAGACAATTCTTTTTGGTGCGAGACACTTCTTTTGATGAGAGACAATTCTTTTTGGTGCAAGAGACAATTCTTTTGATGAGAGGCAATTCTTTTTGGTGCGAGACAATTCTTTTGATGAGAGGCAATTCTTTTTGGTGCGAGACAATTCTTTTGATGAGAGACAATTCTTTTGATGAGAGACAATTCTTTTTGATGCGAGAGACAATATTTTTTGACGCGAGATACAATTCTTTTTGATGCAAGAGACAATTTTTTTTGGTGCGAGACAATTCTTTTGATGAGAGACAATTATTTTTGACACGAGAGACAATTCTTTTTGGCGCAAGACAGTTTGTTTGATGTGCAACTTCTTTTGACAAGCGAGACAATTCTTTTGATGCTCACAACAATTCTCTTGACTTGGGCGACGATTTTTAGATTTTTGGCCTGTTTTGCGATAAACGAAACGTGGAAATTCGCCGCAAATCCATGCCTGGCAAATTTTTTCACCCATCACTAGAGCTGGCAGCTGGGGCACCACAAGCACACTGGGGCTTTGCGATAACCCGCAGTAGCCAGTGATTAGGTTTTTTCAGCCAGCTGCAGATAGAACATGCATGGTTCATGTATGTTACTGCCCAGGTCTTTACATACACATGCTTAGTGCACTCAGATATTAGTGTCCATTCTAATATTCACTCAATTTCCTGTTACTGTTGACCGGCTGCTTTGCTTATCAGATAAGCCAGTCATAGAAGGATTGCTTAGATTAATGATTTTGCTATTGGAACAGAGTTTAATACATTATGCTGCTAGATTCTCCACTGGTTCAGATAGAAATGAATCTAATTTCAATTACAGGCGCCTCCTGTGAGATAATGAGATGTTAGGAAAGGCCACCTTTGTAGGCATTAGATGCTTTGAGAAGCACTTGTTTCCCTCTCCTAACCTTCCTTGAATTATTGCTTTGGTTTATCGAATCTCAAGATCAGCGGTTTTGTGTCTTATTTTTGGCATTTTTTGTCATCACCATGAAAAATTTACAGGGACTATCCATTATGTATATCCTTTATCCCTTTACTTCATTTACTGCATCTAATTTTCCTCCTCAGCATAGTCAATTTCAGTTGTTAATTTATGAGGTACTCTGTATACGAGGTCCCGAGTGAAAAGAGAGACAAATTTACTCAAATAACCTGCTCCCTTTTTGCCATAATTTAAATAATAAGGTATTAAATATTTCATGTCGGATGATATTGTACACATTATACATTCCCTTTTCTACGTTAGATAGACGCTTGCGCCTTAAATCATCCTCATAACGGTCAGTAACGAGTCACTAGAATTACAGTTTTTGCTATTTTAGGATATGACTTTTGCTAGAGGGTTAATATTTCATGTTGTGTTTTATGTTGCCGTTAATATATTTACTGAAAAAATATGATCTCCAATTCCTTAAAAAGTGCATTTGGATGTAATATAACAATGAGAAGTTGTGAATCTATTCCTGCTACTTTCACTTTCCAATTACTTTCACTTTCCAATTAGCACTTCCTAGATTTTACTGCACTCCTCACTTTCCCCCTCCCCTCTCACCATCTTATTGCATAGCCAGTGCATGGGCATAGGCATCGGGTCCCCCATTCTGGCACATAAAAAAGATTTTGCCACGATACTAAGGGGCCGATTTACTAATCCACGAACGGATCGAGAGCGTCCGAATGCGGTTTTTTCGTAATGATCAGTATTTTGCGATTTTTTTCGTCGCCGTCGCAACTTTTTCGGAAATTGTCGCAACTTTTTCGTAGCCGTCGATGTTTACTAGCGCTCAATACGAAAAAGTTGCGACAATTCGCGCAAGTCGTAACAGCTACGAAAAAGTTGCGACAATTTGCGCAAGTTGAACCGGCTATGAAAAAGTCGCGACGGCGACTAAAAAATCGCAAAAAATACCAAAAATTCGCAAAATGTTCGTTTCCAATCAGATTTTTTCCCATTCGGGATTCGGATTTGTGGATAAGTAAATCAGCCCCTAAGTTGTCAGTGCCTGGTACATAGTATAAAGTTGTGACTATTGGGTATACTTGGGCTAAATCTATACATGACCTTGACAACTTTTATATGACGTATTTTTACATTCATTTTTTTATGGTTTTGGCACATAATAAATGGAGAACAATTCGCATTTACCCCAAAATACGTAAAAGAAAACACAACCACTGATAAATCTGCCCCTTAGAGTAATAATAAATTCCATCCAATTAAAGAAAAGCTTCTCATTGCCAAACCCAAACTGTAACTTGTTTATTGTTCAACACAATCTGTGTATTTGATAAGTCATCCAAGTTTCCTTGGTGTTTCTGTCAAATGCCCAGCTACGGACTGTATGCAATGCTGCAGCTGGTATCAACAGGGATCTGTTTGCTTTGTGGGATTTTCTAACAGATGTTTATTAAAAACAAACACAAGGCATACATATGAATTGTGTTTGTATTGATATAAGGACTTGTATCATGATGATGCAACCAAACCAAATGGGTTATTTAATTAAGCAAAATAATTGCTACCAAAGATGCTTTACTATCATGTTGGTAACCCAAAACCCAGAACAATTACCAGGGTCCCAGCCGCAGCTCACACTTCTGCCTATAACAGCCACCTTTGGCTTCAGGTGGAGCACTTCACTACTCAGGTGCCACCAAGTCTTAAAGTGAGAGGACCAGGGCAAAGGTTCAACAAGGGAACCAGATCGTAGGATGAGGACTAAGGTAGTTAACAAGAATCAGGCAGGCCAGGTCAAAACCAAAACAGCAGAGCAGTACAAAGTCAGGAACCAGAAGAGAAGTCAAGCAGGCAAAGAAAGTCAGTCCAGTAGAGTTCAGTCAAAGTCAGGATACAGGCAAGGGTCATAATCAGATAGAACAGAAAGTGCACCCAGGAACTAGATGGACCTATAACGGGCATGGAAGGAACTGAGAGGTGAGGATTTATAGGCTGGATAATTGGAGATTTAGAACAGGTGTGGGTAAATAGTGACCAACTATAGCCATAATTCCTGCCTGCAAAGCAGGACATTAATTAAGTGAACCAAGAACCCAGCAGTCCACTCAAATAGATGAGAGGTAAGGAAACAATCTGTCAGTTAAAGACTGAAGGAGTGTAAAGGAATCTAGTAAAAGGTAAGTTTGTTAAAGTTTGCTGTAGGCACTAGTGATGAGCGAATCTGTTCTGTTTCGCTGAAAAATTTGCGAATTTTTCAAAAGATCCACGAAACGGCGAAAATTTGCGAAACTGCGAAAATGTTGTGCGGCAAAAAAAAATTGCCGCCCGCGTCTATTATTTTGTCGCACGGCTATTCTTTTGTCGCCCGCGTCTATTATTTTGTCGCCCGTGGCTATTATTTTGTTGCACGGCTATTCATTTGTTGCCCGCGGCTTTTATTTTGTCACCCGCGGCTATTATTTTTTTGCACGGCTATTCTTTTTTGACGCCGGCGACAATTTTTGGACGTGCGGCGAATTTTTCCGCGGCAATTTTTTTTATCCTGGCGAAACATTTCGCCCAACACTAGTAGGCACCATCTATTTCAAAAGAGAAACTGGTAGTAATGCCAGTTTGTGGATGTTTAAGCACCATCTTTGAAGAAAGGGACACCCTTCCCACTCCTTCAAGTTCTGATTACATTAAGGTAACAATTGGTGCACCCATGGGTTAAATACCCTAGAATTTGCCTTAGTTTTATGTATAATTGTTGCCTGGGAAGGCAGCAGGGAACCTCAGCACTCTTTCGCACAAGGAGATTGCTTCATAATTTTTAGATTGGAAAGAACATAATGCCACCACACTTTATTGACACTTCATGTTTGGGTCTCAAGGAACCCTTTCTCTTTATGGCGCAACCTTCTCAAACAATGTATTATCCTCATATCCCACACATTCTCCCACACAGTAAGTGTACCAACCCTTCAAACAACAAATACAAGTGCCCATATACAGTGGTGTGAAAAACTATTTGCCCCCTTCCTGATTTCTTATTCTTTTGCATGTTTGTCACACTTAAATGTTTCTGCTCATCAAAAACCGTTAACTATTAGTCAAAGATAACACAAGTAAACACAAAATGCAGTTTTTAAATGAGGGTTTTTATTATTTAGGGAGAAAACAAATCCAAACCTACATGGCCCTGTGTGAAAAAGTAATTGCCCCCTGAACCTAATAACTGGTTGGGCCACCCTTAGCAGCAATAACTGCAATCAAGCGTTTGCGATAACTTGCAACGAGTCTTTTACAGCGCTCTGGAGGAATTTTGGCCCACTCATCTTTGCAGAATTGTTGTAATTCAGCTTTATTTGAGGGTTTTCTAGCATGAACCGCCTTTTTAAGGTCATGCCACAACATCTCAATAGGATTCAGGTCAGGACTTTGACTAGGCCACTCCAAAGTCTTCATTTTGTTTTTCTTCAGCCATTCAGAGGTGGATTTGCTGGTGTGTTTTGGGTCATTGTCCTGCTGCAGCACCCAAGATCGCTTCAGCTTGAGTTGACGAACAGATGGCCGGACATTCTCCTTCAGGATTTTTTGGTAGACAGTAGAATTCATGGTTCCATCTATCACAGCAAGCCTTCCAGGTCCTGAAGCAGCAAAACAACCCCAGACCATCACACTACCACCACCATATTTTACTGTTGGTATGATGTTCTTTTTTCTGAAATGCTGTGTTACTTTTACGCCAGATGTAACGGGACACGCACCTCGTCGGTCCACAAGGTATTTTCTCAAAAGTCTTGGCAATCATTGAGATGTTTTTTAGTAAAATTGAGACGAGCCATAATGTTCTTTTTGCTTAAAAGTGGTTTGCGCCTTGGAAATCTGCCATGCAGGCCGTTTTTGCCCAGTCTCTTTCTTATGGTGGAGTCGTGAACACTGACCTTAATTGAGGCAAGTGAGGCCTGCAGTTCTTTAGATGTTGTCCTGGGGTCTTTTGTGGCCTCTCGGATGAGTTGTCTCTGCGCTCTTGGGGTAATTTTGGTCGGCCGGCCACTCCTGGGAAGGTTCACCACTGTTCCATGTTTTTGCCATTTGTGGATAATGGCTCTCACTGTGGTTCGCTGGAGTCCCAAAGCTTTAGAAATGGCTTTATAACCTTTACCAGACTGATAGATCTCAATTACTTTTGTTCTCATTTGTTCCTGAATTTCTTTGGATCTTGGCATGATGTCTAGCTTTTGAGGTGCTTTTGGTCTACTTCTCTGTGTCAGGTAGCTCCTATTTAAGTGATTTCTTGATTGAAACAGGTGTGGCAGTAATCAGGCCTGGGGGTGACTACAGAAAAAAAAACTCAGGTGTGATAAACCACAGTTAAGTTATTTTTTAACAAGGGGGGCAATCACTTTTTCACACAGGGCCATGTAGATTTGGAGTTTTTTTTCTCCCTTAATAACATAAACCTTCATTTAAAAACTGCATTTTGTGTTCAATTATGTTATCTTTGACTAATAGTTAACGGTTTTTGATGAGCAGAAACATTTAAGTGTGACAAACATGCAAAAGAATAAGAAATCAGGAAGGGGGCAAATAGTTTTTCACACCACTGTAGTTAATATAGCATATTGTCCATGTTCATGTTGTGTGGGAGGATTTATAAGGATAACTGCAGTGACATATGCTCTTTTCATTATAAAATGGTACTTACAGATGTGAGTGTGTTCTCAGTGGTGTAAGATACTGGTAATTCATGAGTAATGTGGTGAGATAAATCTATGTTTTAGAGTATATGTCCAAAAAAGCCTAATTTTTTGCCACGATTCTCTGCAATCTTGGGAAAAAAAGAAATCTTAAATATAGTCCTAGCACTATTAGCAAAGCTTCACCTCATTAAGCCCTCAGTAACCTTAATGAATGTCAACCAAATGTGATTTTTGGCTTTTCAGTTCAATGAACGTAAAATGAAAGAACTAAATATGAATATGTATGTCCTGCTAGCAAAAAACATGATTGGCAATGAGTACATGAGAACATTTATTTGTTATTCAGATTGGAATGCTATTAAAATACACACATCTTGTGAAAAAAAAGGCAAGAGTCGACTGTACCACTTTTAAATGTGGGTGTATTTCGCCTTTGTCCCAACATTTCCTCAACCCCTCAACTCAAAAGTCAAATGTATCTTTGGATAGTTGAGTTTTCCCCAACAATCCAAAAACATACAGGAAGGTTAACTGATAAGCACAAGGAATTCTGCAATGGAAGACAAGGATTGATCCTAAAATTTCCATTGACATGGAATACCCCAGAGACTGAGCCTCATCCATTGGGTTTTAAATCACAGGCAGGGCAGTAGGCTGATTGGATTCCCAAATACAGACTAGTTTTGCCCTTGTTGGGGCTCATCAATGCAATGCAGGTTTTTCCAATCAGCATATAAGGAGCCAGGGAAGTGGAGTTACTAGAAAAGCATTTTGGAGAAGACATGTCCTCCGTCATATGCAAAGCAGAAGCAATTCTGAGAAGGAAGCCTAGGATCACTCCTATAAAATATCTATTTTTTCATAATTTCTCCATAATTCCTGATAAAACTGACCATAGTGTAAATGTGAATGAACTGAGGACCTTAGATTGTAAGCTCCACTGGGGCAGGGACTGATGGGAATGTGATAGGGACCTTAGATTGTAAGCTCCCCTGGGGCAGGGACTGATGGGAATGGTATAGGGACCTTAGATTGTAAGCTCCACTGGGGCAGGGACTGATGGGAATGTGATAGGGACCTTAGATTGTAAGCTCACTGGGGCAGGGACTGATGGGAATGGGATAGGGACCTTAGACTGTAAGCTCACTGGGGCAGGGACTGATGGGAAAGTGATAGGGACCTTAGATTGTAAGCTCCACTGGGGCAGGGACTGATGGTAATGTGATAGGGACCTTAGATTGTAAGCTCACTGGGGCAGGGACTGATGGGAATGTGATAGGGACCTTAGATTGTAAGCTCCCCTGGGGCAGGGACTGATGGGAATGTGATAGGGACCTTAGACTGTAAGCTCACTGGGGCAGGGACTGATGGGAAAGTGATAGGGACCTTAGATTGTAAGCTCCACTGGGGCAGGGACTGATGGGAAAGTGATAGGGACCTTAGATTGTAAGCTCCACTGGGGCAGGGACTGATGGGAATGTGATAGGGACCTTAGACTGTAAGCTCACTGGGGCAGGGACTGATGGGAAAGTGATAGGGACCTTAGATTGTAAGCTCCACTGGGGCAGGGACTGATGGGAAAGTGATAGGGACCTTAGATTGTAAGCTCCACTGGGGCAGGGACTGATGGGAATGTGATAGGGACCTTAGATTGTAAGCTCCCCTGGGGCAGGGACTGATGGTAATGTGATAGGGACCTTAGACTGTAAGCTCACTGGGGCAGGGACTGATGGGAAAGTGATAGGGACCTTAGATTGTAAGCTCACTGGGGCAGGGACTGATGGTAATGTGATAGGGACCTTAGACTGTAAGCTCACTGGGGCAGGGACTGATGGGAAAGTGATAGGGACCTTAGATTGTAAGCTCCACTGGGGCAGGGACTGATGGTAATGTGATAGGGACCTTAGATTGTAAGCTCACTGGGGCAGGGACTGATGGGAATGTGATAGGGACCTTGGATTTTAATCTCCACTGGGGCAGGGACTGATGGGAATGTGATAGGGACCTTAGATTGTAAGCGCCACTGGGGCAGGGACTGATGGGAATGGGATAGGGACCTTAGATTGTAAGCTCACTGGGGCAGGGACTGATGGTAATGTGATAGGGACCTTAGATTGTAAGCTCACTGGGGCAGGGACTGATGGGAATGTGATAGGGACCTTGGATTGTAAGCTCACTGGGGCAGGGACTGATGGGAATGTGATAGGGACCTTAGATTGTAAGCTCACTGGGGCAGGGACTGATGGGAATGTGATAGGGACCTTGGATTTTAATCTCCACTGGGGCAGGGACTGATGGGAATGTGATAGGAGCCTTAGATTGTAAGCGCCACTGGGGCAGGGACTGATGGGAATGTGATAGGGACCTTAGATTGTAAGCTCACTGGGGCAGGGACTGATGGGAATGTGATAGGGACATTGGATTTAAATCTCCACTGGGGCAGGGACTGATGGGAATGTGATAGGGACCTTAGATTGTAAGCGCCACTGGGGCAGGGACTGATGGGAATGTGATAGGGACCTTAGATTGTAAGCTTCACTGGGGCAGGGACTGATGGGAATGTGATAGGGACCTTAGATTGTAAGCTTCACTGGGGCAGGGACTGATGGGAATGTGATAGGGACCTTAGATTGTAAGCTTCACTGGGGCAGGGACTGATAGGAATGTGATAGGGACCTTAGATTGTAAGCTTCACTGGGGCAGGGACTGATAGGAATGTGATAGGGACCTTAGATTGTAAGCTCCCCTGGGGCAGGGACTGATGGGAATGTGATAGGGACCTTAGATTGTAAGCTCACTGGGGCAGGGACTGATGGGAATGTGATAGGGACCTTAGATTGTAAGCTCAGCTGGGGCAGGGACTGATGGGAATGTGATAGGGACCTTAGATTGTAAGCTCCACTGGGGCAGGGGCTGATGGGAATGTGATAGGGACCTTAGATTGTAAGCTCACTGGGGCAGGGACTGATGGGAAAGTGATAGGGACCTTAGATTGTAAGCTCCACTGGGGCAGGGACTGATGGTAATGTGATAGGGACCTTAGATTGTAAGCTCACTGGGGCAGGGACTGATGGGAATGTGATAGGGACCTTAGATTGTAAGCTCCCCTGGGGCAGGGACTGATGGGAATGTGATAGGGACCTTAGACTGTAAGCTCACTGGGGCAGGGACTGATGGGAAAGTGATAGGGACCTTAGATTGTAAGCTCCACTGGGGCAGGGACTGATGGGAAAGTGATAGGGACCTTAGATTGTAAGCTCCACTGGGGCAGGGACTGATGGGAATGTGATAGGGACCTTAGACTGTAAGCTCACTGGGGCAGGGACTGATGGGAAAGTGATAGGGACCTTAGATTGTAAGCTCCACTGGGGCAGGGACTGATGGGAAAGTGATAGGGACCTTAGATTGTAAGCTCCACTGGGGCAGGGACTGATGGGAATGTGATAGGGACCTTAGATTGTAAGCTCCCCTGGGGCAGGGACTGATGGTAATGTGATAGGGACCTTAGATTGTAAGCTCCCCTGGGGCAGGGACTGATGGTAATGTGATAGGGACCTTAGACTGTAAGCTCACTGGGGCAGGGACTGATGGGAAAGTGATAGGGACCTTAGATTGTAAGCTCACTGGGGCAGGGACTGATGGGAATGTGATAGGGACCTTAGACTGTAAGCTCACTGGGGCAGGGACTGATGGTAATGTGATAGGGACCTTAGATTGTAAGCTCACTGGGGCAGGGACTGATGGGAATGTGATAGGGACCTTGGATTTTAATCTCCACTGGGGCAGGGACTGATGGGAATGGGATAGGGACCTTAGATTGTAAGCGCCACTGGGGCAGGGACTAATGGGAATGTGATAGGGACCTTAGATTGTAAGCTCACTGGGGCAGGGACTGATGGTAATGTGATAGGGACCTTAGATTGTAAGCTCACTGGGGCAGGGACTGATGGGAATGTGATAGGGACCTTGGATTGTAAGCTCACTGGGGCAGGGACTGATGGGAATGTGATAGGGACCTTGGATTTTAATCTCCACTGGGGCAGGGACTGATGGGAATGTGATAGAGACCTTAGATTGTAAGCTCCACTGGGGCAGGGACTGATGGGAATGTGATAGAGACCTTAGATTGTAAGCTCCACTGGGGCAGGGACTGATGGGAATGTGATAGGGACCTTAGATTGTAAGCGCCACTGGGGCAGGGACTGATGGGAATGTGATAGAGACCTTAGATTGTAAGCGCCACTGGGGCAGGGACTGATGGGAATGTGATAGGGACCTTAGATTGTAAGCTTCACTGGGGCAGGGACTGATGGGAATGTGATAGGGACCTTAGATTGTAAGCTCCCCTGGGGCAGGGACTGATGGGAATGTGATAGGGACCTTAGATTGTAAGCTCACTGGGGCAGGGACTGATGGGAATGTGATAGGGACCTTAGATTGTAAGCTCAGCTGGGGCAGGGACTGATGGGAATGTGATAGGGACCTTAGATTGTAAGCTCCACTGGGGCAGGGGCTGATGGGAATGTGATAGGGACCTTAGATTGTAAGCTCACTGGGGCAGGGACTGATGGGAATGTGATAGGGACCTTAGATTGTAAGCTCCACTGGGGCAGGGACTGATGGGAATGTGATAGGGACCTTAGATTGTAAGCTCCACTGGGGCAGGGAGTGATATGAACGATGTATAATCTCTGTGGAATAAGTTGGCTCTATATAAATTAAGGATAATAATAATGATAATAAAACACATTTGAACAAGGTGTAATTATTTCCAGTGCTAGATATGATAGGTGTCTATACAAAATGCATTTGCGTACGAAAAATACTACTTTGCTCATTTTTATTGCAGACTTCAGTAAAAACAATTAGTCATTTTGTAACATGAAATCATTTTATATTAGCCATTCTCAGTTTGCATGAAAAAAAAAAAAAAGAGGCTGAGCATTGTGTGCATTGTTCCTGCTCTCCCTATTCAATTGTATCTGAATGGATACTGGGAATTGATGCAGATTCAAATCTCGAAGTCTAAGAAAACTTTGGCAGCAGCTCATTGACCAATACCGGCACATGTACTGCGGCGCCGCTTGACAGTCACACGAGGGACCTTATCATTTATACAATTTCGCTCCTCTGTTTGGATTTTGCAGCTGAATCAACAATGAGCAATTTGAAATGTAAAAAAGCCGAACATAAAAGACTGTCAATTCAGGCTTTGCACTTTCCATGTGTTGGAACATTCTGCCAAATCCATTTCAGATGCAGAGCCGAGGAATAAATGTTCTCTATTTTCTTTGTCATCTGCATTGTTCCATTTAACTACCGTCTCCTTTTTCTGTTCCAAAGTTTACAAAATAAACATTTAATATAAAAAAATGAAACAGGAACATGGAAACTACCTGGGATCGGTTAATTGGGTATTACCATACCAACGTTGGCACACTCATTCATTACTTTTTAGTGTTTGTGTTGGCATTTCTTCTTAACACCAGTGAAGCTTGTCAGTCTTTCCAGCTGTCCAACTTGCCACCCTTTAGTTATAATTAGTGATGGGCGAAATGTTTCGGCAGGCATAGATTCACGGCGAATTTCCGCGGTTCGCCATTGGTGGATTGTTTCGCGAAACGGATGAAAAAATTTGCAGTGGAAAAATTCGCAGCACATCCAAAAATTGTCGCCGGTGTCAAAAAAGAATAGTCGCAGGCGTCAAAAGAATAGCCACGTGATTAAATAATATCCGCGGACGACAAAATAATAGCCGTGAGACAAAATAATAGCCGTGAGACAAAATAATAGCCACGGGCGACAAAATAATAGCCGCGGACGACAAAAGAATATCCGCAGGCGACAAAAGAGTAGCCGGGCGTCAAAATAATAGCCGCGGGCGACAAAATAATAGCCATGAGACAAAATAATAGACACGGGCGACAAAATAATAGCCATGAGACAAAATAATAGCCATGGGCGACAAAATAATAGCCGCGGGCGACAAAAGAATAGTCGCTGATTTTTTTTGCTGCACGTCATTTTTTTGGTGAAGCGATATGGAACAGAGTCGCTCATCACTAGTTATAATCATTAGCATCATAGACACGGTGTAGTTTATCTACGGCTGAGGGGCTGGGCATTACCTACCCCCTGAGATCTCAAAGTCTAAGCTCTACCAGTGGGGTAAATCTACTCTCCCCTCTGTAATAGGCACTGCTGTGTTACCAACAATCACAAGCTAAATATGTAGAGAATAAGGGACACATTTACTAAGCAATTTTGAAATAAAGTCAGATTTTTTCCTACTTCTAGATAATTTCGACATTTATGAATGGGTGTTTGCCAGAACTCGATTTTTTCGTTATTGTTCCCCCAAAAAGTTACTCCCATAATTCATGATTTATTTATGTTTAGTTAACTTTTTTTTTGTAAAAAAAATTGTCAGGTTTGATCTGTCGAGTACCATTGAGTCCTAATGGAGGCTTAGAATAGTAGGGGAATAGAATAGTCATTGACAGCCTGTCCTTGACTTATTTTCAAGGGGACGTTAATCACCGTATTGTTTTCTATTTTACTCAGCTTCAAGGGGAAGTTAATCCCAACATTGTTTTCAGTTTCACCCAGCTTCAAGGGGAAGTTAATCCCACCATTGTTTTCAGTTTCACCCAGCTTCAAAGGGAAGTTAATCCCACCATTGTTTTCAGTTTCACCCAGCTTCAAAGGGAAGTTAATCCCACCATTGTTTTCAGTTTCACCCAGCTTCAAAGGGAAGTTAATCCCACCATTGTTTTCAGTTTCACTCAGCTTCAAAGGGAAGTTAATCCCACCATTGTTTTCAGTTTCACCCAGCTTCAAAGGGAAGTTAATCCCACCATTGTTTTCAGTTTCACCCAGCTTCAAAGGGAAGTTAATCCCACCATTGTTTTCAGTTTCACCCAGCTTCAAAGGGAAGTTAATCCCACCATTGTTTTCAGTTTCACTCAGCTTCAAAGGGAAGTTAATCCCATCATTGTTTTCCATTTCACCCAGTTTCAAGTGAAACTTAAACACATTATTGTTTTCCAAGAGCGCCAATGCTCCTACACTGGCTGCTGGAGCAATTCCTGTTGGGAAAAAATAAAGAGGATTCATGGAAACAAAAGCCATTTAAAATTCCAATTTTTTTGAGTTTTAACAATGCTTTCAACTTGAAAAATGTGGGATTTTTGAATGTAAACTTGAATGTGGTTTTCCTGCATTTAATAATATAGGAGGGGGTTTATAAAGTGACATGTTATAAATACAGCAATGATCAAGTTTAATTCGAACTTATACCGTATCGAGTTTATATGACTTTCAAGGCCTGAATAAAACAAATTTTAGCAAATGTGCCCCTAACTGAATGGTCTCTCCAATCATCCTATGTTCATCTAAATTCTAAATGCCCCCACAGTCTGTGGAATCTGCAGAAATTACTGATGATTCTAGCCCCCCTAATTAAGGGGTTTCAGGTGTGCCTGCTATAATGAGTCTCTTTTTGTTCTTGTGAAATAAATAATATCTATGAGTAACTATAAAGTATAGTATCATATCCTGCTAGTTTGCTGTATCCCCTACACACAATTGTACATTATATACCCCCTCCTATTTTATTAAGTGCAGGCAATCCACATTTAGGGGCACTAAAACTCATTTTTTGAAAGTCGTATAAACTCGACATGGTATAAATTCGAATTCAACCCCATCATTGCTATTTTTATACCACGAGAATGGGTGAATCATTTATACTAAATTTTCGAGTTTCCACTCAAAAATCCAAAAATTTTTGAGTTGAAAGTACAGGTATAGGACCCATTATCCAGAATGTTCGGGACCAAGGGTATTCCGTATAAGGGGTCTTTCCGTAATTTGGATCTCCATACCTTAAGTCTACTAAAAAATCAATAAAACATTAATTAAACCTAATAGGATTGTTTTGCATCCCATTAGGTTTTTTTTTTTATCTTATTGGGGATCATTTACAGGTACTGTTTTATTATTACAGAGAAAAGGGAATCATTTAACCATTAAATAAACCCAATAGGACTGTTCTGCCCCCAATAAGGGGTAATTATATCTTAGTTGGGATCAAGTACAGGTACTGTTTTATTATTACAGAGAAAAGGGAATCATTTAACCATTAAATAAACCCAATAGGGCTGTTCTGCCCCCAATAAGGGGTAATTATATTTTATTTGGGATCAAGTACAGGTACTGTTTTATTGTTACAGAGAAAAGGGAATCATTTAACCATGAAATAAACCCAATAGGGCTGTTCTGCCCCCAATAAGGGGTAATTATATCTTAGTTGGGATCAAGTACAGGTACTGTTTTATTATTACAGAGAAAAGGGAATCATTTAACCATTAAATAAACCCAATAGGACTGTTCTGCCCCCAATAAGGGGTAATTATATCTTAGTTGGGATCAAGTACAGGAACTGTTTTATTATTACAGAGAAAAGGGAATCATTTAACCATTAAATAAACCCAATAGGGCTGTTCTGCCCCCAATAAGGGGTAATTATATCTTAGTTGGGATCAAGTACAGGTACTGTTTTATTATTACAGAGAAAAGGGAATCATTTAACCATGAAATAAACCCAATAGGGCTGTTCTGCCCCCAATAAGGGGTAATTATATCTTAGTTGGGATCAATTACAAGGTACTGTTTTATTATTACAGAGAAAAAGGAAATCAGTTTTAAAATTATGAATTATTTGATTAAAATGGAGTCTATGGGAGACGGACTTTCCGTAATTCAGAGCTTTCTGGATAATGGGTTTCGGATAAGGGATCCCATACCTGTATTGGTAAAACTCTAAAATTTCGAGTTTAAATGGACATTAGTTTCCATGAATCCTCTTTATTTTTCCGAAACAGGAATTGCTCCAGCAGCCATTTTAGGAGCATTGGCACTCTTGGAAAACAATAATGTGTTTGTTTCACTTGAAACTGGGTGAAACTGAAAACAACAATGGGATTAAGTTCCCCTTAAAAAGGTGTGAAATAGAAAACAATGAGGGGATTAAGTTCCCCTTGAAGCTATCTGAAATTGAAAACAAAGAGGGGATTGACTTCCCCTTGAAGCTGGGTGAAACTGAAAACAATGAGGGGATTAACTTGTCCTTGAAAATGTGTCAAGGACAGGCTGTCACTGACTATTCTATTCCTCTACTATTCTAAGGGGCCCATTTACTTACTCACGAACGGGCCGAATGCATCCGATTGCGTTTTTTTCGTAATGATCGTTAGTTTGCGATTTTTTCGGAAAATTATCACGACTTTTTCGTTACCAATACGATTTTTGCGGAAAAACGCGAGTTTTTCGTAGCCATTCCAAAAGTTGCGATTTTTTCCTAGCGTTAAAACTTGCGCAAAAAGTTGCGACTTTTTCGTAGTGTTAAAACTTGCGCAAAACGTCGCGCCTTTTAAGTTTTAACGCTACGAAAAAAGCGCAACTTTTCACGCAAGTTTTAACGCTACGAAAAAATCGCAACTTTCGGAATGGCTACGAAAAACTCGCGTTTTTTCGCGCAAATCGTATTGGTAACGAAAAAGTCGCGATAATTTCCGAAAAGTCGTAAAGGCGCCGAAAAAATCGCAAAAAATACGAAAAAGTCGCAAAATGTTCGTTTTCCAATTCGATAGGAATTCGTGTCTTAGTAAACCAGCCCCTAAGCCTCCATAGTACTTGACAGATCCAACCTGCCGATTATTTTTATTTTTTTTTACAAAAAAAGTCAACTAAACATTAATAAATCACGAATTATGGTAGTTACTAATTTTTCATGGGAACACATTTTTCAGGGAACAGTACCAAAAAAAAAAAAATCAAGTTCCGTTGAAAACCCATTCATAAATCGCGAAATTATCTAGAATTCGGAAAAAATTTTTTAGGGGCTTAGTAAATCTGCTTAGTAAATGTGCCCCTAAATGTTTGATATGTGTTTTTTTTTTTTTATTTAAGCATTTAAAATGGGCTTGTTATGAACTGCGGGATATTCAGCTGTGGATATAAATAAGTACAGTTTAAAAACATGAACGCATTAAACAGATGCAAATGCCAAGAACCATTTTTATATAAAAAAAAAGCTTGAAGATGCATCGATAGTTCTGGCTTTTAACGCATTCACCATGTGTCTTTTAACTGATTTTTAAGTGGCTGCGCGCTCGTCCCCTCGGCTCTTTAATGAAACTTCGACAGTTTGTTAGAATTTACTCAAGCAAATACCGTGAATTCCGAACAAGCTCCTACCATTATTTATTTGCCCATCCAGGCTGTGAGCGTTGCATATTTTATTTTACGATGGCATTAGCGCAGATAAGAAATATTTTATTATTAAAATAGGCTCCATTTTGCTGGTAGATTATATTGCAGATTTATTAGGCTCTAGAGGCTGGCACTTAAAATTGACACCGCAGGCAATACCGGGTAAGTTATAAAATAACCGAATCAGCTCATTGGCTCCGCGTTAAAAAAAAAAAAAAATGAGGCTTAAACAATACTGAATAAGAGCAATTGCTATAAATTATGATGTATGAAAAGTCTATTGTGTCTGTTTAATGTACAGTAGGCTGAAAGCAGTGCATGTAGAAAAGTACTGAATTTTTGTGGGTTTTTTTTTATATTAATTCTTGAACTTAAATGAGCAAATATTATCCCCTTGAATGTTTAAATTTTTTTTTTCCATAATATAGTATAGGGATGCCCAACCTTTCTTACTCGTGAGCCACAGTCACATGTAAAAAGACTTGGGGAGCAACACAAGCACCATAAAAGTTCATGGAGGAGCCAAATAAGGGCTGTGATTGGCTATTAGGGGCCTCTATGCACCCTATCAGCTTACAGGGGCTTTATTTGGTAGGAAATCTTGTTTTTATTCAACCAAAACTTGCCCCCAAGTCAGGAATTCAAAAATAACTCCCTGGTTTGGGGGCACTGAGAGCAACATCCAAGGGGTTGGGGAGCAACATGTTGCCCCTGAGCCTCTGGTTGGGGATCACTGGCCTCATTACAGGTTTGAGATCTGTTGTCCAGAAATCTCAAACTACAGTAATTCAGTTTCCCATTGAGTCTTATATAAAGATTTCTTCATTTTTGACTAGTTTCATTATGCTCTGTGATAATAAAATAGTACCTTGTCCTTGGTGGGTAACTAAGCTGTACAAATGTATATTGGTGTCAAAACAGTCATATTAGTTTTTCAATATTTCAATATTTTTAGTAGCTTTAAAAAAAAAGTCACTCCATATTACAGAAATGCACTGTATTGAAAAACCCAAGGTCCTAAACATTTTGGACAACAGACGTCATGTGAGTTTTATCTTCATTGAGTTTTTGCACACATAACTTTCTCCTTCTAATTCTGTCTGGGTTTAATAACTAACATGGGTCTTTGCACCAATGCAGATACTCAGGTCCGGGCCTAGGGCGGCACAAATTTGGGGGCGGCCGCACCAAAATCTTATAATTTTTCTCCTATATGGAGCAATGGGGACCTCTCCCCCACTGCTCCATATGCAAGTGTAAAGCCACACGCGCACGCAATCACGAGTTCGTGCATGCCCGGGGGGGTGCACGCCAATCACATGTCCGTGCTTACGTGCGGGAGGGGGCGACGAACAGAGGATGGCCTTTGGGCGCTGCAGATACTCCGGCACTGCAGATACTCATAGCAACCAATCAGATCTGTCATTTTATTTTGTAACATGTAGCTGACCAGCGATCCCCTGGTTTTTTTTTAGCCACATGGAGCAACAAAAGCATGAACATTTCCTGCAGTACCAAATGAGGGCTGTTATTGGCTATTTGGTAGCCCCTATGTGGACTGGCAGCCTACAGGAGGTCATCTGATTATTATGCAACCAAAACTTGCCCTCAAGCCAAAAATTCAAAAATAAGCCCCTGTTTTGAGGGTCCTGGGAGCAACATCCAAGGGGCTGGTGAGCAACATGTTTCTTACATGCTACTGGTTAGGGATCACTGTTAGTGATGGGTGAAATGTTTCACAAGCCATGGTTTCGTGGCAAATTTCAGCAGTTTACCACTGGTGGACTTTTTTCCCGAAATGGGAAACAAAATTTGCCATGGAAAAATTCAGCGCATGACCAAACATTGTTACCCAAGTCAAAAAATACATTTTTGGACGAAGAGAAATGGAACAGATTTGCTCATCACTAATCCCTGCAGCAGACTGTTCAATACTAATTGCTGATTGGTTGTAAATGGCAATTGCACTTGTGTAATTAGCGCCTAAGTTTTCAAAGAAGCCCTTTTGTTTTCATTTTTGGAAGTTGAAGGAAAATATGTGCTAATCTATTGAAACAAAACAGGAGAAAATATTCTTACACTTGTCCCTTCTCTCCTAGAAATAACATGTTGCTAGGCTTAAATGCACATATAATATTTCTGTATTCAGCGTGCATCTGCCTGCTTTACATTGAATGTATCATGACCCGCGCACATTATTTCCTGTATTTATCTATATGGGGTCCCACCAGTCAAAACCGGATCCGAATATTGTTGTGAAACTTTTTAAAGGCAGAGAATCCCATTAATAAGAAGCATAAGCTATGAGCCGAACCAATTGCTGCATATAAATCTGTGCTGCAGCTTCACCTTGTCTATAAATAATAAAAATAGGTTTCCTAAGTTGAGGATGTCTTATTAATTTTATTACTGGCGCACAACCAGCATCTCAAGGACTTATTTCCAAACCAGATTCTAGATACCGAGAAGCCCCATAACAATGCACTGTTAAAAGAGAGACTTTAAAAAGCCCTTAGGGAATTCGCTTTACTGCTCTGTGGGATAATAACCATGTGTTATTACCAATGAGCTTTCAGTAGTTATTCATTATCTTTGGATTCCTTCACTCTTTATTTACCAAGCAAATGCACTTTGTTTTCCTGGTTAGGATTCTTCAAAAAGTGCCTTTAGCCAAAGAAAAAAGTAATATGAAACATCTCGAGTGATGAGATTGTACTATATAGGGAATCATACACCTCTATTTTAATATCTTGAGATTTTAAATGACATTATTTTATATAATACACAATTTCAGTGAGCCATGAAAAACAAGTGCTAGAATCACACCCAGAAAGCAGGCCCAATACTGTCCATTTGGTCCCTTTGGCTAGATAGATGTCAACTGTAGGCACTGCAGTCCACTGATTTTCTTTTGGGACAGAAATGTAATATAAACTTCATCTCACTGTAATAAAAAAAACTTTGTTAATAAAGTATAGTTAATAAAAATTATGTACAGTTTATTAAATAATCAAGTTACTCTCAGCAATCTGTGTCGCTTTATTCTTTCTTCATGCAGGAGGTGGAGTCAGATTTTGATTGGCAGCTAGGTCAAATACATCCTTTGAGGGTGCCATTTGTCTACCAGGATATATTAGAGTTCATTATTTTAAAATAACCAGCTTTGATGGAAATCCTGTTTCTCTACCTACAGGCTCTCTGCCAGAGTCAATTCTTTTATCAGATTTTGTTTGTGTGGAGTCAGTTATTTGTTAGAATTTGTTTGTGCTTGGAGTCTTTTATTTGTTAGATTTTGTTTGTGCTGGAGTCAGTTATTTGTTAGAATTTGTTTGTGCTGGAGTCTTTTATTTGTTAGATTTTTTTTGTGCTGGAGTCAGTTATTTGTTAGAATTTGTTTGTGCTTGGAGTCTTTTATTTGTTTGTGCTGGAGTCAGTTATTTGTTAGAATTTGTTTGTGCTTGGAGTCTTTTATTTGTTAGATTTTGTTTGTGCTGGAGTCGGTTATTTGTTAGAATTTGTTTGTGCTGGAGTCTTTTATTTGTTAGAATTTGTTTGTGCTTGGAGTCTTTTATTTGTTAGATTTTGTTTGTGCTGGAGTCGGTTATTTGTTAGAATTTGTTTGTGCTGGAGTCTTTTATTTGTTAGAATTTGTTTGTGCTTGGAGTCTTTTATTTGTTAGATTTTGTTTGTGCTGGAGTCGGTTATTTGTTAGAATTTGTTTGTGGTGGAGTCGGTTATTTGTTAGATTTTGTTTGTGCTGGAGTCGGTTATTTGTTAGATTTTGTTTGTGCCAGAGTCAGATAAAGCATATTTTCACCTAATTTTCCGTCGCTGATCTGTCGCTGTTTACAATCGTCCGGCATAAAAATTTTGTGACTTTCGGATTGCCAATACGATATTATCATGACAAATGGGATTTTTTTCGAGATATTTGCAATCTTCATACATTTTCGTATCCAATCCAAATTTATCCCATTCGGGATTCGAACTCGTGATTTCATGAATCGGCCCCTTAGAGTCCAATTCAGATTTAGCTGAGGATCACAGGTGGAAAAAGAGGGATGAACATAGGAAAAGTCTTGGACTTGGCTGGAAAACAAGAGGAGCAGATATTAAGGGTGTGAAGGTCAGTTTCTTGGCTTCTGGGTGGATAAACGCATCCCACTCACCCAGGTCTTTCATTTCATTATACTGTTCATTAATTAGTAGTTGTTCTAAATGTGTCGATATATTATGCTAGCAATTTGCATCTCTTATGTTCATCAGTGGAATTCTATTATTAGCATCATGGTTAGTCAGCAATCAAACCACTTTTACATTTTAGAAATGTTGATCCAACAAATATAACCGATCCCCAGTTGGAATTAGGGCAAAATAAATTCCTTCTCTTGAGGTTTAACTGACTATAACTTGAGAATGTACGTTTGTTATTAAGGGCTTAATGCAAAGCCCAAGTGTCCCTCTTTAACATAAATAACAGCTAAATAAAATATGTATTCTCTGTATGAGTTCATATTTACTTTAACCATAGTGAAGGGCAGTTTATATAAAGATTAAAAAAAAAAAAGAGTTCTAAGTTGCACTTATGCAGTTTCCATTAGCAAGCAATTAGCAATCAGTTATGAAACTACTGCTGAAAGTTGGAAACATCAAAACAAAAACTAAATGAAAGCAAAGATCTGATAGGTCAAACAGGAACACTGAAGCTCCTCCATGTTTGTTCTTTGAGAGGTAGATAATTAGTAGGGCTGGAACCAGGGGTAGGCAGAAGAGGCACCTGTCTACGGTGCAGCGGTGAGGGAGCGCTAGGCAGGTACCTCAGTTGCCACCCCTAGTCCGGGATCTCTTACCCCCACAGCTGATTTCCTGGTGCTCTTCTCCTGCACAGCTCCACCTCTACAGCGGCCCCTCTTGTGCCTGCATTCATGCAAGCGCACACCCGGGGGAAAGTGGTTGGGGCAAGGTGGCCAGTCGGGCCATCTAGGGCACCAAGCCAACTTGGCCCACCTCTGATAATGGGCTCCTGCTTAGAAAATAGTCACAACACAAAGTGGTAAAGGTGGTGGGTTGTACACAGGTAATGTAATTCTCAACCTCGCAAGGACCAAACATGGAGTAACTTCAGTTTCCCTGCTTGCCCCATTTAGCTCAAGAAAAAACAAAAATCATGAATATTTCCTGATTAAAACAAAAGATAAAATGTGCTCATTTACGTCCCCAAGCACAGTGACCAACTTGCACTTTTCCCTGCAACAAGCTGCGCCTAAAACCACTTTCATTAAAGGTGCTCGCATAAAAAAACCCTCTTTACTCATTCCTATAATTGCCCTCGGTGCAGCTTAGTGCTTCCTGCCTTCCATTTCATGTTGAACAAGGGGGGGGATGCTGTCCCTTTACGCAAACATTAACATGTTGAAAACATTGCCCTTTAATATCAAAGCTAGCATGGCCTGATATTTAACAAGAAAGAAATAAAAGAAGAAAAAAAAAGCTTCACATATATTAGCGCCAGGTATTTCTGTGAAATTCAGTTTTCTTCCCAGGTGGAATAATATTTGTGAATTTGATTCAGCAGAATTGTATTGCAACGTAAAAACATAACCGTTTGTCAGTAAAATGTTCCAAGTATTTACCAGAAAGAAGAAGGAAGAGACACGGGAGAGTTAGAGAGTGAATAGCCGAGCCCGGAAGGCCTCAAAGCTAAATGTTAAAAACTCCAATGGTCATAAGAACAATGCGTAATCCGTAATAGTGCACGGTGTATGCTATTAGCGCCATTCAATCAGCAGCCATTCACGGCTAATAATACTGATGAAGCACCGCACAGAGGGCAATACATTGTGGAGTTCCTGTAACCTTTAGAATGATAAACTCTTAGCCGCAAATGATGGCTTGCTCGTTCTGCAGGCTTGAACGGAAAATATTGCTTGGATGGATAACGTTCTGTTTATTTGTGGGTGCAACATATTCTGTGTGTGTAGAATACTCATTTTTTTTCTATTTCATTTGACTTCTTGGATTATTTTCCATTAACAGTTTTAGAACAGAAGCAGTAATTGTCCCAGATAAAGTCTGCAGATTATTATTGTTTTGTGTGGAACATTTTTGTCCGATAAAATAGTTGGCACATAAATAGTTGGGTGACTGAGAACATTCTAATGAATGAGTACATGGATAATGTTGGTTTGTGATTCTATTGCCATTGTAAAGCCCTGTTGTATTGAATTCATTTATAATATATCCTCCTTACCAACTGTGGACTTCTGGTAGGATAGAGGCCAGGAGCCAACAAAAACCCTAAAGTTACTTGATGATCTTCATCAACTAACTTTAGGGTAGTTCTACTGTGCAAGTAGGGATGCACCGAACCCACTTTTTTGGGTTCGGCCGGAACCCCGAACCCACCCTGAGGGATTCGGCCGAATCCCAAACTGAATCCGAATCCTAATTAAAATATGTGAATTAGGATCGGTAGGGGTTAAAAAATTTTTTTTTTAAAAATTCCCTCACCATTAACCCTTTCTGAATGCTAATTTCTGCTAATTAGGATTTGGATTCAGTTCAGCCGGGACCGCGGATTCGGACGAAACCGGATCCTTCCAAAAAAGCCTGGATTCAGCCTGAATTCCGAAACAAATCCGGGATTCGGTGCATCCCTATGCACAAGCTGCGACTCTTGCAAGGTATATAAGGCTAGGGTCCTGATTGGTCTGCATTTTTGGTTCCTCTGCTCTTGTGGTGGAAGTGTTGGATGGAAATAAAAAAGGGAAAGGTTCTCAGGGGAATGTCATCCCTTTATACAAATTAGGGTTTGTGCATTCATCAGGTTGGTGGTTCTGAGATGGAGACAAGAGTATTATCATAATGTTATGGGTTGGAATTAAACAAGACATGGCCTGACCAAAGCTGACATGTAGCCAATTGCTTTGATGGCTTTATTGTATCTATCTGTGTGGGTGAAACCAACTGAAAGTAATAACAACTGATCTAACTTCAGTCAATATTAAAGGACAAGTCAACTCAAATACACTTGGATGGGTGCTAATATTTTAGGCACCTCCCAGTGAATAAAGATTTTTTTTTTTAGACCATGGGTCAGTAATACTGTTTTTAAAAGAGTCCTGGCCAGGTTACTATACTTCATGCCTTGTGCCGCCATCTCTGCCAAAGTCACTGTGTCCTCTTTGTTGTACCAGACAAGTCCATATATGCAATAGAGATATAGCGAACTGTTCGCCGGCGAACTAATTCGCGCGAACATCGGGTGTTCGCAAATTCGCGAACTTTTGGCGATGTTCGCCATTTTGGGTTCGCTGCGGGTTTTTTTGCGCCACGTTTTTTCACCTCGGTTTTTTCCGCCGCCTTTTTTCGCTTTGGTTTTTCGCCTTTGCGTATACATAGGAATAGCTTGCATTTTTTTTTTGGCGTTATTTTTTTGGCGGTTTTTTTTTAGCGTTTTTTTTACAAAGTATTTTTCAGAGAAATTTTTGCCCTTGATCCCCCTCCTGCATGCCACTGTCCAGGTCGTGGCACCCTTTAAACAACTTTAAAATCAGTTTTCTGGCCAGAAATGGCTTTTCTAGGTTTTAAAGTTCGCCTTCCCATCGAAGTCTATGGGGTTCGCAAAGTTCGCGAATATTCGCGAGTTTTGGCGAAAGTCCGCGAACGGGTTCGCGAACATTTTTGGCGATGTTCGCTACATCCCTAATATGCAACTTTGGAGAAGCACATGTGTAACATTATAGAGTTCAGACTTTTACTGCACATAGATAGTATTTACAGTAGTTCAGAGGGTTCCTGGGACATTGGCAGAGATGACAGTGAGGTGCTTAAAGATTGTACCCTGGGCAGGTGCACTTTTCAGTAACTGGTCTGGGGTCTAAGGTAAGTGAGTATATTCTCTGGGGGGTTGCTTAGCACATTGGGACCCCAAGTGAATTAAGCTTGTCCTTTAAAATAGTCTAAACAACTAGGGTCGGACTTTGGTGTGTAGGGCCAACTGGTGCTGCCCCCCAGGGCCCCTTCAACCCGACCACTACCATATCGTCCCTCCGCCGGAGCACTCATAGCTCATACTTACCTAGGCGCCCCAGAAGGATTGTTTGTGGGTACAAGGGAGGCTTTAAAGAAAAGGGTCCCTGATAGAAGAGAACTCTGCATGTTTCTCCCAGTGCTCTATTGGTTTATGGGTAGATGACTTGTTGCAGCTCATTGTGGCAGTAATAAAAAATAAAGGGGTGATTCGGATAGCAGCCAAATGTAACATATGCTCGGTTTCTTATAAATAATATATGCAAGTGTTAATTTGCTCTATTTGAATTCACTGTAGTAAAAATGTAAATGCATGGAGACATATATTTGTATACGGGCTCAAAAGTGAGTTTGGCAGCTGCATTTAGAGACAATTAAACAGCTTTTCTACAGGCAGGCACAAATGCATGCACTCAATGTACTTGTGTTGCTGTAGAACCTAAAACACAATAGAATTTCAACTGCAGAAAAACAGTTATAGTTGTATTTGATTTGGTTCTTACTGATGCCAAATGCAATTAAAAAAAACCAAAGCATCCAGGTGTGCAGAGTTATATATGTATATATTGTATATGTGAATATGTGGAGAGAAGTATAGAATAGGAACTACTGTATATACTCTCTTTTATAACCTGAGTGTAATGAATCGGGCTTGTAGCGAACATAAGTTTTGCCTATTGTTTTAATTACTAAGTAGGAAGTTTTTTTGTTATTTCTTGCTCTGAACAGGGTAAAATTTGATAATGAAACTTACTGTAGTGGGCAGAGAAGAGCAAAAGGGCTTTCTTGGCCTGCTTTTATACACAGACAAGGACTGTACTAGTAGTAGGCCGAAGAGGCATGTGTCTAGGGTGCAATATTGGGGGGCGCTAGGCATGTACCTCTTTTTTTCTGCCTGCTCCTAGTCCAGGACGTCTTATTCGCACCACCGCAAGTCACTTTACCACCCTGCCCCCTGAGGGGAGTGAGGTATCCAGACAGGTTGCTTAGGCCGCCCAGCTGGCTTGGCCTGGATCTGTATAGAGGCCAAGAAACAACCCAGTGTGGCCACAACCTAAAACCACAATCTACTCTCCAACAAACCAGTATAAACCGCTTTCAGGTATAAACCACTTCCTTCCCCCAGCTGGAGTTCTTTTTAAAGAGCAGCTTAATATACAGAAGCTTCTCGTGCACTGCTGGTTTGATTGACTTTGCTCTTTGGAATCAGGAATTTAGTTTTATTTATAAATTTTGGCAAGTTTAGTGCAAGAAATAACAACAAAAAACAGATGTTTTCTATAAAACAAAAAAAAAAGCAAAAAGTATGTTCAGCACAATGAACCAATGTTGAAGAAGGGGGGCACTGTCCATTTTATGATAGGAACTACTGAATGTATGTAGAGGCAGTGACCCTAAACTTTATTAAGTAGTCTATTCATAGTTTGACATTTACTCAACACAAGAGAGATTGGCTGAGCAATATTGACAAACATGGCAGATGATTACGTCTGGATATACCATACTTTACCAAGTGGCGCATTTATCCTTATTTAATATTACATACCCTATAATAAAATGTCAATTTGACATTCAAGCTGCACAGGGTCCCTTCCAAAATAACCGCTCTACATACCAGCTTCATCTCTCTTTATAGGATCGGTGTTAAATAAATACATGTTGAGCTTGACTGCTTTCAGGTTCACCGCTCTCAGGACCTCCGCATACTCCTTCCAAATTTCCCAGGAAAACATATAGAATGAAAGAGCTCCTCTCTAGTTCTAAAGAGAACGTTCTTTTCCCCTCTAGTGCTCCTGTAGAATCCTCTCCCTCTGCAAAACTACTTACAGAAAAATAATAGAACATTACCCCTTGTTCTCATAAAATGCAATTCTACACCGTGGCAGAAAGCATCAAAGACCATAGGTGAACAGTAAAATCTAAAATTCTCAGAGCTAATGTTAAGCTTTTAAACCCAGTGTGCATTTTTCATTCCGATAGTGATTCAGGAGCCCAGCGCCTACAGCAACAGTCAAGCTTGAACTAACTCTCTGCATCAGCATTACATTCCTCTAAGTTAGAACTTGTTTTTTTTTTTTTTTTCGTACATGGGCGTCCAAGGAAAAAAAAGCGAGAGATAGAAAAGAGAGAAATACTCCGATCAAACAGTTTATGTTGGAAGAGAAATGGAAAAGAAAAAAAAAATGGGATGTTATGAAAGGTTCACTGTGTTGGGACTCTACTACAAATCACTGTAAAACGATTAAATTATTACGTCTGTAAAAGTTCTGCGAACTGGAGAAGCCTGGAGAGCATAAAACTTTATGGCTGCAAGATTTTGTACTGTGCTAATCATATTGCTGTAAGCTCTTTCCTAATATATGGCCAAGTAGCTAGGTTTTACTTCTACATTCTCCGTATTAGGGGATGGCCATTAGGAGCCATACTGTAGGATGTTTCTACATCTTCCTGATCAATGGGATTTGCAGCGAACAAGGAAACTTCAGCAGCCAAATACAATTTTGTCTTTATGGAATAAATATTTCTAAGCAATTTTACATTCAATTTGATTTATTTGCTTGTAATTAATAAAATATTTAACCCAATAGGACCGTTTTGCATGCAATAAGGATTAATTATATCTTAGTTGGGATCAAGTACAGGTACTGTTTTATTATTACAGAGAAAAGGGAATCATTTAACCATTAAATAAACCCAATAGGATTGTTCTGCCCCCAATAAGGGGTAATTATATCTTAGTTGGGATCAAGTACAGGTACTGTTTTATTATTACAGAGAAAAGGGAATCATTAAACCATGAAATAAACCCAATAGGGCTGTTCTGCCCCCAATAAGGGGTAATTATATCTTAGTTGGGATCAAGTACAGGTACTGTTTTATTATTACAGAGAAAAGGGAATCATTTAACCATTAAATAAACCCAATAGGGCTGTTCTGCCCCCAATAAGGGGCAATTATATCTTAGTTGGGATCAAGTACAGGTACTGTTTTATTATTACAGAGAAAAGGGAATCATTTAACCATGAAATAAACCCAATAGGGCTGTTCTGCCCCCAATAAGGGGTAATTATATCTTAGTTGGGATCAAGTACAGGTACTGTTTTATTATTACAGAGAAAAGGGAATCATTTAACCATGAAATAAACCCAATAGGGCTGTTCTGCCCCCAATAAGGGGCAATTATATCTTAGTTGGGATCAAGTACAGGTACTGTTTTATTATTACAGAGAAAAGGGAATCATTTAACCATGAAATAAACCCAATAGGGCTGTTCTGCCCCCAATAAGGGGCAATTATATCTTAGTTGGGATCAAGTACAGGTACTGTTTTATTATTACAGAGAAAAGGGAATCATTTAACCATTAAATAAACCCAATAGGATTGTTCTGCCCCCAATAAGGGGTAATTATATCTTAGTTGGGATCAAGTACAGGTACTGTTTTATTATTACAGAGAAAAGGGAATCATTTAACCATTAACCCTTTAAGTGCCAGCCGAATTCGTCATTTCGGTTCCCCCCAGTGCCAGACGTTTTTTAAGCATTTTGTACTCATTCACTTTAACAATGTTTTTTGGTAGGAAAACCTCCACGAAACTAGGGAAATTATATATCGTTTTTTTCGTCACTAATTGGGCTTCGACATACATACCAAATTTTATAACTTTTCTGGAGATATGATGTGTATTTTGGGTGAAATATGTAAAAAAAAATAAAATTATGAAAAATTTCTGTATATTTTGAGGTTTTTTTCCATAGAAAAGTTAATTTTACTCACTTTTTTTTATTGTTTGTAAAAGCCCTAATACTCCCAATTCCAACGATACCAAATATGTGGTGGTACCCCACAGTTCCTGTCCAGAAGTAACCCCCAAACTAAAGCAATACTTAGTACAATATCACACCAGAACAAAGCAGAAAAGCGCTTGTAACAGGTAATGCAGCATAACTTATATGTAAATCTAAAATATCCCCTCATGTTTGGTATCTTTAGAAACTACAGACCTTCAGGTTTCTAGGTGCAATGTAGTTTTCACTCAAAAGCCAAATACCTTTTGTCAGTTTTTTTTTTTCTAAAACGTAAACTTGGACGCATGATCAAATGTGGATTTGACAAAAAAAAATCTCATAAAAATTTTCTAACAAAGGCATATTTGAAAGACAAACTCCTCCTGAATAAAATGATGCCCCATATGTATGGGTGCACATAAAGACATGGGCACCAAACACTCCAAAGCAGGGGCAATGCACAAGGGCAATTACAGCTAAAAATGTGGGGGCTGCGCTCTATGTGCACTTCCTGCAGTTTTTCAGTGTTAACCCCCCCTACCTGTGAAATAACCCCCACAAACTATATATTTCTGAAAAGTGCACACCTTCAGCTATTCAGAGACACCACTCTTCTCTTTCTACATGGAAAATTGTGGCCGCAGTCCCTTGCAGAAGTAAGCGCTTTGGTCAGAAATCAAGGAAAAACCAGATAAAAAACCTAGATTTCTCCCCAAAATCTCCATGGCAACTACCAAAAACTTACTAAACATCGATCTGCAAGTTCCCCTGAATAAAACGATACCCCATATGTATGGGTGCACATAAAGACGTGGCCACCAAATGCCCCAAAACAGGGGCAATGCATAAGGGCAATTTCAGTTGAAATTTTGGGGGCTGCGCTCTATGTGCACTACCTGCAGTTTTTCATTGATAACCCCCCCTACCTGTGAGAAAACCCCCACAATCTATATATTTCCGAAAAGTGCACACCTTCAGCTATTCAGAGACACCACTCTTCTCTTTCTACATGGAAAATTGTGGCCGCAGTCCCTTGCAGAAGTTAGCGCTTTGGTCAGAAATCAAGGAAAAACTAGATACAAACCTAGATTTCTCCCCAAAATCTCCATGGCAACTACCAAAAACTTACTAACCATCAATCTGCAAGTTCCCCTGAATAAAACGATACCCTATATGTATGGGTGCACATAAAGACGTGGCCACCAAATGCCCCAAAACAGGGGCAATGCATAAGGGCAATTTCAGTTGAAATTTTGGAGGCTGCGCTCTATGTGCACTACCTGCAGTTTTTCAGTGATAACCCCCCCTACCTGTGAGATAACCCCCACAATCTATATATTTACGAAAAGTGCACACCTTCAGCTATTCAGAGACACCATTCTTCTCTTTCTACATGGAAAATTGTGGCCGCAGTCCCTTGCAGAAGTCAGCGCTTTGGTCAGAAATCAAGGAAAAACCAGATCCAACCCTAGATTTTGGTCAGAAATCAAGGAAAAACCAGATAAAAACCTAGGATTTCTCCCCAAAATCTCCATGGCAACTACCAAAAACTTACTAAACATCAATCTGCAAGTTCCCCTGAATAAAACGATACCCCATATGTATGGGTGCACATAAAGACGTGGCCACCAAATGCCCCAAAACAGGGGCAATGCATAAGGGCAATTTCAGTTGAAATTTTGGGGGCTGCGCTCTATGTGCACTACCTGCAGTTTTTCAGTGTTAACCCCCCCTACCTGTGAGATAACCCCCACAATCTATATATTTACGAAAAGTGCACACCTTCAGCTATTCAGAGACACCATTCTTCTCTTTCTACATGGAAAATTGTGGCCGCAGTCCCTTGCAGAAGTCAGCGCTTTGGTTAGAAATCAAGGAAAAACCAGATAAAAACCTAGATTTCTCCCCAAAATCTCCATGGCAACTACCAAAAACTTACTAAACATCAATCTGCAAGTTCCCCTGAATAAAACGATACCCCATATGTATGGGTGCACATAAAGACGTGGCCA
Source organism: Xenopus tropicalis (assembly GCF_000004195.4). Classification (NCBI taxonomy): domain Eukaryota; kingdom Metazoa; phylum Chordata; class Amphibia; order Anura; family Pipidae; genus Xenopus; species Xenopus tropicalis. The sequence continues at coordinate 163,371,140 of NC_030678.2, read as the reverse complement.
CCAAATGCCCCAAAACAGGGGCAATGCATAAGGGCAATTTCAGTTGAAATTTTGGGGGCTGCGCTCTATGTGCACTACCTGCAGTTTTTCAGTGTTAACCCCCCCTACCTGTGAGATAACCCCCACAATCTATATATTTACGAAAAGTGCACACCTTCAGCTATTCAGAGACACCATTCTTCTCTTTCTACATGGAAAATTGTGGCCGCAGTCCCTTGCAGAAGTCAGCGCTTTGGTCAGAAATCAAGGAAAAACCAGATAAAAACCTAGATTTCTCCCCAAAATCTCCATGGCAACTACCAAAAACTTACTAAACCTCAATCTGCAAGTTCCCCTGAATAAAACGATACCCCATATGTATGGGTACACATAAAGACGTGGCCACCAAATGCCCCCAAACAGGGGCAATGCATAAGGGGGGGCTGTGCTCTATCTGCAGTTATTTAGTCTAAACACCCCCATACCTGTGAAATAACCCCCGCAAACTATATATTTCTGAAAAGTGCACACCTTCAGCTATTCAGAGACGCCACTCTCCTCTTTCTACATGGAAAATTGTGGCCGCAGTGCCTTGCAGAAGTCAGCACTTTGGTCAGAAATCAAGGAAAAACCAGATACAACCCTAGATTTTGGTCAGAAATCAAGGAAAAACCAGATAAAAACCTAGATTTCTCCCCAAAATCTCCATGGCAACTACCAAAAACTTACTAAACCTCAATCTGCAAGTTCCCCTGAATAAAACGATACCCCATATGTATGGGTACACATAAAGACGTGGCCACCAAATGCCCCCAAACAGGGGCAATGCATAAGGGGGGGGGCTGTGCTCTACCTGCAGTTATTTAGTCTAAACACCCCCATACCTGTAAAATAACCCCCGCAAACTATATATTTCTGAAAAGTGCACACCTTCAGCTATTCAGAGACGCCACTCTCCTCTTTCTACATGGAAAATTGTGGCCGCAGTGCCTTGCAGAAGTCAGCGCTTTGGTCAGAAATCAAGGAAAAACCAGATACAAACCTAGATTTCTCCCCAAAATCTCCATGGCAACTACCAAAAACTTACTAAACCTCAATCTGCAAGTTCCCCTGAATAAAACGATACCCCATATGTATGGGTACACATAAAGACGTGGCCACCAAATGCCCCCAAACCGGGGCAATGCATAAGGGGGGGCTGTGCTCTATATGCTCTACCTGCAGTTATTTAGTCTAAACACCCCCATACCTGTGAAATAACCCCCGCAAACTATATATTTCTGAAAAGTGCACACCTTCAGCTATTCAGAGACGCCACTCTCCTCTTTCTACATGAAAAATTGTGGCCGCAGTCCCTTGCAGAAGTCAGCGCTTTGGTCAGAAATCAAGGAAAAACCAGATAAAAAACCTAGATTTCTCCCCAAAATCTCCATGGCAACTACCAAAAACTTACTAAACCTCAATTTGCAAGTTCCCCTGAATAAAACGATACCCCATATGTATGGGTGCACGTAAAGACGTGGCCACCAAATGCCCCAAAACAGGGGCAATGCATAAGGGCAATTTCAGTTGAAATTTTGGGGGCTGCGCTCTATGTGTACTACCTGCAGTTTTTCAGTGTTAACCCCCCCTACCTGTGAGATAACCCCCACAATCTATATATTTACGAAAAGTGCACACCTTCAGCTATTCAGAGACACCATTCTTCTCTTTCTACATGGAAAATTGTGGCCGCAGTCCCTTGCAGAAGTCAGCGCTTTGGTCAGAAATCAAGGAAAAACCAGATACAAACCTAGATTTCTCCCCAAAATCTCCATGGCAACTACCAAAAACTTACTAAACCTCAATCTGCAAGTTCCCCTGAATAAAACGATACCCCATATGTATGGGTACACATAAAGACGTGGCCACCAAATGCCCCCAAACCGGGGCAATGCATAAGGGGGGGCTGTGCTCTATCTGCAGTTATTTAGTCTAAACACCCCCATACCTGTGAAATAACCCCCGCAAACTATATATTTCTGAAAAGTGCACACCTTCAGCTATTCAGAGACACCACTCTCCTCTTTCTACATGAAAAATTGTGGCCCCAGTCCCTTGCAGAAGTCAGCGCTTTGGTCAGAAATCAAGGAAAAACCAGATAAAAAACCTAGATTTCTCCCCAAAATCTCCATGGCAACTACCAAAAACTTACTAAACCTCAATCTGCAAGTTCCCCTGAATAAAACGATACCCCATATGTATGGGTGCACGTAAAGACGTGGCCACCAAATGCCCCAAAACAGGGGCAATGCATAAGGGCAATTTCAGTTGAAATTTTGGGGGCTGCGCTCTATGTGCACTACCTGCAGTTTTTCAGTGTTAATCCCCCCTACCTGTGAGATAACCCCCACAATCTATATATTTACAAAAAGTGCACACCTTCAGCTATTCAGAGACACCATTCTTCTCTTTCTACATGGAAAATTGTGGCCGCAGTCCCTTGCAGAAGTCAGCGCTTTGGTCAGAAATCAAGGAAAAACCAGATACAACCCTAGATTTTGGTCAGAAATCAAGGAAAAACCAGATAAAAAAACCTAGATTTCTCCCCAAAATCTCCATGGCAACTACCAAAAACTTACTAACCATCAATCTGCAAGTTCCCCTGAATAAAACGATACCTATGTCTGGTTGCGCATAAGTACATGGCCACCAAACCTGAAAATGCATAATATTGGGGCTGCACTCTATGCACCCCTTTTTTTTTGCCTGCACCCGAATGAATGGGATACGCTCGGGTGCAGGCACATGTAGCCGATATACGCATGAAAACGTGTGAGAATGCAAAGTCTCGCGTTTTCATGCGTATATCGGCTACATGTGCCTGCACCCGAGCGTATCCCATTCATTCGGGTGCAGGCACAAGTAGCAAGCGTAGGGCTGAATTTTCGGCAAGCGTTTTTCCACTTGCTGAAAAAATCAGCCCTACGCCATGTGTGGCATCAGCCTAACCCTTGGCAATAGAAACTACCAGAACAATCTTAGCACCTCTGGACCTTTCTAGAACAACTGAAATCAAATGAAGTTAAAATGGAATAAAACCACTAAAAGCAATCAAAGAACAATAGTTGCAATGAAATCGGTAAGAGCCCTGGATCCACCAATGTCACTGCAAAAGCAACCTTTTTGGGGGCACTAAACACACAAAGAACAATGCAAAGATAAAACACCATAAAATCAGTAAAATCCAATAAAACCACCTAAACCAACAGAAGAACAATAATTGCAATGAAATTGGTGGTCAGAGCCCTGGATCCACCAACGTCACTGCAAATTCAGCACCCAATAGCAATAAAAAAGTTACAGTGCAATAGAATAATTCAAAAACAGAAATCAATTATGAAAATGCCAAAAAAACACTAAAATGCAACCAAATAAATCAGATAATTATAGAGCAAGATCAGAAATAAAGTTTTAGTAAAAAAAAAAAGACTGCCAGAGAAAGCAAAGAAAGAAAGAAAAGAAAAGAAAAAAGTGTAAGTGTGTGTGTAAGTGTCTGTGTGTGCTTGGGAAAGTTGTAAATAAGTGTGTATGTGTACAAAAGTGTAATAATGACAAAGATAGAAGAAAAAATTAAAAAAAAAAAAAAAAAATTTTTAGACAGTTGAGATAGAAATAAGCAAAATAAACAGTGGTAGAGAGTTGTAGTTCAGCTTACCCAAGGCAGGCAGGCGATCAGAGGCGATCAGGGGCGATCAATCCAGCAGGAAGGCAGCAGGGGAGCTCCATCTTGTCCAACGTGCGCAGCAGGAGTGAGGGAGCCGACAGTAGGCGGCGCTATTTAAAGGGACAGCAGTGGACACGTCATCAACGCGTGCCCACTGCTGTCATTGGCTGGAGGGACCGATCGGTGCGGCTGGGGGACCGGATCGGTGAGTATGTCTTACTCTGCTCGTTGCCTAGGGGGATCTGAGGGGTTTACAAGCGCTGCGCTGCTTTAAAAGTGAGCGCAGCGCTTGTAAACCCGACAGTGCCATTGGACGTAGATTCTACGTCCCATGGCACTTTGGTCCCTTGGTACCTGGGACGTAGAATCTACGTCCCTTGGCACTTAAAGGGTTAAATAAACCCAATAGGGCTGTTCTGCCCCAATAAGGGGTAATTAGATCTTAGTTGGGATCAAGTACAGGTACTGTTTTATTATTACAGAGAAAAGGGAATCATTTAAACATTAAATAAACCCAATAGGGCTGTTCTGCCCCCAATAAGGGGTAATTATATCTTAGTTGGGATCAAGTACAGGTACTGTTTTATTATTACAGGGAAAAGGGAATCATTTAACCATGAAATAAACCCAATAGGGCTGTTCTGCCCCCAATAAGGGGTAATTATATCTTAGTTGGGATCAAGTACAGGTACTGTTTTATTATTACAGGGAAAAGGGAATCATTTAACCATGAAATAAACCCAATAGGGCTGTTCTGCCCCCAATAAGGGGGTAATTATATCTTTGTTGGGATCAAGTACAGGTACTGTTTTATTATTACAGAGAAAAGGGAATCATTTAACCATGAAATAAACCCAATAGGGCTGTTCTGCCCCCAATAAAGGGTAATTATATCTTAGTTGGGATCAAGTACAGGTACTGTTTTGTTATTACAGAGAAAAGGGAATCATTTAACCATTAAATAAACCCAATAGGGCTGTTCTGCCCCAATAAGGGGTAATTATATCTTAGTTGGGATCAAGTACAGGTACTGTTTTATTATTACAGAGAAAAGGGAATCATTTAACCATTAAATAAACCCAATAGGGCTGTTCTGCCCCAATAAGGGGTAATTATATCTTAGTTGGGATCAAGTACAGGTACTGTTTTATTATTACAGAGAAAAAGGAAATCGGTTTTAACATTCTGAATTAATTGATTAAAATGGAGCCAATGGGAGATGGGCTTTCCTTAATCAGGGTTTCCGGATAAGAGATCTCATACCTGTACTTTATGTGTATGTGAATATGGAAATTGTCTCTATTAATGAGCTGTATATAAGTTTACACCATTACCTGAAAGTTGCTGTCTCTGTTGATGATAGAAAATTTAAATGTAAGGTTTAGACACAAAAGAGGTCATTTACAGCCTCCAAGCCAGTGTGAAAAGGGCAAGAATAGGTGAAATACCTTCTTCTGTTTCAGAATTGCTGCAGGTTTCTGCATTGAAAGCATAAAGACTTGGAGATATTATTCAGGCAAGTTAGGGAGCTGCAGAGGATCGATGTGTCTGCCCTAGGGTAGGCGGTAAGATCAGGGCTGGCCTGCAACCCCTGTCAATGCACTTTGCACTTAACTACAGATTTTTTGTATCCACTTCTTCCCCCGTAAGCCATAAAGTACTCAATTTGGGATGAATCCATTTGCTTATCTCTACTTGTGTTGTGTGCCCACGTAATGTCCTTCTATCTGCTAGCATCCTATTCACAGAAAGCAAAATAAAAAAAAATAAAAAACAATTGACAAAATACTAAATCCATTTTGTCTTGTATCTATCTTCGTACCTTGATTTATGTGAAGGACAAAAGGCTAAGTAACCAAACCTTCATTTTGTACTTGTCATACATAACAATGTCATTCTAAAACCTAAGCAATTGAAATGGAATGATTAGTTCCCTTTGATGGGAGCGTTGCAAAGAGATGGGAGAAAAGGTGAACATTTAATTTTCAGATTTTTCATAGATCAGTTATAACTGATGATGTGAGGCTGGGAGCCATGCACATTCATTCATCTTAATGATTCATCTTTTGTTTTTGCAGAAGCTGCTATGGAAAAATCTGCTTTTTTGTTAAGTGTAGGTCAGTGGTGAGACCTCTCCTCATTTGCACGTTATGGACAGGTTCGAAGAGTTGATCTTCATTTGCACATAAAAGCCAAAGCTGGGGAAAAGTCTAGCAGATAGAGATGTAGCGAACTGTTCGCCGGCGAACTAATTCGCGCGAACATCGGGTGTTCACAAGTTCGCGAGCTTTTTGCGTATGTTCTCAATTTGGGTTCGCGTGGCGTTTTTCCGCCGCGTTTTTTCTCGGCCTAAAAACGCCGCACAAGCCACACATGGCGTTTTTCAGCAAATCACGTTTCCATGGTGCTAATAGCGCGAAATAGCAAAAAACGCAGCGTATTTCCGCTAGGTCTGCCAGCTGCCTTTGCGTATACATAGGAATAGCTTGCGTTTTTACGCAACGCTGTGTCAACAAAGTATTTTTCAGAGAAATTTTTGCCCTTGATCCCCCTCCTGCATGCCACTGTCCAGGTCGTGGCACCCCACAACTTTAAAACCAGTTTTCTGGCCAGAAATGGCTTTTCTAGGTTCTAAAGTTCGCGTTCCTGTTGAAGTCTATGGGGTTCGCAAATTTCGCGAATATTCGCACTTTTTGGCGTAAGTTCGCGAACTTTTTTTTTGAGGTTCGCTACATTCCTACTAGCAGACAATGAGCAATGCATATTCACATTACTAAGTGGGACAGTTACCAAAGTTCAGATTTTTTTTCACGATTCGTATTTTTGTGCACAAAAATACAATTTTGTCACAAAAAAAAGGTGAAAAAGTTTTCGCTACAAAATCGAAAGAAAAAATATGCCATCTAAAAGCTGTAAGGGTCATGTAGTATTCAATGGCTAATGCCTAGGATTAAGTGTGCTTATGCACTCTGTTCTTTTAAATGAACAAATAAATTTGGATTTTAATTGACTTCCATGGATAGTCCAGGTGTGCGGACAAAGCCATTTTCTTTTTTGTGTCCATTTTGCTTACCTCTTCAAACTACGGGTTCAGGGCTTTGGCACCCAGACCACCTATTGACAGCGGTGAGTAGTGATAAGCGAATCTGTCCCATTTCGCTTCGCCGGAAAATTCACAAATCTTTCAAAAGATTTGCAAAGCGGCGGAAAATTTGCACAACGGTGAAAATGACGCACGTAAAAAAAAAATTGTTGCCCGCAGTTATTTTTTTGGTGCCCGCGACTAATTTTTTGACACACAACTACTATTTTGATGCTGCAATTATTTATTTAAACGCCGCGGCTATTTATTTTGATGCCTGCAACTATTCTTTTGACGCCCGCGACAATTTTTGGACGCATGGCAATTTTTTGCCGAAACATTTTGCTCATCACTAGCGGTGAGTTCTTTAACCTTTGGGACGTTTTTCATTTGACTTTCTATTTCACTTTACTGCCTGAACTCAGTGTTGTAAATACACCCGGGTCATTATTTCATTTGGATATGATTACTCAAAATCACTTTATAATTTCCTTTAGTTGCTGGAAGTCTCATTAAAGTCTCAAGGTAAATCATTACCTTGATAATTTGTATATATTGAACGTGGTACGAGTTTGCTTTTTCTTTATTTTTTGAGTCAATGGCTGGTGTCCTTTTTTACGACTGGAAGATATTCCTCCTTTCCTAGAGGTTTTCTGATGCTTTGATTTGTGCAACACTATAGCAAAAATTGCCATTTTTCAAAATTTTTTGAGTCTTTTTTTCATTCGTGCTATTTTCAAGAGGCTGTGGTCTTCCGTGGTTTTAGGGAAAATGAGTTTAGTCCTGGTTTCAAAAACCTCTAAAACAATGATGAGAATGTTGATAAATGGGCCTCCCTTGGACTCACCGATCCATCATCCTGGGTGCCTACTGCAGAGTCCTCGCTCGCTGCAATAAGGAGGATATGACACCCTAAATAAATAAGTGCAGAAAAGAAAGTAAACCAATTCTTATTTGACAGACTTTGCTGTATGGTGCTATTTCCTCTATGAATTTTATTTTTGAGTAGATAAACATATATTTTGAGTAGAAAAAGTGTATTTTTGCCGAAAAGTTATAAATGACAAAGCAAGTCCAACTGCACCGGGGTCAGAAGCACCGGCCTTCAGAAGGTGTTTGTGTCCCTTGTATCTTTATGTGAGATACTGCAATAGCTGCCCTCTGTGACTCTTGTTTTCTCCCATTCATCATTTGTCAGTTTGTTTTGCGCTGTTATTCCACAACGCGGTGGGATGCTGTCTGTTCATAAACAAATATTAATGGAAGCTCAGTTATAGAAATATTTTGAACAGAAATGCTGAGATGATTTCTTAGAAACACAAATGTTCATTCAGCTTGCGCACTATGAGACAGATTCCAAGAAAGTGAAATTAAAAAAGTTTCTGATACAAACTCTTAAGTTTGACCCTGAAATCAACAGTATATCTGTTATCCATTTTATCAGTTACAAACAGCCACTGGATTACATGTCCCAGGACACCAGGATATATTTAGTACGAGTATGTATATAATTATACACATAGACAGTTTCCATTGACATAATTTACACAATGCACATTATTTCTGGCATATGATTTTGATAGTGTGGTTTGGAGACCCTTGATGTTCAAGGGTGCATGTCTAACTAACATGTCTAACTAACATCATAGAGCAGGGGTCCCCAAACTTTCTTACTCATGAGCCAAAATCAAATGTAAAAAGACTTGGAGAGCAACACAAGCACCATAAAAGTTCATGGAGGTGCCAAATAAGGGCTGTGATTGGCTATTAGGGGCCTCTATGCACCCTATCAGCTTACAGGGGCTTTATTTGGTAGGAAATCTTTTTATTCAACCAAGACTTGCCCCCAAGTCAGGAATTTAAACATAACTACCTGGTTTGAGGCCACTGAGAGCAACATCCAAGGGGTTGGGGAGCAACATGTTGCCCCTGAGCCACAGGTTGGGGATCACTATTATAGAGGATGTATGTGTGACCAGCTTCTGACCTCTTGCCCCAGCATACACCTCCATATAAAACTTGATGGGTGCTGAAATTCAGTGACCCTCAGATACCAGGTGCAGAAAGGGAACTATTAGAACACATAGGGATAAATCAGGGAGGTGATAAGTATTGGTTATCAGCATAGAACAAGAAGATAGAGGAGCAATTATAAAAGTTGTCATTAATTACATGGTAAATTTGACACGCAAGGAGGTAAAATATATTTTAAATATAGGTTTTATATAAATATAGGTTTTAAATATAGGTTTTATTTATTCTGGGGTTTGTAAAGTGGGCCTCAACATTCAAGATTGGCACTTGGTTAGGATTACCACAGATGTATTAAGTTAAGTGGTCTTCAACACTCAAGGGTGGCCCTTGGTTGGGTTTCCAGAATTTTAGCATATTTGAGGGGGGAAGAAGAGTCTCATTGCAGTATCTACATGAAAATCTGTGCAGGACTTGCCAGTGGAAGGGTAGTTCTGGTGGATTTCATCTCATTGGCAAATAAGCCAATAACAAGAGACCGGCCACAATCAGGAAATTATTGACCAAGTGGTCATGCCGCTCTGGGGAAACCTGATGGGTTTGTAAGGGCAAATAACACTTGCTAAGATGGCCCCCTTGAAAGCCTCAGCAGTTTTTCTGTGGACCTAGGAAGCAATATGACTGCAATTGATGAAGAAATATCAAGTGAGACAAGAAAGCAACTTGAGACATGCAGAAAAAAACAGAGAGGGAAGGGTCTGGCTGTGGAACAGAGCTGCACAAAAACAAATAGCCAAAGGAGGCCTCATCTAGTAGTCTAACATCATTGTGGACATGACTTTTTTGGGGGGGCCCTAAATGGAACTCTTCATAGCAGTACTTAGTATGGTATTAAGCAAAATTCAGCAGGAAATTATAATTATAAGGGTATATTGGCTCTTTAAGATATGAGATTGTAGACACACTATCAGCAATAGCTCCAGCTCTTAGCAGTATGGGTGGATTTATTTAAATACCCCAAGACTCACATTACTGTGCAAACCCTCTCCTACACCGTACGGATAAATATTTGCAACTAATTCATTCTTAAATACATTTGTGGATATAAAGGAATTTATTATATTTGTGCATGGAAAGTTATATGAGCCTTATAATATGGTGTCAGCATAGATAATACAGCTCGTGTTATCATCATTTGTAAGTGGAAATTCCTATGCGTAATAATTGTATTAACCATTTAAGATATTTCACTAAAGGCAGACATATTGAATAGGTCCTAGATCCTACATAGCTGACTGCTTCATGCATCGTCTCTATGATTTGTTACCTTAGTCTTTGTTACCGACAACATATAAACCCCAACAGGACTCCGTCTCAGCTGCCTTGTTCAATGTGCGCAAGTAACAAAGCCAGATAATTTGGTCAGCAGAGTCCTTCCTTAAAGATCACATTCAGCAATAAACAAAGGTTGAAAGTAAATTGGAAAAAATAAAAATGCCCAAGTGAGATATCCATGTAAACTTTTCACAGCCCTTAACCTTGGTTTTGTCACTCGGCCAAGAGAAGGCAGCATAACTAAGCGATGTGATTATTGTTATTCTCCCAGACACAATTACAAGGAATGGCAAAATTGTGTCTGTACGTGAACCGATTTTTTGTAGTTATATAATAAAACCCTTTTGGTTAAAACTCAGATTCATGCTGAAACCCAATCAGTGGTTACTTAGGTAGCTGAATCTGTCAGGGATTAGGTATCTACAGCTACAGTATCTGTAATGTGAGAATATTTACAGTGGATTGTTGTAAAGCAGGGGCCCCCAATAGTGATGGGCGAATCTGTCCCAATTCGCTTCGCAGAAAATGTCGGAAATCTTTCAAAAGGTTTGCGAAACGGTGAAAATGTTGTGCTTGTATTTTTGACACGTGTATAAAAAAATGTTTTTTGGCAGTTTTTGAATACGCCCAACATTTTTTTTGTCATGCAGCCAATTTTTAGAAGGTGAATTTTGATGCCCGTTTCACAAAACAGTCTGCCAATGGCGAAACGCGGAAATTTGCTGCGAGTCCATGCCCGGCTAATAATTTCTCTCATCATTAATAATGGATCAATGTATGCCATAGATTGACAAGAGGGGTTTTTGGTAAGCTTATAGTTATGGCACATTTTAATTTTCACATCGGAATGACCGTGATCTATGGGCATTAGTGATGAGCGAATTTTTTCGCCAGGCATGGATTTGCAGCAAATTTCCGCATTTCATCATAGGTGAATTGTTTCGCAAAACCTCTGCGAAAATTTGCAACAGAAAAATTCACTGCTCGTAAATGTTTTCTTGCATGTCAAATTGGGAGCGGTCCCGTCAATTTGGCCACAGTTGTGTCAAAAAAGAGTGCGGTCGCATCACAAAAAGGGTGCGGTTGCGTAAAAAAACGGGTGGGCGACAAAAAAAAAGATGCGGACGACAAAAAAAATTGCGCAACAAATGTGTTTTGCAAATTTTTTGCCGTTTCATGAATTTTTGTGCCATTCCGCGAATTTTATGGCGAAACGGGACAGATCATCCCTCATCACTAATGGGCATTCCTATGATCATGTGATATGCATGCATGTGATCTATTTCAGAAATATAAATTCAGCTCTGGAGTTCCAGTTAAAACCCCCGGCAGCAATATGATGTTCTGTGAATGTTGTGCAACAGCAGTAGCAATGAGTGAATCTGTCCTGGTTCCCTTCACTGAAGAATTTTCCAAACTGATGAAAAATTTGCAAAATGTGGCTTCATTCACGAAATGGGGCTACCGCACAACTATTTTGATGTGTACAATTTTCTTTGATGTGTGTGACTTTTTTTGATGTGACCGCGACTGGTGATGAGCGAAAAAATTTCCGCATTTCACCATTGGTGGATTTTTCCGCAGCAAAGGAATTGTTGCGAGCGTCAAAAGAATTGTTGCATGCCAAAAGAATTATCTTGCGTCAAAAAGAATTGTTTCTCTCATCAAAAGAATTGTTGCGTGTCAAACGTATTGTCATGCATCCAATGTATTGTAGCGTGTATTGTCATGCGTGACAATTTTTGACACACAACATTTTCCCCATTTTGCTAATTTTTCAGCAAAATGGGACAGATTCGCTTATCACTAATCGCAACTTTTTTCATCCCACTTGTGGCAGTTTCGCAAAAAAAAAAATATCGCCAATGATGAAATGTGGAATTTAGCAGAGAATACATGCCTGGCAAAAAAATTCTCACCACTAGTGATGGGCAAAATGTTTCACCAGGCATGGATTCGCGGTGAATGGATGAAAAAATTTGCCGTGGAAAAATTCGCTGCACGCCCACAAAAGAATAGCCGCGGGTGACAAAAGAATAGCCGCGCGACAAAATAATAGCTGCACGCAATGAAATAATAGACACACGACGAAATAATAGCCGCGGGCGACAATATAATAGCTGCGGGCATCAAAAGAATAGCCACATGACGAAATAATAGCCGCGGGCGACAATATAATAGCCGCGGGCGTCAAAAGAATAGCCACGTGACGAAATAATAGCCGCGGGCGTCAAAAGAATAGCCACGTGACGAAATAATAGCCGCGGGCGACAAAATAATAGCTGCGTGACAAAATAGCCGCGGGTGACAAAAGAATAGTCGTGGGCGACAATTTTTTTTGCCGCACGACATTTTCGCCATTTCGCGGCAGATTTGCTCATCACTACTCACCACACATTATCAGGCTATATCCCAGCTCTATGTGCACCCAAACACTTTACAAATTGCAAATGTACAAGTAACCCAGATTCTAAAGGCAACCACACAAACATATTTTTTAGAAATATGATCTTCCTTGGATACTGAGCAAATGTGCACCCCTGTTTTATATGGCCCAATGGTTGCTTCCAAGAGGGATTGGAACAGTTCAATATTGCCTGGTACATTTCCTCTGCAATGAAGCCGAGAGATCTAAAGAGCACTCAGCAGGGAATTATCCAAGAGCCCATCTGCAGTGCATTTTATTCTAAGGGTAGGAGTACATAATACTTTGTTCTATTGTTTTGGCTTGCTTCTGGCTAGGGAGGGCACAAGTGATATTATAGCTGCATCCCCCCTTACACCGCCGCTGACTATGCCATTAAAATGATATTATTATTTTTTTTTTACATTGAAAAGTTCTGTTTTAATAAATGACATAACTCTTCCTATGGCTCAGTGTTCTCCTCTTATAGCCATTAAAGCAAAACATGTTCTGTTTGATTAAGAAATTATTTGCGCAAATGTACGAGAGAAAACATCTCCCTGGGAACAGTTTCAGTGATGTACTAAGTTAATTAATATATATTGTGCTTGTAACACAACTGAAGTAATAGCATGTATGTTAATGGATGCTGATAAGTAAATTAAATATACGTTTTATTTTGCAGAAATTTAATTATGTAGGTAAAATGAACTAAGTAATTTGCCCTCTGACCTTATAGGATATTATCATCTGCATTATGTGTGCTCTGTGCTTTGTACAGTGATTTGTAAAATGTATTTATTTGTATTATAAAGGAACATGAACAAATACCAGATATAATCAAAATAAACATATAAAATATAAACAAAATAGGGCAAATTTACTTTTTAGAAAGATAAGTGTGCAAAGTGCAATTTTGAGCACAATCGTCTTGTTTTTTTTTTCCCACAATGCACCATTTCCTCCCAGAATTCCAGGATCATTGTGGATGCAAATAGGCAACTCCCTTGATGCAATTGTGCTGCGAATATTTTCTGTTATTATTTCTGCAAATGGTGCGCAATGGTTTCAGCGCACGTGTGCTAAGCCTATTAAGGCAGGGAGCTACCACCTGGTCCGGAGGTGGCAATAACTAATGATTAGCGATTTTTTCGCCAGGCATGGATTCACAGCGAATTTCTGCATTTCACCATTGGCGAATTGTTTAGCGAAACTTCTGAGAAAATTTGCCTCCGGAAAATTCGCTGCACGTCAAAAAAAAGACACAGTCACATCAAATTGGGCGCGGTCACATCAAAATGGGCACGGTCACGTAAGAAAAGACGCGTGCAACAAAAAAAAGACACAGGTGACAAAAAAGTCGCGCCACAAACACGTTTCACGGATTTTTCCATCGTTTGGCAAATTTTCCTGTCATTTTCACAAAATGCAAATACTTTTTTTCTTGCAACCATGACTTTTTTTTTTTTACACAACCACAGCTATTTTGATGCAACCGCAACTTTTTCCTCACTCCGTGAATTTGTGTTGCAGCAAATTTTTGCAGCAAGTTTTGAGAAAAAATTTGCCAATGGTGACATAGGGTGGAATTTCGCAACAATTCCAGGTCTGGTGAAAAAATTAGCTCTTTACTAGGAATAACTTCAGGGTTCCACTGCATCCAATAGGTACAGCAACGCCCAATTAGGAACTTAAGAACAGAAGGACTGAGTGACAGCGAGCGCAACTATACGGAAGTGCAGAGAGTGCATTTTGATACAGGAACCTTTGCTGATAGGGGTTTAAGATTCAACTCACTGCAGGGAAAAGTGTAACTTGCCCACTGTGCTTGTGGATGTACATGAGCCTTTATGTGATACAGATACATCATTATCGTAACATAATTTCCACAGGTAGAATTATAAATCAACCGTTTTAAAGTTCTATAATTCATTGAATTTATAGCATTTGACTTGACTCATTGAATTTGTACTATATTGCAGCTTACGCATAGCAGTGGTTACTATGAGATGGAACCCACCCATCTGTGTCATCACTGAAGGGGGCAGGGCAATGCCAGCACAAGTATATAAGCTGTGACAGGTGGAGTTGGAAGCAGGGCATAATTACGTGAGTGGGCCAAGGGCAGAGTTTGACCCAAACCAGCCATGGTTGTAAATTTGCCAACCTGAACATGCCTGACCTGCAGGTCCCTCAAGGTTCGGGCTGACTTACATATCGTTACCAGAATCCAGTGGGCACAGTGTCAGGGGGCATAGCAAGCCCTATCCTTACCCTCTGCCCTATGGCAGGAAAGTGAACTTTCCTGTAGAATTTTTTTTAAATGCTGGGAATAGTGATGAGCGAATTTGTCCCGAAAAAAATCGCGAAACATTCGCGAAACTAATCTGATGCGCAGCGTAATTTTTTTCGTGGCGCGGCATAATTTCTGCGCGCGGCCAAATAAGTTGTGCGTCCTAGTTTTCCGTCACGCGGCGGAAAAATCGGCGCACACGTCAAAAATTGCCCACGCCCGCACGCAACAAAATTTGGCCGCGTGCGGCAAAAATAACCGCGCGCCAAAGATTTTTCTTGTCGTGCGACAAAATTCTGCCGCGCGGCGAAATGAGCCGCACGGCGAATTTTTGCCGCCGTTTTGAGAAACATTTCGCCAGCGGCGAAACGCGAACGTTCGCCATAAATCTAACGCTGGTGAATTTTTTCGCTCATCCCTAGCTGGGAATACTCACATAACAGTAAATCTGACCAAAATTCACATATTTATTATCACCCTTATAGTTACATGAGTATCCACAATAGAAGATACCAACTATCTGACCTAAACTAGCCTTCACGCTACCTTCATGGTACCTTGGGTGACCAGTCTCACAAAAAAGAGTTTCCACAAGAAAATATTAACATCCCTGCAACTAAACAAATTACACATGGTGATTCGGCTAAACCATTTTAATATTTGTCGCCTGTGGTAGGAAAGATTTAACCAGAGAAGACAAATCTCCTTGTATCCCATCACCCTTATCCTTTCCTTAGTATATCTCATTTGTAGACCATTCTTGATAATACCTGTTAAACACTCATCCTCCCTTTCTACCCTCTGGTTGGAAGTTGTTAGTCAAAACTCTGAGATCCTTGATTTATCGCACACCATCTAATAATATAAATATATGAGCTGCTTGAGGACATCATAATAAAATATCCTAGAGAAATTAAAAAAAAATTCCCCCCATTTAACCTATTTAATTTTTAACTGCCACAAAAGATATCTTATTGATACTTTACATAAAATATATCTTTAGAACCTAATACCAAGGGGAAATCTGATCATTAATTACAATGAATCTAATTTTACTGGCTGCCTATAAATTTCCTGCCGGCACTTGGCTGGAAGCCTTGTTCATGAAATGGAAGGCAGATAAAAATACATCCAGTTCTATTAAAAAATGCTATTGTTGTATTGGCAGCATTATTCCTTCTGCTTTGGGAAGGTATTTTCTTTCTCTGCTGCAGGAGACACAAAGTATTTTTAATGAATAAGCCATAGTAGACTAAGAAAAAAGAAATTGTCTAACCAGACGTTAAAGGCATTCAGTCCCTATGCTAGTCAAAGATGGACAAAGGGTCACGTCTTGGAGCCAACCAGGTCTTGTTCGACCCTCATCCGCCTCCTTTGGCCTCGGGGTAGCTGGACGTTGGATGAATAATGGAAGTTTAAGGTTGTCTGGTGCTAAGGGAATGTTGGATCATCAGTCCAGTTCTACATCATCCCAGTTTATTTATATACAACATGTGACCCTCCAGCTGTTTGTTGGACATCAACGGCAAACATTAAAAAGAGCTAAAGAGAGAGATCATCCCTCGTTCCTGGATATTTTATCAATAATCTAATGCATAATCCTATACACTGAAAACCTAGGATAGAATGCCATATGGTTTAGGGCAGGGGGCCCCAACCTTTTAAACCATGAGCCATATTCAAATGGAAAAAAAGTGTTGGGGAGCAACACAAGCATAAAAAGTTCAAGGGGTGCCAAATAAGGGCTGTGATTGGTTATTTGGTAGCACCTATGTGGACTGGCAGCTTACTGAAGGCTCTTTTCAGGATTAAATTAGGCTTTAATGCAACTAAAAC
This sequence comes from Xenopus tropicalis, assembly GCF_000004195.4. NCBI lineage: Eukaryota > Metazoa > Chordata > Amphibia > Anura > Pipidae > Xenopus > Xenopus tropicalis. The sequence goes on along the minus strand of NC_030678.2, from coordinate 163,354,534 downwards.
TTGCCACCAAGTCACAAATTCAAAAATAACTACCTGCTTTGGGGGCACTGGGAGCAACATCCAAGGGGTTGGTGAGCAACATGTTGCCCCTGAGCCACTGGTTGGGGATCCCTGGTTTAGAGGATTTAGACCCAACATAGGTCCCCCATTATCACTGGCCTGAGAGCCAATATTCACCATCAAGGTTAAGCTGAATGTTTTGCTGAATGGGAGCTATCAGTCTGTAAGGGAAATCACTGTGCAGGCAGCACTGCTAAGCACTTTGTACCAGTGAGAAATGGTGGCCAAGGATAGAACTGTTGGGGGCTGTGTATCATTTAGTTCAAAATGAATACAACGAATATGCTTTGTTTCAAACATACTTTTTACCTATTGTTTTATTCACAAAAACTGTGGGGGTTTTTTTTTGTTTTTTGTTTTTTTTTATTCCTTGAGTTAAATAAGGTAAACAGCAAAATTGAAGCTACTCCATGTTTGCACCTTGATATTGAGGTTACCAGTAGAGATGAGCATATCTTTTTGCCAGGCATGGATTTGCAGCGAATTTTCTCATTTTGCCATAGGCTAATTGTTTTGCAAAACTTCCGCAAAAATTTGACTCGGAAAAATTTGTTGCCCGTCAAAAACAATCTCGGCAACATAGGCTCGGTCGTGTCAAAATGGGCGATGCATTTCACGGATTTTCCGTTGTTTTGAAAAGCTTCCTGTCGTTTCACAAAGCTTCCTGTGAAACGGGACAGAGCTTACCAGAGCTTACTAGAGATAACCCTTTGCATTATAGACAAAACAGTCACAACAAAGGTCTATGTAGGGAGTTTTATACTGGTAAATGAATGATCTACCTTGCAAAGGCCAAACATGGAATTGCTTCAGTCTCCCTGTTTGTCCTCTTTAGCTTGAGAAATAACAAAAAACATAAATGTTTACTGACAAAGGACAAAAAGTATGTTTAGCCCAAGTCCTAATCACTGAACTTTTGTTAAACTAGAGTGTATACTGACCCTTAAGTACAGGACTTGAATGACACACAAGCTAGTGGGGCATTTTAGGGGGCAACACAAATGCCCTCCAACCACCCACTCTAAATGCAGCACTAACAAATGTAGGCAGCAGCTTTGTATTGAGAGCAAGGGGAAGCTCTTTGTACCCCATTCTAGGCAAAGGATCTGCACTCTGGGTGCAAAAATGTGCACCTCATATCTCAAAGCACAAGGCATTGTCCAAAGTGCAAAAAATATGATGCTCTGTTGTTTGCACTTTGCCTATTGCCTACTGAAACTCTGCATTTCGCCATTGTCAATTCTTTTTGCCGACAAAAAAAGGTGAGAAAAACACAGCCTAAAAAAAAAACTCCCATTGACTTCAAAGCATTTGGAATGAACAAAAAAGCCCATTGACTTTAATGTATTTTGCTTAGAAAAGGTTGTGTGGTAGCCACGGAAAATAGCCCATTGACTTTAATGTATTTTGCTTAGAAAAAGTTCTGCGGTAGGCACGGGGAATAGCCCATTGGCTTTAATGTATTTCGCTTAGAAAAGGTTGTGTGGTAGCCACGGAAAATAGCCCATTGACTTTAATGTATTTTGCTTAGAAAAGGTTGTGCGGTAGGCACGGAAAATAGCCCATTGACTTTAACGTATTTTGCTTAGAAAAAGCTGTGTGGAAGCCACGGAAAATAGCCCATTGACTTTAATATATTTTGCTTAGAAAAAGTTGTGCGGTAGGCACGGGGAATAGCCCATTGACTTTAATTTATTTTGCTTAGAAAAAGTTGTGCGGTAGGCACGGGGAATAGCCCACTGACTTTAATGTATTTTGCTTAGAAAAAGTTGTGCGGTAGCCACGGAAAATAGCCTGTTGACTATAATGTATTTTGCTTAGAAAAAGCTGTGCGGAAGCCACGGAAAATAGCCCATTGACTTTAATATATTTTGCTTAGAAAAAGTTGTGCGGTAGGCACGGGGAATAGCCCATTGACTTTAATATATTTTGCCTAGAAAAAGTTTTGTGGAAGCCACGGGGAATAGCCCATTGACGTCAATGTATTATACAAATTTTTCGCAGTTTTTGCAAATTTTTTGGCTAAGCAAAACAGAACAGATTCACTCATCACTAATTACAATACACTGTATGTTAATAATGAGACAAAACTATCATTATACGGGCATTTCTATCTGAGTGAGTGTCTGTGCTCGTGCAGAATAAATATTAATACTTGCCTTGTGATAAATTCATTTTTCGGTTGGGTACCCGTAACACACGTTGTATTTACAAACAATGCATGGTAACAATAACAGCAATAAAATGTGATATAGCTGCTGGATACAACACCTTCCTCACGCTAATGATTCTTAATGAATTATTTAGTTGCATATTTTCGGTGCAGTAAATGACTGCTTTAAAAAGGAGGAAATATTCCTCTTTAAATGAAAGCATAGATATCACCACTAAAGCACTAATGTATTTTTTATAACACACTTTTACAGGGGCGGGCCAAGCCAAACGGGCGCCCTAGGCAACCCGGTTGGCCAACTCCGCCCACCTCCCCGCCCCCCCGAACGGCGCATGCGCGCCAATACACAGGAGGAGGTGCAGGGGTGGCGGTGCCATTAGATCGCTCATTGCCTCCGCCGCTAATGACAAGCGGCGGAGGCAATGACAAAGTAGCACTAGGGGGCACATTTACTAACCCACGAACGGACCGAATGCGTCCGATTGTGTTTTTTCCTAATGATCGGTATTTTGCGATTTTTTCGGAAAATTTTCGCGACTTTTTCGTTACCAATACGATTTGTGCGAAAAAACTCGAGTTTTTCGTAGCCATTCGGAAAGTTGCGCAAAATCCTGCGATTTTTCGTAGCGTTAAAAAAAAACTTTCGGAATGGCTACGAAAAACTCGCGTTTTTTCGTGCAAATCGTATTGGTAACGAAAAAGTTGCGATAATTTACGAAAAGTCGTAAAGTCGCCGAAAAAATCGAAAAAAATACGAAAAAGTGGCAAAATGTTCGTTTTCCAATCGGAATTTTTCCAATTTGAATTCGTGTCTTAGTAAATCAACCCCTAGGGGTAGGCAGGAGAGGCTCCTGCCTGGCGCCCCCCAATCGTTGCGCCCTAGGCAGCTGCCTCTTCTGCCTACCCCTAGTTCCGGCCCTGCACTTTTAGGAAAAACACTCCCCCCCTTTTGATTACCCAATAGCTGCTGATTGTGCAGAATACCCCTTCTCTACATAGATCCCCAAACGAAGACAGGTCCTCTGCACTCACCCATTATCGATATATACTGTATAGGACTAGTGATTAGTGATGAGCGAATCTGTCCCATTTCACTTCACCATAAAATTTGCGAAACAGCAAGAAAATTTGCGCAACGGCAAAAAATTCACAAAACGCATTTGTCGCACAATTTTAACCTACCCGTGCCCAATTTGCTGTCCGACAAAAATTTGTTATGTGCGGCGAATGATCATGGAAGTTTCGTGAAACAATTCGCCAATGGCGAAATGCGGAAATTGGCTGCAAATCCATGCCTGAAATCTGTTCCGTTTTGCTTCACCGGCAAATATGCGTCAAAAAAAAAATTGTCGCGAACATCAAAAAAATTGTTGCGCGTGTCAAAAGAAAATGACGCACACAGCAATTTTTTTTTACGCACATCAATAAAACTTAGATACTTAGATTGACCAAGTGGCACTATTGGATTGGATTTACCTGCTCTTATGTGTGCGGCCATTTCGAATCTCCAACTAAACCCGTGAAAATGGCTCTAATCAACCAACCATAATGGCTGACTGGTTTCTGCTTCGGTCGTTGAGTTCAGGACTTAGTCCTAATGGTTCAGGGCCGTCATCAGAAATCACGGGCCCCTCACAACAAAATTTTCTAGGCCCCACTCCTACAGGGCCCCTCCCCCAATGGCCAATCCCATCCACAGTGCTCCCCATACTCACGCTGCCCAGGGCCTCCCTAATAATGCTGGCCAGGGCCCCACATACACAGTGCCCCCCCATACACCTCCTCTGTTGGCTTCTTTAGGCTCCTCCTCCATTGGCTTCTTTGGGCTCCTCCGGCGACTTCGGGCTCCACTGGCGAGATACTTCCCGAATGACACCTCTTCACTTGTGTCTCCACGTGAAAGGAGACGGGCCTTCTATAACGTTGCGCCCCGTGCGTACTGGTGTCACACGCAACCAATCGGAATACTGATGACAGGGCCCGTAATAGATCAAAATAGATTAATAGATTAAATTTCAAAATTGCCCGGGCCGAGGACGACTATCCCCCCTGTGCCCCCCTGATGGTGGCCCTGGTTAAGTCAGTCAGTTAAAGATGGATTGTGAGGTACTATTAATCTGTATTTGGGTACAGCAGTTGACATCTTGGTGAGGAGACTGCCTCCTCTTGGCTTCATTTCCTTGATAACATCTTATATATTTTTTTCTTTTTGCTGCCGATTACTGCCACTAATGTCCTACTTTTTTATCCCAGGTAATTCAGTGTTGCTTTCTAAAGTGCGCATTATGCTTTTGTCACCGCTGACAGTTTAATCTCCCAGATTTTATACCTATAAATATATGGATTTAACTAACCGAGCTGTCTCATAATCAAGGTGCTTTAAAGTTCACTAAATGTAATTCTGTGCTCCGTATCTCAATTATTGCTCCAGACAATGGCTAATCACATTCCCATCACTCAGGTTCACGCATTTCACAAAGCTCAGATTATTAAAATCCATATTTCACGTTAACAACCATGTGTGTGAGATTAGGTTCTAAGCAGCAATGCACCTGTAATAAATACCTCAGATTAGTTATCTTCTGAATACTAGCGCTGCCAAAGATTAGAATGCATGGCAGGAATTCATAAGTAGGGAGCCCTCTGCAAGGAAGACTAAATATTGCCTGACCCATATCTTTCCTGATTAGACACCCACTGGCTTCTACACTGCAGGTTCATTGTTGGGCAAAGGGGAAATAAGGTATTATTACATTATTAAGAGTAAAGGAGTGTAGTAGATTTACTAGCATATCAAGTGCTAGTCATAAAAATGTAGTACAGGCCTAGCATGATATGACAGTTGTTACCCTATTAGTTTCAATAAGGGCAACTAGGCCCTAAAATCCTAGTCCAGAAATGATTTAGACATTTATCCCCCAATGTAATAACAGGCACTTAGTTTGTCCAGGAGCAGTAACCCATAGCAACCAATAAGATATTTGTTTTTAAACAGGTGATCAGTAAATGCTAACTGCTGATTGGTTGCTAATGGTAACATTTGTGGACCCCTGTGCCGCACCATAAAATACTTTATTTTCGTTCCCAGTATTGACAAGCTCCTTAGAGTTTGCCCCTCTGCCCCAAGTATCGTCCTTTACAGAAAAACATTTACTATTACAGATACCCAGTAATACAGCCCTATGGCCTACTTGCCCGTTGAGCACTTGCTGCCCACATGTCCTATTCCTTGTGCTATCAGCCCCATTGATTCATCCAAGAACAGCAGGCTGGCACAAGCTGAACCATCATCAGAAGTGATGCAATTTAAACATTATTTATTAATTGAACCTATTTTAGGTCAGATAGGAATTACTGTACCTGAGTAAACTTAGTGCTTTTATTTTATAACCCCATATGATTAAATGAATGTTGCTGTGCGTTGTCCATTTACACAAGTCCTGGTAGGCTAGAAGAGCATTATTTGATGTTTTATGCTGCTTTCTCTAATGGCATAAGTACTGCTTGGCAGGGCACAGTGGGAGACCTATAAGTGCTTATTTAGGCGCTAGCAAGGCAACGTGTCTACATGAACAGTACATGTTTCCCTATAATTCTACAGTTCTGTAGAAAATCAGGGAAAAATCTAGGTATTTTAGGTTGACAAATCAAAGGAGGGAGTAAATATGAGAACATAAATACATGAATGTAAAGCTGGTTCCAGTAATGATGGGCCAAAAAATTAGTCAGGCATTGATTTGTTGTGAATTTCCGCAATTGGCGGATTTATGCCGCGAGCCGGACTGCAAAATTCGCTGCGTACAAATTCGCTGCTTGTCCAAAAATTGACGTCCGCTTTAAAAGAATTTTAAGAATTGTCTCATGTCAAACATATTGTTGCTCATCACAAGAACGGTCTCTCGCATCAAAAGAATTGCCGCGTTTTTTGAAATTCTCCCCATTTTGCGAATTTTCCGCAGATTCACTAATCTTTTGAAAGATTCTCAAATTTTTCAGCGAAGTGAAACAGGACAGATTCGCTCATCACTAATCACCGGCACTCCTGGCCTCTCCAAGGTTGAGGAACCTGGTGTACAGCCAGAGGGGACGGAACCCCTTCGTAATCAAGGAAATTGGAGAAAACAGCCGGCCCAATGGGTCTTCAAGCAGCGAGATTACCCCTGCATCTTTATTTCAAATTAGTGACATTTCGGGGGCGGACCCCTTTATCAGGGGTTCGCCCCCGAAACGTCACTAATTTGAAATAAAGATGCAGGGATAATCTTGCTGCGTCAAGACCCATTGTGCCGGCTGTTTTCTCCAATAAGACCCATTGTGCTGGCTGTTTTCTCCAATAAGACCCATTGTGCCGGCTGTTTTCTCCAATAAGACCTATTGTGCCGGCTGTTTTCTTCAATAAGACCCATTGTGCCGGCTGTTTTCTCCAAGAAGACCTATTGTGCTGGCTGTTTTCTTCAATAAGACCCATTGTGCTGGCTGTTTTCTTCAATAAGACCCATTGTGCCGGCTGTTTTCTCCAATAAGACCCATTGTGCTGGCTGTTTTCTTCAATAAGACCCATTGTGCCGGCTGTTTTCTCCAATAAGACCTATTGTGCCGGCTGTTTTCTCCAATAAGACCTATTGTGCTGGCTGTTTTCTTCAATAAGACCCATTGTGCTGGCTGTTTTCTTCAATAAGACCCATTGTGCCGGCTGTTTTCTCCAATAAGACCCATTGTGCTGGCTGTTTTCTTCAATAAGACCCATTGTGCCGGCTGTTTTCTTCAATAAGACCCATTGTGCCGGCTGTTTTCTCCAATAAGACCCATTGTGCCGGCTGTTTTCTCCAATAAGACCCATTGTGCAAGCTGGTTCCTGTGCCATGAAGCTACGTTTTTACTTTGGTTATGCCAAATCAGATGAAATATCAGATTAGTCTGAATGTGGCTGATCATTTAGCATTCTGCGACCGGCATTAGTCTAACTGTCCAAATTAGTAGACCCAGCACTAGAAGGGCAGGAATGAAAACTTAGAATTTTGATAGTAATACTTACTTTAGAATGGTTCACCTGTTCTGACCACACAGGAAAATGGATTAGGTTTAACAGGCTGCAATTTCATTCATTCTGGCAGAGTCTTATGCCCTCAGCAAAGACATGCGATGCTCATACTGTACATGGTCTGTTAGCTGCATCATCACAGGGCCATCTGTGGGAATGGCACGCTGCCTGCTCTGAAGGTGGCATGGCACTCTATTATATAGAAGGCATTGCCAGCCAAAATAAAAGGTTGAAATGGGCATCAGGCATAATTTTGCATTACTAATGCCATCTGTTCTTTATCATGAAGACCTTCAAACATAATAGACATTTGTACTTTATCAGACACATTAATAGCCACATAACTCCACAAATGTTCAAACTGGAAACAGTGGCACAGTGGCAAAATATGTCAAATATTAACTGTCAGACTCTGTTTTTCCCAATATACCTCTCTTTCTTTATGTATCATTCTTGTATGTTTTATAGTTAGAAAAATATCATGTAAGCCAGAATCTGTCCTTAGGCAGGTATCACTAAACCCTCAACCCCCAACTTGCTCAATAAGCATCCATCTGCTTGAGTGAAAAGAACATTTAAGAATACTCCTGAAATCCATGAGCCAAACAGTTTATCTTTGAAAAAACAGATCTGCAATACGAGCCCATGATTATAGAAGGGAAAAGGAAAAGAAGGGATAGCAGGAGAGTTGAAAGCATGTCTACTCAAAGTCAACATTTTTTTATTTTAAAGAAACTACAAAAAAAACCTCATTTCCACGAATGGTAGTCATTTCTCAAAAGATCAGAACTAAAAAGTAGAGGTATGGGATCCATTATCCAGAATGCTCTGGGGGTTGTCTAAATAAGGGGTATTTCCATAATTTGTTTTCCAATAAGGATTATTTATATCTTTGTTGGGATCAAGTACAGATACTGTTTTATTATTACATATATAATTACCCCTTATTGGGGCATTACAGCCCTATTGGGTTTATTTAATGGTTAAATTACTCCCTTTTCTCTGTAATAATAAAACAGTACCTGTACTTGATCCCAACTAAGATATAATTACCCCTTATTGGGGGCAGAACAGCCCTATTGGGTTTATTTAATGGTTAAATGATTCCCTTTTCTCTGTAATAATAAAACAGTACCTGTACTTGATCCCAACTAAGATATAATTACCCCTTATTGGGGGCAGAACAGCCCTATTGGGTTTATTTCATGGTTAAATGATTCCCTTTTCTCTGTAATAATAAAACAGTACCTGTACTTGATCCCAACTAAGATATAATTACCCCTTATTGGGGCAGAACAGCCCTATTGGGTTTATTTCATGTTTAAATTATTCCCTTTTCTTTGTAATAATAAAACAGTACCTGTACTTGATCCCAACTAAGATATAATTACCCCTTATTGGGGCAAAACAATCCTATTGGGTTTATTTCATGTTTAAATATTTTTTTTAGTAGATTTAAGGTATGGTGATTCAAATTATGGTAAGTCTGGAAAATTCCAGATCCCCAGCATTTTGGATAAGAGATCCCATACCTCTATGACATCACTCCACTTCAGAATATAAATATAACTGATAATATCCCAACTTCACGAAGTTCTTGTTGATTGGGCCAATGAAACTTGGCAACAGTTGACAGATGTTATTGATTTCTGCTGACATTTAGCTCTCAAGCATACGTCTACATATATACCGTGACGAATACCTAAGACAGGTTTCCAGTCCCTATGTAGTATTCAGTCTGACTGATTATAAATAGCCATTAGTTGCACACTGAGTGGTTATTAAGATCTTAACGGTGCTGTATTCCCGAGAGACGGTTGTGTTGAAACAAGTATTTCACTCTAATGTACTCTCAGCTGTTAAGGTTAAATAGTTTCAAGTGACTGATGTAACAAACACAGCCATGGCTTACAGTTGCTGTCTAGCATTTTCCAGTACAGTGAGTTATAATATTAACCCCTTACACTGGGTGGAAGAACTGCATGTAGTTGGCTTATTCCTTGTTTCCTACGTCCAGTTGGTTTAGACTTGCTATAGATTCTAAATTCCCTTTATTCTATATTGAAGATATTCAAGTATCGCTGGTTACCAAAAGATGTCTCAGTACATTTGATTTTAAGGCATTTTACACACAGATTCAGCTTTTAAAGTAATAGAGAAACTCATGGGAGGTGCAGGTCCATTTTGGCCCAAAGCAAGGTTGGCCAGTAGTGATGAGCGAATCTGTCCTGTTTCGGTTCGCCGAAAAATTCGCAAATCTTTCAAAAGATCCGCGAAAATGTGATGCGGCAAAAAAAATTGTCGCCCACGACTATTCTTTTGTCGCCCGCGGGTATTATTTTGTCCCGCACGGCTATTATTTTGTCGCCCACGGCTATTATTTTGTCGCACAGCTATTCTTTCATCGCCTGCGGCTATTATTTTGTCACGCACGGCTATTATTTTGTCGTACGGCTATTATCTTGTTGCGCGCCTATACTTTTGACGCCTGCGGCTATTCTTTATTTACGCCGGCAACAATTTTTGGACGTGCGGTGAATTTTTTCGCTGCAAATTTTTTCATCCGTTTCGCGAAACAATCTGCCAGTGGCGAAACACGGAAATTTGCAGCGAATCCGTGCCTGGCGAAACATTTTGCCCATCCCTATTGGCCAGTTGTCTATAAAACACTGATACTATTTAGCACTGTCTGCATGTTTTAAGAGTGGACTTTGGATGCCAGGTTTTCTGATGGACCCTAGATGTAGCAGTCCAACACAGGCCTATCATGTTCTGTTATGTCTTCATTAATATTTTTAAGGAGAAGTTGCATGGATTCCTGGCAAGTTTATTTTAGTTGAGGGACAAAATAGATCATCTGAAGCCTAGATCAGCTGTGAGCTGGCATTTGACAATGGAATGTGTTTGATCTCAATACAAGTTTCAGCGGTTTGGTCCTTACATCTGCAACATTGACTGTAGCTGTAGCATCGTTTCAGTGGGAAGACATTTACGGCTGTCTGGACCTAGTGGAGGGGATATTTTCACCCAAAGTTCCCAGTACTATATGGTGCAGCTAAATGAAATTTCTGATCTGGTTCAGTACAGTAAGTCTCTTCACTTCCCATGGGCCAAGGATCAATACTTCCCAGTCGGGTTGGACAGAGGGGTTCCCCCACCGGTCATGGCCCCCACTGCGCCGCGCCCAAGGTCAGGCTGTCACTGACTATTCTATTCGAAATCTTCATAGGACTCAATGGTACTTGACAGATCAACCTGCTGCATTTTTTTTTTTTACAAAAAAAACTAAGCATCAATAAATCATGAATTATAGAAGTTATTTTCGAAAAACTCAAACAATAACGAAAAAATTGAGTTCTGGCAAAAACCCATTCATAAATCTCTAAATTATCTAGAAGAAAGAAAAAAATTGACTTTATCTCAAAAATGCTTAGTAAACGTGCCCCTAGATATAGCCTTTGAATAAATATACAGGGTCGGACTGGGGGGTGAAGGGCCCACCGGGGCTCCTGCCCCAGGGGCCCTGCAGGTGCCCGCACTGCCCCCTCCAGGGGCCCCCCTAACCCCCCTCGCAGGGCCCCCCATCCGACGTCCTCCCCATAGCGCATAAATTTAACGCGTCAGGGGAGGAGCGGTCGGGCAGGGGTGCGGAGGTAAGTGACGGGTCTGGGCCGCTGGGGCCCACTAGAGCTTTTTCCCGGTGTCCCAGCAGCCCAGTCCGACCCTGTAACTATAGCCTTTGGTCGCTGGGTGTTACCAACCATGGACATCAGAGATGGAACACGAAAAAAAAAAGATAATTAGCTCAAAAACCGGACTGTCCCAGAATCCCACGGTCTATATTATACAGAAAGTGAATTCTAATAGTAGCAGAAATCAGTTTCATAAATATTTCCCCTTGTTACTGGTTTGTTGCTCAGTAAGATATAGAGCAATTCATTTTTGTCTCATCTCGCATGGCGATGTACTGTAATTTATACAGCTGCTCGATGGCAGACTCAAATAAACCTGCTGGGAAACGATTATGGAAATCATAGCACTTTAATAATATGAACCAAGACGAGGTTCTTTATAACCTGGTGAGCGCTTTCATTGCGTGGGGTTTCACATGGTAGCTAGTCAACTCAAGTTAATATTTTATGACACACATATACTTACTTATTCCATTTGGATGGCAGCCACTTTAGAACTACATTATCTATTATCAGTTGAAAGGGCATTCGGGGGGGTCAAAAATGTGTTCTTTTTTTCATTTTTAAACCCCCTACCATGCTTATGTATGTAATTTTAGTTTTTGGCTCATTGCCACCTCTTTCTGCCTTAGAAAGATATCAATTATTTGTCAGCACTGAGCTCTTGGTTTTCAAAAAATTAATAATAAATAAACAGTGCCGGAAAGAAAATATGTTGCACGTGTTAGACCCCAAAATTCACATTTACTAATCCAGAAACGTCCAAAAAGCGTCCGGATTCGTTTTTTTCCGTAATGATGGGTATTTTACGACATTTTCGCGAATTGTCACGACTTTTTCGTGCGCTCAATACGAAAAAGTTGCGACAATTCGCGAAAGTCGGAATGGCTATGAAAAAGCAATTCACGAAAGTCATATTGGCTATGAAAAAGTCGCAACAATTCGCGCAAGTCGTAACGGTTACGAAAAAAATCGCAAAAAATACAAAAAATTTGCAAAATGTTCGTTTTCCAATCTGAATTTTTCGGATTTGGATTCGTGGATTAGTAAATCAGCCCCTTAGTAGTGATGAGCAAATCTGTCCCATTTCACTACGCCGGAAAACTTGCTAATCTTTGGAAAGATTCACAAAATAGCAAAAATGTTGCGCACCAAAAAAAATTGTCACGTACACATTAAAAAAGAAGCTTGCAACTTTTTTTTCTGCAGAGAATTTTGTCACCCATTTTGCGAAAAAAAACGTCAATGACGAAATGTGAAAATTCGACGCAAATCCATGTCTGACAAATTATTTCACCCCTCACTAATAGTGATGAGCTAATTTTTTTCACCAGGCATGGATTCGCAGCGAATTTCCGCATTTCGCCATTGGCAAATTGTTTTGTGAAACTTCCGTGAAAATTCACCACAGAAAAATTTGTTGCACAGAATTTTTTTTGTCGTGTGCCAAATCGGGCGCAGGTGAAAAAAAAAATCACGCGACAAATGCTTTTCGCACATTTTTCGCCGTTTCACGAATATTATTGCAAAGCGAAATGCGACAGATTCGCCCGTCACTAATCACTAACCCTTAGTAGAATGTTAGCAGCAAGTTGTTCTGTTTGATAACCCATTCAGACTGATATAAAGGAAAAGGTATTTTTAACTTTAGAATTAACTTGTAGTACAGGTATCGGACCCCTTATCCGGAAACCCGTTATCCAGAAAGCTCTTAATTACGGAAAGCCCGTCTCCCATAGACTCCATTTTAATCAAATAATTCAGAATTTTAAAACTGATTTCCTTTTTCTATGTAGAAATAAAACAGAACCTTGTAATTGATTCCAACTAAGATATAATCAATCCTTATTGGATGCAAAGCAATCCTATTGGGTTTAATTAATGTTTTATTGATTTTTTAGTAGATTTAAGGTATTGAGATCCAAATTACGGAAAGACCCCTTATCCGGAATACCCTTGGTCCCGAGCATTCTGGATAATGGGTCCTATACCTGTACTTTATGTTGTAGAATATATTTTTTTTAATTTTGTTATTGTTTAGGCCTTTTGAATTATTTAGCTATTTATTCCACAGTATTGATCAGTGAATTTTTTAGGCTGGTATGGATTTGTGAAAAAGTTTGTGTTTTTAGACTTAGTAAAAAGTTGCATGAATCTGCACTTAAATTTTGCAGTGCATTTAGTTTTAAACAGGAAAAGACTCTTAAAAAACACCCATTGACTCCAATGCATTTGGCACAATAAAAAATGCTCATTGTCTTGAATTCATTTGGTATACGAAGAACCCAAGAAAATGCTCATTAACTCGATTGCATTTGGTGAGAGAAGAACTTGCACATTTAGGGGCTTATTTACTAAAATTCTTTTTTTCTGGCCTTGAAAGTCGACATAAACTCGACATGGTATAAATTCGACTTAAACTCGATCATTGTTGTATTTATAAAATGTCACAATACTGCTTGAATCGTTCCTATGAAAATTTTGAGTATACTTTTGAAAATCGAGTTGAAAGTATTGTTGAAATTTGAGTTTAAACAGATGTTCGTTTCCATGAATCGTCTTTATTTTTCCCAAACAGGAATTGCTCCAGCAGCCATTTTAGGAGTATTGGCACAACAATGTGTTGAAGTTTTACTGAAACTGGGTGAAAATAGTGAAATAGAAAACAATGCTGGCATTCATTTCTCCTTGAAACTGGGTGAAACAGAAATCAATGAGGGGATTAACAGTTTCTTCCATCTGCAAATAAAAATAACTTTTGGGGGAGGATGTAAAGTTCTCATTTTTTCTTTTTCAAATCAAGGAAAAAAAGTCTCAAAGTTAGTGATGAGCGAATCTGTTCCGTTTTGCTCAGCTGAAAAATCAGCGAAATGGCGAAAAATCAGCAAAACATGTTTGTTACAGGACTATTTTGTCATGCCTGAATTTTTTGTTGCTCCCAACTTTTTTTGACATGAGCGTGCCCATTTTGCCGCAACCACGCCTATTTTGACACAGCCACACCCTATTTGACATAACCGAGCCCATTTGGCTGCAGCCACGACTTTTCTTGACACACAACAAATTTTCGCTGAAGTTTTGTGAAACAATTCACCAATGGTGAAATGCGGAAATTCATTGCAAATCCATGTATGGCAAAAAATTCGCTCATTAAGATTAATTAAGATGAATTATTAGATTAATTATATCTTAGTTGGGCTTTCCATAATTTGGAGCTTTTTGGATATCAGGTTTCCGGATAAGGGATCCCCATACCTGTACACACACACAAATGGAAACTTTTCTAGCAAATCTTACTTCCCTTACACACAATATTACTTTTTTAAGATCAAGCGGCTCAACAAAAAGGCGGAGAGATGTTCCCTTTATACTCCCGCCGTGGCTTTGTGACATCAGATGGATGTCTGTATTGACTGCGCGAACTCAATTTAGGAAATCTCTTCCCGTCCTCGGCAAGACTTTTATATACAGGTGAGACTAATGACTCCCAGAAGCTTATTTTTACATATATTCTCCTTTTTCATTTCACCCCTTCACTAATTTACTTCTCAGAGTAAGACAGAGACGATACAGATTTTAAAAATGCCCTAAATCTGCTACAGTCTAATTTCCCCTGGGTACAATGAGGCTTTTTTTTTTTATTTTTTATCGTTCCTGCGGCGGTGTGACAGGGCATCGGTGCAGAAATATGGGAACTTGCTTTCGTTTTTATATAAATAAAATCACAAATATTGTAAAAGCTAAACTCTCATTTTATATAGACAGATAGGATGCTAACAGTGAATAATACACAGGATCTGGTACACAGCTGTTATTTTCAGTCTTGTTGCCTGAGCCCAACAGTATCTACTTAGTCAAAAAATCCTTATATTAAATCTCAGTCCCTCCTGCAAGCAAGTTGCACTACTTTGTATTCCACATATTGCAATGTTTCGCATATGCCACTGCTTGGTTGCTAGGATAATCTCGACCCTAACAGATAACTGCTGAAATTCCAAACTGAAAAGATGCTGAACAAAAAGCCTAATAATTCAAAAATTAAAAAAAATGAAGACCAATTGCAAACTGTCTTTACATCATACTAAAATTAATTTAAACAAAGGGGCACATTTACTAATCCACGAACGTCCGAAAAGCGTCCGAATGCATTTTTTCCGTCATGATCGGTAATTTTGCGTTTTTTTCGTCACCGTCGCAACTTTTTTGTGAATTGTCGTGACTTTTTCGTCGCCTTCACAACTTTTTCGCAAATTGTCGTGACTTTTTCGTCGCCGTCGCGAAAAAATCTACATCATACTAAAATGATTTTTAACAAAGGGGCACATTTACTAATCCACAAACGTCCGAAAAGCGTCTGAATGCATTTTTTCCGTCATGATCGATAATTTTGCGATTTTTTTTCGTCGCCGTCGCGACTTTTTCGTCGCCTTCACGACTTTTTCGCGAATTGTCGCGACTTTTTTGTCATCGTCGCGAAAAAATCGGATTGTTTTTCCGCCGTTTACAATTGCTTACGACGGCGACGAAAAAGTCGCAACAATTCGTGAAAAAGTGGCGCCGGCTACGAAAAAAATAGCAAAATTTTCGTTTCCAATCCGATTTTTTCCCATTCGGATTGGTGGATTAGTAAATGTGCCCCTTTGCACATTTAATGAGTCTAATTTCAAGCTGCTAAATATATTGTAATAATAATCAATAAAGCCCCCATTAATCTTACATTACCTGAGGGTCTTAATAGTTCATAAAGTGTTTAACAGTTGTTTAGGGGCCCCTTTACTAATCTTTTTTGCGATAATTTCGTATTTTTTCCAGTTCTTTTTTTACTTACAGAACATTTTGGAATGCATGCGAATCGTTCGTTAAAATTCCACCACTTTTTTGTGGTTTTCGTTAAAAAAAACCATGAAAAAAATCGTATTTTGCGTAAAGACTACGAACATTTTGGAATTCTTTAAATTGGTTAAACTTTCCTCAGGACTATCTTTTCGCCAGGTTTGATCTGTCGAGGACCATTGAGTCCTATGAAAGGCTTCCAAAGCCAGACATGGAAAAATTTGGCGCAAAAAAAGGTTGTCATGTGTCCAAAAAAAGTTGCGGTCACATCATATTGGGTGTAGTTGTGTCAAATTGGGCGTGGTCACGTAAAAATAAGCACAGTCGCGTAAAAAAAAAAGACACGCATGTCAAAACTGTCTTGTGACAAACGCGTTTCACTGATTTTTTGCCATTCCGTTATTTTCCTGTTGTTTCGTGCATTTTTCTGCAAAGCAAAATGGGACAGATTCGCTCTTCACTAGCTATCTGCACTAGTGACGCAGCCCCCCCTTGGCCCCCTCCAAAATAAAGATCTAAGGGGCAGATTTACTAATCCACGAATCCGAATCCCGAAAGAGACAAAATCGTATTGGAAACAAAAATTTTGTGACTTTTTCGGTGCCGTCACGATTTTTTGTATTTGTCGCGTTTTTTCGTATTTGTCGCGTTTTTTTCGTCACCGTTGCGACTTTATTGTATTTTGCGTGACTAATTCATCGCCGTTGCGATTTTTTCGTATTGAGCGATAGTAAGCGGCGGAAAAACCAGTCTGATTTTTACGCGATGGCGACGGAAAAATCGCAAAAATACTGATCATTACAAAAAACCGCATTTGGACGCCTTCGGACCGTTCATGGATTAGTAAACCTCCCCCTTAGTGTGGAGCAGCAAGGTGGGGTGCCATTCCCTAGGCCACCTCGGGGCAGGGGCGGGCCAAGCCGACCGGGCGCCCTAGGTAACCCGGTCGGCCAACTCCGCCCACCCCCCCCAACCCCCCCCCCCCGAACGGCGCATGCGCGCCAAAGTACAGGGGGAGGTGCAGGGGGGGGCGGTGCAATTACATTGGTCATTGCCTCCACCGCTAATGACCAGCGGCGGAGGCAATGACAAAGTAGCACTAGGGGTAGGCAGGAGAGGCCCCTCAATCGTTGCGCCCTAGGCAGCTGCCTCTTCTGCCTACCCCTAGTTCCGGGCCCTGCCTCAGGGTGGCACTAGGGGCCACAATACCCCTGTATGGATGATAATCCTTACTTGGGAATAGTCCCAATTACCCCTTTTACAATAGACTATAAGAAATGATACTGAATCTATTAATTTGCACATGATTTATTGAGTTCCATGTCACTTACCAGTGAGAATCAACCTACAAAACGACATTAGACTGGTAGTACCGGAACACTGTCACAAACAGCAGTTTATAAAGGCTCCTAATAGCGGTGACATGACAGTTTCTGACACTGATAAACAACGCCGTTAAGTAGCGAAAGCCTCGGGTAAAACACTTTATTGAATCAGTCAGTTTTAATGGCTTGATAGTCATGAAACACTGAAATCCGGCTGCTTGCAGGAGGCACAAATAGGACCTCTTTACATATTTTATATATTTTAATATATCTTGTCATCTGTATTCACCGACAGCTCACATAGGAAGTGTTACTTCACATACAAGATGAGATATTCCTTCTTATGTATATACGTTTGAGTTTATATTGTATATAGTTTTGTTATTTATAATACACTAAGTTAAAACTAGCATGTAAGGGGTCGTTCACAAATGCACCAATTGCACGTTCTAGAGCAGTAAGTTGCATTTAACAAGCACTTGTAGCCAGGGCATTGCTGCACTGTGGACCTCACAAGATATCCTGGGCCCACCAGTAGTGATGAGCGAATCTGTTCCGTTTGCGAATCTTTCAAAAGATCCGCGAAACGGGGAAAAATTTGTGAAACGGCGAAAAGGTCGTGCGACAAAAAAAATTGTCGCCCGCGACTATTCTTTTGTCGCCTGTGGCTATTATTTTGTCGTGCGGCTATTGTTCCGTCGCCCGCAGCTATTATTTTGTCGCGCGGCTATTGTTCCGTCGCCCGCAGCTATTATTTTGTCGCGCGGCTATTGTTTCGTCGCCCGTGGCTATTATTTTGACGCGCAGCTATTGTTTCGTCGCCCGCGGCTATTATTTTGTCGCGCGGCTATTCTTTTGACGCCGGCGACAATTTTTGGATGTGCTGCGAATTTTTCCACAGCAAATTTTTTCATCCATTTCGCGAAACAATCCGCCAATGGCAAAACGTGGAAATTCACCGCGAATCCATGCTTGGCGAAACATTTCGCCCATCAATACCCACCACTTGCTCCCTAAAGGTGGCCATACCTGCTAAGATCCGCTTGTTTCGGCAAAGCCAAATGGGACAGATTCGCTCATCACTACAGGCAACCCAAGCGCAGAGTGTATAAAAGCATTGATCTCCCTTAGACCGATTCGGAAGCTTATCAGCCGGTGTATGGGCACTAACGACGGACCTGTGATTCAGTGGAAGTTTAGGATTTTCTAAATGTTTTTTAGAGGTAAAACTATTTCTGCAACCACAGAGATGTCAAGTCTCCTAAAATGTTTAGGAGTTTTCCACATATGTCCCCACACCCATGGTCACCCTTGGTAGCAGCTAGGTGTTCTGTTTTTAGGGTATCTGACTTTCGCTCTCAGAAAAATCCTTTATTCCCAGGGCCAGAGTTGGCGCAGCTCTCTCCTCTCTCCTGCTCCCCCCTCCCATAAGAATTAATAAAACTCACTCCCCCCTTCCTTAGGAATGTGTAATCTGAGCTATAAGGGCTAGCACTGCAGCAGGAAGCTATGAAGACCAAGCTAAAATGGCACCTGCAATCTTAAGCAAATGGAGGGAGCTTCTTGGGCTCTTTACTCCGGTATGGTAATGCTTTCTGCAGAATAAATATAGTGTTCTTGAACCCTACAATTTAAAATACTGTATTTTTGGAGTGTTTTTGAGCTGCATAACCCTTTATCGATATCAAATCGATATCAGATCCACTGAAATATTGTTTTATTTAGCTCCAGTGCTTTTTAACACATTAAAGCATAACTTTTTAAAAGTTAGCTATTTATTTTATTGAAATTTCCATTCCCAAACACCATCTGCTTAAGTGCTACCTATACTGTGTCTATTCAGCTTACAGTTCTCGTATGTTACAGTAAATGTGTAAACGCATTAATTTTTTGACACATATGTCTCTGTTAAATGAGTGATATCCTCCCATTATGCATCTGTTTGCACTACGCCGGGGCGCGTGACCTCTGTGTCATTTGCAAATTCAATAATACAATTATTAAACATGAGAAAAATATATTTTTATATATTTTTTTATCTCAGATAATATCAACATATGTTAAAAGACCTGAATAAACACTGCATTCCCCTATGGTTAAACACCCATTAAAGGAAAACTCCGGCTTCTGAGCCAAAATGTATTTAAGACCCCCACATAACACAGAAACCCCCAATATAATGTAATGTAATCTGCTCCTTTAAAAAGTATGAATAAATACCATTTTTATATGCTGAAATCCAGCTGCAAAACAGTTCTTCTCTTTCTGCATCAATTGAAATCTTGGCAGGGGAGGAGGGACTAAATGGAAAAAGTGTTGGGGAGCAACACAAGCCTGAAAACAGTTCTTGGGGGTGCAAATAAGAGCTATAATCGGCTATTTAGTAGCCTATGTGGACTGGCAGCCTACAGAAGGCTCTGTTTAGCTTTACATTGGGTTCTATGCAACCAAAACTTGCCTCCAAACCAGAAATTCAAAAATAAGCACCTACTTTGAGGCCACTGGGAGCAACATCCAAGGGGTCGGGGAGCAACATGTTGCCCCTGAGCTACTGGTTGGGGATCACTGAGCTACATGATGCAGAGATCACAATGCAACAACTCATTCCTAGTCCCTTCCCATTCATATGAATAGTTGACCAGTACTTGTGATGGCCAATCCCAACTGGTGGTGGATCCCTTTCAAGCAAACCTTAATGGGAGCAAACGTTATTTGAATTATTTTGTCTCAGATGACTAACCAAGTCCCTCCATTCCATATAAATTGATTATTATCAAACCTCACGTCATTGCCACGGATTCTGTGACATGTTGTTGTTGCATCATGTGGGCTGTATGATATCAAAGCCATGTTTGCTCCATCCGTTATAAGATCCACAGCAACGTGCACATTTTTGTTCCCCTCACTTTTAATTGATGTCAGACTTTAAATTGGCATCTAATTTTCTCTTCGCTCATGCTTGACGTGATTTGCATAGCCATTAGAGAGATCAATCTTTTAAAGTACTTGATTGATTGTGGGGATTGGTTCTTAACAGTTCAGCAACTTTTATTTGTTAAGTGTTTATATTTGCAGAGGAGAAAGAGTTGCTGCAATTTGGACTCCTGTGCCATTAAGGAGAAAGTTGCTGTTAAAGACGCGCAATCTTTTTATTTATGAACTTAAGAACCTGCTCTTTCTGCCAGTGGCGTAACGACTCTGCGTTGGCCCCTCAGCAAAAACAAAATTCAGAAGGGCCGGCACAGAGTAGCGCACTCACCCAGCCCCTTTTCCACCTCTCCCTGAGGGCCGATGCGTCTGCCCACCCTGACGTGTCCCCCAAATGCGTTATCATATAAATCCCTGCCCCCATACGTTCTCCTACCAGAGAGCCAGTGGTGAGCAGAGATTTTAATGCAACATTGGAGGAAGCAGACCCCATGGTCTGGGCCCCCCTAACCCTTGGACCCCCTCGTGACCAGAGGATCTGCTTTCTTTATTGTTACACTACTGCTTTCTGCTGTTCTTTCTCTTTTGAATACCTCCTTGTGTTGAGTCACATTGAGTAGTGATGAGCAAATCTGTCCCGAAACGGAGTAAAAGGAACAGATTAGGGGAAAATGTTGCACGGCAAAAAAATTGTTGCGAGACAATTCTTTTTGACGCAAGAGACAATTCTTTTTGACGCAAGAGACAATTCTTTTTGGTGCGAGACTATTCTTTTGATTAAAGAGACAATTCTTTTGATGAGAGACAATTCTTTTTGACGCAAGAGACAATTCTTTTTGGTGCGACACTATTCTTTTGATTAAAGAGACAATTCTTTTAATGAGAGAGACAATTCTTTTGATGAGAGACAATTCTTTTTGATGCAAGAGACAATTCTTTTTGACGCAAGAGACCATTCTTTTGATTAGAGAGACGATTCTTTTGACATGCAAGACAATACTTTTTGGCGCAAGACAATTTTTTTGATGAGAGACAATTCTTTTTGACGCAAGAGACAATTCTTTTTGGTGCGAGACTATTCTTTTGATTAAAGAGACAATTCTTTTTGACGCAAGAGACAATTCTTTTGATTAGAGACAATTCTCCGCATGTCCAAAAATTGTTGCGAGCAGCAAAATAATTGACACGTGACAATTATATTGACAAATGAGACAATTCTTTTTGACACACAACAATTCTTTTGACGCTCGGGCCAATTCTTTTGACGTACGGCAAATTTTCCTGCAAATCCATGTCTGCCGAATTTTTCGCCGATCACTAAAATTGAGATCTTTTCTGATATAGTAAAAACGAACCCCCCCCGCACTAAGGCACTAAGTTTGCCCATTAGCAGTAAGCCTTAGCAACCAATAAGATATTTGATTTAAAACACATTACCAGTAACTTCTATTTGCTTATTGGTTGCTATGAGTTACTGCTTCTGGGCAAACTTAGTGCCTTTTATTACATAACACCCTAATGATGGGGCATCTTATTAAAACATAGGTCTATCACAAACTGAAGCAGTTGCATGACTCTTGTACTTTTAATTGATTTGGACCCAACAGCACAGTGGAAAAGGGAATGGCAGATGTGGCTCAGTACATGTTGCATGTATGCAGAGGTTGCATATACCATATGATAACCAAGTGTTTTCCAAAAACACTTGCATGGATACCTACCTGTTGAATGTGCAAAGCTCGCATTTTAACTCTACAGCTGATTATAACTTGCCTATTTAATACAAGAACAATAACCCTATTCCATATGCAGTAAATGTCTAGATAATTCAGTGGCAGCTCATATGGGGTGCACTATACTGTACAAGCAAAGGGGATCAAAATGGGCTCTTCTTTGCCTTTGGGCACTTCCGTGATATTCTGTATTCTCAATATTTTTCCCTATACCCATTCATAAGCAATAGTCTGCCTATACCATGAGTATGACTCTACATGGATATTGTATTAATTCTATGGAGTCATTTTTCATCCCCATCTTCTGTTTGTATCATTTATTATCCAACTCCAGTGCCTTTTTTTTTTAGTTCATTTTTTTTGCTATAAGATAAAAAAGCTAAACTCATTATTTTCAAAGAATAACAAACCCAACTCAACGGCTCAGATCTGCAGCCCCTACCTGCTTTTATTAAAACTTCATCCTTTGACATTACACAGAATGAAGCCACAGTAACTACACCAATTATTTTTCTTTTGTGCCGTACATAGCGATGTTTCCTTCTGATTAGGTAATTTCCTATATGAGTGATAAATAGGCAAAGCATAACAATATGAGCGTAACAAAGGCACCTTGGTGAAGAACACGTCGGGTGTTTATTCTTGTATATTTAAGTGACATAACAGTGTCTCGGCTTTGCCTGTAATTGACACATTAATAAATTAGACTCTGGGATCTCGAAAACGTACATGCAAGCTAAATTTATCTGCGGCATACGTGACATAAATCTCTATAAACTTATTCTATCAGCGTGATTTTGTTGATATATCTCCAGCATTATAGTCTGGAAAGTAAAACTGTATTCTTACCGCCAACGTGCAAGATACATTTATCAGGGAAACGGCACTATTCGTGCGCATTGGTTGAGGCAAATGAGACATTAGAGTCAGAAGAAACTTAAATAATTGGCCGTTTTTTCACGTGGAATGACTTGCCAGCAGATGCCTCAAATTTCATGTTTTCTTATGCTTTAAAACACAATGGCGCTTATTTATAAGCACGGGGCACATTTGCACCTGGGTAGTAACCCATAGCGACCAATCTATGATTACATTTTTTTTTTCAGCCAGCTGTAGGTGGGATAATGAAAGCAAACTTCTGATTGGTTGCCATGGGTTACTGCCCACGTGCAAATTTGCGCAGTGCTTATAAATGACCCCCAGTAACCCTCAAATGGATGCAGTTGTGGTGCAGATTGATACAATTTATTAGACGTTTGCATCCCAAACCATGGACTTCACTCCTGCATGGTGCTCGGCACTTGTCCGTCCGTCCCTACTCCTGTTCCAAATCATGCCCAAGTATTTCTATTAGAGTCTGTAACAAGAGATGCAGCAGATTTGCACCTAAATAATTGGGCACATTAGTCATTTTGATGCCAAGCTTCAGACTTAGAGAAGTCTAATTGCATCTTAAAATGTGCACAAGCAATTGTGCTTGCATTGGTTGGGATTACACTGGAATTATGGGTAATAACAGACTAACCTCTGATAGCCAATGAAGGCCACAAACAATTATGGAGCCACCTCTTTTCATTCCTAGGCACAGCCTTCCTCCATAACTCATGCCCATTTCTCTGGGCCCCTTCCATCACTTTGGCCCCAGGCCTAGCTCCTGTTACACCCTACACTTCGTATTCCTCTCACTGCCCCCCCCACTGCAATTCTGCACTAATAACACCCCCATCTACTATCCCCAAGCTCTAAGGAGGGTGTGAGGGAGCTGTTCAAGGTAAAAAAGGACACCCCTTCACTTCCTTCCTTCTTTAACCCCTCGTGTCCCCATCCCTCCTAACAGGCTACCCACTGAACTACAAGACCCATAATTCCTAACTTAAACTTGTCCAGTTCCTTACCTCCTATCCCTGTCATTCCCAGTTCCCGGCACACCCCCCACAGGCATTCTAGAAATTTAAGATGGGCTATATTGCAAAACAAAGAACAATGATCCAGCACTGAGCCAGCGTAGGAGGCGGGATTATATGCACCTGGGAGCAACAATAGGCACAGAAAGAGTAGAAGGAAAAATAACAGATTAAGGTAAAGCATCCAAAGCCGCCTCTGGATCAGCGAGAAGGAATACAAACTTACAGTACAAGGTCTTAGATTCTCGACCCCACAGGTCCTAAAATAAGCTTTGGTGCAGTAACGAGCAAAATTTTTCACCAGGCATCTATTTGCGGCGAAATTCCGAAT
The DNA here is from genome assembly GCF_000004195.4 of Xenopus tropicalis. Lineage (NCBI taxonomy): Eukaryota > Metazoa > Chordata > Amphibia > Anura > Pipidae > Xenopus > Xenopus tropicalis. Next base: position 163,330,514 of record NC_030678.2, on the reverse strand, counting down.
TTCGGCATTGAATTTTTTCGCGAAACAAGCGAAACATATTTGCACGTGAGAAAAAATTGCAGTAGCGTAAAAAAAAAGGTTGCACCGAAATAGTTGCCGGCGCGACGGTTGCTGCTTTTCACTCATTTTTTTGCAGTTTTGCTAGTTTTTCAGCGGGACAGATTAGCTCATCGCTACTCTGGTGTCTTCACAATGGTCCCCATAACCATTTCTGGTCCAAGGCTGGTGCAATAAACACAATCTCAAGGGCAAGTTGATTAAAATTTAAGATTTTTTCCCATGTGAGTTGAATGATCTCAAATTTTTACGATTTATCAATAATTAAATAATGCCAAAACATCAAATGAAAAAAAAAATTGGCTACTAAAACCTATTGAGCTTTTCTATAAATCAGTGTATTTTCAACATTCAAGCTATTTTATTTTTCAAGTTCTCCCGAACAAATTTTTGAAAAAGAATTTTCAATATTTTCAAGATTTTGTTTTCAAGAAGATTCTTCATACATATTCTAGTGATCAAGAAAAAAAAAATGATCTAGTTTAATCAGGCTCCGTTTCCTACCCAACCCACCCCCAAGCAAACGACTAGCCAATCAGCATTGCTTGGAACTGAAGGCCATTGTACACAAAGGAATGAACGGGTAAATGGCTTGTAATTTTCAAAAAACAGTTGAAATTAAAAATTGCGGCGGATCATATTAAACACATAAAGACTGTTTCATTTTAACTTATCTTCATTATTTACATAGTTTATTTCAAAGCTTAGCTGGTTAAATTCTAATAAACAAACATGGATTAATTTTGTAATTGCTCTATAAAGCAATGTTGCCCGTAGCAGTGGTTGGTGAATGGCCGCGTGCTGTGATCTGGGGTTAATTGCCTTTTTTTCCCTTCTGCACATAAATAAATTTCTGCTGACTGCAGCATTCGTGTGTATTAATGGAACAGGCTGCATCTTTTTATGCCCCACTATATGATTTAATCCAATAATAATCATAGCCCCCCATCTGTGTGGCAACTATTACCAAGCGCATTAACCGCTAAGAACATTGTGGTTTCTTCTTTTAATATGCTGAATTCCAGGGAACACACGTGAGTTGATTAGAGAATCTTATGTAATGAAACTATTATCTAACATTATAATTGCCATTTTTAAGTTTTGACAATAACTTTAGTTTATATAAAGCAACAATATTTGCAGAGTGCTAACCTTTACCTGTAGGTACAATGTGCAGCTTATGGAATAATTTCTAGTTATTAAGCTCAACTGTAGACAATCAGGGTCAGACTGGGCCCAGACCCAACCCATGTAGGCGCTCCCCAGCCCAAAGGTGTCCCTCCCCTGACGCGTTTCACTTACGTACAATCAAGGGAGGACACTGGGGCCCCTGCAGGAGACACACCCTGCAGTTGGCACCTTGGGTGGGTGAACCCTTCACCCCCCAGTCCAACCCTGTAGAATAGTCATCCCCAACCAGTGGCTCGGGGGCAACATGTTGCTCCCCAACCCCTTGGATGTTGCTCCCAGTGGCCCCAAACCAGGGAGTTATTTTTGAATTCCTGACTTGGGGGCAAGTTTTGGTTGGATAAAAACAAGATTTCCTACCAAATAAAGCCTCTGTAAGCTGATAGGGTGCATAGAGGCCCCTAATAGCCAATCACAGCCCTTATTTGGCTCCTCCATGAACTTTTATGGTGCTTGTGTTGCTCTCCAAGTCTTTTTACATTTGACTGTGGCTCCCGAGTAAGAAAGGTTGGGGATCCCTGCTGTAAACAATGTGCCAATCTTTGGCAAAAATTCTAAGGGGGCATCTAATAATGTTTGTATTTTTTTTTTCACAATTCGTTTTTTTTCCCTCTAAAACTCACATTTTTCATGTTAAAAAAAATAAATGTTGTATAATTTATTAAGGAGTCCATCTACTTATGGTCAGATTTTTTGTTTTCAATTCTGATTTTTTAGTGATAAAATTTGCTGGAAAAAAAAGTTTTTAGAGATTTACTATACAACAATACTGTGACAATTCCGAATCTGACTATTAACAATCTAAAACTTGTCGAGCTCATGTAGTCATCATCTTTCTATGTTTCAAAACTTCAGAGGTTTTAGAATTTTTATATGCTAGTTTTTGTGCTATAATTGGAAAAAGTCACAGTTATCATGCGACAAGTTTTTGTGACTTTTCTGTGACTTTTCCTGCATGTGCTTTTTAGTTCGGATTTTTCGATAAATGTCAGACATTCATGGAAATGAGTTGTAGAGTAGCTTGCATCATAGCAGGCTAAGGGCTGTGACAGACGGGGAGATTAGTCGCCGCGCGGCAAATCTTCATTGTCACGGACGACTAATCTCCCCAAAATGCCATCCCACCGGCTAGAATGTAAATCGCCGATGTTGCGGAAGTTGCCTTGAGAGGAAACTTCTGCGATTTGGAAGCCACGTATGCCATCCCACTGGAGATTTACATTCTAGCCGGTGGGATGGCATTTCAGGGAGATTGTCACGCGGCGACAAATCTACCCGTTTGTCACAGCCCTAAGAGTGTGTGAGTCAGAGTTGCTAGTATGAGCAGTTCTGTATCCCCCTAAAAAGGGACAGTGCATTGTTATCATCCCAGGTGACACCCACCATAGTAGGGACCCAAATTAAAATAAACTATGGTAGGTTACATGTTCCTGGAATGCATTCATTGAAATAGCCAATGCGCCAGGGCTACTGTGTTGACACTATCCTATGAAAGAACCATCATACCTCCATTTTAGTGTATACAAATACTGAATACTCTCTGATCTAACTGAAGTAACTTTATTATTGTATTATTTCTTTTTGGGAACAACTAGTGCTCCAGTTCATGTGTGTAAGGGTTATAGTTTTCCTTTACTGTTTCTTTGAGGGCTCAGCTGAGGGAGCAGCAGAATGTAACTTGGCTCCTCAATGTGCTACTACATAATATTAGAGTGATACCATGACAATTTATAGACAAACTAATTCTATCAGTACATTTCCAATCCTCATTGTTATTGCAGTAGAAGATGGGAAATCTCATTGCTGTATATCTTTGAGATACAATTTACCTTTATTTGAATGCCAAAGATTGTGCATCTCAATCAAACCTCCTATAAGCCATGTCCGTACGGCTGAAGAGTCCTTGGATAAAGGAAAGACAATATGCTTCAGTAGGAATCATTGGGAATTATCCTATAGCAGACTTTCTTTAAACAAGAAGCTATCTTCAATTTAAGGCCAGTTACACACTCCTATTTCCCCATAGATCCCAAGAATACATGATATTACCCTGCACCGGCTTTATCACAGATTATTTAGCGCATATAGTGATGACCCAGAGCAAAGTATAGTGAGATGGCAAACAAAGGAATATTAAAGGTTAGAGAGAAAAACACAAAGAAAAAAACAGACTTGATTTGACACTTCCCTTTTCCAGCTCTGGGTAGAACGATATCCAATAGGAAATAGCACAGAATCACTAACAACTTATCACCTTTATTTCACAGTACGCACATTATAAACTCAGGAAACAATAAAAGAAAAGTTAAATGCTTGAAACATAAAACAACTTTCTTGGAATATCGCCTTTCTTCTTCCACAGTTGCTTTGGAGAACAAGGAAGTGGGATCTAGTGCAAAATGAATGCACTTTCTGTTGAATGGATCTGCATTGTTTATTGTAAAGACTAGTGATGAGCGAATCTGTCTCATTTTGCTTTGCCATAAAATTCACAAAATGGCAAGAAAATTCGCAAACAATCCTATTGGGTTTATTTAATGGTTAAATGATTCCCTTTTCTCTGTAATAATAAAACAGTACCTGTACTTGATCCCAACTAAGATATAATTACCCCTTATTGGGGGCAGAACAGTCCTATTGGGTTTATTTAATGGTTAAATGATTCCCTTTTCTCTGTAATAATAAAACAGTACCTGTACTTGATCCCAACTAAGATATAATTACCCCTTATTGGGGCAGAACAGCCCTATTGGGTTTATTTAATGGTTAAATGATTCCCTTTTCTCTGTAATAATAAAACAGTACCTGTACTTGATCCCAACTAAGATATAATTACCTCTTATTGGGGGCAGAACAGTCCTATTGGGTTTATTTAATGGTTAAATGATTCCCTTTTCTCTGTAATAATAAAACAGTACCTGTACTTGATCCCAACTAAGATATAATTACCTCTTATTGGGGGCAGAACAGCCCTATTGGGTTTATTTCATGGTTAAATGATTCCCTTTTCTCTGTAATAATAAAACAGTACCTGTACTTGATCCCAACTAAGATATAATTACCCCTTATTGGGGGCAGAACAGCCCTATTGGGTTTATTTAATGGTTAAATGATTCCCTTTTCTCTGTAATAATAAAACAGTACCTGTACTTGATCCCAACTAAGATATAATTACCCCTTATTGGAGGAAAAACAATTCTATTGGGTTTAATTAATGTTTAATAGAATGAAGGTATGGAGATCCAAATTACGGAAAGACCCCTTATCTGGAAAACCCCAGGTCCTGAACATTCTGGATAATATCCATACATCTGTATCTATTCCATACCTCTACTATTGCACTAATCTAAATATTTAGAAAACGATAGATAATTGCTTTTCATTATGACTAATAAGATTTTTGATTTTACATTAAATATCTGTGTGAAAGATCTTTCTAATCTACTGACCATATCAGCATGTACCTTGTTGGCGTCATATAGCTCATGATTAAAGCAAATATTGTATTTAGTAATTTTATTAAATCTAATGAAACCTCTCTCCAAGCTATTTCTGACATTTTGTTAATAATCAACAAGTGATTCACGCACAATTAAAGGTCACATTTGCAAGTATTATTAGATGGTTTTACATCTTAATTAGGTAGCTGATAAATGTCACATGACAATGCCACTGACCAACTGCCACTTGAAATACCATTCCATAGACAATACAGTCAATGCATCACTGCTCTAGAGTATATCCTAAACAATGCAATGGGAAGTTTTCTAAAATGATCTATATAGTAGCTGAAACTGACAGTCCAAGTGATATTTGATGTTTAATTACTTTCAACTAATTAGCCATCGGAAATCCACAAGATATTCCATCTCAAGTAATAGCCTTCCAAGGCATCATTTACTTTTTCCCTTCTGTTATAGACAACAGTTCACTGTAAATAATACCTAAAATGTGTTGCCTCCTAAACTTCTGCATCTTTCTCCTTACAGTCACTTTGTACTTGGTCTTTCCCCTAAACCAGGGATCCCCAACCTTTTTTTACTTGTGAGCCACATTCGGATGTAAAAAGTGTTGGTGAGCAACACAAGCATGAAAAAAGTTCTTTGGGGGTGCCAAATGAGGGCTGTGATTGGCTATTTGGTAGCCCCATGTGAACTGCCAGCCTGCAGGAGGCTCCGACATTGAGGCCATTGGGAGCAACATCAAGGGGAGTGGTGAGCAACATGTTGCCCGCGAGCCACTGGTTGGGGATCACTGCCCTAAACTGATAACTTTCTACAAGCACTCTAGAACCGAGTAACTGTGCAAAGGCCATAACTTACACTACACATCACTGTTTGGTTGGCAGGCATAGTCAACTGTAAAGAAATCAAAATGCACAATTTTCTAAATACACCTTTTATTTTACACCACATAATATAAACAGTGTTTGGTCTTTCCCCTTGGCTTAACAATTAACACCAGCATTCTAGACATCTAGACTTGATCTTCACTCTTTCCTCTCATCTCAATCTCATCTCTTCACTACCCTGGATGTGGTATTTAACCTGACCTCACCACTCACTTCCAGCACTCTAGAATTGGGCTTACCACTAAGTTTGCCACACCCTACCACCTCTTGACTTGACTCCACAATTTAGGTCCAGCATTTTACATATAGTTACATAGTTACATAGGGTTGAAAAAAGACCAGAGTCCATCAAGTTCAACCCTTCCAAGTAAACCCAGCACCCGCAACCTATACTTACCTATCTATACACTCACATACATAAACTATACATACAGTACCAACATTAATACTAACTGTAGATATTAGTATCACAATAGCCTTGGATACTATGCTTGTTCAAGAACTCATCCAGGCCCCTCTTATAGGCATTAACAGAATCTGCCATTACAACATCACTAGGAAGGGCATTCCCCAACCTCACTGCCCTCACCGTGAGGAACCCCCTACGCTGCTTCAAATGGAAGTTCTGTTCCTCTAATCTAAAGGGACTAAAGGGTTGTTTTTATGTATGTATGTATAACTTTATTTATAAAGTTCCACAAGGGTATGCAGCACTGTACAATCTTACTAAAAAAGAACATCCCCTATCTGCCTATAATCCCCTCTAATGTACTTGTACAGAGTAATCATGTCCCCTCTGTTCTAAACAGAAAACTCAAGTAAATCCATAATGATTTGGTATTTTTATACAGCTAAGGCCAACCCAGAATGCCTGACCACATAGAAGGCTCCAGAAGTGTCTACTGTGTTTCTCTGAAACTGCATCTGAGCAGCATCAGTTGCTAGTCACACAAGGAACACCAAAGGAACAAGGAACACCAAACTCTAGTGTTGATCTCTGCCCACTGCTTGACCTCATACTGACAACTTTTGACTGCATTGTAATACCTGGTGGTGTCCTCATCTATGGTTCGATTGACAAAAAAAGCTAGTTCCTAACTAAAGCCATCTACATCAGATCAGCTTGGCTTTACAACTTTGTTAAATATGTAGCAATAGGCAAAGTAACTTTCTACGCATCTTATCTTTGGAGTAATGAGCAATAAAAATTCTCAAAACAATATGTTTTCAAGTGTGGGTGTTAACATTTAACATTTAACATTTCAGATATGTGATAACAATTTTTTATTGATACATATCATGCTAAAACAAATTATTATTTATCAATTAAATCTGATTGGTTGAATGTTTAATTGTTGAATTTATATATATATATATTTATAATTTGCCCTTGATGCCCATTAATAGCAAAACATAGTTTCCATCAGGGTTCTGCACTGCAAAGAGACTAATTTTTGGGCATTATGACTAATGATGAGCGAATCTGTCCCGTTTCGCTATAAAATTTGCGAAGCGGCAAGAAAATTCTCAAAACGCATCTGTCGCATTTTTTTTTTTTGTCACCTGCATCTTTTTTTTCGCCCCATGTTTTTTTTTTTGTCACCCGCGTCTACTTTTTTTGTCAGCTGTGGGTTTTTGACATGACTGTGCCTTTTTTGGTGTGACCGCGCCCTTTTTATGCAGCTGCATCCAATTCGACGAGCAACAAAAAAATTTTCCACGGGACAAATTTTTCCATGCCAAATTTTCACTGTAGTTTCGTGAAACAATTCGCCAATGGCCAAATGCGCAAATTCACTGCGAAACCCATACCTGCCAAAAAAATTCGCTCATCACTAATCATGACTAGTAAATCATGGGGCAAGCATATGGGGTACATGCAATAATTATGGGTCACATTAAAGCATGGGTTATTGCAAGCAACCTTGAACTATTCATGGTATATTATGAGTATTTGTAATCTCCAGTGCTCTGTTTGTATGTGACTTAACCTGTTTAATTCAGACTAATTCTCCCTATGAAGAAGGCATACTGTGGGACTATTTTAAGAAGCTGGTTAGAGCCCCCATATCCTCATAAACATATCTTACCAAGTAAAATAATGAAAGCAGGCAACAGAGATTTGTACAAGTAAAATCTATGGCAAGTAATGATCCCAACAGGACCTAACACAGTTCCAATTAAGAGTTTACAAGAATGCATAATTACAGAAATTAATTTTCTTGAGGAAAAAAAAACCAGGAAGTATTGCTGAACAAAGTAGAAACAAAAAACTCTATCGGTAACATTTTGTTCCCCGCTGCTCTTCTCTGTTTAGAGAGTCTTAAAATTAGAGTTTAGAAAGTATCAAATCAGGAATACAGTTTGGGATTTAGTGTATATATAGATATAAATATTAGGGATGCACCAAACCCACTTTTTTGGGTTCGGCCGAACCCCCAAACCCACCTTGACGCATTCTGCCGATACCCGAACCGAATTCAAAGCATTTGCTAAATAGGAAAAAAATCCCCCCTACAATTTAACCCTTCCGGATGCTAATTAGGATTAGGATTCGATTCACCCAAAACCAAATCCTTCAAAAAAAGGCTGGATTCGGCCCAAACCCCAAACCGAATCCAGGATTCGGTGCATCCCTAATAGTGATGAGTGAATCAGTCCCGTTTCGCTTTGACGAAAAAAATCCCCAATCTTTGAAAAGATTCGCGAAACGGCGAAAAATTTGTGACAAAAATGTTGCACGTAAAAAAAAATTTGTTGCCCATGACACTGCGACTATTCTTTCGACGCGCGACTATTTATTTTGACACTGCGACTATTCTTTCGACGCGCGACTATTTATTTTGACACTGCGACTATTCTTTTGACACCCGCAACAATTTTTGGATGCATGGCGAATTTTTCTGCAGCTAATTTTTTCATCCGTTTCGCAAAACAATTCCCCAATGGCGAAACGCGGAAATTCGCCTCGAATCCATGCCTGGCGAAACATTTCCCCCATCACTAATCCCTAATAAATATCTAATGGCAATGGGTTTATTGGATGCAATCCATTAAGCAATTAGAAAGCAGACTCTGCACCCAGCTATTTAGTTGGTACTGTTGTCTTTAAATGCCCTTTTATCTTTGTTTATTATGGATCAAAGGAGGGGCGGAAAAAGGTGTCAAGTTCCACAGAACGAAACGTTGGCCACCATGCACTTTAGCCATGTTTTGTTGCACCATCATAAATATGTGGCCTCTATATTGGGGGCAAAGATTTTCCATGACTGTAGTTTAATGGGAAGCAAGTTGGAAGCCACTTGGACACCTTTATCAGCACATCATTTATAAAAAATTTTGGAGCTGTGTACCTACCAGATACCTAAGACAGGTAAAATTCAAGGATATTTGGCACACATAGGTTAGGATGCACTATCTAGAGCACAAACAGCAAAAAGGTGGAGAATGCACACTATATAAGGGGCATAAGTGTTATATTCTGTATATGTGTATATGTATTCTACAACTGGGCATCAACACGCATAAAGCTTTCTTCCTTCTTTTGAAAATCGATACACCTTATATTCAATAACTGGTGACTTCAACTGAACAAAAATAATTGATGCCGATACAGTATCTGTTCTTTTATTCCATTCACTAATTTAATAATTCATTACTGAAAAAAAAAACTCCCTTCAGTTGCAGTTGACAGGAGGTGTGAAAAGTGGGGGGTTCAGCATTGATATAGTACCTGGCTCACAAGGTCATTTAGATTGTATATATCACTGGAATTTACATTTAATCAAGAATACTGGAATACCAGATAGGATTAATATTTTATAGGTAATTTTTTTTAAAGTCATACATATGTGACGTTTTGTCATGTGGTTTAGAAATTAAATAGCCAACCTTATGATTTCACATAAAATATGTGCTATTCTGTATCCCATTTGAATTAGGAGGAAAAACAACAAGGTACAGGAGAGCCGGTGTTAGTTTTTTCAGAATAAAAACAAAAGCAGATGGGATGAGCTGGGGATATATCACAATAACAATATGATAGGAATCTAGAAAGCTTAAAAAAAAAAAAACAGTAAACAAGTTTAGTAGACTATGATATAAGGTCAGATATGTCATTCTGTGAGTATCATCACAAAGCAACCCTTATAATTGATGAAATCATTAGACCATTTATAAGGATATATTTTATAGGTTATGTGTCATTTTCATCACCTTGCCCCACTGGAGAAGATGTGTTTGGGGGGTGGGGTATTATAACTATGTATAAATAGAAAAGGGGATCATATACCTTTTTTTTTTTTTCTTGAAAACGTTTCACTACTCATCCGAGTGGCTTCTTCAGTTCAAATGACTGGTAGGGAATTGCCCGGCATTTAAACCCTTGATGATAGTTCAGACACAGACATCCAATCACAATGGTTCCACTGAACTGTTGTTGTCCAATTGTGATTGGATGTCTGTGTCTGAACTACCATCAAGGGTTTAAATACCGGGCAATTCCCTACCAGTCATTTAAACTGAAGAAGCCACTTGCATGAGTGGTGAAACATTTTCAAGAAAAACTCAGAAAAGTCCAGTTGTTTTTAGACCTAATTCTACTAGATACTGTATATCATGACCTGGATGAATGAGAATCTTCATAGACATCAGATACCTCATTAATGGTTTATTTAGCAGTAGGTTCTTCCAACAGACATGAGGGCACCCATTCTGATTAGAAGAAGGGAGGTTCCATCCTAATATTCGGCAAGGGTTTGTTACAGTGAGAGCTGTGAAGTTGTGGGATTCCCTCCCTGGATCATTTGTACTGGCAGATATATTAGATAGCTTCAAGAAGGGGTTGGATGGCTTTTTTATTATACAGGGACTGGATATTCAGTCTACGCTGCTCAGATGTAAAACTGCAGGATTAATATTTATTTTACACCTTAACCCCCAAATACAGAGGCAAGGCATTCTTATATTGCATTTGATGGTGGCCAACTCAATCTATTCCAGACTGTTTTTATACATTTTTCATTCCCTTGTACTGTGAAGGGATAATAATTCCAGCCATTTGTGCAGATGGTTCTTGGTTAAAAGTGGCTTTTCTACAAAGCTGAAAATATCAGTACAAGTGGAAATATAGTAGAAAAACCCAGGCCTTGATAAGAAGTTGCTCAAGTCCCAAACCCCAACACAACATACCGCAGATGTAATCTTCATTTCTGACTCACTGCTGAATTGCCTGTTCCTAGGGGGGTTATTTGTGTTGCAGATCTCATATTAAAAGAGGATTAGAGGAGAGCCGCTTTTATTTTTCCCCACTGTATTAAAGTCCTTGTGTGTAAATACTGTAAGTCTGCGAAAGCACCGGCATTTCTTAGCAGATGTATTTCTTCCAGGCACAAAGCAAGAAAGTTATATTCTGTATCTAAATAATCAACTCAAATTTTCGGTAGTCATTTGAGGTTTTTTTAGTGCTTCTCCAATGGTCAATACTTATACTAAATGATGCAGTCTCCTAGCTAGGAATGTAGCGAACCTAAAAAAAAAAGTTCGCGGACGTGTTCGCGAACTTTGCGAACCCCATAGACTTCAATGGGAAGGCGAACTTTAAAACCTAGAAAAGTCATTTCTGGCCAGAAAAAGAATTTTAAAGTTGTTTAAAGGGTGCCACGACCTGGACAGTGGCATGCAGGAGGGGGATCAAGGGCAAAAACTTCTCTGAAAAATACTTTGTTGGCACAGAGTCTAGCAAAAATACACGGCTTTTTTGCTATGTCGCGCTAAACACCATGAAAACGGGATTTGCGGAAAAACACCATGTGTGACTTGTGCGGCGTATTGTACAATACTTTTGCGATGATAAAAAACGCGGCGGAAAACGCTGCGCGAACCCAAACTGCGACCATGCGCTGAAAGTTTGCGAACACTCGATGTTCGCGCGAATTTGTTCTCCGGCGAACAGTTCGCTACATCTCTACTCCTAGCATTTGGTTAAGACACTTATACAGGGACAAATTAAAGGTGCAGTTAAGGATTACTTTTGTCTTGATTTATCTTTGGATACATCCATCTCTTTATGGGAAGGGCCCAAGCAGCTGATCTTGGCTCCAAAGAAAGTTTTCAGTTTTTGCTTTTCCCTTCCTCCTCAGTGCCATTTCCAGATACATTGCACCAATTATCAATATATATTGGACATAAAGACATTCTGTGCATTAAGCTACCAAGAAATGCCCTCCCCTTGAAGAAAAACGGGTTTGTCCATATATTGCAATACACTTCAAACTGGCCAACTACGTCAATCTGATTTCCTTAAGAATTCTTCTGCTTCAATATACATTTTACAAAGGGACTAAGTTTTACCTGCAACTTACTTGCTTTCAAGGTTAAAATCCCCAAATGGTTGCCCTTTCATTGGCCCATTGGGGGTCACCTGACTGTAGCTGGGAAGGGTGGGAGCTACAACATGGAGTTGACCACTGCTCCTGGATAAACTATCGCAAAAAAGGGAAAGTTGTGCTCAACAACTAAATTTAAACCATTAGTTGGGGGTGCAATGAGGCTGTGACCACAAAATTCATACAGACAGAAACAAGGGGTCTTTTGCACATTCTGTGCATTAAGCTATCATTGTAAGTCACTCAATATATATATTGGACATTAAGAGATTCTGTGCATTAAGCTACCAAAAAGTGCCTTAAGCAATCTCTTTAAGCAAAACAGGGATTATTTGCCCATATATTGCCATATACCTCAAGCTGGCCAACTACACCTTGTTTCTGTCTGTACCAATTGTAATCTGATATATGGAGTCCCTGTTTTGCTTAAAGAGATTGCTTAAGGCACTTTTTGGTAGCTTTATTCACAGAATGTCTTAATGTCCAATATATATATTGAGTGACTTACAATGGAAAAATTCACTGCGTGTCCAAAAATTGTTGCGGGCGTCAAAATAAATAGTCGTGGTGTCAAAAGAATAGTTGCGGGAGACAAATTTTTTTACGCGGAAAATTGTCGCCATTTCGTTAATCTTTTGAAAGACAGATTCGCTCATCACTACTCATCACTACTAACAGATAACATTTTTTTAACCTACGCAAACTTGCACCTAGCAGTTGCCCATGCAATAATATTTGATCTGGTCTTTGTAGTTAGTTATGTTTTGTTCTTTACAAGTGTAAACACCACTTTAATCTAAATTACCTTATTGTTCTTTTTCCCAAGTTTGTACAGCGACAAAAATGCACAAATGTATTTCTGCTTGTGTTTCCCTAGTTCTTATACACATGAACCTAAAGTCAATATAGATCTGCAGTTCAAATTGCTACTGGGGAAATAAACACATAGCATTTACCTCTACAGTTTGGCCAGCAAGGATCATTTTCTGGTCGAAGAGCTGTGTGATTGGATTGGCCATCTGGTCCCTTAGTGCCTACAGCGACAGAATAAACATCAATCTCTTATTCCCTATAAAGAGACCTTATATTGGATAATTTTAGATTTGGAAAAAATTGAGTAAAACATGTTAAACATTATTGCCAATACAGTCTATTAATGGTATGTCCTGTTGCAGCTACATTGTTAGCAATACTACAGCTTCCAGTGGCAATAATAGTTAAATATATATTGGACGATTTCACTTTGTTGCCTTCCTCTGCTGAAAATATTTGTTTAATAATTTCTATGCAGTTGAACAGAGGAACTGCCTCTATGGAAGAATGATTTGAAGATCCTAGTTTGATATTTAGCTGTAAGTCTGTTGTTTCTATGACCTGATCCATTCATGATATTCCTCCACTTAGGCCCTATCCACCTGGGGGGGGGGGGGGGGGGGGTGTTGTATAAAAAAAAAAATTGATATTGGGATTTGGCCTGATTCTGGAAAACTTTTCTTTAAAAGTCACAGTGAAAAAACATGATTGGCAAAAGATACAATAGAGTTTTTTGCTGTGTCTTTTTAAGATCTTTCAAATAGTTATCATGAAAAATAATAAATGTAAATCTCGCCACCTGTGGAGATGTTATGGAAGTCAATAGGAAGTGTATTTTCGACATTCAAACAAAGTGTTGATTAATTTTGGTAGAGACACCCAGAACATCATCAAGCAGATCTGTGTTTTATTCACAGCATCTCACCATGCCCCCCCCATAAAATAGGGTACTTTTAATTCTATATAGCAAAATGCAAGCAAATTAATTAAAGTTTATATGTTTGAAACAAATACAGACCAGTCCACTAACTGTACCAAAATCTACAGAATTGGTCTTTTCCAGGGGCCTCAGTTTTCCTCACATTTTTAGGCGATTTTTGCTTTCCCAAACTGCACAAGCTCAATCCCAAAACCTGCACTGGCATTTCCAGCCTCAGTGAACACATTCCCTGTTATATTCAACATTTTTTTTCTCTCCTAAAGTCCTCCCAGATACTGAGTCACACTATGCTCATTGACTTCTATGTGTTTTATGAATTTTCCCGTATGACTAGGCACCACTAGAACATTTAAACCCAATTCCTAATTATATAACATTTTCTACCCACACAAACTTGAAGCTAATGGTTGCCCCTGCAAAAAGTTAGTTATGTTTTGTTTACAAGTGTAAAAAAAAAACACTTTAAGCCAAAGTACAGATGGACTTTGCACCCAGTTCTTATGCACATGAAGACAATATAGAGTTGCAGTTCATATTTCTGTTGGGGAAATAAACACATAGCATTTACCTCTACAGTTTGGCCAGCAAGGATCATTTTCTGGTTGAAGAGCTGTGTGATTGGATTGGCCATCTGGTCCCTTAGTGCCTACAGCGACAGAATATACATCAATCTCTTATTCCCTATAAAGAGGCAATATATTGGATAATTATAGATTTGGAAACAATGAAGAAAACATTTTTGCCATTACAGTTTATTATTGGTATGTCCTATTACAGCTACTATACATTCTAAGCAATACTATAGCTCCCAGTGCCAATGATAATAACAACAACATATATATTAGGTGATTTGCCTTTGTTTGTTTGCTTTCCCCTCAGAATTTTTTTTTTTTTAGTATTTCTATGCTGTTAAACAGTGGAACTGCTGCTGAGCAGGAATGATATGAAGATTCTAGTTTATATAGTTGTTATTCTATTTGTGTTAGTCTGTTCTGTGTAAAAAACTGAGAAAGGGCAGCAAATGGTATGTTTTATATATATAGAATGTTCCTTATATAGTAAATGTTAACAAAACAATGTTCACAGTTACAATGCATAATATACAGACCACCAATCGGCCTAAACACATTGAAGCAGAAAAAAACAGACACCCCAAAGTTTCGGAACCAAGTCCTTTGTCAAAGGGATTTAGGCCAATTGGTGGTTTGTATATTATACAGGTATAGGACCCCTTATCCAGAATGCTCGGGACCAAGGGTATTTCGGATAATGGGTCTTTCCATAATTTGGATCTCCATACCTTAAGTCTACTAAAAAATCAATAAAACAATAATTAACCCCAATAGGATTGTTTTGCATTCAATAAGGATTATTTACATCTTAGTTGAGATCAAGTACAGGTACTGTTTTATTATTACAGAGAAAAGGGAATCATTTAACCATTAAATAAACCCAATAGGGCTGTTCTGCCCCCAATAAGGGGTAATTATATCTTAGTTGGGATCAAGTACAGGTACTGTTTTATTATTACAGAGAAAAGGGAATCATTTAACCATTAAATAAACCCAATAGGGCTGTTCTGCCCCAATAAGGGGTAATTATATCTTAGTTGGGATCAAGTACAGGTACTGTTTTATTATTACAGAGAAAAGGGAATCATTTAACCATGAAATAAACCCAATAGGGCTGTTCTGCCCCCAATAAGGGGTAATTATATCTTAGTTGGGATCAAGTACAGGTACTGTTTTATTATTACAGAGAAAAAGGTAATCCGTTTTAAAATTTTGCATTATTTGATTAATATGGAGTCTATGGGAGATGGCCTTTCCGTAATTCTGAGCTTTCTGGATAATGGGTTTCCGGATAAGGGGTCCGATACCTGTACATTGTAATTGTGAAAATTGTTTTGTTAAGATTTTCTCACAGAAAGAGGCAGTAACACACAGAATATCGCCAAGAAGATCTGTGTCTGTGTTTTATTCATAACAGGAAAGTCAAATATTTCAGTTTTGCTTATATTCCTTGGGTGATTTTTCTGGTCTCCCAAACTAAAATCTCATTATTTACTTTCAACTAACTGGACAGAGACCTCTCATAGGCCCTCACCTTTTCCAATCATCAATCCCAAAACCTGCACTGGCGGTTCCAGCCTCAGTGAACACATCCCCTGTTGTTTTCAACATTTTATCCCTTGCTTTACAATTCTCCCCAGTTACTGAGCCACAGTATACTCTTTCCGAAAGGTAACACACCTCCTAAATAGTGATGGGCGAAATAATTCACCAGGATTTGCGGCGAATTTCCGCGTTGCGCACATCATTTCTTGTATCTCAGACTTTTTCGGTGAAGTGAAATGGGACAGACCACTCTTCCAAAAATATTTTGCAGGACCCTTTAGTGCCATGTTGGTTTTTCTGAAATAAAATGTTACTATTAGTGATGGGCGAAATGTTTCGCCAGGCATGGATTCGCGACGAATTTCCGCGTTTCGCCATTGGCGGATTGTTTCGCGAAACAGATGAAAAAATTTGCAGTGGAAAAATTTGCCGCACGTCCAAAAATTGTCGCCGGCGTCAAAAAAGAATTGTTGCGAGCGTCAAAAGAATAGCCGCGTGCGACGAAACAATAGCCGCGTGCGACGAAACAATAGCCGCGTGCGACGAAACAATAGCCGCGCGACAAAATAATAGCCGCGGGGGACGAAACAATAGCCGCGCGACAAAATAATAGCCGCGGGCGACGAAACAATAGCCGCGCGACAAAATAATAGCCGCGGGCGACAAATTTCTTTTGTCGCACGACATTTTCGCCTTTTTAAAGATTCGCAAATTTTTCGGCGAAGCGAAACGGAACAGATTCGCTCATCACTAGTTACTATTCAATTGAGGTAGAAGATCATTTTCTGCAGATTGTTGACTTATTGAAAGGTTATCTGCCTCATTCTTGTGCAACTTTATAAGTACATTTTAGCCATTCAAAACGGTAACCTTTTATAGGGTTAAAGAGAATTTTGAACGTTTTTATATTTAGCCGTTGCTCTTACTAACTAAAGAGTTTTGTTCCTCTCATACGCTCTTCCCATTAACAGGCAGGGGAATTGAGGTTAGAATTACAATGTCATTGGATTCCATTGTGACCTGCTGTCCTATTTAAGTTATTAGAGGGAGAGGAAACTTTTCTGCACTTGTATTGGTTGAGGAAAGCGTGTCAGCGGCCCGATGATACGCTGTGACTATCTGTAGCTCGGCTGTGCATAATATTGGAAAAGTACAATTCTTTATGTTGGAAAATGTGACACTTAAAAGTAATGCAAACTATGGAGTGTTCTGAAACTGACAAATGACATCAGGTATCTGCTCTATGGAAAACTGAGAAATGTGGTTTCATATGATAATTCAAAAACACATTATGCAAGAGGGTAACATTTTTCATCGAAGAATAACAAGGACCAGGGGGCTTATGGGAATTAAATTCATGATATTCAGGGTAAGGTTTGGCGTCTATGCTCTCATTAAGTGCCTATAACTTGTTTTGTGTCTCGTGTTGCGGCACTGAAATCACCTGCTGCGTTTGGCCAGATACTGAGATCTCTGTACAGAATATGCTGCTTCAGGAAAACTACATTTATGTCATTAAATAAATACAATATCATTATCTATAATCAACATTGACTGTATTACCTAGTCCAGTATATTTCTCCTGGACTCTTATTGGTATGTGTATCCACGCATCATGTTCTTCCTTGCATCTGGGGTTTAGTGATTGGCTGTCTGTAGTGATGAGCGAATTTTTGCACCAGGCATGGATTTGCAGCGAATTTCTGCATTACGCCTATGGTGAATTGTTTCGCGAAATTTCTGGATAAAAAATGGGACGGGAAAATTCATCATGCGGAATTTTTTTGTCGTCGCTCATCAAATTGGGCGTGGTCATGTTAAAAAAAGCATAGACGCGTCAAATTGGGTGCAGTTTAAACAAATTGGGCGCGGTCGCGTAAAAGAAGGCACGGTCGCGTCAAAAAAAGTGTGCGGACGCGTCAAAATTGGGCGCAGGCAACAAATAAAATAGACACGAGCATCAAAAAAAAGACACACACTACAAAAAAATCACGTGGCAAATGCATTTCGGGAATTTTTCGCCGTTTTTGCAAATTTTCTTGCAGTTTCACAAATTTTATGGTGAAGCTAAACGGGACAGATTCGATCATCACTATCTGTCTGTTATAGTTAGTAATGAGCGGATCTGTCCTGTTTCGATTCGCCAGAAAATGTGCAAAACTTTAAAAAAAAATTCACAAAACAGCAAAAAATCATGAAATGGGGTACCTCGCAACTTTTTTGACACAAGTGCATATTTTTGCTTGACCACACCCTTTTTGGGTGCATTCACTCCTTTTTTACCGCAAATTTTTCATGGCGAAATTTTGCAGAAGATTCACAAAACAATTTGCCAATGACAAAATGAGGAATTTAGCTGTGAATCCATGCCTGGCTAAAAAAAATTATAATAGCTTAGTCAGGGGCATATTTAGGCCCGATGCTGCCCTGGGCACCAGACCTAAAAATGCCCTTACGTCGTGCATGTGACATCATGCCTACCCACAACCCCCCCCACACTTCCCCAGCTCCATCACCCGCTTAACGAGGGAAATCCACGGCGGATGCTGGGGGCATTCCTTTTCAAAAACCAATAAAATAAGCACCCTCAGGCTGCCCCCAAACATGCCACCTTAGGCCATGGCCCTCCGGTGCCTTAATATAAATAAGCCCCTGAATTTAGTGCCAACTTTCTTGGCATAGAAGTGACGTCATGTGCCCACAACCCCCCTCACCCCCCAGCTCCATCACCGGCTTTACTATTAATAGGGTTACCTTCTGGCCGAGCCTGTAAAAATGATTCTTGATGCCAATATAATAACATTAATAAGGAAAAAACATATAAATATATGAAGACCTATCATTAAATCACATATATATTTGTGTGGTTTGAGTTTGTGGGACAGAATACTGTATATTAATTAAATAATTGTTATACAGGAAGAATATTCAGACATGGTCAGTCCAGTTCCTTTAATGGAGAGGTACCCCGTGTAGGCAGAGAAGTTCTAAAACCCCAATGGGAATTCTTGGTTGGAACAAACTTTCCCGTAGAGAAATAGAAGCTGGCTTTGTGTGAATTCAAAATAAGTATTATATGTTTAACTGCAACAAACCTGATAATAAATTCCCTCTAATTTTACCAGTCCTGTTGTTTTGCAGCGGATAAATACCCACAGTCCTTCAATTATTCAGCTTGAAAGATATTGAATCAGTAAAATGTTATTAATAAATAAAATGTTACCATTAACTGTACTAGAAACTTACAAAATACAGTAATAATTCAATTGTGTTTTTTACCTCTACATAATAGCAGTGAATACTAACAGGCCTCATTCACAAAGACAGGAGGAAATATAAAGTATTAAATTATGAAAAATATGTTTTTAATATAAAAAATAAGGAGCACCTGAAGGCTAAATCCATTTAACATTTTATTTATGTGACTTAAACTTCTGTTGTATAAAGGGAAAGAGGGATTTTGTCATTTAAAAAGCCTTTATTCCAACTTGCATGCATTATAGTTATGGCATAATGAAGGTCTACTGGTAAATGACCATGTAATTCGTTGATAAACTGGCTGTGTTTTTATGGGGAGAACAGATAAAAGTAGAAAAGCACTAGCTGCCTGAATTGTATAAAATAGATGATCTTTTCGAGAAGGTTTTCTCTGCTATATAATACCCACAATAACAAAATCAAAAACCCATCTAGACACACGGCCATTAAGATGGACAATAGTATAGGAGGGCAAGTTCAGGACTGTAAAACATTTGGCAACCCTGTAATTTTGGGCTAAAGCATTCCTTTTAGTTGACAGGATTTAATTGTGGGTATAAGACCTATGAGAGAGAGTCTGTAGACAGAAGCAGTGGCTGCTCAGCTGGACTGTAGAAGGAGATGGTAGGGAAGATATCTTATTTGTCTTATTTTGACAAAGACTAGGGGGTAGAGATGTAGCGAACTGTTCGCCGGCGAACTAATTCATGCGAACATCGGGTGTTCACAAGTTCCCGAACGTTTCATGTATGTTCGCAATTTGGGTTCGCGTGGCGTTTTTCCGCTGCGTTATTTCTCAGCCTAAAAACGCCGCACATGGCGTTTTTCAGCAAATCCCGTTTCCATGGTGCTAATAGTGCGAAATAGCAAAAAACACTGCGTATTTCCGCTAGGTCTGCCAGCTGCCTTTGCGTATACATAGGAATAGTTTGCGTTTTTACGCAACGCCGTGTCAACAAAGTATTTTTCAGAGAAATTTTTGCCCTTGATCCCCCTCCTGCATGCCACTGTCCAGGTCGTGGCACCCTTTAAACAACTTTAAAATCAGTTTTCTGGCCAGAAATGGCTTTTCTAGGTTTTAAAGTTCGCCTTCCCATTGAAGTCTATGGGGTTCGCAAAGTTTGCGAACTTTCGCACTTTTTTTTTGAGGTTCGCTACATCCCTACTAGGGGGGAACGAACAAGAGGGAGACTGATAACAGCATCTTTAATTTCAATTAAACCAACTCTGGAACCTTCCATGGAATCTGAGACTGGAAAGCTGGGATCTTACGGCACAGTGCCTTCACCAAATGGGCTCTGAGGGATACAATTGAGGGGTTCACAGGAGGAAATAAAACACAAATCTGCAGCAAATATCCTAATCCATCTGTCCCACTTGTAGATAAAACACTTTGACTGACTAACTGGAACTGTGCTTCTATTACAGCAGTCCCACAGGGGATGGCATTAATAAATACAAAGTTCATTTCCTTTTAATATGTCCCTTCCCAACAGATCCTATTGCCTAGGTAGCACTACCTTCCCCCTCAGCACAGGCACATGCAGAATCCTCTCTGATCTCTCTCACTGTGGTTGGGAGTTGCAGCAGGGGTTCCTTTATAACCTCTGGGTCTTTCTTCTTTCCCCAGAAATCCCCTGGGGCTCCTAGCATACTTTAAACACTTCTCCCACCCTTAGCCAATTGGATCACTCCCCTACCTGTAATAAGCCGGAAAGATATCACAAGGACATATATTGAAGGGTATATAATGAAGGACAATCTCTCTGATCTCCTAAATTTTGATACGCCTGGTGACTTCAAGTGTTGGAACTTTAATTGTGACAAACAAATTCTGTTTGCAACACATTTTTTACATTTATTATATCATTTCACAGTTTTTCTTTTTGGGTTCTGTGTGACCTGTTTTGGAATATATTCAAACCTACGCACAAGTGTTATGACATTATGTTTTACTTAACAGCGTCTCACGTTAATTATTTCCTCACCTTGACATAAAAGATTTAAATTCTGCAGCAAAACAGAAAACTTTTTTTATACATCTCATACATTTAATTAGTTTAACCTGTTTCACAGTTTCTTCTCTATCTTTTTTTAGATTTTACAAAGGCTATCCCGGGGCAACAGGCCGCCTATGCAGCAATCTTAAGGCTTAAAAGTGGAAGCACATCATCTATAGCATTCAACTCTATAACCAGACCGCGGTATAGAAGCTCTTCATTGGAGACACTTGATCACCCGTCGGAAATGTGGAGAGAGAGAGCAAAGCATTACAGTGCTCCACCAAACATGTACCACTTCCCTGAAGCTTTCAGGCAAGATGATGGTAAGTTTGTTAAAAGACTAAAAACCTTATTGTTTATATAACTTTGAAGATTTCCATTTTCCAGGAGGTGTAAATGGTTGTAAACCCCAAGGGTAAGGTTGTCAAAGTGGCATTGTGCATTACTAACAAGTGTCCCAACACCAAAGCACATGAAAAGTAAGGTAATCGGTGTTGTCCTTGTCCAGTATAGTGAATGACCCCAGGGGGGTGCACAAACCTATACATCGGGGAGACTAAACAACCACACAGTAAGCGAATGGCCAGACATAGAAGGGATAATTCTTTAGGACAAGACTCAGACGTCTATTGGCATCTCAAGGAAAAGGGAAACTCTAATGTGTATATTTTGGTCAGAGAAGAAAGATGATTTCAAGACGTGTTAAGAAGGCCATTTATGCCAAACTAGAAACAGAGGAGGGGACCTGCGACACCACTTGTCAGCAACGTACAATGCCGCTTTGATATCCTTACACTAGCGGCATGATGACAATTCCCACTTCCAGTTAGGAACACTGAAAACACCTTCCTTTATAAGAAACATGGTAACATTGTGACTGAATCGAACTCTCACTGCGAGTTTCAGTAACACCTACCTGAACAGTTTAATGAAACCACTGTGATTGGTTGATATTTAATATATTACCCTTAAGAGTTTAAATACCAGGAAAGTCTCTATCACTCAGTTGAACAGAAAAAGCCACTTGAATGAGTGGTGAAATGTTTTTCAGAAAACTCAGAAAGTCCATTGTTTATATATATTTGTTTTTTATTTTTGAACCTTCCATGGAATCTGGGAGAGACTGGAAAACTGGAATCTCACAGCACAGTGCCTCCACCTAATGGGCTCTGAGGGATACAACTCAGGGGTTCACAGTAGGAAATAAAACAAATCTGCAGCAAATATCCTAATCCAAAAAAATAAATAAACCCCTTCCTTAATAAGAAACACGGTAACATTGAGACTGAATCGCACTCTCACTGCGAGTTTCAGTAACACCTACCTGAACAGTTTAATGAAACCACTGTGATTGGGTGATATTTAATATATTACCCTTTAGAGTTTAAATACCAGGAAAGTCTCTATCACTCAGTTGAACAGAAAAAGCCACTTGAATGAGTGGTGAAACGTTTTTCAGAAAACTCAGAAAGTCCATTATTTATATATTTATCACCTTGACTTGGCTCTGATTTAGATTGCAAAAACATCTGTAATTATATTTTACTGAATTTACTTCAGCAGTAATAGACCAGGTAGGTAGATACTTGGTCTATTAATGCTGAAGTATATCATTTATAATTATAGAATTTATTGGACAAGTTGAAACCTCTGAAGATGCCCAGAGATGGTGTTGTAGGAAGAGCAAGAATGCTTTTTTCCCAGGAAAACATATATATTTTTTTTTGCCCAAGGAGTTAGACTCAGAACAAAGACGCTCAGTATAAGTCAACTTAAAGAGAGAGATGTCTAATCTTTCCATATACGCATACCTGTTTGTTCTCTGTAAATAATAGTGATTGTAGAACCAGATGCTGGTGTTACAGATATACGTTATATGAAGAAAAACATAGCATATGAAACAGATTTATTATCTGCAATACCCAGCCCAACAACCTTGTCACCCAACCCCTGCCATAGAGAAATAATTGGAGTCAGTCAACTGGTTCTTCTGCATGCAAGGTTTGTGTTCCTACCACTTGACACGTTCTGCCAACAAGCCAACACTGTCTGTTCTAAGAATAAAAAATGCAATACAATAAGACACAAAATGCCTTCCCTAGTTTAATAAATGGAATAAATGGAATTCTGTGCCTGCCATGCGTCAATGAGGACTATTCAATCTATTTGTCAATGTGTATAACATCAGAGTAGGAATGTCATTTGTCCAACAAAATGGTGGAGAGAAATAATGAATATATACATAGGAATACAGCTTACAACATTGTTCTTTGGGTTCAAATGGCACCTTTCAAGCTCAGAAAGAATTACATAGGGCAGGCTTTATAGATGCACCTATTGGACACAACACACAATGTACTATGTCCAATAGGTAGGTGTAGTACTGTAGGTGTCTGCATGACCCCATGTTTTTTTTGTAAGTATATATATACAGTATATATATATATATATATATATATAAAACTGGAAATACAGTAAGATAGGTAAAAAAATGTAAGGGCTTGTTTACCATTAGTGATGAATGAATCTGTCCCGTTTTGCTTAGCCAAAAAATTTGCGAAATTGTCGCCGCAAATTCTATTCTTTTGACGCCCACGACTATTCTTGCAACAATTTTTTGGACGCGCAACTATTCTTTTGACGCCTGCGACTATTCTTGCGACAATTTTTGACGTGTGACTTTTCTTTTGATGCCCACGACAATTCTTGGACGCACGACTATACTTGCGACAATTTTTGATGCGTGACTTTTCTTTTGATGCCCACGACAATTCTTGGACGCACGACTATACTTGCGAAATTTTTGATGCGTGACTTTTCTTTTGATGCCCACGACAATTCTTGGACGCACGACTATACTTGCGACAATTTTTCACATGCGACTATTCTTTTGACACCCGCGACTATTCTTGCAGCAATTTTTGACGTGCGACTATTCTTTTTGACGCCTGTGACTATTCTCGCGACAATTTTTGACGCGTGACTTTTCTTTTGACGCCCGCGACAATTCTTGGACATGCGACTATTCTTGCAACAATTTTTGGACACAATTTTTGGCTGCAAATCCATGCCTGGCGAAACATTTGGCCCATCACTATTTACCATAAATGATATCAAATTGCCCTTGTGCAGTAACCAGTAGTAACCAATAAGCAATTAGTTCCGTTTTGTTCAGGCTCATGGGTAATTGACCTACAGTAACAATGGTACAAAGGTGTTCTTGATGTTAATAAATAGCCCCCGACAGCTGAAAGGCGCTATGCAAAGCTCAGCAAATACTAAGAATCTCTGCAGGTTCTAAAAACCAATATGAAATGGTTTAAAAAAGGCCACTGTAATGTGTAGAAGCCTAACTCATCTCCTCTCCGGTGAAGGGATTACAAGCAAATAGTCATTACATTTCTGATACTTTGAATGTGTACATTAATGCATTCTTCTGTTGACATAAACCAAATTAAATTTCAAGTAAAGCTGTAACAAAATGCTGAGTTGTAACAACTCTGTTCCCACTTTAATATGAAAAACATTCTTGTTTGTTGGAAATCCCATAGCGAATACAAAGGAATATACACAGCAGATAGTAAGGTTTTAATTATCACAAGGTTTCTAGAGCGTTGGAATATAATGTGATGAAGGAAAGCTCTACATAAAAGTAGTAAAGGGGATATGGCCATTACCAATGAAGTAGGAGACTCCCATTCTACCCAAATCTACTCTATTGGCACAATATAATAGTATCTAGTAAACCATAGCAACCAATCAGATTCTCACACTTAAGCAGTAGTGATGAGCGAATCTGTCCCGTTTCATTTCACCAAAAAAATGCGTGAAAAACGACCAAAAATTCATGAAATGGCAAAAATGTTGCGCGGCAAAAAAAAAATTGTCGCCCTTCCTTTTGAAGCGGGACAATTCTTTTCACATGAGACAATTCTTTTTGGCGCGCGACAATTCTATTGATGAGTGAGACAATTCTATTGATGAGAGACACAATTCTTTTTGATGCGCGACCATTCTCTTGAACGAGTGCAACCATTTTTGGATGCGCAGTGAATTTTTCCGCGCCGAATTTTGTCTCTCATCTTTTGTTCAGAGAGACAATTCTTTTTGACGTGCAACAATTCTTTTGATGCGGGCGACAAATTTTGAATGCGCAGTGAATTTTTCCACCCGTTTCGTGAAACAATCGGCCAATGGCGAAACACAGAAATTCGCCGCAAATTCATGCCTGGCAAATTTAACTATTAAGCAGCTGACCTTGAAGAGCTGGCTTGAAGAGATAAAGAACCCAGCACCAAAAAATCTTCTAAGTGCCTACAAATGTTTTGAGGGGCCATTTTGGAATCGGTGTAGAAATAATTTTCAGGTGGGGATAAGCCATTCTTCCAGCATGATATTCTCTACATTATGAAGTTCAGCAAGCCTAGCAACCATTTTTTAGACAATGAGGTTTAAAGGGTTGAGGTAGAATAAACTAAATTTGTCGATAGTAATATAAAACAGGGTGAGTAAATTAAATACTTGGTTTGATACAAGGCTAATCATCTAGTTTTTTTTCTAAATTAGGGCTATAATGTAAAATATTTGAGTGCCAACAAATGGCATAGGTCTCTGTGAAGGTCATTTACCATGGAGGTGGTCCTGCTTTCTCCTCTCAACTGGGCTTCATATAAAAAATGAAAAGGAGAACCCTGTTATTTCAGTCTCTCAGTCGGAAAACTGAAGGACAACTAAATGTCCTAGTCCATCGGATAAATAAGGTGGTGCAGATAAGCAGTAACGTTGACATTAGTGATGAGCGAATCTGTCCCGTTTCGCTTCGCCGAAAAATTCGAAAATTTTTC